>NC_132792.1:108129677-109379677 GCF_048418805.1 Vulpes vulpes
GGAGAAGGCAGAATGGGTCCTGTGCTTGTCCCTGGGCCATGCCTTGCTCTGAATCACACTGTTCTCTCTCCATTCGGACACCATCATTTGCAATGGTCATGAAATAGTACTGGTATGTAAAATTATTGTCAATACCCACATTGCAGAAAGCAATGTGTAGCCACGTAATCCATTCCCTGACAATCACCAGGGTTACCTCACTCAAGCAGATCATTTAGAAAATAAATGGGCTTAGGAGGGAGAGCGCAAGGACTGCTCAGCTCTTCTCAGGCACAGCTCAGCCCCAGATGTAGCTGCAGCCTCCACTCTAGTTTTGCTCAGACCTGAGCTGAGTTGTATTAAAGAACTGACTCAGTGTAGATCCAGAGGAGTTATCAGCCAATATGGTGAGATTTGAGAGGATTTGGGGAGTCTCTTGATATGGACTTCCTCTGTGTGTCTATACCTCTTTCTGTGATGAGAAACATGAAAGCAGGGACACAAAGGAAGGGATTTGGGGGCAGCGTTTAAAGGGAGATTGGCATGAAAAGGGAATGCAGACCTAAGACTGCATACTTGTAGTAGATGAAGAGGGTATTCTAAGCAGTCCCCTCTAGAGTCCCACAAGTGAGAGAGGTCAGAGCCTTCTGACACCCTGGGCATTAGCAACAGAAGGACACAAAGAATATGTGAGGAAGGGAGGTCCTGGTATAATGAGGACAATGTTGTTCATACTGGTTGTACTGGCGATGACCTCCCCAATGAATGTTTACAATAAGACAAATCATTATCATTCTCCTGTGTGTGTCCCTCTTCCTCTGCTCGGGTCTCATGGTACTCTGGGGTTCTCTTCTCTCTGTGGAGTCCTGTTGAATCTGTCCTTTCTCTCTGTCTCTATGGCTACCACTTCAACTCACCTAGATTCTCCACATGCAACTCACTCTATTTATACAAAAGGGCTCAATATTTTCAACTTTTCAGAACTAGTTCCATTTCCTTCCTATAGTGACTTGCATTATCATTCCCTGTCACTTTATCAGAATCTAGTTGTCATTTTTTAAATGATTTTATTTATTTATTTGAGAAAAAGAGAGAGAGAAAGGGAGAGAGAGAGAGAGAGAGAAAATGAGCAGCAGCAAGGTAAAGGGCAGAGGGAGAAGCAGACTGCCTGCTGAGCAAGGAGCCTGACACAAGGCTCAATCCCAAGACCCTGGGATCAGGACCTGAGCCAATTAGAAACTCAACCAACTGAGCCACCAAGGTGCCACTCTAGTTGTCATTCTCAATTCCTTCCTCCTTCTCCTATTCTGTCAGTGATCAAGACCTGATTTATCTTCTGTTCATCCCCTCCTCTCCATTCTCAGTGTTACTCTACCAAATATGAGCACATTGATGTAAAAGTTCTGAAATGTTCTGAGCTGACTTTACCTCTAGGCTTACAGGCTGGGGAGAGGGACTGCTGTGAAGCTGGAGTCTTCTTGCACAGAGAAGGGGTTTCAGAAAGAAACTGAGTGTAAGTAAAGTCTCTTTTAGAGAATAAGGACAGAAAATAGACATTCATTTATTTTCAAATATACCTTTCAGGCTCAAGACCAAAGACCATAGGTTTTTTTAAAATATGATAAATTTTCAGGTTTTCAGCTGTTGATGGTTTTGATATCTCTCTATCTATTCCCCTGAATTATGAGCAATATGGTCTTCATGAAGAAAGGATCTGAGTGCTTATCATTAGTAGTAGTAAGAAAGTGAGCTGTTGGTTGTAATGTGGAAGATACATGCCAGTCTTGGAGGGAAGAACCCTAAAGGATAGAACTGTGGCATTTACCAAAAACTAGAAACAGCCTATATTTCTGCCTTCCCTACTCCTGCCCCAGCAAGAAACATATAGAGCAGGGGCCAGGCCCATGGGGCTCTTAGCACAAAGTTGTTATATACCAGATACTTTACATATGCTACCTGCAGTGTGCATAAGCTCTTCATTTAGACATTTATGTTCCTATTACAGACAAGGAAGCTGAGGATCAGTGCTATAGTGGACAGCTATTATTTTTCCATGGCCAGTGCTCCTTCTCCCATCTCTATTCCTACTCTATTCTTTATCTACTGAGGCTCTCAATCCCCTAGCTCTGCTTTCTCCTGCACCAAGTCTAGACATGTGATCCAGATGACCAATCAAAATGCTGGATTCCTCCACTGAGGGGGCCCCCTGAGGGGGCCCAGTGGTTTTGTGACCCAGATGACCAAAGTCCTTTCTTAGGGATTGATGGAGATACTTTGAAAGAGAGGATGTCTCTCCTTCTAAGAGATGAACTGGCAGGGCCACATAGGCCCAGAATCTTTGCTGCCATGGGGAATGAGCCTGTTAAGATTAAAGCCAGGAAAAGAAGAGAGCCAGGAGATGTGATGGAGACTATGAGAGAGATGAAGGCAGTTATGGGCCTCCTAACAGTCTTCCTGTAGGTCTTTACCCAAACATCACCTTCTCAGACCACCTGGTAAAAAAAATAGCCACTCATATTGTGCCCAACATTGTGATATTCTCCTCTGTATCACTTATCACCATCTGTCATATCAAACCAGCTTTGTCTGGTTTGTTCACTGTTGTGTCCTAAGCACTTCAAACAGCTCTTGACCCAAAGTAGGCCCTTAGCTAAAATTTATTGCATGAATAAATAAATGAGTCATTTGAACTAATGGATCTAGCTCTGACTAAACCAGTCCCCAGACCTTGGGTCTCCCAATTTCATGAGCCAATATGGTCCCTTTTCTGCACAAGCAAGCTTGACTGGAATTTTCTTCATTGGAATTCAGAGAGCTGACTAATAAGAAGGTGCAGTACGGCATCAGAGTTCCACAACTGGTACATGGTCGAACCAGAGGTGAACTCAGATCTCAAGATCCCGAACCATTGCTTTTCTAGGTCCCAGTGTCCCTGAAGCATGATCCATTTACTTCCTGACATTTCAGCCTGAGGGACTTTGAGAGACAATTTTCTCCCAGAGGCTGACACGCTGGGCTGCTGGGGAGGGAAAGCTCAAAAGGTGGAAGTAGGAATCTGAAAATAACTGTACTTTGGAAAGGGTCAGAATGTGATGATTTCCTATTACTTCTCTTTGGAAATTAATTGGCCTAATTAATTTCATTCTTTCACCATAGCCAATCATCTTGATAAAGGCATTTTATGATTTATTTAGATTTCTCTAAGCTTTTGCCGAGGCCAAGTCTGGAAAAAGAAAAACAAAAAATTCAAAAAAATCCACAGATCCCTGGGGCCAGGCAGGTCTATGATGACCAAGTGAAAACTTTGTAGAACTTTCGTGGAGTGGGGAAGGATGCAGGCCTGGTCTACCCTTGCTGAGGCTGGGGTTATATGGTAATAGATTATTTCATATACATTTGAAATAAAATATATGACTAAACTAAATTTTAGTTATGGACATTGATTTTATTGACCAAAACTTCCTCCTTACAAACTCCTTGGTTTGTTTAATGGAAATGTTACCATTTGGCCAGGGTAAACAGGAATGAGGCCCAGAGGTCCATGCACTGAATGAGCAAAGAAGGCTACAGACTTTTCTCCTGAGAAGGGCTGTGCTGAATTAAGACATCATTAGAGTTTGTCTTTTGTGTCCCCAGGATTACTCTCCTTTCAGTTTCTCTTCCCCCAGGCTCCTTATCCCCCTCTCAGTGCCTGCTCTCAGATCTGTCATTTATAACAAGCTATAAATGACCAAAATCAGTCTAAACTATAGCTCTTCCAAGGGAGATTTACACTTTGATCACAAAGAGGAACTCCATTTAAGCTAAAACCATGCATTTCAGTGGGAGCATTGCAGACATAGTGACCAGCTAGGGAGTCCTGGAAGTCCCCAGAGTGTTCATATTATATCCTTGAAGCCTTCTTATGCAGGTAAATGTCAATCAACTCATTGTACCAGACATGGAAGTTTGGGTATTTCTCAATTCAAGTGAGACTAGAGAGAGTACTTCAGCCACTTTGCCAGACATTAGTATTTATACTTCAAGGTGCTTCATGTGCAACTTGAAGCCATGTAGAGGCATTGCTAATGTGTGTGCTCTGAGCAGGGCAGGTGGGCCCAGTGGGCTGAGAAGGCAGGGCTTTCAGGATGAGGCACAGTATGCTGGGGTGCTGGATGTCCAGGGTAGGAGGTTTGGACTTGATCCACCACTGGGAGAATCAATTTGCTTTCCTTTTGGAGAGCTCCCCCCAGCATATAGATGACTCAGGAAAAGATAAATTTCCTCTTTTTTCAATTCTCCATCTCCAGGGGCTTTTCTCTTGATCCATTTTAATGGACTCCCTCCAGAACCACTTTCAATCAAGCACTAATAGGTAGAGCCCATTATGTAGATAATTCATGAGGAATATATGACTTAATGTTAAATAGATGATAAGACTTCTTGCAATGCCTTGACTTCATTTGAGGTGAGCAGTCAACAAGCAGTATCTCCTAGTGGTAGGGATGGTGACTGTGATGGTACTAGCAGTTGAGACACAGGGAAATTCTGTCCATCTTTCCACACTTGCTATATAAAGCTTTCCTAACCATCCTGTCATTGCCCAGTAGCTCAGAGCATACAGTATGCACAATGTCAGGCTTTCTTAGAAACAGGCTAACGTACCAAGTTTAAAATTTTTTCCTATTATTTCACTTCTTATCCTTGGGAAAAGTCTTGTCCCTTGGGGAAAGCAAGTCATGACTCCCCATTTCTCTTCCATCTTCTGCAAGCAAAGAGTTGAGTAGATAATTTAGGTCAGGTTTTTCTCTGTAGAGCTGGAAATTTGTTTTTTTTTTTTTTTCTGCCTTTGCAAGGATTTCTGAACCTTCCTTTCTGTTTTTCTGTTATACTACCCAAACCTGACACTTAACCTCCTTTATTCCTACTAACTCCACTATTATCCCTTCTGTCATTACTATTCCAGCCAAACCAGACTTTATTCTGCCCAAGGAAATAAAGATCTTTGATTTGCATTTCAAATTGATCATCCTGGTGATAGTTTTAAGTAGGGAGGCAATAATGCAAATGATAAATGATGAGAATGTGGAGACTGAAAGGAGAAAACAGCATTAAGAGATAGTAGGGGATGGAATGAAGTGGATATGAGAAAGGACTACATGCCAAAGAGGGTTCTAGGCACTGGGAATAAATGGTGGTAGTATTTGTCAAGCAGGAAATCCAGGAAGCAATCAGACTTTGGAGAGAAGATAACAAGTCATTTAAGACTATTAGACATGTAACGATTCTGCTTTGTAGATCAAGTCAGGGTCAAAATATTAAAATAAGTACCTCTCTGTAACACCATAATGCCTTAAGCACCACATTATGCCATCATATCCATGTTAAATGTGCATACTTTGCAACTTGGACATTCTCTTGTTTGCATTAAGAAAATCCCATATAAGTAATCTAAATCATATACCTAGAATTCTAAATTCTAATACCTAAAACTCTAATTCTAAATTCTAATATATCATTTCCAGTGATTATTATTTTTATAAACTAATTCACATTCACATATTAGTAACAAGTATTAGTATTCCTCTTCCCCAATGTTTTAGACACATGGGTTCAACTCAGAAAACTGAATTCCAGTGGTAGAATTTTCTGAGTACCTATTAGAACAATGGTGAACTTGTGCATGTGTGTGTGCATATAGATATGAAGTCTTTTTGTAATATCCCACATTGCACCATGAAAATGTCACCTACATTTTTAATTGTAGGGCAAGCAGTGTTGTGTCTTCTCATATGCTTCTTTGCCTTTGTGTTTGCTGAGTTGGGAAGAAAATCTGTTTCTTTCTTCCTCCTTCCTTCCTATTTATTTATTTATTTATTTATTTATTTATTGAAGGTAGGTTCTGAATAATGGTCACACTGATAATATACTTCTAATTAAACATTCAGAATTCTTTACTTTCTTGGCAAATACGAGCCTTTGGAAGTAGTTTAAATGTAATATGTAATTTGATTATGTAAGTCTGATATATTTGTATTTTCTTTTAATTTATTAAGCAGCTATCGATTTCTTGGTTGGTCAATATCAGCATTTCTTAAGTTGAAGTTACTGTTCATCAGTCAACCACGACCTTCCAAATTAAGGCATTAAAAAAATATTAACTATAGATGTGTCCACACATTGAGTTTCACTTTATTAGCCATGTATTGAAGCAGAATTCATGTTTAGTCTCACAAACCAGAAACATCTACTCAATGTGTTCTCTAAACTCATAGTTTACCTTATTCAATATTAGCTATTTCTGCTTGTAAAGAATGTTTCATAGTATGGCCCTAGTACACTTTGGAAAAGTTGCATGTTGGAGACCTATGCTTGGTTGTAGTCTCCTATGGATGTGCCACAGGCACCCTGTTGTTTGACAAATTCATACAGACTTCTCCAGCCAAAAATATTTTCTCCTTGGCTGACAGTCATGTAGTCTGACATTATCAGAGGTTCATAGACGTGGGGAGTGCCTCATCAGAGATGATTCTTTTGGAGCTTCCATTCAGTGCTAGAATTCTTTCTACAACATCCCCTCCACTCCCACAATAGATATTCACATTTAAGTTCTTATGTGTATTGGACCTCAATTTGTTACCTATAACTTCTATGCAGTGGTGCTTGTACCTTCTAGAACATGCTCTTTTCTGATAATTTAAGCAATTATCTTACTGCTACGTAATTCCACCACTGGAGCTCAATTTCTTGGAATTTCTTTTCCTTAGATTCTCTTGCAAAAAGCAAACAGATGTGTGAGAATCACTGCTTCATCTTTCCATGAAAAGTGTAACATCACAAGAAATTAAGAATAGTTTTCTGGAGAGAAATGTCTGTCCTAATTCTGAACAACAGTAGTATAGAAAGAATAGTGGCAGGAGGATATGACAATGTTCTTTCAGTCTGGTTATAAGAATTCACTAACCACCACTGTTCCCACATCCCAATAACAAAATAGCAACAGCTGGAGAGTAGAGGTGTTATAACTACCTAAACTGTGATAGGACATGAAATACTGGCATCCATGAAACTAGCTACAGAAGTTACAGTTTTAATTATTTTCTAACATTGAAATATTATAAATGTTCTATCAATATGAAAGCTAAAAGCAAAGATAAAATATGAGTGTCCTCTATGAAGGGACATATCATTTCTATGTCAAACCATGCTTCATCAATCAGTTTTTCTGCTTATTTTGGTAAGGGCAGAGTGTTGCACCATGGGATGGCATTGTTATGTGACCCATCTCTTCTCTTCTACTACTACATTGATAAGCTGTAAATATGGCCTATGAATAATAATGAGAATAAAAAGGGAAGTGTGGACAATTCAGGGTAGAACAAATTCTGTAATAGGAACTAACATTTTACCCCTGATGGATGATAATCAAAGAGAGCAATATTTCAACATCATCACCACCTGAATTGTCAACATCATTACCATCATCACCACTGTTATCACCACCACCAGAGTTCTTTTCTTCCTTACATCCCAATCCTCTTTTGCAATATCCCTTCACATTGCTGTCTGCTCTAGGGAAACTTTGTCATCAGGTTTTTTTTTTTTTTTTTTTAAAGATTTTATTTTATTTAAAAATAAATAAAAGGGTCAGGCCCTGGGCCAAAGGTGGTGCTAAACTGCTGAGCCACCCAGGCTTCCCTGTCATCAGGTTTTATCCTTCCCCACTTCTGCCAAAACCTTATCCCTCTTTTCATCCAGATCAGAACCCATACCCTCTCTTTCAATTTCTCCCTAATAGTTTCAACACATTGGATTCCCTTTATCTCCTCAATTATTTTCATATCACCTTTATGCCATGCATAACATACTTTCAGATATATTATATTCCTTTTATTGTATTAGTAACTTATTTCCCCCATTGGAGAGTGAGCACATCTGGGGACATTGCTGCTGGACAGGGCAATAGCTTACTAGGCACCATAGTCTCTTTTGTAGGGTGTCACAGATAGAATTTAAGCAGGATTCAGAAAGGTCTGAGCATGTCTGCTTAAGTCTGGGAATCTCTTGGGAGAAAAATCACCATCATTAAGTTAAAAGGAGTTAGGCACAGAAAAATGAACCCTGAAAAACACTTCTTGTATATGGATTTGATGGGGGAAGAGTAGGGGTAGGATGGAATGGCAAGCATAGAATTAGTGGCAGTATGGTAATTATTCATGCTTAATGATCAGCACATATAAGAATGGTAGAGGAACTATGTCAGGGGAGGATGCTCTGTTGTGGTCCAGAGCTTCTACAAGAGTAGGTGGTAAGAAGAACTAGCTGAAACTGAGTTATTTTACTGTGACCAATTTGTGTCCATAGACTGGTGAAGCCCATGAACATTGTTATTCAACCATTTCTTTACACCATTATGGACTTCTAAAGTATTTGTTTTATTTACAAAAAAAAATAAAGGACTCGAAGGTAGGATTATTATTTTCATTTCACAGACAAAGAAACCACCAAGGCTCAGAGAAGTTAGACAATGTGACCAAGGGCACACAGCTCATAAGGACATGTGGTTATGTCCTGAGGTTTAAGTCTCCTACCCTCATCACTCTGCCCCACTGTGGAGGTATTCAGCTGGAGTTTGTAGAATGAATAAGAAATTAAAGTTCAAGCTAAGGGTTTGAGGTAGGGCATTAACTATAGTTTATATGCATCTCTTTAGGATAGGAAACAACTTTGCAGTAATAACATTCATTTGATTTTCATGAGATTTTTGGTTTTATAAAGTCTACAAAGCCTATTGATGATGGACATATTTCATGAACAAAATAGCTTTTTAAATACAAATTTAATATTTTAAAATGAGAGGACAATCACTCTTATTTATTAACAAGATTAGACCAAGCACCCTGCTATTCTCTCTTTGCAACAGGGAGGAAACACATTCAAGGCCGCATGATTCAGAATGCATCACAGGAACAATATTCTTATTACTCAATATTTAAAAGCAATAATTTCGGGAGACTTAACCTCATAGATTTTCTAATACAGTAAGATTAAATAAAAAAACATCCTAAATGCAGCTGATATAACCCTTTCATGTGCAATTAGCAAATATTAAATAGAAACTTTAATATTAGCGTTATTCTTTATGCCCCAGTGAGTGGGATATTATTTAAATTGATATGACATAAGAGGATATAAATAATTCCTAAGTGTAGATTTAAACTGGAATTTCAGTCAGAGTTTGAAATCAGTAAGTATTATCAATTCCCTATTTCCCAGTGTATCATTTATTACCAGCCTGAAGATTTTTTTCAAAGAGATTAAATTAGCATTAGAGCAATGATAAACATTATAAATAAATACAAAAATTGCTATTCTGAAAATCCAGTTGAAAAGAAAAATGAATTGGTGTGGTATCAAATTCCATCTTCCCTGGAAGAGCCCAGACACAGTTCTAAGCATAAGTAATTCTCTATAACTTCTTCTGCAATCAAAACTGAAATATATTAAAACCTGAAAGTATAATTTCATTATCTACTCTTCTAGATACACAAACTAAGATTCAGAAATAGCTGTGGCATGAGGGGAATTCTGATTCACTGTTGGTCAAGGCAGGGGAGAAGACAGCTCTACTGAAATCTCAGAGTTGTTTTCCTGGCACAAGGGCTTCCTTTTGCTTGTCTGAGGGGGGAGAGCTGAAGGGGACAACGGTGAACCCCTTCCTTCCCAGGTGTGTATGAACTTCTCAGCATATAGCTTAAGTTGTTAGGATATACTGGCAAAATTGGGCTTTTTCTATCTTAGTCTTAGAGTGGTTTCTGCAAAGGCAAGAAACTGAAGACCAGTGACAGAGTAAGGCTCCACTGAGTAATATACACTTGGAAAATTAACACTTCTTGTGCTATGCTGGGAGCCAAGCTGATTTAATACCTAGACATAATGGGGAGCCACCCATATGACATTATTTGAGAGTTTTCCAGAAAAAACTATCTAAAATATCTAAAGTATCTATGAGGTGTTATAATGTCCAGTGTGTCCCCTGCTAGTATATCACCCTATTCTTTATAGTGTTATCCTTTCAATACCTGGGTTTTATTGCTGAGTCTTATCACCTAACTTGACACTCAGAAGCCAATCACTGAGTTCCCCACTATTGTGTCTTCCTCAATGATCAGATCATATTTTTCAGCTTCTATCTTATCCTATCTTGGCTTGCTTCCTCTCTCCAACCAACTGATTGACATTGAGGCATTCATAATGTCTCCAAATGGAACACAATTGAGAAATTATAAACACCAGTCCAATGTGTTACATCACTGTGCTTCCTTCCTCCTTAAAATATAGGTACTTCTGAGAAGATAAACATGCAATCACTTTTATTTTCAGTATAGAACAAGTAATTTCATGATGTACGAGGCTATGGACAATAGGCAACCAATGTACAACTGGCCTAAAAAAGATGGTAGAAAGTTCTACTGTCTTCAGTAATTTTACTGTTTTCCCTGTGCTGCCTGATAACTCTGGAACTGTATTTCTTTTTTTCTTCATTATTTTTTAAATTTTCCACCAGCACATATGGTAGAATTCTACTAGAGGCTCCAGGCCTCCCATTTAACCTCAAAAATGAAGAGAAAGCAATTCAGTAGGTGGTTAAGAATATGTCATAGGAACAAACTCAGCTTAAGGCATTATGAATTTTCTGTGGAGAAAATGCATTTATTCATTCTGCTCTAAGTCAAGATGGCTGAAACCCATTATCTCAAACTTTGAAAAAAATTCCCTTTGGGATGTGAATAGCCTATGAAATATTTCAGTCAAAAATGAAATTTTTGGAGAGAGTGAGGGTCCAGTTGAAACTGATGGAGTAGAGTTTAGGCTTGCAATCATCAAAGCTTTCTCTGAGCTTTCTAGATAGAAAGGGGCATAAAGAGTTAATGGATGGTATTATCCTAATTATTATTGTATAGCATAAGAGGGGCAATCTATTTCTGTAGAATAATAGAGCTAGGATGAGATTCGACAGCATCTGTCACAATAAATGCAAATATATAGAGAATTGACAATGAGCCATGATCTCATAAGTGATTCTATTTTCCATCTGAATAATGACAATGCTGCATTTCAAGCTCACATGACAGATACCTTCAGAAGCTCTCTGGGGTCAGCACTGGAGGCCCTTTCTAAATGCATTTGCAAGGGTGAATGTATTCTGACTTGGAGTTTTCTAAAGCTCTTTATGTCCCGAGAGAATTTTCTAGGCAGACTTTTTAAGCTTAAGTCTTAAAACATTCCTTTTCATGGGCATTTATTAATTAGTTTTCATATGCTCACTACTATGCTAACAGCTTAAAGAAATGCAGAGGACATGATTTTTGCCCTAAAGGAGCTTACAATCTTATTGGAGGAGACAGAGTAAATCTGATCATATAGTCCCAATACAAGACAGGTATGGTATTAAGTGCTAACCTGTGCCCTCTGCAGTAAGTGCTGTCTACAGAAGACCATGGACTGAGGGGCTCGCTCAGTAAGGAATCACTAAAGAATGGGACTTAAACTGTGCCATATGGGATAGAAATGGTTCCAATAGAGAGGTGAGAATAAAGCAGTGAGAAGGCTTGAACAAGCACCCACACAGAAAATGCTGAGCAGTGCCAAGGCATGTGTGGATGGGGCACACCAAGTGTCACTGCTGGGCTGGTTAGAACACTTGAACCAGCCTATCTTGAATGCTCATCAGTTATACAAGACACTCATCCCTGCCCTCTTACCTCCTCTATGATTTTTACAGAATGTAATCAGGACCTTTCTTGTAAACCAGTGGACTAAGTAGCAGCAGGCTCTTCCCATAACATTGCAAATTGAGAGAGGGGAGGCAGGATACTAAGCAGAAATATCTACATACCTTGTATTTTCTACTCGTATTTCTAAAGGGGAAAGTATTTTGGGACAAAGGGACACTTGGTAGTATCCAATAACACATTGATGTTATATGTTGGATCAACTGCAGGCATATATTCCTTCCCCAGGCCAGTGAAATGTTAATTAAATATTAATTAAACCCTTCCCTTCTTTGACCCCATTAGGTCACAGATGTTTGTCCAGCTTACCTCTTTTCTACTGTGTACTCTGTCTCTTCTGTTTAGACATGTTTCTGGCAGATTTCTACAGTACCTTTAAAACAACCATTCTTTTCTATACCTAAATAAACATGTCTTTTTGTTTGGTTTTACAATTATTTATAATAATAACAGTAATAGAAATAGTTCTTGTTTTGCAGATCTGCCACTTGCTAAGGACTAAGAAAAGCACATATGCATTAGCTCATTTAATCCCGTACAAAACCTATGGGAGGATGTTGTTATACCTGGGCACAGAAAATGAGTGCCTCGCCAAGGTGCAATAATTAGAAAGTGGTAGATTGCAGACCCATGAACTTCTAAATGGTTGCTCTTTCAATCACACTGCACATTCACAGGGGAAACAAATATGGCAACATTGAATAAGTTAAAAGAGTTCAAGGGACCTTCCCAAATACTCAAAGCAGCTAGCTATTCCTTATAATCAATAAGTGTGATGAAGTATATTTATTCAGGTTTGGTAGGCTTTGAAGAACTGCACACAGGCCAGAGTGGGTTACCTCTGTGTGAAGTAGGCCAAGCGTAATTCAGATTTACTCCCCAGTCAATTCTTAGTCATTAGAGCTCCCTTGTCTTTCAATTTAGTTCAAGAAAGTCAGGCTCTGCTGAGATGACTGGCTGATGTGGCCATTTCTGAGAGTCTGCAGTGGGAGTGTGAACTAAAATGTAAACCAGTTACTCCAGTCAAAATTGTTGGGGGGCCAAGGGACATGGAGAAGAGCCCATCTTGTGGAAGGTATAGTGAACTCGTGGAACTTCCCAAGGAAATGACAATAGAACCAAGTCTCTTATAGGAAACTATCTACATAGGAGACTAGATCAAGCTTTAGAGGACTCATATGTGGATTAGCTGCTGGTTCTCAAGTCTGCAGTCTCTTTAATTTCTCCCAGAACCCCTCTCTTATTTCTTAGAGTGAACCCTGCAGTATTCTCTCTGGCTCTAGATGAGTCTCTTGAGTCCTACCCTTGGCCGATGCCCTGGTAAAGAAAGGAAATTTCACATCTGGGCTCATAGAAGTCATCCCTTGAACTCTGGACTGTCCAGTGGAAACCTCACATTGTAGCTTTTATTTCCCCAGGAATGAATTCTGGCCCCAGATTCATTTCTCTCTTTCCTGACCCATTTCTTTTAGCCCAAAGCATATTCACCAGCTTTTTTTTTTAAAAGACATATGGGAATCTTAAATCAGTGTTCCAAAATTAAATACTTACTTCAGATTTTCTATGGTTTGTTAATAGATGTTACATAAGGTTCTGTGAGTAAACATGTTTGGTAAATGCTAGATTAACCAAAGTTAAAACATGAACAAGGGAATCAACAACAATTTCAACGTGGTCATTACATCTAAAAGGGGAGGTAGAAGAATGGTTTGAAGATTTAGCTACATCTGCAACAGCAACAAGAAAAAATGTTAGTCTGTATTTAATCTGAGTGGTAGGTATAGGGGTATTTGTTTTATTATTATATGTGTTAGAAAGAGTTCATAATTAAAAAAAACTAAACATGTATTAATTTTATTTTTATTTTCTGCAGGGATTTTAATTATTACGTTACTTTGCATTTTGAATCTTTAGAAGGGGGCAATAGCCCCTGGTATTTAGCAATTATTTGACCAAAAAAAAATTTTAGGAAGGAGTACTCTTTAGGTCTCTTGCCTCTGGAACACACTTTGAAAAGTGCCATTTTAGGAGACACTAGTCTTTCTCATCTATTATTCTCCTGCCTATTCTTAGCATCATTGTTGGCCCTAGGACCCCAAAGCTGAGAACTGTCATCTTGGAAGTCTCTGTACTACCTATTAGTTAGGTTCCTATCAGGGTTAGGACATGATATTCACTATTTCCTGTTTCAAAGGGCTGTCTTTCTCTCTTCAACTCAGAATATGATTACTCTCTGAGAATCCCTAGTTTTGGTTTATTTTCAGAGCTCAGATGATTTGCATGTCCAAAATTCAAAGAATAATTTATCCCTCCCTAACTTCTCCCTTCTCTCCAGATACTCTGAATCCTTCCTTAGGTTGAAGACCCTCACACCCATCCCTCTTCCTTTGAAGGAAGATGTTTTATAATTATAAAATATTTTAAGTATATAGAATCTATAATAAACTTGATTTTTTAAAATGGAAGTAGAGAATTATATTCTGACAGAGAAAGTTCCCTTTCTGTTTTCTCTTCTATACTGAAATTATATTAGTCATAAGTGAATGAATTTGAAAGGCATGGTTGGCTTTCTCAAGAAAAAAAATGTACTGATTAGGTAATGGAGATCAGTAAAGCGTTCTGATATACAGTATAGGAAATAAACTTAGTGACTACCACGTAAGGTTAAGATAACAGGCCAGTAAAGGGGAGAGAGATACAAGATATTGGGAATACCATGAGTTTAGGAGGCAGGGGCTTGGAATATAGACTAGACTCTGTAACTAATGTGCTGTGTGCTTTTGATAGTTCACTTTATTTCTTTACACTTGAATTTATGGTTTTAAAAAGGAACTACCATAAAATCTACCCTGCACACTTCATGCTATTGATCAAATGAGAGAAGATGTTAAAAGACATTAAAAGGTCTGAAATGTTGTTGAACAAAAATGGGACAGATGCTACCTATTAAAATTTCTTAAGGTTATTAAGTTGGGTATCTGTTGACCAAAGTCAGTGGACTGAATATTTCCATAATAAAAGACAGGATAATAAAGCTTTGGTAAAAGGCCTTTTGTTGGTCCACCCTTTATTCAAACTCTTAGCTGGGGGAAGACATGGTTGAGAGGCCAGTGACAGAAAGAATATCAGTGTACTGTTTATTAAAAAGCTTGTGAGGTCAGGTCTTGAACCATATGTGAAATGTCGATTCTAGGCAAAGAAAGACCTGTTCATGTAAGTTACCGAGTTAATTAAAACCTGCTTTTGTGCATCTCTAAGTACCTAGAATAGCCTGGCAAAAATAATTCTTGTTTCTACCATTGGGTGACTAACTGATCTGCCTGGTCAAGGGCAAAAGGAGTCAGCTTCTGTGTGGGAAGCTATGGAAGCCTGTTAGGGATGAGATAGATGCAGGGAGGTGAAGATGTTTCTCTATACTTCTCTCTCTTCCCATTGCATTTGATATCTTCTATTTGTGAGCAATGGCTGCCAAATCAATAGTGGTATTCAACTTACAAATAGAGAAAATAAGGGCATTTGTGTCTTGACAAAGACTGCAAAACAAAATATAAGGGGAATGAAGATAAAAGGAGGGGATAAAGGTAAAAAAAAAAACAGGTTATAGGAGAAAGAAAAGTTGTGGAATAAATCCAAGAAGGATTTATGTTACAGGTGAACTTTAGGAAAGCTCATGGCAGACTAAGAGATCAGGAACAGAGGTGATGGATGTGTGCATTGGCATAGCTCCACATGGAGTTAAGGAATCAGTTCTGGGCTCTTCTGTGAGTCTGGAATTCCATTTTAACATACCTGTCCCTGTGGACATGATATGGCAACAAACTCAATGTGGGGCCCTTGAACTTGGGCCATTTTTAATTTCTCGTCAGGTCTCAAAAACTACTTAATATTATTTTGCCTTTCTCAAACTTTTTTCTTCCTGCATGCCCACGATTACCAAAGAAGACTGTTTTGACCAGAGCTATCTGTCCCATGGTAAGGAATTATCTTGAGGGCTGTAAACTGGCTTGCAGCTTATTTCAGATGGAGCCACGTAACTCCTTTAATTTGTAGGTCCTCTAACCTAGCATCATATTCAAAGTTTTCTATCCCTGTCCCAATCTCACCCCAAGTTTGCTTTCTGCTTTCCCTTCCAGAAAGTTTATGCCTCACACCCTGGCTGTAATCCTCAGTGTGTCCTTCACACAGAACTAGTGCTTAGTCATTCATTAAACCAGGTCGATAGTATTTCTATCAGCAACAGTGCTTTAATTTTGTTTGGGTTACTGCATGTATGTTTAAAGGTAATAAAAATGTTTGCTCTTGACAATCTTAAAATTCAAAAGCTTTTCTTTGAAAACTGCATTCTCTTAAATCATTCTGAATTAGTGAGATTTCACAGTATTACCTTGAGTGCCTGGATACTCACCAATATTTAAATTCCATTTAGGGAAGCAATTCAGAATCTTTTGAGTGTGAGAAGTATCATAAAAATAAATAAATTCCATTCTTTCTATAGTTTACCTTATGGCCTAAATGTTAATCACCCCAAAATGTCCACAAGCATATAGAAAACAAGTACTTATTTAAAATCAAAGCTGCTTGAATTCCAGATGGTTCAAAATATATCTTAATCTATCTTGAGCAAGTCCCCTAATTCTGCAGGAACAAATGGTGGAATGTTATTAAAATGTTAATTAGTTAAATTTAGTCCCCAAAGTATAAAGAAAACAAAATTGCACCTACATGATTTTATTTTTACTAATGGGGGAAAGAAATTCTGATATATAAAGAAATGAGGTTATTTTAGAGAAAGAAGAAATACATGATGTGTTTTAGATTAAAATATCCAGGGGTGTAAAGCAAGTCTGAACAAAATTATTGGGGTATGTTTCCAACCTATTATATGAAGCTATTTTCAAAATAAGCTATTTTTATCTTGTATCATGAGTTCTTTCTTTATTCAAATGGAAATTGGAGAGATAGAGATGCCAGTCAATGACAGAGCTATTGGATTTGCACAATTTGATTTTTTTTTCCTATTTTTTGAGCTATTGGAATTAGAAAGGCCTTCAGAGTTTCCTGGAACCCTCAGATCATTCCTGAAGCCCTGCCTGTATCAGGAAAACATCTGTTTGATATTCTCCAAAGGAAAAAAACAGAACAATCTCCCTAATTTAAGCATCTCGGGTATAAATCTTTAGATTTAGATTGTGTAACTTCAAAATAGTCAATAAAAAAAGACAAACAGGAAGATATAACAAAATGTATTATGTGAGTCTTGAGGGTACATCAGTTTGTTGACATCTCAAATTTTCTTCCACTCATTATGCTGCTATTGAGTACATTGCATTTATATTTATGATTGATTTAACTGCTTCATTTTAACCATTATGTTTGTACCTGGTTTAGTTAAAATACAAAGTACTAAAACATTTGCTGGGTTCAATCATACAGCTTTTCGAAACTTTGGTAATGGAGAGTCAGCAAAGGTTTCTGAGCAGGTGTTTGATGTTTTTGGACGTTAGGAATAGTAATATAGGTAATCTACCTAATGCATAGCATGCCTATATTAACTCTCCCATAGTGGCAGTGTTGATGGGGCTTTCAGAGTTACTGCCTTTGATCAGGGAGTAACTTCTAGAGCTACTCAAGTTATCTCATATTACATAGTACCAATTGTGCTTCCAAATAGAAGGATCCTCTTGGATATCTGAGTGCTCTCCTGACCCAATACTGAGTTCAACTCATAAATGACAGAAAGAGAGAGAGAGAGAGAGAGAGAGAGAGAGAGAGAGAGAGAGAGAAAGGTAAAGACCCCAAGCCAGTGGGTCTCATTGGCAGAGTTCATATCGCTTCTCTTTGAAAGTGACTGGTCACTGAAAGACTCAGTTGACTTGGGGGCAGCAATTGGTGAGAGATTTAAGTATGGTCCAACCATTGGAAATAGCTCTCTGGGTACAGGTGTGTTAACACAGTTTATTGTTTTGAGTTTTATGAGCACTAGAATGAAACACATTTGACTATGACTGGGCATTGAATAGGGAAAGATGAATGCAGTGAAGTGTTGTTTTTACCCTTTATATTATATACAAAATTATTAAACTGCACTTAGGACACATCTAGAAAAAGAATTCTGGGATTTGGACATCACATAGAAAAACCAGTCCCTGTTCTATAGGGTGTTGAGGTTTGGGAAGGAAAGGATACGGATAAAGAAGAGAATAGTCCATACATAATTCTTCCCCACCCCACTCCCCATCTAACATATACAGAAAAAAAAATTTCCCCCAAATTTTAGATGATTGAAGTATATCCCTGATTATCCATCCTCCTGAGCAGTGGTTTCTGGAATCCATGTACAGAAAAAAGATCCATTTATTATCCACTGAGCAATAGGCTGACTTGAATCATTTTTATTATTTCTTTGGAGAGCCTAAGAAAAGGCAACCTTCACCAATGGAACAAAGAGACAGTTCTCTGCATGCTAGGCTTGATGGTGCTCAGTAAAACATAGCCATGCAGAATGTGAGCTAACCAAGGAAACAGATATAATGGCTGGATTCATCAGAGACAGGAAATCTTAGAAAGGTGGACAGAAGAAGCAAATTCTGAGAAAGTATTTAAAGAAGGAAGACAGATTTGTCCCTATTTGTAGACAGACTAAGTGAAGCAGATGGTTGCTTCTAAAGTGTGAATTTAGGCAGGCCTCACTGCCCCAAATTATCTTTAATGCTGGCCAATCATTGTATCAGACACTCTCATCAGCAGGAACTTCTAAGTAGAAGCACTGATCACCATTGTTACATGCAAAGGCAAACTGGAGAGGAAAATGTCTACACCTATTGTATAGGTCCTATTTGCACATACATAGGCCATTTCCCTCTTTGCTGCTGATATTATTTCAGTTTTGTTCAGGTACAAGGTGGATATTATTGGATTTCTGGGCAGATGAGTCCATCTGCTTGTTTATGAGTGAGCACTTTACTTAGTTCTGGCCAAAGAGATGTAAGGAAGATTCTGCTGGGAGGGAAGTCTTCAGTAAGACTCCCTCTGATAAGGGGGAGATAGGTAAGGTGACACACTTGCTCAGTTCCTGACTTCTATCAAGGTCTTGAGAAGAAGTGATTCTTGCAGCTACTGTATCCACCTTGTGACCATGAAAGGAAAGGTGAGGGACTAGCTCAGATCCTGACTCAAAGCTTTGACATCCACATAGCAGTCATCCACTGCTGGATCTTCTGTTGTGTCAGAAAGTAAATCTGCATTTGTTTAAACCACTGATAGTTACTGTTTGATTAGACATCTTAATTGATAACCCACAATTAAAATGACTTCTAATACCTTAACAATTACTACTCCTTGAATCTATCTCCAACTGAGAGCAAGAGTAAGTTTGAGCAACTCCTCTCTCCTTTGATGTCCCTTATATTTGTCGTCTCCCATAGTTGGCACTATCTTGATCATTATTCATATTATGAATTATCTTTTCCCCTATGTAAATAGTTATGATGCAGATATACAAGGCATGTTCAAGCTTTTTTCGCAAATGGAAGTTCTTTGAACTTAAATGAATTTGGCAGACATGTAGGCAGAGAGAGAGCTATCTACCAATGAGATGTTCCCCTTAGAAAATGTTCCACAAAAAAGAATTCTAAGATTTGGACCTCACTTAACTCTGGTTTTGCCATCATGAATGCCTAAGATATAGTCATGGTCTCCAAACCTATAGCTTTGTGGTCTAAACAAATTATGGAACTCCAGCATTTTCCACTCCAGTCTTTCACAACTCCTTTCTCTGGTGCTTCTTACATTTTCAGAAATATGATGTCATATCTCAAAACGGCTAAGAGGATGTCCAGTTTCCTAAGTGGCCCCATTTTATGTCACTCTCTGTGGCTCTGGTCTTCCCTGTCCATCACATCAGGATTATACTTAGATGCACACCACTCACAGTCATACTGCTTGGTCTGCCTAGATCCCTAAACACTGCATAGGACAGGAACCTAAAGTTGGGGATTTGGAACCAGCTCTGGTGTGTGGAAAGTTATCTTTCTCAGTTCTGGATTCTGGTCACTATACCTCAGATCTCTGTATAAAACTTCTTGTCATGCACAGGTAAGTCTTGCCCCACTGAACACATCCATTGGATAACTGCTTGTTCCCCTGCTTGTACCATCTTGGTGCCACCACATGCTTGCATTAGCTCAGTTTGAGCTTAATATGCCCTCTGAACATTGTGTTTTAAACAATAGACTGCCCTTATTAGAGCCACCACCTGCTACTTGGAGTTTCCCTTAATCCTATAGGTTTCTCCCCCAGGTCCTGTGTTGTAAAAGTCTCCATTTGTTTTTGTATCCATCCCCATTATGAAAGAAAGCTATCAACAATAAAATATGGAATAGAATCTTTTTTATACCCTGCTTTCCCCTTTGTTTATAGGTTAACTTTTCTTAGGAAGATCTTTTCTTAGAAATATCATATTAGTGGAGATCTTTTGGGCCATATACCCAATACTTAATTACCGTTAAGAATAAAATCATGAGAGATCTCTGGGTGGCGCAGCGGTTTGGCGCCTGCCTTTGGCCCGGGGCGTGATCCTGGAGACCTGGGATCGAATCCCATGCCGGGCTCCCGGTGCATGGAGCCTGCTTCTCCCTCTGCCTGTGTCGCTGCCTCTCTCTCTCTCTCTCTCTCTCTCTCTGTGACTATCATAAATAAAAAAAAAAATAAGATGCAGAGACCATTGGTACTGCTTAATCTGTTTCATATTATTTTGAAGTCCAAATATAGAGTAATAGAAAAAAGCCTCAAATTTCACATGAAAACATCTTGAACCATTGATAAATATGCCCCTTACTGAGAGGTTTGACTCCAGCAAACCAAACACTTCCGGTATTGCATTTTGCCACAAATGGATTTACTATAGAGCTACTGAAGCTGAAGTTTAAGAGGCTTTAACCTGCACAACAGACTTCCAAGTTTTCCAAATTAGTCTACCTAATTTATATTTGGATTTTTGCATTCTTTACAATTTAAAGCAATTTCATACACTTTAGGCCCTACAAACCTTAATTCATTTTTGTATTTGTCATAGCAGAGGGATAAAAATATGACAGTCTTAGCCTTTTGTCTAAAAATCTAAAATACTTGTGAAGTGACAGGTGCATACTCAAATATGCACACATAAAAGGCAATTTGTTCATTGCTAAGGGGATGTCAAAGGAAGTGGCAAGTGAACACAGTGAGGCTATTTTCATTTGGGGTGCTATCTTGACTAAAAGGAGGAAATACCTTTGGATTTTGAAGAATGAAAATATTTTATTAGTTAATCAGCTTTGGAACATTGGACATCCTAGGCAAGGAAAATGGTAAATATTTTCAAGGATAAGTGAACAGCAGGATATGGAGTTTAAAAGTAGGTTAGGGTACATCCATGAAATTTTTTTTTGTCTTGTTTCTGTTTTTACTTCTGTATCATAGAAAATTCAAATGCAAAAAAATAGAATAATATCAGACAGCTTCTCAATTGCCTCTTTTAACATCAATAGACACTTACAAGGAAAAAAGACCCAGATGCTGGTTTAACCTCTCTGAATAACTTTATTTTCCAATATTTGACCCATAAATTTCCACTTCATTATAACTGTCTGATATCTTTAAGCAGAAAATTTTTTGTCCAGTTTTTCTAATTGCTCTACTCTGAGGGTTGCTTTGAATTACTAAAAGCAGAAGTTGGGAGTCTTAATTCTTATGTGAAAAACATCAAACTCCATATACACTAACTAAGATCATACCTCACAAAACAATCAAAGCAGATGGGACAGTATGGTAACTGATTTAGTAATTGGAAATGACATGGTTTTAATCCCATCACAAATTTTTAATAACTGTGAGTCCTTATGGAAATTACTTTATTTCTCTAAGTATGAAAATATAATGATGAAAGTGATGTCTGCTTTTGCACATCATGATAACTTGTTACCAGGAACTTGCATGTTTTGAACATTTACTATAGGCCAGGAACCATTAAACACTTTCATGCATTATTTTATTTACTTTTTGCAAACTTTCTAAGAAGTAATATTTTTAAGGTAACATTTCAGATGATGTATCTGGCAGAAAAATGCTTAGTAATTAATAAACCTAGCAAAAGAAAAGCCAAACATTAAATACAATTCACAAGAGTTCAGTTAGAACTCTTTACCTCTGTGGTAGACTGTCCTGCATTACCAGTTTTTATACATCATAATTTTCTCCCTTTCATTCCTAGTCATATGTTTATAGCTAGCTTGCTTTGTTTTGTTGTCCCACATGCTTTACATAGTAATATACTGAGAATAAAATTATTATACTCTTCACTCAACCTTGATGATTAACCTCTAAACTTACTTTTGACAATCCTTGTGGAATTGTCACATGATTTAATTGATCCCCCAAGAAATTTTGAAAGCCACATAAATGGCCAATATACAATATCTTAAAAATTTAGGTTGCTAACAGATAGATTTACAGTGACTTTTCCCCCCTGTTTTATCATTTTTGAGTTCTTTCTCATACCACGCCAAATATCCTTACAATGAAACTCAGGTCTTATGGGGTTTCCTTACTTTCTTCAATATAAGCTAGTGCTTTTTTATTTTTTTTATTTTTTAACCTTAAAACTGACATTAGCTGGGACTGACTCAGTTTTGTATTTTTACTGACAAATCTATATTAATAACAACATCAATACTGTATTAAACCTGAACTATGGGAATAATTTGTAATCATGCCAAAATTAATAACATTGTGTATCACCCGGAGAGCCTCTCAGGGAGGAGAGTGAAATGGTTATTAACTTGGGTTATTATTGCAGCATTATGGACATTTAAATAGGCTATAACTCTAGAAATTTAAAGGTCAGTTTGATTTATTCAATTTAGTTTGTCATATGTTTGGAAAACTAATTAAAATCACAAACATGGTTATAACATTTTTGATGGCAAGTCAGAAGCCTGTATTTTAAGACGCAATAAGTAATCATTTTGCTGGGTATGCTAGACTTTCTTTGTAGTTGAAAGGGACACTTTCTTCCATTCCCATGTTTGGGTCTAGGAAGGCAGGTTCTGTGGGAGCTTCTTTTTCTGGATGCACGAGCTTCCTTCTCATGGATTTCTTTCCTTGAAACACTATTCCTCAAATCCTACGGTGACTGGATGCTGCCTTTTTGATCTGACTTAAACATCTAAAATAATCATCTCTCCAACCAAAAGATTTCCCTTTTCATCAGTTTCAGAGTCTCATATTTCTTCTCACTGGAAATAGATTCTTTTGTCTTAAATCATTTCAGTTTATTGGAGGAGACTGATGTAGCAAATGCCCTTGGAAAGGTAACACAACATTTTGAGTTGTGTTTACTTTATAACAAAGTTTTATAGGAAAAAGAAAGAGTATGGGGCAATGAAGTCTGAAAATATAGAAAATGAAAGATGGATGCAAGATGTTGGAAGTGGGAGATGACAAAAAAATATAGTTAATGGCTCATGCTGGAGTAAATCGGGGATGAAAAAGGGAATATTCTTTTTTTCCAACTATGAACATTACATGGGCCTCTTTTTTTCATGTAGTATCTACCTACAGTTTTAGAGAGAACATTCAGTCATGGCTATTAGTATCAATAGTAAAAAGAAATATGGGAGTTGAAATACCAGTATAATTAAAGGGCAATACATAAAGAAAATGTGAACCAGGTCTTTGGAGCATCCTAATGGATATGACTGGAAGGAAATGAAATAATAGATTTGAGACCAACTTTCAAGGTACCCTCAACATTTAGCTGCCTTACACGACTGTAATTATCAAGCTATATCTTATAGCCAAATAGCTTCTAAGAAGTCCTTAAATTATTTGGATGACAACTTTACGATCCCCAAAGCAGAAACTTCAGCCATAGGGATATCTACTTTATGTTGACTGCCTAGTGACAAGAAAGGACTGATGGAAAGTGGGAAAGGCAAAAGGGATGAAGACAGAAATGTAGTAGACCATTGGGTTAGTAACCACTGGGCCAGACTGATAACTTCAATAACTGTAAACATGGTACCTCCAGAATTCACCCTGGCTGAAAATATAACCCATAACTCTCTCTTAGAAGTATTCTGCATCCCACATGATGTGACTGAACAGTTTCTATGGTATTTATGAAAAGTACCCTTTAACTCACCAATATATTTGCAGGTAGTGTGTGAGTAGAAGTAGTAGTATAAAACATGTGCCCCTTCTTAAATTTAGAGCTCATAATCTAAGAGCAGAGAAAAAATAACTATACAGAAATATTAGGGAGTGGAATTAAGCATTTTAAATAATATTTTCCCCACATATTCAGAAGTGAAAATATGAGGTAAAAATCATATAGCTATGCAATTTATTGGAGGTCAACTGGAAAGGGTAAAGTAGGAGACAGAATGAGAGTTTACTCCTTTTCAAAACACCTTCTTAGACATGAACTAAGGAAGATCAAATTCATAACTGGCAATTAAGTGATAGATTTTAGAAAGGCTTAACTACCCCCCCCCAAAGAAAGGCTTAACCCATAAATTCTATAATAAAATAAATGTAAATTTATTTGATGAGAATATTTTGGGGAAAATAACCTGATGTCCGAGAAAACCAGAATTGCAGATACTATCTACTATAAATAGAAAGGTAAGAGAGGCAAATACTTATATATTAGTTTTTTTCCCCACACATTTGTGTGCTTAAAATCTACACATTGTTATGTCAGGCACTCTCTGGTTGCCCTTTAGAAGCTTATAATAAGAGGTATACTAATAACAAGTTGGTAACAGTACAAAAATGGCAGAATTTTATAGAGTTACCATATTAAATGAGTGAAATAAAAAGAAAAGTTGAACATTAGGAGAAGGACAAGATGAGTTGTGCACTACACTTGCTAGAGAGGAATCCATGATGAAAAAAAGTTTAGTTGAGTACTGAAAGATTGTTAGGATTAAGGCAACTCAATGGCATGTACTCACTGGAAAGGTACTTTGCATTGGCCCCTTGAGAAATTCCATAGCACAGGAACTCAGCTTTGTATTTCTCTTCCACCAGATATTATACGTATCACAGTGTGAGGTTTTCTATTGCAATACAGAATTATTTGAAGCTATTTAGAAAATATGATTCCGACTGATAAAATATTCTCCAATTTGCCTGTTATAATACCTACCTTCAGGTAGGTCCCTTTGCTGAACTTCTAATGTAGCCATGTTAGAACTTAGATATGTTAGAACTAGTGTTATGTATATGGGAAACAATGTATCAGCCAAGAATGGACCATTAGTGTTGCAGATGTGAAATGGATAAGTGTGTTTTCAAGCTGTATCAGCAAGCATATTGCCCTACACATAGGGTAAACAGGTTATCTTAACCTAGTCTGAACTTTCAGGCTATGAAACATTTTGTCTTCTACATGGTCTGATTAGAAAAAAATAAATACTATCACCTTTTCACTCTAGAGTTTTTGGGGTACAACAGCCACCTTCTTCAATCCAAGCAGCACAGAACCTCACAAAAGTCGTCAAATATGCATCTCATTTTAAACTAATGCTTTTCCTCTAAATTGATACATTCCTTCATAAGCATGAATATAATATATGAGCACATGACTGAAAGAAAATTGAGAAGATTAACATTTTAGGAGTTCTCCCTATTATAGTTATTCTTATTTTTTTAATCAAGGTCTTTTTATTTTATGGAAACGTTGTTAGGATATTAGTAGAATTGAGAACATCTTTGTCTAAGCAGAAGATTGAAAATATACTGAAGAATATCTGTTAAATAAAGACTTCCTAGAAATGATAGAAAAGATACAAATGAATATATGCATATTTATCCATGGAGGAAAAGTAAGGAAGGAAAGGATCTGTGTGGAAGAGACAGTACATATCAATGAAAGAGAGGTGTGCGGTCACATTTTTAGAAGGAAAACAGAGCCAAGAACATGTATAGGAAATGTTGCTATAAAGGTGAGGAGTTGCTTATAATGTGTCTTCTGCCCAGAGGTGGTGATGGCTAAGAATAAGAAGCAGATAGAGGTACCTGACAGTTTGATCAATTGGGTTATCTCAGTGAAGCAACCTGGCTGGTCAAAGTCTGAACATTTTCCTTACTTGGGGCAAGATATAGGACCTTGAGTGGAAGAGAAAACCAATTCTCTGAGGAACTGGTGATGCCTGGGTGGAGTGGAAAGCATCCATGCTTAGAATATCCATCGGTGAGGGATGTTACATGTCAGACTATGTCACTACTACAACTGATTTACCACTGTGTCTAATATTTGTCCACCATCCTATTTTCTAATATAGCAGTGTCAACAGCTACCAACTTCTACCAAGCAGATTGCATGCTTCCACCCAAATCTATTTTATGCCTTTCTCTCTTCTCCCCAGTGTTCCTAGAAGCTGACCAAAATAGAATGCATCACCCAGGCTTCCTTGTCCTCTGGATTTTTGTTAGGTTAAGCCACTGGAAGAAATTAGCAAAGGAACAGAGGGCTAGAAGAGTGAGAAGTTTGGGTGTTTATTTCTCCTTACTGCCTCCTACTTTGATGAGACTGTCAGGTGCTCTCTAAGGCTAAATATACCTCCTGTGGATGGTTCCTTTTTATTTCTCAAGCATCTAGTAACTCCAATTTCTCTCCTTGATTCTTTAGACCTAGATAACAGATTTCTAGTGTCTTTGCTACTTAGCTATCTAATCATCACTTGGTGGTACCTAATGGTACCTATGTAAATTATTCCTTTAAAATATGTCATCGCTTTTCTAAAGGGATCCTAACTCATAGAATTATTGTTATTCAGAATATCATCCCCCGATACCTTAAAAACATGGAATTCTGGAATAGAATTGCTCATATTTTTTAATAACACACAGATAATCTCTGTGAAGACACCAATAATCCATGATTACAGTTATTAAAATTGCCACTAGTAAAGATACAGAGTGAATTATAGGTGGAGGACAAAGTAAAAGGAGATCAAGTGGTTGAGGTACTTAATTGCTATGGTGATAATGGTGATTACATAGGATGTGATGGGGGGTGGGGAGCAACTGCTCCTAACTGTACTAAAGAGCTTACAAAAGAATAAAAATAATAAAAAAAAAGAAGCTTAAGGATTTAACCTCTTAACTCAAGCTGTGGACAAAGAATCAGAAAGCTTCTAAGGTGGCCTTAAAGGAAACCCTTCTTTTTTAGTTATAGAGAAGGCAAGGATGAAAATAAGACTTAAGGTCTGGATGTATGCATTTCTGAATTGCAACAGACACCACAACAAGTCATATGCTGATTAAAGGTATTGGCTGGGGAAAAATATAATTTGGAATGTTGGATGAAGACATTGGGCAGACAAAAATGAATCTGAGAATTCTGAATTCTCATATCCCTCCAGAAGGCAGGTCTTCTCATAATCTGACTGCTCTAGCCTTCCTTCGAGAAAAAAGAAAACTTTAAAAAAAATGGTGACAGTACTTAAAACAGTTGAATGTCTTCGTACACATGAATGTCTTCTTACAGCTCTCTGGCACCACCTTCCATTGCTTGTAGTACTGTCAGAAGGTAAGTTCCAAACAAAGAACTAAAAGAATGGTCTGGGAAGAGGTAATCTATGCACCAAGAGAGTTTCAGGATCTTGCCCAATTAGATCCCAAAGGATGGCTCACACCAAATTAGACAGGTACAGATTATACCTTAAAGATTCAATATTTGTTATATCGTCTCAAGTAACTGGGAGTGGTGTTAACTATTGCATAATTGGTTACATAAATCCTGCATTCAACAGTATATATACATATATATATATACACATATATATGTGATAAACTGTAAATACTAATATAAGTTTAATAACACCAGCAATAATCAGCTAGAAATTATAAGTAAAAAGTAAAATGCGATTCACAATAGCAACAAAACTATAATGTGTGTAAGAATTAACAAAAAATAATAAGTCCTCCTATAAGAAAAGTTTGGTGTGTGAAGAAAGTACACGGAGGATAATTTGAATAAATTAAAAGTCCATATTCTTGGATAGGATGATTAAATATTATTTGTATGTAAATTATCTCTCAATTTAGTCTATAATTACAATGGGATTCCACTAAAATATCCAGTTAGATTTATTGTTTAACTCAGTAAACTTAATATAAAATCTATATCAAAGAATAAAAGTTCAGGAAGAACTGAGTAAATTTATAAAAGAAAATTAAAGTTTGTGGGAGGGTACACATAGTCATAAAAGAAAGTAAGATGTGATACAAATCGGGAGTATAATAATGAAACAGCATTGTATGGTTTTCTTATAAGGTCTGAAAATAGAACAATGAAACATCATCAGTAACACAGACACTGACTTAACATATTTAAAGCATAATACATAATAAAGGTGATAGCAAAAATTAACGGGAAAAAAAACCAGAAATTCTTACATAGTTTCAGAAAGCCAGTTACTATATGGAGAATAACAATATTGGATCACTTCCTAATATCACATAGAAAGATGGATTTCAGATTAGAATTCTACAAAATTAAAATTCCATAAAAGTAAAAGTATGAAGGCATTAGAAATGTGTAGGAGTACAATGTCTGTGATGTACAGTTGATAGAGACTTCAAATATAAAATTTTAAAAGCAGAAACCATAAGGGATGGAAAGATACAGCAATATAGATAAAGGATAATGTGTTTGACAAAGTGAAGTTTACTCTAGGAATATATGTTGGTTTAACATTCAAAAATCAAACAACATAATTCAACATTAATGGAACAAAAGAGATAAAAAATATGATCTTTTTAATAGATACAGAAAAACATTTAACAAACTTCCAACACATATTCACATTAAAAAGTCTCAGTAAACTTGGATTAGAAGGGACTTCCTCAATCTGATAAAAATCTACAGGTAACATATTCAGTGGTGAAACTGAATGGTTTACTCCCTAAAGGGGGAATAAAGCAAAGTTGTGTGCTCTTACCACTTGAATTTTCCATTGTACAGAAAGTGCTAATCAGCGCAACAAGCATGCCAAAGACATAAAAGGCATGCAGATTAGAAAGAAGAAAGTAAAGCTGTCTTTATTTGCAGATGATATGACCATTTATCCAGAAAATCCTACGGGATATATACCAAAAGCTAATAAGAAAAATTAGCTAGGTCTCTGGATATAAAGTTAATATAAAACCAACTGATTTCTATGTTTTTCCAATGAACAATTAGAAAATAAAATTAATAAATATTATTTACTATAGCATTAAAAATAACAAATAATTAAGGATAAATTTAGCAAATTATGTGCAAAACCAGTACATTGAGAACTGTACAATATTGCAAAAATATTAAAGAAAACTAAAAAATGGAGAGATATTCATGTTCTTAAATTAGAAGATTCAATATTGTTAAGAAGAGAATTTCCTCCAAATTTGTATATTTATTCAACACAATTCTAATAAAAATCTCAGCAAGATTTTTGTATAAACTCACATGCTGATTCTATAATTTATGTGCACATACAAATGGCTTATAATAGCCAAAACAACATAAAAAAATAAAATTGTAAGACTTACACTACTTGATTTCAAGTTTATTATAAAGCTACACTAATCAAGGGTTTGCTTTTTGCTTAAGGACTAATATATAGAGTTTGGAAAAAATAAGTATGGGATAAATATTCCCATTGCTGAGAAGTTAAGCTGTTGAACAAATGGTCCTGGGATTCCCTGATATGTCCTTGGGGGAAAGAAAAAAGACCCTTGACCTTTACTTCATACTATTTATAAGAATTCGCTTGAAATGTTTCATAAATTTAAATCTGAAAGCTAAAATTATACAATTTCAAGAAAACATAGGAAAAATTTTTATGAAGTTATAGTAGGGCAATAATTTCCTAGACTAATAAAATAAAAGAAAATGATAAACTTGACAATCAAAGTTTTAAAATCTGTTTTAAAAAGATAACATTAAAATATTCAAAGGCAATCCACAGATTGGGGAACAGTATTTGCATCTCTATCAAAGAACTTTTGTGCAGAATATAACATATAGCAGCTCAATAGTAAAAAGACAATCCAGCAAAAGAAGGATCAAATGATTTATATAAATATTACACAACAGAAGGTACGTAGATAGTTATAAACATGTGAAAAGATGCTTAGTCTTCAAGATAGTCAAAATTAAAATCACAGTAAAATGCCTATACAAAACTACTATATGTAATGAAACTTAAAAGTATAATCATACCAAGTCTTGGTAAGGATATAGGGAAATTCATACCCCATTTATTTGTCAGCAGAAATATAAAATGGCACAACTCACATTGGAAAACATCTTGGCAGTTTTTCAAAGTTGAATATACTTCTTCAAAGTTAAATATGTTTTCCATATAATAAAAGGTATTTAATTAATTAATCTTTATTTTTTAAGAATCAATTTGTTTATTTGAGAGAGAGAGAGAACAAATTAGGGGAGAGGCAGATGGACAAACTCCCTGCTGAGCAGGGAGCCCGCCATGGGACTCCATCCCAGCACCCTGAGATCATGACCTGAGCTGAATAAGACACTTAACCAACTGAGCCACCCAAGCACCCTTAATAAAAGGTATTTGTTAAAAAAGAAATGAAAACCTTTTTTTTTTCACATAAAGAAAAGACTTGTACAAAAATGTTCAAAGTCCCCTTAATAATGATAACTGAGAACTGGAAACAAAATGTCCACCATGAGGTGGATGGAAATATAAATTACGTTATATTCATAAAAAGAAACAAACCAATGATTATCAAAACAACTTATGCTAAATGAAAGAAGTCTGGAACAAAGGAGTGTGTAGTGTATTATTCTTTATATATGAATTCCTAGGACAGGCAAAAAACATCTGAAATGAGAAAATGCATACCAGTAGGCCACCTAAAATTGGGAATGGTAAATAGTGACCTCAAATGGGCATGAGGAAATCTTCCCAGTTTATGGAAATAGTCTATGTCTTAATTGTGGTGGTGATTACACACCTGTATATATTTGTCAAAACTCATCACATTGTACAACATAATGGATACATTTTATTATGCAGAAGTTATACCTGAATAACTCAATTGAAAAATACAAAAAAAAAAAAAAAAACTATGAACAAACCATAAAGAAGAAATGAGTAATTTGATGAAATTAAAATTCAGTGAATAACACCGTAGGCAAATGTAGAGGTCAAGTACCACAATGGGATAATGTATATAATACCTGAGATTGGCCATGAATTAGGTTCACAAATCTAGGATACACAAGTACCTTTTGCAGATCAATTAGAAAAAGTCAGTAATTTAAAAAAAAAAAAAAGCAGGGGGGTGGGGCAAAGAATATGAACAGGCAATTTAGATATGATGCAATCCAAAAAACTGAAATATATATGCAAAGATACTCAAATTCGTTAGAAAACAGTGATGTGTCCAATAAAACACAGAACATGACATTTCATTTTGCACCTACTAGACCCTGCAGAAATTAGAAAAGCTGAGTAATCCCAAGTATTAGTAATGAACTTGCAGGAGCCCTCCTGCATGTTTGGTGAGAATAGTGCACATCCATGCTGTAGACCAATTGCTGGTCTGCAGACTAGCTAGAGGTAAATTACAGCCTACTGCTAAGAATATTTTTTCCCTGTTCTAAGAATATTTTTTACACTTATCTCTAAACCCCAGTGGTGTTTACTCTATACCATGCACGTAGAAATGTAAAACCATTAAAGTTTCTGTACATTTCACTCTATCATTTAGTAATCTAAAAGTGCTTTTTCTGCTCCCTTTAAAGCTTTTGACTTAAATTCAGACCTGCCTAATGTTAGGAACATGATACCGACTGTCTTTTTCTTTCTTTACATTAGCCTGGTTTGTGGTTGCCAGTATTTTGTCATCAGTTTCAAGCCACTTTGTTGTAGGTGTTTCTCTTTCATTCAACAATGGTTTAAGGTTGGTTTTTTTTTTTTTTAAGATTTTATTTATTTATTTATGTATTCATGAGAGAGAGAGAGAGAGAATGGCAGAGACACAGGCAGAGGGAGAAGCAGGCTCCATGCAGGGAGCCTTGATCCCTGGTGTCCAGGATGACGCCCTGGGCTGAAGGCGGCGCTAAACCTCTGAGCCACCCCGGCTGCCCTTTTCCTTTTCTTTTTTTTTTTTTTTTTTTTTAAAGATTTTATTTATTAATGGTTTAGGTTTTATTCTATGATCCAAACCAATGGTTTCTATCAACGACCTATTTGATTGACTTCCTTAGTTGTTTACTGATCTATTTGACCATTGATCTGTGATTTATTTTGTGAACTCTATTTCAACAGCTTTAATTCTATTTCCATTTATTCTTTGTTGTGTGTTCCTTCACAGAAATGGCAACATTATTCTGAGGTACACAGAAGATAGCTTGAAAAGAAAGAAAGGAATTCTTGGATAGAACTTCTCAGTCACAAGTACAGAAATTTTTTCTAAGTTAAACAAAAAATTAACATAATCCTAATAAAAAGGTGATTCTTTAATAAAACAGAATTCTAGTTCATGTGGAAACATGAAAAAAAAAACCAGGAATATCTGAAAAATCTCCCTTTTAAAGAATAGTTATATTTATAATAAAACTATTTTTCCCTAGACCATCTTTCTCAATCCTCTAGTTCTGTTCTCCAGAGGCAACAAATTGAAGGGTTTTTTGTTTGTTTGTTTGTTTTCTTTTGTTTTGTTTTGGTTTTTGTGTTTTGGATATTTTTTGTGGTGTATTTCTAACAAGCTTTTAGTATCAAAGAACACTTACTATTTTTAGTTTATTGTTTTTAGCCATTATGAAATACTTTCCTGCCCTTACAGGTGTAAATTTAATTGCTTTATACTGCCTTCCTCTAGCCTCTCCAACCTCCCAAGAAAAAGACAGACATCTATGACCTGGAAAGTGGGCTCTAATCTTACAGTGACTGATCTTGTACTTTACAGCCTCCAGAAGTGTGAGAAATACATTTTTGGTGCTTATAAGCCACCCATTCTATGGTATTTTTTGTAGCAGCCCGAATAGACTCAGACACCACTATATCAGTTATTCTATCAATTGCCATTTTTCCCAATTGCCTTTGCTTCTGAAGACCCCAGTCCTCTTGTTACATCCTGGCCTGGGTCCTCTGTAGGCCTGCCTTCAGGGCTGGCAGCCTTGGAGATGTCTTGAATGGTCTCCTGGTTGAGGCCACAGTCTCCTGTTTTGTGCCCTCATTTTACCAGAGTGAAGATTTTGCTTTAGGGTTTTTATTATGTTAGACACATCTCATGTACCAGTATTAGCTGTTTTGTCTCTTGTACTATTAGATTTCTCCTGATAACTTTCTTCTAATTTTCCCTGAATGGGATCATACTGGCTGTAAGGTCGAGAGTTCCCAAATGCCAGAATAAGAAAGGATTTTATCTATGATTCCTGTACCACCACTCTAAATATCTTCACTGATTCACTCCATTTCTGTTGAGAACAATGTTCTATTGTTGTGGTGGAAGTGTCACCTGGTTCAATTGCTTTATTCACAGAACTTTAATCAGCCCCTTTGTTGTAATCCCATCTTTCATACCTGCTGTCTAGCATCTGGGCCTCCACTGAGCCCAAAGCCCCTCCATTCAGGATTCTGAAAGGCAGACTATGTTCCATATAGGCCACAGCTCTGTGTGTATCCTGCCAGGTCACGTCAATTTCATATTCCTCTGATACTGTCTGCTAACATGTCTCTATCCACTTTCATCGTCCCCAAACCCCTGTAGTCTCTTATGGTTGGTGCTGCCCTTCCTCGTCACTATTATTGGTTTATTCCTTGTCATACCTCAAAGCTTACATTTCAGTATTTCAGTGGAGATTTTAGAGAACATGAAGTGAGAACCTGCTGTGTATGCAATCTTGTACTGGAAATCTATAATGTTTTATTATATGGTGAGGCAATTCTCCCTAAAATACTCTTCTTTTTCTAATTTGTCTTGGCTATTATTTCCTATTATTCATCCACATGGAGTTTAGAATCATTTTGTCAAGTTCAAAGAAAAAAAATCCAATTGGAATTTTAATTGGAAATGTATTAAATTGATTAACTTGGGAATGATTGCTTTTTATTTTTAATTAAATTTCCAAGCACTGTTTTTTAGCTTTGCTAATTATAAATTTCTAAATTTATTGCATTTCTCTGAGAACCAGGTCTCTGCAATTTCTCCTTTTCCAAAGGAGTAGAGTAGTACATGTATTGTGCTGGCATCACTTGGTCTAGTGCTTCTCAACATACAGGGTCATGGACCACTAGCATAGCATCCACAGGGGGCCAGTGGAAATGCAAATTAAGGGATGACAATTCAGACCCACTGAATCAGAAAATCTGGGAATGGGGCTCAGCAAACCCACAAACCCAGTGGACTCTGGTGCATGCTGAAATTTGAGAACCACTGAACTTAACATCTGACTAGTCATGCAACCTTGAGAGAAATACTTAAACTAAGTGGAAATGCCTTCATATGTAACATCAAGGGATAACTGTATCAACTTTATAGCATTGTTACTAGGAATAAATGGACTAATACATATGAAACATTTAACATATGTCCTGGCATGTTGGGACTACAAAATGATTAATAGTGATCATCTTTGACCATTATAATATTATAATCTTATTTCTAATACAAATCTGAACTTTTCTGTCATGAACAATTTTAGCAAATGTTTAATGTTAGTTGTAAAAATGATTATATTTCCCTTTCTTTGTGTATGAAATCTTTGCCGTCTTCATGAAAGCAGATGTTATAATTTTTAGATCTTTTATATACTTATTTCTATTTGTTAATTATTTTGTCCATTGGTTCTATACAAGATTATATAGCTTGTCAAACTTTCCCCAAACTATTTCATTTCTATAAAATATTTCTTGCAGTTTGAAGATTTGGTTAACATGTTTCAATGCCCTAAGATACTTCACATAAATTCCTCTTAGTTTATCTTAATGGTGAATTGGATTTTTATTATTTTGAAATCATTCTTTGGTTCTGGGATTTCATTTATCATTTTCATCCTTGTTTTAACTCTGTCTTAATTTACTTAACATATTTTTACACACACTTTTCATTTCAAGTATTTTGTGTTTTTTTTTAACTCTGAAGTATATTATATAAGCATCATAAAGTTGTTTTACTAAAACACACACACATACACATATATGTATATATATATATATAGTCTATCAGGTGGTCTATCATCATCATCTAGTATTTTTTAACTTTTGCTATAGTTACTATGTTTCCTTTTTTTATTCATGAATATTTTTAATGGTTTTATTCATGCTAATGGTTGCTTTTACATTTTTCAAAACTATTAGTTTTCCAATATTAATAAAGATATTACCTTTATGACCTCCAACTTAGAGGCTATGATCATTTGTTTTTAATGTTCTCATACAGTAATATTTAATATAATTTTTACATTGCTATTGCATAAATATTATATTCCCACAATTTATATATTAAGTCCTAACCTTCAATATCACTGTATTTGGAGATAAGGCATTTAATAATAATTAAGGTTAAATGAAGTCATAGGGTTGGGTCCTAATCCTATAGGATTGGTGGCCTCATAAAAGGAAAAGAGAGAGATCCCTCTCTTCATGTGCATGCACCAAAGGAAAGCCATATGAGCACACACTGAGAATATAGTCAGCTGCAAACCAGAAGAGAGCTTTCACTAGAATGTGACCATGCGAGCCCTCTTGTCTCAGACTTCCAGCTCCCAAATCTGTGAGAAAATAAATATCTCTTGTTTTAGGCACCCAATATAAGGCATTTTGTTACGGTTGCCCAAGAAGACTAATACATACACAAATCATTGGTAATTATCTTTTGTGTATTATCTTGTTTCTAGAAGAGTTAATTGATATTTGGACTCTTTTATTTTTTAAAGATTTTATTTATTTATTCATGAGAGACACACAGAGAGAGGCAGAGACACAGGCAGAGGGAGAAGCAGGCTCTCTGCAGGGAGCTCAATGCCTGCCTGACTCAATCCCAGGCCCCAGAGATCAGCACCTGAGCCAAAGGCAGACACTCAACCACTGAGCCACCCAGGTGCCCCTGGACTCTGTTTTATAACTATTCACAATCCTAGACTTAATTTAATTTAAATGGCTCTACCATTAGTATTAGTCAGGGTTCTATAGAGAAATACAACCAGTAGGACTAGATAGCCTATAGATATAGGTGTAGATATTGATATAGTTATATATAGAAATATAAAAAGGGATTTAATATGAAGGGTTGGTGCATGTGGTTATGGGTGATCAGAAGTCCCATGATCTGCAATATGTAAGTTGCAGTCCCAAAAAAGCCAGTGGTTTAGTTCCAATCAAACCTAAAGGCCTGAGAATGAGCAGCACCAACATAGAAGGGCAAGAGAAGATAAATGTCCCAGCTTAAGCAGAGAGCAAATCCATCCTCTTGCCTTTTTGTTCTATTCAGGTCCTCTGTGGAGCAGCTGTTGTACACTCACAAGGATGGGATGACCTTCACTCAGTCTGCAGATTCAAATGTTAATCTCTTCTGGAAACAGCCTCACAGACACACCCAGAAATAATATTTTATCAGCTATCTGGAGGTCCCTTAGCCCAGTCAAGCTGACACATAAAATTAAAAATCAGGGCATTATGTCCTCTTTTTCCTTTGCTTTTTGTTCAATTCTCATTGTAGGTTATATTATATTTTCAAGTTATTTTTTTCTCCTTTAGGAGAGTAAATGAATATCTTAGAAGATTCTCATAAGTAAAAGATAATTTGGATAAGTATAAAATTCTTGTTTTTCAAGTTTTCTTATCAAAGCTATGTTGCACATTTATACTCCTGACCCCTCAGCATTCTGCTTTGCAAATATGAGTTTGGATGGCAACATAATTTTTATGCCTTCAAACGTTTCCCGCTTATTTTCCAGTTTGATACTTACTTAGTTTTATAATTACAATAAAAATTGTCAGATGTGGATCTAAGTGTGGTTTTCTTTTCACTGATTTTGACCTACGACCTGTGGACCTTTCAATCTGTACTTACTTTCTAGAGCTAAGAAAGACTTATCTTCTAGTACATCTTTGATGTTTTCCTCTGCTTTCATTGTTCTTTTCTCTTTTTGAGAAACACTTTTTATCTGCATTTTGGATTCTCTATATGAACTATAATCTACTTCAGGACTTAGGTTATTGATATCTGTGATGGTTTCTCAAGCTTGCCCTCCAATAGCAAGATTTCTTGTCATTTAAAATCAATTTTTTTTTAATTTACATGACCCACCAGGCTTTGGAATTCTATTATTTTCCTTATGTACATTAATAATCTTATCAATTTTTCTTTCCTTTTATTTTGCAGATTTTGCATCTTAGCCTGGTAAGCTTCTCCTTATGAACCTCCATCCAAGAGGCCATGAATTTTTACATCCTATTGAGAAAGCCAATATCTTGATTCTATAAGAGATAATTTCCAGAGGTTCTGCATCTAGGTCCCTTTCCCTTTTTCTATTTTTTTTCCTGTTTGCTCATCTTTGAACAGTTGGGGTGTAGCCACGTATTTTAGAACTAGCTATAAATATACATAGTTTCGGATTTCTCTTGGCTTACTCTGAACAGTTCCTACCCCAGTTTCTACTTTCGATCAGACACTTTACTGCAGGATTCTGCTACAGAATCGGAATGTACTCCCACCCATGTTGGTTTAGTGATATTCCAAATTGAAAGACTGATTTTAAAAAATGGGATTGGAAATATACCCATTAATTCAGGTTCTTCTGACACTTTCCCTGACTCAGTCCTCTGTGACATGTGATTTTTCTACTTGTGGAGAATGTTATTCTTTATGCTAAAATGTGCACACATAAATGCTTAAATGTGTTCTAAGAATTTCTGACTTCCAAATGGAAAAAAAAATTGAAGGGTGGGAGGCAGTGTCCCGAATACCTGAAAAATCAGTATCTGTGCTGGAAAGCAGCAATTATGCAGCTTTCTCTCTTCATCAGCGTCTTGGCCCTATAAAGGCTGAAGGATGAGGTGACTTCCTGTCTTTATACAAGTGATTTTTCTTTCACAATTTAAAGCTTGCCATGCCCTGAGGTGAAGTCTGGGCAGGTTTTCCCTGATGTCAACATTTTAAAAGAGGAAAGTGGGGTCCAGAGAGGTCACCTAACATCATCAAGGTCACACAGCTAATAGTAGAATCGAGGGAGAGCATCAAGGTCTTTAGACTCAGCACACTCTTCCTTAGCAGAACACCATGCTGTCTTTCTTAGGACAGGTTTGTTCACTGATAAATCTAAGGAAATCTGATGATCTGAAGATTCTTCAACAGCATTGAAGAGCATTTCCTTTGCAAAAAATAATATCTAACATTTCTATCCTGAATCTTATATAAAATAGCAGCATGATTCAATTAATGCTTTCCCACATGTCATTTATCAACTGAAAATTCTTTGCAATGGATTTTTACCTCCTTCTAGTCTTTCCTTAATTGCGCCAGCTCATGTAATTTTCTCCTATTCTGATCTCTTTTTAGCCACATTGTTTTTACTCTTCTTTATAATCCACTGTGTGTTTTAGGTCCTTTCTTGGACCTTGTCTCCCTAGACGGCACCCAACATTCTTATTGGCAGAGGCCATGTTTTATTCAGTTCTTGTCCCATGCCATTTAGCATAAAACTAGGCCCACCGGAGGTATTTACAAGTAGCCTAGTCTAGGTACAATGCTAAAATAGCATGTTTCTCAGGAGACTACTTACAGGAAAATTAAAATTTAATTAATTATCTAATAGTACCTGCATTTCTCTTCAGCAGGCACAGAATAGCTTTCGTTTACCTTTTTTGTTTCCTCCCTTACATAGGCAGTTCTTCATGGATATTAAGATGTCTTGTTCAGCAAACATTGCATGAGGGTTTCCTCTGTGCTGGGCACTTTGCCACTCTGTTGGGAAAAATAAATGAAGAAGATACAGTCTCTGTTGCAAACACTCGCTGTCTGACGAGCAACACAGACATGTATGTAAATTATCTCAGTCAAATTTGGGAAATGCTCCAATAAAGTTATGCACTAGAGGAGAAGCAATCAACTAATTTACCTTGAGAGAGTGTCAAGCTCTCTAGCTCATTCTTTTCAGAATAAAATCCAGCAAGAGAGCCCAATTCCAAAGTACTAATAAAACCATAGTTCTCCGGGGACTTGAATATATTGAACAAACCTCACCTAATCCTGTCAATGGTGCTGTTTGGGATTCAGAGGGCACTGGGATCTCCAAAGGACACCAGTAGACCATGACCAACAGCATAAGAAATAATGAACATTTTTACAATGATAAAAAAATAAATCCCTTTCCTGTGTCCTTCTAAATTTACTTTGACTAGCTATTGAACAAGCATTTCATAGATTCAATACATCACAACATATTAAGTGCTGCTCAGCTCCTGCCACTCCTGCTGCCCTGCTGTGGACCGTCTCTTTCTGTTTGCATCTTGCCCATCCTCTGTGCATATAAACTAAGCATCTCCATTTCTGCTCTCAGAGTGTACCGTGCCATACAACCGAGATTTCAAGAACAAATATCAACAGTGGCTAAGCCAAACATATCTTGTCAAGAGAGTGCCACTGCAGTGTAAAGATTGATTTGTCGAGGGAGGTCTTGCATATAAGTAGATGTGAAGGCAAGGACTGAGGGTTAACAAGTTTCCACTGAGGGAGTTTATTTATAACAAAATAACAAAAGGACAGTTCTGCCTCTGCCAATTCCTTTCCATCTCTTCCTGTATCCATTGCTACAGCAGTTTTAGTCATCACAGGAAATTATTGTCTCCAGTGCAAATTCAAGTAGAGCTCAGGACAAAAGTTTGCCCTCAGGACTTATATATTCATGTAGATCAGGATCACTTCAGCACTGTTTGCAGGAGCTCTCTGTGCCCAGCTCAGTGCTAAGATGCACAGAAAGAATAAGAGTAGACTGAACTTGACATGTGAGGTGCTCCCAGAGACCAGATCCGTAGATGCACACAAAGAAAGTGCATGATCAAGATTTAGTTGCATAGATTCTGAACACTGAGTATTGGAGGTCAGAGAAGAGAGACAGCATTTTAGCCTAGAGCATTCAGGCTTGACTCAACAGAAGAGGTGGTGACCGAGGTGGTACTTGAGGAATGGGTAGGCTGGGAGCAGATTGTGGTCAGTTACATGTTACACATGGATGGTAACTGTGTCATCATCTTCAGCTTCAGCAGATTGGTAGAATCAGGGCCAGGGCCAGATGGCTGGATGCATAGAGAGAGTAGGCAGGCACAGAAATGCTTTGATTTAGGTACCCACACACTTAACAAATATTTATTTTATAACCTACGAGCTAGGCATCCAATATTGTAAAAGATCTAGCTTCTATCTAAAAGAAGCTCACATCTTCATGGGGAATACAGACAGTGATAAGCACTTAGGCAGTTATAAGAGAGTAGGACAATTACTATAATGTCATGGGGGCACACAGGAGGGACATCTAGATTGGACTTGGACAATAGGGAGGGATTTCCACAGGAGTTGATATTCAAGCTGAGAAAATGTGGGGAATAGAAGGAAGGGCTACACTGACTTCTGGCTTCTAGAGGCCAAAAACCCCAATTCTGCAATTACACACTTTCTCTTGAAAATCCTGTTCTTAGCAAGCTCTTCCTCTAAAACTGCTCTCCCCAAAATGGCAGCAGTTCATGACCAGGTCTAAAACCAGTCAAACAATAAATAGCAGTTTACCAATTGTATTTAAGAGCAGGATGCCATTGTGTCACACCACAATAGATTTTTCAAGTCCTTAGGGAAAAAATCTTCACCCAGTTCATGGACAACTGACTCAGAATATCAAAATCATCATCTGGATAGCACCATGGCTGGACACTTTTACACTGTTGCCCAGGGTGAAAAATGGGGTAGTGGGGGAAGTTTCTAACCCTGGGAAAAGACCATCCCCTAAGCTTGGTCTTTACTGATCTCCTGCACCAGTCAAAAGGACTTGATGCCAGTCAAAAATGTGCTCGTGGATGTAAGGGGAATGAGGGAAATATGTGGAAAGCATCTATTTCCCAGTCATGGATTTTAGATCGCACAGGGTAAGAAAACAAGCTGAGCTATAAATTGTTGCAGAATTGCCCTTTGAGAGTGAATTTAAGGAATGCTTCCACCTTCCTCATCATCTCCAGCCCAGTTTTCACAATCTGGAAGGTACCAGTGTTGTCTTTTGAATTCTGCTTCCTCCAAAGACCCAACTCATGGCCCTCATCCTTCTAATTCTAATCTGGTCAACCTCTACTCTTCACCATTACCTGTGGTTTTTCCAGGATGGGCCTTGTTTCTTCCACTGATTTACCTAAGTATCCTAAACTCCAGTCCCAGCAGGGTTTTTCCAACCTGGAATCTTACACTGTCTTCTGGACAAGCAATGCCATCCTGCAATGTTTTCTTAATACTGGATAGCCAACTGTGTTTGGAATGGCCACCATTAATGACTTGGAAAGGTGAAGAATTCATTGGTGAAAGAGCATGTTTTCAAGGTGCTTTTTTTCCTTAAGGTTTTTAGTATTTACTGGCACCCAAAGAGTTTAAACCACACTAGATGAGAGAAGGCTTGTGATGAAGAAAAGATTGGATCTATGGAAAGTATTCCAGAAAATTAGAAAGGAGAATGATAATTTAAAGAAATGTATATATTATACAGACACATAATATATTATAAATTATATATTTAGTTCTGTTGACCAGTTGTCATTGTAGAAATACCAATTATACATAAATAACATTTCCCCCAAATCCATACAAATGTGTTAAAAGTACATACTTTACCAGGTTTTCAAAAATAGTTTAATGGTTTTAATGATTTGATTATGTTGCAAAAAATGTTTTATTTCTTTGATTTCTTAAACAGCACATACAAAATATCTATCAAAACAACAATTATGTTCTACTTCATATAGTTTGCAATTTACTTCTAGAATTAATGACCCCAGAGCTGTGCCTTTGGATTTCTTTTGAAAATTTCTAAAATTTTCTCTTTTCTTACTCTGAGGCTATTGGCAGCACCCTCTGCTTTGGGTGTGATTTCACTGAGCTGCCTTTTCCTTTAAGTATGATGATTTTAATCTGCTTTGGGCTTGGAGAGTTAAATGTCGCTCTTTGTAAGATTTAGTCATAAAGTAAGTGTCAAAGGGTCATGATGACCATGCTTAGGAATTAAGATTTGATTCCTGATTCTAGCAATGGCTGTTTAAACCAATAAGCCACTTTTCCATTTGATTCCAGATTTTTATTTCTATTTTAAAGTTCTAGGGTGCCATAAGATTGACATCAGAACAATGGGTCATTACTACTTTCAATATTGTAACATGAAGATTTATCGATTTACAAGAGATATAAAGTTATAAAATCTGGAGCCAGAAGGTAACTAAATCTTAAAGGAGTCACCCATCTTTTTGGAGTTCAATTATCCCCAGAATATAAAATGAAGATGAAACAGAAGCCAACAGGAAACTGACTCCAGTGATTTAGTGAAAGGGTTGTGTGAAAAGTATAGAGAATAAAGTTTTAAGTTGCTTTTTCAAATAGCTATCCATTTTCCATGCTGAGTCTTGTGGATTGGTGAGCAAATTTAGCTTTGGCAATGGGGCTATTTGGGCTGTGTTTACCTTTTCCAAGGCTCTGAAAATGATTGTTCAAACAGAAGCAACGCCAAACAAGAGGTGATGTAAATCTGTATTTGATTGTATAGGTATTAGACTTGAGTTCATCTGGAGCAAATCTGGAGCTAGTTTGATCTCAACAAAAGCAGGTATAGAAACATCATATTCTCCCATTAATACATTTTTGGAATGCAGTGGATTTCTAGACTTGAGGTCACTAGTTTACAGAGATTTTGGCCCATGAGAAGAGCTCAACTTTTGAGTTAGTAATGATTCTGGATTAAATCTCACTTATTCCTGCCCATAACCACCACACTCCAGAAGTCATCACAGATTCCCAAAAAGGAAAGGAGAAGGGGGAGAAAAAGAGAGGAAGACATGGATTTTAATATTTGAAACCACATTCCCTGTGCTTCATATTGGACTAAGAATCTCTTACCTGCCTTTCATTTTTAAAAAAATGAACACAGAACACTGGTAGGTACTAAAGAGTACTACCCAGGACAATACACACATCGTCCTGCCCTCAAAGAGCTTACAACTGAATTTACTTCCTTCTCATTCCACCACTGAAATTCTGCCTATAGCCTATTGGCCCCTTGTCTAGAAATTCTCACAGAAAATGCCACAGTAGCAGGAAAGCAGAAATATAGGTAGGTTGTTGCTACTGAATTTGACATCTTTTTTAAGTTTTTGCTTTTTTATTTTTTTTACAATCTACTAATCATCTGCATTTACTAACAAGCTACTTTTTAGAAAAAAGGGCATAAGAACAGATGGATTCATATTATTTCTGTCAGACCATTCTAAATCTCATGAAGGATAAGAGATTCTTTCACATAATATAGATCATAAACCAAAGGCAGAATTACCATGTGACTTTATTACCTTTTTAGGCCTGATCTTTTACTTTTTATTTTTCATTCATGCAAACGTTCAATGAACATGAGTTAAATACTCATTAAAGACAAAGTACTTACATGCACAAAATGTTTTGTGTGATAGGAACCAAGATAAAGACAGCACAAAAGAGACCTCCTAGACCTCCTAGACTACTCCATAAACTACTTCCAGACATTTCACAACAAAAGGCTTGACCTGTGTCAAGACCTGCCCCAAGGGGCCCTAACTTCTAACAGGCCAAGTTCTTTTGCTTAAATTTTGGTTTGAATTAGCAATTTTCTTCACCTATTCTCTCACCATATACCACCTCCCCCTCTCAAATAAAACACATATAGAATCCCTCAGGCAAATGTACACACTAAGAAATGCACAACTGAATACTTTCTGATCTTGTTCCTAGGTCTAGTGGTCATTCATAATTTCTCAGGTACCAGTGGAAACCTGTATTTTCATCATAGTCATCTCCTATGATCATAAATAGTTCTAGGTATGTTTAAGAAAGACATACCAAGGTTTAAGTTTTGTGATTTTTTTCTTAGCTTGTTATGTTTTACAACCAAAATAAAATGGAATCTGAGCAACGTTTACATGGATTTTTAAAAATAGTATTGTCACCCTAGTACATTCTAAATTTTCAATTCTAATTGGACACAAATCAATAATTAAGCTTTCTGACAACTTTTTTTACCTTCTTGAGAAGACAGGAGAAATAACTACTACCCTTCTCTTTTTTCTTCTCACTGACCCCTCTCCATGGAAAGATTTGCAGCTAATCAGTTACATGTTTGCAGGGACTTGTTGATAGTAATGCACATGTTTTCCGCTGACTTTGTCTGGGATCTGCCAGTCTCTTGGATTGGTCATCAGGGCAGTGGGCTTCCTTCTGTTTCCTTCTCCCCTATAGAAGTTCTCTTCCCTGTACAGGGAAGAATCCATCTTTAGCTTCGCCCTTCATAATCAATGGATAATGATTTCTATGCATGCCTGTGGACTCAGCTGACCCCAATTAATGGTGAATGGAATACAAAGCTTCACTTGGGTCCTCAAACTCCTGCCATTTCTTTCAACACAGTTTACCAGAAGCTGTTAACAATCACTGTTTCAAAATTACTAATAATACTAATGTATTCAGTCTTGTTTAGGCTATTGATTCTTGTGTCTATTTTCTGGTAGATTAAAACTTGAGGAAGGGAGGATGGTGTAACTGTTGCCGCCATGTTCTAACCCACAGATATAGTCAAATATGAACTAACTATTATCTTAAGTTAACTTATTTTTTTGTACTAGACTTTTATTTATTTTTATTTATTTTTATTTTTTTTGTACTAGACTTTTAAAGAGAACATTAATTTACTTAAGAAAAACTGAAAGGCAGAATTTTTTAAAAGAAAAAAATCCACATTTCCTGAATATTTAGTTTAATTTTTCATCTCTCAGAGCTGAGATCAAGGAGAAGAGGTGGCAAAAGAAAGAAAAGTATTTACCTTAAAAAATGGGAGAATGAATTGACTAGTGAAATGCAATAGGATATCTGGGTAGTACTGAGGGCCTGTTGGAAGTGTGTTTTTATATTTAAAGTGAACTCAGTTAAGAAGTTGATATGAATCTTGCCAATAATTGCAATGCACATTCTCTCTTCCTCTTCCTCTTTCTTGAAGCTATAACCAATCTTCTGAATTCTGCCTCTATCATATACCTGTGGGGTGTATGTGCGTTGTGTGTATATATATGTTGTCACCACATACATCACATACATATGTAGACCTCAGGTAAATATTGCTTAATTTGCCTTGCCTTGAGCTTTAAAACATATTGAATGAATTCTGTGACTTAATTTTGTTCTATATTGTATTTATTAGCTACATCCATGGTGTTGCTTAGAGATGTAATTCATTTATTTCCACTTACTATATAGCTTTTGTTTTTGCTATTACAAAAATGCTGCATGGCCATTCTCATGCATATCTCTTAGTGTATATGTGCAATTTCTCTGAGTTACTCACCTAAGAAGAAAATTGTTTGCTCATAGAGTAGACACAAGTTTAAGGATAATGCCGAGTTGTTTCCCAAATTGGTAGTAGAAATTTATACTCCCTCAAGCAATGGTTTCTAGAACAATTTTAGTTGCTTAGATACAGAAACTAAAAAGGCAGAAGGATAGGTTTAACCAGAGTGAGCATTTGCCCAATGAATATGATAACAGGGGCAAGGGAATTAAGATTTTATTAAAGGAGTAATCACAACAGAGTTCTGTAAAAGGTAAGCTGGATAGAGCATGAAGTAAGGGTCTGAGTGCAAGATGTGTAAGACAGGAAGATAAGGACTCCATGAATTTGAGGTCCCTTCAGCTGTACTACAGAGAAATAAGTTCTACCCTTGGGCAGAGAGCCACATAGAAATCCTAAAAGACAAGCTTTAGACTTCAGACAAAGAAGAAAAGAGTATAATGGACAGCATTGGGAAGAGGGAGAAAAAATTCCTTGGATCAGTTCAGATACATATTTTTGCTCCTTAGTCAAAAGCTGCTTTGAAGAAGTACAAAAACAGTGAAATCTAATGAGTTAAACTCTTGTATTCCAGTACATTTGAATGACTCTGACCACAGTGTGTGTGTGGGGGGTTTGTCAGTGTAAGTCTAAACACATTAAGAATACTTAACTGTGCACTTGAAACAAGAACACATCAATAACATCAAGATAAAAACAACAACAAAAAAATACCTAGATGTTTAAGTAGATTGAGAAAAGTCAGTCAGTTCACAGTCTGAAAGATCAAAATGCAGAACCAGGTCCATCAGCCCTACCACCAAGGGTGCTGTAAGGTTGTATGTCTGGAGTAGTGATTCTTAAGCATTTTTGGATAGACTCTTTGGAGAAGTTTCATAGTTTTGTGTTCCTCTATGGTCTGTCTCTGGAGAATGAGCACAGACTTCCATAAACATTCTAAATTATATGCCATTTCAGGAAGTTCCAGAGCCTCTGAAGTTCCATCTTTGCATCTCCTCTGGGCCCAGGGCAGAAACACCACATAAGGAGCTGTGTAAGTTCTATTCTGTAGGGAGGGATCCAGGCTAGGGCAACAAGGGACAGAGGTCCTGTCAACTCTCCCACTCACAGAGTTTGGTGCTAATAAGCAACTGTATTCAAAGGCTGAGAAAAGTGGCCAAAGAAAATACTTGTTCACAAAAAGATGCCCTCGGGGCAAGTTCAGGTTAGCTATCTTATTACAGATGATCTCAGTAGTTAATTTAATCATTTCACATTAACTTCCTTTTCAATAGGTTTCTCATTAGAGTTAACAAATACAGGCCCCCTTTTGTCAGCTTTATTGTCCCCCTTGGCTATGTTTGCTAGTGCCTGGAGGGCATGAATGATATTTGAATCTTGCAACTAGCCACAGCAGTGTTGTTATACAGTAAGATAATCAATATTTGATGCTTGATTGATTACTGATAGGTAGATGAATTAAATCTAAAAGAAATTTTAAAAATAAGTAATTGTTAAACAGAGTCTAGAGGTACCAATGTTTTATATTTTATTTAAACTTTTCCTCTGGAGGAGAGGTAGACACAGCCGCATCGCAGGCTGGGAAGAATGAACTGTACCCAGCTACTATATTGCATCCTGAAGGCCCCTTACTGGGGGAAGGCAGTTGTGATTGGAAAACAGTAACTTGGAAATTAAAGTGGGCCTTGACCAGCAAGTGAGACAGATGGGCCCATGCCATTGAAGAGAACCAGAAAGTCTTAATCCAGTTTTCTCCAGACACCAGAATGTACTCTAGAAGAGTTTTCTCCAGATTAACAGTGATGGAAACAGAATTGGAGATATTCAGGGAGATAAATTAGTGGGAGAGATTTATTGATGAAGCATGTGTAGAACTAAATGTGGAAGTTAAAACAGCAGAAAATGAGGGCCAGGAGAGGAAATTAAGGGAAGAGGCAGCATGTGTCAGGGGAGGAGGAACACGTGGAGAGCTGGAAATGGAGGCAGAGCTGTGGTAAGAGTCACAGTATGGAGGTAAGTTAAAACTGGAGTGATTTGAAAAAGCACTCCTCTGGGCATTGGAGACATACAATGGCTCTTAACATCAGAAGTAAGATATGGATCTCATAAATAATCCTTTTGGGAATATAAACCTTACATATGCCTTTATTTCATTCTGTTGAGTGGAATTTCTAATATTGTAGGCACCCAATAAATGTCCAAATAAATGAGTAGTTACATGAATGGTCTGTTTTCAGGTCATGTGGTAGTGGGATTCAGAGTAGAGACCTAACTGTAAGACTTGCTTCATGCTTGTTATCAGAAATTTAGCCCAAGTCTTAAATTATGATAATAATGAGAAAGGGAGATCAATTATATTAGAATATACTATGTTCCTAATTCATTTTATAATTTAGTTTCTATTAAAAGTATTTTCAGCTCCTTTGGATCTGTGGAACTGATACCCTAGGGAGAGAAGTGAGGCCTAGGGTCTGGAACAGATAAAAATGTGGACCAAACTCTATCAATGATCTATTTCTGAATAAGAAGTCACTTTGAAACTTCATGGCTTAAAAAGCATGGAGTCACTCATGTGGTTGCAATTAGATGGCTGCCAGGAGAGTAAGAAGGTCCCAGATGACTTTGCTCATATTTGTAGGACCTCAGCACTAGGATTTTACCTCCATGGGTTTCATCACTCAGCGATCCATGTTGGCCCTTCTTACCTGATGGTGGCACCACTCCAAGAATAGATGTTGTAGCTGCTTATGTTCCAGATTTCAGAGCTCACATAACCCATTCCATCCCATTTGATTGGACAAAGCAAGTTCCAAGGCCAGGCCAGTATGATGGCTGGGTAAATGGACTGTACATATCTAATGGCAAGAGTTAAAAAAAGCACTATGGTCAGGAACTACAACCTACTACAATTGTCACCTAAGCACCTAAACTGTCCTACTTTTTATATTTTTAAAATGCAAATATTGAACTTGATAATCTCTAATATCTCTTCTATTTCCAAAATGCAAAAAAAAAAAAGGTTTAATTCTTTATTTACTTCTGAGGCAGTAGAGACTGAGGATCTAGAACTCGCTTAGGACCTCAAGCCAGGTGAATGGCCGCGGAGCACAAGATACTGGTGCTCTGTACCACCTATGGCCTTGGCCTTATTCTTTTACAGCTTTGCAGAGGTATATAACAAATAAAATTATAGCACATTTAAAGTGTACAACATAATGATTTGATATACATTTATACTGTGAAAGGATTTACATAACTGAGTTTTATCACATCCATCTCCTCATGCAGTGATTTTTTTTTTCTCCTGTGAGAACACGTAAGTTTTACTCAGCACGTTACAGTTGTACAATCCAGGATTGTAAGATTCTGATCACCATGTTATGCATTAGGCCCTCCAACATTCATCTTTAAATAGAAAGTTTGTACCTGTCTCCAATTTCCCCACCCTCACAATTACCGGGCAACCACCATTCTACTTTTCTACTCCCTGTTTCTACAAGTTTGATTTTTTTTTTAATTTCACACATAAGTGATGATACTGTGCAATATTTGTCTTTCTTTGTCTGGCTTATTTTTCACCATCTTGACATACCCAATACAAATGCTTTTTCTTTTAAAAAAAAGATTTTATTCATTTATTCATGAGAGACACAGAGAGAGAGGCAGAGACATAGGCAGAAGGAGAAGCAGGCTCCCTTAGGGAGCCCGATGTGGGACTCGATCCCAGGACCTCGGGGTCATGACCTGAGCCAAAAGCAGATGCTCAACCACTAAGCCACTCAGGCATCCCAACACAAATGTTTTTTCATCAAACCACTGGGATCCATTAACATCTGTGTCTCAAATTCTCTCCACACCAATAAAAAAGAAATCTGAGGGGCACAGCCCAAACTTTGGAATTATTAGCAAGGACCACAGCTGACTCAGATGCTCACTGATGTTTAAGAACTGTCACAATAATATTTGCTATCACAGACATAAATAAGAAGTGATTTTAGAAAAGTGACTTGCTTACACTAAGTCTTGAATTTCTCACCTGTGAAATCATAATAATAATCACCTGTTAGGGATTTTGTGATACACATATAAATAGATACTTAAAAATATAGACAGCATTCAATAAATCAAGCTATTGTGGGTTTTTTTTTTTTGCTATTATTACTATTATAGCACTTATTAAAATGGTGACTACTAACAGGAGAATAATGTGAATTCCATAAGGGTAGGGATTGTCTCTGGTTTAAAAGTGTGTTTAGATATATCTGGCATACAGCTGGAGAGCATAATTGATTGAATTACTTTAAAAACACTTGACATAGTCTATCATTTGCTAAGTGTTCAATTCATGTTAGTTACTCTTTTTTTTTTAATAGAAAATGCTGTCCACGACATACTTGGACATGACATACCATACTTCTCATGTACAGTGCAAAACTGATGCATGATCCCTGCTCTCAGGAAGTGTAAACTGCACAGAAGAAACAATACGCATGTACTTGAAAGGATACGAAGTGTTTGCTCCTTGTGAAATCTTTGTATTCAATGTACAGCTCTGCATATAACCTAACAAGTAATGCAGTTTTGAATGATGACAACGATTTCACAGAGGACGTAGACCCTATGATGGCCTGGAAAGATTCAGAAGTGAAGCTAGGAAAATTAGCAGCATTAGTGAAGGTTTATCTGTGGGAATGAACATGGACTTTTGGGAGGAAAATGAGGGGCTGTAAGGGATGGAGGCATTGAAGAGGCCAGAAGTAAGAGGCAAGATTGGAGAGACTGGGCCCTACTTGTGGGGATTAGATACCAGAAGTTTCTGGGAGGTTTTAAGGAGGAGTGTCATCATGAAATGTGTTGGTTTTTTCAACACCATTTTGAGTGTTTTCCCTGAAGGCAGGTGCCAGGGCGACTCTTAGACAACAGATTCCTGATTGCTCTGAGAAAACCGAGTCTTGCTTGAGGAAGTGATCTAGACACAAGACCATAAGATGATAAAACGGCATCTCTTCCCTCAATGACCCCTCCATATTCACACATGCAGATCACAGCTAGAGCTTTGCCATAGTCTCATTTCTGCTATGAAAAGGTCTTCAGTTTTTGAATCGTACTCTGATGTACTTCTGTTGCAGTTCCTAATTAGGGCTAGAGTTATAGAAGTAGGTGTGTTAGCTAGGTGTGAAATACTATATGAACTCTGTTGTAATTAATGATTATTATGATGGCTATGAGTTATTAATGACATTAGAAAGAACAAGATAATGTCATCATTACATCTTTGTAACAGCATGAAGGGGCATGAAAAAACTAGCAATTGCTACAATAATAGCTTCTCTAATAGGGAGATAGAAGGCATTTCTGATAATAGATCAGTGAAGAAAGAAAAACTGGAAAGTGAGAAGATGTATGAATGTGGGAATTTGTTAGCTATCTGGGAGAGTAAAAGGGAAAAAAAAAAGTAGAGATAGAGCCACACTCCAACATTGCACTCTCTGAACGTATCAGCACTGGTCAGCAAAACTTCCAGGATTCCCAAGGATAAAGGATGCGGTGTCAGGACTTCCCTCTTGATCAGGATGGGGTTGGGATGATCAGAATTCCAGTGAACAGTCCTCCCCTACATCTTCACACATCTCCACCCTAAGGGAAGGGTTTTGTTTTCAATTATGAAAACATAAAACTAAAGAAACTAAGGACTAAGACTATTTAAGAAATTGCAAAGCACACATGACAAACATAAATCTTCACTGAAGAGCTTTTAAAAATTCGAAGAGTCATTTTGTGTTCTGGGACGAGACGATAGAGTATAGTATAAATATCTATTTTCCCAAATTAATTTATGTATTCTATACTCCCAAATAAACCAAAACTTTTTTTTAAAAAAAAGATTTATTTATTTTTATTTTGAGAGAAAGGGCCCTCTTGTGAGTGGGAGGAGACAGTGGAAGAGAGGGAGAGTGAATCTCAAGCAGACTCCTCCCTGAGCAAGGAGTCCAATGTTGGGCTGAATCCCAGGACCCTGAGATCATGACCTAAGCCAAAATCGAGACTTGGATACTCATCAACTGAGTCATCCAGGTGCAACCAAGCCAACATTTTTTTAATGTTCATTAATACTTTTACTGAATTTGACAAGTAAACTCCTAAATACATATGACAAAGAAAATGGGCAAGTATATGTAATACATTTTTTTTTAAGTGTATTGAGGGTTAAGGTATCCTGGATATTTAACATACGAAAAAGCTAGAACTAAATAAATTGATACCAATGTAAGATAGATGAAAGGAAGAAAATTTTAAAAAGCAAAGTAAAGAAGCTTATGTACAGGATTGTGGAAATTTATCTAGTTATAGCTAATATTTCAAATAAGTATAGAACTTAATAGATTGTTGAAGGAATTGTTGGGGATATTTAGATATTCATTTGGGAAAAAGATAAAATGAAGCCCCATACTTACATCATTTATGCATGGCTTATATATAGATAACAAGACAAAATGTATACAATAATTCTATTACAGGAACATTTAGAAATGTTTAATCATATGGTAGAAATTGTTTTTATAATATTGAAGAGCAAAGGCTATTTTAAGTATGTAGAGACCCAGATATCAAAATATATTGGGGAATTTGATGCATGAAAAATCATTTTAAAGGAGCAAAAATATAATTAATAAAATGAAAAGACAAATGAGGAATGGAAAAGTATTTATAAGCTCTAAAAAAGACTATTCAAAATATATAAAGAAAAGAAAAAAACAGAAAATTGGGAGAGAAAACAGTGGGTAATTATTTAAATAACGAGTTCACAAAGAAAAATGAAAATAAAAATAAAAATGTAAAATTATTGATTTTACTTTTAATCCAAAATCCAAAAATAATATATATGTATATATGTATATATATTGTTTTTATATGTTATTATTATATGTACACATATGCATTTTATATATGTTAATAATATATTAACATATTATTAATATGTTATTATATACATTTATATATATATAAAATATCATTGAATAGGTAGCATTTGCAAAGCCTGACAAAAATCTCATGAGTGAGAATTTTTAGGAAGTAACAAACTTTAGGAAGTAAACAATGTATCATTTGGTGATGGTGGAAAATGGTAAAATATTTTTGTGAGAATTTTAATTACTTTTTAAAATTGACTCAGCAAAATTGACTTTTTTTTCTACTGTGCACTTCAACTACTTTTAACACAAATAAATTTGTTCTATTCTGTTGCTGTATAGTATAGTATTGTATGGATGCAGAGATTGGCTAATTCTCTCAGTCAAGGACATCCCTAATGATTTCCCCCTTTCTTTCCTAGTGTTGTCAATTTCTTCTCCCTTTATTCAATCTTGCTAGAGGGTCATTAATTTTATTGATCTCTCCAAAGAACCAGCTTTTAGTTTCATTGATTTTCTGTATTGTTTTTCTGATTTCCATGTAATTGCTTCCAATTCTACTGTTTATTATTTCTTTCTTTCTACTTGTTTTGGGTTTATTTTCCTCTTTTTCCCCCCACAAATTCATCTTATTTATTTATGTAATGTTTAAAGTTTTATTTAAATTCTAGTTAGTTAACATATAGTGTAATATTAGTTTCAGGAATAGAATTTCATGATTTGTGGCTTACATATAACACCCAGTGCTCATCAAAAGTGCCCTCCTTAATATCTATCATCCATTTAGCCCATCTTCCTACCTGCCTCCCTTCCAACAACCATCAGTTTATTCTCTATAGTTAAGAGTCTCTCTATGCTTTGCCTTTTTCTCCTTTTTTTTCTTTCCCGTAAGTTCGTGTTTTGTTTCTTAAACTCCACATGTGAGTGAAATCATATGGTATTTATCTTTCTCTGATTGATTTATTTTGCATAATACACTGTAGCTCTTTCCATGTCATTGAAAATGGCAAGATTTCATTCTTTTTGACTGCTAAGTAATATTCCATTGCATATACATACCACATCTTTTTATCCATTCAGCAGTTGATGGATATTTGGGCCTTTTCCATAATTTGGCTTTCATTGATAATGCTGCTATAGACATTGGAGAGCATGTTTTCCTTCAAACATGTATTTTTGGATCCTTTGGGTAAACATTTGGTAGTGCAATTGCTAGGTTGTAGGGTAGTTCTATTTTTAGCTTTTTGAGGAAACATCATACTGTTTTTCTAGAGTGGCTGCACCAGTTTGCATTCCCAATGACAGTACAGGAGGATTCCCCTTTGCATCCTCACCAACATCTGTCGTTTCCTGTGTTGTTAATTTTAGCTATTCTGATGGGTATGAAGTGGTATCTCATTGTAGTTTTGATTTCTATTTCCCTGATGATGACTGATGTTATATTTTGCTCTTTCTTTTTATACTTTACCTTAGACCTTAGATTGTTGATTTGAGGCATTTCTTTTCTTCTGATATAAGTATTTGATGTTATAAAATTTCTTATAAGCCCTGCTTTAGCTGCATCACACTAATTTTGATATGTTGTATTTTCAGTTTTCTTCAAAAGATTTTCTAGTTTTCCTTGATATATCAATTATTTATAATTATGTTATTTTCTAATTCTTTGGAGACCTTTATGCTATCTTTCTGTCACTGACTTCTAATTTCATTCCATTATAGTTGGAAAATATACTTTTGCATGATTTTAATTTGTTTAAATTATTAAAATTTGTTTTATTACACAAAATATAGTCTATTATGATGAATGTTCCGTTCTTATATTATTTTTTGGTAGAGTGCTCTATTTATGTCAATTAGATTCAGTTGGTTGATGGTGTTGTTCAGTTACTCCATATCCTTGCTAAATCTTGTCTACTGGTTCTATCTATTGCTGGGAGAGGAGTGATAACTTTAATTGTCCAGTAAACAGTTAATAGCCTTTTCCATTGTTTCTATTCTTTTACTATATTTTGGCTGTTATGAGTACTGTTGCTGTGAATATTTATGTTTGCATTTTTGTGTAGATATACATTTTGTTTATCCTGGGTGTATACTTAGTAGAGGATTTGCTGTTAGCATTTTAAGAAAATTTCAAACTTTTTCCAAAGTGACTGCACCATTTTATATTCTCAGTGTGTAAGAGTTCCATTTCCCCTACAAACTTCCCAACACTTGTTATTGTCTGTTTTTTAAATGTTTAGTTTTAAATTTTTTGTCTTTTTAAAATAGCATAACAGTGGTTATGAAATAGGAACTTATTGTGGGTTTTGATATTTATTTCCCAATTGGCTAATGATATTGAGATCTCTCCATGAGATCGGTGCATATATATTTCGGGTTGTTATGGATTCTTGGGGAATTAACCTTTCTATTATTAAGTAATGTCTGTTTTGTCTCTGATAAATTCTTTTGCTCTCATGTCTAGCTTGTCTGATATTATATAGTCACTCCAGCTTTGTATATGAATATGCAGTGTGTGCAAGGCATTTATATTTCATTTTCCATCATTTTATTTTTATGTCCTTGCGCCATTATATTTTAAGTGAGTTTCTTGCAATCTTCCTGGCACAGCACATGGCTAATTAGGGTGTGTGTGTGTGTGTGTGTGTGTGTGTGTGTGTGTGTTCTAATCCATTCTGATAATTTTTATCTTAAAATGTTTTGGTGGGTTTAGACTGTATTAAATGTAATTATTGAAATGTTTGGATTTAGGCCAACCATTTTAATATTTATTTTGTTATTTTGTTTGTTACCTTTGTATTCTGTTCCTCTACAGACATGACCCTGCTTTCTTTGGGATTATTTGAGAATTACTTAAAATTCCACTATTTGTCTGTTGTGTATCTCCTTTATCTCTGGGCAGAGATTTTTAGTGACTGCTCTAGATGCTACAATATACAAACTTAACTCTAACAGTCAGAGTTAATATTTTACCAATTCAAATGGAATATAGAAATCTTACCAATTCATACCAAAATGTAGGTTTCTTTACACTACTCCCACTGTGTTACAGTTATCAGCTTGGAGTTGACTAAACTTCATGAATCTATAGCTTCAGGTCTTTTGACAAATTTTGTAACTTTCAACCATAATTACTTCAAATATTTTTTACAGCATCATTTTATTTCTCCTTTTCTGGAGCTTCAATTACAAAAATCTTAGACCTTAATTCTCTCATCTTTTGTTTTTTTTCTGAAAAAAGTCTTCATTTTGCCTTGATATTTGCAAGAATTCTAGCTTGACAGTTTCAACACTTTGAACACATTGTTCCCTTGGCTTTTGTCTTGCCTAATTTCTTATGTGAATTCTCTGATTATGTATTCTTTGCTCCTCTCTTTGTACATAATATGGGGTTTCTTTTGTTTTTTGGGGGGGTTCTTTTCTTGCTTTGGATGCTTTCATTTTTGTTATTCATTTTCAGAGATTTAATTATGATAGGTCTTGGTGTGGTTTCCATTGTCTTTATCCTGATTAGGTTTTGATGAGGTTATTGGGTGAATTTATAATTTTTATATTGTATAAAATTTTGAAAAAATATGGCCATTATTTCTTCAGATAATTTTCATCTTCCCCATTCCCTCTCAAAGTCTAATTACTACTATATTAGACCTGTTAATGTTATCCCACAGGTCAAAGATTCTCTGTTCGTGTTTGTTTTTTCAATAATCTGTGCATTTCATTTTCAATAATTTTTATTGCTACATATGCCTTCACTGTTATTTCTTCTTCCTAGTGAAATTTTCATTTCAAATAGTATATTTTACATCTCTTCATGTTCCATCCTACTCCTTTTGTCTATATCTTCCTTTTTTTTTTTTCTCATTCATTTGGATTTTTTGAAATACTTGAACACAACTATAATACTGTTTTAAAGTTCTTGGCTACTAGTTCCACCTTTAAAAAATATTTCTGAAACTTTTTGCTTCTGTAGCTTTTTTCCTCCTGGTAATATGTCACATATGTCTTTGGCATGTCTAATAATTTGTGTTTGAATACTTCCATTATGATTAGGTTGTTAAAATATTAGAGTATTAAGTGTATGGAATTTGTTCTCTTTCTATAAAGAACTTTGCTTTTTATTTTAGTAGATAGTTAAGGGACTAATATTTCAATTTTGAGGAGGGATCATGCTTTGTTAGGCTAGGTCTAGAGTAACCTTTTTTAAAAAAGATTTTATTTATTTATTTGAGAGGATGAGAACGAGAGAGAGAGAGAGAGAGAGAGAGAGAGAGCAAGGTGAAGAGCCCAGAGAGAAGCAGACTCCCTGCTGAGCCAGAAGCCTGATACAGGGCTCAATCCCAGGACTCCAGTGTCATGACCCGAGCTAAAGCCAGACATTTAACCAACTGAGCTACACAGACACCCCCTAGAGTAGCCTTCAATTGAGTTCCATCACACTACTGAGGTATAGCCCTCTACTAAATGCAACAAGTTATGACTCTCTTCTCTGGCAGAATAATTTGTGGTGGGACCTTAAACCATTCCTGGTCTGTGTGACTTTCAGGATCTAGTCACCTTACCTGACTTACTGCTCACAATATACAGCATGTTCTATTACTCAGCAATAGCTCAAGAAAAACCACGCAGATTTCTGAAGTTATTTTTCTTCATAGTATCTTCTTTTGGGAATTCTTCCTTGCAACTTCTGATGATGACCTCAGACTCCCTGAACTTCAATTTTTGTTTCAACTCAGGGGCACTTGGAAGTTATCTCCCATACCAGTGTGGAATGTTCCTCCCAGAACAGAGTCAGAAGTAAAGGCACAAATGGAGTTACATATATCATTTGTCAAAATATTCAAGAGTTAAAAATCAAGCTAAAAATGTTAAAATATATTCTGTCTACTTAGCAAAAATAGCTAAATAAAAATCTGAAAGGTCAGTTTCAGGCTTGGAATTCTTAGACTTCTTGAATTTCCATTCCACTTTGCTCTTTCTTCCTATCCACTCATATACTTTGAGGAACTCTTGCATAGGTCTAAGCTCTGCAAACAAGCCTATGGTGTATGTACACCACCAGATCTGCCCTCTTGGATGGAAATGGACTGGCAGTAATGTGGTTATAAATGAAAGTGAGGTTTTCACATTTTTTGTTTTCATTATATACTAAGTATGGTTTGAACATTTTACAAAAAGGGTGTTTTCATTTATTTCTCATAAAATTATATAATGTATACACACATATGTACATATATAATATACTTTCTCCACAAATGTTGTTTTTATGAGATATTCTATTGAATCCATATCTGAAACTGTTTCATTTTTTCCCTTCAGTAGAAGCCCAATTAATAAACTTAGCAATCCGGGGATCCCTGGGTGGCGCAGCGGTTTGGCGCCTGCCTTTGGCCCAGGGTGCGATCCTGGAGACCCGGGATCGAATCCCACGTCGGGCTCCCGGTGCATGGAGCCTGCTTCTCCCTCTGCCTGTGTCTCTGCCTGTCTCTCTCTCTCTGTGTGACTATCATAAATGAAAAAATAAAAAATAAAAACATTTAAAAAAAATAAAAACATTTAAAATAAACTTAGCAATCCAAACTAATATAAATTGTTTGCATACATATAAGTGTATGTGTGAAAGAGAGAGAGAGAGAGAATACAAATGGGCCTTTGTGATTGTTTTATAAAGCTTCACTTATTGAAATACTGCTTGGTGGAAAAGCTTCAATTTGATGTAGACCTCTTCTTGAATCAAATTAAGAAAATGCAAAGATATAAGTATCCAGTCTTTGATTGTAATAGCTACTCAAACATGTTAGATTTCTATTTCTTCCACCCTCTTGGTTTCTCAGAAATCATATATATATATATATATATGTATATATGTTCCATATATATGTGTGTGTGTGTATATATATACATATATAAATATGTGTGTCTGTATATATATATATATATATATATATATATATATATAACTCTCCTGAAGTAATTTCTCAATCTTTGTAGTCTAGTTTGTTAGTGACTGAAAACAAAGATGTTTCAAGCCTATTAGGAATCAGGGATGATGACAAAGAAATCTACACTTGGTTGTAGATGGAGCCTCAAATCAAATTGTGTGTATAGACTTTCTTTCCTTCTGTTCGGAGCCAGTGATGTGCAGAAAGATACGTAACATGAAAACCAGATCATTAAATTCAGAAAATGTGGCCTGTATAACAAAAACCCCAAAGAAGAAACATAGCTAAAGACAAGTTCTTATAAAATAGCCGAATTTTAATTGTTTAGCTTCCACTTGACATCCATGGAAGTAGGAATTGGGTAAGACTGGAAGGATTTGATACAGTCGAAGAATTCCCATTCCACCTACCTCGTGGTTGACCTGGCCTGATATTTTAACATATTCTAAGTCTTAAGATAAATTTCAAGGGATTATCTAAGGTGGTAACAAAACAGTGGTGTACATTTTTCTAAGTAACTCCCTACAGATGTGCCCCTTTCTGGGTTGGATTCAATACTGGCCTTTTCCAAGGTACAAGATGAGCAACTTTGCTTTTTTTGCAGTTCTCTATGGCTTGATGACTCTCAATCTCTGACCCTCCACCCTCTCTGTGCTGATCAATGTCTGTGCTCCTTGAAGGTCAGGGCTTCTGCAGACTGCCTGGATTAAGGTCTCCATGTCAGAGCCTGTTATCTGCTGCAGAGCCCCTAATGCCATTAGCAAGAAAATGAAAGAAGCTTCCAAACAACCTTCAGATCGATGCTAACGTTATAACTTCTAACAGCTGCTGCTCAGCTTCTTTATTTGTTAAGACCTCCTCCTGTGTGGAACTTTCTTGACTCAAGTTTAATTCTGTCAATTTGACAAAGATGTTTTGAGCAGATGTTTTGTATCCAGGCCTGGGCAAAATCTTGGAAAAGTGAAACACATAGGATAGGGTGGGTCTGTTCCCTCAAGGTAATAAGCATCCCACTGGAAAGAGAAATTGCCCAGCATTGCATATGGTCAAGGTAATTTGGATAATAAAACGTAAATTTGGAAGGTGGTCTGAGGAGGGTTATTTCTGCTGGTACTGCTGGAAGAAAGGATTTAAGGAAGTGGAGAGGAGAGGAAGTGTCTTCTATGTTGAAGTAATAGCCTGTGGAACACAGGATTATCATTACCAGGTCTATGATACAAATTACAGCACTTTTCATTGTATTGAATTTGCAGCTCCTTTCTATCAAGACTTAGCACAGAAACAGCATAAATACTCCCCTGGAGCAACTCTATTTCTAACTGAAGGTGCTTCAATTTCTTGCAGTGAAGGGAAGGAGACAGTGGTAAAAAGAAAAAAAAAAAAACACAACCAAACCAAACCAAACAGATAAAATTCTAACAGTTGTTTCCTTTGTTTTAGGAAAAACAGAGTAATGGAAATATGCTCCTCTTCCACCTGGCTCATGATGTTCTAAAATGGAATCTCTCTTACATTTATACAAAAAATCAATAGGCAGAGATTTTAGCAGTCTAACAGCCCTTCCTCACACTGCCAGGAAAACAGTTCTAGAATCATGTCTGCCTAACCTCCTCTTGAGAGTCATGACTGATGCCTTCAAGGTCTGAGAACCCTGAGAACACTTCTAGGAGAAAATCAAAATACTTAGCTGCTCATTCAAAACTCTCAACAATCTGGGCCATCCTCTTATTTCTCCAATCTCATCTTCTTCCCTGTTCTATTCACATCTTCTATTACTGACATACTCATCTCCAAAATATCTTTTGCACATACCATGGGCTTTATTTGCTTCCCATTTCCCTACCTTGAAGGCTCATTTTAAGTGTTGTTGTTGGTGTTGTTTTGTTTCCTCTTTACACCTACCCTTTTTTATCATAGCCCAGTTCAATCTAACCTTGCTCTACCTAGACTTTGCTAGCAGCTCCTATACACAGTGAGCTCTAATTTCTCTGAAATTCTGCAGTCTGGACTTTCTGAACCATTCATTTGGTACTACTTATCTAGTACCTTCTGGAATTTCTCAGTTTGCAGGCTGCACTCAGATTTAATTGCCAGTGTATGAATATTCTTCTACTTGTGTTAACCTAGTTTCTCTTATTAGAACATAAATTTTTATGTATAGAGCATTTATTTTTATCCTATGTAAACATATTACTTTGCTCCATCAGTCTCTATTGAATTAATAATAGTCTAAGAAACTCACAGGCAAGCAAATCTTTTGCTAAAGTAAAGGATTTCCTTGGTAAACAAAAATGAATTTTGTATTTCCTGCTTCTTTTAGATAACCTATACTACTATGGATGTGATTTTTCTGGAATCTATGCAAGTTTTTAATGTCTTACAGGACCCTATACTCACCTGGTTTGTTTCCTGCTCTTTGACTACTGCATTTCAAACTTCTGTTTTTCCCTCATTATCTCTCTACCCTGGACCTTCACTATTCTCTACCTATGCTAATTCCCAAAGTAATTTAAACGGCTCTCACATCTTTAAGTACAATCCCTACTACATTAATTTTTAGCTGTACATTTTGAAAACAGACTTCACCTGTGAACCTCAGGAACTATACATCTGCAAATGGCCATTGAGTAAACACGTACAATTTAACATGTTTAAAATCAATTCTAATTCAACCACTTGCATAACTTGCTTTTTACCCTTCCCAATCTCAGACCTATTCCTGTTGTTGATACCAGAAGCCCTAAATTCATTTTAAAAAATTAAACATTTTATCATGAGAGATTTCAAGCATATATACACAGAATAATATAATGAACCACCTTGCAATCATCACCCAGCCTTAATGACTATCAAAGTTCTGTCCTCCTAATAACATATATAACTTTTTTCATCCCCACTTGATGATTTTTATACTTTTATTTTCTAGATAAAATTGATGTACATTGAAAAGCAAAAATCCTAAGCATATAATTTTCAATGAACACATATCTGTGTAAACAACACTGCAATCAAGACTAATAACGTTTTATCAACTCAGAAGTTTCCCTCATGTACTTTCAAAATCAATTCCTTTCTAAAAGAAGTTCCTCTTTTAATGAATGAATATTTGGTAGAATTCTCTAGTGAAATGATGGTCCTTGGATTTGTGTGTGATGTATAATTTTTTATTGTTGTTAAAAAATTCATTTTCTTGCTAAATAAAGGAAATTAAAATTTTCTATTTTTATCTCATGCCAGTTTTGGTAGGTTGTTCTTAGTAGTGTTTTAAAAAAAATTAATGTCATCTAAACTATGAATTTTGTTGGCATAATGTCATTCAAATATTTACTATTTTCATTTTGAATTCTCTAAGATTTGTTAGTGATAAGTCTTAATAGTAGTAACTTATCTTTTCTTCTTTTCTTCTAATTCATTTTCCCAGGAATTTATTGTTCCTTTCAAATAAATTGCTTTAGTTTTGCTAATTTCATCTATTTGTCTGTATATTTGTCCTTAGATTCCTATTTTTATCTTATTTTCTTTCTTGTATTTACTTTAAAATTAAGCTGGTTTTTATGTACTTCCTTCTTATATACTCCTTTAGTTATAATTTTGAAATTTAGATAATTGATTTTAAGTCTTTCTCATTTCTCCAACAGGAAAAACAGTTGCATTCTAAAAATTTTGACACATTGTATTTTTATTACCATTCATTTTGAAAAAAATTTCCAATATTTCTTTTTATCTCTTTTTTTCTCAGCCTTTTGATACCTATTGGAGCCTGTTTTATTGCTCAATGTGTGATGTATCTAGTTTAATTTTAATTTTTTTTATGATCTTGAAAAGAATGTATATTCTTCACTTGTCTGGTTTAGTGTTATAAATAAATATCCACTAACTTAAGATCCGTGATAGTGATTGGATTGTATGTACCTTCACTATTATCTTATCTAGATCTATTATTTAAGAAGAGACAGATAGTAAAATTTTCAGCTATGATTGCCGATTTTTAATTTATCCCTATAATTTTTAGTGTTTTATTTAATTCTTCTACTGGCCTTTTAAGTATACCACTTTGCACTGATTTTTAATAGCATCTCTTGGGATTGCACTGTGATGATCTTTTCCGGACTTTCTTTCGTACATTGACATGCTTTCGTGACTCTTTGTCAAATCCTGTTGACTATATTTTCAAAATACATACAGATTTTTACTTCGTCAAACCATCTCTACTGTAAGCCACCTCAGTTTATGTCATCATGCTCTTTCAGCTTAGTTATTATAAGAATCCCCAAGATTATTCATATTTCCCCATTCTTGCTCCTTTTTCGTCTTCCAAACACAACAGCCAGCACTTGCTCAGCTGCCAGTGACACCACATCACTTCTCTATCTCCCCCTATACTCAGCATTAAGAGCAAATGTCCTACCATGACATGCAAAGCCAGTGTGGTCTTCTCTATCTTCATCCAGTTACCTGTTTGGCACTTCTTTACTTCCTTCTTACTCATTTTAATATAAATACAAGGGATCCTTGCTTCCTCTTTAACATATAAATTATGCTACTACTTCCGGGTCTGTTATTTGTTGTAACTCTGCTTGGAACATACCAGGATTCTTGGGGATACTCTGATTATTCAGATTTTTTACTGAAATGCCATCTTCTCAGTGAGTTTATCATGACAACCCTCTCTAAAATTGCCTCTCCTCTTAATCATCTCCCATCCTTCTTTCTGGCTTTAGTCTTCTCCTCTGCACTATAACTATTTAATATGATATTTATTTTACTTCTTTATTTATTGTGGACGTCATTCCCTTTCTCCACCCCTGCTAGAGTGTAAGCTTTGTGAGAGCAGAGGTTTTGTTGATTTTGCTTAAGGACCTATCCTCAGTGCCTAATGTCTGACATTTTGCTAATGACACAGCTTGAGGGCCAGGCAAGGATTTCTTTTGCACTTCTCAGTGGTCCTGATTTAATAATCTTTTAATCTTCCTTGATAAATGGTGAGCTTACCTTGAGTACCTTTAAGTGAAGGTGATTTTGCTTCCTCCCAGGATACCTTGTTTCCAGAGCCCTAACAGTTCTAATAGTTATAAAGTTTTTCCTAATAATTAACCTAAATTCTCCCTCTGTTGAAACAGAAGCCCCATTAGCTCCTACTCTGTCCTTGTTGACTAATGAGAATAATTGGTCTCCGTCCTTTTTATAGACTCGCCCTTCTGTATTTGTGGATATCTCCTGTGCCTCTCCTCAGCCGTTGGTCAAGGAAGTGTGTCAGCAGGATGGCCACAGGGGGACCAGCCAGGCCCAGAGCAGGCATCAGCAGCTCATCTCCCCACAACAGAAACGAATGAAAATTGTTTTAAATAGACAGTGAAATTACATGTTAAAGGGATCTCCTAACAGGTTGGATTCAGGTCTTATATTGACAAATAGACTGAAAGACACCTAATACTTGTAAGCAGCTACATAGTTCACTTGAAGCTTCATTTTTATAGACAATTAAGATAACAAACCCTTTTCTGGATGCCCTTCTCCTTTCTTCAAAAAGTCCCTTCCTAGGTGTCAATCTTTACAGATGTTTTCATAGTATTTCACACTGTATCTAGTCTCCCTGTTATAAGTAAGTTTTCAGAGTATCCCGTGTTTCCAGAATTTTGTGGAATGTTTTCTCTTTGAGTTAACCATTTTGCATTTTCTTAAATTTGCTATTTACAGGATCCCTGAGTGGCTCAGTGGTTTGGTGCCTGCCTTTGGCTCAGGGTGTGATCCTGGAGTCCCAGGATCAAGTCCCACATCAGGCTCCTTGCGTGGAGTCTGCTTCTCCCTCTGCCTGTATCCCTGCCTCTCTCTCTCTCTCTCTCTCTTTCTCTAAAAAAAATTGCTATTTACTTTTTGGATCTATATAAGAATATGATTTCTGAATCCAGTGGCTTAAAATTTATCATCAAATTGCGTCCTCATTTTCACCGTGAAGTCACCCATTTATTTACAAGTATAGCCAAAGACAATACAAAGAAAACAATTTCTCTTAATTATTTGAATCATCATAAAAAGTGTAATGAATGGAAAGAACCCTGACTTACAGTTGGGAGACTTGAGTTAAAATTCCATCTCTTTCACTTAAAGTTATGTGGCCCTTGGGAAAAGTCCTGTGAGTTACTGAGCTCTGGTTGCCTCATGTTTGAATAAGGTTTTAGGCCAGATTAACTCTAAGCTTCCTTTTAGTCCTACTGTAAGGGAGAACAAGTTAAAAAATCTTATTACTATAATGTTTAAATTTATTAGCCATGCATTTAATGTTCATTAGCAAGATCAGTAGAGAGCTATTGTGGACTAGAGCTCATAGTAGTGCAGATTAGAAAGTATCCCATCAAAAAACTGTGGGTACAGGTACCTGAGTGGCTTAGCTAATTAGGTACCAACTCTTGGTTTCAGCTCGGGTCATGATCTCATAAGTTGTGAGATCAAGCCCCATGTCGGGCTCCAGACGGAGGGAGTCTGCTTAAGATTCTTTCCCTCTGCCTTTCCCCACTCCTGCTGCGTACGTGCATACACACTCCCTTTCATGTAACAAATAAATAAATCTTTAAAAAAAAACTGTGGGTAAAAACATAATAGCCTTTGTTCCTTCCAAGATGAAAACTGGACAATTTTATTATGTGTTAATGGGATACATATTGGGAAACTTTTGATATTTATTTGGTGCTTTATGTTGCAAGGTTTTGTCTTAAAGTAGCCAGTGAACAAGCAGCTCGTGTTTTATCTCAGGTCAAGATTTCCAGTCCTGTCAAATGTGTGATGTGGAAACTTCAGAGTTACAGCTGCTTATCAGTCATGACTTGTCACCCAAGATTAACACCATCGACTAAGACGAAGCTGGTGACATGTTATAAAAACTTATGATGGTGCTCACAGTAAATCAAAAGTCACAGCTGGTCCACCTGTTTGAATCCTGTTTTCTGTTGCTTCAACACTTGTCTATATCATTTTAAAGAAGGCTAAACTGCCAGCCATGTCATCTCACTGCATGACACAGAGTGAAGAAGTTAAGGATTAGATGTGAAGATGGGTGAAAATCTTCACACTTCACAAGGTAAAAGGCTACATGATAGCAACTGACATGGAGGAGGATTTAGAAAAAGCAAGTGTGGGTAAGGAAGATGAAAAGTTTAGTTTTGGACATTTTGAATTTGAGATGCCTTTTAGACATCCATGTGGAAATGCCTAGAAGGCAGTTAAATATTTGAGATGGGAGTTTAGGAGAGAGATCTGTAATATAATATTTCCCAAGTGCTGTCTTCATCCAGTTTTAAAATTCTGGCTAAAAATTCTCAAATCTGCTTTGTAGGCAGTTTATTAAGCCTCCACCCTTATCAACTACTTGCCTTATCAAGTTGTAAGACTTCTGGGATACAATATACACCTTTCCAATTTCAGGAAGTCCCCAGACACGTAATGCCCAGGGAAAGTCGCCTCCTTCTTGGGCCCACAGAATCTTTCAAAAACCCAGTCACCAGGATGCTAGGGAAACCTAAAAAATCCCAATATACTTGCCATAAATAAGCCTCCTACAGCTCCAGATTCCTGATACCTTGTCTTCTGTTGCAAGGCCCTGTGTGGTCCTGCATGGCAACCTTTTTCATCTGGATCTGTAAGAAATGAACAGTTATGCCTTTTATCTATCCCAGTGTTTTTGTTTTGTTTCCCACTGTCAAAATAATCTTGAAATCTTATAAAATAAGGTTGAAACCAGAAATATAAATGTTGAAAATATTCCATACCAAAAACTGTATCTGGTACACTGTAGGAGATAATTGGAAAGCATTAACAGCTTCATCTTTAGTGTGGCAATGTTGTGGTGATGCAGCCCTGGATAGCTGGACGGTTGTTATCACTTGAATCTTCCACTTAAGAGGCATATCCTGGCCTCATGAAATGCACACTAGCTTTTGGGGACCTCAAGGTGACTACCGACATCATTGCTGTTTCATCTCTGCTGGTTCTCCTGCCACAGGGGACATCGTGATGGGAAAATCATAGGATTTGCTAACATGACTGATAAGGATCAGAAGATCAAGCTGTAGATCTCCGTGTATTTAAAGAAATACCAACCAGGCTCAAGCAAAGGAAATCAATTCCAAAACATGTAGCAGATGGACCGATAACCACAGGTAGAACCCCTTGGTAAAAATATTAACTGACTTGACTAGGGTATATATATAAAGATCTGGTACCTTTGAATAGAGGGTGATCGAAAGGAAAGTTTTGGAAGTAGCAAAGTTCCAGTACCATAGCCCACAAAAGGCTTAAACAAGGAGAAAAGAGTTATGTCTAAATCCCAGCCATCAACCCCTGCTACACCCCCCACCCTCAAACACAAACACAATCTTTACTCCCATACACATCATACTTACACCAGCCTCATCTCTGGCTTTTACTTTCCTTCTCTAATTGAGAGATATGGAAAACCTTCCAAAAGTTAACCTTTTTCAGCCCAGTAAGCTGTTGACAACTAAGTTCCACAGGAATTGCTGTAAGGTGGGCTACTTTTCTTCATCTTACTCCCCAAAACTGAATATATTAAGGCTTCTATTTAGATTAATATTTGGCTCTGATATTGATTAAATTACCGACTTTCTTTCACTTTTTTTTCTACGCTATTTCCAGAATAATTCTTACTATCAGCTAATTAATGGACTTATCCTACCATTAGTAAGCCTTCCTCTTTCTTCTATGTGTATTTGTGTATTGCCAATCATTTGAAAACAAACTCACCATATTCCTTCCACAGTACTTCTTTGTCTACACCGGGATGATTTGACTTTTATTGACTTTGAACTTAAATAGTAGAGCGATATTTCCTGCCTTGTGCAGGGAGAGAAACTAAGAGTAAGGCAACATGATAGAGTCTCTGTCCATTGGGCATTAACAGGCTAGGTGGGAAGTTAGGCAGAAGAACTAAAATGGTTTATGAGAGTATGGGTGCCTTGATGGGACTCCTAGACAATATATATATTTGGGTTTCATCATCTTCCAATTTTTAGAACTGATTCTGGATTTCAATAAGTGACTGTGTTCAGTGTTTGGTCAGCGTATGATAAAAGATGATCATGTGCTGTAATTTCATTTAGATACTGAGCCTCAGTGGAATCTCATATCACAAAATAGCTTCCTTGGCAGAGAGTCTTCCCATACACTCTCCCCTATCTCTGGGGTCTCCTAAGATGAGAAGCCCATGCAGAATGGCATTTCCATTCTTGCTCATGCCCTTCTGGGGCCTTCTATGTTTTCTCTTATTTCTTTGCCTTTTCTTCACTTTGCCTTTCTTTTCTCTTTGTCTCTTTTGCTTTTGTTCTCTTTCTCTGAGGACCCTTCTGCCTGACTCTGATTTCCTTTGACTTTCTGAGTTTAATTTTCATTTTCTGAAACTCATTCATCCCCTAATAATTCATATATGAATATTGGGGCTGGGGCAGAAAAAATATCCCATCAAGACTTGCTAAAATAAAGAGGCTGTGTTGCCTCCCAATGTCCCCACTTGCCTTAGGAAGTTGCATCCTTTGACAGTCCTGTGACTAGGGGGAGATAACACTAAAGAGGGAGAATGAGCTACTTCCCATCAATACCACTCCTTCCCACCTGCACTAGGATGCAATTGGTATAAGGGAATTAAAGAAGCCCACTCGACATTTCAGATGTTGCTTCTGTAGGTTCACAGCATTTGGACAAGGAAACCCCAAAAATTTCATTTTAAATTCTGCCTCTACATTTGGTTTAATTTTTAGTTAAATTATCAGCTTATCTCAGGATTTTAGGGATGCCATGATAAAGCTCTCCTCAATGTATAACTGCTTTCTCTATTTAATAATCATCAATGGCTGGAACGTTTTAGGCTAGGACACACTTTAATTCCTCAGTTAGAAAAGAGATTTGATAACTCTGCCTGGAGGAGCAAAGACACTGTCTTAAATCTGTAGTAGAAAACCAATGTTTTGCATTTAAAAGCCTAAGAAAAGTTTGAAAGATTAAGGATAAGAATTTCTATGAAATGTACCTTTAGGGAAAAGAGGGAATATGGATTTGGTGGGAAAAAGGCTAAAAATTTTGTAAACTTTGAAAAAGAAAGTCTTGTCACAAATTTGCTAAACACAGGTCTTGAAAGCTACAGTGTTCTTACATATTATGAAACTGGGATACGCTTTCTAGAATATTCAAAGATATTCTTGTAGGCAATTACACACATATATACTCCCACTATAATTTTTCATACACACACACTTGCACAAACACACACACATACCCATACAGAAACATGCACACATTGGAAAACAGACATTCAGATTTAAGATGAACTGTCAGAGGACTGGGCAGTGCTCATTAATCTTTGTTTGGCAGGATTAGTGACAGTACTGTATTTCATCATAAGCAATTACTTTTTATTTTATCAGAAAAATAAATTATAAAACCTTCCAATTCCTTAATCTTCTTTCTACGACTTCCACTAATTATTTCTAGTTGACACACACACACAAAGAAAAAAAAAACCACTTGATTCTTCCTTTCATTAGATGTTCCTATTTAATTCTTTGAAAGACAACCATTATGTTCCCCTAAGTTTTTTCTGTTTGATCTAATATATTTTGCTCTTCTAGCTTTAAATATTAATCTCTAAGATGAGGCAAAATTCACTATAGAGATAAAGAATGATAAGACAATAAGTTAAGAACTTATTTGTAGTAAAAAGATTTTCTATTTTATGGAATATGCAATATTATCTAAAAATTTCTTTGTCCATGACACATTTTTATATTTCTGCCTTCTGAGTAGGATCTTATGGAGATGTTAGATATTTAGCTAATACCTGTATCTCATTGTGTGCTTGATTTTACTACAACTCTCCATCTGATTCTCTCTACTGGAAAATAGACATCTAACACCTACCACAATACCTGTGAAATCCTCCTAGGACACCCATTTTGACTTACCTGGCTCTCCTTCATCAAGCCTGTTTAGAGCCCAGTAAAAGCCTCACAATAAAACTACTGGATATTAAAGTGTATTCCACCATCAAATAAATGAAATATGGAGTGAGTTAAGAATCCAACTCAAGAAGCTAAGAAGGGAAATACCAAAAAAAAAAAAAAAAAAAAAAAAAAAAAGAAGGAATGATGAAGAATCAATTAAATGAAAAAAAAATTCAAATGGAATAGAAGAAAACAATAACAATAAGCACAAATAAAAATCCTGTCTTGACAAGCAATCAAATGAAAGAGAGATGCTCAACATTGTATGTCATTAGGAGTTGCAAATCAAAACGGTGAGATATGATTACACATCTAGTAGCTAAAATCCTTAACACGGAAACACCAAAAGCAGGCTAGGAAATTTCATTCAGTACTGGTGGGAATGCACTTTGGAAGACAGTTTGGTGGTTTCTTACAAAGATAAACATAGCCTTACCATATGACTCAGCAGTTGCTCTCCTTTATATTTACCTAAACAAATTGAAAACATGTCCACAGAAAAACCTGCGTATGAATCTTTATAGCAGGGCAGTCGGGTGGCTTAGCGGTTTAGCGCTGCCTTCAGCCCAGGGTCTGATCCTTGAGACCTGGGATCGAGTCCCACATAGGGCTCCCTGCATGGAGCCTGCTTCTCCCTCTGCCTGTGTCTCTGCCTCTGTGTGTGTGTGTGTGTGTATCTCTCATGAACAAATAAATAAAATCTTAAAAAAAAAGAATCTTTATAGCAGCTTTATTCATAATTGCTCCAAATTTAAAACAACTAAATTATAACAAAATATTAATCAATGAGTTAAGAAAAATTACCTGTCGAACTACAAAAAAGACATGAAGAAATCTTAAATGCACATCACTAGGTTTAAAAAGCCAGTTTGAAAAAGCTACATACTGTATGATTCCAGCTACATGACACTGAGGAAAAACAAATCTACAGAGAGAGTAAAAATCATTGCTGCCAGGGATTTGAAGGAGGGGTAGAGGGATGAATAGGTAGAGGGCAGAGGATTTGGGGGGCAGTGAAATTTTTCTATATGATTCTATAATGATGAATATGACACAATTATCATATATATTGACATAATATATATTCATTGCCATATATACAACATTAAACATTGGTTAAAACCCAAAAATTGCACAGAAGAGTGAACCTATAGATATTTGGTAATAATAATATATATCAATATTTGTTCATTGATTATAACAAATGTACCATATTAATGCAAAATGTTAATAACAGGAAATTATATGGTGGTAGAGGGAGAGCACTTTGTTCTTTCTGCTTAATTTTTCTGTAAACCTAAAATGCTCTAAAATATAAAGTCTATTAATTTTAAAAATCCTGTTTTGAAAAAAGTATATTAAAATATCTGCCAAGATTAAGAAAAATCATACAAAAGTCATGAATATAATTTTAAATATTAAAATAAGACACAATTGAAGATATACGGATGACTAGTTTTAAAAAATTATTTGCTGTAACAATTTAGATGAAATAAATGCTTTCCCTCCAAATAAAAACAACTCAAGAAGGTATATAAAATTGAACAAAATAAAAAAAAAAAAACATTTAGAGATATTTGCATACAATCCAGATAATTTTTCTCCAAAAAAGCAAAAAATAGATAATTTTAAAAACAAATCTTGGGATGCCTGGGTGGCTCAACATTTGAGCATCTGCCTTTGGTTCAGGGTGTGATCCTCGTCCTGGGATCGAGTCCTGTGTCGGGCTCCTTACAGGGAGCCTGCTTCTCCCTCTGCCTATGTCTCTGCCTCTCTCTCTCTCTCTGTGTCTCTCATGAATAAATAAAATCTTAAAAAGAAAACAAAATTTTCCAGCCTTGAAGAAGTAAATAAATGCTCCCTAAATATATCATAGTTTAGAGATTTGAAATCAGGGAAATCCCTAATTAATGACTTAAACTTTAATAATACCAGAAATGGAAAGGTAGGCAATCCAGAACAAATTTTTTTTAAAAAATTGCTTAATAAAAGGGCTCTGTAAAGTAGAAATGGAATAAATTTTTTAAATCAGGTAGAATATATTTCCCTGAAACACACAAAAAATTTTTAAATATTAAAGTTTTATTAAAGTTTTACCTAAGTGAGACTTTAGAAGTTTCCTCATTAAATTCAGGAACAAGACAAGAAGTGCTTCTATTCAATATCATACTTGAAATCAACAAATTTGTAAAAACATTAGAAAAACAAGCAAAAATATTTAAAATTGGAAAGAGAGTGAGAAATTCTATGGGTAACAATGAAAAGGGAAGACCTAAGGTAAAAAGGAAAACTCCAAGACAAAATATGATTAAAGATGTAGAAAAAGAGAGAAATTTTAGCTAACATCATAAAAATGTGGTATTCCTAGAGAACTTGAAGTCTCTGGTGAATTGTGGGTAATCAGAATACAGCTAACATCAAATTCAGTCTAATTCCTGATTATATTAACACAAATAGGCCTATCAGAAGAAAATATGAGCCCATATGCAAGCATAAAAAATTATTAGTTCAAAGTCCACTATCCTATATAATAGTTCTACTTATCAACAAAAATTAAAAGATATACCAAAAATAATACAAAACAAACACCCCCCCCCCCCCAGTCTGAAAAGACAAGGCAGCCACTAGGACCAGATTCAGATATGACACAGATTTTGGAACTATCAGGCAGGGAATTTAAAATAGCTAATATGGTAGTATATTAAAGGCTCTGGTGGAAAAAATATTTACTATACCAGTTCAGGGAGATAACTTCAGTGAAATAAATGGAAACTATAATAAATAAATAAAAATGATAAATCATTCAAGAAACAGTAGAAAGTAAAGGATACCACTGATAAGTTTATTGGCATGTTAAATCTATTTGAAAAAGACTTGGTGAACTTGAAAATAGATCGACAGAAATTACAAAATTCAGTTGTAATAAAAATTAAAAGTGATTTTTAGAAAGAACAGAGCATCCACAAGCTATGGGACAATACTAACCAATCTAAATTATTCATAATTGGAATTCATTCAAAGAACAGACAGAGAGCAGAAGAAATATTTGAAGAAATTATGACTCGAAAAATTTCAAAATTAATGACAGACATAAAATTACAGATCCAAGAAGCTCAGAGGACATCAAGCAGGATACATGCTAGAGAAGAAAAACACCCAAACTCCTAGGTGTATCATATTCAAACTGCTGGAAACTAAAAAACAGAATTTTGATAGCTCTTGATTGAAAAACAAACAAAATAGCAAATAGCAAAACATATTATCTACAGAGAAACAAAGATAAAAATAAGAGCAGATTTCTCATCAGAAACCATGCAAGAAGACAAGGGATTGACATATTTAAGATGCCAAAAGACAACAAATGTGTTTTCTATACCACAAATTCCTTACCTACTAATGAAAATATTCCTTAAAAGTGAAAAAAAAAAAAAAAGAGTTTTTTACTGGGAGGACCCTGAGAGACTCAATAGCCATTAGACCTACTCTATGGAAAATATTCACCAAAGTTTCTCAGTCAGAGAAAACGTGTTAGGTGTCTGGGTGGCACACTGAGTTAATCTGATGACTCTTGATTTTGGCTCAGGTTACAACCACAGGGTTGGGAGATCCAGCCCTATATGGGCTCCACACTCAGTGTGGAGTCTGCTTAAGACCTTCTTTCCCTCTTTGTCTGCCCTCTCTCCCTGCCCCCTCGTGCTCTCATGCTCTTGCTGTCTAAAATTAAACAAATAAATCTTAAAAAAAAAAGGAGAGATATGTCATGTGCTAGAAACTTGAATCCAAATAAAGAAATGGAGATGGCAACATGGAATCAAAGAAGATAGAGTAAGCCATTTTTGTTATTTACATTGCTTGAAAGGAGGACTGAGCATGTAATGAAAAAATATTAAGTTTACTATGTGTTTATAGGATACTTTAAAGTCATATGAATGACATAAGGATTGGGAAGGAGGAATTGGGAATATATCATTACAAGTTTTTTTACATAACATATGAAGCAGTTTATTATCGATTGAGAGTAGACTCAGATAATTTTAAAATTCATATTTTAAATCCTACTGTGACCACTAAAAATCTTTAAAATACGATATGTAAATAATATACCAGTGGAGGAGATGAAATAGAATAACACTTAAATTTTTTAATTAAACCCAGAGAAAACATAACTATTAGGAAAAAAAAGCATAAAGCAGCAAAAATGGTAAATGTTAATCCAACCATACCAATAAAACTTTAAATATATTTTAACACACTTGTCACAAAACAAAACTTCAGATTATATAAAAAAGAAATATTTGACAATGTATTGTTCACAAGATGTCAACTTTAAATATAAATACATTTACAGTTTAAAAGATGAAGATAAGTATACTATGAAAACATTAACAATTATTTTTATTGATTTTACACAAAGTAAACTTCAGAACAGGGAATATCATCAGAGATAATGCATGGTATTCTTTAATAAACATGAGGTGAATTTTCCAAAGACCTACAATAATTGTATCAGCTTTGCTTCAACTAAATGAAGCAAAGAAAAAAAAAAAAAAAAGATTGGTCTGAAAAGAGACACAAAGAAATCTACGATTTTATTTTGAAGCTCTAAAACTTCTTTCTTGGAAATTCATAGAACAAGAGGTGGAAAATCAGTAAGGACCTGGACCAAATTATATGCCAAATTAATCTAATTGACATTTATAGAACACTCACAAAACAAAAGTAAAATACACATTATTCTAGACTGCAATGGGACACTGACCAGGAAAGACCATATTTTGCACCTAAAAAAAAACTTTAACAAATTTAAAAGAATAGAATTCAAACAGAATGAAGAAATAGAAATAATTCAAATTATGTTCTTGTACCCTAATGTAATTAAAATAATACAATATAAATAATGGATACATTTAGATAATTTCTAAATATTTGGAAATTAAATCAGGTCAGTAAATAATATATGGGTCAAAGACTGCAGGGAATTTAAAAAATATTTTGACTCAAGTCAAAATAAAAATACAATATACCAAAATTTGTGGAGTATAGCTAAAGCTGTGCCAAATGGCATATTCATAAACATTAAACATTAAACATTAAACATTGCATATATTAGAAATATATTAAAGATCTCAAATCAGTAACCTAGGCTTCTACCTTAGGAAAGTAAAGAAGAGGGGATCCCTGGGTGGCTCAGCGTTTGGCGCCTGCCTTCCACCCAGGGTGTAAACCTGGAGTCCCAGGATCAAGTCCCACATCAGGTTCCCTGCATGGAGCCTGCTTCTCCCTCTGCCTGTGTCTCTCTCTCACTCTGTATCTCATGAATATATAAATAAAATCTGAAAGAAAGAAAGAAAGAAAGAAAGAAAGAAAGAAAGAAAGAAAGAAAGAAAGAAATGGGCAGCCCTGGTGGCTCAGCGGTTTAGCACCGCCTTCAGCCCAGGACTGATCCTGGAGACCCAGGATCAAGTCCCATGTAGGGCTCCCTGCATGGAGCCTGCTTCTGGCTGTGTCTCTGCCTCTTTCTCTCTCTGTGTCTCTCATGAATAAATAAATAAAATCTAAAAAAAAAAAAAAAATAGAAGAGCAAAGCAAATTCAACCAAGAAGGAAGAAAATAATGGTTGGGGTAAGGATAAATAAAATAGAGAAAAACATTAGAGAAAAGCAAAGTGACCAAAACTCTTTTTAAGAGATTAGCAACATTTATTTTTTATTTTTATTTTTTAAATTTTTAAAATTTACTTATGATAGTCACAGAGAGAGAGAGAGAGAGAGAGAGGCAGAGACACAAGCAGGCTCCATGCACCGGGAGCCCGACGTGGGATTCGATCCCGGGTCTCCAGGATCGCACCCTGGGCCAAAGGCAGGCACTAAACCGCTGCGCCACCCAGGGATCCCCAATTATTTTTTTTTTAAGATTGATAATTTAGAAAATAAAAATATAAGATACAAATTACCAATATCAGGAATGAAAGAGAGGACATCATTACTGATCCCATAAACATTAAAATAAGAAGAAAATACGAGTGACATTATGTCCATGACTTTGGACATTTAAATACATGAGTTCTTTGAGTGGCATAAACTATCAGTATAAAAGAATTAGAAAATCTGAGTTGTTCTGTATTTATTAAGGAATTGAATTTTGAATTCATAGTTAAAATTTTCCAAAAAAAGATAACTCCAGGTCCGGATGCTTTTAACAGTAAATTCTTCCAGTATCTAAAGGAGTAATGAAACCTATTTGGCACATAGTCTTTTAGATAATATAAAGAGAATACTTATCACTTTTTGGTCTTTTGGCTAAGATCAAGTATTAAAGAGAACACTTCCCAGCTTATATATTCAGGCTATTATAAGCCTACACTTAAAATAAGACCAAGAAATTACAAAAAGAACATAGAACAATGTCCATCATAAACATTGACACAATATTGTCAATAGAATATTTGTAAATAAAATGTATCTCAATATAATATGGATAATATATTATAATACAGTAAGTTTCAACTCAGGAATTCGTAGTTCATTCAATATTTGAAAAGCAATCAATTTGGTTTGTCACACAAATAAACTAAGAAGGAAAACCAAAAAGATGATCCCAGTAGATGCAGAAAAAAATTCAATAAAATTCAACAGCCACTTATAATTTAAAACATCAGCAAATTATAAATGGATTGCACTTTCTCTGCAACCTTATAAAGAGAATCTACAAAAAGAGTTCAGCTAACATACTTATGAAGAGAGACAGACTGCTGTCAGTAAAAGACCAAAACTTAGGGATGATAAGCAAAGAATCAAAATTTTAAAAAGGCATAAAATTTGAGAAGAGAGAAAAAAAGTTTCATATTCACAGATGATGTAATTTCCCATATAGAAAATCCTAAAAGATCTATGTGCTACAATAATAGCAACCACATCATAGCATAATTAAGGGACATTAGTAAGTTTGCCTAATACAAGGTCAATAACCAAAAGCCAAACATCCTCCTATATGCCAGTAGTGAATATTTGGAATGTGAAGTTTAAAAAACTGCAGAATGGTATCATTACTACAAAAGAAACATTTATAAACCTAACAAAATACACGCAGGCTAAATATGCTGAAAACTACAAAACTGTTGAAAAAAAGTTAGAGAAGATCTAAATAAGTGAAGAAATCTAGCATGTTCATTGATTGTAAAATATTGTGAGGATGCTAATTCTCTTCAACTTGTTCTAAAAAGCATTATGATTCTGTTTTGTATTTATGTGGAAAAGCAAAGAAATACCTACAATAGTAAAACGTAATTCAGAAAAAGAAAAACAAAATTGGAGGACCCACGTTACATAAATTCAAGACACAATTATTATGACATTCGGATTTTATTGAAAGGTTAGACCAAAATCAATGGACTAGAATAGAAAGCCATAAAAGACCATTCTTTGTCAAATGTTCAAAGGTATTTTAATGGATAAAATACAGTCTTTTCAATAAATGGTGTTCTTAGCAATTGAACATTCACAAAAAAGGAACATATTTTACACATATCTTACACAAACGCATGAAAAAATGCCAACATATCTGAGACATAAATATAAATCGTGTAACACTAATAATTCTAGATGAAAACAAAGTTTATGTAATCTTGGGTTTGGTGATGAGTTTATTCATATGATATCAAGACATCTAAAAATGTTGCTTTAGAAAGACGTTGTTAAGGGAATGAGAAAGCAAGCCAAAGATGGGCAGAATTCACTTTTAAAGCACATATATGCTAAAGGAATTACATCAAGAACATATAAAGAACTATTGAAACTCAAAAGTGAGACTATAAATATCCAATAAAAAAAATTGGGCAAAAGATCTGACCAGACATTCCATCAAAGAAAAGAGACATATGCAAAGGCATTTATTAAAAGATGCTCTACATCATTAGTCATCAAGGAAACATAATTTATAACTACAAGGAGATAATGCTACACACCTTTAGAGTAATAACATAAAAAATACAGATACACCAAATGCTTGAGCAATAAAATTCTCATTCAATTGCTGGTGACAGTTTGGTAGTTAAACGTACACTTATCATGTGACCCAATAATCACATTCCTAGATATTTACTGAAGTGAATTGAAAGCTTATGTTCATGCAAAACCCTGTATGTTAATGTGTATAACAACTTTATTCGTAATTACCAAAAACTGGCAACAATCCAGATGTCCTTCAACAGATTAAGATTTAAACAAATGTGTTACATCCATAAAATTGAATACAATTCAGCAATTAAACAGAACAAACTATTGATTTATGTAGCAATGTGGATGAATCTTAACTGTGTTTTATTAGGTGAAATAGGACAAATGCATAGAATCCATATTTCATGATCCAATTTATATGACATTCTAGAAAAATGTAAAACTTTAGGACCAGAAAATAGATAAGTTGTTGCCAGTGGTTGGTAGAGAAGAGACTTTTTAAAAAGACTGTATAAGACATTTTAAGGTGATGGACTGTTTTTAAAATATATATCCACCACTGTGGTGGCAGATATATGACTCTAAACATTTGTCAAAATCCATAGAACTGTACATATCGAAGATTGAACTTCATGAAAATTGAAAAAAAAATTATCTAGTTTATCCAGAAATGCTAGGATGAAATGTAGACTGTGACAAATGAAGGTAGCTGTATTATAAATGTATAGCATAACATAATTGAAAAGGGTAGGAAGAGAACTGACCTAAGTAACTTCATTTGAAAACAATGATTTGCTAAATTCTTTAAAGCTAAAAAGAAAAAAAAAATCTTTATAAACATTGTTTCTCATGAGAGTATGACTTAGCAATTCTTAAATACTTTACAGGATACTATGGCTGAACAAATAACTAAAGTGTAGCTAATGAGGGCGAGCTTTCTTACAGCCAGAGTAAGAAGTTACAAATAAGCAAGAAAGAAGACTAGAATGAGCTCTCTGATCTGCTGAATCAGTTGGAAGCTATTAGGGATATGTGCGTGTGTGTGTGTGTGTGTGTGAATGCATACACTTGTGTGCATTAATGTATATATACACATATACAGATACATTCTGAAACAGGCATAGATAAGTGTCTATACATTGGGGTGTGTGTGTGTGTGTGTGTGTGTATATATATATATATATATATATATATATATATATATATATTTATATATATATAAAATCCACTCCTGGCCTTCCAAGAAACACCACACACTGCAGCACCAAGCATAGTTAGAACTCTTTTTAAATAACTTTCTCTTTTTTCTAAATTTTATTTTATTTTATTATTTTTTAATAATAAATTTATTGTCTATTGGTGTTCAATTTGCTAACATACAGAATAACACCTAGTGCTCATCCCACCAAGTGCCCCCCCCCCCCCCAGTGCCCGTCACCCATTCACTCCCACACCCCGCCCTCCTCCCCTTCTACCACTCCTAGTTCATTTCCCAGAGTTAGGAGACTTTATGTTTTGTCTCCGTTTCTGATATTTCCTACCCATTTCTTCTCCCTTCCCTTCTATTCCCTTTCACTATTATTTATATTCCCCAAATGAATGAGAACATATAAAGTTTGTCCTTCTCCAATTGACTTACTTCACTCAGCATAATACCCTCCAGTTCCATCCACGTTGAAGCAAATGGTGGGTATTTGTCGTTTCTAATGGCTGAGTAATATTCCAGTGTATACACAGACCACATCTTCTTTATCCATTCATCTTTCGATGGACATCGAGGCTCCTTCCACAGTTTGGCTATTGTGGACATTGCTGCTATAAACATCGGGGTGCAGGTGTCCCGGCATTTCATTGCATCTGTATCTTTGGGGTAAATCCCCAACAGTGCAATTGCTGGGTCGTAGGGCAGGTCTATTTTTAACTCCTTGAGGAACCTCCACACAGTTTTCCAGCGTGGCTGCACCAGTTCACATTCCCACCAACAGTGTAAGAGGGTTCCCTTTTCTCTGCATCCTCTCCAACATTTGTGGTTTCCTGCCTTGTTAATGTTCCCCATTCTCACTGGTGTGAGGTGATATCTCATTGTGGTTTTGATTTGTATTTCCCTGAAAGCAAGTGATGCAGAGCATTTTCTCATGTGCTTGTTGGCCATGTCTATGTCTTCCTCTGTGAGATTTCTCTTCATGTCTTTTGCCCATTTCATGATTGGATTGTTTGTTTCTTTGGTGTTGAGTTTAATAAGTTCTTTATAGATCTTGGTAACTAGCCCTTTATCTGATACGTCATTTGCAAATATCTTCTCCCATTCTGTAGGTTGTCTTTTAGTTTTGTTGACTGTATCCTTTGCTGTGCAAAAGCTTCTTATCTTGATGAAGTCCCAATAGTTCATTTTTGCTTTTGTTTCTTTTGCCTTCGTGGATGTATCTTGCAAGAAGTTACTGTGGCCAAGTTCAAAAAGGGTGTTGCCTGTGTTCTCCTCTAGGATTTTGATGGAATCTTGTCTCACATTTAGATCTTTCATCCATTTTGAGTTTATCTTCGTGTATGGTGCAAGAGAGTAGTCTAGTTTCATTCTTCCGCATGTGGATGTCCAATTTTCCCAGAATTTATTGGAGAGACTGTCTTTCTTCCAGTGGATAGTCTTTCCTCCTTTATCAAACATTAGTTGACCATAAAGTTGAGAGTCCACTTCTGGATTCTCTATTCTGTTCCAATGATCTATGTGTCTGTTTTTGTGCCAGTACCACACTGTCTTGATGACCACAGCTTTGTAGTACAACCTGAAATCTGGCATTGTGATGCCCCCAGATATGGTTTTCTTTTTTAAAATCCCCCTGGCTATTCGGGGTCTTTTCTGATTCCACACAAATCTCTGACTCTCTGAAGAAAGTCCATGGTATTTTGATAGGGATTGCATTAAACATGTAAATTGCCCTGGGTAACACTGACATTTTCACAATATTAATTCTGCCAATCCATGAGCATGGAATATTTTTCCATCTCTTTTTGTCTTCCTCAATTTCTTTCAGAAGTGTTCTATAGTTTTTAGGGTAAAGATCCTTTAGCTCTTTGGTTAGGTTTATTCCTAGGAATCTTATGTTTTTGGGTGCAATTGTAAATGGGATTGACTCCTTAATTTCTCTTTCTTCAGTCTCATTGTTAGTGTATAGAAATGCCACTGACTTCTGGGCATTGATTTTGTATCCTGCCACACTGCCAAATTGCTGTATTAGTTCTAGCAATCTTGGGGTGAGTCTTTTGGGTTTTCTATGTAGAGTATCATGTCATTGGTGAAGAGGGAGAGTTTGACTTCTTCTTTGCCAATTTGAATGCCTTTAATGTCTTTTTGTTGTCTGATTGCTGAGGCTAGGACTTCCAGTACTATGTTGAATAGCAGTGGTGAGAGTGGACATCCCTGTCTTGTTCCTGATCTTAGGGGAAAGGCTCCCAGTGCTTCCCCATTGAGAATGATATTTGCTGTGGGCTTTTCATAGATGGCTTTTAAGATGTTAAGGAATGTTCCCCTATCCCTACACTCTGAAGAGTTTTGATCAGGAATAGATGCTGTATTTTGTCAAATGCTTTCTCTGCAACGAATGAGAGGATCATATGGTTCTTGTTTTTTCTCTTGCTGATATGATGAATCACATTGATTGTTTTACGAGTGTTGAACCAGCCTTGTGTCCCGGGAATAAATCCTACTTGGTCATGGTGAATAATTTTCTTAATGTACTGTTGGATCCTATTGGCTAGTATCTTGTTGAGAATTTTTGCATCCATGTTCATCAGGGATATTGGTCTATAATTCTCCATTTGGTGGGGTCTTTGTCTGGTTTTGGAATTAAGGTGATGCTGGCCTCATAGAACGAATTTGGAAGTACTCCATCTCTTTCTATCTTTCCAAACAGCTTTAGGAGAATAGGTATGGTTTCTTGTTTAAACGTTTGATAGAATTCCCCTGGGAAGCCATCTGGCCCAGACTTTTGTGTCTTGGGTGGTTTTTGATGACTGCTTCAATTTCCTCCCTGGTTATTGGCCTGTTCAGGGTTTCTATTTCTTCCTGTTCCAGTTTTGGTAGTTTGTGGCTTTCCAGAAATATGTCCATTTCTTCTAGATTGCCTAATTTATTGGCATATAGCTGTTCATAATATGTTTTTTAAAATCATTTGTATTTCCTTGGTGTTGGTCGTGATCTCTCCTTCTCATTCATGATTTTATTAATTTGAGTCTTCTCTCTCTTCTTTTTAATAAGGCTGGCTAATGGTTTACTATCTTATTAATTCTTTCAAAGAACCAACTCCTGGTTTTGTTGATCTGTTCCACAGTTCTTCTGGTCTCGATTTCATTGAGTTCTGCTCGAATCTTTATTAACTCTCTTCTTCTGCTGGGTGTAGGGTCTATCTGCTGTTTTTTCTCTAGCTCCTTTAGGTGTAAGGTGAGCTTTTGTATTTGAGTTCTTTCCAGTTTTTGAATGGATGCTTGTATTGCGAGGTATTTCCCCCTTAGGACTGCTTTTGCTGCATCCCAAAGATTTTGAATGGTTGTATCTTCATTCTCATTAGTTTCCATGAATCTTTTTAATTCTTCCTTAATTTCCTGGTTGACCCTTTCATCTTTTAGCAGGGTGGTCTTTAACCTCCACGTGTTTGAGGTCCTTCCAAACTTCTTGTTGTGATTTAGTTCTAATTTCAAGGCATTATGGTCTGAGAATACACAGGGGATGATCCCAATCTTTTGGTATCGGTTCAGACCCGATTTGTGACCCACTATGTGGTCTATTCTGGAGAAAGTTCCATGTGCACTTGAGAAGAATGTGTATTCAGTTGAGTTTGGATGTAAAGTTCTGTAGATATCTGTGAAATCATCTGGTCCAGTGTATCATTTAAAGCTCTTGTTTCTTTGGAGATATTGTGTTTAGAAGACCTATTAAGTGTAGAAAGTGCTAGATTGAAGTCACCAAGTATAAGTGTATTATTATCTAAGTATGTCTTAACTTTGGTTATTAAGTGATTGATATATTTGGCAGCTCCCACATTTGGGGCATACATATTGAGGATTGTTAAGTCGTCTTGTTGGATAGATCCTTTAAGTATGATATAGTGCCCCTTTTCATCTCTCACTACAGTCTTCGGGGTAAATTTTAGTTTATCTGATATAAGGATGGCTACCCCTGCTTTCTTTTGAGGACCATTTGAATGGTAAATGGTTCTCCAACCTTTTATTTTCAGGCTGTAGGTGTCCTTCTGTCTAAAATGAGTCTCTTGTAGACAGCAAATAGATGGGTCCTGCTTTTTTATCCAGTCTGAAACCCTGTGCCTTTTGATGGGGTCATTAAGCCCATTCACGTTCAGAGTTACTATTGAAAGATATGAGTTTAGTGTCATCATGATATCTATCAGTCCTTGTTTTTGTGGATTGTTCCACTGAACTTCTTCTTAAAGGGGAATTTTAAGAGTCCCCCTTAAAATTTCTTGCAGAGCTGGTTTGGAGGTCACATATTCTTTCAGTTCCTGCCTATCTTGGAAGCTCTTTATCTCTCCTTCCATTCTGAATGAGAGCCTTGCTGGATAAAGTATTCTTGATTGCATGTTTTTCTCATTTAGGACCCTGAATATATCCTGCCAGCCCTTTCTGGCCTGCCAGGTGTCTGTGGAGAGGGCTGCTGTTACCCTAATACTCCTCCCCATAAAAGTCAGGGATTTCTTGTCTCTTGCTGCTTTAAGGATCTTCTCTTTATCTTTGGAATTTGCAAGCTTCACTATTAAGTGTCGAGGTGTTGAACGGTTTTTATTGATTTTAGGCGAGGATCTCTCTATTTCCTGGATCTGAATGCCTGTTTCCCTTCCAAGATTAGGAAAGTTTTCAGCTATGATTTGTTCAAATACATATTCTGGCCCTCTGTCCCTTTCGGTGCCCTCGGGAACCCCTATTAAACATAGGTTTTTCTTCATCAGGCTGTCATTTATTTCCCTTAATCTATCCTCATGGTCTTTTAATTGTTTGTCCCTTTTTTCCTCAGTTTCCCTCTTTGCCATCAACTTGTCTTCTATGTCACTCACTCGTTCTTCCACCTCGTTAACCCTCGTCATTAGGACTTCTAGTTTGGATTGCATCTCATTCAATTGATTTTTAATTTCTGCCTGATTGGATCTAAATTCTGCAGTCATGAAGTCTCTTGAGTCCTTTATGCTTTTTTCTAGAGCCACCAGTAGCTGTATAATAGTGCTTCTGAATTGGCTTTCTGACATTGAATTGTGATCCAGATTTTGTAACTGTGGGAGAGAGGGCTGTTTCTGATTCTTTCTTTTGAGGTGAGGTTTTTCCTTCTAGTCATTTTGCTCAGTGCAGAGTGGCCAAAAACAAGTTGTATTGGGAAAAGGAGAAAATGAGAGGAGAGAAAGAAGGAAAGAAAAGAGAAAAAGAAAAAAGAAAAAAAGGAAGAAAAAAAGAAAAAGAAAGAAAGAAAAAAAAGAAAGAAAAAAGGGGTGGGGGAAGCAAACAGAAATCAAAAAGCGGAAAAAAAAAAAGAACATGGGGGAGTATCTTCTGATCTCTTGACTTTCCCTGGAACTGGTCCATCTAGCTGGTCTTCTGGGAGAGGGGCCTGCTGTGCTGATTTCCAGGTGTTAGCACTTGGGGGAGCTGCTCTGCCCCCTGCCTGGTGCAGGGCTCAGTGGGGGTTGTTCACCCCGTGAGGCCCCAGGAGGAACAACCCCAGTGGCTATGGCAGCTCTGGAGCCCTGGATTCAGCCCCCACAGTAACTCCGGAGCTCTCGGTCTGCAGGGCCTGGAGGCTCCGGGCTGGGGGGGGGGGCGCTGATCTGCTCAGCTCGGGGCAGGAGCGTCCTCGCTGTCCTGGGCCCTCCCGGCCTCTGCCTGTCCCGGGGGAGGCCGGATCCTGGGCTGTGTCCCGGCGCCCTGTGCTCCGGGGCCTGCGCTGTTGGATTCGCGCTCCCGCCCCGCAGCCCCCTCCACGGAGCCGCCGCCCGAGCCCCTCCGAGCTGCTCCGGGTCCCGCTGTGCGCGCTGCAGCCCTTAGGGAGCTCGGCGCACTCTCCCCGGGGCGCAGGTGCCTGTTAGTGTCCCAGGGAGCCCGAGGGCGTCCCCGCCCTCCTGGGTCCTGCTCTAACTCCCTGCGAGCCCCTTTCCGCGGGGAAGGTTGGTGCAGCTCCTGCTCCTCCGGGACGGGGCTCTCCTGTCCTGGGGACACTCGCCCCGGCCTCAGCCTGGCTCCTCGCGGGGCCCCTCCCCCTTGGAGGCCTTTTGTGTCTTTATTTCTTTTTCCCCGTCTTCCTACCTTGATAGAAGCGCGAACTCTTCTCACTGTAGCGTTTCAGCTGTTCACTCTTTAAATCTCAGGCGGAATTAGTAGATTTTCAGGGTGATTTGAAGGTTATCTAGGTAATTTGGTGGGGACAGGTGACTTGGGGACCCTACTCTTCCGCCTTCTTGCCCCTCCCCCCCAATAACTTTCTCTATACAGAGAAAGAGAAATGACTGCTTCCACATCTAGACTACGGAAAATACAGGTGTGTCTGGAGTATTTTGTAATGCCAGGAGGTAAGAAAGTAAGAGGGGAAAAAAGATGGAGGCATATCAAAAGGACACAGACACTAACTTGAAAGCTGTGAAGGCCAAAGCAGAAACCATTTGAACAATACCAATAGCATTGTATATAACCTGAAGTGTGAATTAAAGTATGAGTAAATAATAATTAATATATATAATAATATATATGTATATATAAAATGCATTATTGGAATCATACAGAGAGGGTTTAGAATGGACAAGTCTTTCTTAGAGAATTTCTTATAGGAGCAAAGGAAATGAAAATCACCATATGAATACCACAGTAATAACTGCTACAGGGAAAATCCACTGGTCGAATTAAAAATTTCACTAGGTGAAATTTTAAGGAAGAACGGGAGAATAGTTTAGGTCCCCAAACATATTTAATATTTTATGGGGTGGTTTTAACACACACCCATTGATTATTTGCTACTCCTCTCTCTAAGAGGTAGAGTTTAATTCTTCTCTGCTTTGTGTTGGCGAGACTAAGTGACACATTTGAAATGAATGGTGCTTGGAAGGAGAAAAAATTGTAACTTTACATTAGAGAACTTCTCAATGACAGACATCACCTTAGTCAAGTGATCAGGTTTAACACCATAAGTGATATCATGTCCCTTTGATGTGATGGGGAGGGCATTTCACCTCCATAGTATTATTCCTTAACATCCATGACCTATGAGAAACATCAAACTAAAAGTGAGGGATATTCATTCCAAGAGTGTGAAGGTCATGAAAACCAAGGAAAGACTCAGAAATTGTCAAATAAGAGGTTATTAAGGCGTCATGATCACTACCCGCAATGTGGTGGGATCTTGTATTGGATTATAGAATAGAAAAAAAGGATATTAGTGTATAAACAGTTGAAATGTGAATAAAGTCTGTAATTTTGTTAATACGACTTTACAAATGTTATTTTCTTAGATTTAATAAATATACCATGGTTAGATAGGATATTAACATTTGCAGGAGCTGAGTAGATGAAATATGGGCATTTTCTGGACTATCTTTACAAATCTTCTCTAAATCTAAAACTTTTTCAACATAAAAATATAAATTTCCATTCTTTTCCTGTTTCTTCCTACTCTAAAATAGTTTTTGTTAGTAAGCCATCTTAGTCTGATCTTTCTTCATAGGAAGATTTTTATCTGCTGATTTATTTTCAGTGGTTATAGGATAGTTGTTTCCTTTTTTGAGTCCATTCGGATGTTTTATTCTAAAAATTTGTTCATCTTCAAGTTTATAAACATACACCTATTCATTATATTCTTTCATGCACTTTTTAATCCTACCAGCACATTTGAGTCATTCTAAAGGTGGAATATTTACTATGTTTATTATTTATAATAATATTATTACTGCATTTGCTCTTTTCTCTTGGTCAGTGTCATCATATGTCTATTTTGTTGTCTTTTAAAACATGCACACACAATTAACTTACACACAGACATATAGCTTTTTGGACCCTCCCTACTACAGCACTGTTTTCCATTTAATTAACTTCTGTTTGTTTTTTAAAATTACATCTTTCTCCTCTCTTTAGAGATTTTCATTTTAACATGCATACTTGTCTTACCATTTTAGCCTTTCTTCCCTTCAAAATAAGTATTTAAGTCTTCACATTTCCATGTAAGTACTAATTTGAATTAGTAATTGTATTCTACAATTTTAGGATATGGATAAGCTATAAACATTTTCCAGTCTCATTATTATTCCTTTTTTTACTTCTGGGTTATTTTAAGTATGTTTCTTAATTTCTAAATGTATGTCATTTTTCTGTTTAGTGTTTTGTTATTGATTTCCAAGTCAATTGCATTTGGCAATGAGTGCAATTTTTATTATATCAATCATTCTAAATTTGTTGAAATTTGCTTCACAGCCAAGTATGTGGTTAATGTTTATAAATGTTCTATATATGCTTGAGAAGTATGTGTTTTCTGCAGTTGCTGAGTATGCTGATCTATATATACCCATTAGATCAATCTTGCAAAAGTGTAATTCCAATACCCTATATACTTCTTGAATGATCTATTAATTACTGAGAATGTTGTGTTAAATTTTCCTATATTACAAAAGACTTTCAAAATTTCTTCCCATTCTTCTATTAATATGTTTTTACTCTTAGTTTCTACATTCTTAGATGTTTAGAACTTTTTCCTTCCCTAGTGAATTGATGGTATGTCCATTACGTACGAATCATTTTACCTCTTTGTCTATACATGGATATTGTCTGATACTATAATTGACACACTACTTTCCTCCTCTAACTTCCTCTTTCTCCTTATAATTTGTGAACATGTTTTGCATATAATAGATTTTCATTTCATTTGAATAAATATAAATGGACTAAATGTTTTACACTTTGAATTGAAATAAAGAAATATATATATATATACTTTTGTTTATTTTTTATCTTATAATTTATATTATTCTCTTTTGCTATTAGTATGTATTTTTAAGATTAATTATTTGCTCCATTTTTTTTGGAAATCATGTACTATAATTATATGTATGTATTTCTTTATGTATTTCTGATGGAAAATTTAGAAGTTCTTTATTTCAGAGTCTAAAACTTATGAATATTATCATCTTCTTTCTTAAAAATACAAGAACTTTAGCACATTTTATCTCCTATCATTGTACTCTCAACACATATATGATCTAAGTACTATGGTTAAATGTAATGAATTTTATTCTGTATAGCATTATAATTATTTTTGACTTGGCCAATATTTGTTTATATTACCTATATATTTATACTTTTAATTTTACTTATAATCTTTATTTTTGCTATTTAAAACCCCTGAAAAGATAAATGGATGTTTGAAGCAAACATAGTAACAATGCATTGTGGATTTATAACTTTATAAATATAAAAGATATAGCAGCAATACAATAAAGGCCAATAAAGAAGAAATAGAAATATACTACTATAAGGTTTGGACACTGTATGTGAAGTGGTATAATTATCCCTTGAAGGTAAATTTTAATAAGTTAAAATTGTAATCTATAGCTCTAAAAGCAGATATTAAAAGAATATATGAAAAGTTATACCTAATAAACAAAGAAAAGAGGTAAGATGGAATCATAAGTAATACTCATATAATTAAAAACAATGCATAAAAAGGAAAAATACTGAAAACAAGACAGTGAAGGAAACAGAAAACCAATAATAAGATTACAGATTTGAACTTAACTACATAGTAATAATACCATTAAATATAAATGGTCTAAACACCCTAATGAAAACTTACTTGACCACATTGGATTAAAATCAAGACCCAACTATATTCTGTTTGCAAGGAATCTATTTTAATAAACACACACACACACACACACACACACACACAACACAAAAAGTAAAAAGGTGGGAAAGGGTATATTTCATGCTAATAGGAATTTTTTAAACACGAAAGCTCCCAAAATAGTAGTAGATAAGCTTAATTTCGGGGTAAAAATATCACCAAGAACACAGAGAGTCATTTCACAATAATAAAATGGTCACTTCAACAAGAGTACACAATAAACATTTATGAGCCTATTGAAAGAGCCTCAAAATGCATGTAACAAAAACAGAAGTGCAAGGACATAAACATTAGCAAATTCACAATCATCATAAAAAATTTCAGCATCCATCTCCTAGTAACTGAATAATAGAAAAATAGCATTAAAATGGAAGATCTGAACAATATTATCAATTGCTTCAATATAATTGATAGTTATAGAACATTCATCTAATAGGAAGAAAATAGACATTTTTTTCGAGTATACATAGAACATTTATCAAAAAGATCGTGTTTGGTGCACAAAGAATTTTCAATAAATTTGAAGATTCAGTAAGCTCAAAAGGACACAAATCATACAAATTATATTGTATGAACAAAATGAAATTAAATTTGAATTAATAAAATAAATGTTTGTACAATGTGTAAACATTTAGAAAATAAGCATTCTAAAAGTATAAAGCCTTTTAAACTGAGTGAAAACATATCAATTCTTAAAATGCAGCTAAAGCAGTACCCAGAGGAAAATATATGTCATCAAATGTATTTATTAAAAAAATAAATAACTTCTTAAATCAATGACCTCAGCTTCCATCTGAAGAAAATTGAAACAGAATAGTAAATTAAAGCCAAAGAAGATAAGAAAGGATAATAATAAAAATAAATATCAGAGCTAAAATCAATGAAATGGAAAACAAGAGAGAGAAAATGTGATCAAATCTAGTTTTTATAAACAATCAAGAAAATGACATATTTAGCCAGACTAATCATTAAAAAAAGAAAAGGAAAATTATTAAAATCAGAAATGGAGAAGGAATACTAGCAATTTTATGTCAATAAATCCTACAATTTAGGAGAAATGGATAAATTTCTTATAAAACATGAACCACAGAAAGTTACTAAAGAAGAATTATATTATATGAATATATTCAGCCCCAGGGGGCTTTAGTGTGAATTATACCAAACTCTTAACTAAGCAATAAAACAACTTCTAACACAAATTCTTCCAAATGAGTACAAGGGAGTTTCCTCAACCTAATAGAAGTCGTCTACAAAAATTCTACAGCTAACTTCATACTTGATGAAAGACTGATTGGTTCCATTTAAGAAAAGCAACAAGGCAAGGATGTCCATTTTTACCACTCTTATTCAGTGTAATACTGAAGATTTTAGCCAGCACAATTGGCAATTGAAATCCAAATTGAAAAAGAAGAAAATCTTGATTTGCAGATGTCATGGTCACCTATTTAGAAAATTCTGTGGAGTCTACAAAAAACTAGTGAGAAGTGAGTTTAGGAAAGTGAGTTTAGGAAATTTGTAGTACACAAGATCACTCTACAAAAAAACGTATTTCTAGATACTAGCAATGTACAATCCGAAAATAAAATAAAAATTACCATTTACAAAATCGTTATATATGAAAGTTTTCTGAACCTATACATTGAAAACCACAAGACATTTCTGAAAGAAACATAAAAAGACCTACATAAATGGAAAGTTACATAGTTTTCTTGGGTCAGAGAACTCAACATTGAGACATCAATTCTTCCCAAACTATCTTTTCAGTGAAATTCCAATCAAAGTCACTTAGTTTGGGTCTCCGACCCTTGGAATGGGGGCAGAGCCACGTGAAATTCCCCAAACAACAGAAGGGAGGGTGAAAAGAAGTAAACTGATAAAGCAACACACAGATGTGAGTCAGGACCATGTTGTAAAAGGCTTTTAGGTGCATATGCAGGGTTTATCCTGCAAGGGGAAAACTTATCAAGTGTTCTCGGGTATAAATATTGAAAAGCTTCCTAAAAGGTTAACCCCTTTTCTAGATGTCAAGATGTTCTTTTCAAGATTCAGCTCAAAGTAAATTGCCTATGAATGGGAAAAAGAGGAGCACAGTCTGACAGAAAACCTTCAAGCAATTTTTTTTGTCTCTTCAATGCTGCATGTACATAAGTAGAAGCACTTAAATATCTCCGTAAAGCCATGCTTATATTACACTCACTTCTGCCTTCAGCTATGATTTACTCAGAATCCTGACTCACTTGCTGTAAAATGCTCTCTGTCAGTAACACCTCAGTGAGATCTCCTAAAAGCATTCTTGCACCTAGACTGTTGCTCTGAAAGCTGCCATCTGGTCTAATTCAACTCTATTTTGAGCTCTTGAATCATGTGACTTAAATCCACATAAGTGTTGATTGTACATGATTGCCTTTATTGATTCCTGCTTGGACTAAACTTATTTCAGAGTCTCCATCCAACTTTAGCAAGAAATTTCAAATTTCTTTGCTCATTCTCTTCCTCTTGGGTTTCATACCGATTCTTTTCTTCTTCTTCTTTTTTTTTTTTTTTCTAATTCTGTGTCTACAAAGATATTGAGGAGTTGAATCATGTGCTGATTACCCTGGAAACTTGGTTTCCTCAAACTCTAACATGGCAGAGTGTATCTCTCATTGCCCCACCCCTCTGAGATCAGCTCCACCTCTTAACTGCCTAACAGCTGCCTCACTGCTATCCTACATCTTAGGGCTTCAATTAATGGAATTTATCTTTTTTTTTTTTATTTCTGTCAGACATACAGTCTGTCCATTTTTCCTTTATGCTTCTCATATGTTTGCTATCCTCTTGCCATTCATTTTGTTGCCTTCCTCCTGCTAGAGGTTAGCTTCCTGGTAGAGGTTAGCTCCATATTCCTATAGCCTTCTAACTAGACTCTGGATCAATCCCAATGACACTGAATTAGAAACTCCTGGCTGAGCCCCGGGTACCTAATTTTATGAATAGTTCTTCAGTGATTGTGAATTACAAGCAGTAAAACCAGTATTCCTATCTTGTATTTTAAAACTTTGAATAATTATTTCTTTTGTGTGATTTCCTTATTAAGGGAGAGAGATTTTTAAAGACTGAAATTGTCCTTATTCTTTTACTCTTCAGTACCTTACATATGGGAGATGTTCAATAAAGGTAGCAGAAACAGATCAAGATAATTTAGGGTCACCTTACCTCAGCACAATTGCTCATGATGCCCCTGCCCCTTCATCTTCCATCTATTGAATTATTCATTCAAAGTCCCCTTCAGAGCCTACTTTCTCATTGCAGTTATCTCTTATTCACATTCTTCTTAGCCATGTTCCTGCGGTGCACATCATTTTTGCCAAGCACTCCAGAACTCAGAAAAGTTCTTTATAAGTAGTTTTTTTTTTCAAACAGACCTGAAGGATTATAGTGTTTTCTTATTAAGTTTTTACAACAGTCTCTAAAATTAGCCTGAATATTCAAACAGAGCTTAATAAATATTTGTTGCTTGCTCTCTCAATTCATATGGCTAGGACTTGTATTTAATTCAATATAATGATTGTTTTACTGAATATCAGATATATGCAAAATATTGCTTCAGGTGTTGTGTTGGTATGAGCATGCCCTTTGAAATGTTTAGAGAGGTTTCCAGTGCCAAAAACAGATGATGTATAAATTAGCCCCCAAAGGGTTTTATCATTAAGAAAATTGTAGCTACCACAGGGAGTTAATCTGTCTGTCTGCTGGAGAGTGTTGCCTTGTCCAACATTTGCAAATAAAGAACACTCATGAGAACAAATTCTACTGTGCTCGAGTTGAGAGAGACAGTATATTACTTAGGTTGATTTCTATCCTCCCAGCTCAAAAGGAATCTCCTAACCAATCACTTGTGATGGTCCTTGAAGCAATCATCCATGCTGCCCAAAGAGTTGGCTATTATTTCATATACAATGGGATACATCAAACTCCTGGAATAAGGGGCCTTTTTAAAGCTTTAAGTAAAGTTTTTAGTATTAAGAAATATTGACATGAGACTGAGGAGAAGAGGAATTTAGTCATGACTTTGCTACTCACTGTGTGACACCTTACTGAATGGCACTAGTTTTCAGTTGACTCATTTGAAATGGGACGGGCAAGTGTGAAGCATATGACCAAGTATAGGTGATAGCGCCATAGTCTTCCTTCTTTTTTTCAGGTTACGGATCTAGTTACACCAATGGACATGTCAGCCAGGGTGAAGAAAATATATTCTTTGGCTGCTTCCAGGAACCACCAAGAATCTACTTTTGGGGAAATTCTGGGGCCACCTGAGTAGAGATGAAAGGTCAGATGTACTAGTGCCCATGGTTTCACCTTCATGGGGTAATTGGTAGTAGAGTGACAATGGTAAACTGATGTAAACAGAGGTACAGGTAAAGGTTTTTTTCTTCTTCCTTTTTTAAAATCTTATAAACATGTATTGTGCAAAAGAAGTAAGATCAAACAGAACCCAGAAGATATGATTTCTTTTGTATAAAGTTACAAAACAGAAGAATTTAAGCTACATGTTAGAGATTTATAGGCCGTAAGGAGAGCTATCAGGAAAATCCAGTAAATGATTTCCTAAAACATACAGTATTGGGGTTTCTTTTTTGTGAAGCCACATAAGATGAAAAGAGTGCTGAGTGCCACCCTTCTGGCCATTCAGGATCAGGAGGTATGTACATCACTGGCCTTGTGGGAAGGTCTGGGGAAAAGCTGTTGCCATACTGGACTTGATGCTTCTGCCTGGGTAAGACAGGGGCCATGGAGCCAGTCTCAACTTCCCAGGAAAATGGGAATCATGATATCTGAAAATAGTAGTATCTAGGATCATTGTAAGCTTGAAAGAGAACAATAAAATGGCTTTGGCGTGTGTGTGCTTTGGAAGTTCAGATGTCCTTATAGTTTACTTATGGACAGAAAATGAATTATATTATAGATAGATAGATATGATAGAAAAGATAGGGTTGGTGTTTAAGAGTTTAGCAATGTGTCATTCAATGATATTTGAGGTTTTCCTGTTATCCCACATACTAGCTGTGTGCTCTTACTGTCACTTCATATTTATGATCCTCAGTTTCCTATATTCTATAATGCTAGAACTTCAAAGGAAAAATGTAATTAATTAATGATCAACTGTGAAATGTGACTATAAATTGTAAAACACTAAGCATTTAGAAATAAGGTTTAAAATATAGATACAAAGATAGCAGAAAATAAATTTCATATTAAAGTACTAAGTACTTACATTGCACCAGTAAATATTACACTTTTACCTTAACCATATTAATAGTTGTGTGCATGTGTTTATGTGTGTATGTGTGACATAGATGGTGGACAATGTCACAGGAGAATCCCTCTCTAATTCCTGTAATGTATCTATAAAACATACACACATGCACACACACACCTACACTCACACATTTGTCAGTCATTCTTATTTAAAGCATACTTGATCAACGATATTTATGTAGTTAATTCCTATTTTCTTTTAAAATTCAATATAATGTTATGAGATTTATCTATGGTGATGTCTGTAGCTGTTGCCAATTCTTTGTCAGTGCTGTACTGTGGTATGTGTATAGTATATGGTGCAGTATTGTGTGGTATGAAAATATCACACTTTTCTATTGATACAGTTTTAAGTTTTCTGAAGTTTTGCTGTTATTAGGATTTCTGCTAAGAATTTCATTTGTATGTATTTTGAGGAAATGATTTTTTAAACAGTATATCCAAGAAGTAGAATTGCAAGCTTAGAGGGTAAAGTCTCTCAAACTAACTAATTTTCTAGAGAGATATTAGAATGTATAAAACCAATGGCAGTAGACAGGGTGTCCCAAAGTCTCAACAGTTTTAAGCTGAACATATTGCCTCAGGTGTGACATATACTTACAAAAGCTTGATGATGTTTTCAGAGTTTTAAATTTTTTACCAATGCGATAGATATGAAATGATATCTCATGGTATTAATTTGAATTTCACTAGTAATTAGTAAGATTGATTATATATTTATATGTTTTTCACTTTAAATAAATAAAATAAATATTATTTATTTGTGTGTGTGAGAGAGAGCATGCATGCAGATAAGCTAGTGGGGGAAGAGGTAGAGAGAGAAGGAGAGAAGCAGCCTCCCCGCTAAGCACTGATCCCAATATGGGTCTGGAACCCAGGACCCTGAGATCATTGACATGAGCCAAAACCAAGAGTGTGACGCTAAGCCCACTGGGTCACTCAAGTGTTTCACTGTTTTTTATATAGAGCTTATGTTTTTCCAATTTTATGATTTGTTTCTTTGTTTATAACTACTTTATTTGTCCTAGATCCTAAACTTCTTATAGTTTACATGTGTTATAAATTAATTTTTCCAATACTTGAATTGTTTTCTCATCATATTTTCTTACTTAAAAGAAAATTCTTACTCATAATTGAGTATATTAATATTTTCTCTTTGGTTAATATTTTTGTGTCTTTCATGAGAAATAATTTCTTATTCTATGATCTGAAAGGCATTCTCTTATATTCATTTTAATTCATTTATAGTTTTGAATTTCATTATTAGAACTACAGAAAATGGATTTTTAGAATTGGTTCTAGCAAATTTCATTATTTTCTACAGGGATAATTTATGGTTTATTGGCTATTTCCTCTTTTCCCACTATTTTTAATTTCCATTTTTCTCAAATTTTTATTGAAACATTTGTCTATCTCTGTTACTGTCTCACAGTCTTAATTACCATATCTGTGTCTTGATATTCAGAAAAGCCAATTTTTCCACCTTCTATTCTTCAAGCATGATTTAGCTACTCTTTATCATTGCTTTTTCATGTAAACTGTAAATTTTTGTTAAGATTTTATTTATTTATTCATGAGAGACACAGAGAGAGAGAGAGAGGCAGAGAAACACAGGCAGAAGGAGAAGCAGGCTTCATGCAAGGAGCCTGACATGGGACTCAATCCTGGATCAATCCTGGGACTCAATCCTGGACTCAATCCAGGATCATGCCCTGGGCCGAAGGCATGCGCTAAACCGCTGAGCCACCCAGGGATCCCCTAATGTAAACTTTAGAACCAGCATATAAAACTCCATGCAACATTCTATTGGGACTCTGACTGGGATTACACTGACTCTATCCATTCATACATCAATGTGGGTAAACTATTTGAAATATTAAGTCTTCCAATCCATGGGTAGGATATATCTATCCTTTTGTTTCATGCTTAAAATGTTTAAAAAATATTGAAGAATTATCAGTCACTTGCATGTTTTTGTCTGAATATGTATTCCTTTTCATTGGACTGAATGTATTTATTGCTAAATTTGTAGATTTTAGAAATGAGTTTTTCAGGTAGGAGTGACAACAATCCTAATCTAGTTTTTCGGTTTTAGAATGCAAATACACATTCCATTCATGGGAAAAATGTCTTCTTATTTAGCTTATTTTTGATGTCTTTCCATAAGGCTAAAAAATACTCTGTGATGATCTCTCATATAGTCTGTTAAAGTTTATATAATTTATTTATTAAGTAACACATTTAACAAATAACATTTTAATTATATTTTTCTAAGCACTTACTACTGTCATGTAGAAGTACAACCAACTATAGAGTATTACTTTTGATTCTGGCAATGCTTATAAACTTTCTTGTGAACTCAATAATTTATTGAAGACTTTTTAGTTTTCTATGTATTCAGTTATGTTATGTTCTAACAATTGTAGGTGTGTTTGCTCCTTTGAAAACTTCATACATTTTTTTCTTGTATTTTTCTACTAGTTAGTCTTTCTAAGATAGTATTAGATAGAGGTGGTCATAGCAGATATATATTTTCTTGATTTTAAAGGAAATGCTTTAATCGAATTTTCATGTAGTACAAAGTATGCTTATGTGTGTATGTGCATATGTGTGTGTGGTGTCACAGGTCTTTGAATGGCAGCTTGTCTTTGGGCCCCTATGTGATGTGATTTTTATTATAGTCCGGCCATATGATAATACTTTTCTCTGTTATTATCATGTACTCACCTCACTCTTAACTTTATATTTATATATTTAACTAAAAGTTCTGCCTTTTCCCCTCAATTCATGCTTCCCTGAATTACTATATGCTTTACATTAAGTGGGAAGAATCCAGTGGAAAGTAGAAATACTAAGATCTAAGTATACAAAGCCAAGTAGAAGTGTACGCCGTGTCAATGTGACATGACATAAAATTGTGCAACTTCATAGGCTGCTGTCAGATAACCACAGTTGAGGTTTTGCCAAATGATGGGCATAATTTGCCCTCAAATGAAAAGTCAGAGTCTCAAATAAAATAAAACTAGTGACAAGTCAATCGTTAATTAAAGTTCCAGAAGCTTGATTTTAACAAGCAGCTAAATGCTTGTTAAACTCACTAGGGTTCAGTCTATACAGGCCAAGTGATGTGGGAAGGTGTCATAGCATAATTCAGTCAGTAAATTAACATATCCTAGCATGGATTACATGGATTCCAGGGATGGTCATTAAGATGTGGAAAATGCCTCATAGGTCATGTGGTCCAACTGTTCACCTAATGGAAGCTTTCTTTTGTAGTCATCACTCTCTTCATGGTGTTTTTTCTCTATTGTCTTCTAAGTTGGTAAAAGTAACCAAAGTTAGATGCACCAGCTTGTGGAAATTTCATTTTCGGTTGCAAAGGAAACAGACCATGTGTAGTTCTTATACTTCAAGGAATTAGCTTCCAGCTCTGTATGAGAAGTGTACACAGGACAGTAAGCTCCAATGAGAGTAAAGAAATAGAAATGAATGTATAAAAAAGTAAAAGTGAGGATACAAGAGTTTGGATTGGTGGCTGGAGCCAAGAGGACAGCTATAGAGTGTGCATGGGGCAGGGGAGTTTATTATTCCCAAATCAATGCCCAGTTTACTCATCCTGAATGATTGCTCTGGTGTGCATCAGGAAAGAGCATTACACAGAGCTGGGGGAATCATATATCCACGTAAGGTGACATGTGGATTGAACTCAAGCTAAAGACACCAGGTTATGAGAGATAGCCCCTATAAGAGAATACATAAAGAAGATGATTTCACGGACTTCTGAGCTCCAGTTTTTTCATCATTCACTTTCTCATAGGTATGTGTCAACAGTGGATAACCTGCGGGATGGTTTTCTTTATAGACTCCAGTTTTCATCAGCATGAAAAATGTTAACTTTTTGACTTTTGGGGCTCTTTCTGTGGTGTACTCTATGGTAAATCAATATCCAATATGTTAAAGTCACATTTTCATCCTAGAGAATTCTGTAAATATGGTAATAATTTATAAGTTGAATTAAAAAATGAGAAACTGCCAGATTGTTTCCAGAGTAGCTGTATCATTTTGTTAGGCATGTGAGGGAATGAGGTGTGACCACAAAAGGTCAGCAAAGGAATTTCTGCAGGGTACCTGAACTATTATGTATCCTGTTTGTGGTGGTAGTTACAAGAATCTATGCATGTGTTAAAACTCATAGAACTATACATGAAGAGTCAATACTATTTACTATACGTGAACTTATACAAATAAATTAAAAGCATACTCATCCTCAGATTAAATGGCCTGCCAACACTCTTGAGGGAAAAAAACATACCTAAGAATTTTCAAACATGTTAAGAACTGGCTCAGCGGTTTAGTGCCACCTTCAGCCCAGGGCCTGATCCTGGAGACCCAGGATTGAGTCCCACATCAGGCTCCCTGCATGGAGCCTGCTTCTCCCTCTGCCTGTGTCTCTGTGCCTCTCTCTTTCTGTGTCTCTCATGAATGAATAGATAACATCTTTAAAAAAAAAAAAAAGGAAAGAAAAAAAGAAAAAAAAGAATTTTCACTTAAAATTGAGCGAAGTGAAACAAATCATTGTCTGGGAAGCCATTGGCTTTATTTTCTTGTTCCCTATATTTTGCACTCATCTATTTTTAAGATTATATCTTGAATTCTTTTGTATCCCCTTTTAATTCTGCTTTTAAACCTTGTGAGTTTTTATTTCCATTTCTATCATTTCTGAGATGGACAGAATTGTTCCACAATTGTGGTCAGTGCCTACTTGATCATTCAAAGGTAGGTATGGTAGTTTTCCCATAGAATAGTTTCCACATATGGGCCATAATAGAATCTGAATGAAGGTAATAGGTAGTGGAAAGGGAACTCATTGGAAAAATGTGTCTTAAATGTAAGTTGTTTGTATTACGGTCCATAGAAGACAATGCATATATACATTTAGGCCACTTTTATTGCAGTGATCCTTGTTGCCACATTGTCAGTGTACTATAAAAACAGCATGCCACATCTACCCTGTTCCTTTAGTAATGATTCTAATGCAGTATGATAAAAACACATGCTGTGTCATATGTTATATGTGATGTATTCCTAATTGGACATTTGTAAGATGTTTAATAATGACTGAAGCTCCACTGTGTCTAATATATTATGGAATAAATGTGTCAAAAACCAGTGGTATGCTCTAAAACTTTATTTTAAAAGAGACAGATCATATAGCTCAGATGCTGCTGTTTGTGCCTGATTTGGGAAGCGACAGATTTCAAACAGCAGATGATGAAAATCATGCAATTGGGATATTTTTTCCCTTTAGAAAAAGAATAAAAAATGATAATCTGATTCACTGCCATTTTTGTAGCTCACTCCACTTAAACTGACTTCAAATGGAGTTACATTGATCAAATAGGCTAGTGTCACCATTTGTTGGTCAGAGAACAGGAAGCAGAAGCAGATTTTCTTTAAAAATCTAATCTGTGACTAAAAATTGTTGCTACACAAAGGGAAAAGCCTGCCCTGTTGGTATGGACATTCACATGAATTCTCGGGCTAATAGAGGATGGGCAGACCGCAACATAAGGAAGCTATGGGGGAAGCTCATTAAACCATGGGATGATATGTGTCACTGTCAGTGGCTTCATTAAATTCTTTTTAAGATGTAGAAACATAACTAACATTTTAGGAACAAATCTGTAATAAAAGACAGATGAAATTAAATACACTTGTATGATAATATTTATCTTCTATCTGATTGCTAGACAAATGTATTTCTATCTTCTTATTTGGAATAACTCTCAAAGTTTCATTTCTTCATTCACTCACCATCTCAAAGTTTCATTTCTTCATTCACTCACCAAATGTGTATTCAGTGCCCTCTATGTCTTAGGCATTATACTAGATCCTGGAAAGACACCAGTGAATTGAACTAGTTGTATTTTTAATCAAAATTCTTTTTTTTTTAAGATTTTATTTATTTATTCATCACACACACACACACACACACACATACAGAGGCAGAGACATAGGCAGAGAGAGAAGCAGGATCCCCTCACGGAGCCTGATGAAGACTCAATCCCCGACCCTGGGATCATACCCTGAGCCAAAAGTAGACGCTCAACTGCTAAATCACCCAGACATCCCTAACCAAAGTTTTTCATTCCTGCAAAAAAGTCTTAGTTCCTAGAATTTGGCCATCAAGACTGTGGCATTTATTTTGTATGAATATATGAATGCATTTGTGCTTTCATGTGTTCATAAGTACATTCAAACATTATTTTCAGCTTATGGTTACTAAGCCTCTGCTTAAAGCAGAAACTAATTTTTTTTTAAATAAAGCCCTTCAAGAGCTTCCTATAGATTGTTTTCTAGTCTCTATATCAATTCCTTGACATTGACCCTGAAGTGATTACTTATGCTCTTTGTCCCCATTTTTTAAAGGGGGGGGGACAGATAATTACATTCTTTCTGCTAACCCATTTCTGCCACTAATGCTATGAAAGTTTCTATTTGCCCATCTTTTTCCTGACATTCCTGGGTTCAAGTCTTGCACATGGTCAAGACCAAATCTTCAGTAAATCCTGACTCAACCTTTGGTTAAATCAAGCAACTCTACTGGGGTAAATCAATGGAGCTTGGTTGCTGCAGTGATATCTACTTAGGAACTTAGGTTTCCAACTGAAATTATATTTCTCATCTTCCTTATTTCCTGAATATGAAGGAAAGTTCTGAGATTAATGCTGTCAAATTGTCAACTATTTCAATTTATCCCTATTCTTCCAATACACATAAATGCAATGCTGATCTTTAGATGTTTTCATTAAAAATATAGGCAAAATATTTTCTCATATAATAGAATATATATTACTTAAAAATAAACATGTCTCTCAAAGTTTTACTCATTAAAGTTTTCATAAGCCTTTACAATTAACATTTAATATTGTTTTGAGTAATTTTCCACATTTTATTCCAAGAATGTCATGGTTCTTCTTCCCTAGTTTTCTTAAAAGTCAGCATTTTGACTAGAAAGTTTTTTGGGTGGATCTCATTTACTTCAAAATGAAATATATCAATACTCTTACTTATTCACATCTTTATGTCCTAGTGCTAAACATGTCTTTTAATTTTTTTAAATAAAGGAACAACTGTTCTCCAGAGGTTGCCCCATCAAATATTCCTCTCTGTATGCTATTTCAGACTCACAAGGATAAAAGAAAGCAAAACAATGAGTGTTTAGGGTTTAATTTTTAATAAAAAAGTTCCCCAAACTCAATTAAATTCTTACTGAGTGAAAATAGCAAATTTCATTTGAGGGGAAAATGAAATGTATTAAACCCCTAGAAGCAGCCACAAACGTCTAATACATTGGATAACAAGGAATTAGAACACTGGTTTAGGATCCTATGCCTTCATTTGGTTATTAGATGTTAAGAATGGGATTTTAGGAAGCTCTTCTAGATGCATTAGTCCCAGTAAAGTACTTACCAGATAATTCGTTATGTCTTTTTTTTAGGGGGGGGGGTTGTAATTTAGAAGAATGCAATTAAAACTGAACTTGATAATTAATTCTGAACTTGTGAGAACTAGTTCCAGAGATTATGACTATAATGCTGTGTAGTCATTGATATAAATATTCATGAGGTTTCATTGTTTTATGGTTTTCTCAAGCACACAGCTTATCTGAAGAAGTAAAATTAAAGTACCATTATTTAACATTACAATGCAAATAAGAATAAATGAAGAAAGAATAGTTAATTCACTAGGGAATGTGAATACATGTAGGCATACATAGAGACTATATCATACATGTATAAATAAAATGTCTTTTGAACATATGAATTAGAAGATTGGGAAGTTAGAAGAGAAAAAAGTGATATGGGTAAACAATTTTGGATCTTAATCTGGTCAACACTGAGTGAGAGAAATTCATTGAAATCGACTTAACCTACTACCAAAAATCAATCAACATATAAAACTAATCGTGTGCAGCAGAAGAGAGAATGAGAAAATGGTCTTTCTTATGCTATTTCCATCTTTTACTGAGCCATAATGCCATCATATCTGACCTTGAAGCAGATTCATCTATAACATGAAATTTTCAAGTAATCTGATAGAATAAACAGGGTATGAGGAATGGATGAATGGATGGAAACTACAAAGGGAGAAGTAGTCAGAAAGCAGCCAGCTAGGAAGATTGAAATAGGTGGGAGGATGGGAGGTGGGAGAAGGGAGTGCAGCTTCAGATCATAGTCATCAATGTGATTTAATTTAATTTTATAAACTCAGTCTTAATGGGATTCTTATAATCGCTATTTGTTTATATCCTCAAACTTGATGAAGAAAGAATCAGCACAAACAGTATATTCATTGAAAACTTTATACAAATTTGAGGAAGATTTAAGCCTTCTGTACTAGTATGCTCTCAGTTCATTTATTGTTAAGCACCACAAAGTCAAATTCAGTATTATGTGATTAAGCTGCATCTGTCTCTGTGCAAGCACTCACCATATTTCTTTAAGTTCAGCAGGTGTTTTGCAAAGAATCTAAAGGATTTTGCACAAAATTAGTGCCTATAATAAAGCAATGCTGATGAAGAGACAGCTTTTTATATCACTGATATATTATAGTTTCTTTCTAATAAATGTCATTGCTAGATATTTCAAAACCTGAAACAGATTTGCTGACTGCACTGTTTTGAAGCATATTTGCTATGCCTTATTGCTAAGATGTTCTTTTATAGACATACAGTTTAGAAATTTTATTTGACACTGTTGACTACTAAATTAGCAGCTTTTCAACTTTGCAAGACTTCTGTCACACAATTGAGATAAAAGGTAGGATGCAGCACTTTTGCATTAATCTTTTCTGGCACTGTCCTAAGGCAATTTGAGATATATTAATTGAGGCCCTAATTTGAGAAACAAGTAAAAACAAGGTTATTTGATGTGTTATTTTTTTCAAGTTCTCTCTTCCCTGGCCTGTTTTCGTCTCTCTCTTTAACGCACACACACACAAAACTTATGGAGAGTTAAACTAAATACATACATATTTTCATTTTTAATCACCTGAATTTGATGGCTTAAAGCTAAAAGCATTCTTCAACTTGGAAGCTTATTTGGAGAGCCCATTTGGCTTCCTATTGTTGTTAGTGTGCTGTGGTGTTCTCTGGATTGACATACTGGTGGTATTCTGATGATCTATTTGGGAAGTTTTTTTTTTTTTTGGTTCAAGCTCTGGGTTTGTGAATTTCACTTACCATAGGGTTAATTCCTTAGCTAATAATCTGAATTTGCTATTTTCAGTAAATAGCAAGAATGAGTCAGGTCTCAAGTCTGATCACAGATCACAGTACTAACACAGGTATCCTTACAACAAAGACAGTAAGGCAATAAACAGACAAAAATGGACTTCAGGCTAAGTTAGTGATAGAGCCCTGATCTATACCATAAGGCACTAGCATGGAGAGAGATTGACCCTCTGCTCCTAACCATAGCCCAACCCTCTCACCCAAAACATGGGACAGAATATAATTACCATAAATCATATTCATTTATCTTTAAAATCTAACTCTGCGAGAAAGCCTGATGATAGTGATGAGAGAGAAAATGAAATATTAGCCACAATGCCTACTCTGATGAGCTTTGTCCAAAAATCTACATCAATTCAAAGTAGTTTTTATGTATTAACTGTGAGTCTATTCTTATTACAAGTAGGCATGAGAAAGCCTATTAAAAATATAAATGGTTTCTGTTATCAAAGAAGATGTAGTCTACATCAGTGTGAAAGTCACACATGAAAAAGCAAAACACACATGTATAGGTGGTAAATGCTAACTGGCAAATAAGTTTAGGCAACATTCAATTTCGGAGAAAGAAAAAGTCAAATGCTGTGTGTGCACAGCCTATATACACAGAAAGGTAATAAGGGATATGAAGTACATTTTGAGCAGAAACAATGTTAATATCACTTTCAAAAAACTGCTATGTATATATTTTATAGTCATATTCAATGAGAAAAGAAAGAGTGGAGTTTTCTTATTCCTCCTGACCCCAAAGTGGAACTCTAGAAAATATTTTTATTGGTTATAAGTCAAATCGTAATGTATAAAAATGTGTTAAGCGTGGCTAAAATAGTGCTTACAGGGTAATTTACACCAGCAAATGTTTATATTAAATGTAGTATAGGTCTCAAATCGATATTTTAAGCATTGAATTTAACAAACAAAGAGCAAATTAAATAAAAGTAGCCAGAAGAGCTAAATAACTATAAGATTCAAAATTAATAACCACCAAAAAAAGAAAGGAAAAGAAAATGAGGAGAGCCAGAAATGAAACCAAAATCTGATTTTCAAAGGAAATCACTTAAATTGATAAGATCATATAAAACAATGATCAGGAAAAAAGAGAAGGCCCAGATGAGCAATATCAACAATAAATGAAAAGTCCATTAGAGATCTTAAAGATTTAAAAGGAAACATTATCAACTTTAAGCCAATATATTTAAACTTGATTGAAATAAATTATTAAGTTGCAATCAAGAAGAAATAAACTTTACATTCACATGTCTTATTTTTTAAATTGAATTTCTAGTAAAACATCTAATCACAAAGGAAAAGCCAAGCTCATGCAGATTTGCTTTGAAATTTTGCAAAACATTTAAGGAAAAGATAAAACAAATTCTACACAAATTCTTCCAGAAATATAAAAGGGGGGGATCCCTGGGTGGCACAGCGGTTTGGCACCTGCCTTTGGCCCAGGGCGCGATCCTGGAGACCTGGGGTCAAGTCCCACGTCGGGCTCCCGGTGCATGGAGCCTGCTTCTCCCTCTGCCTGTGTCTCTGCCTCTCACTCTCTCTCTCTCTGTGACTATCATAAATAAATAAAAATTAAAAAAAGAAAGAAATATAAAAGGGGGAATTTCTCAACTCATTTTATGAGGTCTGCCTTCTTCTCATGCCAATGATATTACAAGAAAAGGAAACTCATAAACATAACCCCCAAATCACTAACAAAACATCAGCAGATAGAATCCAGTAACATGCAAAAATAATATATCATAAGTGGTTTTTTTAACATGGAAATGCAATGTTATACCAAAACTAATCAATGAAATTTTCCATATCATCAATATAATAACAAGAAGATATAAAATCATCTTGGAGGCAGAAAAAATGCATTTCACAAATATAACATTTAAGATAAAACAGTATCAGCAAATATCAGGAATTATGGGGAATTTTCTCAAGGCATCTCCAAAAACCCTATTGTTCAAATCATGTTGAAAAAGTGATTTTTTTCTTCTTAAGATGAGGAACAAAGCAAAAATGTCTATTCACATCATTCTAATTCAAAATGTGGAGGTTCTAGTCTGTGCAAAAAGATGTATTGATTGGACAAAAATAAGTAAAATGATCTTTTTTTTAAAAAAAGATTTATTTATTTATGATAGACACAGAAATTGAGAGAGAGGCAGAGACACATGCAGAGGGAGAAGCAGGCTCCATGCCGCGAGCCCAACGTGGGACTCGATCCCGGGACTCCAGGATCAAGCCCTGGGTCAAAGGCAGGCGCTAAACCACTGAGCCACCCAGGGATCCCAGTAAAATGATCTTTATTTGCAGACATGATTGTCTAAATAAAATTTTTAAAGATTTTATTTATTTATTCATGAGAGACATAGAGAGGCAGAGATGTAGGCCGAGGGAGAAGCAGGCTTTCTGCAGGGAGCCCGATGTGGGACTCCATCCCAGGACCCCGGGATCACAGCCTGAGCCAAAGGCAGATGCTCAACCACTGAGTCACCCGGGTGTCCCATGATTGTCTAAATAATCCTCAAGTACCTACCAAAAGAACTACTAGATCTAATAATCATGTTTAGCAAGATTACAGGCAAGAAGGGATGTGTGCATACATATCTATAATATATATGTATATGTTATATATATATAGAAATTTTTCTTCTTATATTGTCAATAAATAATTTTTGAAAAAAATAGAAAGCATAATTTTTAATAGCACCAAAACACATGCTCTAGTTAAGGGTGAATTTAGCAAAATATGTATAGCAAAAAGCATTTCTATAACGAAAACTATAGAACACTAAGAAAAACTAAGACCTGAATAAACATGGAAATAACTGTGTTTATGGTCTGGGAGGTTCAAATGGCAAATATGTCAATTCTTCCAAAATTGATTTCTGTATTTAATGCAATCCCAATTGTAGTCTCGGTAGGCTTTGTGGGAGAAATTCACAAATTTATATTAAAATTTTTATTAGTAGCAAAGGAACTAGAATGGCTGAAATAAATTCGAAAATGAGTTGCTATTATTATTCTTTTTTTTTTTTTATGATAGTCACACAGAGAGAGAGAGAGAGAGAGAGAGAGGCAGAGATACAGGCAGAGGGAGAAGCAGGCTCCATGCACCGGAAGCCTGACGTGGGATTCGATCTCAGGTCTCCAGGATCGTGCCCTGGGCCAAAGGCAGGCGCCAAACTGCTGCGCCACCCAGGGATCCCCTATTATTATTCTAAAACAAAACAAAACTAAAAATTTTCTCTCCTGAAGTGTTGCCTCATATTTTGGCTGATATGCCAAAAAACAAAAAACAAAAACCAAAACCTTCATAAACATTATTTTGGGTTGCTGAATTACAATCCAAGTTGAATTCATATTCTTATCAGATTTCCTACATGAAAGTTAAAAAATTGAGTAGAAAAAAAGTATAAATCTAAATACTAGAAGAGGACTGTTTGAAAGGATTTATATGATCTTTATTATCAACCCCCAGACCCTACTGAGTTTCCACTGCTAGCAGAATCAGAATCAGTTCCTTCTGTCCTTTCTGATATAACAAGTCCTATAACTACCTACATTGTCTCATTTAGTTACTTCACATGGGGTTGCTAACTCCCATTAGAACCCCCATCACCCTCCCAATGAAGAAAACATATTACTAAGGACAGATCCCTGCAAGGCCAAGGCTGCCTATTACAAAGTCAAACTGGAGAAGAGAGAGCTTAGTTGCAAAATAAATGCTAGTTTTGCTAATTTATATTACTTAAGAAAGGTTTGGGGGAAAAAAAGTGCTGAGGGTAGTATACATTTAGGAAGGAAGGACATGGTCAGGATAAATTTAGAGATATTGAATATTCTTAGCAGAGATTCTGAGGAATATGTGAGCACAAACATCTGCAAAAGGTTCCCCTTCAACTTTTTTTCTCAGTCAGCTGGTTTAAAATTTGGTGGCCCTAACTAAATTAATATGCCACATATTTATTTCTTCATTTAATACAGAGGAAGAAATCTGAAGATTTGGGTAGACAGAATTTATTATGTGTGACCATCCCTCTGATTACTTCTCCAAGAGAGCCCAGACCACCTTCTCTTCACCTTGGTATTAGGAAATACCTCAAAAATAAGCCTCAGTATCAGTGAAATGACTGGACTAAGGCTTGGAAGGGTCTTTGAGAGGATGTGACTGCTGGTTGACCCAAGAGCTGGACCTGAGCAATCAGAAGCTCCTCATCCTCATCTCTGTCCTTAGAATGTATGTCCTGCCCCCCACTCCCATAGTAGGAAGTATTTTCAAAAGCTCAACCTTGAGAGAGCAGTGTGTTTAGACTATCTGGACTGAATGTGTGGCTGGACTCACTTAAGCCATCTATATAAACTTTTAAGATTCTAGTGAGCAGGTACAGATATCTATTCATCTTGAAGCCACCCAAGACAAGCCCTGTATGTAAGATAACTTGCTTATTAAACCTGACATCTGCCAATCTGGAGTAGTCTGCCTCTTTCTTTGGTTTCTCCTCACCCTTTGTGAATGGGAGTCAATTTCAGATTTTACCTGGGAAATTCCTCAGCTTACAAATCAACAAGTAACTACTTGTAGACTGATAGTCAATGTGAGAAATACAGCCAATGACTTCAGCTCGGTTACTTCAGTGAATCTGAGGGAACCTTGATCAGCTGAGACCAAGTGACAGTACCAGGTGTTCATGGTTAATAAAAAAGGTCACTGGTGAGAAGAGGTATCAAAGCAGATTGATCTTTTCACAATGGCTAATTGATGGAGTTCCCAAAGCAAAATAAATGGGCATGCCACTTAGTGCCTACTTGATTTGTGCCTCCCAAAAATTCCTATCTTGAAACCCTACCCCCCAGTGGGATGGTATTAGGAAGTGGGGTCTTTGGAAGGTAATTAGGATTCAATTGGGTCATGAAGATAGAGCTCTCATAAATGGGATTAATGCCCCATTAGAGTCATAAGAGAGCCTGCTTCCACTCTCTGCTCTCTGCCACATGAGTATACAATGAGATCATAATCAATGAATCAGGAAGCAGGCTCTTACCAGACACCACATCTGCTGGCACCTTGACTGGGGACTTCTGTCCTCTACAATTGTGAGAAATAAATTTTTTAGCCACCCAGTTTATGATATTTTTTTATAGCAGCCAGAATTAAGAAAATCTGCGTAAACAAAAACTTTTATGTCTAGTGAACAGAATCCTTCATTGAGCTTACATAATAGAGAATAATGGCCTCTTATCCAGTATTCAGTCCTGAGTCAGTTCACAGATCCAGAGCTTCTTGAATTAAAATAAGACTAAGTTCCTTTGAGGAAGTGTCACACTTTAATCTTCTTCCTAACTTTCCCCAAGATAACCTTTAACAAATAGACATTGGGAAAAAGGAAACCCCTAGACCCTTTGGGTGTTTGGAGGCACTTGTTCTGAACTAACTGAAGTCCCCAGGGACCTAGTAAACCACTGAAATCCTTCTGTCAGATGTGATTGAGTGATGAATTAGATGTTGCCCTGAATTCACCTCACAGTAGACACAGTCAGAAAAGCAATTCTGTGGTTATTTTACCAGTTCCTAAGACAATTTTTTCATAAAGACTAAGACAAACCAAACTCCAAAAACTCTGTTTGGATCAAGAAATTCAAGTACTAGCAGTGCTTTTCAGGAATATATATACAGATAGATGGATATGTGTGTGTGTGTGTGTGTGTGTGTGTGTGTGTGTGTGTGTGTGTATATGTATATATGTATATGCAGCTTAGTTTTCATCATGAAATATGGATGGAAATTGGAAGCAAAGTAGAACTTCCTCAATTCTATTTGCTTTTGCTTTTTCTGTTAAAAAGAATTATCTTCTGAGTCATCTCACTGGAGGGGAGCAAAATTAGGGTTTTCAAGCATTATATGTGTGATTGGCAGGAATGACCTTTGGGGTTCTTGCCAAACCTGAGATTTGATGACTTTATGACTACAAAATTATCATAAAACTTCACCTCCATTTTTTATTCATTCTGCCCTCTGTTCCCCTTGTCACTGTTTCCTTTCTATTTTGTTTTCAGCAAGCCTTCAGAGAAATCCGTTTTGATTCATTTATTCTAGACATTCAAATTTAAGATTTGACCTCTCAGTCAGTGGTTACCAGCTTATAGTAGCACTAAATTATTTCATTTCTGATTTGATTTCTTCTTATATTTCCCAAGGTATACCCAAGGAACTTTGTTTTCATGGACTCACTAACTTATTTAAAAATACATGTATTTATTATGCGTCTAAGGTGAACAAAGCATTATAGGAATAGGAGGGACTTGGAGAAATAATATCTTGCCTTCTGCCCTCAATCCAGACTGCTCATGTCTCATTATCTAGATGATGGGCTTCTGATTATTTCCTGAACGGTATTCTGTAATTCCTCTAAATACCATTCCTCAATATAACTTATAATGCTGTATAAATTCATTTAAATTTGAAGTTGTAAATGATATTACAACTCATCTAATACAATTCATACTTTTCATAAAAAAACCAAAGTCCAAGTATATAAAATCTTCAGAGTCAATCTATCAGAACTCTCTTTTATTGCGTTCCATGAAGTTCAACCTAATGGAATTGGCATGAAGGCAGAAGAGTCTTTTCATCCAGTTGTCTCGAGTTGCTCTAGAGAATGTGGGCAAATAGGAGTGAGGGTACTGACATACAGCTTGCTGCTTATTTCTAGCTCCAGGAACTGCCGTTTAAATTATTGGTTTCCAAAAGCGTGCCCGCTGATTACTCTCATGAGAATCACCAGGCAAACTTTACAAAACTTCAGATTCCTGGATCTTTTTGCAAGAAGTCTGTCTTCTTTATGTGTGCAGTTAAACTATTTTCACCTTTTTTGCACCTTTTTTCACCATCACTGTGAAAGAGATGTTCAAAATACATTTTGCTTTTTCATACTTCTCTTTCAATATTATTGTTTTGACAGTGTAGAACTTTTAGTTTCACACTATTCTTGAGTCACTTCAGTAATCCTTACTTAAACCTTCTAGTACAATTGTCTTTCATATTCTCCATATTCACTTAGATTTATTGTGCATTACTCAGTGTTTTTTCTTATGTTGAAACTTCTGTTCTCTCTCATCCTGAGACTTTTATTCTGATTTATTTTTGTTTGGTCACAGTTTTTTTTTTTTTTGTAAGATTTTATTTATTTATGAGAGAGAGAGAGAGAGAGAGAGAGAGAAGACAGAGACACAGGCAGAGGGAGAAGTGAGCTCCATGCAGGAAGCCTGATGTGGGACTCGATCCTGGTACTCTGGGATCACACCCAGAGCCAAAGGCAGATGATCAACTGCTGCCACCCAGGTGTCCCACAGATTTTCTTTTTTAAAAGCATTTTCCTCATTCATGATACCACTATGGATGGTATTGTATCTGAGTCCAAAATGCCTTTATTTTGTCCAGAATTCTGGAATCTGAATTTCTTCAAAGCCCCCCTATTGATTTTAATTTGCAGCTACATTTGAGAGCCAGTTGTAAATCCTCTGACCCATACCACAGTTACAAATCTCAGGTGCTAACATCCTACCTAAGAATAATTACCTACTCTACTCTCTCTTTCCTTTTCATGTAGGCTGCTATTGGTAGTCCATTAAAGGCTGAGAATTGAAGTCCAGTGAATATCTATACCTTTCTTGGGCATGTGCTGAATATTGCTTGGATTGCAAATTATCTCTGACAATGTGTTAATACTGTTACTATAACTATATGGTGAAATTCTTGAGAACAGGGATTGTGCCCTCCCACTGTGGCTAGTACTGCAACTTATTAAGGGTGTGAATTCCTTAGAATTCAGAAAATTTGTGTGGAAGTGTGTTGAGAAAATCCTCCTTGCTATAGAACAAAGAGATATCTGTTATCCAGAAAGTGGTCAGTTGGAGTACTCCAGTTATTCTAGTCTCCTTCTTATTCTGTTCTCCAAAGCAGTATTTGTGCCAATGGGAATGAGGAGTCCCTATTTTCTTCATGATGATCATATACCTGTTCAACGATCACACCTAGGGAGATGTTGGAAGGAAGGTCTTTCCATGTTCAGACTGTTTAAAAATGTTGCCAGTACCACCTTGGAGAGAGCAGAGGGGACTTGGATTGGCTACTGAATGTGTGATATCAATGATGTCTGGAGTTCAAAAAGCTAGATTCACTCTTTTTATTTTATACTTTTATCTTTTAACAGTCACTTTTCTGATTATGTTGTTTTTAAATAACTACTTTTGATGTTATAATTATATAAGCAATAACTAGAGAAGATCATCCTGAAACGATTCTAAACCTTATGGGGATGACTTAAGTCCTAATTTCCATCAAGGTTGCCATCTCCCTTCAATATAACTGCTGTGATCAGTGAGTGTACTTCCTTCCTACCCTTAAGACTTTGGGCAGGTTACTTAGCTGCTCCAAATTTAAGTTCCCATAGGTAAAATGTAGACACTGTTCTGCATCTGTGTTCCAGGCCTCTGGCAGATGTAAATGAGATAACTAACATATATAAGTCCTTTGAAAAGTTTATAAAAATGTAAATATATTGTAATATTAGTTAATATTAATAATAACAATTATAAATATGAAATAAAGTTAAACATATGTACAATGATTAAAATAATTATTAAATTAATGAAAATTCATAAAATAAATTCAATACTCATTTAAAAGCTTTGAGAATAGGGACATTATAGTAAGAATTTTTGGAATGTAATGTCACAGAAAATATATTACTATTCAAAATATAGGTACTAAGTGATTAATTATCTTTTTTCTCTTTTTGGAGGGGGAGGGGAAAAGGGAGAAGTAGAGAGAGAATCTTAAGCAGGCTGCATGTCCAGCATGGAGCCCAACATGGGTTCAATCTCACAACCCTGAGATCATGACCTGAGCCAAAATCTAGAGTCAGATGTTTAACCAACTGAACTACCCAGGTGGCTTTTTAATTTCATTTTAAATTATCTTTTTAATTTACTTTTTACAAAAAACTTATTAATACATTTATATAATATCCAGTTCCTGAGTTTTGGGAGAAGACTGGGACTGGACCCAAGACAAAAACAGAAATTTTCATATATAGTTTGCATTAGTTTACTAGGGCTGCGTATTAGTCTGCTCAGGCTGCCATTACAAAACACAATGGACTAGGTGGCTTAAACAACAGAGATTTATTTCTCACATTCCTGTAGGCTGGGAAATCCAAGATCAAGGACTCTTCTCTTGGCTTGTAGGTAGCAACTATCATGTTATGTGCTAACATGACCGCTTCTTTTGTGTGTGCTCAGAGAGATAAAACAAAAGAGAGCTGTTTGATGTCTCTTATAAGGGAATGAATACTGTTAGATCAGGGCTCCATTGTTATTATCTCATTTAACTCTAATTGTTTCCTTAGAGGACCCATCACCAAATATAGCCATGAGGATTAGGACTGAAATACATGAATTTTGGGGAGGACATAATCATTCAGTCCATAACAGGCTGCTATTGCAAAGTACCAGGGACTAGGTAGCTTAAACAACATAAATAGGCTAGAAGTATGAGATCAAGGTGTTAGTAGGACTGGCTTCTTCGGAGTCTTCTCTCTCCTTGGCATATAGATGGCTGTCTTCTCCCAGTGTCTTCACATGGGGTCTTCCTTTTGGATGTGTCTATGTTTAATTTTCTTTTCTTATAAAGACACCATTTATATTTGATTAGTTATAGCATTAGGGACAATAGTATTGACCTCATTTTAACTTAATTACCTCTTTAAAGACTGTATTTCCAAATACAGTACATTCTGAGGTTCTGGGAGTTAGGACTTCAACATGTGAATGAGGGTGGGGTACAATTAAGGCCATATCATGTACAAAACACTTAAGATTTAGAAAGTGACTTTTTAAAAATATTTACTTATTTATTTAAGAGAGAGAGAGAGTAGAGGGAGTGACACAAAGCATGACAGGGAGAGGGAGAGTCTTAAGCAGACTCCTTGATGAGTGCAGAACCCAATGCAGGGCTAGATCTTGTGACCTGACTGAGGTCACAACCTGAGTGGAAACCAAGAGTTGGATACTTAACCAACTCTGCCATCAGGTTCCCCAAAAAGTGCTTTCTTTTTTGTCTAGAGGAGCTTATGATTCATGCCAATCAAAAAATACTCAATTGATACATTCCCCCAAATGGCTATTATCTATTCATTTATAAACTATGTCTTCAAAGGACAGTCATTTGATTAGTGAGCTCATGCTCCAATATTTATTTTAATGTAATAAAACATATTCTTTAAAACATATCCATAGTAAATCCATGAACCTGCTTTATAAGAGCATGTCTTTTAGTGCCCATCTAACCCTTAGTGTGTATAGACATTCTGGAATGAAATTTTCAAAAGATTGTTCAATAATTTGCAGTAATCACTAATTCACAGGACTGTCCCCCTTCTGTTAGTTTAAATGAGTGAAGATATTTCAAATTCCATCCTCCACTCCAACAAAGAAGCTTTGCCTGCCCTTGTGTGCTTTCATTCAGTCAGAGAGAAGTAAACCTGACTGGCAGCTTTCTAGCCTCTTTTTGTATGCAGAGCTGCCTGCATGAGGCCACTATTATTAAGGTTGAGTTTTGACATTACAAAGAATCATTGGAAGATTTTGACCTCTTCTGGAATTTGAAAGAGAAAGGTACTGATGAGTCTCTCTTCACCTTAGATAGTATGATTTTATTCCCCCACTAACTAGGGAAAATTTTGATTATGTCTTTTAAAAGAAGATTTACTTCCTTTTCTAATTAACTGTCAAGAATAAACAAAAGTAGTCTCTTCGATTTTTGCTCTCACACATAGGTTTTCTAGCCAGAGGAGCGACTTCACAAGCAATGTCTCTGCTACCTACCTCTCACCATCATCACCCACAATTAAGACTCATTAAGATTTTCCTCACTTCCATCTTCCAAGGACTAAAATAATGCCTGCTATTGCCATTTGTTTTATTCCAATAGGGAACCCATGGGGGGGCTTATACTGAGAATTTCAGAATTTTCTTTTAAAATCACAGGGCTGAGAAATAATGAGCTCTTAGATTAATTTTCCTTATCTTTGTGTGTAGGTGTATAATGTTTATTCTGCTAACATTTTATATCCTTTTAGGCAAAGTTCACTTACTTTTCAGTGTGGGCTGGTATAGTTTTATTCTTCCACCACAGTAATGCTACTTCTCAGAAAGCTTCGACTCACCAGCCTTATGTGTAGGAATCTTAATGAGACTGTATGTTTGGGTATGTATGTATGTATAGTATGTATGTGACTTTGTATGTATGTGACTATGTTCACTCCCAGCTAAATTTTCACAAGGCACTAGCTAAAATTCATGAGTAGAATAGGTGCTTTGAGACATTATGTCAGCTCTTCCATAATCTATGAAATCTTGTGATGATATGACATCATAATTAACTCAATATTATCTCATTTGAGAGGCAATAAAACTTTCCAAATTATCCTATTTACTTCCAGTGAATTATCTTGTTAACCTGGGAGGATGAAACTCCATGCAGAGTACCCAATTTACAGCTCTTTTAAAATATAGAGCACAAATATATGCAAACATGCAAACACCTATAGCCACACACACAAATTTGCATACAAAGACTACAGAGTTCCTCCCTGCCTCCTATGAGGGAAGTTCTCTTACAACTTTTTCATTATTTTTCCACTGCTCAAGAAAACCAAATAACTCTTCAATGCTTATATAGAAGGGATTTCAAAATCTTTGCAATAAAGAGCTAATTTTTATAGCTCTGAACCACTGAAATATCTCCATGACTGCATAGGATTTCTGAAAATGATATCTATAAATTACACATGCCCCCGTTATCCATACAGAGCCCACCTCCTCAGAAATATGTGATAAAACATAGAAACACAATTAAGGGAAAGAAGATGTAGTAGTAGACATTGTATAGGGATGAACCAAGATCATGCCTTGAGGTCTTAGTCTATATATCAAATTCCTAATGTGCAGGATTTTAAAGCATAACATTTACAGCCCTCCATGATTTAACTCTTCCGCGGAGCTCCATGCTATTTACCTCCACTGCTCCCAATACATACGCTATCACCCCATAACTCCAGTGGAGCAAGAGCCCTCCCTCCAGTGTCACCTGCACTAGTTTTCTCCCTATTATTTGTTTTTTTTCAGATACTCAAAGTCTCTCACTTATCTTCTTTCCCCCTCAAACCAACCCTTCTCCATTTCTCAGTGGAACCTGGGCTTCTTCAGAGGTGCCTTACATAGGGTCTTACATAGGATTGCTGGGAACAGGAAGAAGGATTTGTGAGGAGGAAATGAAGCCCTGGGCTCTGAGGCCTTATCCTTTACTCCAACAAGAGATGATCTGTTTAGGTTGGAAAATAGGAATATAAGTCTAAATAAAATTTGAAGAACCACTGCTTTAAAACTCATCTCAAATCCAGCCCACAATGGCACCTTCCTCCCTGAGGTTCTTATACCACTTTCTACAATTATGTGGCTCTTGTATTTTTATTTATATGCTTGTATTTGCATATGTTTTCTCTCCAATTAAAATGCGGGTTTTTTTTTTTTCTGAATGCCACTTGTGTTATTTGATAAGGGCACATTACAATGGGTTTTAAAGACCTGCCCACACTCAATGCAACAGTTTGGACGTCTATAGCATATAGACTGTTGGTACCATACAAGAAATCTGTGCTTTCATACTTTCTGCTCCATCCTTGCTTTTGTTATGAAGTCAATCAGTTGGTTAGCAAGTCAAATAGTCTCACTTTAATTACTGAACCTGTTAGATATACCTCTTATCAGAAAAATTGTATTTACGTGAATGAAACAACTGGATAGCAATGCAAGATCTCATTTATGAAAAGTGGAAGAGAGGGTTAGGCCATAACTTACAAAAAAGAACAAAGAAGTAAATCGTACAGTAAATCATACAAATGCTATAGCATTTGCAAAATGCTTTTGTGTTACCTCATTAATAACTCCACAACCATTTCAGTGAGATATTATTATCCCCATGTAAAGTTAAAATTACTTATCAGAGAGGTGAAGACTCTTGTCCAAGGCCATACAATAGTAAGTGATGATCTAAACATAAATCATAATTTTATTTTTATTATTTAATATTTATTTTTTAAAATTTAATATTTATTTATGATGGTCACAGAGAGAGAGAGAGAGAGGCAGAGACATAGGCAGAGGGAGAAGCAGGCTCCATGCACCGGGAGCCCGACGTGGGATTTGATCCCGGGTCTCCAGGATCGCGTCCTGGGCCAAAGGCAGGCGCCAAACCGCTGCGCCACCCAGGGATCCCTATTTTTATTATTTAATATTTAAAGATTTTTATTTATTTATTCATGAGGGACACAGAAAGAGAGGCAGAGACAGAGACAGAGGGGAAGCTCCTTGCAGACAGCCTGATGTGGAACTCAATCCCAGGACCCTGGGATCACGACCTGAGCCAAAGGCAGACACTCAACTACTGAGCCACCCAGGTACCCCTAAAGATATATCAGAATTTTAAAATCTCCAAAACCTTACTATAAATATGCTGAGCTATTAGAACAAAAGCACTATAGTAGGGAGTGGTTCCTGAGTTGGACCAAATGATAGACTATTTAAATAAATAAAACCAATTGAGTAAAATCTTTAAAGAATTCTTAATTCTAATATTTTGCAAGTTTGTTCGCAAGAGCTTTCCTGTGAAGATGCTCATTTACATATTGACATCAACAAATGCACACATACTCTTTCTTTCACTAAGTTACAGTGCTATAAAATATGAACTCCTCCTTCAACAACTATCCACTTTTCCACTCTTACTTTGCTATTCCTCTCTCGTTTTACAAGAAGACATGCCCCACTCATCATTTTTGCCGACTTCTCTTTTTACCTATAGTCTTGTTTCTATTAACTTGGTGCTTCACAGGAACTTCACTTCATTAATTATTCCTTTTTCATACCTAACACCTTTCTTCTCTTCCTTCTCTAGATTATGCAGATCTTTACACAATAAAAAACGCTCACCCCTTTTTGCCCCTCAAAATACCATTTGACCTCTATTTCTCTTTATAATCTAAATTCTAAAAATCTTCTTTTTCAGCATCCACTCTCTCATCATAAACTACTCACTGGTTCCCTTGAAATCTAATGCTTGCTCTTCTTATTTTACAGAAATAACTAGCTGAACATACACTTATGGTCAATAACAATACATTTCTCAATATCCTTAATGCGTACAATAGACCTCAGCTTTCACAGTTCTACCAGTTTTTCAGGTTTTGCCTCAGGTTATAGTTTCAAACTGAGAGACAAATAAAGTTCTTACAATATAATTAAAAATGATTTCAATATAATTATTTGAATATAACTTCAATGAAAGTATTAACTTCATAGCAAATTTTGATAGTGCTTGGTAAAATTAAGGATGTGTGTAACATATTATGCAGTAATTTCATTCCTACCTTTCTACCCTAGAGAAATGCTATACATATGCAGCCAGGGGTATGCATAGCAATGCTCAGAGTAACCTTGATTTAAGGGCACTAATGTCTATCAACAGTAAAATGGATATATCAATTATATACACAAAATAGAATACACAACATGGAAGTAGAAAAAATGAAAATATTACTACTACAATCAGCAATTAATCTAGCTATTTTTTAACCAATTGGTTTTATCTGTAGTTTCTTTTTTACTAAAAGGTTTATTGAGATATAATTCATATAATTTGTTATTTAAAGTATGCAATTCAGTGATTTTTAGTATGTCCAAAGAATTGTGTGAACAATTAATCATCCTAAAAAGATATGCTGTACCCTTTAGTATCCTGTCCCCTTCCCTTTTCCCCCAACCTTTCAACAGTCCTAGGTAACCACTAATCTACTTCCTACTTATATACGTTTGCTTATGTTGGACATTACTTAAGAAGGGAATAATACAATAGGTAGTCTTTTGTGGCTGACTTCTTTCACTTATCATAAAGTTTCCAAGATTTATCCATATTGTGGCATGTATCAGTTTTTCAAATAATACTCAGTTGTATTGATACACAATATTTTATTTATCAGTGCTTAACTTGGTGAGCATTTGAGTTACATACACCTTTAGATTGCTATAAATAATGCTTCTATAAATATTTGTGTACAAATTTTTATGTGGACCTGTTTTCATTTCTATTCCATTTCTTATACACCTCTAGGAGTATAACTGATGGGGCATAATCATTTGATAGTTCTGTATTTATCTTTTAAAGGAATTGTTGGACTGTTTTCCAAAGTGACTGTACCATTTTGCATTTTAACCTGCAGTATATGAGAGTTTGAAATTTTCTATGTCCATGATGACAGTTGTTACCATCTTTTTGAGAGGACAGAGAAGTGGAGTTGGGGGATAGTGGGAGAAATTGAGAGAGGGTATTCTCAAGGATTTGAAATCTCCTCTCTCCCAACTCCAAACTATTTCTCTTGAGACACCATCGCTGGAAACTTTTGCAACCTGGGATTAGTAAGACCTTGGACTTTGTTAGGGTCCAGCTGAGGGAATTGATGCAAGGCTATCTCTATATGGAGAACATCTGAAACAGAGATCTAAAAGCAATAAATCCTGAGAAGAAATAGGTCTCCAGAGATCTGTGAGCCCTGGTGGATGAGTTTACAATAGGAATCTCTCAGCATAAGGGGACTGAGCCTTTGAGGTAAGATTAACACAAAGAGATCTGACAGCAGAAGTGCTCCTCCAGTGTCTCAACAGAAGATGGGTAGATTTCTGACTATACAGCAAACCTAAGGTGATAACAATGCATGTGCCTTCCAGAGTTTTCAGGATTCAAGGGTTAGAGATATAAAAATCGCAAATCTAAGCCTCAGTATACAAACCAAATAAATCATCTCAGCAGCAATACAGGATTCAGAAAGAGGAAGATAAGGCAGAAATTCAGAATAATACCAATGAAAATAAACTTATATGAGTCAAATAAAATGCGAATAAAAATAGAATTCATAAAGGTCCTAAGTGCAGCACAAAATACGTTTCCAGAACTAAAATATTATTTTTCAACTAAATAATTCATTTTGTTAATTGAAAAAAAGGATGGTTATTAAGACCCAGTTAACAACCTATATGACTATAAGAAATACATCAAAATTCAGAGAAAAAGGAGAGAACTATTATGAAAAAAGAGATAAAGAGATATAAGGTATATAGTTGAAATGGTACTTTTAAAGAGAGAAGCAGTGAGTTTAGAGAAAGTATTAATAATTAAAGAAATAATAGAAGAAAATTTTCCTGAGCTGAGGAATGTATTAAGCATTTGAACAGGCTCCCAAAGTTTCGTTCTAATGTAATGAGAAAAAAGAAAGGATAAAATAATAAAACACTTACGTATATCTTATAAAATTCTTCAACCATTCTAATGATAACAAGAAAAATTTTATAAACTCGTAGGTAAAATAACATGTTATTTACAAAGGAAAAATAAATCAGACTACCATTGGACTTCTCATCTGCAACACTGAGACATGGAACACAGTGAATTATCATCTAAGGATGAAATTAAAAACTCAGTATATAGGTTAAATGCAGATTAATTAATTAACTAATTAATGTGTTAAAACAGAGAATTTGTAAACTAAAAATAGAAACCAAGGGAATTAGAATACAGCATAGAGAGATAAAGACATAAAGAGCAATGCAGAAACTAAGGCAAAAAAGCATAATGAATTTCATTCCATAAGAGTAAAAGAAATAATTTATCAGGAAACCTAAAAATAATCTTCAAATTATATAATGCAAAAGAGCTAAGATTGATGAAATTTTAAATGCTCTCAAACCATAACCACACTGAGTTTAACATATACTTCCCAGAAATGAGAACAATTAGAAAAAATAAAAATATATTTAGAATATGAAATTATTAAATAAAGTATGATTTTATGGATACTACAACAACAACAACAACAAAAAAACCCCAAAGATTTCTCTATCTCTATATCTATTTAAGTAACTTAGGTATTTATCTACCCATGTATCTACCTACACATACATACCTATACATTAACAACTATAGACCTATATATCTTTATACTTAATTATTTGTTTTTTTAAAATTTTTATTTATTTATGATAGTCACACAGAGAGAGAGAGAGGCAGAGATACAGGCAGAGGGAGAAGCAGGCTCCATGCACCGGGAGCCCGATGTGGGATTCGATCCCGGGTCTCCAGGATCGCGCCCTGGGCCAAAGGCAGGCGCCAAACCGCTGCGCCACCCGGGGATCCCAATTATTTGGTTTTATACATGTATATGTATTTATATTTTAAGCATGTATAGGCCATTTACAAAAATAGAAATAAAATTCTTAACAAATGCATAATAATCACTAATATACAAGCTATATTTTCTGGGACATGTTGAATTCAAATTTTGAGTCAATAAAATGAAGAGCTAAAAATTCCATTTAGAAAGTTAAGGCTCACCCTAAATAAACCATAAATCAAAAAATCATACTCATAATTAGAAAATAACCTCAATGGAATGACAAAAAATTATAATACATACTAAAATTTTGGTATTCATTTAAAAAGGTGCAAGAACAAATATTTATAGCCTTAAAAATATAAATGGAAAATTAACGGTGGATACTTTTGACTACAGAAATAGAAAAAATTAGTAAATTCAAAGAAAGAAGAATGAATAATGGAGGTAAAAATGGAAAGTAATAAATTATAAAACAAAAATAAAATATAAAAGGTCAACAAAAACCAACAGATTTAGGAACAAAGAAGTAAGCCTTATACAACTTAATACATTAGAAAAAAACCTGGCAATGTTCATTTTAAAAAAAGAGCACAAATAAGCAATTTTAGAAATAAAAAGAGAACATGAATGTAGATCTGCTATAGACCCCTTCATAAAGTCAATGTTATAAATAATTTTGTACCAATAAATTGAAAACTTGGATGAAATGGTCAGCTTTCCCAAAGGGTATACGTTACTGAAGCTGACTCTTAAAAACAGAAAACCTGAAATTGTCAAAGGCATTATACTAGGACTTCATATTAAGCCCAAACCACCAGTCCCAGATGATTTTCCTGGTGCATTTTTACAATCCTCCAAAGAATACTCAATTTTCCATACGTTTTTTTTCCCCCCGGTGATGGAAAGATATGGATCGTTGCCACCTCCAATTCTTTTTTTTTAAAGATTTTATTTATTTATTCATGAAAGACACAGAGAGGGAGGCAGAGACATAGGCAGAGGGAGAAGCAGGCTCCATGCAGGAAGCCCAATGTAGGACTCGAACCCGGAACTAACGGATCATACCCTGAGCCAAAGGCGATGCTCAACTACTGAGCCACCCAGGTGTCCCTCCACCTCCGTTTCTGATCTGGTAAAACTGGTCACACATCCAGACTAAATGACAACACAAAATAAAATTTTAAAATAAGTCTCAAATTCTTAATCACAAACTATGTCCATAAATATAAAAACAATTTATGACCATGTGGAATTTATTCTAAAGATAATATGATGGTTGAACATTAGAAGTTCTATTAAAATAACCCACAGTGTTAACAAATTAAAGTGAAAATAATATGCTTATATTAATTCATCTTAAAAGATGGAGAAACCGCATCAATAAAATTCAACACTCACTCATAGCAATATATCTATGAAAACTAGGACTATAACACTTCTTTTGCAAGACATTGGTCACTCTAAGAAACCACAACAACTATCACCTTTATTAGTGATACCAAAGAAATTCTCTTAAAAATTTGGAACATCAAAATATAGTGCTTTTCCCCCTACATTATTCTGAAGTTTCTACAAGATGTAATTAAGTAAGAAATAGAACAACTCATAAGGAAGAAATATATTATCATAGATCATATATAAAGAATGCAGTTATCATTCTTTGGTATTCTAGTTTTCTGCTATGCTATGCTATTTTTAGGTATTAGGCAACAGGTAGTTTTGGTATAATGTTGTTAAATATTTCATGAAGTTCAGAGTATGAATTCTTTACATATTTAAAAATACTCAGTTATTCAGAAGGTTGAAATTTTGAATCAAACAAAGAAATACTCAAAAAGGCTCTGACCAAAAATCAACCTCTTTTAAAACAATGTAAAGTTTCTAAAAATGTTTCATATATCATTACTACACTTGGTCATTCATCTGAATGGCTCCTCAGATCTGGCTGCCTTCTGCCTTGAACCTTGTTGAGAAACTTCATAGAAGTCCCTGCTCTCTGGGTACCTCTGTGTGTCTGTAGGACATGTGCAATATGTGTACTTGACTCCCCCTGTTCTTGAGTTCTACAGACATCTTTATCATCTCTGCCTTTCTCTATCTCTCACCCTACAGTCTTTCCCTTACTTCTTGCTGAGATAATTTATCTTTAAAACACAAAAGGCTTAGGCATTGGAGATACACAATCTGGAAAGACTTCTCGTTTTCTCTTTGTGCATATTTCCTTCATGAATGAAAATGGCAGGACTGACAGATGGATTGAATCAGTTGAATGGCATAGGGCAGGGGCTAAACAAGGGTGGATACAGATTAATAGCTCAAAATGCAGTCAAGGCATAGCAGACCTTGTTAGAGTCCATCATACCCTGTGGTCTCCACAATTTCAAAGTATGTTGGTCAATTTCCAATTGCTCATCTGATATTTGTGTCTCTGCCTGAAGGCTTCCCTGGAACCCAGAAAGGTCATGATTTCTCTGCCTGAAGCCCAGAAATGCTGGCAAATTAACTCCATCCCTATTTAGGAGCCTTCCATGGCTCTTGAGAGGTGGTCTTAAATTACCCTCCAAAACGAAAGCATCACCATTTCCCCCAAAGGATTTAAATGAGACTGAGAGTCTGCTAATGTAGTATGCAAGATGTCCAGGACACAATCCAAAAGTACTTGGCTTATGGTGAACTATGACAATCTTAACTCTTCTGGGGAAAGATGTCTAACAGAAACCCATGTGAGAGTGGTATCAGCAATATAGTAGAAGAGGAGATTCCATCCCTAGTCCCTCGCAGAAACACCGATTTGACAATGATCTGTGGACAAACATAACTTCACAAGAGCTCTGGAATCCACGTGAGAAATTATACCATCTGGTTGGAGCACTCTGTATGTCATAAGACATACAAGAGAAGACACACTGAAAGGACAATTTCAATTTATCATATTACCCTTCCCCCAAGACCATGAAGCATGGTGTCTAAACATATATCCTTGGCCCAGGAATTCTTATGTGGGGAAAGGGAGTAAACTAAGTGTCCAAGTTCCAAGTTCAAGCATCAGCCCCAGCAAATTTTGTTTCAACCATTCTAGTACATGTGTGGCAGTTTACATTGTATTTCTCCAATGCCTAATAATATTGACCACCTTTTAATGTCTTTATTTTCCATTCACATATCTTTTTGGTGAATTGTCTTCTCACAACTTTAGCCCACTTATTAATTGTGTTATTGGTTTTCTTATTTGGTGAGTTTGGGAGTTATTTATATGCTCCGGATACAAATCCTCTGTCAGATATGTGATTAGCAAATATTTTCTCACAGTTGGTAGCAAGTCTTTTTTTAAATATGTTTATTGAGGTATCATTTACAAAACATAAAATTCATCAATTTTAAGTTTACAATTTAATAATTTTAATAAACTTCCCGAGTTGTGCAACCATGGATTGCTTGAACTTTTTAAAATCTTATGTTTGGACATAGGCAACCAGTCTTGGTCCTGATTCCTATAACTAAGCTTGCACTTTGGACTCTAATTTCAGTACCCAGGTTCCTGTTTTAACTGCTCAGTGGCACAATCCTCCATGGTTGGTATGATGGTTATACTTGTAGGCACTGCTGTGACTGAATTTATAGCGTCTGCTAGTTATCCTCTTTGAGCTTTGCTTGAATGAGGCTTTCAACCCACTATCAGGAAATGAGCACCTTATTCATGTGACTTGCTCCTCCTGTTTTCTGTAGCTCGGAACTTCCATGCCCTCTACACTGTTCCTCTGTCTTTCTGGTCTAGAGAATTCCATTGCTTTCTCAGTCTGGCAGGTGACAGAAGTCTTAATTTTGACCTTCCTTTTGTTTCTTCCACAACTCTTAGAAGGCTAGATGTAAGGTGGTCCTGAATATACAACTAGCTGTTGGGTAATTACTATTTTTAAACTCTTGACATTCTTTTCTTTCTCTTATGTCTTTAAAACACTTCAAAAAGGCCTGCAAAATTCAGAGATCACATCCCCTTCTTTAAGCAGTCTTGTATTTCAGAGTCATTTCCAGAGTATATGAATCCTAAAAACTAAAAGTATGAATGCAAAAGAATGCATGATGGAAAGATGTTTATGCAATCTAGGGTGAGGGCTTTGCAGCTCAAAATGATGTCTTCAAATCCTGCTGGGGAAAAAAAAAAAAAAAAACCACTACTCTGACCCTGAAGCAACAATTTTCTCTCCAACATAAAGAGTTCTGTGATTAGAACTGTCCTGATTTGCAGCAAATACCTTTTTCAAAGGATTTTGGTGTGCCTCATATTTAAGCATTATTCATGTTAGCAGAGAAATTAAATTCCTCAAATCCTATTTAAGGCTGGGATGGAGGGGGTGGGGGGAAGGAGAGCAGGGGGATTTACCCACTGATGCTAAAGTAGAAAACCGAGAGCATGACTTGCAGCTGTTCAGCTCTGTCTTAAACAAGAAAACAAACCTCCTAACCAGCCACCACCAAACACCTTTCACTTGGTTCCCATGGCAACACCTCTATCCTCTGGTGCCCACGAAGTCTCTAATGCCTCCGACTAGTTGGATTCATTGGCACCTGCTCCCTTTGCCAGCTCTTGTCAAAACTTATTAGAATGAGAATCTTTTCCGATAGCACTAGTGGGAGAAGAAAGCAAACACATTTAGTTCACTGGAGATCTCTTTCAACTCCCAGTCAGGCTAGCATCTTCCTAAGGCTTCCTTCCTAAGGAGGACAGTACTCGCCTGGGCTCACTGTGTCCTGCTCGCAGATAAGCACACACTGACATACAGCAGGATGGGCCCCTCTGGAAGGTTGTCCTTTTTCAGGGCTTTTGTTCTAGTCTATGATACCCACGTTCTGGTGCTTTGCAAGGGAAGGAAAGAGTTAGTCCAAGGAGCAGGTATTCTCATCCTTCAGGTACCATCAACCAATGGGAGCAGTCGCTGGTGATGTAATGCTCTTAACTCCTCCAGCTTGAGGATTTAAGGGTGGGGATTTGTGGGGGTTTGGATTTTCTCTGGCCTATATTGAACTAGATTTTTCTCTCCAGCTATTTATGTCCTGTCACTTAAGTTCAGGTTTTCTTGAGAATGCAAGGATGTTGCTTTTAAGACAGGATTCAGAGCAAAGCCAGACAAGCCGGATAAAACAGCAAGTATGACAGCAAACTTTTTGCCTATAATCCAGTGTTGTGGTTTTGTGTAGCTTCCTGAGAGAGAGTTTCAAGTGATCCATTTCCTCCCTCAACCTAAGCTGACCTCAAACTTGAAGTAGCACAGAATCCTTGACACTTCTTCATCCCTTCATCTCTTCAATTCAGTCCATGATTTGTTAAAAATCATGTTAAAAATCTCCAGGGCTGAGAGGGAGCTACATGATCCTAGAGTTCTAGGGTGACCAACGTTCCCAGTTTGCTCTGGACTGGTGGGTTTTTCAGAAGCAGCATTTCCAATTCTAAAACCAGGGAAGTTCCAGGCAAACCAGTTTAATCAGTCACCCAAAGCAAAGCATATAATAAATATTGGGGGAAGGGGGTTAAAGACATTAGAATAAACTTTGTTGAATAGAGAAATTTTGTGTCAAACAGATACATGTAATGTTTTTTGAAGCTAATACTTTGGTTCCTCTCAAAACTCATGATTTTAAATATATGTTCAATAATGGTTCAGTGGAGATGGAAACAATCTGATATTTTATTCAATTATATATATATATATAATATATATATATATATATATATATACCTCTTTTCAAAAGTTTGTAGCTCTTATACTTACTATCTTATCTTTTTGTTTGCTCCATAATGCAAATTTTCATTTTCAAAGGAAAATTAATAAATGTTGAGGAATTTACTGAACATTTCATTGGGGGGAATAGTGGAAGGGGTTTACATTGCATCTCATTGAAAAATAAAATTACACATTATTTTGTCTAAGTTTCTTTTCTTGCTCATGTAGCAATTAGGTCTTGTGTACTCCTCTTTCCATAGTTTTTAAGCACCAAACCAGCATAAGATTATCACTCTAATTCTTCCTTATTTGTGTGAAACAATCAATTTTTCATTACTTCTTTCTCCAAATTTATGTAACCCTAACCACTAAGTACATTATGTAATGTGGAAAGCATTGTTTCTAGGATGTAGATTTGGTTTGTCATTAGCAAACGGGATCTGACAGTAGCTAGGACTCAACCCTTTTAGAAAAAAGCCAGGATTTTAAGAAAAGTTTTTAAAATTATTTTGCTTAAGTACTAGTAAGAACAATTTGTATTCCTACACTCAAATAGTTTAACACAAATACAGAGATCTGGGTAATGAAACCTGAGTTAAGTAACAACATAATTCAGATTTGTCCCAGTCATTATCCTATTATTTTAAAATATTTTTGTTAAGGTATAATTTACAATGAACATTATATTACTTGATGTACAATTCAACACTTTTATATATTGCAAATCATTCACCACAGTAAGTCAAGATTACATCTGTCACCACAGAGTTACAGAGTTTTTTCTTGTGATGAGAACTCTTAAGATTTATTCTTTTAGCACATTTCAAATATGCAATACAGTAATATTAACTATAGTTGCCATGCTGTATATTATCCCTATAATTTATTTATTTTTTAACTAGAAGTTTGTACCTTTTGATACCTATCACTCATTATGTCCACCCTCCATCCTCTGTCTGTGAGTTTGGTTTGTTTATTGTCTTTTTTTTTAAGATTCCACATAAAAGTGAGGTTATACAGTATTCATCTTTGTCTTACCAGTTAATTTAGTATAAAACCCTCGAGGTCCATCCATGTCATTGCAAATGACAAGATTTTATTCTTTTTAAGGTTTAACATTTCATATATACACCATATTTTCTGTATCCATTACCTATCTATGGACATTTAGGTTATTTTCATATCTTTGCTATTGTAAATAATTCTGCAATGAACATGGGGGTACATATATCTTTTCCAGTTAGTATTTTTATTTTCCTCAAATAAATACCTAGAAGTATAGTATATATGGAAAATAATATAGTATATATATATATTTATGTATATATATGTATATATAATATTTTTTGAGGAATCTCCATATTGTTTTCCACAATGGCTGCACCAACTTATATTCCCCTTAACAGTGTGAAAGGATTCCCTTTTTTCCACATCCTAGCCAACCCCTGTTATATCTTCTCTTTTTTTGATACTAGTCATTCTAACAGGCATAAGGTGATACCTCATTGTGGTTTTGATTTGAATTCGCCTGATTGTTAGTGATGTTAACCAATTTTTCATTAAGTCTGATGGCTCTCTGCATGTCTTCTTTGTTATTCAGAACCTCTGCCCAGTTTTTAGTTGGATTTTTTTGTTTTTCTGCCATTGAGTTATGAGTTTATATATTTTGGATATTAACCTCAAGTCGAGTCTAGAATTGGGGTCCCTGCTCAGGGAGAAGTCTGTTTCTCCCTTTATGCCTCCCTCTGTTTGTACTCCCTCTATCTCTCCCTCTGTCTCTCAAATAAAGTCTTTTTAAAAAATTAAAAAATAATAAAAATTACTTTTTTTTCTTTTTGGTGCTCTGATTAGATGCATTCCTCTGTCCTGTGTTCTATTTCACTAGTTCTTTCTTCTGCTTCATCTAGTCTGCTCTTGAAACACTCTAGCCTACTTTTTATTTTGCTTATTATTCTTGGACACTATGACTTCCATTTGGAACGTTCTTATATTTTCTATCTCTTTGTTGAAGTACTGTGTTCATCCATTCTTCTCCCAAGTTCTATGAGCATCTCTATAACTGTAACTTTGAACTCTTCATCAAGTAAATTACATATCTCTATTTAATTAAGGCTTTTTTCTTGAGGTTTTATCTTGTTCTTTTTTTTTTCTTGAACATATTCTGTTTCTTCATTTGCTTGACTCTGTGTTAGTTCCTATGTGCTAGACAAAACAGTCTTATTACCCAGTTTTGAAGAGTTGGCCTTGCATAGGAGATAAACCTTATCATTCAACCCTATCCTAGCTTTTCATTGTCTCTTAAATCTTTGAGATTATCCAAGCTGTGTTTCAGTCTCTGTGGTGTCCTGGGGGTGGTAGCCAGCCATGAACTGTCTCTCTAATTGTTACAATTTTCTGTGACCCAGGAACAAAAGCCTCCCTGGACACCAGAGCCAGGTGATGAAGAAATATCCCCTGAGCAGCAGCTGCAAAAACCAGGGCACCAGACATAAAACCTGAGGTACTAAATGCATATTAGAGCTCCCCTCTGAGACATGCAGGAGCTCTGAAGCACAATAGAGGGAGAGCATGCAGATAGTGTCCACTCTCTGAGGTTTCAGTAAAGGTTTTACAGTTAGCCTTTAGAAGTGTGTCTAATTAGAAGTCTGTCCTCAGGCTGCATCTATGATGATAAACTAAGATTGAGTTCCTGGGTCTGTTGTTTCTTCCTGTGCCTTGGGGGTGGCAGCTGATTAAGAACTCTATCTCCTTTTGTTACAGTCCTGTGGGACCTACGAGAGTAAATCCTGATGGCAACAAGAGACAGGGCACATAGACATGCTCCTGCCAGTAGCTACAAATACGAGGGCACCAGAGAAGGGTATTGGCTCCTTTCTGTAAGATACATGTGAGCTGGAGTGAGACAGAGGATGATCACAAAAGGAACACTCATCAGCCTCTACTCCCTGAGAGCCCTTCCATAGGATCCTATAAAATGTGCCAAGTCAGCAGCCTGCCCCACAAGCTACTGGACAAGCAAATAGGTCTCTTTCTCAGAAAGATGGAAAGTATTTTTCAGTCTGTTTTCTGTGCAATGCCTTGGGAGTGATATTTTGCCTAGAAGTCTCTCTGACTTTTATAGTCCCAGAGGACCTCGGGATGTAAGGCCCTCTTGGCTTCTAGAGTCGAGTGATAAAGGGACATCTCCAGGATGGCAGCTGCAAAATTTGGGTTGCCAGATATAAAACCAGGGCAACTGACATGTGTAGAAGCTCCCTGCTGGTAAGTAATGACGATTTGGAGTGTGGCAGAGGTAGAACACAAAGATGGCCCCGACCAGCTGGAGCATAAAGTTGGAACCCAGGGAAAAGAAAAGAAAAAAAAAAAGATGGTGTTTTTCAGCTTTAGCAAGGCATAAGGAAAGCAGAAAGATGGTGCTCATAGCCTCCATTCCTGACAGATATCCTTTCCAGGCCCTGTACCTTAGACTTATACTTTAAAATTAGGAAATAAGTCTCTTACACATAAAGTCTAGGGAGTTTTCAAAGGACTTCTTTTTGTGCTGGGCAGGCGAGCCTATGTGCAGTCCTTATAGGAGATACTTCTTAGTTTACCACAACCATGCGGGTCCTGTGAGCATGAGCTCTGTTGATCTTCAAAGCCAGATGTTTTGGGGGCACTTCTTCCAGGTGTTGGTCTTAAAAGTTGTGATGCCCAATGGGGTGTATGAACCTTTCACTACTCAGGAAGAAGCTTCAGGTTTTGAGATCCCTTCCTCCTGATTATTGGTCATCCTGCTGGGTGTGGCATTTATGGTGAGATTGTATCCTGGCCTTTCCTTTCTGCTTTAAGGAGGTTTCCCTTTCATTTGTTTGATGTGAAGGGGTCATTCTGCCCAATTTTTGGATTTTTTTTCTTCCAAAGGAAATTGATACATATATAGCTCTAGATTTGGTATGTATATGAGAAGAGGTGAGTTTAGCATCTTCCTGTGTCATCATTACGGATCAAAACATTTCTCTCAGTCATTACTGGACATATTGCACAAGTCATCCAGGCAGGTGGTTGGCTGGCCCACTTCAATAACTGGTTCTTCTTGATAGTATAACTTCAGAGGACTTATATTTCTTTCTGGAAGTAATGCACATATATGTAGTGGTTGAAAGGTCATGCAAGTCAGTCTGTGGACTTAGGATGAGCAGTAACAATAAAGGTGCCTAATATAAATGGTGAGACCATGAGGGTTCTAGAGGTAAGAAGATTCATGGAAGGTATAAGACATTATCTGGGCTTTGAAAATTGAGAAGGTATTCTTTCACTATGTGAAAATTATTAAGGTATATACTGTATTATATATTCTTTTACAAATAGGCAATATTTTAATAAATGATAAATATTGCAAGTATATGGTTAAAAAATTGTAAGATATACACACTACAGTTTATCTCTTACAATAAACACAGTTTCCTACTCCATACTATCCTACCAAGAATTTGCTTTTATTGATTTTAAGTGTTTCTTCAGCTATTTAACTCTATGTTTTAAAATAACAAATCTATACCCTTATATCCTGATTTTTAAAATTCCAATCTTTTGACTTCCTACTCTGTCACTAGTAGGGTTAGTACTTATGCTACCACCATCACACATGGATGCACACATACATATAAATTATATTTCTTTTGTATCATATTTTCTTCCTTAGATATACAATTGTGGCTTCCCCCCTTTTTTCCTTTTGTTTTCTCTTAATTATTAATCTGTCCCTGTGCTCTCTATCAGAGATATAAAATATCTTTAATTCAGTCTCACCAAGATTAACTTGTCATCTAAAATAAAATAACAGTGCAAACTTCCTTGGAGATTTCCCTTCTGGAACCCTGTGTTTAACTGCTACTATCTAAAATGATTGTTTTATGGACCAGCTTCACAGCTATCTTCCTAGAGTCTTTAATAGTATTACCCTATGAATGTCCTCCATATTTCTTTTTGTTGCTAAGATCCCAGTTATTCCTTTCTTTGATAACTGACACCATTTACAGAAACATTTTCCTTTGTTTCCGTATGTACTTTCGGGTCATCCTAAAATTTCTACAAAAAACTTCTATAAGGGTTTTGATTAGGATTAAATTAAATATATAGATTAATTGGGAAAAAATGGATATCTTGATAATGTCAGGTCTTCTAATTTCTAACCATGGTATATATCTCCATAATTATTTAGCTCTTAGGTTTACCATCAATGTTTTAGTTTCCAGTAAACAGATCTTTCATATATTTCACAATATCTATACTTAATATTTTATAACTCACAGTTTTTAGAGCTATAATAAATAGCATCATTGAATTAATTTTAATTTTCAGTTGGTCATTGTTAGTCTATACAAATAAAATTAACTTTCATATGTTGACTTTATATCCTGTAATCTCATTAAATTCATTGCTTAGTTCTATTAGGTTTCTTGTATATCTTTTGGGTTGTCTAGATATCTAAATAGAAATGTTTTATTTTACTCTCTCTAATCTATATGACTATTAATCTCCTTTTCTGCCTTATTACACTGGCTATAATCCCAATAAATGTTGAATAAGAGTAATGAGTGTAGTAAAACTGAACATTCTGTTTTCTGATCATAGATGACAAGAGTTCAATCTCTCACCTTTAAGTATGATGTTAAGTATAGTTTTTTATTTATTTACTTTTTTAGTTTTCCTGTATCATCTTTCAATTTAGGGAAATTATTTAAAATTGTTTCTTTCTTAAATTTTTCCCTTGCGTCTTTCTATTTTCTCATTTTAAAACACAAATAGCTAAATATTGAACGTCTATGAAAAAAACAATAGAAAGAAAGAATGAAAAAGGAAAATGAAATTTGGTGGGGCTCATCACTGTGCTGTCCTTGAGTCTTGATTTCTCGTGGAAGACTGCATTATTTTCTCCACCTTTCAAAGTCTTTTGATCAATGGTTTATATTTTTTCTGGGGTTATATTTTTAATTAGTAGAAGAAATAGAATGGAATATGCTTAGTCCATTTTGTCTGGATTGTAAGTCCATGTTTTTCTTTTTTTTAAGATTTTATTTATTTATTCATGAGACACACACACACACACAGAGCAAGAGAGAGAGAGAGAGAGAGAGAGAGGCAGAGACATAGGCAGAGATTGAAGCAGGCTCCATGCAGGGAGCCCAATGTGGGACTTGATTCCGGGACTCCAGGATCATGACCTGAGCGGAAGGCAGACACTCAACTGCTGAGCCACCCAGGCATCCCATGAAGCCCATGGGTTTATTTTTAATGGTTTATACTGATGACATCAGTCATGCACAGTTATGCTAGGCTTCAAAGAATTTCTATAAATAGTTTATCAAGAAAATGACTAGCTAATAGTAAAGCTTAAGGAACTAGAGGCATGCCAGTATAGTATCTAAATTTTTCTTTATCTCACCTAAGAACAGAGAAACAAACCAGTAAAAGAAAACATCATGGATGAAATCTATATGAAAGCTATGCAACAGAGTTTCTTACATACTCCAAATTACTAGCCTGTAGAGACAAACAAATGACAGCCACAAGATCTGCACAGTATCAGAGTTTGCAATGAAAGAAGTAAAAGGAATTGATGGAGTATCTAATCAGCCTGAGATCAAATGAATTCCCAGAGGTAAAAGACACTCACTTGAAAGATTGGCAGCCAGGGGCACATGGGTGGCTCAGTTGAGCATCTGACTCCTGGTTTCAGCTCATGTCATGATCTCAGAGCCTGGGATCAAGCCCCACACTGGGTTCCATGCTCAGCAGGGAGTCTCCTTAAGGATTTCTCTCCCTCTCCTTCTTCCCCCCCACCCCGACTCTATCTCCCTAAAATAAATAAACTTAAAAAAAAAGAAGATTGGCATGCCAGTTTAAGAACAGTAGCTAAAAATGAAAAGAGTTTTGTATGTCCAGTAGCAACTAATTGCAAGATTTCTGAGATAAGGCCTAACTGGCTCAGAGAAGTCTGGTCCTGATTAGCTTTTTAATATAAGAAGCCAGGGCTTTCTTCTAGATGGGATACAAGACTGAGGAGAAGAACTACTAGAGTAAATTAAAAGTTAAGCATTAGGGTGTCTGGGTATCTTAGTCAGTTGAGCAGCTGAATCTTGATGTTGGCTTAGGTTATGATTTCATGGTACTGGGATTGAACTCAGTGCGGAGTCTGCTTGAAGATTGTTTTTCTCACTCTCTTTTTGCTGCTTCCCTTGCTTGCACGTGCTCTCTCCAAAATAAATAAATAAAATCTTTAAAAAATTGAGCATGATAGGAGCAGAGATAAAGAGGGGATGTAAGGGGCAGGGAAACAGAGTCAGGATAACTTAGAAAGCAAGACACCATATTTCTGCTAGCAATACACCAAAACAACAGAGAATTTACCTTTTTAAAGTCAGGAAAGCTATCTGAATCAAGTCTCCATTTGCAAATTCAGGAAATTTAATTTTACGTATGATGTGCAAAAGGAAAACATTGAGGCAAAATCCCATACAAAGTTACTATGAAGAAAAAAAGATGAAGGAGTAGAGCATCTCCACAGTGAGTGAAACAACACCAGAAAGACATGTTCAATATATAGATGAAAGCTATTATGTGCTGTTTTACAATTATCTAAAATACACTGACAAAATTAAATAAGACATGAAAGAACATGAGTCAGAATGAAAAAAATCAGAGCTTAGTGGCAGAACTAAAGAATTAAAAATGGAAACAAATATTAGTTTAGAAATCAAAGCTAAACTAGAAGAAATACAAAAGTAAATAAAAACAACAAGTAGTATCTTTAGGAAAAAAAGTAAAGAAATTAAAAGTGAGATAAAAATTATTTTTCAAGAAAGTGAGAGATTAAAGACAGGTAAAGGAGATCCAAAGTGTATAATGGGAGACCCTGAAAAGCAATGAAAGCAAGAAAAGAAAAGAGTATCAAAACCTATTGTTCAAGAGAAATCTCTAAGCTAAAAAATTTAAATTCATATTGAAAGACAATAACATGCAGTTGATAATACTAACCCAGAATTACTAGCAGCAAGATGTGTTCTAGTCACTACAACAGTCTTTAAAGAAAAAGAAAAATACTTTGAACATCTAGGCAAAAAGAGAATATAAATTATAAGGGAAAGAAAATTAGATTACTATTACATATTTTATAGCAATGTTTTGAGCCAAATAAAAAGGTAGCAACATATTTATAATATTTAAAGGAAGAAAATGTGAGTCAAAGATTTTATATTCAGTAAAAGTGATATACATCTAAAAGTTACATATAATATATTATCACCATGCAAAAACTCAGATAATATTGTTACCTTGATCCTTTCTTAAGGAATTTACTAGACATCAAGCTTCAGATAACCTAAATGATTAAAAAGTCATTGGTATAGAAAAAATACAAAAAGTAATATAAGCACAAATACAAATATTATTTTAAAAGGTATTTATATTCCAGTACCTAGCACTTCTGGAATTCAGACTGTGGTCTTGAAATACTATCTTCCCTTTAAAGAAATCAGAACTTCATGGAGAAACATCTGAATCTGAGATGTCTAGTCTGGAATATTTTGTCATTCCAGATAACAAGAAAGCCAGTGAAAGCTTCTAGAATTATGCCCAAAAGACTCAGGAAACAAATTTTATGTATTTCCACAGGTCTAAAAGAGGAAAATTTGAACTTCAAAGGAGAAACAACTTCAATAAATACTAGTAAAATATGTTGAAATCCATGTGTTATTAATGATATATATTCTGTAAAATACAATTTGTCATCTTTTGAGGATGAAAAGGGATCATTACACTATAAAATCTAGATAAATGAGAGGGATAAATTAAACATTAACCTGTACTTTCTATTATGAACTGTACAACTGGGTAACTAAATAGTATATGAGGAGAGTATCTGTAAATTTATTCAAATTAATATATTCATATATACTCATATATATGAGTATTTTGCATAGCCAATTTACTTATACACCTAGGCAGTGAGCACCAACACCTGCTAAAACACAAAGTGGAACTCAAATATTATATGCCAAGCCTCTGGATTCAGTTGCCAATAATGAGGGATATAGAGGACAAATACATGTTTGTCTTTGTTCTTGGTATATGGACCTATACCAAGAATAAGCAATCAGCCAGATCAAGAATGTTGGGAATTCAACGGGTCAAATATCTTGAAATATTCAACAGATAAGTTATCTTAAGAAGAAGGAGAGAGAGGAGGAATGTGTAAATTTAAAATATATCTACAAAACATATCATGTTTAAAAAATGGTGAGGATTTAAAAATGGTCAAGATTAAACTATAATGCCTAGCAATGCAAATTAGATGATAAAATCATAAAGAAACAAAAGGAAGCAATTACTGTAAAAGTCCAGTTAGTGGTTACATTTTGGAAGAGTGATAGAGTGTGTAATGATATGGGAAACATGAAAGTCATCTGGGTCTGGTTTACATCATTGTCTCTTAATTTATGTGGTGGTTGAAAGGCCTTATATTTATTAAGCAAACAAATTAGTGATGACAAAATTATTCAAGGATTTTCCATCTAGTAAACTGTTTTAAATTAACAACAACAACAACAGAAAAAAACACACAAAGGAAGACAAGAAACTTTGCACCAGGAAGAAAATCCAGTAGTAACAGAGAAAACAAAACAAAGAAACAAACAAAAACCCACTCTTAGCATTTTACTTATAAGACTAAAATTTAAGACTATACTTACTGTATATAAATAATGAAAGCACATTTTGAAAATAAAAGGAAAAAGAAGCCACATATTGGTATTCAATGTTTTTTTTCAAGCCTTTCAAATAGAAGGTTTGAAAAAAAACTCATAGATACTAAAAGTAAAATAATTGAAAGTAAAAAGTTAACATTTAATAGGAGATTATACACAGTTGACTACAAAGTTGGTAAAATATAAAATATTTTCAGTAAAAGATTTTGTAGAAAATACTATAAATATTTTAGTAAACTAAAAGATACAGTCAGGAGAAATTATACAGAAGCAACATAGAGATAGAACTAAAAAGATGAAGGAAGTTGGAAAACTCAGAATATAGAATAAAAAGGGAGAAGAGAGAAAGTGTAGCAGATCAATTTTGAAATTTCCTTGAGATAATAATTTTTCAGATACGATAAAAGACACCAATTTGAGAAGACCTCTAATATGAATGAAGCTAAATAAAAAGAAATCTATATTCATTCAAATTACAGTGAATCTGCAGAATACAAAAGACATAAAGAAGATCTTAAAAAGTTTTTTTTCATAAAATCATCCATTAAAAGTTCAACTGATTTCTTAATAGTGACTAAATAAATAGTGACTAAATAAATTTAGTCACTTAACAGTGACTAAATTAATACAATGTATTAATAACTTTAGTCATTGGTGTGAAAATACTTGGTTTAATTTTTAGAGGAATCGCTATAAAAAATAGAACAAAACAATTTCCATACTGGTAGAAAAATGGAATGGGAAAGAATATCAGTTAATACAGGAGAAGAGAGAATGAGAAGATGTAAAGAAACAAAATATAAGAAGACAAATTGTGGAATAAGATGATTATAAACATATTAGGTCAAAATTACATTAAATAAAAATGTACATTAAAATTAAATAAGCCAATTAAAAGAAAAATATGTTGACTTAAATAAACTAATGGGAAACCAGCAATATGTTTTTGATAAGAAACAGATTTAACAGGATATGGAAAGTGAGAATTATGTATTAAACAGTACATATAACATAAATATAATAATAAATATTAAATTATGCAATGTAACATATAATAAAAGATTAAATATATCTTATGTAAACTATTATAATATTAACATCAAAGAGGCTTTAAGAAAATGACAAAACATGAAAGAATTATTTCATAATAAGATTTAATTGACCAGAACTATGTGACAATGTTAAAAGTGTATGTACCTAACAACACTGACTGAAAATACATAAAGCAACTTGAGAGGTATACAAAAAGACATAGATATATCTAAAAATGTATGGCAGATTTTAAAACTTCTCTCAATAATTGTTAGAACTTGTGGGCCAAAAAACCTTTAATAATAGGGAAAGCTTTGACAATATTCTTTACAAATTTGACTTAATGAGCAAACATGACCCAATGGATCCTTCAACCTAACAACAATAGAACACACATTATTTTCAGGTTTTCATGAAACTGTTACTAAAATTTACCATACAGTGAGTCATTAATCAATTCTTAACAGATTTCAAAGTCAGAGCATGTCTATTGACCATAATTAAAATTAATCTGTAATATCCAAAAAACACCCAAACTCTCTTTTTAAAAAAAAATACAAGAATACAGCTCTAAATAACCTATAGTTCCATAGAAGAAATTATAATAGAATACATAAAATATGTCAAAAATTGATAGATAATAATTTTATGCCAAACTTGTGACATACAACTAAAGTAATGTTTTTGGTGTATTTAAAAACATAAGATGCCAAGGTGATCTAGATTTATTTACTCCTATGTTATCTTCTAGAAGATTTACAGTATTACGTATTATATTTAGGTGTGGTATCCATTTTGTGTTTTTTATTTTGTTTTGCTTTGTTTTTGTATTTTGTTTTTTGTTTTTTGTTTTTGAGGGAGAGAACATGCATATGAATATAGGGGAAAGGGAGAGGGAGAGAGAAACTTCTGGAGCCTCACCTGGGGTTTGGTATCATGACCCCGAGATCATGACCTGAGCTGAAATCAAGGGCCAGATGCTTAACCAACTGAGACACCCAGAGGCTCCAAAGGTTTAGGATCCATTTTGAATTAATTTTTGTGAAAGGCCTGTATCTAGATTTTTTTTTTGTATGTGGATGTTCACTTGTTCCAGCATCATGTATTTGAAAAGATTGTTCTTTTCCATCAAATCACCTTTCCTTTCCCATCAAATGACCTTTTTTCCTTTGTCAAAGATCAGTTGACTATATTGGAATGTATGTATTCCTGGGTTTTCTAATCTGTTTTGCTGATTTATCTGTGTATTCTTTCACCAGTATCACACTGCCATGATTATTATACCTTTCAGCAAGTTTTAACTTTGGGCAATGTCAGTCCTCCTGTCTTTGTTCTTCTTTAATATTACAGTGGCTCTTTTGGGTCTTTTGCCTTTATGTATGAACTTTAGAATCAGTTGTCAATATCCACAAAATAACTTACTGAGATTTGGGTTGGGCAAATACACATTTTCAAAGTCATGAATTCCCTTTAAGCAGTAAGACCCCAAGCAGTCTGGAGCTCAGAGTCTTTTAAAAAATCCTTTTTCTCCAGTCATACCTAGGCTGATGCATTCTATCAAGGTGTCGGAACAATCACATGTTCCACCAGATGTCCTAAAATTCTACCAATAAAGCAGCATCAGAACTTTGTTCACATAAAATAGGTGAAGTATTTTATAGCATCATTTGGGGGGGGGGGGAACTGTTCTTCAGAAATCAATATTTCAAATAGCTGAAGATTACTTTTAAGAAGTCCACAGATTTCAAGGAACTCCAGAGTCCTATATCAAAAAGGAAATCTTAGCTGTCTCCATCCCTCTTTTCACTCCTCTCCCTCCCTAGTTTCTTTGTACAGAATTAATAAGACTCTCTAATCGAGTAGGAAAATAAAGATGGAATGTATGTTGCTGAGAGAAAAGAGAACATCTAACCTTGGGTAGAAGAGAAAGTAGAAAATGTCCTGTAAATGAATACAATAAGTTGAAGAAAAGACAGAATTGTCAGAGAGAAAAAATCCATATCATTTTACAAAATGCTAAAATAGTTGAACAGAGATCCCATTGTCTGAGCTGAGATGAGGGAGAGAGTGGTCCAGAGAGATGGTGAGGCTGAGTTGTGAGGTGCCCAACTATGTCAGGGGAGAGTCACTTGGAGAAATAGGAGGTATGGATTAGGCATTAGCCTCTCTAGTAGAAGTGCAGACTTGTTTCTGTCAGTTGAGAATGAGATGAAAAATAATAAAGATAGTAGATCCTAACTGGTCCAGTTTTTAGACTGTTAAACCATTAGTGCTGGGAGATTCTGTTATTGAAATGGTTTATAGAGTGGGTAATCCCTGCAAGTTGGAAGCCTTCCACACCAGCCATGTTGTTTTAAAACCACCAAGTTATTTTTTTATGTTGGCAATAAATATTTTTCTTGAAAATAATTCTAAAATAGTCTGTACTTTAAATGCAATGCTTTTAGTAAAGGAGTTGCTCAATAATTTGCTGAATTGTTTTAAATATGTTATGAGGAACATCAATTAAAGTTTTCTTGGTTACTTGGGGTTATCATTTTGAACATCCTTGTTGACTGGAGCTATAATGCAGCTGTCTCCTCAGGCTCTCTAGTGAAGTGTGAGGAGCTATTTGTTCTAACACTAAGTCGTCCCCATTTGAACACTTTGAGAGTTGTTTTTGCTCTTTTCCATGACTTACTGGAAGTATTCACTTCTTTGCTTTCATTCTTATTTCTATCAATCTTGCTTAAATCTGCAATTGGCTGTTTTTGGTTTCTGTATGTTGAGATTAATCATTAAAGTTACTAATTATTTTGAAATACAAATTCACAGAGTGTGAGTTTTTGAGACAAGGCTTTTCAGCTGTGGGTCATGATCCATTAATGAGTTGGGAAATCAATTTAGTGGTCGGGATTCATTTTTGTCATTTATTTTTTTTTCTTTTTGTTTTTTTTTCATTTTTGTCATTTAAAAAATACAATAGAATAGAAAATATAATTGAAAATATTTTGTTCATCACATGTGGCAAGTGTAAATATTTTGTGAAATCTAGTATTTGTATAATGGTAGAAAATGTAAATATGAGTTATTATTTGAATGTAACTCTTAGCAAGAAATAATTGAATAAGCTTTAAGGCATTGGATTTTTGACACATATCTTTTATTCCCCTGGCTTATTCCTTATAACTCTTGATTTCTTTGCAGGTAACTGAGGGATAAGAATGTTTTCTCCATGTAAAATCTCTTCCTCTGAACTTTAACTTCATCAGGGGAGGGACCTTTGAGACCTAGTACCGGTAATGGAGTCATTTTTCAGGAGCAACCATTACTGACAAGTTTGAGAGTCAATACAAACATCGTATCTTCTTGAGGTGATGGTTATGACATTGACCCACTCATCAACAGACTCAGCAACAAGAGCAAATAACAGAGGGAAAGAATGAGAGGGGATCCATGCAGTGTTTTGGGTAGAAATGTGGGTCTGAACATGCTTTCGTTTTGGAAGATGCCTTTCCTTTGATATTCTAGGAGTGGCAAAATAGCCTCAGAAAAAAAGTGGAGGCTTTCTTAGGTAAGGCAAGTTCCACTTTCAAACAACGGTATAACTGAAGTCTTTGAACTTGTTTTTTTGCCCACTTCAGCTCACTGTGGAGGGAAGTCTGATGGAGATCTTTGGCAGGGAGTCTAAACTGAAATAATTAGAGCATCTTACTTTGTTTCTGTGAAACTTAAGCATGAGGGTAGAAGGCAAATAGGCAGGACACAGGTTAAAATTAGAAACAGAAACTCCCAAATCAGCTGACAGACTAAATATTTAAATATTTATCAAACAGAAAGATGATGATGAAGATTTTATTGACTTTACTCCTTTCTAGAGGTCTGAGAGGAAGTATAGACACTCCTATACCTTCTGATATTTTCTTCACATGCCTTCACTTTTCTTCTCTCCATTTGCTTCCTATTATTTCTTTCAACCTTAGAAAGAAAAAAAGAAAGAAAGAAAGAAAGAAAGAAAGAAAGATCCTTATATCATTAGTTATTGATTGATTAATGTATTAACAAATTCTTGGTGCCAGCACTGGGATAGGTACTTTGAAGGACACAAGACTATTCAGAAGTCTGTTGCTCCAGAAATGTAGAATGCAGGGTGGTGAGGGCCTTAGGAATATAGGTTCGGCTCTCCATTTCCCCCATGGTCCAGATATATGCAGAACACAATCCACAAATTACTTATTTTTCAGAAGACACAACAGACGAGGAATTTTATTTTTCTTACCTTAAGTTTATCTGCTAGATCTCCATCTTTATACTATTAAAATCTAGATAAACCTACTTAGTATAAAAAAATATCTAGCTTGATTGCAAAAGGCCATATTGTGGCCATATTTTTTACACCAACATCTCACTGTGAGTTTACATGGAATAAATCTAGGTGTTCAATAAGTTGGGAGGCATGGTTCCTTCCATGAATAATACAAAAACCTCAAGAAGATTTTCCAGAAACTCAGCCATCATTAGAATTATTCAAAGAATGAAAACTTCTCCTGAAAGGAATTCCCAATAGCTCATTTGCTATGTAAACAAATTGTGTGTCCTGAAGGTATGGTTGGAGTACATAAAATATTAAAATGTTGACACCTGATAGATTCTAGGAAGAAATTTAAATTTATAGGCAAGCATTTTCTGGAGCAGTGGGAGACCCTTATGGTTCAATGAGTCTTACATTAGCAATAAGACAAGGTAAGATAAATTAGCCCAGAGGATATTATAGGCATGGGTTTTATGCCCACTATCACCATGACTGTGGTTATGGATGCCCTTTTGTTCTTTTGGAATTACACGAAATGAGGACTATATCTACCAATTAATACATGCAGATGCAGCTACTCTGTGTCACTGAGTAGAAAGTAGAAAGAGGTAAGGAAGGGGATGAATGGAAAATAGAAGTGAATGATGACAACATATGATAATTGTAAAATTATAATTCACTAAATCCTTTCAGTACAATTACTGTGCTACAAGTTTTCACGTGCCTTTTCTCATGTAATCATTGAGATAAATCCCTGATGTAGATTTTAGTTTTCTTCCTAAAAAGCAACAACTTACCAGCTGAGGCTAGGCTTGTTCAGTGTCAAAAATCAATGTGGTTTATTCTGTTTGGTAGACATGGAGGCAGGCAACACTGGATGCCCCCTATTGGAATTCCAGGCCATGAGTGGGTTCAAGACAGATCTTTCTTTAGGCAGAAACTGAAATGTAAGGATTCTGTTCCCTACATGAGCAAAGTGTCAGGCAGGTTGCCAGTGTCCCAACCAAGTGAGCCCTTATTCAAGAGGGATATCTACACAGACATCCAAATAGTACATGAAAACTGAGACAGGAGACTTAGCAGAGGAAAACCTCATCATGACAAAGGTTATGAGCTACTGGCAACTCCCCAGGCACATGAAACTCAGAAAATCACAAGACTAATTTCCAATTTCATCCACGATTATACTGAGCCCTCTAATACCCTAATATTATCTCACCCTAACTTAAATGCTTCACAACAAACCTATAAGAAAGGCATCGTAATTTTATAATCATCATCATGATCATCACCTTCACCACCATCATCTTTAACAATAAGGCAATTGTAACTTTTAAAAATCGCTGCCCAAAGTCACTTATAAGACGATAGAATCAGGGTTTGAACTCAGGTTATCTGACTCCAGAGAGAGGTCTCTTAACAAAACTAGCTTATCTAAGTGAAAGTTCCAGACTCACCCCCTGATTCAGTAAACCAATATCTATAGAGCAGCAACGATGTGCTAGCCATGGTGATAGGTGTAGGAATTAGGTGCTCAATAAATACTGATTTTGATTGATTGGATGAATGACTGAATGAATGAATGAATGAATGACTATGCTTTTATATTTGTGAACACATAGCTCAGAACACATTAGTTTGAAGGATTTTGATTAAACTATTGTTCTCTGGAGGCCACAGTGTAAGATCACTCCCTTGTAGGTGAGGAGTTCTCCCTCAGATTGAAAGGCCTCAGATTGTTCTTCCTATATATCACCCTGTCTTAAGGCCCATTTAAATTAGGGAATGAGAGATGGTGAAGCTGGCATTAAATCAGAGGGAAAGCAAAAATCTTCCTTTTCTTTTAGTCTCTTGACAGTTAGGTCTGAACTCAGCAACAGAGGTGCTCAGAGCACTACTCTAAGCATTGTATTCAGTTGTTCTTGACACATAGAAATGGATCCTGCAGGTTGGCCTAAACCAGTGGGCTCCATGATCACTGGCATTTAGTTGTTATGCATAACCTATCTTTAGGTCTAGATTTCAACATTCAGTAAACTCTTATTAAAGATAAAAACCGGGATCCCTGGGTGGCGCAGCAGTTTGGCTCCTGCCTTTGGCCCAGGGCGCAATCCTGGAGCCCCGGGATCGAATCCCACGTCAGGCTCCCGGTGCATGGAGCCTGCTTCTCCCTCTGCCTATGTCTCTGCCTCTCTCTCTCTCTCTCTGTGACTATAATAAATTAAAAAAGAAAAAAGAAAGATAAAAACCTAGCCTTAGCTATGTTGGAAATAGGGCAATTTACAGTGAGGCTCAGGGAAACATGGGAAGTGCCTTTTAGGCAAAGCAAAGGTTGCAATGTTTCCTTAGTTCTCAGCAAGGTGGAGATCTCCTGGGGACAGCACAGAAGAGGGCAGTGTCATTACAATAGTATGGATGCTTAAAAGCAGAGGAAGATAGGGAATTGTTTTTAAACACATGTGAAAAGCACTTGGGAGGACTCATATTTAACTGGCAGACATGTAATCAGGAGTAAGGAATTAGGGCATGGGAGGGTTGAGAAGAGTTAATTTCATACAAATGTTGTTTACTTTTGTGGGCACTTGCTGATGTATATTGGGCAAATACAATCCCATGCCTGTAATAGCTGCTAAGTGAGCACCCATGGTTTAGTGAACAGAATAGAACCTTGGTAGCAGGTGACCCAAGATCATCTCAAAGAGTGTTTGGATTAGTTCACTGGGTAGCCATCACTTTCTTTGAAGCCAAGAGTAATGATTACACGTGACCCCTGGAAGCCAACAAGTCTTACATTTACTTTTCATTCCTAGCACTGGCTAAAGCTCAACCCTTTCCCACTCAACAAAGCATATAGGAGTCCAAGGAAAGTGTGAGGCTATTAAAAGGATAATCTTAATTATTTCTAATTTATATGTAAAATAGAAAATTTGCAAATATAAATAAATGTGAAGCACTCACAATGCCACTGAGAAAAATGATCGGTAAACATCTCCCTGGCCTATTAATCTATGCTTACATTACCTTCAGATTGTTTGATATGGACAGTCTTCTACAGGGAGAGGCAGTAAGACGGGAGGAATAGTGAGCAGAAATTGGGCATGATGGTGTGAATTAATTTTGACATTGAGAGATGGAGAATGAAACATGTAAAGATTGAAAAGTTGTGCTGGGTAGCCACTGCACAGAGATGAATGTCACAGGAAGAATCCGCCAGAGGAAAAGCAGCATCTCTTTTGCTCAAGCCACCACTGACACACCTTGGAAATCCCCTGTAACAGGGAAAGCAGGTCATAAGTATCTTCCAACCTCTGCCAAAGTTCAGGGGAAGTCATAAAAGGGGTTAGTTGCATTTCCCTGGAATGAAATATTCTTGGTGAGAAGTCAAGATAGAAAACAAAAACAATCAAACAACAGCAAAGAATATCATTCAAATCCACATTCCTAGTTTCCATTTAAACCAGGCTCCATGCAGCCTCTTCATCTTCGGCATAGGATTCTCCTTAATGTGCTGGAACAGATTCAAGATGGGGGACAGAGAATACCTGTAACCTGATCCAAACACTCCACTAATGTTTCCTCTTCCTCATTTTCACTTTGTCTTTCAACACCCCAGGAAGTCAGTAGATCAGAGGTCACTTGCTGAGGAAGAAAAGTTGAAGCACACAAACTTGCAGGGACTCACTACCAAAGACAAGGTGAACTAGGGAATAAAACAGAAACATGCCATAGGGTTGACTAGCTCTGTCTCCTTTTCAGGGTTGGCCTCCAGCAAAAGGACATGTGAGGCTATTTCACTTCTTTTAAGCTTGTAACCCAAGGCAGACTCCCAGGGCTGGGGCATCTCAAACTGAATTCATGCTTTCCAGTGAGGTCAGGAGATTTTCACTAGGTAAGTGTGACTTTCACTTCTGACAAGCAACGACATCACTTGATCAGCACGTAATTCTTAGAAAAGAAACATTTGGCTGAGCTAAAAGGAAAAGCATCAGGCACAGACAGATTAGATTTTCCTTTAAATAAACATGGCCTTTCAGAAAGGCAAGAAAAACGTTTAGAGCAAAACATGCTGGGCATGAGAATTTCAGATGAAATATCTACCTACCCTGAGCAAGAACAAGAATCACACCACAGTCCCTGAGGAGTCAGAATCATTCCTTTGTTAAAGCAATGAGAATAGTTTAAAGGTGTTTGTTCTTACAGGTAGAAGTGTGTCTCTCCAACACCAAATTCTGCACTCCTTTGGTCTCACAGAGCATGATTAATTAGATCATAGTTGATGATTAATTAGATCACTAGTATTTGGGATGCTGGAAGTCTTCCCAGCTTCAATTTGATCCCAAAGATGACATAGAAACCCTCTTCCTAAAGACACCAGAAGATTCTTATATTAAATGGAATGGCTATGTTATAGTCTGATTGCTGAATCATAGAATAGTGCTGATCAGTTTGCTTCTTAAATTTGATAAAGCTCTTTATAAGGTTTTCTTACATGTCTCATCTTTTCTATCTGTTTCCATTACGTGCCTTTCATTTTCTGTCCACAGCCCACTGTTCCCTCTACTTTTTATCTCAGTGACTCAAATTAAAAAGCCACAAGCCTTTCATGTTTCATTTTCATTACCAATCACATTTAATCATCAAGCCCAAATAATTTTAAATTTTCCTCAAATGCATATACGTATTCAATAAATACGTGTTAAACAATTTGATATGTTTCAGCCACATGTCTGTACATTAAAGGGGATACTGAAAGAAAAGGGTGATGCTCTCTTGGAACTCCCTTTTAGTAGGAGAGACAAATGATAAATAAACAAGAGACTTCTATATATAGATGCATCATGAAGATAATAAAATGAGGTATTATGATTGAGAGTGACTTGCTTGCTCTTAGTGACATTTAAGCTGAGACCTAGATGTTGTGAAGATCCAGCTACACAAACATCTGTAGGAAGAGCAATCCAAATTGGAAGAACAGGGGCAAAGGCCCTGAGTAATGAATAGTCTACTAATTTAACAGAGAACAAAATGCCTTTGGCTGGAGCATAGTGGGATTGTGGTTTCGTAGGCTAACATTATGGTTGAAAGATAAGCAGAGGAAAGGGCCTACTGAGCTGTATTAGAGAGTTTTGATTCATTTTAAATGCTATGAGAGGTCATTGAAGGGTTTGGGAAGGATAGTAATATAGACCTAGATTATATTTTAAAAGATATGAAGAATGGACAATAGAGATGATGGTGGCTTGGGCTAGATGATAGCTGTGGAGAAAAGTTACATATTCTCTAGATATTTGGTAGTTAACAGTTGATATAATTTGCTCATGGATTGGATATGGGATGTGAGAGAAATCAGGGGTGAGGCTTAGGTTTCTGATCTGAATGACAGGTGGGTAGTGGTACCATTCACTCTCACTCCCCCATCATCATATTTTACTTAGGCCTCTGCCATAGTCCAATATCTTGTCCAACAAACTGCAGGCCCTCTAAAACCTGTCATCCACATTGCTGCCAGTGTAATTCATAGAGAAAACAATATTTCATTATTACATTTCTCATAATGTTTCAATGACTCTCCATTACTTAGGAGAGATAAGCTCCTTTATCTAATGTTCCATGATATGGTAGGCAGAATTCAAAGATGGATCCTATACTTCTATGTCCTGGTGTAGTTAGCCTGCTAATCCTCTCCCCTTGAATGTGCCTGGGACCTGTGAATATGATATATTTCACTCTTGTGATTAAGTTCTCCTGGGTGCGAGATGTACTGGCTGGGCCCATCTTAATCAGATAAGAGCCTTGAAAAAAGAGACTGACCCTTCCTGATGAGAGATTCTTCTTCTGGCCTTGAAGAAGCAAGACATCATAAGTTTTACAGATGGCAGGAAGTGAATGTTGCTAACAACCACATATACGTGGAAGAGCATCCCAAGACCCAAATGGGACTCTACCCCCAGTCACAACTTGATTCAAGCCTTGTGAGACCCTGGGTATGGGTTCAACTTTGCCACACTTAGATTCTTGACCCACAGAAACTATGAGAGAATAAATGTGTGTTGTTCTAAGCTTTAAGTTTATGGCGACATGTTATAGCACCCAGAGCAAACTTACACAGAGGCCTTTCATGCCTGACTGTATTGATTTCCAACCTTATCAGTCATCTTAACTGGCTTCAATCTTTATATTTCAATAGTTCCATGTGATTTGTAGATTCTGGCCTTTCCCTAGCTGTCCTTCATTCCCACACTTCTGGTGATACTGGCTCCTCCTAGAATTTCCTCCATCTCTCCATTATCTAATTTGTACCTAGAAACTTTCATTTGAGAAGACTAACTTCACAGTTCATCTTCATCTACTAATTTACTCTTTCAACACATATTTATTGAGCATCTATTTTTTACCAAAGGATATAGAAGGATAAACAGAAATTCCTGTTTACATTTCCATTACAAATTACATTCCAATGGAAGAGAGAGATCTTCAAAATAAATAAATAATCAAACACATGGGATAAAACCTGTGATGGACTGAAAGCTTGGACAGGAGAATACCAATGGCTTCTCAATAAAGCTTTCCCTGTCAATCTCAACTTGTACCACGATTTTGCATCTGCTCTCCATAGATTATAAGTATATGGAAGATAGGGATGATATTTTACTCATCTCTATATCCCTAGTACCTAGACCATGTCCATATGCACAGTAATTTTGTTGAATAAATTAATATAAGATCTACCCATTCCTGTTGGCCCCTATGAAAGCCAGAGCAAAATATTATAAAGCCAGAGCAAAACATTATAAAACCAAAGCAAAATGAAAAGCCATAGATCCATTCTGTCCCTAAATCAAGAAGGGCCTGCCCTAGGGATTTAATATCCAATAGAGTAGGCTCTTAATCAGCTAACTGCTCCTAGCATATTTCCCAGCATCCTTGGACACTTGTTTTAACATAAACCAGCAGTCTCCTTGATCCCCAAAATGAGTCATCAACCTGTCTTACTTGACTTCTAATCATAGTGCCCGATGCCCTTCTAGTTCCCTATTAGTTCATTTCAGTCCTCTGGGGTTTACTTGTCATCTAGTTCCTTTTAATCCCATTCTCTCCTTGCCATTTCCCTTGCACAGATTCCTATTATAACAGATATTTGTCAATTTTGAGGCCTCCCAGCAACTTTGACCACCCTTTTTAAGTTGAGGTAATTTATTTCTCACTTTTTGACTCTGGATGGGAGCCATGTCCTCAATTCCCCAGCCTTCTTTGCAACTGAAGCATACTTATGTGACCCATAGCCTCTTAATCAGATGGTGAATTGTAAGATAATAATTTAAAGAAGTAGGCGCCACATGGAATTGTTTTGGGAGATAGTAGTGGTAGCTACATTCCAGTTTCCATGGGCAGTGGTAGCTAAGTAAGGTTCTTGCAGAAACATCCAGGTCTGGCTTCCATAACATTTGTACCTGGCAGAGGTACCAGACTGTCTCTACTGGGGCCAGTTTTGTGGTATGGCTTTGGATATTGTTCTGGGCTGCATAGCTGGTGAGCTATCCAATATTCTTTAATATAGGCCTTAAGCTATTGAAACTAGTTTATGTTTGTTATAACTAAGAACCTTGCTTGTTACATATCTAATTACCCCCACTCTCCACAACTTGGCACTCACCTCAAAGAGCATTCCAAATTGTGTGCTTGGTCTTTCCTACCATTCCATTATCCACCTGGCCATTAACCCTATTCCCTGTCATGCATACATACATATACAGAGAGTAGAAGCCTGAGCGTGGGTGAAGGTACAGAGTACTAGTGTTTAACAAACCCCCTTTTGGGATTTGGGTTTGAAATGTTCCCCTGGTCTTATCTATTCCTTAGCTGGTGTCTCTGAACCCCCAACCCAATTACTCCTAATACCTTTTCTCTACCAACTATGATCCTCCCCCAAAATGCTTAATAGAGAGCAGTATTATTCTACACATTTCTAAAATGGTGAGCCTAAGGGGACAGATTTGGGCAACAGTTTCACTTGAGGAGCAATGTATAAGACTTGTTCATTCCCACACATCTCCCCAGAAAGAAAACTCACTGTGGTAGCCTCATTAGCAACTGCTATACAGATCTGCTGCCAAGGAAACTACATCTTTTTTGATACTCAAAGTCAGAACTTAATCAAAAATGGAAACAGAAAGGAAGTTCTAAAACATACTGCCCAATTTTTTCCTGTACCATAATTTCAGCAGGCCCATTATATTGACAGGTCAGCTTATTCATGCAATTATGCACACCAGGAACAGGAGGCAGCAAGCAGGACAGAATCAGGATGGGGTGGAGTCTGCTGAGGTGAAATTCACCATTTTCAAAGGAGACGTGAGTCCCTCATCAGCAGAGATGACAGTGTCCATTGGAAGTGGAGCTCTGTGAAGATCAGGAGGATGCACTGAGCATCCCTCAGAGTGCCAGGATGCAGCTCCCTAGACAGCCACACTGCTGTATTAAACAACATTCTCAATGTTTCCATGATTTTTTTTTTGCTCCTTTTTTTTATCACCTGCCTTTGAATTTTGCACAATAAAACATAAATTAATTCAAGGGTCCAAGTGTAATGATGGGCCATGCTAGTTAGGCTAGTTTAGTTATAAAACTAATTTCTCTTGCTTGGTCTTCTACCAAGGCACTTTCATGACCAAGGAAAATGGTAGAATGTGAAAAGGGCCCAGGCAGGGAGTGAATCTGATCCAGTATTGGTTCTGTCACTTTCTGACTCTGGGTCTTGAAGCAAGTCATTCCCAAGCCTGAACACCTTCTCGTAAAAGATTGGTATGTAATGATGGAATGATGTGGAAATGTACCTGGCACATAACACATTTGTCATGGGCTGTCAATCATATTTTGCAAAATCTGTGGCCAACCCTATTCCAAAGCATAGAGTCTTAGAAATCAACTGCAGGAAAAAGAGAAAGCCTTATGAATTTATTAGCTGGATGGCTCCCTTTCTCACCTCTCTCTTCAGCTATGGCAAGCAAGATACTGTCAGCAGCTGTGTCCCCACATAAACAGCTGTCTACGTGAAACAAAGCAGGAGGACCATATTAAATAATGAAGATAGAATACATTAATTATACCATGGTAAGTAACTATCATATAAAATATGACCATTATATGATTGTTATTACTTTTACTACATTATTCATGCTGACATAAATATAACAGCCCACTAGTCATCAGTGTCATACTGTTTTTATAGAGAAGGAAAATGGAGCTCAAAGCATTTAATGACCTAATGGCCAAACCTCTAAAACACCAAAGTAATGGTTGGTAATGCATGAAAAGAGGCCTGCAGTTTTGCCAATAGGACAGCTTAATGACTAAGCTATGTTTTAATTGTGACTTCTCATTCCACTGATGCCTTCGTAGCCTATCAGCCTTATAACTGGCAGAACAGGTTGCAACATATGGGAATTCAAATAGAAGAGCACATGATAGGTTACCCTGGCCTAGAATATCAAACATGGTCTTCCAATTCTACTGTGTGAGCTTCATTTGTTTTATTCTTAAAAGCAACTTTTTAGATCTATACCAGCATCATGCATATGAGTGTTAACTCATATCATTTTAGAGTAATTGTAGCAGTATCTCTAGCAGATACATAGCAGCAGTAACGTGAAAGTAGGCAAGGCATATTAGGAAAGTAAAACCCAGAAACACTCTTCCAAAGACAAAATTGTTGGCATCAATATTAAGTTCAATGAATTAAAATTCTTGTTCTTTTCAGCATTTTATACTACCTCCTATTTGTAAATATCTTTAGGAAAATGGTTCTGGAAAGTGAAAGGAGGAAGAAGGGTAAATTGGTACAAAATGTATAAGGCAAAATAAGTTTCCGGATTCACAGTTCTCAAAGACTTTCTTCCTAGACCTACCAAAAGCCAGATGGGTTTATTGCCTGACCCACTTCTCAGCTTCTTCCTCATACAAGTCTGGTATGGGCAAGGTAAGATAAAAACAAACAAAAAAACCCCACCCCATAACCTTTTTGAAATTATCAAAGATTAAAATCTACCCTACAGTAGGCATTTAGAAAATATATAAAACTCATATGCAAAAATATCCAAATGTGAACGAATTTTAGATCCTGTGGATGGCTGTTTTAATCATATGTGGACATGGAAATACATCATTCACTCATCAAAAAATATTTATTGAGGGTCTTCTGTATGCAAAACAGAGGGTGGGATCATTATCTTCAGACTTTTGCTGATGTGCTTGTATCTTTGCACGTCCTTTGGCACCAATGACAATCACCATTATTTTATCATTATTATCTATCTCTGCTAAATTTTCAACTGCTATGAAAAATTCAGAAGTCAGAGTAAGATATTTAAGTCTCTACCAGAATTGTCTTGCTAGATGCCAAAGAGGACAAATTTATGCTGGAGCCCAGCTACTCAGGATTCCTATGAAGATCACATGAAATTACGCATGTGAAATACTTTATAGCAAAGGATTATATGTATGCAAGGTATTGTTATCAATTTTACTTTTCAAAGTAGATAATTTAATGGGAAATGACTTGACAGCTGATCCTAATACCAAACTCACTTTTTAAAAGAAAAATTCATTGATATTTTATTTTATAGTAACGATTAAAAATTCACAGGTAGCTTTATTATTTCCTATTTTATTTTATAATCACCATTTAAAGCAATACTTGAATTGCTAATGATTCTTCTTTAACTTATTATCATGAAAAAAATTTTAAATATGTAAAAGTAGGGAAAACAGTATCATGAACCTCCATGTACCCATGAACAAGATTTTTAGCATTTTCACTCCCACCCCTTTTCCTTTAACACGCACAGTGGATTTTTCTAAAGCAAACACTAAACCTTGTGCCATTTCATCCTTAAATATTTCAATATATATCTCCAAAATATAAGGACTCTTTTTCTGTGTTTATTTTTAACACAACCACAATAGATGACCACATTTAAAAGAAGCCTTCAGGAGACAGTTTCCTATTAGGAAAGAATATTGTGCCATGTATCTTACTCAAGAATATTCTGTGACTCCCCAGTGCCCTCAGGATGAAATCTCAACCTTAAGATCATGCTCTAATCAAAATCTTCCCATTGTCCCTCCCATCGTCTGGGCACATTTGTTCACACTATTTAATCCATCATAATGCTAGGCCTCCTGCTGCCTTTCCATCTTGACCCTACCCATTTTGCAAGGACCTCTTAATTTCCACACATCACTGCAGCCTCTAGTGATTTTTTTTTCTTTAAACCCTTGTTGCATTTACTGTACTATTAGAAGGGAGTATTACAGGGATCAAAAGCATGTGCTCTGGAGTCTGACAAAGCTGGGTTTGGGATTTTCTCCATGACTTACTGACTAGCTAAATGCCCTTAGGAAAGTCCTCCCTAGTCCTCATATCCTTAGGTGCTAATAGTAACAATTTGTATTGTAGCTAAGGATATTAATTAAATATATATGTATTATATATGTGTATATATAACACATCTGTATATGTATGTAAATCATATGCATACTCACATGTGACACGCATACACATATTACACACTCACATACATGCTTAAATTGTTTAGCAGAGGGCACCTGGATGGGTCAATGGTTGGGCATCTGCCTTTGGATCAGTTCATGATGTTGGGGTTCTAGGATCGAGTCCCACATCAGGCTTCTTCCCACAGGGAGCCTGCTTCTCCCTCTGCCTATGTCTCTGCCTCTCTCTGTGTATCTCTCATGAATAAATAAATAAATCTTTTTAAAAAATGTTTAGCAGAGAACAATCAAGGTAGTATTATTTCTGCTGTTATTACCATCTGTATTCAATATTATATTCTGCCTTTTGATATGGAACTTATTGTTATGTTTCACTACCTGACTCTTGGACAGTTTCCTTTCTTTGTATTTACTTATAGACATCATCTTCTTGAGGTCAGAGCCAACTTTGACTCTCCCATAGCAGTTGGCTTCACAGAAGAGATTCTCAAAGATATTTCTGGAAGATAGCCAGCAAGCGTGTAGAGACATTGAGACACCCAGTGCTCTTTATCCTCCCCAACCCCCTGGGATGTTGTATTAAATAGGAGAACCTTTCCCTTCTTTTCAGGCTCCCTGCCAGGCTTGCTATGTATGTGTGGCATGGGGTACTTTAAAATGAATCTGTAGATTTATCCAAAAAGGAAAAACCTTTTATGCAGAAAAACAGGTGATGGGACAACTGGAAAAACAGTCGTTTCTAACGGAAGTGAGTTTCTTGACAGCTGATCCTACCAGAGGGCTGCTGTCTTATCCTGGAAATACCATCCTTCTTTAGTCTGTAAATATCATGCTATAGAGAATATCTTAGCACTGGCTTCAAGAGGAGCCGAAGTCAATGCTGTATGGCAGTTTACTGTCAACCAAAGGACAATGCTTCTTTCTTGGATTTAATAAAACGGGAAGGGGTTTGGGCAGGCTACTCTGGAGAAAAGAATGCAATACCCCTCCTGCCATCACCACATTGTAGTTCCTTTAATAGAATGATGAAAGAGCATCTTTGTCCTCCAAACGCCAGTCTTACTTGGGTACATTGACTTTTTTCACGTTCAAATATGTGAATCTTTGGAATGTAGCTGTGGTCTACCTTTTAAGCCGGAACCCACAGCTCTGTCAAGGGCTCCTTGGGCCCTTTTACCTTGCAGTATCTCCCCAGTCCAGGCCAGATCCTCTATTTCACCTTTTCATAGTCTGACACTCCACCAAGTAAAGATGTAGTTCAGTTAACCAACGCTTTTTGGAAAATAAATTCCCACAGAAATGTAAAGATTATCTTTCTTGCTGAGAATATTCTTCACTGTGAATTACATAGTCAGATTTCTCTGCATTCATTACCTGGCTGAGAACAGAAAACGACAATTTCATTGTGAAGGGGGAAGTGATTTTTGGCGTGTGGATCAATTCTAGTAAGAGCTGGTCTTAGAAGAGGGTCGATATGGTAGAATTTGTGTAACTAAAAGATAGTACTAAAGACTGTTGGTAAGTATGGGTGAAGGAAGGCATTCAGGAGAGAATAAAAAGCACGAAAGATGACAACAAATCAGAGGAAGAAATGGAAAGTAAGAAAGATAAACTTCTTCCATTTGGAAATTTTGCTGGTACTGCACATACAGCAGCAGTAAGAGTAGTGAAGACACAGGGTCTGGAGACAAATGACCTATGAACTAATCCTAGCCGCCCTACTTACAAGCTCTGTGACTTTGGCCAATTTACTGAGCTTCTCTAAGCTTCTATTTCCGTATCTGTAAAATGGAGATGAAAACGTGTTCACAGGTCATGGGACTGTGTTGACGATTAAAGATAATGCACATTAGACACTTGACACAGTGTTTGGCACACATTATAAATACTTAATAAATACTAAATACACTTAATAAATACTAAATTTCATTAAATATATTTTTCTTAAAAGTAGAGAAATTATGATTATTATCAGAACTTGTGATTTATAAACTGCCCATCATATGTGATCTTACTAAGGTTTTCTTTTAAGAGTCACTATTAAATTAAACATTTGCACTCATATGATTAAGTTCCCTATGCTACCACTTAATGGAACAAAAGTATTTTAATAAAAACTTCCCCAGGTCTTTACATGGATATATACACACACATATATTAATATATATTCCCATGTTTAATTTTTACAGGAGCCCACTCTCCAGGTGAGGATGCCAAGGCACAGAGAAATTAAGTAACTTGTCCATAATCCATCAGCTATTATGGTAAAACCAGTGTTGTATCAAGGATGGTGTGATTCCAGAGTCTATACTTTTAACCCTATAATGCCTAGAAAGATGAAGCAAATGAGAAGCAGGACTGGAGTCCAATCCAGAGTTCTTTATTTGTTCCCAAATAGGATTCTTTCCTTACTAGCTTATACCTTTCCTCCATGAAACCTGCCTAAATAGGGCTGGAAGAAGGGTTAGACTAATTATTCAGAGGTCTGGGTTCCAGACTGGTGCTGCCGTTTAACTACATATGTGACTTAGGGTAGGGCTGAATAGGGATTTAGTACTTTGAGCTTTAGTGTTATCATGTGCTACTTCACTGTGGCAACTTGTCTATACAACTGCATTTTGAGTTATAACGTGAAGTTCAAGTTAAATGGTTAGTGGTAATTACTTTTGAAAATTTGAGAATACTAAATAGCACCAAGATATTATCGTTATTATTACTAATATTAATATACTATCTTTGAATATATATTCTGCCAAAAAGTCACAGATCTGATTGATAATGATTATCTAAAGTCACAAATCTTATTGATAATAAGTATCTAGAGGTGTTTTGTTTTTGTGTTTTAAACTACCAAGCTCCAGATCCCAACCTTTAAGGATCTGATCAGTTGGTTGGGCATGGGCTTATGCAATGCAGTTTTTAAATCTCTCAGGTATTTCTGATTAAACAGGTTTACAAACCTTTGGTCTATGCCATATAGTGTCACCATGGATGATAGACTATCTTGAGTATTTCCTATCTATGTTTTCTTGAGCCTGATATTTATCTTCCCTAAGACCGAGTTCCTAAACAAAAGTTATATATTCTTATTTTTTTCTTGTAAAACTTGTGGAACTTAGATCAGGACTGGGTAGAATTGTTGATTGAGTTAATTTATTGGCTTTATTGAAGCCCGTTGTAAGTGGATGTCCTGCCTACTTTATATATGGAAAACAATTTTTAAAAGAAATAGTGTGAAAGTCCCATAGAGAGCTCTTAATTGACAATGAAGAATTACCTTCCTGAATGGCACCCCCAAGGCATGGGTATAGATTAAGTAACCTTTTAAGGTAATGACCCTTTAGAAAGGTTAGTCTTGATTCAAAGGCCAAATCTAGACAAGCAAATAATTTTGGAGAAAATAAAATAGCTGAATCCAGCCAGTGAACTGAATATTTAGTTAACTACTCTTTAAATGAAGTAGTACTCTTCAGGATTCACTAGAGTTTAAAATGTGACTCAGTGTTTTACTGAGGTGTGGTATCATGGAGCACAGACTGTAACCAAACCTGGGATTGAATCCCAGCATCACAACTGAACAATTGTATAGATGTAGGTGTAGGCACAGTTTCAACTTTCTCAGAACCTATGTCTTCTCATCTGTGTGACTGAGAGAGTATAAACAAGGTGACAAACACATGCAAAGCACAGGTGCTGGCACATGGTGAGCATGGGATAAATGGTAGCTACTATTATTTTCAGACATAACTAATCCACCCAGAACTGTCTGTTTTACCCTGATGGTCGGAAGAAATTAATGCAGTTGCTGAAGCAGTGGAGGAGTGCATAAAGCACTGGGAAAGGCTGACTTAATACATGTGATTTAATTCCAGAATGTGTTTCTGAAAATCCCCTGACTTCTCTGTGAATACCCATTATCTCTCTGCTAAAAACAAAACAAAACAAAAAGCAAAACACCACAAAAAAACAAACAGAACAAACCAAGGTGCACAACACCTCTTGCAGCATTTTGGCTGCTTGTTTTAGAAGGAGACATTGATAAATTGGAGAGGATCCAAAAATGATAAAAGGATTAGAGGATGTGACCTACCGAGAAAGATTATGAAACAATCTTCATACATCCAGCCTGGAGCTGTGTTGGCAGTGGGTGGGGATATGATAACTGAACATAAATACTAAGAATAGATAAGAAGTAAGGAAATGAATTATTTCAGGTGATTAGACCATGGGCAAATGAGGATTGATGGCCTTGAACCAGAAAAGCAAGCACTTATGTGAAGTATTCTTAGAAGAAAAATTTCAACAGAGAGGTCAATGAATTAAGACCTTGATTATTTCATTTTAAAGGTGATTCTATGCACCTCTTTAGATGGCAGGTGCACACGCTGGTTCTTCCAAAGAGTCAAACCTGATGGATGAGAGAGGAAGGTGTGTCCTGGCTGCCTATGGTTTTTGTGGTGGTTGCTGTTGTTGCTTTGGGGAGGCGGTGGCACTAAGGCTTAATGGAATGTACAAATCTCCAGTGGTGATGATCTATATTCATTTCTTCTCCATTTTTTTCCTTATTCTAGATTGGTGACCCCCAAAATAATGTCTTCTTGAATCCCAGAACCAATGAATGTGACCTTACTTGGAAAAAGGGTCTTTGCTAAGGTAATTGAGTTAAGGATCTTAAGATGAGGAGATCATTCTGTATCCTTTGGATGTGTACTAAATCCAATAACAAGGGCTCTTTGAAGATACAGAAAAGAAGGCACTAAAGACAGATGAAGAGAAGGAAGCAATATGACCATGGAAATAGATTAGAATGATGGAGCCAAGGATGCTAAGGGTTGTCTATAGCAAAAGGGAGCTGGAAGAGACCAGAAAGGATTCCTTCTGGAATCTTCACAGCCTATCAACACCTTGACTTCAAATTTTTGGTTTCCAGAACAGTAGGAAAATAAATTTATGTTGTTTTAAGCCACCAAGCTCATGACAATTTGTTAGTGAAGCCCTAGGAAACTAAGAACCAGTATGATGACTAATTTTTTTTAAATATAGAATTTTCAGAATTTCTCAACATTAGCCACCAAATTAATATAAGGAAAAGAGTCTTATATGCTACTTGTGGTTGAAATATTGGGATTAGGTGAGGTATGTCTTTAAGTTACCAATGCTCTATGGAAGATAGAGCATAAAAAAGGTGAGGGCAGGCAGAGGTCTAAGATACTGACATAGTCAGGGACTGGCCATGAAAGCCCACTGTAGCAGAGGGCTTGACCAGAGGGCCAAGAATTAGGGCTGAAGTTCTATGTTTAAGAAAATACTCAAATATGGTTTTTCTAAGTTTTATTTATTTTAGAGAGAGAAAGAGTGCAGAGTGGCAGAGGGGGAAGGAGAGTGCAAAGCATACTCTGTGCTGAGCATAGAGCCTGATGTGGGGCCTGATTCTACAATTCTGAGATCGTGACCTCAGCCAAAACCAAGAGTCATATGCCCAACCAGCTGGGCCCCCAGGAGACCCCTCCCCCCCAAAATACTCAAATATGTTTTAAGAAAGAAGATATAAAATGAAGTAGGCAGGGTATTCATTAAGTGTTGGATCCTGGGTTAGGTACTTTACATAAATTTTTTAACAGTAAAAGCTATTTACCTAACACTTAAGATACATGCTATGTACTCTTCTACAAACTATGTGGATGGTATTTTATTTGGTCCTATTGTATAATGAATGCAGTTAGCATCATACCCATTCACAGTTGCAGAATATAAGTTTTAAAGAGATCAATCCTTTTCCCAGGTTTCCACAGTAAATAAGTAAAAGATCTCAGATCTGTCTGATTCCATAAGATATGCAATTCTGTTGAAGGTCACCCAGGTAGTGAAAGTCAGCAAAAGATTCACCCATTTCCCTGCCATTTGCAAAGGCTGTACACTCTTTTCTCAGAAACTTCACTTCAAATAACAAAACAGTGGTGAGAGAGAATAGAAATGCCACAGTGGGCAATATAAATTTGTATACTTTCATTCAGACCAAGATGCCGCTAAAAGGAGGAAAGAGCAAGCTCTGCACCAGAGGCCGTGGCTGTAGGCACAGGAGCACCCAGGTGTGGAAAATGAAAAAAGAACTCAGCTGAGGGATTTCTGAATGCAGAGAGGCAGAGGCAGAGACAATCTTAGGGTATCACTGAGTTCAGGGCCTTCAGTTCCCAGGTACACTACAGTCTCCAACACACAGTGAGACTCTTGAGCTAATTGATTTGCACTTATATAGCTTTTGAGGATTATAGTCCTCATCATGTGTCTTTTTTGTCCTAGGATGCTGGTAGGCCAGCATCTGCCATGCCACTGATTACCATGCAAAGTGTTTTGAAGATCGTCTCAGAATGAAACACAACCAGCAATGGGAAAAGCTACTGATGCTAGAAAGAAAAGGCACAGAACTCATGCCAATAAAATATTGGTTCATGATTGTCTTTTCACTTTTAGGCATGGGAGCCAGGCAATGGAAGTGTATGTTCTAGACTCATCCCACTAAATGGAAATTACAGTCCATGTGACTATGCAATAAGTGGCAGATATTTGCCAAATGAATAAATTCCCCTAATCAGTGCTTTGGTGGCTCAAAGAAGGACTGGTATGGACAGTGAGATGAGATCATCAGGATTCAATCTTGTCTCTCTCACTTCCATTAGGTAAGTTATTTAATTTTTCTGTTTCTAAAATTTCTCATCTGCTAAATGTAAATTTTAAGAAAATCATTGATCTAATAGAAGTGTTGGAAAGATTGAGATACTATATAGTCAAACCAGAGGGCGGCTACACCACTGATGGTGGTAGTAGATAGTTATTTTACCACATTTGTCACTTCTGTGAAGCCTGTCTATTCCACTGCTATTGTAAAGGTCTCAAAGACTAGTGTATGACCCCGTCACTTCAGGCCATTATCACAAACCACCAATCCCCAATTGTTTTTAAAAGTCTGTATCATTGAAACATACAAACACTATTTTGTATTCATTTTCACAAAGGATTAAATTTTAGATCTGTCCTTAGAGGGTCAAAAATATCAAATTATTTTCAGATTGCTGATGAAGAAGGAGGGTATGATGGCTTTTATAAACTTCCCTTTCTGTGGTCAACAGCTTGATTCACAGAGTGGCTCATGAGACTTGGGAAGAATAATCTGTGGCCATGAGTTATAATAGTCTGGGGGTGAAAGTCCTGCTCCTATGTCATTTTCAAAGGTCTCTGACCCACAAAGGGAATGGGCAGCACCTATCAGAAGCATACCTGACCAGGGGGCTTTTGTTGTTGTTGTTTTGTTTTTAAGATTGATTGATTGATTGATTGATTGATTGATTTGAATAGAGAGGGAGGGCAAGCAGGGGTAGGAAGAGGGACAAGCAGACTCCATGCTGAGCTCAATCAACCCTGACACAACATGCAAGACTCAACCTCACAACCCTGAGATCATGACTAAATCAAGACTCTGACACTCAACTGACTGAGCCACCCAGGCATCCCAGAAGTATACCTTTCTTGTCAGGCTTGAGTGGGACCTTGAAGTTCCTCTGGTTCTGACTTCTGCACAGTTTCTTCTCAGGAAGTTACCAGGCTTGCTCATGAAAACCTCAAGATGGTGAACTGCATGGAAGGATAGGGGAGCCTGTTTCTGCTTTGGATGGTTCTTATAGAAAACTTGAAGAGATACAAAAGCCATCTACTCACAAGACCACCACACAGATGCTGGTCTACTGCCTTTCTTGTCTTCACACATTCAAAGCCATCCATTTATGTCTCTCCTGGGGCTTCCTTTTCTTCAGATTGTAACTTCCTGGTTCTTTCTTTGGATCCTCACACTGTTTAGGTTCTCCTGACACCTTGGATTCTCCAATCTGAACATGCTGTAGTTTGTCTTTTAGAGTGTGGCATGAGAAGTACCTTCCACACATCCAAGTGCATTCTGACCAAGGCATGAGTATTATCCTCCTTTCTAAATATGTCATTTTTATTAAAGCATGCATACTAAAAAGTTTTGACATTTTTCACAGCTTCAGAATTTATTATTTTCTCATACTCTAGGAACAATCAACTATTTTTCATCTTGCCTCATTCATACTCCACAAATAGCTCTCAACTGATAGTCTTATGAACTAAAAAAAAATCATTGGGTACAGTCTTAGTATTAGGTACTAATTGTCTCCATTACTAGATGCTAAGCCTCTTGAGTCAAAGGGATCAGCTCAGATTTAGAAACATCACTGAACATGCATCATGCATGTGCTAGGCACATTTACATATATTATCTTATGTTTTCTTCACAATAAAAATGAAAAACAGCTGCAGACATGTGAAATGTCTTATATCTCTAATGAGCAAGAGACAAATCTGCAACCTGAATGCACACCTTCTGCTTTAATTACAGTACCCTTTCTTATTTTTAACTTTAATTTTGAAATATTTCAAACAAAAAATTGCAGAGAATACCACAATAGAAACTTGTGCCCTAAAACACCAAATTTTTTTCAGATTATTAATATTCTGCCAAATTTGCTTCACCTGTAAGATATCTGGGACTATTAACTTTCGGGAGAAAACATATTGCTACACTTAATTTCAATAATTGTTAATGATTTATCAAGAATTCCTATTTCGGGGATCCCTGGGTGGCTCAGCGGTTTAGTGCCTGCCTGCAGCCTAGGGCCTGATCCTGGAGCCCCGGGATCAAGTCCTGCGCCGGGCTCCCTGCATGGAGCCTGCTTCTCCCTCTGCCTGTGTCTCTGCCTCTGTCTCTCTGTATCTCTCATGAATAAATAAATAAATAAAATCTTAAAAAAAAAAAAAAGAATTCCTGTTTCTTTTTGAGTCATTCTGGCTAATTCATGTATTTCCAGAAAATTATTCATTTTATTTATATTTTTTAATTCAGGTGCATAATGTTTTTCATACTATTCTCTTAGTATTTAAATTTTTTCTATGTTCAAACCATAAGAGTCTAAATCATAGGAAACAAACTGAGGACCACTGGAGGGGGAGGGGTAGGTGAGTGATGGACATTAAGGAAGGCAGGTAATAAAATGAGCAACAGGGTATTATATAAGATTGATGAGTCAGACTTCTACCTCTGAAACCAAGAGTACATTAGATGTTAATAAATTGAATTTAAATAAAATTTTAAAAATACAAAAATCCCACAAAAAACAAAAAAATTTTCTACATTCTATGTAATTATGCTCCATTTATTTATATCATTGTTGTATATTTGTACATTTGTTTTTTTTCTTCCATTTCATTCTTGTTAAAGTCTTGCATATTTAAAAATTTTTTTCCAAAGGAAGAGCTTTAGAGTTTATTGACATGCTCTATTGTTTCTTAGACTCCTATTTAATTATTTCTTCTCTCTAGCTCACTTAGGTTTGCCCTCTTAGTATTCTGTTAAATGAATTAAATGCTTAAGTGATTTATTTACACTCGCTCATTTTAGAGATCTGTTAAACTTACATTGTCATTCATTTTTAAATATTTTGTAATTTTCATTTCCTTTTTTATCCCATAAATTATTTAGGAATTCATTTCTATGTATCAAAATACATGCTTTGTTCAAAGTGCACTTTCTACTTATTTATAATTAAGTTGTCTCTTGGACAAAGGATGTAACATGCATATTACTGAATCTTTGAAACATTTTGAGGCTTTTTTTTTAAATTGAAGTGTAGCTGATGTATAATATTATATTAGTTTCGGGTGTAAAACAGTGATACAATATTTATATACGTTATAAAGTGATCAGCATGAAAAAGTTTAGCTACTATATGTCACCAAATGAAGTTGTTACATATTATTAACTATAATCCCCATGCTGTACATTATATTCCCGAGTCTTATTTGTTTATAATTGGAAGTTTGTATCTTTGAATCCCCTACCCTATATGAGCCATTTTTTATTTTTTTGTGACTGAACGTTTGGTCAATTTCAAATGTTCTGTGCATGCATTTTATCCATCATTGCAGATTCATATACACAATGCATATCTATCTTATTAACTTTCCTGATATTTTAACTTCATTTTTTCAAATCGACATACCATAGATCTATTTTTTGGTGTTCATTTGTATGATTTTAAGCAAAATGTAGATTTATGTAGCCACTGCCATGATCAGGATACAGAGTAGTTATTTCACTGCAAAAAACTCCCTTCTGCTATCCCTTTGTTATCATGTCTTTTCCAAATCTGTAACTCCTCGTAGTCATTGCTCTGTTCTCTATTACTATAGTCTTTTCTACTTGAGAATGTCATATAAATGGAATTATATAGTATGTAACCTTTTGAGATTGGCTTATTTTATTCAACATGATGCCTTTGAGATGTGTCCAAGCTATTAAATATATTAATAGTTTGTTCTTTTTTAATGATGATACCACATTTGGCTTATCCATTAACTTACTGAAGGACATTTGAGTGGTTTGGTTATTATGAATAATGTTGCTATAAATGTTCATGCACTGTTTTTATTTCTCTAGGTTAAATACTCTGGGAGTGGATAGTTGGATCCTAAGGTAAGTATATGTTTAATTTTTTTTTTTTATCCTGCTTCGGTATCAGGATAATACTGGCCTCATAGAATGATTTTGAATAAATTCCCTTTATTCCATTATTTATAAGATTTTGATAAAGACTGTCATCAATTATTATTAATTTTTTAATGTCTGGTGGAAATAACCAGTGAAATCATGTAATCTGGGACTTTTTTGTGCTGGGAGATGTTTGATTTCTAATTCAATTTTCACTCTTGCTAATGGTGTATGAGATTTCCTATTTTTTTTTTTTGATTCAAGATTTATGATTCAATTTTTGTTAATTTGTGTATTTTAAGGAATTATCTGGGTTTTTTTTTCTCAGTTACCTGATTTGTTAGTATATAATTATTTATAGTAATCTTATCACACTATGTATTTCTGGGGGTATCTGTTGTATTGTTTTCTCTTCCATTTCTTGTTTTGTGTTTTTGAGTCTTCTCTTTTTTTCTTAGTTAATAGAGTTAAAACATTGTCATTTTTTTTTTGGAAAAACTGCTCATTACTTTGTTATATTATTATTATTATGTTATATTATTGTTTATTCTGGTCTCTTTTTTTATATCTGATTTTTCTTTGTTATTTCTTTCCTCCAATAAATTTCAGTTAAGCTTCTTCTTCTTCTGCCTCCTTGTGGTATAATGTTAAGATGTTTATTTGAACTTTTTTTCTTAATACAAGCATTTTTTTAAAAGATTTATTTATTTATTCATTCAGAGAGAGCAAGAGAGAGGCAGAGACACAGGCAGAGAGAGAAGCAGGCTCCATGCAGGAAGCCCGATGTGGGACTCGATCCCGGGTCTCCAGGATCACACCCCAGGCTGCAGGCAGCGCTAAACCACTGTGCCACCGGGGCTGCCCTTAATACCAGCATTTATAGCATAGATACACTCTAACATTTGCCGTTTTTTGGTATATTTTTTAATTGGAATTCCACCTGCTAACATATAACACCCAGTGCTCATCCCATCAAGTGCCCACTTCGGTGCCCATCATCCAGTCCTCCTATCCCCCTATCCACCTCCTCTTCCACTACCCCTTGATTGTTTCCCAGAGTTAGGAGTCTCTCATGTTTTGTCACCCTCTCTGATTTTTCCCACTCATTTTCTCTCCTTTCCCCTATAATCCCTTTCACTATTTTTAACATCTGTCATTAAAAAAAATAAAAAGATTTAAGTTCCTAAGTTCAGGGTTCCTATTCTATAATGTAACACTCTGTGTGCAATGATCTGGGTCCATCCACATTGCCAAATGGCACTTGGGCAAAATGGAAACTGATACCAAAATGCCGATGTTCATGGTACTTGTGTCTAGAATAATAAAATTCTTTATCTCTGAAAAAAAAAGGTTACTAGTAAATTGCAATCTTACTATATACTGTGACTATAATTTCTATAGTACATTACAGTTTCAAGCACTGTGAAAAAAAATATACATACATGCTTAATTTTAAATAAGCTGCCAAATAGCTTTCCAGAGTCCTGTACTATTTTGCATCCCCGGTAGCAGTATATAACCATTGCTAGTTTCTTTACATTCTTTCCTGATATTGCTATTATTTTTTATTGAAACTATTCTTATAGATGTGAAATGGTATCTCATTAATTTACATTTCTCTAACAATTGAGAAATCATGCCTACATACTCCTTGGTGAAGGGTCTGCTCAAAACCAGTTTTTATTGTGGTTGTTTGCTTTCTTGCTGTCAAATTTTGAAAGCTCTTTATATATTCTGAATAGAAGTCCTCTTTGTACATGAAATTTGCAAATATTCTCTCTTAGTCTTTGTTCTGTCATTCTCTTATCTGTGTTTTTTATCAAAGCAAAAGTTTGAAATGTAATGAAACCCACTTTACTTTTTTCTTTTATAGAATGTGCATTTGGTGTCATGCTTAAGAATCTTGCTTGTTCCCCACAAAGACCTTCTCCTAACTCTTCTGTCATATAATTTATCATAACATTTTTTCTTATCCTGTATGCTGTATGTTGTCCTTGGTGCTGTTTTCTAAACCACTGATTTTTTCTTCTACTATGTCTAGGCTATAGTTATCACATCAGTTACATTTTTTTATTTAAATGATGATATTTTTCATTTCCAGGCTTATCAATTGGTTCTTTTTCTGATGTCTCTGATATTATCTTCCTATCTGTGCACTTCCATAATGTTTTCAAATAAATGTTATATTGTCATTATCTTTTGATTATCATCATACTAAGGGCAGACAAATAGACTAAAAAATGTAAGTTTTTGTCATATAGTAAAATTTAATATGGAATGGATATTTTTATAATATTCATTGTGCTAGCTGTCTTGCATTTTTCAATGCTTTTGGAACTTTGATTTATATATTCATTTTGAGTGGAAGTTTTGGTCTGTTTAAGATCTATTTTGTAGGGACATCTGAGTGGCTCAGTGGTTGAGCATCTGCCTGGGGCTCAGGGCATGATCCCAGGGTCCTGTGGGGAGCCTGCTTCTCCCTCTGCCTATGTCTCTACCCCTCTCTCTCTCTCTCTCTCTCTCTGTCTGTCTTTCATTGATAAATACAATCTTTAAAAAAAAAAAAGACCTATTTTGTATTGTACAATCTTTCCCTGACAAGAAGTTTGTGGTTATTTGGGTGAATTTATACCTTAGCACCTTACTCTAAAGTAGGTATTTCACAGATATTTCAGTGCTCTGCAGGGGTGTTGGCTATATTCCAAATCCACTCAGAGAGCCAAAAGTCAGTTTAATTTAGTTCAGCATCATGAGGCTATTGCTTTCTCCCAACTTTCTAGTCCAATACCTTTTAATGAAAGAATAATTCCATGAAGCAATTTGGGAATTGATATTTTCTGTCTCTCTATAAGGAAGGAAATATCAACATAACCCTAGCTTCCTAGGACCACTAAGAATGGACCCAGACCCAATCCTGAGTGGAGTGCTCTGGTCCCTCTTACCCGATGATAGCTGAGCTCCTTGATACCATAGTTTGTTTCTGTCATCAGAACCAATAGGCCCGAGGGGACATTTTACTAATAGCTTTTCTTCACCCCTCCCCCCAATGGATTCTCTTTTTTTTGTACGTTCATTATTATTGCCTGTGCATGGAGTTGAGGAGGACTAATAAAGAGTTAACTTAAGGAACCGATGTGAATGGAAATACTTTTTTCCCTCCACACTTCCCTCATAGAGTTCATAATGAAAACCTCTTTGAGGAAATGTTTTACTCATGACTGTTCACTGGGCCATCAAATCCAGACATCCCAGAACAAGGTCTTCTGACCACCACACAGAATATTGAACCATCTTGAATATTGCTAGTATAGGTTCTTACATCACTTCCTTTGTTGGAAAACAAAGCTTCTTGCTTTCCTTCCTTAGACCTCCTGTTTCTGAATCACTCAAATATTTTAATTGTCTCACATTTGGAGAGAACAACATTCTCATGCAACATTCCATTGCTGACAGAAAGGCTGACAAGGCAGCTGACACAGTGGCTATTACTTTAGCAGTTTCTAAACAATATCATTTTGCTGCCCTTCCGCTTTCAGTGAAATTATAGGGTGCTTTCTTCTTTGTAGAACAATGGAGCTCAGCTCCCACACCAGGGGTCCTGAACCGATTCCATACCAACCTCCTGAGCCTCAGCATTAATACAATTATCATTGAAGTTGTCAATTCAGGCATTCACAGCTTCACTATATTGGTTCATTTTGGCATGCCAGAAAAATTAGGAATGGAGTTACAAGCCCTTCTCTGGATATATAATGTATGTGTGTATATATAATATATATATGTATATATATGTGCATAAAATATGTGTGTGTATAATCTCCTGCTAATTTGAAATGCATCCTGAGTAAATAAGAGCAGTATTTATAGAAATGCATGGTGACAGATCAGCTGTGAATCTGAACTGGGGGCTGATAAATTCTCATTACCTTCATCTATCTGACAAATGAAATGACCTGCTAAGCAGCTGCTGAAAATTCAATGAGATACCTGCAAATAGCAAGCATTCCATGTGAAAAATGGACAAATTTGGTGAACATCTTGGACTGGAATCAAACAAAATGAAGGATAAAGAAGAAGTTCTCCCTATCCCCTGAATCTGCAGGGCTATTGAAAATGGTGGCATTTTGGGTTACCAAAATTGGCTGTTACCAATTTAATTTTTGTTCCATTCCCAGTTCACGGAGAAAGCAATTCCTGACTTTTCCTTATCCTAAGATTTCCATTAATATCTCTCTTAAGTTCTTAACTAATGCACAGGATTGAGGTGTGTCCACATATAGAGCAGCAATCTCCAACACAGAATATGCACATCCAAGGTGGAGTTAAAGTGATGATCTACTGAGGAAGTGAGAGAGTAAACTTTGAAAACTACCCTTGCTATTTTTGCTTTATTCTTTTTAGGTACATTTGCAATTTTTAAAAATGTTTATGAAATATTAGTGTCATCATATATGATGTCATTATAAATGATAGATATATCACTTTTATATTATATATTATCACATACAATAAGTGGTAAATATATAATAAACAATAAATGTTAAGTTTTATTACTATATGTAATATAAATAGCATGCTCATGCTATGCTCATTTTTTTAAGTGCTAGAACTGTACAGTTAAAAAAATTGAGAACACTGTTCTAGAGAAAGTCTTAATGTTAATATGCACATAAGCCATATGAAGATTTTGTAAAATGCATATAGAGATTCAGTAGGTCTGGGATATGGTTAGAAAGTTTCCATTTCTAACAAACTCTCAGGTAATGCTGATGCTGCTAGTCCTTGCATTACACTTAGAATGGTAAAGCATAAGTATGATTTAATGTCCTCCTGAAAGTATCCTCTTCCCCAAATATTTTTCCTTCTGGGACAGAAAAGACACCTGGAAACTCCTGCATTGCAACTTCTATTTGGAGGGCAAAGGTATTTCTTTCTATTTGTTTTGTTTTGTTTTAATTAAAGTCTCCTTGGATAGGTAGATATATAGGTATGTAGAGGTTGGTATCTTCTAGAAACAAATGCTGGGGCAAAGATTGGCAGGCATCAAATTTACTGGGAAGTGCTCTCAGGAGATAGTTGTGAAATTATAAGAAAAAGTTTAGTGGGATTAATTCGAGTTCCTAGTACCGTAGTCTTAAGATTGCAACTAATACTCATCAAGTTTGAACCAAGTGACACTAAGAAGTGTCCAAGAGAATGATCTGGGGATCCAATACATTCTTCTCTGTTTACATAGTATAACAATATTCTATCTTCCTGATAGTCACAGTCCAGAACCCTGGCCTTACCTTTCTGCTGGTCTTTTAGAACAATGAAGTTGAAGGGATGAGGAGGAAGCTATAGCTTAAAGTTCAATGGTATTCATTCATTTTCTCTCTTTCTGATAATCTGTTATCTTGCAGAGCCCCAAATCTGGGCTCTCACACAGTTCCCAAGTGAGTCATTGAAACTGATAGTAAGTGGGCCCCTCCTATTTTTGGATCTCAGGCACATGATATTACCTGTTGGGATCCTTGATGTGCCCTGGAAGATGGCACTTGTTCCTCACAAGACATCATCGTTAAACTTGTGCCTCTGTTGCAACTTGCTCTATTGGTGTAGCATCTTTTAGGTGGTATGGAATATGATAGAACCAGCAGATCCCACCCATGATCGTGTGTTTATGGCCATACCTTCTTTGTTGTAGAGAGGCTGTCCTGGTAAAATACAGTATTATGCAGGATACAGTCCCTTGTTTTTGTATAAAAACAATGTGGGAAGCAAGTTCTGAAATATATGTGATGAATCAAGTCTGCCAGGAAAGAAAGGCAGAGCCATACTTGAAGGCATTTTAATTCTAGTCTTTGAGGGACCACTGTTATGAGAGATTAAAACATGAAGAATTGGGTAAAGGGTAAATTTAACTTTGATGCATATGCAAGAAAGGCATTAAGATAATTCTATGAGAGCTCTTGACCTGGAATACTTTTTCAGAATTCTCCCATATGTGAACAAGGGAACCAGGGTTATATACATTCCCATGGACAGGTCATTGGATATGGAATGCTTTGGGGAAGGAATAGGACCTTGGTCAAGGTGACCCTCTTCAGGTCAAGGCAGTCCCCCCTGAGGAGTTAATCTGAGAGCTGTCAGTTACCAACATTCCCATGACCAGAAAGAAGGAGTGCTTTACTCCCTAAAGGAAATGAGAGTATCTGAGCCATGTACCACAGTACCACAGCATCCACTACAAGATAAATGGATTCTTTTGATCCCTCCTCTTTCTTCTTTTCTGAAAGATCTATCTATCTATCTATCTATCTATCTATCTATCTATCATCTATCTATCTATCTATCTATCTATCAGAGAGAGAGAGAGAGGGAGGGTGGGAGAGAGAGAGTGTGTGTGAGCAGGGGAAGGGGCAGAGGAAGAGGGAGAGAAAGAATCTTGAGCAGCTCCCTATTGAGTGCAGAGCCTGATGCAGAACTCCATCTCAGGACCCTGAGATCAGAAACCTGAGCTGAAACCAAGAGCTGGATGCTCAACTGACTGAGTTACTCGGGAGTCCCTTTGCTCTCTGCTCTTAAAAGTTGATTATCATCAGTTTCTTTTCAGCGAGAAACTGTTAGTTTTCAGGAAAAGTTGTCAGATACATTGTCTATATAGTCTATTATATTAGAGAGCATGGCAGCTTAAGATCTCTGGAGGTGGAAAACTCTAGTAGAGAGATACTACAATTGAGAGAAGAAAATGTGAAAGTACCAAAGACTTCAGTAGCTATTTCCTAGTGTGACACCCAGCTAGTGTACCTCTTCCAAATCCCTGGAAGGATCATGTTTCTGTAAGGTCCTAGGCTGGCTAGTATGCATCCATCAGTAGGCACAGAGAACTGTGCAATACTGCAGAAGTATGCCAAGAGATGGTGACAAAGAGTCTTACACAACCTAATGTCTACAATCTAGTATTATAGGTTGGACCCTGGTAAATACAGAATTAATGAAAATGTGTCACCTCAGAACAAAGGTTTTAGCACTGTATGGTGGTTAGGAACACAGCCTGCATTAGCACATAGTTCTCTGCCCAGTCTGGCCAATCTCCCACTGACTGTCAATTAAACCTTCTTGAGGCACTAATTACACCTTATGTTGTACTCCCTTCCTAAGAATTTCTGCAAAACTACGATCTTTTCTATTTACCTTTCTATAGTTCTTTATTATACACTCACAAATGATCTCAAAGCAATTTCACATAGTGGGTATTATCCTTGTTTTTTCAGACAGAGTAAGGAGTTACATACACAGAAGTTACACTCTGTTTCTTTCTTGAGACCACTGTATGATCTTGTTTACATGATATAGCTTCTCAGAGTCTAAAGTTTCTTGCCCATAATGTGGCCAAAAATAGGACTCAAACAATAAACATAAAGATTAAACAATAATAATGGCCATCTTGTAATCTGTATTGAATAATTTTCAACTATCACTTAAAACCATTTTTATCTTTAAGGTTTTTTAATGTACTAGGAAGCAAAATATACAATATTGTATATGTGATTCAACTAAGAACAAAGGAATCCAGCAAAATTATGTAAATCAATTGCATGAGTGTTTCCAAGCACATTTTATTATAATTATTTTGGCTGATATAAATATTATGTTCAACTTTCCCTTTTTCTATATCCCAAGAAGATAAAGTTTCTAGAAAGCTGAATGCCAGATCAGCGGGTCCTTTCCCTGAATTATTCTCAGCACTGTCACTGTGTAGAAGACATTTAACATTTCGTGTTTCAATTTCTTTACCCACAAACCGGAGGCCATCATCCTGACCTGCATCATCAAAAAGCAATTTCTATTAGCAAATTAATGACTGTTGAGGCAGCTATCAATGCTGAGTATCATTCATATTAGATTGGGCTTCAATTGCCAAACAGAAAGCGAACCATTCCAGGAAACCCCTTTGGGAACACGAGTTTAAAGTTTTTTCTTTCTCTGGCTGCTAAGGAAAAGTACTGGTCAAAGAGAAGAGGGAAAGGCAAGGGCCGTGGGCGGGGGGGGGGGGGGGGGGGGGGGGGAGAAGGGCAGGGAGGAGAGGAGATAAAACGGTTCAAGGTTGTACTTCCCTGACTTCTTTCCTGCAATGTCGGCCTCACCCTTTATGACAAGGTCTGGGGAAGATGTAGTTTATGATGTGCTTCAAGTGTGATAAAGAAGCTGAGAGGTGAGCCCGGGAAGGGTTAGGTGTCCTTGAGGACTGGATGGGCTTGAGTACTCAGTGAGGATGGATGTTATTAAATTGAATTATTATTATTAGCACTTAGACAACGTGAAGAGGAAAAGGAGGAGAAAGGAAGGAGCTAAATTAAAACTGCGTGTGGGACACATTGTGAGAGAATTCTGAGAGCTGCAGCTGACCTGTAAATATGATACAGACAACTCAGAGGGGTTCATTATCCAGTAGGCATTCTTTAATTCCACGAAAAATGTGTTTTACTAAGAGTTTTTTCTGAAGGTTTGGAGGCAAGCCCATGCTTCTTCTGTGGTTTCACTGAGAAACAGATATAACTAAATAAGATTTCTAAAATCTGCTCTTTGAGTAATATCTGTTCTAGTCAAAATGGACCCCTCTCTTCTGATATTTGCCCATGTCATTCCACCTTCCATAGTACCTTCATGCTTTTCTGCTCTGATTCATATTCTCCCCACCCTTCTCAAGCCAGTTTTGAAATTGCATTCATCATTTTTATTGGTGGTAGTTGACATTTATGAAGCACTTACCATGTGCCAGGCACTGTGCTAAGCACTTAGTATTTATTATCTCATTTTATCTTCACATGTGCCCTATGAGGTAGATTTTGTTGACCCTATTTCACATTTGAGGATGTTATCTTAGAAAGGTATAGTAGTTTGACCCCAGGACTCACAATAAGTGTCAGAAATGGGATTTAATCCTGATACAGTTTGACTCCAAATCTTTTGATCCTAAGTGCTATGTTTTCCATGAAGTCTAAGCAGAAAACAAACTTGTATTGACTTGTCAATCCTATCAGCTTCTCTTCATTTTTGTTACTTTATCTAGGAGTACAAATAAAAGGGATGGGAGAAACTGGGAGGGATCATTACAACTCTGAGCAGAATTACTACCTTTAGGATTATTTTGTAGATGTCAATAAAAAAGATGATTAATGAAACCACCAATGGAAGAGAACTTGAGTCAAGGAAAAAGGTATTTAGTATAGATGAGGAAATGCTGAGCAATTTTCCCATAAAAATATAAGGCAATCTATTTAGAACATCATTAATGTTCCGTGAGACATGCACTGATGCTTACATTTCTGTTTTTATATTATTTGATCTATCAGTAGCAATCAACTATTGAAAGATACCTCCTCTTTGAAATACTATTTCTCTCTTCTGCTTCCACAATGGAGACAACATTGTTCTCCTATCTAGGATTTTCACTTACGTCATAAACTTGTATCTTCCCAGGCTTCTGTGCCTCTAGGTATTGAAACCCTGGTGTGCTCCAGGATCTTTCCTTGGCACTCTCCTTGTCTCCATTCATGCTCCTTTAGGCGACCTGGGTGACTGGCTGTATCTATTCTCAAAAACATTATTTTGCATCTCTACAACAATCTTTAAAAATATCATCTCTGTCCTAAGCTTTCCCTACACTTCAGACTAGATTATCCCACTGATATTTAAAAATTCTACATGAATGTTTAATAGCCATCTCAAACTTTACCTGGCCCAAACACAAAAAGGCAACCCCTAATTTTTCAAGAAAAAATTCTTCCTCAAACCAAGCCTTCCTCCATCTTAAAAAGAAAAAAAAATTCTATTGTATGAGTTGAGAATCTAGAGATTATCTTTGTTGCTTCTCTTTTACTCAACCTATCATGTTTCCTCTAATGAGTCTTATCAATTGTTTCTCCAAACAGTTCTCAAATTAGCTCACTGCTTTAAATCTCCATTATATCCTAATTCAAGACTTAATAGCTTCTTACCTCTCTCAAAATCAAAATCTACTCTTCTCTACGTGTCCATGTTCCAGTCATCCTCCAAAAGGCTGGCAAACAGACTTCATAAAAGAGTAAATCATATAAAGCCATTCATTTGCTCAAAGCATTCACAGGATGTGCCATTCCAGTTTAGTAAACACTCACACCTCTGACCTTGGCACAGAAAGCTCTTCATGTGGTGACCCTGGGTTAGAGATCAACCACTCTTCCCCTTCCCGCTAGCATTCAGTTATACTGGTCCCTTTTCTCTGTGTACAATCCAAGATCATTCTTGCCTTAGACCTTTCTCATATTTATCTCCTCTGCCTGGAATGCTTTTCCTTATGACCTTCACAGCATTTTCTTTGGCCTATTACTTCATTGTCATCTTAAATATCACCTCCCAAACAATCTAAATTAGCTTCCAAGTCACTCTGATATCACCCTATTTTATTTATCTGAATAGCACATATCTTCATGTACTTTCTTCATGTTTATTTTCTTTCTCTCTTTCCTTCTGACTAGGATGCTGATTTATGCAAACAAGCTTTGTTCATTTTTATAATACTAGTGATTAGACAAAGTCTAGTACAAAGCAGACATTCAGTAAATTTTGTTGAAAAAAAGAGGGGAAAGAAAGAAAAAAGGAACAGAAAAGGAATGATCATCTATATCAATGAGCTGAATTCTTATTGTGTAGAGAATGAATTTGAAATTTGACATAAGGATGTACCTATAGTGATGAAAGTGTCACTGAAATTTTGTAAGGCCAGGCGAATGATTAGAAGATGACAAATGAAGATTGTGCCTTTAAAAAGAAAAAAGCTGTTTAAGTAAAGGACGTGAAAAAAAAAATAGCACTGCAATCAAAGAAACTATTATATTCCTGAACAGAAATCCTCAAATTCATCTGATGTCATAGAGTGGAAAGCACTTCGGTGATTAAGTAAAAAAGAAAACCAGAGTGATATCACTGTGAGATGATACTATACTGAAAAACACTAGACAAAATATATGGTTATTGGTTTTCTAATATAGATCACAAAAATGATATACAAGGAAGATAAACTGCAGAGAGTGAGAGGCAGGTAGAAATTTCTCAAATATTTTCATATTTTTCTCAACAAAAGATAGTTTTTCTAATTGTTTAAGTAAAAAATCTGAGTATTGTACTAGAAACTCCCTCTCCCCTAAAAGTTATATCAAATCAATTACTCAGTTCTATCTGTAACCTGAATAGAACTGATTTACCTAAACAGTACAGCTGCAGTTGTTTTTCATGAAAAAAATCAGTCAGTTTAAGGCTTTAAGTTTTATTCTTAAAACCACACACATACAAAAACATGACAAAATATTAAAAAATCTTAATGAATTATGTTCATCCTGTGTATGTGCATATAAGATGGAGGGAGAGATTTGTGAGAATTTTTTTGCGTGTGAGAGAGGGGCAGGAGAGAGGGAGAGAAAAAGAAAGAGACAGAGAGGTGGTACTTAACTCAATATCATTTTTTAATCCTTCTCTTTAGATTTTCTGAAACTTTTTCTTTTCTTTTTCCCAATCCATGTTAACTCTTCTCTGCCCAACCACATATTTTGTTTCTATTCTTTTTTCTACTACCAGTAGCTCGTTGGTGTACTCAGTGTAAATACAATTAAGCACATCTAAGATCTCAGTTCTCCTTACTCACTTGTCAAGGACAACTATTCTATCACTACTGCAACCCTACAGGTAAATATAAACAGCCTCCATTGTTACCATCCTGTCTACATCATAGCACCATATCTCCTCTGGCCTCTTGCAATTGCTTCTTAGTTGGTCTCTCCCACATCTTTCTTTGCACAGTAACCTATGCAATACTTTTTTTTTTGGAAATAAATCACTCAAGATACTTTCTTGCTTAGAACTCTTAAATATCTTCCAATTGGGATAAGAGTAAATTCCAAATGTTTTCACACGGCTGAAAAGCTTTGTAGGATATGACACCTTCCTAATGTTTGAGGCTTTTCTCTCTTTTTTTTTGGTGATAAATTTTATTTTTTAAGATTTTTAAAATTTGAGTGTAGTTGGCACATAAAATTACATTAGTTTCAGGTATACAACATAGTGATTCAACATATCTCCATATGTTACACTATTTTTAAACATTTTCTCAAATGCCTTACTCTACAACTCATCCTTATTCTACAACTGCAGGAAACTTCCATCGATCCTGAAATATTCCATGCTCCCTTCTGCTTCTGGACCTTCTCATAATTATTCTTTCTTGTTATAGTGACCTCTTTTCCCTTCTCCCAGCTAACTCTATTCATCCATCAGCTACGTCTGCTAAAATATCCATCAGATAAATTTAATTCCTCCTATCAAATGTAATCATAGCATAATTGCCTTTTCCCCAAAGCCCTTATCATAAGAGCAATCCACTGCATTAGTATTTATGCAATTTTTATACTCCTTCTTAGACTACAAGCTACGTGAGGGCAATGATGTTGTCATTTTAGCACACTAAAGAAATTTAAGTTGTCTATCACTTGTTGTATAACTAACTAACTAACTAAATAAATAAATAAATAAATAAATAAATAAAACTATTAGAGGTCTACACCTTCAAAAGCCAGTGTATAGTATTTTACTGACTCTCCTTGCTGATAAAATTGCCTTTCATAAGGATGAGGAAACACTAAGCTTTCATAAATGACTATGATAAACAGGAAACCTTGTTCAGTAAGTGACAGGAACCTGAGGGAAAAATGACCATGTCATCTTGGAATTAATAACTTTGAGGAAGAAATATGGCCTCTTTATTGGTTAACCTAGTTCCCCTAATCCATCTGGTGAGGGTACCAGTAAGTATATAATACAGACACTATGTCTTTCCATGTAGACTTTGTCTGGCTCTATCGGTATTTACATTCCTATCTCCTTCTCTGTGCCTCCTATTTATTATCAGTTATGTTTCCAGAAGCCTTCTTAGAGGCAGCAATGATAACAAAATTTACTTTTACTTTCCTCAGCTCCATAATGACCTTGATAGCAGTGGTCATGCTGGTTAATTTGTACATATGTTTTCCTGATGCTGGATATATGTATTCATCTCCTGGAAGGGAAAAGCATTCATTTTATTACACATATTCTTATTTCCTTTCTGTATTTTTAATTCTTCCCTGCTGGGGCAGAGTCACTACAATAGGAATTATTTGATGAACTCATGTTGCACAGAACATGAACCAAAGATAGAAAGGGAAATGCAAACAAAGAGATATGTGAAAGAGGCCCTTGTATCTTTCAAAGTTCATATGGAAAGTTAAAAACCAGAAGGAGGTGAACAGCTAGAAAAACAAAACAAAACACCGGATTCAGGAAAATGATGACTTTTGCTTTGCATGGAGCAGGAAGCAGAACATGGGTTAGGGTAGATAAGGTACTGTTAAAAATGACAGCAAGGGCAGAATGATCATTCATTTCTTATTTCACTTCCATTTTATCTATCAGGAAGAGTGATCTTCAAACTGTAAAGCATAAAACAATGCATAAAGAGCAGATCATGAAGGAAGATAGATGCCTGGATCTTTAGATGGCATCTAACTGCTTTAAATAAGCTTAATACTTATTCACTGGATCCATGAAACTTCCAACACTTGATAATTCTACTTCAGTATCTTATACTGTTTTTGCAACTCTGACCTGGGATGGGCGCACAAATGGAGTATTTCTATGAGCCAAAACTTGATACTTTATCTCTGATCCAATGAGTGGTCCCCAATTGCCTTTCTTGTTAATTTGAATCCTATATCATTTTTGTGCTCCATTCATTTATGGAAATCCCCTTTACTTCGCCCTGCACCATATCCATTACTTGTTTAGAGTATGGCTTGAGATTGGTGTATGCCTTCCTAAGACACTGTATTTAGCTTGCTCTGTTGAAGACTACAATTGACCTACCCTCCTCAACTATTTAGCATGTGCCTTGCCATGGCTTTTCCCCCATTTGTGATAATTAAGCTGCTTTGCTTTAACAGCCAATCTATATATAGACCTCAGATTGTGCTCTTTCAAATGCCAAATCTTGGGTCCAAGAGCTATTACCTTTGATACTACTTATCAATGAAAAACAGGGGTTCTCAAGATTCAAGGGACTCTTTTTTTTTTTTTTTGAAACAAAGCCTGGTCTACTGGAGGTTTGTCAGCTTCATACAGACTTTAGAGACTTTGTGAAAACAACCATCTTAAATGCTGCCCTTCAGCATAGGTTTTCTCAATTTTTTCTTAAAAAAATGTTCTTGTTAAATAAGATTGTTTCCCTCTATGACCTCATTCTGATACCCCAGTCCTCTCATGCTTAGCCTGGTCAAGTGTGAACATAAAGTCTGTCCTATCTGGAAGCCAAAAGGGTATTTGCCAATATGTGACACTTGCAGAGAATAGAGAAAGGACCTCTTTACCCTCCACTAAAGCATCACTCACTCTGGTTTAATCTATGTCATTGGAATATTATGTTTTATTTATAAAAATTAATCTTAAAGCTATAAAAATATAGAATTATCGTCTTATTAGAAAAGAAGTAATACACGGTTTTGTGGCAGAACACAGATGAGAATCTCAGTTTTATCATTCCCAACTAAATTTAAAAAAATTTTTATTGTATCACAATATTTTCTTGGTGTACTAAGGCGTTACTTTATTTTTTTTAAGAGAGAGGGAGAGAGAGAGCACCTGTGAGCAGTGGGAGGGGCAGAGGGCAAGATAGAGAGAGAGGGAGAGAGAGAGAATCCTAGGCAGGCTCCCTGACCCATGTAGAACCCTGGTGCAGGGCTCAATCTCACAACACTGAGGTCAAAATCAAAATCAAAACTTGTATGCTCAACCTACTAAGTCACCCAGGTGCCCCAAGGGATTATCTTTTTTAAAAATATATGTTATGGGGGATGTGTAACAGTAACCTGTATATTTGAAAATGGAGTCCTATGTCCAAATATTTTGGAAAAAAGAATAAATAAAGTTATGTGGCTTTGTTAATGAAAGATTTTGCATAGCTTTTGATATGCTTGTATGAATTGTGTTTCTCTAAAAGTAAGATATAGAATATGCAATACTTCTCAAACTGACAGGGGAGGACAGAGACCCCTTTATTTTGGTCTCAGATCACCTTCTTGTAGATCTCACCTTGGGAAAGGATGCTGACATTAAGATTGTTCCATGAATTCATTCATACTTCCCAATGGGACAGTTGTCTACAAAAAACCATTAGGAAGAAATATCAGATAACTCAGCATTCTTTTCAGAAAGATAAGCACAAGAGAAAGTTGGGCCAGTCCAAGAAGAGAAGGTTAAGAGAAAGGCTTTTGAAGACAGACTTGGCCTACATTAAAGGACTGCTTAGAATACTTTCTCGGCTGTATGTTATAAGTCACTTCAAGATTCAGTTTCAAACGTCATTGCAAGCCAACCAGACAGAAATTTAAGTTGCAAATATGCAAGTTACATCTGCTTTCAGGTTAACTGTCATTCCTCTTTTCTCTAGCAGCTTTTAAGATTTTCTACTTAGTCTTGGTGTTTTGAAATTTCACTATAATGTAAACTCCTTAGCACACAGAGAAAACTTCTGAATGGAGAATTAACCATTTTTTTTTTTAAATCCTGAAAAACTTTTAGCCCCTATATATTCAAATATACTTTTCTATTTACTTTACTTCATTTTCTAGAACTCCAAGTGAAGACAGTCCAGAGTCTCTCAGCTCTGGACTCAGCTCTTTCCTATACCATTCAACTGCTTTTTCTTAATTAATTCCTCAGTTCTAGTTTCTTATTCATTCTTCTTTCTCGGACTTTATTTAATCTAAATTTGTCTCATTTATCACATTTTGATTTAATGTCCTCATTTTCTATTTCCAAGATTTCTGAGCAGTTTAAACAACATCTACCGATTTTTTTTCACTGATGCTTTGTTTCATAGTATCTTGTGAGCACATTTTAATAGATGTAGTTCCTCCCATTTTTGCTGAGTGCTGCAATCATATTTATTTATAAAGTTTGCCATACTTTTCTACAGCAGTGATTTCATCTGTAGTTTACTCTGTTGATTTTTTTTTAGGCAGTCTTAGGATTTGGTTCATTTTATATTTCTGTATCTCTATTGCAGATTTACTTAGGCTTTTTTTCCCCTTGCTTTCTCCCATGATTTTCAGTTATCCTCTCCATTGTAGAGGTTCTGCATCTTCATCTAACCAGTCCTAGAGCTCCAGGAGTTTAAGACCCAATTATCTTAAGTCTTAACATGGCAGTCTGGATCTCCTTTCCCATGGAGAAGTCAGTTGTCACTGCCTATGCAGACACAACTAACATATTTGTTCAATTCCTGGTCAGGAGGCTAAGCTATAAACTTTGAAATATTTGACAGAACTTCTCTCAGCTTCTTTTTCTAATGAGTGAGGGAACCCACTTGACCTTTGGACATAGGCTCATATACATAGACATTTTTCCTTCCTCTTCACCCACATGGCTTGCTACTCCCTATACACATACTTGGAAATCAGAACTTCAGTCCCACTTACTTTAGTATTTTTTATCACCTTCTGGTTCACAGAGATATTTATGTTGTTTTTAATTAAGCTATATTTTTCTTTTAAAAAGCTATTTTATTAATCATTTTATACAGTTGAGACAGAGGGAATTTACTGAAAAAAGAAATTATGCTATCATATCTACTGGAAGACTGTAATTTTCAATTGTCACTCTTAGTATGCCTTATGCTTAAAAGTGATTGGAGGCTGAAGGATCACTAAAATACATTACAAGGATTCAAAGAAAGAAAAAAAAAATTGACCTGATGGAGATAGATAATATAGGAAAGAAAAAATAAACACCCCCCTCATTATTATCTTCAGACATACTAAGAACAAAATCCATAGTTAAGAAGAAAAATGCTACTTAAATGAGTATTTACTAGAACTAATAAGGAGTTAATATCCAAAATATATAAAGAATTTACATAACTGAATATCTAAAAGAAACCCCAAACAATCCAATCAACAAATGGGCAGATCAAATACATGAAAAGATGCTGAACATCACAAATCATTAGGGAAATGCAGATCAAAACCACAATGAGACATGGCTTCATAATTGTCAAAATGGCTATTCTCAAAATGACAAGAAATAACAAGTGTTGGCAAGGATGCAAAGAAAAGGGAAGCTTAATACACTGTTGATGGGAAAGCAAAATGGTGCAGTCACTATGGAAAAACAGTATAGAGGATTCTTAAAAAATTAAAAATAAAACTAGCAGACAATCCAGAAATTCTTCTTCTGGGTATTTATCTGAAGAAAATGAAAATACTAATATATGAATCTCCATGTTCACTCTAGCATTATTTACAATAATCAAGGTATGGTAGCAACCTAAATGTCCATTGATAGATGAATGGAAAAAGAATATATATATATTCTGCTCCCTTCTGAGCAGAAGCTTAATACAGGCTGGATTCCAAGACTCCAGGACTCCAGGATCATTTATATATATATATATATATATATATATATATATATATATATATATATATATCTTCAGGATCATGATATATATCATGAATGAAATCTTGCCATCTGTGACAAAATGGATGGAGCTAGAGGGTATTATGCTAAATGAAATACATTAGGCAGAGGAAGACAGATACATTATAATTTAACATATATGGTATCTAAAAACAAACAAATGAACAAATAAATAGAAACAGACTTACAGATATGGTTCAATCTGGTGGTTGTCAGAAGGGAGGAGGGGAAGGGGATTAAAAGGTACAAACTTCTAGTTTTAAAATAAATAAAACATGGAGATGCAATGTATGGCTTAGGGAATATAGTTAATAATATTGTAACAAATTGTATGCCCACAGATGGTAGCTACATTTATGGTGGTGATCACTTTGTAATGTGTATAAATAGTGAGTCACTATATTGTACACCGGAAACTAATACAATATTATATATCAACTGCATTTCAATTAAAATAGATAGATAAAATAAAATTTATTATAAGTAATAAGTTTTCGGAAGACTAAAATATTAATTTTTAGAAACAAAGTTAAGTTGGGAGGTAAAGTCAAATTTTCCTTAAAGTGAAACAAGAAAACAGTGGAAATGAACACTGTAAGAGAAAAGACAAAAGATTTACATAACCAATCCAGAGCCTAAACAGCAAATACAGTCCGGAGCATAAGGAAGTATAAGAATAGGAAATAGCTATGTTAGAGAAATAATAACAAGTAATTTTTTTTTAATTTAAGGGTATGGAACTCTGCACTGAAAGAAGAATGTCCATCCGGTGTTCAGCATAACAAAAAATAATATAACCACCATAAGAGAAATAATCATGATGTTTAAGAACAGGGAGCATTGATAGAATTATTAGTTGTATATACAGTCATAATTTATATGGATTATATTTTCAAAACAAGAATGAATGCTAGAAATTAATATCATCAGAAACCTGAATAAATATTATTTTCAACCTAGAATTAAGTAGCCAGCCAAACTATCAACTAAATGTGAGGACAAAATAAAAACAAACAAGGATCTAGAAAATTTACCCAACCAGTCACCAGTCACATAAAGATGTACTTTGGAAATATACAGTTAGTCAACCAGAAAAAATTAAGACATCATATCCAGGAACAAATGTAACAATGACAGGAGAGAATTTAAGAGAATTCCTTAAAATATAGTGAATAAAAAACATTTTTATAGATAGGTGTAGGTCTAGATTGTAGTCAGAGGATAGAGAGGTCTGGTAGGGAAGTCTTAAAGGGATAGAGAAATAACAATATCTGATATGGTAGAAGGTTTAGGAAAAATATAGGATTTGTGTTTATTGGACAAAGCAAGAGAGGAAAGGAATGGCAAATGGAAAGCTGATGGAAAGTAAATTGCTATAAAGAAAGTGAAGACAATAGCAATATATTACTAGACTATAGTGAACACTGTTAATATAATTTTAATCATGTTAATATAACTATTGTTTTAACTAATTGACTTACTATTTTTGATATATGTGAATGATGAGATGCAGATGCTGTATGAGGAATAATGTCTAGAATCAATAAAAGGTATATAGCACAATATGCATCATGTTTAGAAACATGGGGGAGAAAGGGGAACTCTCCTGCACTGTTGGTGGGAATGTGAACTGGTGCAGCCACTCTGGAAAACTGTGTGGAGGTTCCTCAAAGAGTTAAAAATAGACCTGCCCTACGACCCAGCAATTGCATTGTTGGGGATTTACCCCAAAGATACAGATGCAATGAAATGCCGGGACACCTGCACCCCGATGTTTCTAGCAGCAATGTCCACAATAGCCAAACTGTGGAAGGAGCCTCTGTGTCCATCGAAAGATGAATGGATAAAGAAGATGTGGTCTGTGTATACACTGGAATATTACTCAGCCATTAGAAACGACAAATACCCACCATTTGCTTCGACATGGATGGAACTGGAGGGTATTATGCTGAGTGAAATAAGTCAATCAGAGAAGGACAAACATTATATGGTCTCATTTGGGGAATATAAAAAATAGTGAAAGGGAATAGAGGGGAAGGGAGAAAAATGGGTAGGAAATATCAGAAAGGGAGACAGACATGGAAGACTCCTAACTCTGGGAAACGAACTAGGGGTGGTGGAAGGGGAGGCGGGCGGGGTGGGGTGGGGTGGGGGTGACTGGGTGGCGGGCACTGAGGGGAGCACTTGACGTGATGAGCACTGGGTGTTGTTCTGTATGTTGGCAAATCGAACACCAATAAAAAAATTAATTAATTATTAAAAAAAAAGAAACATGAGGGTGATTGCCAGAATACACAGCAAGAGTGGTTGTAGAGGGGGTGTACTAGGGCATGAGACTGTCATAAATAACTATTTGGTTTTTTAAACTATGTGTATGCATTATGTAGATAAATGTAAAGAACTCAGTTCTCCTCTCTCTCTCTTTCTTTTAGAAAGCTTTTCACGATCCAGCTCACTACTTCTCTTCTAGAGTCAACCAAAAGACAAAGAAAATGATGGGCAGCCATTTTCTAATTTCTTCCAAGAATGGTACATAAATAGCACCATTTTAGATGCATGAGATCCATTCGTTGAATACCTTAGGTCATCAGGACTTGATCTTCTTGCTGAATAGGTAAAGAAGGTTTGCACTTGGGATTTGTTAACACTTAACTCGTTGATCATCTCTGCAGTGTCTCCCTTATATCCATTGTATCTTTATCACTCTGCTCATACAAATGCTTTCTAATTCTCCGCTCCAAAGCCTTTTGTCTAGTTTCCTTCAAAGTGGGACCCTAACTTATTTACCACTGTATTCTTACTGCCAAAACTTTGTCTGGTATTTAACATGCGATCAGTAGACCTTGGTTTAGGAGTGTTAATTAACCCACAGATATGTATCTTCAAAGACTGAACTGTCTCCACCCACATGGGGCACAATTTAAAAAGCCACGTCCTAGCTCCAGCTTACCCATTCACCAGCTCGTTGCACTTGGAAGAGTTGTTTAAACTCTCTGAGCCTTATGATTTCACTTACTCAGTGGTGACAATGCTAGCTAAACATCTTGTGGGACCATTGCTAATATCTGGAGGGAAGAAGAAGTTGGTAATATTGAGTAACAATCTACACAGGGGAAGGGATTACACATGTGATGTTAGTAATGATTATTTATCCAGCACCTAGGAGGTGAAAGCGAAGGAAATCTTACATGTCTTATAGTCCCTCCTGAACGTCAAGGCTGGTCTTTCAAACCCAGTAAAATGTTTAAGTTTGCAAAGATGGTCAGAGTTAACCACAACTCCCAGCATGGGAAGCTCAATAAAGTGAGGGGGAAAGGTAGAATAAATAAGGTAAGTCTGGGTACTGGAATGAGTTTAAATGATGTCACCTCATAAAGAAATTCATAAGAGGGTTTTCCGTCCCTGGGCCCTGCATGTGCTGAATATACACCACAGTCTTCAGATTTATTGACAAGATATCAGCAAAAGGTGAGCCGCCGACAGATCTAATAAAAGTTGGACAGCCCTGTGCACAAATAGCTCCCACTGCAGGCCAGCAAAATGAATAATGTCTCCGTGTGTGTGCATGTGTGTGTGTTGTGTAAACAAACTTTACCCCAAATAATTCTCTAAAATCTGTTCATCTACTCACTCTCCCTCTTGCCATCGGGAAATGAGAATTGAAAATATTTAAATACTGGCAGAGGGATGGGATCTGGGCGGCAAACCAATATTCTCCATTAAAGTCCGAGATTTAAAGATCCATTTATCAAAACCTTTGGTGTGTGCCCAAGTCTTCCTGAATTAATGCATGCATGCATATGAAAATCAATGTTTCCTGCCCATATAAACACTGCAGCTCTGAATCAATCTCTCAAAGCCGAAGAGGGTTAAATATTTAAACAAGCTATGTATTGAAATACATTTTTAATGCTGTGAAGTCATTCTGATGAAAGATTACTCAGGAGCCTTCATTACTGAGTGTAGAGAGTAATGTGGTATTATCGGAACAGATGGCCCAGCTGTCTGTGGGCTCTGGCCCCCCTCAGGGTAGATTCAAAAACCACTCCTAGAGTCAGCTGTTGGTAGCCAGTGGCCTGAATGGATGGCTGCCTGCACGCCACACATCCCTACATGACAGCCATGCTGGCTGCTGTCTCGGAGAACATTTCCTTAAGGAGTCAAATGCTGCTTTGATTTGATTTGATTTGATTTGATTTCTTTGTAAGCACTTCATGTTTCTGCTGCTTGTTTCAAGCGGAAGCTGTTGTTCAAGATTCCAGAGCGGACAAGCTGACCATTCCACTGCTTGTCATCTGACTACTGCTAGATTACTCTTAAAAGTCTGCCTAGAGTGTGATTTAAGGCTACCCTATTTTGTTACCTGTTTCTGATCAGGCATTATAGTGAACAGAAAGGCCACCTCATTGCACTTAAATTCAGAAGTTCTGAGCTGTAGTACTTTTCCCCCAGGTTTACTAGCTGTTGGCTTTTTGGGAAAGTGCTGTGACCTCAGTTATTTTTATCTGTGATCTCTAATGTTCCTTTCCTTGCTTTATAGCTTTCTCTGGCCAGATTTTAAGTCATACAATTATAGAAAAGAATCATAGAATATTAGTGATTGAAAGAGGACTGGACTCAGAGCCCGGTAGAGGGATCCGGTCTCCAAATGTCTTTTCAAAAAACTTTACCTCACTGCATCTCTAACATACAATGAAAATTCCTGTTCTACCTACCTCTGTTGAATACCTTGAGGAATCTGTTAAAATATTGAAAAATATACATTAATTGTTAAAAATATACATTTCCAACTGTGAGAACTAGAGATGAAAAAACAGGAGAAATTCTGACAGTGAGAGCAAAGGGTCTGAGGTATGGCCAGTGTAGTCGGTACATTTCAGAGCACATGAGTAATTTATAACCAAAACTCTGTATTGTCCCATCTAAGATTACTTAAGTAACTGTTCCTTTTTGCTCTCCAAGCCCTGTAAGCTATGGAAGGGAGTCTGTAGTAAAAAGCAACCATCTGAAGCCAGTTTTATTTCTGTACCAATCAGATTAGAGCCAGAAGCTACATGGGTACAATGAGACCATAAATGATGAGTATACATTGTGATTTTTGCATCTAGAAAGTGAACAAAATTTAAAGGTAAACGAGATCATTGGCAAAAAGATTTATTATTTTTTGAGTTAAATACTTGCCCAATTAGACATTTTTGAAATTTTCTAATTGTAAGTTGATCCTGCTATTAGTAATAGGTATTCAGTAAAGAATAATACTCTTCCCTGGGAGAGAAAGTTAAAAAAAAAAAAAAAGAAAAAAACACAAACTATTACAAGGAACCACAATTTTCTGTGGAAAAGCATGAAAAGGAAAAGTTGGAGAGGATTTAAAAGGAACACTTGGCAGCTTTCACATACAGCCTCCTTGTTACAACCCCACTAATTCGACAAGGATCAAATAATCAACTGTAAGAGGAATTGGAGCCAGACCTTTTGAGTCACAGACTGATAGCTGCCATTTTCATTAGGTAAAGCCTGTCATTCCCTCTGCTTGCTTATTAGCTGTGGAAGCTGACGGCTATATATGTACAGCAGGGGCAGGCAGGTGCCAAGCCCCACAGCCCTGCACTAGTTTGGCATGTTCAGGGTCCCTAGTTTCATTATTTCTTTTTTCTACAGACTAAGTAGTTTCTACATCCTGCTTATTAATTTCACTTCTACCCATGAGGCACTAGAGCTATACCACTGCATCCAACAATATGTCCCTACTGGCAATGTCAACAATTCATCCTGGCCCCTTGTGACTCAGAGAGTTGAACCATTTGCTTCCTGGTCAAGTCATATGATTCATTCTGAAATTATAAAAGTTAAGGGTCATGCATGAATTTGATCAAGGGAGGTCAAACCATGGAGCCAATATGTGAATCCTCTAGAATATTCTGCACAATTTCTTGCTTCCTTTGCTTTTGTTTTCCTAATCCCTTCTACCTGGAATATCTATATGCCACTCCCTTGGGATACTTGAATTTTTCCCACTTTCCCTGTCCCTAAGTAAGCTTCATGGTTTCCATGAAGCATTCCCTAACCAAGTAGTTTAGTGAGTTATTCTTCTTATCAGAACTACACTGCCTCTGGGCACTTGGGTGGTGCAGTTGTTTAGGCATCTTGCTCTTGGTTTCTGCTGGGGTCATGTTTCCATAGGTCATGGGATGGAGCTCCCAGTGGGACTCTATGCCAAGTGGGGAGTCTTCTTGAGATTCTCTCTTTCTCCCCCTGCTCCTCACTTGTGCATGTATGCTCACTCGCTCTCAAAATAAATAAATAAATAAATAAATCTTAACAAAAAGAACTACACTACCTCATGCTCTTTAAAATACTCCCTTGTCACATAAAATACATATCACATTAATAGCTAGGTATTAGAGATGCACCAGTGAATTATCCATAGTCCCTATCTTCTGCCACCTAACTAGCCTGTGTGATTTTGAGGAAATGATTAATCTCTCTCATCTATCATGGGAGTAATGCCTCCTTCACAAATTATTGTGAGGACAAAATAAAACTGTGTGTGAAACTCCTTTGTAAATTTTAAGAAGCTACATAAGCACAAGGTATTGTTTTTATTATGTCTACTTCCAATCATATTACCTCTCAATCATTTGTCTTGGTGTATAAAAATCAAGATATTTTTTGTTGGTTTTAGCAGAGTGATTTGCACATAAAGATTGAATTGATTGATTCATTTTTGTCTTCAGATTCATGATCCTGGGGTTTAATATATTTCAAAATCTTGGCAGTCCATGACTGAGGTTTTGAGTTTCCTTTCTCCTTAGCCCTTGCAAGTTCAAATACAATTGGATGCCATCTATATGAGATTGTGGTCACTCAAACATGGAACTTGGGGGAGGTTAGGGTGAGGGGCTATGTTCTCCATATAATCTCATACTTTTCTCATAACTTTCCAGTTTAGCAAAGGCACCTTGGCTGGTGGTTTTCCCCAAGTTTTCACTTGATTTAACTGATTTTAAAGTCTAATGGTCTTATTTTGGTGTTAGAACTTCTAGTGAAAATATCTTTAGATACAAGTAAGAAAGCAAAATAATAAGATTAAAGAGTAAGTTTTGAATGTGTAATTTTTTATTTTTAATAGGTATACTCATATGAATTCTTCTGCATAACCATTTGAGCATGGCCACAAATCAAAACATTCTAAAATTCATTTTTATAGATGAGAAATCCAAGGAACCTGGCTCCAAAATAATATTGTCTATATGTTTTCTTCTTTATACAACAATAAAACATAAATTGAAGAAGGAATTACAAAATCAGTTTTGCATATAGTTTGTATGAATGACCCTACCCTGGGACAGAGGGCTGATCGAAGTAGATATGTTGAGGAAAAGTAGTGTAAAGTGGCTCTCACACCAAGTTACAAAGGGCACTGCCATCACTTCTTCAGGCAGAATCAAGGCTTGAGAGTGTGCTCAAGGTAGTTGCTAGAAGAGGAAGACTGTATAAATTGCTAGTGGAAGACACCAAACATGATGTCATGTTGGAAGATATCTATTATATGATGTAAGAACAAGTATTTATGAATGAAAAACAAAAATTGCCAACTACACTCTAATAGACTGTTTTCTTATTTTCAGTTTAATTGAAAAAATTCTTCTAGACTTATTTAAATATAAATTTTTATGAAAATCTCTGCTGTATGTCCATGGAAAAGAAAGTATAGGTAATATACGCTAGTTTGGGAAGCTTTTGATGCTATTCTAAGTCTGGCCTTTCTCAATACTTCTCTACTAAGACATTAATGTTCATGTATTTGCAAACAATATTGTCCTCTGTGCCATGAAGAGAACTTATGAGTTAGCATTACTTAAAGGGTGCTCTTGTTTGCCTCCAAGATTTTTATTTAGCTCCTATAACTCACTCTATAAGTTATGATGGGTGAGCTCACCCAATGGTGATGTTATGATAGACATTTGGCTAACAGTAATTAGTGTTATTTTATGATCATAGGTGGTGATAGGACAAATGCATTTTGTTTTCTATGAAAATATGGAAATAGGAAATGAATCTATAGTCAGGGATGGTTTAAGTTTAAAATCAAATGTAAGTATTGTAAAAGCAGGGGTCTAATAAATTCAGCAGGCAAGTGGAGGTCATTCCTAGGATAAGGGTGGGATTGGAGATTACTTTTCAGAGTGCCCTCTGGGGCTAATCTGATGATGGGGATAAGAGATTAAATTGAGAATAAATGGATGCATTTAATAATCCAGGACAGAGATTGCCCCATTATTTAGATGCTGGACCTCCACAATTCCAGTATGCCTACTCACAAAACAATGAATACTGCACTGTATATTATTAAGAAGAGACAGTTCTAAATTAGGTATCCAATATCTTGAGTGCCAGTCATGCTTCTGCCATTAATCTGTGAGACTTAACCTCATTGATCCTTATTTTTGTCATCTGAAAATGGAAAGAATCCCACTTGCCTCACTTTCCTCATAGAGATGACTATTGGTTTCCATAGACAATCATGTAATGGTGGCTACACTTAAGTATGCAGATGAATCTACCTCATTTGTCCTTAACCATGATCTTTTATCATATTACACATGGGGAATCAAAATACACATGGGCAATCTGAGACTTAGATAACAGACAAGGTTGTTAAGTCAACAGACGAAGTTGAACTCACTAGTAAATGTCAGAGATGAGATTAGAAACCAGACCTCCTGAATCAAGTCTAGTTGTCTTTTATTATATCACATAATAATTGGGAAAGGTTATAACACAATGAAAGGCTATAGAAGGTTAATGAGTTAATAGTATAGTCACTTTATCTATGGAGAAAGTGGATGACTTTCTGTCTAATATTTTTTAAAGTCTTGCTTCTTTTCTAGATGAAAAGATACATTAATTCTGCTTCACTGGAGAATCTTATTTGGTATGGTTAGATGTTTTTCTTTGTCTCCCTCGCCTCCATCATCACCACTACCACTGTCAAACTCAGATGCTAATTGTTTTTTGGGAATTTTGGACTAAGCAGGAATCAGATCACAAGTCACTCCCAACAATGCTATGTTTAATAACACCTACAAGACAAAGAATACATACATAAACAATCCAGGATGTACAAATGAACATTCACAGACCTTTTATCATGAACTTGGTGCTGTGTTCTGTGATTTTAAATCTGTCAGCTCACACAATGTTTGCCATCTTGCCGATGAGGAAACTGAAGCTTGGCAAGGTTACCCAATTTATCCAAATTCACATAGATAGGTCTTTTAATTCACTGCTCATTCCATTCTTGCCATTTGATTCTTTACAAGAGGCATAGAAATAAAGGACCATCAAATTCAAATTCCTGTCCTAATACTATAAGTTACTGTGTTCCCTTTGCCATGAAAGTTTCCTTAAAAGGGAATGCATAGGAATTTCAAGATGGCAGATGAGGAAGTAGGCTTTTTAAACTACTTTACTTGTAAGGAACACTAACCATGGTTTTTCTGATTATATGAGCATTTTCCCAAGGAAAGAAGGTTCTGAATAAAATTTAAAAGACAAAGCAAACAACAACAACAAACATATCTTCAGAGACAAGAACTCAGTTGTAAGGATTATGAAAGAAACATCTGAAGTACTGAAGATAGTATCCTTTGAAGCTGTTCTTGGATGACAGGCTAGACAGTCTTCATGCTATTTATATAGATCCTCCTTCCTATTGTGGGTGGCTTCCCTAGTCCCAGAGAAAGCAGTGCATTACACCGAAGCTACCATATGCAGACCAGTGACTTTGAAAAGTTGCTGATATCACTCATTAATTCTCCCAGAGGATACACAGATACTTGAGTGAAGAGCTAACACCGCTTGGTTTATTAACCACTAACTATATGCACAGCAGGATACAACAAACATGTGGTCTTTGGACTTAGATATCTGGATATCTACACAGGGAGGCTGGATAAGGAACATGAAAATTAATGCAACACAAGACTAGATTCTCGTGTTGGCTTAGAAGTTGAAAGGTAAGTCTTAAAAAAGTTCAGCAAAGATAAATTTACTATGAACAGAAAGATAAAAAAAATAGGTTCTTGAATGAAGTGAGAGAATTGATTCAATTTTAATTTTAATTAATTAATTTTTTAAAAATATTTTATTTATTTATTCATTAAAGACACAGAGAGAGAGAGAGAGGGAGGCAGAAACATAAGCAGAGGGAGAAGCAGGCTCTATGCAGGGAGCCTGATGTGGAACTCAATCCCAGGACTCCAGGATCACACCCTGAGCTGAAGGCAGATGCTCAACCACTGAGCTACGCACTGACCCCAATTTTTATTTTAGATTATTTTCATTGTCATTTCCATTGTAAAAACTATTTGCAAGGAGAGACCTTGAATGTAAATTATTAGTATCTGGTAATCTCTCCAATCATATTAGGAACCCCTATCTTCTCTGGATTTTCCACATTCTTCCCATTTTCCTTTCCTTCCTAATGTATTCTTTCTTTCTCCTTCCACTAATCCCTGACTTTTAATATTTATTTCCCCTATATTTCTCCTTATCTTCATGACCTTTAACATATTATATCCTCTCATATTTTGTTTTTCTCATGGGTTGCTTTGTCTCCCTTCAGTCACATCTCTTTTCTCTGATGCTGCATTGTCAGTTGTGACCTAATGAAAGCACCTATTGAGACTCCTGAATTCAGGGAGAAAAACTCTTGGAATCCAATGTTTAGGTTGTCAGGCATCAAACATCTTCACAGATCCTCTGCCCAAACTGTGTAAGAGGAACCTCCGTCACAGAAGGGCAATGCCTGTAGAATTGAGATGTAAAAAGTAGAGGTCCTAGCACAAAGAAGTAAATTGATATCAGCTAATCTCAACTTTCACCTTAGACTCATGCTCAGTTATTTTAAGGAAGGAAGAAAAGAATCTCCTGACATATTGATTACCTACTATGTGCCAAGACTTGTCCTGGACACTTTCAAACATTTAATTCTCCCAAGAGCCATTAAGGTGGATATTAGTATCGCCCAATTATAGATGGGGAAACTGAAGCTCAGAGAGTTTAAGTCTATCACCCAAGGTCATGCAACTGACAATAGCAGAGACTAGATTCTGCCTTTCTGTCACTCTTTCTAATGTCCTTTCTACCTCCTTCCCACAAGGACCACTGCCACCAGACTATCAGGAAAGATAGCAATCCTAACAGTTGTCTCAGCCTTGTAGTAAAGCTTTGATGTTCCTTTGTTGTTTCAGGCAGGACCCTGGGTGCCATGCTGAGGAGAGGACAGCGACAGTTTCAGGCAGACCAGGAGGAGACAGGGCTGGGGGCTTGGTCACACAAGTGGGGGCTGGAAGGTACAGGAAGTTGGCAGGTCAGAGGCCACTTTCCAGGGAAGTCAGCTAGGCAGGTAGACATCAAAAGCCCAAACAGTCAGGGTCCAGAGACTCCGTGATCACAGAGGCAGCGACAATGGTTCTATTGAACAAGAGACATGAAGGCAAACAAAGATTCTAGGACAGGTACCTCTTTTGTTGCCTGCTGAGTGTGAGCAGCTTTGGATCCTAGGTGTTAAAGAAAGTTAGAAGGATCTCAGACACCCGCAGGAAAACTGTGCCCCTCATGGAACATAAAACAGAAATGTGGAAATTGTCTTACTGTGGTTAGTGCTACAAAATGACTAACTTTATATTGGATGATGTATCTGCGACTTGGAATTAAGATGTGAATAGATGCATCTTTTACATTGCTCACACTTTATTGTTATGTCTCAGAAATTTCTAGAGACAATGAAGTTTTATGGCCTCCAGCTTCATTATTTTATACCCCTCCCTTCCACCTATGACCTGGTGTAAAGTATTACCCCTTTATTCTCGTCCCTGCTTCCAACCCCTGTCAAAAACTGCTCTCTGATTATACTTAGTCGAGAATGGCTACAGGATCAGAGTAGGGCACACTTCTTTCCTAGGGGAACTGATTTACTCAGATGGAAGCCACGGGAAGTTCAGTTAGAAAGACTCTTTGAACAAGGACTGAGATGAGGCAGGGCTCTCTGGATCCCCTAATCTCCCAAGAAGTGAGTGAGCAGGTGGCTATTCCACCTACACATAAGGTCAGTCCTGACAGCAGTCAGTTTTTTTGTGTGTGTCCTGGAACCATTTTCTCAGAGTGACATTGACATATGTCCCCATAAATAAATTAGCAAACCCATCTCAGCTGACACGTTTGGCAGAAACAAGAAGTTCATGTGCCAGTGTGTGGGTTAATTCCCGTGCCCGTTCCACTGGGAGAGATCAAGTGTATCAATGTGTGTTCATATCACAAGCATTAGGATTGCATAAAGCTTTACTTTTCTTCTTTTTCTTGGTTTTCACAGAAATACATTTTGACTTCTCTATATAAAAGATGTATGTGAGAAGTGACTAAACTGATGGTGAAGTGACAGAAGGACAGAAGGATAGGTGAGGCAGAAAGAACACTTTATAATTTACAAAATATAGAGATTTCACACTGCTTACCCCCCAAATTCTCACTGTGCAAGGTAGATATTTATGTTCTTTATCTTGAAAAGCAACTACTGCTAAATCTCCATAAGAAATTAAGCTATGAATAAAAGGTAAACAGTGTCCAGTTCCTTCCACCTTGTTACCTCTGAAAGAGCAGTGACTGCCCAAACATGCCTTTGCTTACCCATGTAATTCAATTAAAGTTTAGAAAACCTCAGATCTGCTAAAGTTTCTGTAATAGGCATTCCACGGGATAAGAAATAAGTGGACAAAATTCCTGTTACAAATGGTTAACTGGGAGAAGCAATTACAGAAACAAACATAGCAAGTGTGTTCAATAAATATTGATTGAGTACTTGAAATGTGCCAGGCCCCATGCTAGAAGCTGCTTGAGTCGTGCCCATCCTGCGGGTGAATAGCAATTATCATCTAGATAACAGAATTTTGACCACAAACATTAGCTCCATTTACCTAGTGAAGATACTTAGAATAGCACCTAGAACATTTTGTCCATTCACCTATTTACTAATTCATTTATATACTTACTGTTCACTTATTATGTGCCACGTACTCTTTTAAATGCTAGAGATATAGGATTGAACAAGAGAGATGAAGCCCCTGCCCTCATGGAATGTACATTCTAGTGATCCTCAGTTTCTTAGAGAGACAATACAATGTTCATTTGAGAGCAACTGCACCTACCCCATGTAGTGAAAATGGTGCTTTTCTCTCTGGTTAGAGTCAATATAAGGTCATGGTCATGATCTTCCTAGACTAGGAATTAGGACAGCTTCTAAATAATTCACCCCTTCCTTGAATATAGTCAACTTAACATTTCTGTGTTTACATTTCCATGTGCTAGATCACTGATAGATATTCATGAAATACATTGTACAATATGAAAGTCACTAGCTTTATGTGGCTATTTGAATTAATATCAAAATTTAAAATTCAGTTTCCCAGTCCACTAGACCATTTCAGGTACTCATAGCCATATGTGGCTAACAGTTATCATACTGGACAGTGCAGAACAGAACATTTTCATCATCTCAGAAAGTTCTCTTGGACAGCACTGCTCTAGAAGATAACTTTTGGTATTAACATCTGTAAAGTTTATCTGTTGAGTGTTTCACTGTAGAACTCAAGCTCCCTGCTTGAAACTCCCTTCTTCGAAACTCTACCTCTCCTTCACCATCCATAAATTACATGGCATTATTATGCGAACTCATATAGATGTTTATGTTTTCTTCTATATTCCTTTGTCTGGAATATAGACTATTAGACTATTAGACTGGAAGCAGTTGTGGGCAATGATCATGTCATACTCCTCTATATTCTAAATGCTTAGTTTTCTACAGATGGTAGGACTTCAATAAATGTTTGTGCTGTTGGTGAGGAGGATAATTTCTGATGTTCAACTGCACCCTAACAGACTGTGAGCTATGCCTCTAAGCAGCAGAGGGGACTTGTACTACAGAGAAGCCCTGAGGGACAGATCACGAGTTTGGACTTCACCACATTGAGTTTGATCCCAAAGGCTATTTCTGCACATCAAGCCATCTGGAGATAGTGTGGGTGCCAGGCATCATGCCTGTGCAGTGATGTATCTCATCCCTTGGTATTTAAATGCTGTCTTGGCATAGGACACTGGTGTCCACAGTCAGCCACAGGCATAGGAAAAAAGTTCTGACTCCAAGTCGTGGGCTGCAAACTTCATTTCCTTGGTTGAACTTAGTCATCTCTGGGGCCAGCCACTCAGCCATTTCCACAGCTGTGGGGATTCTCACACTAGGTCTCCAAGAATATGATCGCAAAAGCCTTATAATAGTGAGAAGGGATTAGAGTTCTAGGGGATGGGTCATGTCCAAATTCAGTTCATAAAAAGCTGAAAAATGATGTCTTCTTTGGAAGATTACATCCACTCTGGAGGATGAATTATTTTAAGTTAACTAGCCTTCAGCATTACTCAGTTGCATCAAGAACCAGCTGCCAAGAGGAACAATACTGCAGCCACTTAAATGTTTCATATGATAAGATTGTCTTCTTGTCACTGCTCCCTTCCTTACTGAGGTCCATTTTCTCAGCTCCCTTGTCTGCATGTATTTGCATCAAAGAAAATGTACTCTTTTGCCCACAGTGTTGGCTTTGGACATTTGAGAGAAATTCTGGAGCAACGGGTCAGTATTTACATCTTCTTTTCAAGCCATCTTCCTTCAGAAAAGCTCAGGAAGGCAAGTCTCATTAGCTATTTGCAAATAAAGACTCTGAAGACCCAAGAGCTTAAGGGAATGGTGGAAGTCACATAGTGAGATAATGGTAGAATCAGGATAAGAAACCAGTGTGGGACTTGAAACAGTGTCAGAAGATAAATTATATGATTTTCAGAGATGCTGAAAAGGATATTTGCCTTCCATATGTTCCTTTGGCTGCGACTAAATTGATTATCATGGTTATTGATTGAATACTTAGAATGTAAAAGCATCTATGGCCAAATATTGGGTATGAACTTATGACAGAAGTTCACCTGCCTAGGGGTGCCTGGGTGGCTCACTCAGTTAAGCATCTGACTCTTGGTTTCAGTTTAGATCATGATCTCAAGGTCATGAGATCAAACCTTCTTTCAGACTCTGCAGCTTTGCTTGAGATTCTCCACCCTCCCCAACTCTGTTACCTTTCCCACTCATATGCTCGCTCTCTAAAATAAACACATAAATAATTTTTTTTTAAAGGAAGTTCATGTGACTAGAGATGTTTACAATTCCAATTTGGAGTGTTGGGTGTTTTTTTATATAGAATCTTTTTCTTAATTTTTCTTTTTTTTAAATTTTTATTTATTTATGATAGTCACACACAGAGAGAGAGAGAGAGAGAGAGGCAGAGACACAGGCAGAGGGAGAAGCAGGCTCCATGCACCGGAAGCCCAATGTGGGATTCGATCCCGAGTCTCCAGGATCACGCCCTGGGCCAAAGGCAGGCGCCAAACTGCTGCGCCACCCAGGGATCTCTAATTTTTCCTTTTTAAAGATTTTATTTGTTTATTTGACACAGAGAGAGAAAGAGCACAAGCAGGGGGAACAGCAGGCAGAGGGAAGAGGGAGAAGCAGGCCTTGTGTTGAGCGGGGAGCCCAACATGGGGCTTAATTCCAGAACTCTGGGATCATGACCTGAGCAGAAGGCAGATGCTTAACTGACTGAGCCACCCAGGTGCTCCTAATTTGGAGTGGTTTTGAAGAAGAAATTAAAATATCAATGTAATGTATGCAAAAATCAAAATTAATATACAGGCAACAAATGATAACTGAACTCAGAGGAGAATAAGAATTCTTCATGTAAGTGCTAATACAGATAAATTATTATTGTTTTTTAGAAATGAAATGAGAAGTAGGAATTAGTCTGTCATTCCAAGAGAAGGGAAAGTAAATAAACTACATAGAGACTGCAAAGTGCAATACTCGCTCAGTCATTAGGGAACATGCAGAAACAAAACAGGAAAGGCAGGATAGATCCATTATTTTGAAGGTATTTGAATTTCTGGCTTGGAAGTTGTGTCTTTATTCTGTGCAATTAAGAGGTACTTGCCAAAGAATACTTAAATTCCAACCTTCTGACCTTACAGTACCATGCTTATTTGCATTCCTGTTTTTGGTTTTAATGCCATTCACATCTTCCTTTTAACTCTTTCTTATCAGTTATTACTGGAATTTCAGTGCTCAATCCAAACCCCACCTCTTCCAGGAAAGCTTTCTCAATTTATGCAGCCAATTATACATAAATCCCATAATCTTCTACTTAACATGTTTGTTTAGTTGCATTTCTATATTGTTATCTGTTATACCTGTGTAAATCACATAACTCTGTACATTATAAATATTGTTAAAACATAAACTCCTTAAGGTCAAAGACTATAGTTTATATCTCTGTTGTTTCAAGGTACAGTCCAGAGCTCATGGTAGAGATAATTATGTTGACTTGAACCAAAGAAAGGCAGTAAGTAGGAAAGAAGTATTGTTTTTAAACCAGTAAACTTACTGAAATATAATTAGTAATTCTAAAAATACAAACCCTTAAAATCACTGTATAATTTCCATCATTCAATTTCTGCTTTAGGACTGACGGAGGCAATAGAAGGCATGATAGACTACAACATACTTTATCTCTAAAATTGCTTTTAAAAAGAAAGCTGAAAATATCCTAAGTAATTTCTTTTTTTTTAAAGATTTTATTTATTTGAAAGAGAGACAGAAAGAGAGCATGAGTCGGGGAGGGGCAGAAGGAGAGAAACTCAAGCAGACTCCATGCTGAGTGTGAGTCTGACAACAGGCTCAATCTCATGACCCTGAGATCATGACCTTAACTGACTCAGCCGCCTAGGTGTCCCTAAGACATTTAAAAACCATCTTCATAAGACATAGAATCTAGAATTCAAAAAGTATACATAATAATTATTAGCTTGGCAAAAAGTTCCCAAATTAAAAAAAAAATTGTTCAATATGTATTGAAATCTTTTTATGTGGGGATGCAGTCTAGACACCACGAGAAATGTGAATATGTACACAAAGACTCTAGAAAGTCCTTGAAACCTGCAGAGTCTCTGCTCTTGTTCCAACTGTCTCTTGTATATCATGCTTTTTAGCCAGTTTTTGTGAAATTTCCTGCTTCTCCATTAAGACTACAGTGAGTATCTTTTTCATCTCATCTGGTATCTGACACATAAAAAGTTGGTAACCAAAAAGAGTTTTTTGAGCTCAATTGTCATGTGCTGGTCGTTTTACTCTGCCATTCTTTCAAATGATGACAGAGAACATAATGCAAACCTCATGCCAAAGATGAATTCTACATCCTCCAAGACAAAGTGATTGCCTAAGACATTCATGCAGTTAAATGATAAAGAAGGAAAGACCTAGGAACTAAAGAACCAAGTATTCATACAACACCCTTTCTATGCATTACAGACATAATTAGAGTTAACTAAATTGAGAACTTGGAAGTGAGGGTCTGGACAACTTTTCTTATTAAAGAGGAAATGTCCTTTGGAACACATCCCCTTTCCACATGGTTGATCCCACATATCTGCTCATAGCATAATGTATAGATAGGAGTGCCTTAGTCATATTTTCACACTGTGAAATCAAGCCCCAGCTGATATGGGGTCTAAACAAAGCTAGGGATGTTGGAACTCAAAACCAACTGAAGTCAGACTATGTCCTGTCTATTTAATCTTTAGCAAACCTTTCCCTAGCTCATTCAAGCAGCAACTGCAGGTTTTATTATCCCTCCAACATTTGGTTCCATTCTCTGACATTTTTCTTGTTGCCTGTGATTTTACAAAGCATCCACTTTTCACAAGTGAAAACTGATTTTGTCCAAACAGATGCTTGTTTCTATATTTTGCATTCTGGAAAAAAATATGGATATGATTTGGTTGGGGAGGGGGCTAGAGATAGATGGGGAATGAATTCGCTGGTGGGTGCACAGCTTGAGCTGAAATTAGAAGCCAAGTGAGAGCTGTAAGCAGGAGGAAGGAGGTCTCCAAAGAAAATTTGTTGTATAATAAAATGCTCATTGAAAATATTCTGACAAGGAGCCCTAACAAAATTCTTACATATTATAGGCTAAGAGATAAAATGGTTTCTCTTCTAAGTTTCTGTAAGAATTTGTGGTAAGCTAGATTTGGACAAGTTATTCCAAATGAGTCAAACAATCAAATCCTCAATCAATTCCTCAATCAGCAATCATCCCCTGAGCACCATTTTTCCTCCTGATTGCTGTTAGGCTTGAATCAAGAGAATCAGGAGAAAAACAAACAAGCAAACAAAACAAACAAACAAACCGCTTAGATGATGACCAGGAGGAGCTCAGCGTAGGTGGGAAACAGGGATAATAAACATGCAGAAGAGTGAGCCAAAGGAGACAAGATAGAGAAGACTCAGGGATTATTTCTCTGGGCACAGCTGGCCTATTGTTCCATATATAGCTCAGTCCACCACTGTGGCCCTCACTCTGAATTTCTTGACTTTGCTCAGGGTTGGGAAAGGGCACGATGCCTGATGTCCCACCTGCTCTGCTGGCATCACATGCACTGAGGCAATGCCCATTCTCCCCAAGTGACTCTGCTGGCCTGTGTCTGAGCTGTGCTTCATTGTCACTTGGCTGCCTCTGTCCAGAGCCTACTGAGCCAGGTTGTGGGAACTGTTTGTAGCCCATCCTCAGCATCCTGAATTTCTGAAGGTAGATTTCATGTCCCCAACCAGCTTATACAAATTTACGGGCAGAAAAGCTTCCAGAGACCATTAAATCAATGAGGTGGTCCCTGTGAATGAGGTAAGAGCATCCTCTGGACAGCATCTTATTTTATCCCATCCACCACCACGCCCTCCAAGCCAGGATGTTAAAGAGATTCTAGCTTTCTGCCCAGACACAGGTCACTCAGAGCGACAAGTAGCCACGTTCCCCTCATTCTCCTGCAGCATCCAAGGGGAATACCCTTGCATGTGCAGAAGGCACTCCATACCTGGTATACTTTCCTTACCACTCAGATGTAATTGGAATGGCTCCCTTCTAATCTGGTTTGGGCTCTGATGATAACTGCTTCCATTTATACAATCAGAGCTCACTGCTGAGTGACTTTGCATTCTACATCAAAGGTAATTATTATTTTTATAGTTCAATTAGCAAACATTACATTTCTGTTTGCCTTGCTAAAATGGTACAACTGAATTTAACAATAACACACTTATTCCAAAGCTACCAAGGGACAAGATGCTATTATAATATCATAGCATCTTTTTTTTCCTTGTGTGTTTTTCCCCCTCTTCCATTATGCAGACAGGTCATATTCAATTTGAAAATGAGAATGCTTCAAACTTAGAATGTTAGGCCTAAAAAGGCCTTGTAATTCTACAAAACTAACTTCTCTACTTAAAAATGAGGACACTGAAGACTCAAATTCAGTGATTTGCCCCAAGTCATACCAGTCTGTAAAATAACCAGCTTTTTAATCAATGTCGTTAGACTCCTAGTACAGTGCTCATTTTTTCCTTCTCTCTTTAAGCTCTGGATGTTGAAAAGAGGTCAAGATTGAAGGGAGGAAAAAGCAATCATCATGTATGTAGTATCTCCTGAGTGCAAGGCATACTGTAGAATTTAATGGCTTAAATTGGATACATAGGCCCTATTCTCTACTCTGATACTATCTGTGTGACTTTGTGACTTGATTCTCCCTGACTTTCTATTTCCTCCCTATACAAACAAGATGGGTGGGACTAGAGTATTCCAAGAATTCTTCCTTGCACTATCACTCTGGAACAAGTGCCATCCATATCTCATTTTAAACATCTAAGTACCTTTTCAATATTCTTTTTATTTTGTTGTTCCAAGCAGAGTGGGTCTTTTTTGCTCTGGAGCAGTATTGCTACATGTTCCTGGATTTAACCACAATTAGAAGCCTTTCAAATAGGTTATTTTTCCCTCCTTATTCCTGAAACTGCTGGCCTAGAGCCAGGAGGAAGAGTATATATATATATATATGTATATATATATATATATCCAGGCACTGAGTACAGTGTAGGGGTGGGTGGTCAGAACTGGGTTCAGCACAGAGGAGGCAGCTCTCTTCCTCTCCCACAGCCTGCTCTGGCTGTGTGGGCACAGGGCTCTCTAGCAATCTGACAACCTGTTTCCATATTATCACTGCTTTCCCCTCTCCAGCTTTATTAAGCATGTTAAGTAAGATGTTTTGCCATGTTCTTACAGATTCTGTTGCATTGATTATTCACAATGCCAACCCCCTCCTCCCATCCTGCTTGGAGGACCAACCCCACCCCCAGGCTTGATTTATTACCCACTCTATTGTTCCCAGCACAGACCCTTTCATCATTGTCACATATATGAGCCTGGTGATGAGATATACTCGGTAGTGGCTGGAGAGAAGGGAGGAAGCTGTAGGAACCCAGCAAGGAGGAAGTTGGCAACTGATTATATCTTTTTCAAAAACTCGTCTCTGCTTATATTTTGGAGGATCCTAAACATAATATTCTTTGTCTCTTTATAATATATAACTCAATGGTCTATTTGAAAAACATAATTTAGACTTTATAGGCAAGTTTTACCAGAAGCCCTGAAATAAGTAACAAAAGTAAAGGCAATCAATTACTGAACATTTAGCAAATATGTCAATCACAATGGAAGTGCTTTCTGTGGATGATCTCATGTGATTGAATTTCAAAACAAAAAACAAACAAAAAACAAACCAAAACAAAAAACACCTTGTTACATGGATCATGTTTTAATGCCACCATTCTTTTTCCTGTAAAGAGACTGAAGCACAAAGGAATCTAATCATATCATTACAAAGGGAGAAGGTCCAGGGTTGGAGCCCCTGCTCTTGACATGAGAGGGATACTTCCTAATGACTATATAAATCTTCTCTCCAGATTCAGATACAATGACAGGATTTTTATTCAATCATCTGAGTGGGTTTTCTATTTATGGTTTTTAAAATTTAGCTGAGGTAAAGAAAATACAGTATCTGTTATGGAAGGCCAGTATGTCAAGAAGAAGAAGAAGAAGAAGAAGAAGAAGAAGAAGAAGAAGAAGAAGAAGAAGAAGAAGAAGAAGAAGAGGAGGAGGAGAAAGGAGGAGGAGGAAGAGGAGGAGAATTCTAAAAGAGGAAGGCAGCAGTAGGAGAAGAAGCTCTAGAAAGAGATGGGAAACCATTGGATGCTTTTGAGCAAGGGAAGACTGGTTATGAATTCTTATTTGTTTTTTTTTTTTAATCTGCTATGTTCAGATTATGTTGTAGAAGAGCAAGAGAAGAAGTAAAAAGAGCAATTAGGAACCTAATTCCATGTTTCCTCCTTATTCTCTCCTTGCACCCTATAACAGGTTTGGAACATAAAATAAAGATGAAACAATTACACATGTATATGTCCATCACTCAGACTACATCACAAACATTTCACTACACTCCATCCTGCATCTATCCATTCATCCCATTTCTTTGATGAGACTCAAACCATGGTTCAGGCAGAAGCCCTCTTTGTCCTGATAATGCAGCACATACGCAATCAACTAGAATTCGACTCTTGAATGCCATTTTTTGTTCTTGTGTTTGCACTTCTTCACATACAAATAAAAGCACAAATCTTAAATGAACTTTCACTGAATTTTGACAAAAGCATACATCCATGTAACATGAACCCCTATCAAAATATAAATTATTGCAATCTGACAAAGTTCTCTTATATCCCTTCCCAGTGAAAGCCACCTCTATCTTCCAGAGGTAATCATTTTCCTGACTTTACTCCATCATTGATTACTTACACTGCTCTAGAGTTTCATATACGTAGAGACATATAGTATGTATTATTTTCTGCAGGGTTTCTATCAATATGTTTTCGAAATTAGTGTGTATGTGTTGGTAATATGTTCATCTTTGTTGATAAGTAATATTTCATAAATGAGTATATCAGTTCTTGTTTACCCCGTCTTCTATTTATGGACATCTGGGCTATTTTCAGTTTTCCACTATTGTGAGTAAAGTTGTCATGGACATTTTTGTACAAGGTTTTTGTGAACATTTGCTTTAATTTATTTTGAATTAATACATAAGAGTAAAGTACTAAGCTAGAGAGTAGAAAGATGCATACTTAGTTTTATGATAAACTGCCAGAATATTCTCAACAATGTTTATGAATTCTAGTTGCTGTACATCCTCACCGGTATTTGGTATTTTAGTCATTTAAAAAAAATTTGTTATTCTGTTGAGGGCCTAAATGTACCTTGTGGTTAAGTTCTGATGACTAATAATGTTAAGCACTTTTTCGTTGGCCTAACAGATATTCCTGCATCTTCTTTTATAAAATGTTCACTTTTTCTTCCTTTTAATGGGGTTCAGATTCTTATTATTGTAATATTTTGTATTTTTATTTTATTTTTTAAAATTTTTATTTATTTATGATAGTCACACACAGAGAGAGAGAGAGAGGCAGAGACTTAGGCAGAGGGAGAAGCAGGCTCCATGCACCGGGAGCCTGATGTGGGATTCGATCCCGGGTCTCTAGGATCGCGCCCTGGGCCAAAGGCAGGTGCTAAACCGCTGCACCACCAGGGATCCCATTTTGTATTTTTAATATTGTAATTATTGTAGGAGTATTCCTGAGTATTATATTTTACAGTAAAAATCCTCAGAATGCTAAAATAAAATAGTATACATGCAAGCATATGTGTAAGCCACCATTAAAGCAATCAGCAACTGCTCTGCTACTTCATAGTGACCAGAGATTTTATTTTAATGAATTAGATTTTGCCTTTGCAGATGAATGGATAAAGAGGATGTGGTATGTCTATACACTGAATGGAATATTACTCAGCCATTAGAAAGGATGAATACTTACCACTTACATCAACATGGTTGGAACCAGAGGGTATTAAGCTGAGTGAAATAAGTCAATTGGAGAAAGAGAATTATCATATGGTTTCACTCATATGTGGAATATAAGAAATAGTGGAAGGGTCCATAAGGGAAAAGAGGGAAATTGAGTGGGGAAAAATTAGAGAGGAAGACAAACCATGAGAGACTCCTAACAAACAAACAAAGGGTTGCAGAAAGGGAGTAGGGTAACTGGATGATGGCCATTAAGGAGTGCACAGAATGAGATGAGTACTGAGTGTTATACTGTATGTTGGCAAATTGAATTTAAATAAAAAAATTTTAAATGGACTAAGCACTCAATTTAAAGTCAAAGATTGACTGATTGAAAAATATAGGTATACACTTATTTAGGATATAAACACTGAGAAAAGAAGACAAAGATTAAAAAACTTTTATCAGGAAACCACTAACCAAAAGGCAGCTGATTTGGCAATACCAATATCATGTTAATTATAATGTTATAGAGATAAAGTGTTCAGTTTGCCAGGGTGATATAATAGTTTAAAATTTGTATGCATCTAATTCTATAACTTTAGAATATATGAAATAAAAATTTACAAAACTGTGAAGAGATATGAATAAATCTATCATCAAATTTTAAAAGTTAACATATCAGTAATCAGAACAAACAGGAAAAATAAGTGATAGCAATATAGTATATATGAGCAAGACTGTTCCAAACTTGACTAACTTAGACATGCAAACTACATTGAATTTGACAAGTGGAGAACACAGATTTCTTTCCAGAAGATGACATAACACTATATAAAAATATTAAAATAAGCTTTTAAATATGCATATTTCCAAGTAGAAATCATAGTGGGTATTTAAATTACCTAGGAAAAAATAATTTAAAAACCCACATACCAAAACTTGTGAGACAAATAACTAGTAGTTATAGGAGGAAAAGAAAAAGTCTTCAATGCTTAAATTACAAAAGATAGAGGGCTGATGATCAATAATACACTCCATATATTAGAAGAAAAACACAAAATAGATAAAAATGAAATTAAAAAAAGAAATGTTTTCAAAAAGAAAGCAGAAATTAATGACATAAGATAAGGACACAAATTAGAGAATTCATAAAGCTAACAGTGAATTCATTAATAAAACTTCTGGTAATAGCGATCAAGAAAATAAGGTAAAAGCAAAAATGAGTGCAAAGTTTGACAGAAAAGCCATAGGAATTGTTGCAGAAATTAAAAAGTGAATAGGAGTGTTGTACACCTGAAACTAATATAAAACGTATGTTAACTACACTCAAACAAAGAAGCAAATAATAAATACAAAAACAAAAAAAATTATTTTGGGTGTAGTGCATCCCCCAACCCTGCCCTGGCCAAAAAAAAAGTAAATAGAAGAACATTGTGAGCAATGTCATTCCAATCCATTTGAAAACTTACATGTATTTGAAAAAAGTAAAAAAAAAAAAATGACCAAAACTGACCTTATTATTGAGAAATATTATTAAAACTATTATCATTTTGAAATTAAGAATACTTACAAAGAGAAACATATCTATTTTACATTTTTAAAAAATATATTTATTTTAGAGAGAGAGCATGCACACAAGCAGTGGGAGGAGCAAAAGGAGCACACACGTGTGCACGTGCACACACGTACACAAGAGAAACAAAGAGAGAGAGAGAGAGAAAGAGAGAGAGAGAGAATCCTCATGGAGACTCCCAGCTGAGTATGGAGCCCAATGGAGGGCTCCATCCCATGACCCTGAGATCATGACCTGAGCTGAAATCAAGAGGACACTTAACTGGCTGAGCCACCCAGGTGCCCCATAAGATATATTACATTTTTAAGTATTTTGTCTCAGGATTCCCCAGAAGCTGACTTGAGACAAAGATTTGAGTGAAGCAACGTTTTTGGGAAATGACCCCAAGAATCACTGAATGGAGTGATAAAGGAAGGCAGAAAGGAGAAGGAATCAAATTGGTGAAGGTTTGCCTGTGGGCCACTAAGTCCAAACCCGGGAGAAACCTCTGAAGGATTGATTATGAGTCAATATCTTCCAATTTTCCCTCCAGAAGAAAGAAAACTGGGGTATATATAAACTAATATCTGTCTATTATTGGTTGAGGACTTCCTCCAAGGGCAGTAACTCTCCAGTGCTGTGGCTCTGTCTTAGCAGTATGTTTCCAAGAGGCACCCTCCAAGGGGTAACGGGGTGGCTCAGCCCATTAAGTGTCTGACTCTTGATCTCAGCTCAGGTCTTGATCTCAAGAGTCATGAATTCAAGCCTTGCATTGGGCTCCATGCTGGAAGTAAAGCTTATTAAAAAAAAAAAAAAAGTATAACTTCTTGCTTCCAATAGGCGGAGAAAGTCCTCAGGCAGAGTTACTAGTGCTTGGAGTAAAAAAAAAAAAAAAACAAAAAAAAAAACTTATCTATGGAGAGGGATGGAGGGATGTGTGAAGTAGGTGAAAGAGATTAAGAGTACAGTTACAAAATAAATACGCTACATGGATAAAAGGTAGAGATATGGAATATAGTCAATAATACTACAATAATTTTGTATGGTGATGGATGATAACTACATGTATCATGGTGAGCAGTGTGTAATGTGCAGAATTGCCCTATCATTATGTTGTACACTTGAAACTAATATAACATTATATGTCAACTATATTTCAATTAAAAAAAAAACTATTGATGTGTCTGGAACTGGTGAGTCCTGAGTGTGCAGCATTGATACCATCTGCTATAACTAATCACTATTTAAGGAGCAGATAACTCAAACTACTATGAATAAGAGAAACATCAGGCAAATACATTCATACAGAGGCAAAGAAATACTAACTTAAATATTAGTAAATCAAATTTAGCAATTTATCAGATTGAGTTTATCACAAAAATTCATGTTTGATTTAATAGTAAATAGTCTACTAAGGTTGTTTATTACATAAACAGATTAAAAAGAAAATAGTCGGGGATCCCTGGGTGGCTCAGCGGTTTGGCGCCTGCCTTTGGCCCAGGGTGCGATCCTGGAGTCCCGGGATGGAGTCCCGCGTCAGGCTCCTGGCATGGAGCCTGCTTCTCCCTCTGCCTGTGTCTCTGCCTCTCTCTCTCTCTATGTCTATCATAAATAAATAAATAAATATTTTTTAAAAAAGAAAATAGTCATAACATCATGACAGATCAAGAAAAAATATTTGGTAAAATGTAATACCAATATATGATAAAAATTCCTATTAAGTATGAAATAAGAAATAGTTCTTTAGTTGTTTATATAGTTGTTTAAATAAATAACTTTCTAATTTGGATCATCAATTCTGATATGTGGGTTTTTCCTTACACCAAGCAATTCTAAGACACCAGCTGGGTGTCTTACAGTTCAACTCAATTGTGATACTATCTACCTGTGATGGTGCCAGGTCCTACAGGGCAAGGGCTCAGTCTACAAGACTGCCTGCCAGCCATTCAGATGCCAGTTGCAAGTCTAGGTGTGCTTCTGACTTACTGGCTACAGAAGGGAGGTTCCCATTACTGCTTCCTTGCATTCAGATAATTTGATAAGGCAATTCAGAGAACTCAGAAGAACATTTTACTTACTAGATTACCAATTTATTATAAAAGGATATAATTCAGGAATGGCTAGATGGAAGAGATACATAGAGAAAGTTATGGGGAAAGGGCATAGACCTTCCATTCTCGCTCCAGGCCTGCCACTCTTCTCAAATTTCCACATGTTCACCAACCTGGGAGTTCTCTAAACTCGACCCTTTTGGTTTTTTATGGAGCCTTCGTTATATAGGCATGATTGATTAATACATTGGCCTTTGGTTATTGCACTCGATTTCTAGTGCTTCTTTTTGGAAGGTCAGGGAGATGGGACTCAAAGTTTAACCACATGGTTGGTTCTCCTGATGGGGTTTCAGTATGAGGAGGGGAGAGTATGGGCAAGAAGCAGCTGGAGAATGGAGGAAAGTCAGCAGACACTCCGAGAATGCTCTATGTTCCTCTTTTTCTGGGCTCCTATGAAAGTACAAAGACTTTCATAGGTGAATGAGCCATGGAGCTCTCCAGACAGCCGCTGCCACCAGCCTCCATCCTTAGGTGTTATCCAAAAGTCACTTAATTAACATAACCTTTAAAAGACATTTGTATTGTTCTCATCATAGGAAATTCCAAGAATTTTAGGAGCTCTGTGCCAGGAATGGGATAAAAACCAAATGTATGTTTCTTATTATAAGCAAGAAACCTCCTTAACCTGAGACAGTAACTTCCTTAACCTGATAAAGAGAAGCAACAAGGTTGACAAAAAATCCAGGGACAATATTCTTCTGCATCAATAAATGTTATAAAGCATTTTCTTTAAAATGAAGAATAAGTCAATGAAGCCCATTATCGTCATTTGCAGACAACATCATGCTGGGTCTCCTAGGCCAGCAAAGTAAGATGAGAAAAGAGAAATTAAAGGCAAAAGAATCAGAAAGATATAAACAAAACAAATTATTTTCAGATGTTATGATTGTTTACATAGAAAACCAAAAAGCATTTACAGAAAAATTATTAGTAATAATAAGAGAGTTCAGCAATGTGGCTGTGAGCTGTAAGATCAATATACACAATCAATGGCATTTCTATATACCAGCATAATTCAGAAAATGTAATTAAAGAAAATATGTTCCTTTACAATAGCATCCAAAAAATAAGGTGTCTGAGAATAAATATAACAAAAGGCACTCCAGACTTCAAAAGAAGATTATAAAAGAAAGCCAAGATGAAAAGAGAGATATATTCTGTTTACTGATAGTCACTATAAAAATGTGGCTATTCCTTTTATATTGATCTGTGCATCAATGTAATTATAATCAAAGCTCTAATAGAATTTTAGTGGAGTTGACAAGCTGATTCCAAAACTTATGGAAAAGCAAAACGAGAAAAATAGCAAGACTTTCCTAAGGAACAAGTTGAGACAATAATATCAAGACATAGTATACAACTGAACTAACTAGGGCAGTTTAGCATTGGATTAAAGAATAAATTATTTAATAAGGGGACTATGTTGTAGGCTGAATATGTGACTCCCCTCCCAAATTGATAGGTTGAAGCCCTAACCCCCAACATGATGATGATATTGGAGATGGGGCTTTTGGAAAGTAGTTAGATTTAAATGGGGTCATGAGAATGGGACTATAGTGCTATTCGTTTCCTTATAGGAAGAAGAAGAGATGACAGACTTTTCTCTCTCTTCACCATGTAGAGATACAGTGAGAAAGTGGCTAACTAACTGCCAAAGGGAACAGCCATCTCACCAGGAACCAAATCTGCTGGCACCTTGATCTTAGACTTCCTAGCCTCCTGAACTACATGAAATAAATGTCTGTAGTTTAAGCACCCAGTCTATGGTGCATTATTATAGATGTCCAAGTTGACTGCAACAAGCTGGAATAATTGCTCGTGTTAAATGATATGTATATAATAAACTAATAAACTAATAAATATAATATGCATTATAAATAACAAGGTTATATGTTTTATATAATATTATCTAATGTAATCTCTTTATCATATATTATACAAAGTGAAATTCTAGGTAGAATAAATCCTGAAACATAAAAAGTGAAATTTAAATTATTCCGAAGAAGATATAAAACAGAATCTCTAGGAGATAAGGTATGGGAAATTATAATCAAAACAAAAATCAAAGAATATTAATATAAAGGAAGTCATTGACAAATTTGACTAAATTTAATTTAAAAATGTCCATTCATTTAGAGACATTGTATTAATTTGCTTGGGCTGCCATACACGATACCACAGACTGGTGCTTAAATAATACTCATTTATTTTCTCACAGCTCTGGAGGCCACTGTATCACCCAGTTTCTGGTGAGATGTCTCTCCTTCACTTGAAGACAGCACCTTCTTGTTACATTCTTATACAGTCTCAGGTGGTCTTTGTCTGTATGTGCAAGGAGAGAGAAAATTCTCATATCTCTTCCTCTTCCTATATGGACACCAATCCTATTGGATTAGGGTCCCACCCTTATCACCTCTTTTAACCATAATTACTTTCTTAATTGCCCTATCTACACATATATTCACATTGGAGATTAAGGATTCAACATATGAACTGTGGTTAGATATAATTCAGTCCATAACGGACACCACAGAGATATCAAATTTAAAAAATGAACAGAAGGTACAAAGTGGAAAAAGATATTTGTAACACATATAATAGACAAAGGAATTGAATTTGGAACATATAAATTACATAAATCAGTACAGAGAGATAAGGCAACAGAAATCAGGCAAGAGACTTAAAAGCATGTCCACAAAATAGGAAATACAAATGGACAATTAATTTATTAACCTATCCTTGACTCCCTTAGAACCCAGAGAAAGAAAGGTAAATTAAACCAGAAAGAGGTATCATTTTACACCCAAATGATTTATAAAGATGAAAAAACTTGGTAACTAAGAAATGGCAAAGATATGGCACAGCAGTAAAAGTACTTTGGTATACAACTGGGCATCATGCTGCACACATCTTTTGTCCCAGAAATAGTGCTAGACAAATGCCTCCAGGTAATATGTTACATGAGGATCAGAAAAAAAATATGTGCTCCAATATTTGTAACAAAATAAAGAAGGAAGTGACTTAAATATTTGTCAACATAAAGGAAGTCATAGCATAAATTTACAAATAGATGATACATAGCAGTGAAAAAATGAGTTACAGCTAACGTACAGCGACTTGGATGGACTGAAAAAATGTCCTGTTGGAAATACAAAAGAAGTCACATAAAATAATAATAGTATAATACTTATTTATAAAAAGTTTAAACAATAAATTAAATATTGCTTTAATGCTCTGTGTATATGTGTCGTGTGTCTGTGTGTGTTTGTATTTTAAATAAGGAAGTACATTAAGAACGACAGTGTATATCTAAATAGTACAATAATTTGCTTGAAAGAGCTCCCATGGGCCAAATACGGGACAACTTGAGTACATTAGTTTTCTATTTCTGTAGTCACAGATTTACAAACATAAAACAACACTAACTTGTTTTTTTAAGGTAGAAGTCCAGAATTGATTGGGTCCTCAGCTCAGGGTCCCACATTCAGGTGTTGGCCCATCTGCATTCATATCTGGAGGATCTATATAAGAATCCACTTCCATGGTTATTAGGTTGTTGCCCAAATCCAGATCCTTGAACTGTAGTACAGAGGTCTCATCTTGTTGCCAGCTATTGGTGGGAGGTTGCTTTCAGCTCCTGAAGGTACCTCATTTTCTGTAATGGAGCCTCCTTCATGCTGAATACCAGCAAAGGAGAATTTCTCACATCAAATTCCTCTTATGTTTTGAATGTTTCTTACTAGGAAGAGCCCTGCTTCTATTAAGGTTAGGTCTACTGAGGATAATCTTCCTTTCTTGGTGAATTCTGACATGTAACATAACCTGATCATGAAAATGATATTCTATCATAGTGTCTCCACATTCAGGACACGGACATCATAGAAGATTAGGGATAATTTCAGGGTCATCTTAGAATTGTGTCTACTATGTTGGGCATCAAAATAAAAAATATTATAAAGAAAATCCATGGTGATATAATTAAATAAATACACAATGGAGGATAAGAAAAGGCTACTCTTTAAAGTAGAATGCTGACAAATACATGTAGGAGAAAATATGGAGTTAGAAAAATCACTATTTGTCAATCATCATGATGATAACCGATTCAGGAAGAATCATCAGTAAATGGTAATAAGAATGAGAGAACTTTTACTGACCAATAAGTTAGTGTCAGAGTCTCCACTGAGTTGCTTAACAACAACAAAGGAAAAAGAATGGTACTCTTATAGTAGAGAAACTTGGTATACATACATCACTTTAACCAAGTGTAACACCAGTATGGGGCAAATCTACATATGCTCACTAGTATGATGCACTAAGAAGGACACAATATCACTTTTTGTACTCCTTTTAACAATAAATACTCTGAATCTAATCTAACCCTGAGAAATCTTCAGAGAAATTCAAACTGAGGGTCTTTCCATAAAATAACTGGGCCAGCTGCTAAAAATGTTAAGCATATGAAAGACAAAGAAAGAACAAGGAATGCGTACATATTAAAAGAGAATAAAGCAATGGTAAATAAATGCAATGTGATTCCATATTAGATCCTGGATTAAAGGGGTAGTTCATTCTATCTTTTCCCTAAGCCTGCTTCTTTTATTTAACTTAGGTTATCACCTCCTATCTTGACTATAAATACTGTGGCTTTCATTGGTCTTGTGACACTATCATAGATCTTATTCTTTTTAAAAGATTCTTACCTCTTTCTCCTCAAAGCCATTTCTCTTCCACCCCAGAGTCTTCTCAGTTGCTATTCCCTTGCCTGGAACACTCTTCCCTCATACCATTATGATACTCACTTTTCATGATTGGTATTCATGTTTTTGTTCAAATATCTCCTCTGAGAGGATTTTCCTGGCCATACTAACTAAAGTTCCTTTCATGCCAATATCTATTCCCTTATTCTGCTTATTCATAATAGTTATCACTAATTGAAGATAATTGATAACTTGGAGTATTTACTTCTTTTCCTTACAACTTCCATGACTCCTGTCCTTACCATAAGATATGTTTTTACCATTACACTTTCATAATGCAGGAGAACATCTCTGACAGCATTTGCCATCCTTGAAATGTTACGTGTATTTATAATTATTACATAACTGCTTTATCAAGAACATGTAAGCTCTTAGGAAAAACTGTCAATTTTTTTCCAATAACTGCATGACTGACATGTTGCAAAGTACACAGTAGGTTCTCAGTAAATATTCTTTGAATTTATTCAACTACAAATGCATGGACATCATTCAAGTTCTTGCTTTGTCCTCTCCTATAGAGCTCAGGTCTGAAGACAGCCTCAAAGACAGGGCAATCTTTGCCCTGTGTTCCTTTTAACAATGGTAGAGCAAGACTGAAATATGATCAATAAGTATATAAGTTCTAGTGACTGGGATTTAGATGATTTGCTAAATGAAAATTGGGACAAACATATCAAGAAGTAACATGGAAAAAGGAAAACATAAAGAAGGTAACACATTTTGTAGTAACACAAAAACAAAACAAAACCCCACAAAGTTGTGGTCCCTAGTAAATGCTGCTAAATTATTGCTATTTGCAACATGTTCAAAGCTTTTGAAGCTATCACATATTGTAAGTCTTTAGAGAGGTGTGATGGTTTGCCTCTGGCTTCAGGGCAGGAACTTGGCAGCAGATATGCTATGTGGCAGGATATGAGGTACAGAACTGGAAATTCATAGCTGAGGAGGTATACGTCAAAAGACAAGGCACAGTGCTTGGGAGTTAGACCTGCCTGAGGCATATTTCAAATGCTGGTCACCATCAATATTTGAAGATGAGGCAGGTATCTCAGTATCTTACACAGAGAGAGAAGGTGGCATCTGAAAGGTGGATCTATAGAAGTCAGAGTCCTAGAGGCCAAGGTTATATCCACAGCCTTTTGACAAAGAAACTAGAAAAAGTAATCTAGGTATGTGAACAGCTTTAGTAAAGAGTAAAAATGTCTAGCTGGAAACAAGACTAAGGCAAAAACTTAATTATTTGATTCATTCATGGTATCCAGAGAACTCTTCATTGATATTTGAGTATCAGTCTCTTTCTATAAATAGAATGGAGCAGAGAAAGATTAAAAAAAAAAAAAAAAGGAAAGAGAAAGACACTAATAGGGATTGGGCTCTTACCATGTCCAGGTGTTTTCATGAATTATCTCCCTTAATCTTCAGAGCAATTCTTCAAGATGAGTAAGCATATAGTGAAGAAGTGTTATATTGATATCACCTGGGGAACACTTTACCAGCAAGAAATCTTTCCAGATGTTCTGATCACCACTTCTCTCTTACTCTTGAGAATCACTGGGATGCATTAATTCAGGAAGATATGACATAACCTCAGATGCTCATTTTATAAAAGAGAATAAGGTTCAGAATTAAAAAAAAAAATCCCCAAACTGATAGTGTGGTAGGCAGAAAAATGGCCTTCTCTCAAAACGTCTACTTCCTAATTCCTGAAACGGGGAAACATGTCATGATACATGGAAGAGGAGACTTAAAGTAGAGAATGGAATTGTTGTGAATCAGCTGACCTTACAACAGAAAGGGTATTATGGATTACTCAGGTGGCTGGTTACTCCGGGTTCCCATGTAATCACACGTAGTCATAAAGGTCCATATTGGAGGAGGCAGAAGAGCCATGATCAGTATGACTCAATGTGACAAAGACTTGATTGGCCTTTGCTGCCTTTGAAGATGGAAGTAAGCCATAAGTCAAGAAATGTTGACAGACTCTAGCAGCTGGAAAAGGCCAAGAAAACATACTCTCCCCTATAGATCATCCATGAAGGATCACAGCACTAGCGACATCTTGACTTGAGCCCTGTGAGACCCGTTTTGAACTTCTGACTTTGGGAACTTGTAAGATAATAATTCTGTGTTGGTTTAAGCCACAAAATTTTAGTGATTTGCTACAGCAATGGTAGGAAATTAATATACCCAGTAAATTGCAGAATCCTAGTCCAGGTCTCTGACTCCAGAGCCAAAGCCTTTATCACTTCACATGCTGCCCACTATCACCCTGTAAGACTACAGAGTATATGTAATTCAGGTCAACTACAAAAGTCTAGTGGTCAAACTTATGAAGTGTCAAAGCCTGTAAGGATCAACACCTGATTCCCTGAGGATTGAGTTAGACTACTACTTCTTAATTTCACCATGCTTCAAGATGAAGTATAAGCTAGCAGTTCTTAACTTTGGGCTGAATATTAGAATATAGGAACTTTTAACAGTTCCTGATTCTCAGGTCACATAGCCCTTTAGATCCTCATATCCCAGAATCAAGAGGATCAGCAATTAGTTAAACTGCGAAGTAGCAGAATTTGATTTCAGTAAACCTTGGTTCTCCTTCCTGGTCCCACATAAACATCTCCATCTTTTCATCACCCATTAACTTTAATGCCTCTTTCTTCTATCCAAACATTTTTTATTATGATTCAAATCCAGAAGTAATAGGAGAATATTGATTGATACACAAGACTATATACAGAGAGTATCAAAAAAGTTAAGTGAAAACCTGTAATTTTAAGTCTGAATTAGAAATACTCATATAAATATACGTGTTTTTTAAAAAGTGTTTTCGGGCAGCCCTGGTGGCTCAGTGGTTTAGCATCACCTTCAGCCCAGGGCATGATCCTGGAGGCCCAGGATCGAGTCCCATGTCAGGCTCCCTGCATGGAACCTGCTTCTCCCTCTGCCTGTGTCTCTGCCTCTCTCTCTGTGTGTCTCTCATGAATAAATAAATGCAATCTTTAAAAAATATATATATAAAATAAAAATAAAAAAGTATTTTCTACGTCCATCTATTTAAAAGGTCTAGAAACAGAGGTTCTGGGTGGCTCAGATAGTTTGGCATCTGACTCTTGGTTTCTGCTCAGGTCATGATCTCAGGGTCTTGGATTCAAGCCCTGTGTTGGCTTTGGGCTCAGTGCAGAATCTGCATGATAGTCCCCCACTCCCCCATTTCTCCCCGGACTTGCACTCACTCTCTCTCTAAAATCAGTCAATCAATCAATCTTTAAAATAAAATAAAAGGCCTAGAAACAGTAACAAAACCATTAGCAATGGGCACATCTAGAACTTGCATTATATTCTCAAAATAACCACTCCCATAAAAGGAAAATATGGTTCCTTGATTTCAGATCTTTAAAAGAGAAAATGTTTACGATGGGCCCAGAGTATATTTTCAAACCCAAAAGCAAGGAAGCTATCAAAGACTTCTGAAGTTTTGTTAAAAAAAAAAAAATCTACAGACCAAGTTAAAAAGGAACAACTTGATTAACAAAAATAACATTAATTAAAATGAATCTGATACACAAATAGAATTAAATCTGTGAGTTGGCAACAGTACTAAAAAATACTGATCACTTTTGAAAGATACTAGTGAATCAACTAATTACTTTGGAAACTAGCAAATAAGGGAAAGAAAACTTTTATACTGCTGAGGTAGATTAAATTATTGGACCCAATTCTTCACAAATTCTCAATTTTCCATTCAGCTTTGCAATTCCTAACAATTAAAAGCAGAGTATACACCTCCGCTTCCTCTGACTTTACCTTAAGCAATGTGATAAATGAATTTGGGGGAGATGGGCAGCAAAAAAGTGCTAGTTTTGAACAGAAGTCTTAGCAGACTCCACATTTATATCTTGGCCTTTTGTACTTTTGCCATGGCTGTGAGTTAACATGTTCCAGCTAGCTCGCTAGTCCAAAGAAAAAGAAACAAAAAAAAAAAAAAGAAAGAAAGAAAAAGAAATATACATAGAAAATACCCAGACCCCGAACTGCCCACAGAATGTGGTTGCCCACAGTCACCAGATCCACACCAGCCTATTAGCTTTTCACTTGATGTTTTAGCAACCATCACTGACTATTATCTTGATACATTATTTCATTTGAGATTACAAAATGGTAAATATCTAACATCCATTTTTTAATTTGTTAGCTTGAATATTTTACCAAGGAAAACATTTCCTAATCAACTATTTGGTTATAATGGTGTACCATTTCGCAAGAGTCAGGCATATCCTCAGCTATTGTAACAGCCAAAAAATCTCAGGAATATTCAATAATATGTATTTCTCACATGTTTGGGAGTTTTATAATTAATGGGTAGGGTTGACAACACCTGAATCCGTTGGTCAATTTTAACATCAAACTAAAAAATAAAAATAAAAATAAATAAAAAAAAGGAAAAACAAACTTTAACTTAATAAATTTAACTAATTTATTTTAATTTATGTGCATCCTCATAGAAATACGCACAGACTTTTTCAAGAATTCTTGTCAAAGTATCCTATCTAAACTTGATAAAGGTTCTACCTCAACTACCAATTTGTGGAAATACAGGGGACATGGGAGCATGTTAATATCAGAAGGATGCAATCCTCAAAATCCAGAATATAGTTATTCTGTAGGGATAATATCCTGGTTTCTTCAACAGATAGATTCTAAGGAAGAAAAAAGAGGAAGAAAAAATTTAGGTGAAAAACACAGTCAAGGAATTTGACAGACCTATTTTGGATCCTGATTCAAATAAATCAAATGCAAAGAAACACAAATAGAGAAAATTTAGTACTTGCTGGTATTTGATGATGCTAAAGAATGAAGATTTAATGTGCAATGACAATTTTGTGGTTGCTTTTAAAAATTATATATATATATATATATAGGGGAGCCTGGGTGGCTCAGTGGTTTATTGCCAACTTCAGCTTAGCTTGTGATCCTGGAGACCTGGGATAGAGTCCAATGTCAGGCTCCCTGCATGGAGCCTGCTTCTCCCTCTGCCTTGTATCTGCCTCTCTCTCTCTCTCTCTCTCTCTCTCTGTGTGTGTGTGTCTCTCATGAATAAATAAATAAAATCTTAAAATATATATATATATGCCTACATATATAAGTCTATATTGAACTATTTATGAAAGAACTTATGTTAAAATGATATAGGGGATGAGAAAATGGTGATGGGTATAAATAAAACAAAATTAGCCGTGAGTTGATAATTTTGGAAGCTGATGATACGTCTATGATTATTCATTATAATATTATCTCCTCTTTCATACATGTTTGAAAGTTTTCACAATGCAAAGTCCTATAATGAATAAATCAAATATGGTATATCCATAGAATGGAATATTGTTTGATAATAGAAAGGAATGAAGTGATGCTACATGCTATAACACAGATAAAGCTTTAAAACTCTGTGCTAAAAGGGGTGCCTGGATGGTTCAGTCAGTTCATGGCTGATCCTTGGTTTCTGCTCAGGTCATGATCTCATGAGATCAAGCTCCATGTCAGGCTCTGCACTTGGCATGAAACCTGCTTAAGATTCTCTTTCTCTTCTTCCTCTTCCCCTCCCCTACTCTAAAAATATTTTCTAAATTACCAGAATCGGAAAGCCTATAGAGAAATTAAGTCGATTAGTGGTTGCCTAAGGCTGGGGGATAAAATGGTTGTGTGTGAATGGCTAAAGGACATTAGGTTTCCTTTTCAGCGTGATGAAAATGTTCTAAACTTGATCGTAATAATGGCTGCACAACTCTAAATATACTAGAAACCACTGACTTGTACACTTTAGATAGTTAAATTGTATGATGTGTTAATTACATCTCAATAAAACTGTTTAAAACAGGTTTTAAAAGTTTAAGTAAGGAATAGTCCTGTTTTTAGGCATGGACAACTCAATGTTCTGCGAAGTTACTGTGTTCTGCTTTCTAGAGGGATTTCCATTTTCAGCCTAATCCCTCAATTGTAAAAGGAAATTGTCATGTGAAAAAAAAAAGAATTTAGGCATGGGAGGGGGCATATTTTGATAATCTGTGGCCCCTTCTAAAGTGAAACTGTATTGTGTAAGTTCCATCAGAATTAGACTTTAGGACCAATTCAGGCCAGGGGCAGGGGAGTCTTTAAGCAAGACAGGTATGCAGTTCAGTAATTCAACATTAAGGCTCTGGAACAGCTCTCCTGTCCCTTATACCTGGGCTTTTAAACCTCAGTACTGCTTTTCTGCCATTGATCCCCTTTTGGTCTCTATACTCTAACTAGTTGTATGGGTCTCTTGCCTGTCACCTTGCCTATCATTATTATGTTCAGTGCTGTGGGGCACTGTCCAGTACACTTATCTGATTCTGCATAGGCTTATAGGCTGCTATTTCTCGACTTCCCAACCTACTTTAAGGCAGCTCTCTCTGGGCATGTTCTGCTTATTCTCACTCTACTCTCGATTAGTGATAATTATGATCTTAGGATAGGGAGCGGTTTGGGTGGTAAAATTTTCCACTTGTCACACTACATTATGCAGTGGGTTAAAAACTGGATATTTACCTGCATATTATTTTATCTCCACAATTCCCAGCTACATCAGGCCATTTTCTACTATTTCATGTTTCAGAAAAAGAGACGCCTTGGCAAATCTAAAGGAAACAAAGTTTTTGTTTTGCTGGCATAGACATCAGTTAGCCAAGAAGGCCACTTGAAGGTCAAATGCCTTGTTTTTGAGGAAGAACCCAAACTAGTTAACATACTCAGGGAGAGTACAATGATGCACAATGATGTGACAGCCAGTGTTGCCTACCATAGAACTGATAATGAGTCCATTGACTTGAAAAAGAGAATATGAATTAGAGAGAAAACAGGAAGGTTAAACAGAGTGAATGTCTTTAATAAGCAGATGCTCTCTTTTGAAGTCCAGAGGCAAATGTACATGACATGTTCCAAGATCTGAAAGTACAGGGCACCCAGGATCTGCTTTCTAACAGGAATTCTAGGAGGCTGGAACCACACTGTAATCCCTGTGCCATCATGATATTAAATTGTGGAGCCATTTATGATGGAGAGGGTATAAAACATTGACTTAGATTCCCAGTATCTGAGGATTCCTAAGGTTTCCAAAGAAAAGGATAAAGAAAGAGTTCACCTCCCTCATGCCTAGAATACCGTATACAGGGACACATGATGGAGGAAGCCCACAGTTTCCACACTTTCTAGTGCAATGGAAGTGGGTCCAGAAACTAGGTAAGAAGTGAAAGCCTCAAGGAATGCCCATTGGAAAAAATATGAAACCTAAGACCCAGAGTGGTGATAGTTCATCATAGTGGACACCAACATGAATAAATGCTGAGAAGTTTGGGGCAGATACATGCTCCTGAGGGTTCGGTGATACCCCTGGGGCTAAGTAGAAGAGAAGAAATCCCCAAACTGACTAACTTTAAACCTAAAAAGATTATTGGGGCCATGAAATGAATATGATTATGTCTTCTGTGATCAAGTGGATTAGGAGACTGAAAGCAGAGATTAAATTGTGTTATAGAAAATAAATAAAGTTATAGTTCCTGCACACCTGGGAGGATGAGCGAGAAACTGCTAGTCATGCTTCAATTTACAGACTAGAAACTCCAAAAGTTGTTAAATTTCCATGTAGAAAATAAGTGTATGGGGCACCTGCATGGCTCAGTTAAGTGTCTGACTCTTAATCTCAGCTCAGGTCTTGATCTCAGGATCATATGAATTCAAGCCTTGCATTAGGTATCATACTAGGCATGGAGCCTACTTAGAAATAATAATTGAAAAAATAAAAATAAATTAAAAAATAAAAAATATATATTTGATTATTTTATTCTATGGCAAAGTAGGAGTAGTGTTGCAGACATTCTCTTCTGTTTACTGTTTGTTTTCTCTTCTGTTTTTGTTTGTTGTTATTATTTGCTAAATCAGATAACTTCTTGGGAAGTATATTAATGGTTTTCAAATTTAGATAAAATAAATCATTTTCTCCCCATAAACAGCAATATGCCACACATTCTTTGATTTCGGAAAGGGCTAACTTTTCCCACACGTATTGCAAAAATGCTCAGCACAGATTGAGTGACATTAGCATCATTTTCAAATGCTATTTTAGTAGAAGCTAAACTACAACTAGATTTTTCTAAACTGTAAAGGAGTTAAATTTATAAACACTTAAGTAGAAACCCAAAGTAACTGGTACATTTCTGAATTATCACAGTGAGTTTTTTGATGATTCTTACAGGCTGATGCCCCTGGCAAATGCCCACAGACATGCTTCATGATCCATCCCTGCCACAAGTGGAAAATCTTGCCCAACTTCGATTTCTACTTCACACAGCTGGATTCAATAACCTCTTCACTCCTAATGGATAAGAAACACTTTTCATCTCCTTCTATGGGAGACAGTAGGGCTATCAATCAGTTGCCATCAGATTCTTGACATCGACTGAGTAGCTTGGCTTTCTGCCATAGGTCCAGGACATGCTCTACTGCATCATTCAGGTTTTTCTCTTTCCATGATGATGGCCATGGGCACTCTTCTTTTTCTCACTTCTTCCCTCCTAATCTGTTTCTATCATTAGCATCTATCCTATTTCCACGTATGAGTAGCCATTCAAATTCAAACTCCATGAAAATAAAGTTTGTGGAAAAGGAGAGAAAGTTTGGTTTCCTGAGTTTCAAATCAGTTTTATTGTTTTTCTCATGACTACTGCCTATGTTGAAAGTACTGGACTAGACACCAAGGGTCCTGAAATTAATCCCAATACTGTTCCTTTCTAGTTTTATAACCTTGGAAAACTCAAAACCTTGTCTGCACAACAGAGTCATCTGAAAATCTTTTAGACATTCCAGTGTCCAGGTGATACCCCAGATCAATTGAATCATAAGATCTGAGGCTGCAACACAGGCATCGGTGGATTTTGACCTTCCCCAGGTGATGCTAATGTGCTGAGTTTGGGAACCACCATGCTCACTTCTTTAAAACTTAGAATACCAGTCAATCTAATTTTGATAACCTCAACTCAGATCCTTACCTTGTAGGATTTAATTGATATTATATATGTCAAAGTTTGTAAACTGTAAACTAAGTAGTCATCAACATTTTCATAAGACACTGTTATTAAGAGTAAGAAATAAAATAACTCTTTCATTTGATAGGATTGCATGAATAGGTAAAAACAAAGGTCGCCAAATCTTACTCTGACCCAGCCTCCTTTTTCCCTACTTAGTAGGCTCTCCTTGTTTTTTTTTTTCCTCTCTCTTTGGTTTTAACCAAAAGTGTGAAACAACATAAAGAATCCCAGAAACCAGTCTCATGAAGCCTCACCTACTTTGAGAAAGGAGTATATATACTAGATGAATTTAGTATTTTGGAAAATCTTCTTTGTTTCCTATATCATCTGTTCTACCTCAGGGCCCTTTACAGGATACCTGAAACAATAAAAGGATTTATTTTTCAATACATTTTTATTTCATATATAATGAAAGGTTTTCTTGCTCAGTTAAGATTTTTAAATTTTATTTTGAGTAGCTAATATTCTTGTATCAAATAATTTGTATATTCCCTACGATATTAAAATAGAATAATTTGTGATTTAAAAGGTATTCACTTGGGGCACCTGGGTGGCTCAGTTGGTTAAGTGTCTGCCTTCAGCTCAGGTCATAATCTTGAGGTCCCGGAATGGAGCCCTGCACAGCGGGAGCCTGCTTCTCCCTTTCCTCATCACTTGCACTGTCTCTCATTATCTCTATCACTATCTCTGTCTCTCTTTCTCAAATATATAAATAAAATCTCTAAAAAAACAATAACAAAAGGCATTCATTTAATATTAGAAGCATGAGGAAAAAGACTGAGGAATGAAGAATAGAACCGGAGGGGTGGAGCTGTCAAACTGAGAGCAGAGTTTACAGTAGTATAAGCTATATTCATAGACCCATCCCTGGGCACAATAGGACTTATTGAGACAATGTCAAAAATTGATTTGAAGGTAAAGGATGGTAGGTGATTTTATTCAGTACAAAGACAAATTTTCTCTTTCCCCTAAGCCAGGGGAAATCACACAAATACACACACACACATTCACATGTGAAACCTGAGAGATAGAGTTGAATTGGTGCTGAGTAGCTCATAGAAGGACCAGGGTCTCACATTTCGTTGGCCCTGAGAGTCAGAGCTCTTGGTCATTTGCCAGAATCACTATGCTGGCACATGTAGCAGGAACCCTGGACATTTTGTTGCAATGAGATCACACAGCTCCTATCTGACAAGCTACAAACTGTTGCAGAGTTACAGGTGAAACTTTGATCCTTGACTTGGGTATTTGGTATCCCATGGGAAGATATGCTTTATAAGAAAATACACATTAGAAACTTTCAAATTACAACTCAAGTAGAGGCATCCTTGAGTTCCCAACCTGTTTACCTAACCAATCATGAATATTTTCAGCAAGAGTTCTGACAAGCATTTTAACTCAGTGCACACAAAACTCAATTGGTGATTCTGTCCTATCAGAACTTTCACTTCCTCCTCTTTTCCCATCATCTAGTGAACAGCACCCCCATTCATACAGTTGTCCATTTTGGTTACTGGGGAAGGCTCTTTCTCTTTCTCATCTGTGACCAATTGGTTAGTAATTGGGGTAGTAAGGCCGAACACTTCTAGACTCCAAATATCTATAAAATAGTTTCCTTATGTTCCATGCCCTTTAAAATAGTTTATAATATTGATAGCTAACACTTTTATAGTCCTTAATATTTATTTTTACTATGTTAATATTTACAACCATCTCCTATGATAGGTATGATTCTCATCCTCATTTTATAGAGAAGCCAATGGAGGTATAGAGAAGCCTAAGGTCATTCCATAAGCAAGTAACAGAGCCTGATTCTCAACCACGTGTTGCTCTCCAACCTCATTTCCCAGCACTTATACCCTATAGTTATTTGTCTATTTATTTTATCTTGTAAATTTTTATTTTAAAGTAGTTTTGGATTTATGGAAAAGAATGGTAAAAACAACTATAGAAATACAGTACACCATTATGCCATTTCCTCACCATTAAATTTTTTCCCACTCTACCATTTTCTTTCCATATATGCATAGTCTTCTTCTACTATTATTAATCATCATCACTTTGATTGAACTATTTGAGCTTAAGGTGTAGATATGATATCTCTTAACTCCAAATACTTTTGTATATATTTCCCAAGAACAGTGATCCAAGTGGAATTTAAATTTGTTACAATACTATTATCTAACTTATAGACATTCACACTTTGCCATTTGTTCCAATAATATTGTTTATAGCAAAAAATAATAATAATAATTTGCCCTGAGATCCAATCAAGGATCACACATTGCATTTAGTTGTCATATCTTTTTTTTTTAATGAATATTTATTTATTTACTTTAGGGAGAAAGAGGAGAGCACTAGTGGGAGAGGCAAAGGGAGAGGGAGACAGAATCTCAAGCAGATCCAGTCTTGTATGAAGCCCGATGCAAGACTTGATCTCACTACCTCAAAATCATGACCTGAGCCGACACAGAGTCAGACATTTAACCAACTGTACCACCCAGGTGCCCGAATCCTCCTTTTTTGTTTTTAATATGGAAAAGTTTCTCAGTCTGTCTTAGTCTTTTACCTGCAATAGTTTTTAAGAGAGTAGGTGAGCTATCTTGTAGAATGTTCCTCTACTTGGAGTTTACTGACGTTTCTTCATGATTAGATTTAGGTAATACAGTTTTGGTAAGAACATATGTGCACACAAGATGTCATTGTCTTTCTCCATGCATCACAGCAGGAGGCACATGTCATTTTTTTTTCTCATTCCTGGTGATGTTAAATCTGATCATGTGATTAAGGTGATATCCTCCAGGTTTATCTACTTAAAACTATTTTGATACTTTAAGACTGTGATGTAGTACATATTTCAATTATGCCATCTAACTTGCAGTTTCTTTCAGGGACCAAACTTGAGCTTGGCAGAGTGGTTTTACAATTTTCGTTAGAAGCCAATTTCTAGGTGGAAAGTAGTTTTTATAGGTAAACAATATAAAACACATCTCCAATAGTTATTAATTTAATATTTTTAAATTTTGGAACAATACCAGATCCACAAACATGTTGAAAATTAGTACATCTTCCACAATCAAGTCCAATTATCAACATCAATTATAAACAACTATCAATAGTTGATTCCATACTATTTTTTTTTGATTCCATACTATTAACTAATCTATAGACCTTATTCAAATTTTACCAATTGTCTCGCTAAATGTTCCTTTTTTATGTTCCAGGTTTCCATCCAAGATGACACATTGCATTTAGCTGTCATATCTGCATAGTATCTTTCAATTTGGTTCCTCAGTCTTTCTTAGACTTTCACCAATTTGTTTTTTTTAAAAATACATGGTTATTTTAGTTATTTTGTAGGATGCCCCTTGTCTCTGGATTATCTGATGTATCCTTAGGCCTAAAATCAAGCTCTGCATTTATAGCTTGAACACTACAGAAGGGATGCTATGTCCTGCTCATGTTTCACATCCTAGGCACATTATCTCCATTTGTTCCATTTGGGGTGATACTGATTTTGTTTTTTGTTTGTTTGTTTGTTCCTTATTTTTGGTGATACTGATTTTGATCACTAGGCTAAGATAATGGCCAGGTTTTTCCCAAATAATGTTACCTTTTCCCCCTATAAGTGTCTCTTGGGGAGATACAGTGAAATTATGAAAATATTCTATTTCTCACTGTACTTTTGCTTATTGATTTTTAGCATCAATTCCTACCAAAAACAAGAACAACTTATATTTGCCATATGGTGATTTTCTGTTGATTTTATTCCTGATACATTTATTAACATTCATTATACTATAAAGAAGAGCTGTTCCTATTCCCTCATTTTAGAAAACACTAATTTATTTTTATCACTAAGGAGTCAAGGATATTTATTTTATTTTGAAGAATACAATCCATTACTATCATTATTTATTTTGAAGGGCTCACATTGTCATATTTTTGGCCATTGAAAATTCTTGTGAGTTGCTTCTGTGTCTTAAAAATATATTGTCAGGGCAGCCTGGGTGGCTCAGCAGTTTAGCACTGACTCCAGCCCAGAGCGTGATCCTGGAGACTTGGGATCGAGTCCCGTGTCTGCTCCCTGCATGGAGCCTGCTTCTCCCTCTGCCTGTGTCTCTGCCTCTCTCTCTCTGTGTCTCTCATGAATAAATAAATAAAATCTTTAAAAAATATATATACTCATCAGTTCTGAGGAAATAAGATATATTTTTTTGAGCACTCAACTTTTTGGCATCTCAAGGTATTTCAATCAACTTCTATTTTCTTTGTCCCAGCCTTTGAATTAGCCACTTTCCAAGGAACTCTGTTCTTAGTAGTGAATTATATTTAGAAACCAAAATATGGACACTAAGGTGTGTTCACTGTCCTTGTCATTAGTTCTCAGTTCTCTTAAAGAACAGAGCTTGGAAATATATATGTAATATCATACACATCTATATTTTTATAGCTATCATTTGTATATGTATTGAAAACCATTATTTCTTCCTTCATATATCCAGTACTAATACAACACCAGAAGATTCATTCTAGTTTTTGCCCTTGACTTATTTGTAATTCTTTTTCCAACAGTGAAAAAATTGGCTATCTGGGTCACCTAGGTGACTCAGTTACTTAGGTGTTTGAGTTAGTTGGAGCTCAGGTCATGATTTCAGTGTTCTGGATGGAGCCCAACTAGCCTTGGGCTCTGCGCTCAGGAGGGATTCTGCCTCCTTTTTTCACTTTCCCTCTGCCCCTCCCCCTGCTCCTGTTCACTCTAGAATAAATAAATAAAATCTTTAACAAAAAAGATTTTTTTGAAAGATTTTACTTATTCATGAGAGACATAGGGAGAGGCAGAGACATAGGCAGTGAGAGAAGTAGACTCCTTGCTGAGCAGGGAGCTCAATATGGAGCTAGATCCCAGGACCCTGAGATCATGATTCAAGCCAAAGGCAGATGTTTAACTGACTGACCCACCCAGGTGCCCTAAATAAATAAAATCTTAAATAAAACTGGCTCTCAGTAGCCACATAAATGCATTTTCCTATTTTTTCCAATCTTTTAGTGCATGTAAATTATTTTCAAAAGTTTTAGCCCATACCACTGTGAAAAACTAATTTACTAACTAGAGAATAATGTTTGTGTACAGTTATTTTAGTCTTCAGCATTACAGTATGCATCAAAATACTTTCTTTCTGAAATTATTTAGGTTAGTTCTTTTTATCCTCATCCCCTTCAGTATGGTCAGGTTATTTGGAATAACCTTATATTCCTTTGCTACAGTTTATGTTCCATTTTGAATTCCCCCAAACTCTGCTCATTTTATTATTTTTTTGATTATGTGAAAAATTAACATTGTTCTAAATGTCAAAATGGTACAAAATGTATATACACCAAGAGTCAATAGCTTCTCATATCTTCTACACTAAAAAGCCCGTTTATTCTTTATATCAATCCTGTTCCTCCATATACCCTAAAGGTAATAGATCTCTTTAATCTGGCTTATCTTTCTTATCTTTCATTTTTGCATTCAGGTATATGTAGATTTTCATACATGGACATGGAATATAGGAAGCCATAGATACACCTTTCTTTTACTTTGCTTTTTTTCACTTAAAAATACAGCCTAGATTCATTCCATATAAGTTTATATAAATATCATCTTCATCTTTTTAAAGTTGTATAATACTCCAGAGTACAGAAGTCTCGTAAATCATCCTTCCAGGCTTATTTTCCTATGTACCTGTGAGACTCCTTCAGTATGTAGATTCAGGTCTTCCTTTATTTAAGGAAAATTTTCCTGGATTATACATTTAAATATTAGTCCTGTTACATTGCTTTGTTTTTATTAGGAACTCCAAACATAATGAACATTATCCTTCTTTGCCAGAGTCCTTATTTTTACCACTTGATCTCTGGACTTTTTTACTTCTTTTTTTATTTCAATTATGTTCTCCATGCCCTACATCCACATGCCCTCACCTGCTGTGCCAAAACTTAGTGTTCTCAAGTCTCAGAAAAATGTGGAGAGTTTCTTAGAAGCCTGTTGAAAAATAAGGGTGCCTGAGGCTGCCCTGCCCTGCCCACAGATCTCCTCCAGGGCACTGCCCCAGGGCTGTGGACCACACTGGAGGTTGTGAAGCAGGTGGGGGGCAGAGGCCCTCCAGTCCTCTGGACCCTCTGGTCTAGGTGGCTTTATGGTCCTCATGATGCTGCTCTATGTCTTCTACACTTGGCTCCTGGGTTCCTAGGACCTGAAGTTACACTTTCCCACTGCTCCCTCATCCTATTTCTAAGACTCCTGTGCAACCTCCAACCCTACCAGTAGTGCCTACAGCTTTTACCAAAGACACTAGTGAACCCCTTCCCCTCAAAAACATTGGCCTCAGAGGCCCTATTCTGGTGCCACCAGATCCTAGGCCCCCCAGACCCTGGCCAGCCTCCTGTAGCCTCTTCCCCTGCCTCTTACCTCTCACTGTTGATGGTGCCTTCATTCCCTCCAGACCCTGCTCTGCCTTCTGCTCCCTGAGAATGTAGATCTCAACCTTCCTTCTTGTGCCATGCACCCCCCACAGTTCCTCCATTAATATGGGAAGCTAAATTATCTATATTGTGTAAGAGAACTCTATATTTATAGGGGATACAGGAACCTAGACTGGGTCCCTTTCTCTGTGTATAAATTGTACAAACTGTGAAGAAAAAAAAAACTACATTCTTTTGGATGTTTCCTTGGTTCTTCAGTGACTCCTTAAATAATCTGTTTTACTCTTAGTGCTTGGGCATCTTGTAAATTAGTCTTTATTTCTGGGTTAATTTTTTCCTTCCTTTTTTTTTTTTTTTTGAGTTCAAACAACTATTCTTTCATTTCTTTCTTTTTTTTTTAAAGATTCTATTCCTTTATTTGAGAGAGAGAGAAAGGGAGAGAGCATGCACATGAGCAGGTGGAGGGGTAGAGGGAGAGGGAAAAACAAACACCCCGCTGAGCACAGAGTCCCATGGGGGGCTAGAACCCAGAACCCTGAGATCATGACCTAAGCCTAAGTCAGATGCTTAACACACTGAGGCACTCATTTCTTTCTTATCATTTTACTTATTTATCTTTGCCAATCTCTGCTTTTCAGTTTAAATTTCTAATTCAAAGTATTCCTATTGTTTGAGTACATTTTACTTCCTTTGAGTGTTGTCTTACAGTTTTGTGTGACATATGGTTGTTTGTTCACAGGGAATCTCATCACTCAAGGTATATTGAACCTCATTTTCTGATTTCTTAAAATAATAACTCTGAATAGCTTTATTAGTTTTTTCTGTTCATTTTTTGATATAAACGTAGCTTAGAGAATTCTTTATTTGATGGTGCCCCCCTTTTTCTTTTCACTGTAGCAAAGTCCATATTCTTCAACAGATTTCTGTGCATGTGTATATGTGTGGGGGCAAGGTGGCAATAGGTGTGTCTTATGGGACCTTGAATTTCCTTTTTTTAACACAATTTACCCTTTATCACTTAATTTCAAAAGGGCCCCTCTCCCTTCCATTTTGTTTGGCTTTTAGTCCTCCAGAAAAATAGGTATTTTGAAGACTGTTACTTCAAGTCATATGCATTTTTAAGTCCCTTTCCTAGAGATTGTTTGTACCCTGATCTATCAAGGTATTTTTTTAATGTTTAGTACTTTTATACATAGCATGGACTTAAGCTTTCTTGCAGTACTTCTATGCCAATGTTATTCCCATGAGTAACTCTCCTGTTCTCCCATTCCCACAGTTTTTTTTGGCTGGCACTCACTTGCCACAAAGCCTTGACGAAGTAAGTGAATGTGAGAGATTGCCTGCTGAGTTTTGGTGCATTAAAAAATTACACATATTTTGAAGTTAAAATATTCCACATCTTCAAATTATTCTGAAGGTATAAAGGTTTATCTGTTGTTTTTGTATATTATCTTCAGCTATCCAGAATGCACAAGCTATTAATTTGAAGGAAGTTTTGTCTTTGCACTCTCAAGGGTTGAGAAACAATACATTCCTTTGAGGCAAACTTCTGTCTCTACTTCCTTTGTGACAGTCATGTCTCTATGCAGTCCTCTAACTGCCCCTGTTGCCTTTCATGGGTGCCAGAGCAATCAATTTATGATAGAAGAGAGGCCTCTATCCCTAGAGATAGTATATGTGGCTTGATCTGCTCTTCCCTTTCCCCATGGCTTGTTTAAAAAGGTTTCATTGAATTTCTTGCATGTTGTGCTGCTTGGGTGTACAAAATATTGGCAATGTTTTATAATAAGTAGCAAATCATTATTATGTGCTTTGGTGTTCATCGTATTACCATTAATCATCGTAAATTCACTGAGTGTATTCACACAAATAAGGTAGGTAATTCCAAAGACAGTTTTATTCATGAAACTTTCAATTTATTAATGTGTTTTCACCTTTAAAGATACATGCAAGGAGTTAAATCATATTTTTCAATATCATCACCATCAAAAGGACTTTATGGAGCCTCTGTCAGTACACAGTTCTGCAAAGACTCATCCTTAGCAACTGTAAAGGATGGGAAATTCATCTTTGGCACTTTCTTACTACCTTATATCACTGGTGTACCCCCAAATTCTGTGCTGAGCCACTCTTCTGGGTATCCAGATTCACTACTCATTCTTACCAGACTTTATGTTTGGGTGTGCACTCTATATTTCTCTTTCTCTTTTTAATAAACTAACCTCAAATGTAAAAAATAACAACATTAATATACAGAGACTCTTGGGGACTTTTGCATGCTACTTTTTAAAAGATTTTATTTATTTGAGAGAGAGCATGAGTGGGGAAGGAGGGGTGGCAGAGGGAAAGAGAGAGGGAGAAGCAGACTCCCTGCTGAGCAGGGAGCCTAAAGTGGGGCTGAATCCCAGGACCCTGGGATCATGACCTGAGCCAGAGGCAGATACTTAACCAACTGAGCCACCCAGGTTCCCCATATTTGCATGCTATTAAGAAATATTTTGTCTTAATCTAAAAAAATTAAGTGCTAACAGTAGAAATGTGGGCACCATAGTAAAATAATTGAGGGGCGTTTATAAGCATCCTTCAATTTATATTACCTGGAAAATTGTCTATTTTACTCTTTGTCTTTAGAAACAGGAAACCTTCAAATGCTGGCTCTGCTATGTAATATCTGTCCATCAAGGAAAATAACTTCTGAGCCTCATTCCCTCTTCTATAAAATGAGAAAAATAATATCTTCTTGACAGATCATGTTGAGGTTAGGGCAAAAGTGATGTGACAATTTTTATTTTGATTCTCATCTTTAAAGATCTTAGGAGATAAAATCAACAATCATTAATGATCAAATGCAAATGTACATGTAAAGCATCTTAAATTACTTGGCACATGAAAGTTACCTAGTAAATGTTCATTCTCCTTCCTGACTTCCTGGCCCATTCAACCAAGTATTTTGAAACAAAGAAGATAATCTAACTGGAAATGAGCAAATTTGATGATTCAGGTATATTTATCCTATTGATACACTGGCATATATCTTTACTGGAAAGAGAGGAGAGACCAAGGCAGACAGTGTCTGCTCAAAGGGAATCTATATGTGGCCTCAGACAGGAGTCAGAATGCTGGGAATAGAACACACAGAAATAGAAAATACAACCTGGACAACACTGTAGAGCCTCAATGACATCTATTTAATGTGACAAAGAAGTAACGGAGATGGGATAAAACCTGACTTGTACCACCCTATCTAGACTTTCCTCTGTTGCTAAGGTGACTGAAAATCAGTCTTCCTCTACCCTGTGGAATCCTTCCGCTGACATTTCACCAAGTAGATCATTCTATTCTTTGGGTTTTTTTGTTGTTTGTTTTGTTTTGTTTTGTTTTGTTTTTTAGCATCTCTATAGTTATGCCTTGTATTGTGCTAATGCCTGCTTGGCTTTTGAAGCTAAAATCTATCTATTTATCTATCTATTAGTATTGCTCAGATGTTTTGGAGCAGCCATACTGAAGCTTCAGTACTCTACTTCCTACATTCTGGATTCCTCCACCTTTTCCTCACATCAAACAATCATGCCATTCTGTCTGTCTCTGCTTTGTCAGTTCCCATCCTGCCTATATAATGGAGATGTCAGTTGAGTACCATGATCCAGATATGCTCTGCCCAATAGAATAAGCAGTAAGTGGACAAATCAAGTCCATTAATTCTTAATCAGATGTAACCTGAAAGTACTCCTGCTTTCTGGCATACAGAATAAGCATCAATCAAGGAAATCTGCAAAACCTATTTCATGTAAATTGTTAAGTTTCCTCGAACCCATGTTTGCTGTCCAGAATGTCATTTTTACTTGATAAATATCATCCTCTTAATTTGTTCCTGTGTTTTCAATCTTCATTTCATCATCCATCAATCGACTACCTTTCCTAGCTTCATATTAAATGCAGTTTCTAAAAGTGCCATTGATTCATTAAAAATATTTATTGAACTATAGATATGATAGAAAGATGTTCATAGATTCTACTTTCAAAAAGATTATGCGTGATGGTGGATACACATAGGTTAATAAACTAGACTTAAAATCTCTTCAGTGCTCTACAAAAGGGATTAGGTATCTGCTATTCAAGCAGGAAAGAAAGACAAACAAAAGGGGGTATTAGATGGCAGTCTTTTATAAATGTTGCTTTCTTAATATATTTGTAGTAAAATTTGTAGGAAGGTGTCTTTTTATAGGAAATATATAAGTATTTATGAGTAAAAGCAAAAGTATTTAGGAGAAGTGAAGCATCATATCTGCAACATATTCTTACTTGGTTGAAAAATGACAATGGTATATACATCTATGCACATATGAAGAGAATAATTTTTAAAAATTAACAACTGGGAAACAGGGTGAAGAGTACTAATCTTGCAACTTCTCTGTATGTTCCTCATAAGTTTCAAATTATTTTAAAATAGAGAGTTAAAAAAAAAAGAAGACATAACTGTTAGTCCAAGATGAAAAATTGGATAAAGATAGCATGTTGTCGCAAATTTAATAGAGTCAAATCTCCACAATTCTGTGCCATTAGCTACCTTTTCAATGAAAATTAATTTATTTCACATTTATGTTACATTGTTCTAACATAGGGAAACCTATGCCTATAGGAATATTGAAGGATCACTCTTCTTGATTTTTTACAAGATAAAATGAGAAAGTGATATAGAATTTGTCCAGAAAGAAAGATTGGTAAAGAGTTAAAATTAGTATTTTGGAATTCAGCTTTGAGGAGGAAAGTAGCCTTTCATTTTCTAATATTGTATAAAAAGCCATCTCTTCTCTTCCCACCCCAAAATTTAAACCCATTTCTGATAGAAGCCACAGAATGCTCAATCATATCATTGGATAAACTGTCATGTTTCATTAGATGAAATAATTTGCAGGACTTTCTTACAAAATTGGAACCTTTGAAAGCTATTTTTACTCTGGGTGGAGTCGTCTCTTCTGATGACTTTGACATCCTTTGAGGTTCTTATCCATTCTAACAAACAGACATATGCACAGAGAATAAACACAGGAAAGAGTAAAGTGGCTTATATTATTAGTATAGCTCACACCCCAAAATCTAACGACCCATGAAGCTGCAATGAATTTGGAGTCAGGAGACAGAGAACCCAAGATTGATGCCATGGATGACTATCTGGGTGACTGTGTAGATCATTTCTGCTCTCAAAAGCTCTAGTTTCCCATTTGTAAGAGGAGGGTGCTGGACTTGATTTTCCATCTCTGACATTCTATGGTTCCATGAGCATTTAGCGCTGTTGAATCCTTTTTGTTATGACAGTAATTAGTGGTTCCTTTCCGAATTACTTGGAGCATTTCTGAAAGGTTTATAGCTTATTCCTGATGTAGATAAATGTTTTTAGAATATTTGGTTTTGCCTTTCATGAATAAAAAGGTGACTGAACAAAGCATGCATTCATCATTCCATTTATTGCCCCGAAACAACAAGTGTAATTTATAAACCAATAATACTTTAGGGAGTGTTATACACATGTATGAAAAGAATGCCTTAAATTAATGGGAGGCCAAGAAGACACTAATCCAGCATCCCCTGGAGGAAGAGGTAGGAACTCAACCAGAGAGGAAACTTAGATACATTTTATTAGATAGTATAGGTGGTACTATATTATTTTTACTGGAACACTAATAAAGAAAGAGAAAAGATCGATGACTCTGGGTTGGCCTCGTCCCTGTTTTCAAAGATGTGGGGAAATGATCAGGATATCATAACAGTTTCCAGCTGGAACCAAAGCAAATGCTGGAATATATATTAGAGAACACATCTAAATATATATATATATATATATATATATATATATATATATATATATATTCCACTTTTTAGAAACTGTTCACAGAAACATGATTGAGTTTTTGTTTGTTAAATTTAATAAAATTCCTGGTAAAGCTTTAGGAATTAGTGAATACAGAAGAGGTCCATTTTAGAATGACCCTGACCCACATGAGAGGACATCCTTTTAGAGCTAATGGAGTTAATGAGAATTACTTGGTAACTTTCATCTGTGATTATGCAATGGTTTACTTTGTAAACTTGTTATTTAGTATGTAGCCTCATAAAAATGATTTCTTACTAAGAATGCCCTTCATTCTTGCATTGCACAAGGAAATCTCCAACACCTACTCAAGTGTGATTTATACTCCAACTTCCTCACATTCTTTGTCTCGTCACATAATTTCCCATGTTTATAGGCATAGCTAGAACTCTCTGAATATCTTACCTCTTTTACTTATCCAGAGCATAAGTAAAAATCTAGTTAGACACAAAAATTAAGTTTCTGAGCAAATAAAATAAATAAATGGCAGTAAGTTCATACACTGAAGTTTATATACATGGTACAAAAGACAGCCATGTATGATGTTCTGCAGAACCAATTTACTCTTAATTTACAAACATCATAATGAGTTTATAAAGATTAAATGAGCACTAGAATTGTATATGTAAGGCACTAGAATTTGCCTGATACATAGTAAGCATTCAATAATAATAAGTATTATTTATTTTCTATGTCAATAAAATACTAACAATAGCAAATTGAAAGGGACAGAGGAACTGCTATGAGTAGGTACACTCATAATAGAGATAGGTGACATTGTAAAGTAATGGAAAGAGCTATGCAATCAAAATCAGACAGAAGAACTCAAAACAAAGCTATCATTATTCATTTGGTACAGATCCAAGCACATCTAAGCAGAGTCAGAGGCATCACTGTGATAGTACATTCTAGCAGTAATAGCTGTTAATAACACTAACTTTGAGTCATCAAGAACTGTTGAAATAATATTCAATATCCTCTGTCTAAGAAAGCATGCAAATCTGTAATAAAAATTTATAGACTTCCATCCAAACCAGTTATGATTTTAATGTTAATGTTTCACCCATAAACTCTCTGTAATCTAGAAAAACCTATTTTCTAGACTCTTTGAATAATATATATCCAGAGTAAAGGTGTATGTCAATTATGTTCATTAATCTTAGTAATTTCTGGACATAGTTTTAGCTGCCCAAGTAGACACCATATTTCTCAAGGACAAAAAAATATCTCTGGGCATATTATTCTCAAAGTGCATGACAGGAATGGGTATTTAATTGCTGTTTCTCTCATATGTAACAAAAGAGTGGAATCGTTTTTACATGTTCACAGCTGGGAGACTATAAGATCCTCTAGGCTAGGAAAGAAAAGTATGGTCAGCATTCACTTTCTTACTTCAGGTTTGCTTCAATAAATGCATCTCTTAAGGGTCAGTTCACAAGAAGAAATGCCCCAAATGGGGATTCTATTCAAAGAGGTGAGTTGAGAATGGGATCTAAGAGGGAGGTTACAACACAAAAGATAGATATGGAGTAGATATCTAAGTCATGATGTTCTTTTAATGGAGACTGGCTTCAGCTTGACTCACATGGAACCCCAGAGGTGGACTATGAAAGCTGGTTCCTTTACCACTGTATCAGGCAGTCATTACCTGCTGTTAATTGCAGCCTGGCAAGGGTGGGGCTGGGGAGTGACATCCCAGATGACGCTCCCAGGTAAGAGGTGGCTCCCATTCAGCAGAGGAGCAGTTGTCAAAAAAAGGATGGAGCTATGAGCAGTGATCAACAGATAATGGAGTTCCTGGGGGATGAAAATACTTGTAGATGGGTACACTGTCAGGTAAAGGCAGTGTTAGTGGGGTAAAAGTCCACTTCTTGTACTGCTCACAACAACTTACTTCTCACACTGAGTTCACATTATCAAGACACAACTAATCCAGGAGTCTGACTGGTTACAATTTCTGGGAAAATCTATAAAAAATTGTTAGTCCTAGTTGGCCCTAGGACCCCAAAACACTCATCTCTTCCATCCATCTAGGATGGGTGTGACGTCCTATATCCTCAACCAGCTTTGCTACTGGACTGGATGGGTCAGCTTGGGGTGTGATTCAGAGCCTCACCCTGGAGGGATGTGACTCCTTGATACCACATCCTCTTCATGCTATGGTTAAGTACCATCCATTTACAGTACTCAGGAGTACTCAAGAGCACTAACACGTGCTCCAGTAGAGTAACTGCATGCCAGGTGTACTTTTCTTGCTCCCATTACTCTACCTCCTCATGATGACTGTGTCAGATATTCCTTTTTGTTCTTGCCAGTCTTAGAGCTGAGGTTGCTTCAAGTTTAATGACATCTTACTGCACTCTCTGGTGTAAGCATCTTGCCTCTGGATGCTAGGACCAATAGAGGTAGGGATTAGATGCCTACAATCCCAAAGTGGGTCATTCAAGGTCATAATAAGCAGAGGCACCTTACTTTCACCTCTTGGTTTCCAGACCAAGTGATTCCACCATTAGGGACATAGCACTGTATTTATAATGGCCATTGATTTCATAGGTGTTCTGGAGAATGGCACCCCATCCTCACAGGGTATCATTTTCAGCTACACTCATGACAGTTTATTCCATGGCTTTATCAAACTGGCAGTTTCTAGATGGTGTGGTATGTGCTAGGAGAAATAGATCCAAAGATTGTGGCCCATCACTATACCTCCTTTGCCATTAAGTGGAACCTTGGTCTGAAGGATTAATATGCAGGATTTCATGTTCTTTAAGTCCTCAGTTAAAGAGGGTAGCTGAAACACTGTGGGTAAGAAAAGCAAACCCATAAGTAACTAACTGTCCAACTTAGCTTGAAACGTTACCCTTTCCAAGCCTGGTTTCCAAGGCTGGCTAACCTCCTTAAGGGATGATACCACATCAGAGGGATCTATTCGAGCCTAATTTCAGGTGTATCATTGCTGTTTTTTGCTAAACTTCTGCTGGATCCACCTGAAATAACCAATTTGGGGGTCTGCATGTATCCAACATGTGGTGGACAATTCTAGTTGCATGGTCACTTGACGTCTCATGTTTAAATGCTCAGTTTCCACCAGGGCCCAGTAGCATACTAAGATATATTTTTCTAATAGTATATACTTCTCTGCTACTGATGACATGGCCTTGCTCTAGAATTTAAAGGGTCCATCAATGATTCTACTTTTGAAGTCTACCAGAGGCTTAACCAGGCATATATCTCCACTATAGTCATTTGGGTTCTTCTGGCTTACGGGTCATATAGCTCAAGTAGCAAATTTGCTTTGCAAAATCTGGATCTACTGCACTATTCTCTCTTATTCTCTCTTACTCTTTGCTCAAAACTGATAATCTTCCATGCAACTCAATAACAAGATCAGAACGGGATTCCCATGTGTGAAATGTGTTCTTCCAGCACTCTGAGAAGCCTGCCAAATATTATGTGTCTTTCTTGGTAGTAAAAGGTATAAGCTGAAAGTTGCCAATACTTTATAAGGGATACCTCAATGTGCCAAATATTATTGCACCTCTAAGAATGTCATTGACATATCAGGCCCCTTGGTAGGGTTTATGTCTCACCATTTGGAGTAAATGTGTCTTTTCCAAAAAAACTAGCATATTTCTTGCTTCATCTTTGCCAGGTTTAATTGTCATGGTGTCATTGATACAATGGACTACTGCAACATTCTATAGAATGTCCAGTCAAGTCCTTTTAGATTGTAAAAGAGGGCGGGACAATTTATATCACCCTGGGAAAAGACACTGTCTTTTCTGTCCCATCTGATTACAAACTGCTTCTGATCCTTTTCTGATGAGTATTAAAAAGAACAAAGTCATTATATTCTGTTAAAAAATCTTTGTAGATCACTATTGGCCAGGCTCCCTGTTGCCATTCTTCCCTCATCACCCATTACATTTTGCCCACATTGGTTCTACTGGTTAATGCTGCCACCGGTCCTTGCTATTCTAGATTCCTATGGTCTTATTGCTACCATGGAGGTCAGTCATTCCTATATTGATTCCAGCCTGACAGAGGACAACATTCATTGAATTTCTCTAGCAGATCTAGAAATGCCCTGATTAGTGCATTTCTCAATCATCTTGGCATACAAAGGGTACTCTGGCCCTTCAGGGGGATAGTCAACTGCTAGGTCTTCCAGTCTTATATACTAAAACCATTTTAGCATGCCCACTTCTCTGAGAATTAGATTCTTTACTTAGGAGTTTTCCACAGCAGTTCATGCATCTCTTCTGTAATTAATAAGCACCATTTCTTTTCCAAACTTCTCTCAAGGCCCGTGCAAAATGTTAAATCCTGTGCAGTGGGAGTGTATCCCATTTTCTTACATGTCCTGACATTTTTTGTATATCATCCCTTTTCTGCCTTAGGAAAACTAGCATTTACCCACTGAATTATACTAAAATTTGATATTACTTCAGTATCTGATGGCCAAGAATAAAGGTAGTAATAAATATTCCATTCCTCTTGGAAGGCCTGCTTTATTTGAGGCTGCTGCATAGTTCTCAAGCAAGGAGGAAAAGGTTGTATATTTCAAAAAGGAGGACTGGTTTCAGGCCTAAGTGTTCAGGGCAATCAGCAGATTTAAGGGTTTTAAGTGCATCTACTTATATATTTCTATCCTGAGTCTCAGGATTCCATTTCTTCTCTATGATAGCCTTGATTTTAGTGGAGTTGACCTTCTTACACTGAAAACTCACCCTTCTCTGAAATTCTGCCACTTGTAAGTCCTTTGCCTGGTCTTTAGCTCTGTCTGCTCTTTGACTTCAGGACAAGAATGTTTCCTTAAATGCTTTAAGTTGCTGTTTATTCAGACTGACTTGGTCATGTTTCTCTCATCAACAAATTAATAGCCCTAAGTCAACCATTTCTAGTTCTTATAGTTACTATTTTCCCCTATCAAATGCCAGACATGCACCAGCTAGTGCAACTTCTTCTACCTGTACCTCCTTCCAGGTCATTGCAGATGAAAATCTTAGCTATCAGATTTCTAAAGAATCCAGCAACTATCGCTATTCCCTGTAGGTCTCTCATTACCATCAGGCCATCAGGCTGATGAGTGATCAATCTCCAAGAACCCATTTTTAATCCTCTTCCCAACACTATCCTTTGTATTAACTGCCTTAGGTTGAGGTTCCCAGAAAAAGAACCTGGAACATGTGAAATTCTAGTGGAAGTAATTGATCAAGGGTGTAGTCTCAGGAGAAGAGAAAATGAACTAAGCAAGGATGTGATCTTTGCTAGAGTCTAGTTTTAGTTTAATTATACTAGAAGCTCTGGAGTGTGAACTCTGCCGAGTGTGTCCTGCAGTGAGGTAAGGGCAGCCTTTTGCTTCCCATTTAGTCATTCATTGGCTGCTGGCTGCTCAGAGAGGAGTGGATGTAACCTCTGGGGCAAGGTGTCTCTTGTTTAGACAAGGGCAATTTCTCAAAGAAGGAGTAATCATGAGCTATTAACAGGAGATCTGGCAGGGACACTAACAAGACTTACTACAATGTATAGTAGAAAAGTGGGAACTTGTAGTCTTCAAAAGATTTTTGAAGGCATTTATCCAAAGTTGATTCAGAATGTGTTCAAAGAAAGATTAATATAAAAATAACATTAGGACCTGATAAGCCTTGTATTCACTTTAATACAGATAAGTACAAAGTAGGTAAAAATAATTTTAAAGTATTTATTATTTGGATCAATTGGAGTTACTAACTCATCTATGTCTAGTTTCCATAAATAGGTTGTATTTTTCATATATAAAGCATACGCCAATGCATTGATGTCAACAAATTGTTCATTTAACAAAAGTTTATAGAGTACTTCCTATGTGCAAAGCACTAGTTAAAGAGCTGAATTTTTTTTAAGATTTTATTTATTTATTCATGAGCAGCACACAGAGAGAGAGAGAGGCAGAGACACAGGCAGAGGGAGAAGCAGGCTCCATGCAGGGAGCCCGATGTGGGACTCGATCCCGGGTCTCCAGGATCACACCCTGGGCTGAAGGCAGCGCTAAACCACTGAGGCACCTGGGCTGCCCTGAATTTTTTTTTTTAAGAGCTGAATTGTTAATCAATTTGCCCTTAGTCTTTTAGGAAATACTTCGGCATTTGTATCTATTTCTATGCATCATAAAAATTAGGTTATTTTAAAATTAATAAGTATGTCATAATATTCATATTTTACCTTATTATGAATGTTTTATCTTTCAATATGTGTTGACTCTTTCAGTTGATCAGAGTAGGGCCAGTATTAATCCAGCAGGTATTAGGGTATAGCAAATTCAACTCTCTTAAAATCCTCTGCACTGAGTTCACCAAATATGAATTAAGTGCTTACTATATGTTTTCAGCATTATGGGGGAAGAATATGAATAATTCAGTCTTTCCCTCAAATGGGAGTTATAATCTAGGGATCTTATGGGAATTTTACATAATCTATGCAAATGTGAATTAGAAAAAAATAAGCATTTCTGGGAAAAGTGATATGTGTCTGTAGGTAAAAATTCAAAACACACATTGCCACGAATATGTATCTGCATGCCTCAGGCCATAAGAGATTTGTTGTTTAGGGATAGAGCATAGAGACATTTGATATAACATCGATGAGTTACCTGAAAACTGTAACTTTTAACTATTGTTTTTCTCTTTAATTGAGAAAAAAAAGAAAGAAATCTCTCCCTTTGTTCTTTTTACCAGAAGTTCATGTGATGCTGTCCCATTTTCAAACAGCATATATAGGTTAAGCCACAGACAAGGTAGCCATCACTTGAAAGAGAAGCTGAATAAATAAGTAGTTATAATTATACACATTGACTAAAGCCAGGCTACAAAAAATACTGTGTGGTAAATATGTGTTTTAATTACATGAACCAAAAACACTAACTATAAACCAAACCCTATATTTTGGGTAATAAGTATGTGGGTGAAGAGGGTGTTCTGTGATGTTCTATAGTGTGGGGATGATGTAGGAGCACATCTGAGGAAAGCTGCTACAGAATGTCAAAGAAAAATGGGCTGTGAAGAAAATAAAAGAGCCTTAATTAGGTATTAAGGTCTAAATGGCAACAATGCTGACAGAATCCTGTCAGAGAAAGGTTTCAGTGGGCCTGACAACATGGTGAGAAGTGACAGGCTTACGCACATTTTGGTCTTTCGTGAAACTGCTATTAGAATGGGATTTTATTATTTTATTGGGTGTTTGATCATTTCATTTCCATTATATATTTCTTCTTAACCAGATCATATATTTATCTATTCATGTATTATGCATGTTCTAATTCTTATGTTTAAATATATGTTAGAGAGGACAAATAGTCAGAATTTATATAGTCATATTTCATATATAAATAGTCCATCATTGATTTGTATTTGCTGAAAAAAAATAAACCTCATCTGTGTAATTCTAGCTGTTTAAGTTCTAGGCCACTCAGTACTATCTGCTAAGATTCCAGTAATGGGATTACCACTGTGGCAGCTGAAGTGTCAAGGAGCTGGTAACATCATTGGGATCACTACATAGACCTAGTATGACAACATCCCAAGCAGGGCCTGGGATGAGATTTAGGAAGAGAGTTTTGGAATTCAAAATCCAAAGGTAGATTCAGCCAATGAGTGGCTGCTGTCTAGAACAAGTAGACTGTGTGGAATCCAGGCCACCAGCGGAGGTCACAGAAATGCCAGGTACAAGAGAGAGACAGATGAGGAAAGCTTTGCTCCCTTCACACTGAGTTTGAGGGCTGGCCCAGCCACAGAATATGCTTCCTCATAAAAGGCTCTATCTTTGTTTTCACAGGTGCTTGACCCTTAGAAGATTTTAGAATCACCCACAAGTGGTTCTGTCTGAGGTCATTAAAAAATGTAACACCCTACTTTCTGTGTTCCCTAAGTGAGTTAACTTTTTCATTAAGAGAAACACAGTGCCTGTTTTCATCTATAAAGCATAAGTTTTCTTTGAATATTATTCATAATGAGCATAATCCTTTGTTCACACAAAACCGAACTGCAGGGATTTTAGTTATTATAATATTATAAAATCACGTATGATCTCAGGCCTGTGTATTAACACAGAAACTAATACCATCAGGGTTCCTTGGCTCTCAGGCCATTGGACTAAGACTGAATTACACCACCATTGACTTCCCTGGTTCTCCAGCTCATAGATAGCACATCTCAGGACTTTTCAGCCTGTATAATTATGAGCCAACTCCTGTAATAAATATCTTTCTAGATAGACAAAGATCTCTCTCTCCATATTTATATTCATGAATATATATGTATATATATATATGGAATGTATATACATATATATGGAATATATTATATATATATATATATATATATATATATATATATATATTCCCCCTCTAGAGAGCCCTGACTAAAAAAAATGTCTGAAGAATTAAACATACACTTATTCTCTGTCCTGGAAATTTCTCTTCTAAGTATTCATCTTTTAGAACTGACTACATGTTTCCATAAAAACATATCTTGTGTAAAACATTTACACAAGAATGTTCATAGCAGTTCTATTCATAATATCCCCAAATGGAAACAACCCAAATATCCAAAATCAGAGAGTTAAATAAGCAAAATGTGATATATTCTACAATGAAATACTATGCAGCAATAAAAATGATCAAGATACTACTTCATATAACCATATGATGAATCTTAAAAATATTATGTTGAGCAAAAGAATCTAGACACCAAATAAGACATACTGTAGGATTAGTTATTTAATGTTCAAGAATAAGCAAAACCCTGTAGAGTGATAGAGAGTAGAACACGGATGACCTGAGAGTAGGTAAAGATGGGAATGTACATGGAGGAAAGTTCCTGGGGAGCTGGCAATGTTCTGTATCTTAATTTGGGTGGTGGTTCTAATTAATTTATTTTGACATTTCATTGTATGAAACAAATTATACCTTAATAAAAACAAATTCATGCCTGCCTCCTGTCAGAAATCCACAAATCCTCAGTTCTTAATGACCTCTCAACTTTCAGAGAAATTATAATAGGATTATAGGGTGAGAAAAGGCAGCGTTTTAATACATGACAGACATGTTTCCTAATATCTTTGCCATCCTCTCTTTGACACCTCATGGTAGACTTTCCATTTTCCTCAGAACATCAGGGTCCCTGTGAGTTGTGAATCTTCGGGGAACCAAACTGTCCAGCTCAGGTTAAGGGTTATAGCCCAAAGGGACCAAAAGTAAGGCACAATGTCACTGCCTAGTTCATTCAGAACAAGAAAATGTGATAGTTATTTCTGAGACACACCTTCATGAAAGGTCATGAGTTACAAACACATCTAGCACAATGAGTACATGGAAGATAGATACGCATGACATTTAGTCATCAGCAAACAAGGTCATCTTGAGAGATGACAATTAAAGGATACTTAGCTTGCCTTGATCTATGTTCAGGCAAGATTCTCAGTGTGGCTGAAATGGAGCCACAGAGACAGGTTCCAGTGTTTTGCATCATGGTTTCTGGCTTTTGGATGCTCTGATATGGTCTAGTGGGGATCCATAGTCACATTTCTGCTTGTAGGTGAGATCGGTAGGTAGATGGCATTGTTTCCTCGCCCCTAACCAAAGTGGAAGGAGGAACGGCATTGCCTCCTTGCCCTTTTACTAGATCCTGTGAGTGAACCCCTTGCCCCAACTTCTACCACCTTCCAGGATATATTCTTTACTCCAAAAAACTAGAGCTTTTAGTTAATTGAAACTTAGGGGGTTATTAATTAATTTGTTAATTAATTAATTAATTAATTTTGAAACTTAGTGTTTTTTAGATCTTCCTTTTGCCCCACACAGGTTCCTGGGCACAGACAGAGCTGAAGAAAATTTGTCTCACTCTAACTTGCTCTAAAATCTCTTCTTCTTATTTCTTCTAATCAGTTCCCATAATCTAAAATGTGTGGTTACTTCATTCTCTCCCTTGTTCTCTCATGATTTTAACAAATACATATTGAGTGCCAACCACATGAAAGGAATTCTGTTGGAAATGCAGTAGAAACAGAATAGGCTATTCCTGTTCTCATGGAGCCCACAATAAGTTTAGACATATAGTTATAAGTACACGTGTGTCAGGAGGTGTTTAGGACTCTGAAAAAAATGAAAGGGATAGACAGCCAAGATCTAGTCTATTATACCTGGAGTGGTCAGGGAAGGCTCCATGGACTGAAAGAATAAGCCATCTCAACATACAATAGTAAATATGCAACGCCAAGGACAGCTGTTACTCCCCTGAGGCTCCTCCAAGCAGGTCTGGGGTAACTGCACATCCCTAAGGTAGTGTGTCCAGAGCATCCTGCATCTTCTACAGTCCTGTTGTTGAGGACCCCATTCTGAGGGTTTCCCTACATGGATGGTTTTCTTTTAACTGAAGTATAGCCTACCCACATAAAATGTACAGCTCATAAGTATACAGCGGGAGAAATTTTCATTTACATATGTAACTTATAGTCACCAGCCAGATCAAGACACAGAGCATTTCAAATCCCCAGAAAATTCTCTCATTCTCCTTTTCAATCAAAGCCATCCCCCTGAGATAACCACTACTTTGACTTTTTTCAACATAGACAGTTTTGACTATTCTTGAATTTCTTACAAATGGTATTGTTCAGTATACACTAATTTGCTTCTGGCTTCTTTTCCTCAACATAATTTTTTTTATTTACCTATTGATAATTTGTATCAATAGTATGTTCATTTTTACTGGTGATAGTGTTTCGTTTTGTAAAAATACATCATAATTTGTTTCTCTAATGTACTATTGATAGATATGCAGGTTGTTTCTGGGTTTTGGCTATCACAAATAGTGCTTCAATGAACATTCTTGCAAATATCCAACCATTTCTTATTTTCAGATGCATTATTCCACTCCTTTTAATAATTCCTTTTCTAACCCTTTGATGATTTCTACCATGCACAGTCCACAATTGTCTTATTTATTTTGCTTTCACATTCATTAATTCATTCATATATTCCTCTATGTATTTTATAAATGTTTATGAACACTTCTATATGTCTAGAACTCTGCTGGGCACAAGGGATTCAAAATGAGCATGTCACTGCACACAGAAATCTCAAAATCTAGCAGGGAAACCAACATACAAATGTAATTTGCAAATATGTTACTGGAATAGTTACTAGGAAAATACTAGCACAGAAGAATGTGCATAGGGGGAAGAAAGAGAATGAGCAAGGCCCAGGTCTTGGACATTAACCAGAGAAGACTTGATAGGGAAGGCTTGAAAGAAACAGAAACATTCCATCCAGAGTTTCCACACTCTGGATGGAGACCGCTTAGCAAACAGCTTCCTAGGCCCCCTCCTCAGGGTTCTCATCTTGTAGGTCAGAACCTGTACTTTAAACAAAGAGCTGATGATGCAGGCAGTTTTAGTATCACACCTTAAAGTCAGCTTATGCTTTTATCCTCCATATTAACAGCAAGTGTTTAATGTACAAAGTAAAGCATACAATAAAATCTTACAAAATCCTGTTTAAATTCTTTCTTAAAATTGTATTTTTAGCATAAGCTTGGATTTGTAAGCAAAATCTTCACATCAGAATACATTTGGTGTTTGACCCAAGTGTATGAGTTAGAGCCATGGCTCAGGGAATCACTGTAATTAAGTTTTGCTACAGAGAAATGTCCAATCACCCACACTAAGGGATACAAGAAGAAAGGGACTATGTGTTTTTCAGTTTTCTCCCACATGGCCAGAAAAAAAACCTCAGGATCAATGACTTTTTATGAGAAAACAAGGCTTTGTTGTATCTCTCTGATGTGGAAGAAAACAAAGTCTGCATGTATTTCTTTTTCTGCTTTTCCACATGTAGGAACAGCAGTGAAGTTAAGACCAGGAAATAAAAGTAATATATTGTCTTTCCATTTCCCATAACACCCCATTACTAATTTTTCTTCAGTTAATGGGCTAACAGAGTTAATGCAGAGCCAAGAATCCAAACCTTGTCTATATTTGGGAGGAGAAACTTGGGACTCTATTTTCCAGGGCAGGCATTCTCAAAGAGTGATCCAGATCAGCAACACTGGCATTGACTGGAAACTTATCAAAATTCTGGGTGGGCCCAGCAATCCGTGTTAAACTCTGCTGAAGTTTGCAATCCAGTAAATCTGAATGCTATCAGCACTCATGGAGTATGAATCATTAGAGAAACAAGTGGGGGGTATGAGTGTTTCAAACAAGGAAGCATGGATGAAAATTAAAGACTTTTGAAGGCATGAAACGGGAAGCACAAATAAATATAACAGAAAACAGGATGAATAGAAAATTGTTATTTATATGTTTTTCTTCAAAGTTTGGTTTCAAAGAGCAACTAATCCAGTTAAAATTTATATTACATTGCTGTTTTAATTAAAATAAAGTAAATTTGTATTAAAAATTCTAAAAAGTATGTCCTCTATCTCAAATACATGATAGAAGACTGTGGGTGGTTTTGTTTTGTTTTGTTTGTAATCCCTCAGAATTCCTTCTCTTCTTTTCTTGTTTTCAAAACTGAATTTATACTTACTTATATATTAGCATAATCAGAAATGAAACGGTCTCCATTGGTCTTGTTTAGGCAAGATACATGAATTGACAACTTTGCCCTTCTACCCATTGATCTTTTAGCCCCTTATCTCAAACTTAGCATGCACTTTGATTTCTGCCACCAACTGTTGTATAAAAATTACTGTTTTTTACTTTAGTATCTTTCTCCATAGTTATAAAGTTTGAATTTCACTGTAGTTACTTAGAGTCAAATCCATGATTATATGGCTTTAATGCTCACTCCTGATCTCCTCACACACAAGGTCTTCAATAGTTAGTTTTCCATGTTGAGCTACCTCTTATGACTAAAATTTGCTTATTCAGCTTTATTTTGCCCCTGTTGGGGTCCCTTCTGGCAAATTCCTCAATTCCCAGGTGTTAGAAAGTGTGCATGTGTGATAGATATGCCTCCAGATACTTTCTATATCTGAACATATCTCTTGCTCTCAAACTAAAATTAAAAATTTTACTAAGGCAGCCCAGGTGGTTCAGCAGTTTAGTACCACCTTCAGCCCAGGGTATGATCCTGGAGTCCCAGGATCAAGTCCCGCATCGGGCTCCCTGCATGGAGCCTGCTTCTCCCTCTGCCTGTGTCTCTGCTTCTCTCTGTGTGTCTCTCATGAATAAATACATAAAATCTTTAAAAAAATTAAAATAAAAAAATAAAAAGTTTACTAAGTTAGATTTCTTACTCTTTGTGTGTGTATTGATGCATGTTATCTATCCACTTATCATCTATCATCTCTGTATCCACATTTAACATAATCTGTAATTGTATACTAATCTGTGCCTTTATTTGTTAAACTGTGCCTTTCCCTTCCTAAATTGTGAAGGCCATAAGGTCAGGTAATGTGCCAGTTTCCACAGAAACTCTTTCAAAGATTTCATCAATAAAGAAGAATAAAGACAATAATAGGAAGGGGACATGAAGCTCAGGAAGATGGTAGATATCATTTACAATTGTTCATCCAATGTAAAAAATAAAAATCTGTGGAAAGAAAGCAAAGAGAAAGGGGATGCAGGGTTAAAGGGATAGTTATAGATGCAAAGTCCCTGAGTAGTCAAGAGAGCTGGAGAAAAATAATGGAGGGATTTTCTGAGGTAGGAGAGTAACTAGCTCATCCACTGAATCAGGAGAGATGGTGTGGCATTGAAACAGGTGAAAGCAGGATGGTAGGATTGTAGGTGGGAAGGTAAAATAGTTCTCTTCTGATTGCTTCCATTTTAATCAATAAAATAAGGCCAAGAGGCAATCAGCGTATTGACTCAGAGGAGGCATATTGAAAACGAGTAAGAAAAAGATGTGAAATAATTACCTGGGGACAAGAAGAATTAGCTGATGGAGGGGGCCATTGGCTATAGCACAGTTCTGGTAACCCTGAGAACTGCTTTATGTGAGTCATCATTGATTCGTGTCAATCTGACAGGGTTGTCCTGCAGCCACACACCCCTGCACCCTGGGAGGCATGGTAGAGGCAGAGTTGCATTAGTCATGGTTAGAATTGAGTCAGGAGACCATGACAGAAGAAGGAGAAATAAGGAAGCTGGGAATACACAAGGAGTGATTCTAACAATGTACCCTGGAATCGAAGTTAGAATAGGAAATGAATTTAAGAGAGGCCCGATAGAGAAAAAGTGGTTGGGGCAAGAGAAGGCAGGTATCATTGGCTTTGCATTATTAGTGGTAGGACTTGTGAAAGAAAGCTGGGGAGACAGAAGATGGTGATCAGAAGTGCATGCTGAACACTGAAATTCTGAATGTAGTACAAAGGCTTGAGAGTAGGGCTGGGGTGTATGGGGGTGAAATGGAGAATACCACAGGGGAAGAGGAGAACTCAAGGAACGGAAAGGACATGGTCCATACTTACAGCTTGATCTATTGCTCAAGAGCCTTAACTAATCTCTCCTTTCTGACTGAAACCTCTCTTCTACCATTTTGGATCTATGAACCCATTCAGTATCTGGCTTTGGAAGCCAGCCCTGAACATTGCAGTGGCACGACCACTTTCCCCTTTGTCGGTGGTCCCTTCTGGCAAACTTTGCAAATCCTCAGCTAACTCCAGGATCATCCTCCAGGGGCATTCAAGAACTTCTGAATTGTGTCTAAATACTCCTTGTAATCTGTTATTGCTCTGTTTAGTTTTAAATCATCCTTCTGCAGAAGCATCAGGCTATACAGAAGCCCCAGGACTGGCTGTGTTCTAGGATGACCTACAAAGGAAGCCCATCTATTCTGGGCATTCTCCTCATTCTAACAGTTTTCCAAAAGTCTCCAGGACCTGGGACACTAGGCTTACGTCTTGATATGTTTAAGAAGGAGAAATGAGTTTTGAGAATCCTTTAGTTTCCATAAAGCTTTACTTTCAAGACTATCTTTTACAAAAGAAGGTATAAAAGTCATCCTTGAAAGAAAGTTGATTTGTGGGATTTCTTTGTCCTCTGGGCAACTGGACACCCACATTCTCCTAGTTCCATTAACTTTGAAACTAAGTCTTAGACATAAGAGATAAAAAGAAATTAATGAACCAATTAAAATCTATTGGAGAATATTAGCAAATACTATCCCTGTTTTATTAATATTGAGACATTTTGGCATATTGGAAAGTGAACTGATGTCAAAATACATGACTGTTAGCTAGATTCAGAAAGTGACTTTCTGTGTGACCTTGAGTAATTCACTACATTTCTCCCAGGTGCAGGTTCCTCATCTGGAAAATGAGGGTGTTGGCCTAGCTGAACTCTAAGGGACCTTCCAGCTCCAGCAATCTAGACCCTTAAATAAGGCTCAAAGGCAAAGGCAATATCATGATCTATTGATAAGTCAGGTTTTAAAAATGTTTTCACTAATCTTGGCTTTTATGTTATTCAAGGTCATTGGACAAAGAATGCAGTGTGCATAAAGACTGATATTTCAGTTGCCCTAAAGAAAAGAGATAGATACATGTATCTAATGGGCACTACTGATTCTGAAATAATATAGTCAAAAGTATCATAGACTTTCAAAAACATATGGCTAATATTTTTCAAAGATTAATAAATTGGCCTTTACTTATAGCTTCTCATTAATCAACACTGATTTATATGAATTAAAGAAATCTGAGGGGAAAAAAGTAAAATGTTTAGATACATCTTCTTTCAAGTATTATTCTTAATAGTTTTCTTTTTATTCCCATATGGTGCCAAACTAGAAACCAATGATTTATTGTTTTACTCTTTGCAAAACAATGAAATGAACTTCCTCCATGTATCTAATTTGTGCACTAATTCCTTTTATTGCATTAGCAGAATCATCAATTAAGACATTTATCCGTATATCTGTATACTGTATCACATGGCAAGTAACTTTCCACAGAGCAAAATGATACAGAGGAAGAAACTGAGGAATTGAGGTATCACAGCTCCTTATGACCTCTGCCAATAGTATCTGTGTGTACTTAGGCAAGTCACTGTTCACTCTGGGCCTTGGGTTCCTCATGTGATATCAACAGAGATTTGACTAAGTCCTTTCCCATGGTATTTTGTTGTAGCAGCCCTAGTAGACCAATACAAATGCCTAAATCCTACGTGTGTGCAATTGATATGTTATTTTTAAGATACCTATAGATCTGTGTTCCTTTATTGTTTACCAGAGCTGTTCTGCGTTTTAACTTCAGGGAAAGAAAGACAGTAAATTAAGCTCATCTAGAAGGAGAATAGAATCTGGAAGGAAAAAAAAAAAAAAAGAATCCACTCCTTTCTTGACAAAGAATGACTGAGTTAAGAAAGGAGGAGAATTGGAAGAGGGTGTGGTCACATATGAGCTCAATCTTTCTGTTTTGGGACTTTGAGATAAAAAATTGGAGATGTGTTATTCAGGTTGAGCAAAAACATATAGGACACAGGATTTAACAAAAAAGACCCCAGATAGGGATTTCTAGAACCAGCATGGGACATCCCTAATGCAGTTAGAATGAAACTGTGCTGCTTAGGGAATGAGTAGCTAGTTTGTATTCTTGCCTTGCCTCAACTCCCATGTGGCATGGATAGTAACTTGTAAGTCAATGGGTAGGTCATAGAGTCTTTTGTAGGGGTGGGTGGGAGGAGGATATTCAGGGAGATAAGATGAGGAAAGGGGTACATGAACCCCTGCATCACTTGGGTGGTCTGGGTGTGACATGGAAGGGGATCATAGAACTTCAAGAAGGTCTGAGAATTAGCAAAAAGCCAAGGAGAAGCTATATTAGCTGGAAAGAATCACTGGTCCCTACTGGAACAAGAAGGACAGACTCAAAATTCATCATCTTTTAGTGTCTGCAAAGACACAAGTAAGTCCCAGAGAAGTTGGACTTCTTCTCATTAAGTTCATGTGGCTATACACTTCTTCCCAGACTCTACCAGGGAAAGGACTGAGACAAAGTCCCAAATGATGTATAATCCATCCAGAAGCTGCTTTACCTAAAGAAACTCCTAAAACAATGGAGTGGTGTTAAGACACTCAGATTCAAATAAACATTGTTCCCTATATCACCTCACCTACTGAGTGGGCTGGCTGAGGAAGAATACCACTGCAGTTTTAGAGAAATTAGGGCAATATATAGTCCTGTGCTCTTCACAGTTGTGCTGTGGTTAAGTTTACAGACTTGTGTCTATGTTAGCACAGCACATCAAAATCTTCAGGGCGTTGCATGCTTTCCCCATAATAGCACTTAGTGTCTACTTTGTTTATACATCTATTACAGGTTAGGGAAAGCCAAAAGGAAAGTGGGATGCTGGGGTATGATTTCCATTTTTCAGGTAGAGGCCTAGAGACTTGGGAGACTTGGGAAGTTCCCTATAATTTCCTCGTGGTGACCTAGTAGTAAGTAGTGAATTTGCAATGTGTGCCCATGTGATGTTACCTATGGTAGACTGAGCACAGTGCCTGGGCAAGAGCAAGCCCTTAGGGCACAACAGCTTCATCCAACTTCAGCTCTACAATTTGGATAATGTCATACTGGTGAAAATTTAATGCAACTGTAATAGGTGAAAGGCTCCCCAGATTCTGATGGACCCAGGTTAAAGATGTTGCCATCTGCAAGAAGAATAATACCCCACCTTTTCTATCTTACAAAGATGTTATGAAAACAAAATTAAACAAAACACCCAAAATATTAAAGTGTTTTAAGTAAGAAATACTACAGAAATTATTGCTAATAATCAAGCTTCGATCATTTTACTTTCAAACATCAGTTTTATTACATCACAAATCTAGATTCTCATGTAATTTTTGCTTAGTTTAGGGGACATTGGCAATCTTTAGATAAGATTCTTCCTTTCCTGTGCATTTTGGTCACAGTGAAATATATATAAGGATATATCAAATACTTGGCTAGATGTGTCATGTGATTTTAGGGGCACTTAGAATGTTTTTTTCTCCTCCAAATCTTTTTACAACCATTTAGCTATACCCACTGATCCCTGATGTTCCTACAATTAAAAAATTTCCTTTTGAGACAAAATACTGTATAATTATACTTAGGTTAGATACTTAGAGTAGTCAAATTCATAGAGACAATAGATGACTTCCACGGGCTGGGGAAGGGGAGGGGATGAGGAGTTATAATTTTTTTTTTTGAGGAGTTATAATTTAATGGGTACCTAAAGCAATCTACAAATTCAGTGCAATATCAAATTCCAGTGGCATTTTTCAATGAAAAAATAATTATAAAATTTGTATGGAATCACCAAAAACCCTAAATAGACAAAGCAATATTGAGAAATAAGAACAAAACTGGAGATATTATGCTCTCTGATATTAAATCATATTATGAATCTATGGTAATTAAAACAGTAGAGTACTGGCTTAAACAGTAAAGTACTGGCTTAAGAATAGAATAGAAAGCCTAGAAGTAAACCCATGCATATGTAGTCAATTAATTTATTCCAAAGGAGCCCAGAATATACAATGAGGAAAGGACAGTTTTTTCAATAGATGCTGTTAGGATAACAGGACAGTTACATGCAAAAGAATGAAGCTTGACCACCATTTTACACAATACACACAAAATAATTCAAAATGAATTAAAGACTTAAACATAAGACCTGTAGCCTTAGAACCTCTAGAAGAGAACAGGTGGTAAGCTCCTTCCTTGATATAGGTCTTGGTGATAATTTCTTTTAATCTGACACCAAAAGTAAAAAAATAAAAGCAAAAGTAAATAAATGGGAGACTACAACATACTAAAAAGCTTCTGTACAGTAAAAGAAATCATTGACAAAATGAAAACCTACTAACTAGGAGAAAATATTTGCAAATCATGTATCTGGCAAGAGGTTAGGCATATATCTGATAAAACACATAAGGAACTCAATAACAAAAAACTAAATAATTCAATTTAAAAATGGGCAGAATATCTGAATAGATTTTTTTTCCAAAGACATATAGATAGCCAAAAGGTGCATGAAAAGATGCTCAAAATCACTAATCACAGGGTAAATGCAAATCAAAGCCACAATGAGATATCACCTCCTACCTGTTAGAATAGCTATTATCAAAAAGACAAGAAATAACAAGTGTTGGTGAGGATGTGGAGAAAAAGGAACATTCGTGCAGTCTTGGTAGGAATGTAAATTGCTGTAGCCACTAAGGGAAACAGTATGGAGTTGCCACAAAATATTAAAAAATAAAACTATCATAGGATCCAGCAATTCCACTTTTGGGTGTTTATCCAAAGAAAATGAAATAGTAACTCAAAAAGATGTATATACCCCCATGTTCACTGCAGCATTACTTACAATAGCCAACATATGGAAACAAGCTAAGTGCCCACTGATGGTTGAATGGATAAAGAAATTATGAGTTACACACATACACACACACAGAAATATTCAGCCATAAAATAGAATGAAATCTTGCCATTTGTGACAACATGCATGGATCTAGAGGGCATTATTATTCTAAGTGAAATAAGTCAGGCAGAGAAAGACAAATACTGTATGATCTCTCCTTATGGAGAATCTTAAAAAAAAAAAAAAGCTAAGCTCATAGACACAAAGAACAGAATGACCATTGCTAGAGGCAGGGAGTGAGGAAAGGGAGAAATGCCTAAAGGGAGTATAAATTTATTACAGATAAGAAGAAAAAAATTCCACAAACATCTGCTTTTAATGTATTAGATTTTCCTTGATATACTGATCCATGGGATTTTAATATGATCCAAAATGTTCTAATTAAAATAAAAATACTTTTTAAATATTATGAATGTATTTTAAAAGTAATACTTGAACATTATAAAAAGTAGAAAACAGATGAATAAAAGCAATAAAATCAGTTAATTAATCATAAATTCTATAGCCAGAGAGGACTTGTATCAATATTTTAAAATAAACATTATTTATGAGGGGGGAGGGGCAAGATGGCGGCAGAGCAGGGTCTCCAAGTCACCTGTCCTCAACAAATTACCTAGAAAACCATCCAATCATCCTGAAAATCTACGAATGCGGCCTGAGATTTAAAGAGAGACCAGCTGGAACGCTACAGTGAGAAGAGTTCGCGCTTCTATCAAGGTAGGAAGACGGGGAAAAAGAAATAAAGAAACAAAAGGCCTCCAAGGGGGAGGGGCCCCGCGAGGAGCCGGGCTGAGGCCGGGGCGAGTGTCCCCAGGACAGGAGAGCCCCGTCCCGGAGGAGCAGGAGCTGCACCAACCTTCCCCGCGGAAAGGGGCTCGCAGGGAGTTGGAGCAGGACCCAGGAGGGCGGGGATGCCCTCGGGCTCCCTGGGACAGTGACAGAGGAACTGCGCCCCGGAGAGTGCACCGAGCTCCCTAAGGGCTGCAGCGCGCGGTGGGACCCGGAGCAGCTCGGAGGGGCTCGGGCGGCGGCTCCGCGGAGGGGGCTGCGGGGCGGGAGCGCGAATCCAACAGCGCAGGCCCCGGAGCACAGGGCGCGGGGACACAGCCCAGGTTCCGGCCTCCCCCGGGACAGGCAGAGGCCGGGAGGGCCCAGGACAGCGAGGACGCTCCTGCCCGGAGCTGAGCAGATCAGCGGCCCCGCCCCAGAGCACCCAGGCCCTGCAGACGGAGAGCCCCGGAGCTACTGCGGGAGCTGACTCCAGGGCTGCAGAGCTGCCGCCGCCACTGTGGCTTCCTCCCGGGGCCTCACGGGGCGAACAACCCCCACTGAGCCCTGCACCAGGCAGGGGCAGAGCAGCTCCCCCAAGTGCTAACACCTGAGAATCAGCACAGCGGGGCCCTCCCCCAGAAGACCAGCGACACGGACCAGTTCCAAGGGAAGTCAAGGGACTTAAAGTACGCAGAATCGGAAGATACTCCCCCGTGTTTTTTTTGTTTTTGGTTTTTTTTGTTTTTGGTTTTGTTTTGTTTTGTTTTGTGCTTTTTTTTCCTCTCTCTTTCTTCTTGATTTCTGATTGCTTCCCCCACCCCCGCTTTTTTTTTCTTTTTTCTCCTTTCTTTTTCTTTCTTTTTCTTCTCTTTTCCCCCTTTTTTTTCTTCTTTCTCTTTTTTCTTTTTCTCTTTTCTTTCCTTCTCTCTCTTTTTCTCCTTTTCCCAATACAACTTGTTTTTGGCCACTCTGCACTGAGCAAAATGACTAGAAGGAAAACCTCACCTCAAAAAAAAGAATCAGAAACAGCCCACTCTCCCACAGAGTTACAAAATATGGATTACAATTCAATGTCAGAAAGCCAATTCAGAAGCACTATTTTACAGCTACTGGTGGCTCTAGAAAAAACCATAAAGGACTCAAGAGACTTCATGACTGCAGAATTTAGATCCAATCAGGCAGAAATTAAAAATCAATTAAATGAGACGCAATCCAAGCTAGAAGTCCTAACGACGAGGGTTAACGAGGTGGAAGAACGAGTGAGTGACATAGAAGACAAGTTGATGGCAAAGAGGGAAACTGAGGAAAAAAGAGACAAGCAATTAAAAGATCATGAGGATAGATTAAGGGAAATAAATGACAGCCTGAGGAAGAAAAACCTACGTTTAATTGGGGTTCCTGAGGGCGCCGAAAGGGCCAGAGGGCCAGAATATGTATTTGAACAAATCCTAGCTGAAAACTTTCCTAACCTGGGAAGGGAAACAGGCATTCAGATCCAGGAAATAGAGAGATCCCCCCCTAAAATCAACAAAAACCATTCAACACCTCGACATTTAATAGTGAAGCTTGCAAATTCCAAAGATAAGGAGAAGATCCTTAAAGCAGCAAGAGAAAAAAAGTCCCTGACTTTTATGGGGAGGAATATTAGGGTAACAGCAGACCTCTCCACAGAGACCTGGCAGGCCAGAAAGGGCTGGCAGGATATATTCAGGGTCCTAAATGAGAAGAACATGCAACCAAGAATACTTTACCCAGCAAGGCTTTCATTCAAAATGGAAGGAGAGATAAAGAGCTTCCAAGACAGGCAGGAACTGAAAGAGTATGTAACCTCCAAACCAGCTCTGCAAGAAATTTTAAGGGGGACTCTTAAAATTCCCCTTTAAGAAGAAGTTCAGTGGAACAATCCACAAAAACAAGGACTGAATAGATATGATGACACTAAACTCATATCTATCAATAGTAACTCTGAACGTGAATGGGCTTAATGACCCCATCAAAAGGCGCAGGGTTTCAGACTGGATAAAAAAGCAGGACCCATCTATTTGCTGTCTACAAGAGACTCATTTTAGACAGAAGGACACCTACAACCTGAAAATAAAAGGTTGGAGAACCATTTACCATTCAAATGGTCCTCAAAAGAAAGCAGGGGTTGCCATCCTTATATCAGATAAGTTAAAATTTACCCCAAAGACTATAGTGAGAGATGAAGAGGGACACTATCTCATACTCAAAGGATCTATCCAACAAGAGGACTTAACAATCCTCAATATATATGCCCCGAATGTGGGAGCTGCCAAATATTTAAACCAATTAATAACCAAACTCAAGAAATACCTTGATAATAATACACTTATACTTGGTGACTTCAATCTAGCTCTTTCTACCCTGGATAGGTCTTCTAAGCACAACATCTCCAAAGAAACGAGAGCTTTAAATGATACACTGGACCAGATGGATTTCACAGATATCTACAGAACTTTACATCCAAACTCAACTGAATACACATTCTTCTCAAGTGCACATGGAACTTTCTCCAGAATAGACCACATACTGGGTCACAAATCGGGTCTGAACCGATACCAAAAGATCGGGATAGTCCCCTGTATATTCTCAGACCATAATGCCTTGAAATTAGAACTTAATCACAACAAGAAGTATGGAAGGACCACAAACACGTGGAGGTTAAGGACCATCCTGCTAAAAGATGAAAAGGTCAACCAGGAAATTCAGGAAGAATTAAAAAGATTCATGGAAACTAATGAGAATGAAGATACAACCGTTCAAAATCTTTGGGATGCAGCAAAAGCAGTCCTGAGGGGGAAATACATCGCAATACAAGCATCCATTCAAAAACTGGAAAGATCTCACATTCAAAAGCTCACCTTACACATAAAGGAACTAGAGAAAAAGCAACAAATAGACCCCACCCCCAGCAGAAGAAGACAGTTAATTAAAATTCGAGCAGAACTCAATGATATCGAGACCAAAAGAACTGTGGAACAGATCAACAGAACCAGGAGTTGGTTCTTTGAAAGAATTAATAAGATAGATAAACCATTAGCGAACCTTATTAAAAAGAAGAGAGAGAAGACTCAAATTAATAAAATCATGAATGAGAAAGGAGAGATCACTACCAACACCAAGGAAATACAAACGATTTTAAAAACATATTATGAACAGCTGTACGCCAAAAATTAGGAAATCTAGAAGAAATGGATGCATTCCTGGAAAGCCACAAACTACCAAAACTGGAGCAGGAAGAAATAGAAAACCTGAACAGGCCAATAACCAGGGAAGAAATTGAAGCAGTCATCAAAAACCTCCCAAGACACAAGAGTCCAGGGCCAGATGGCTTCCCAGGGGAATTCTATCAAACGTTTAAAGAAGAAATCATACCTATTCTACTAAAGCTGTTTGGAAAGATAGAAAGAGATGGAGTACTTCCAAATTCGTTCTATGAGTCCAGCATCACCTTAATTCCGAAACCAGACAAAGACCCCACCAAAAAGGAGAATTACAGACCAATATCCCTGAGGAACATGGATGCAAAAATTCTCAACAAGATACTAGCCAATAGGATCCAACAACACATTAAGAAAATTATTCACCATGACCAAGTAGGATTTATCCCTGGGACACAAGGCTGGTTCAACACTCGTAAAACCATCAATGTGATTCATCATATCAGCAAGAGAAAAACCAAGAACCATATGATCCTCTCATTAGATGCAGAGAAAGCATTTGACAAAATACAGCATCTATTCCTGATCAAAACCCTTCAGAGTGTTGGGATAGAGGGAACTTTCCTCGACATCTTAAAAGCCATCTACGAAAAGCCCACAGCAAATATCATTCTCAATGGGGAAGCACTGGGAGCCTTTCCCCTAAGATAAGGAACAAGACAGGGATGTCCACTCTCACCACTGCTGTTCAACATAGTTCTGGAAGTCCTCGCCTCAGCAATCAGACAACAAAAAGACATTAAAGGCATTCAAATTGGCAAAGAAGAAGTCAAACTCTCCCTCTTTGCCGATGACATGATACTCTACATAGAAAACCCAAAAGCCTCCACCCCAAGATTGCTAGAACTCATACAGCAATTTGGTAGCGTGGCAGGATACAAAATCAATGCCCAGAAATCAATGGCATTTCTATACACTAACAATGAGACTGAAGAAAGAGAAATGAAGGAGTCAATCCCATTTACAATTGCACCCAACAGCATAAGATACCTAGGAATAAACCTAACCAAAGAGGTAAAAGATCTATACCCTAAAAACTATAGAACACTTCTGAAAGAAATTGAGGAAGACACAAAGAGATGGAAAAATATTCCATGCTCATGGATTGGCAGAATTAATATTGTAAAAATGTCAATGTTACCCAGGGCAATTTACACGTTTAATGCAATCCCTATCAAAATACCATGGACTTTCTTCAGAGAGTTAGAACAAATTATTTTAAGATTTGTGTGGAATCAGAAAAGACCCCGAATAGCCAGGGGAATTTTAAAAAAGAAAACCATAGCTGGGGGCATCACAATGCCAGATTTCAGGTTGTACTACAAAGCTGTGGTCATCAAGACAGTGTGGTACTGGCACAAAAACAGACACATAGATCAATGGAACAGAATAGAGAACCCAGAAGTGGACCCTGAAATGTACGGTCATCTAATATTCGATAAAGGAGGAAAGACTATCCATTGGAAGAAAGACAGTCTCTTCAATAAATGGTGCTGGGAAAATTGGACATCCACATGCAGAAGAATGAAACTGGACCACTCTCTTTCACCATACACAAAGATAAACTCAAAATGGATGAGAGATCTAAATGTGAGACAAGATTCCATCAAAATCCTAGAGGAGAACACAGGCAACACCCTTTTTGAACTTGGCCACAGTAACTTCTTGCAAGATACATCCACGAAGGCAAAAGAAACAAAAGCAAAAATGAACTATTGGGACTTCATCAAGATAAGAAGCTTTTGCACAGCAAAGGATACAGTCAACAAAACTAAAAGACAACCTACCGAATGGGAGAAGATATTTGCAAATGACATATCAGATAAAGGGCTAGTTTCCAAAATCTATAAAGAACTTATTAAACTCAACACCAAAGAAACAAACAATCCAATCATGAAATGGGCAAAAGACATGAAGAGAAATCTCACAGAGGAAGACATGGACATGGCCAACAAGCACATGAGAAAATGCTCTGCATCACTTGCCATCAGGGAAATACAAATCAAAACCACAATGAGATACCACCTCACACCAGTGAGAATGGGGAAAATTAACAAGGCAGGAAACAACAAATGTTGGAGAGGATGCGGAGAAAAGGGAACCCTCTTACACTGTTGGTGGGAATGTGAACTGGTGCAGCCACTCTGGAAAACTGTGTGGAGGTTCTTCAAAGAGTTAAAAATAGACCTGCCCTACGACCCAGCAATTGCACTGTTGGGGATTTACCCCAAAGATTCAGATGCAATGAAACGTCGGGACACCTGCACCCCGATGTTTCTATCAGCCATGGCCACAATAGCCAAACTGTGGAAGGAGCCTCGGTGTCCATCGAAAGATGAATGGATAAAGAAGATGTGGTTTATGTATACAATGGAATATTACTCAGCAATTAGAAACGACAAATACCCACCATTTGCTTCAACGTGGATGGAACTGGAGGGTATTATGCTGAGTGAAATAAGTCAATCGGAGAAAGACAAACAGTGTATGTTCTCATTCATTTGGGGAATATGAATAATAGTGAAAGGGAATATAAAGGAAGGGAAAAGAAATGTTGGGAAATATCAGGAAGGGAGACAGAACATAAAGACTCCTAACTCGGGGAAACGAACTAGGGGTGGTGGAAGGGGAGGAGGGCGGGTGTTGGAGGGGAATGGGTGATGGGCACTGAGGTGGACACTTGATGGGATGAGCACTGGGTGTTTTTCTGTATGTTGGTAAATTGAACACCAATAAAAATTAATTTAAAAAAACATTATTTATGAGGCATAATATCTATAAAAAAGGGGAAATGAATAATTATAAATTAACATATCCATAATCAAGAGATAGAATTTTTGTAATATATCCATGATCAAGAGATAAAAAAAGTAGTTGACAAGGGCTGGGGGAGTGGGAAAAATAGGAAGAGGTTGGTCAAAGGGTATAAACTTCTAGCTATAAGATGAATAAGGTCCAAAGATCTAATGTTAAACATGGTGTCTATAATTGATAACATTATATTATAAAATTGAAACCTGTTAGAGTAGAACTTAAATATTATCACCTAAATAAATAAGTAAGTAAATGATCAATGGGTAGAGTTGTGAGATATTTATTTATCTATTTATTTATTTTCAAGACTTTATTTATTCATGAGAGACACAGAGACACAGGCAGAGGGAGCAGCAGGCTCCCTGCAGAGGGCTGATGGGGGACTTGGGATCAAGGCCTGAGCCAAAGGCAGATGCTCAACCACTGAGCCACCCAGGTGTCCCTGGTTGTGGGATATTTAGAGTGTGCCTCCTGGTGATTGGTGAATGTTTGCATTGTAAAAGGATGTGTTAATTAACTAGATGAGAGCAATCCTTTCACAATCTATGTATATTGGGTCACTGCAATGTACACTTTGCATGTTTTACAGTTTTGTCAAGAAAAAAATGCTTTAGACAGTAAGCTTTATGTTATTTGTATTTTACTACAATTAAACATTTTTTTTAAAAAAGCAGTTTCTTTTGCCTTTTTCCCTTTTCTTGGGTAATATTTAAGTCTTACCAATCATTCATAGCTTACATGAATGAATCATTATAACCTTACATTAGGGCAGAGGAACCCAGAAAGTGTTTATTTTCAGAGGAGGTAGGGGGAAAAGTACAGAGAAAGATGAGAGGAGGAGGAAGAAATTCAGAGAATGCCACAGAGAAAGGGGAGAGGACATAGGGCTGCGATGCTCACAGCTTCTCTGATTTTGCTACATTTATTTAATACATCATTATTGAATATTTTACACATGCTAGGCATTCTTCTGGGCTCTAGAAAAATATCAGTGAATAAAACAGACATACATTTCCTGCCCCTGAGGAGCTTAGGTTCTACTAAGGGGAGATTGACAAGAAGCATACTATACTAGTTAATATGTTGAAGGTGATAAGAGAAGAAAAAGAGAAAGATAAGGAAGATCAAGTAGATAGGAAGGATACGGTCAAGGCAATCTTAGAGCAGTCGGAGTAAACCCTCCTGAGAAGGCAACAGCTGAGGAAAGAATTGAGAATTTTTCTTATTAGATAAATTACTAAAATCAGGAGAAGTATCTGTGGGATGAGACTGGCTGCTTTGTGTCAGGGACAAATTCTAGTATTCATTTGAAACAATAGCAGCATTGCCACTAATCACTTGTCATGGGGGGATAGGCAAGCTTTTCTACAAAAGGGTGTCAATATGTCAGGTGTGTTTCCTCAGAACCTATGAGCAAGAGTGAGGCACTGGACTTCCAGGTCTGGCTCTCAGGAGATAAAAAACTAAATTAGCCAAAGGGAAAAAAGAATGACCAGCCACACCACTGCCTGCTTTGTACAAGGCATTTTTTTTTTTTGCCAGAATTAAAAAAAAAAAATTAAAAATATAAAAAAGGAAAAGCAAAGACAAATTTGGGTGTCTGGCTAGCCGGGAGTCTGACATGCTTCTCTTGGGTGGTGCTTTTCCCCGCAGACAGACACTACGTGCAATTTTGTCTCAGCAGACACTGTCGCATGAGCAGAGCTGGCTCTGAGCTGTGGGGCTCGTGGCTCTCAGAGCCTCAGCAGACAAAGGGCAAAATGGGTTTCAAGGGTGGCAGCATATACAGGAGAGCTCTGATTGCAGACACCAGATCCCAGCACTGTATGTAATCAGCCCCGAGCCTGGCAGTCTAAGGGGGAAAGCACAGTACAGAGAAGGGCAGCCCAGCTGTGGCAGCCAACTGAGGGTGGCCACCCCCTGCCCAGCAGCTCACAGATGTGAACAGGTGCTCTCTCCACCAGTGTGTGCTTGTTCTGGGCTCCAAGTTACTGCCCCTAACAAACAAGAAATCAATACCCACATCAGCTTCGTGCCATTGGAGTTCTGGAAAGCAATTTAGTTCTAGGAAATCTGAATGGTTTTGTGGCTGTGAATGCCAGTTACAGAGTCACTGTACAAAAAAGATTCAGAGCGTAGGGAGAGGGTCCTGGTAAAGTCAAGTCCAGAGGAATAAGAGTCCCCACTGAAGCAAATGTCAGCTTTCTGCCAGGGTGGAAGTGTGATCTCTGAGCCTGCCCAGCGTTAGTAACCTGGGGAGGCTGCCCTGAGATAGTGGCCTAGAGTCGGAGGTGAGCTAGGACCTGGCTCTGAAGTCTAAACACTCAACAGTGAATGTTCCAGATGAGAGGGAAGGAGCAGAAGAAAGAGGGGCAGGAGAGGGAATTTTGCATTTTCAGACTTGGGGAAAAAAGTCAGAAATGGCATTCCCTAAATTTTTAATAATGGCTAATTTGGGGGGAGGGATCAGATGGATTAAAGGAAATTTTTTCATTTATTTTGTATAATTCAAAAAGTAGTAGAAATATGGGTAATTTTTGTTCAGTATTTTTCAAAGAAAGTAATACACACACACACATACACACACATACACATTCCTGTATCTTCCTAATCATTAAGTGGTGTGTTCATTATGTTCCTAAATTTTAGGCCTATATTTGTAGCTCAAGGTTTGGTTTCTATTTTTAAAGCAAGCTTATTCTCTCTCCAAATAAAGACTAAACTAGGCATTTAGCTGGAATAGTTAGATTGGAATAGTAACAGAGTCAGAGGAGGCAACTAGGAACCTGTGCAAGGCAGGGAGCAAGAGGAGTCATCTGGAGGGAGAGACAGGGCAACTGAAGAGAAGGAGGCAGGGCCAGGAGAACCTAAGACCAACACTATTACTGTTTCTTCCACTCCTTTGCAGGCTAGTCATACCTGCTAAAGATCAGTAACCAGATCTGAAGATAGAATATGATAGGCCTATCTGGTTCCTAGAAACCTGTGTCCATCCTTTAAAATGACTCCATGTGAGGGACAGAAGGAGCTGCCTAACAGACATACTGTTTCATAATATTTCTTTATTGAGCATCTAGTGTGACCTTACTTTTGTGCAAGACACTGCACGGCAGCAAAGATAATAAAGAAGGAAATTCTTGCCCTTGTAAGTGGATTTATAAAAGTGGTACCTGCAAAATATTACTGATAATCACATTAGTAACGTGAAATCAGCCGTAGTGGAAATGTTTACAACCATAGAAATTGGCAAATGCTACAAGTCAGAGCTTGAACTCTTTTGTTGATTGTTGAGACATCAGAAAGTTACAGAGAAAGTGTTAATAATACAGTTAAACTTAAAACTATGTCATGTATGTAGCCATCCCATTGTGAACAGCCCAAAGAAACAGGGGAAACCTTCTTCCAGTATTTGAAAATAATTATACAACTAAGCAAAAAGGTCACCCATCTCAAACAAATGAAGTTCCACATGCATCTTAGTTGATTGTCTACTGTCCAACTTAATTGTTACTGTAAAACCTGAGTGGCAAACAACAGCTTCTAGGCCAAATCCAGACTGTGTGGGGATTTTTTTTTTTTTTTTTTTTTTTTTTGTATACAGCTTGAGAGCTAAGAATGCTTGTTGTTATTTCTGAAAATTAACTTTAAGAAAAGAATATTTCATGGCACACAAAAATTATAAGAAATTGTAATTTCAGCATCCACCCAGAAGATTTTATCGGAGAACCACCATGTCTGTTCATTTACGTATTGTCTATGGCTGCTTTCATGTTCCAGTACTTGTGACAAAGACCGTGCACCCTGCAAAGCCTATAAGATTTGCTATCTGGCCCTTCACAGAAAAAGTTTGCCAACCACTGCTATAAGATGAAAATATCAACACATATTTATGTCAGAACTATATTTAGAGAGCCAGTTGTTAAACATTTACCAGGGCACCACTGGGCCAAATGGTCAATAATCTAAAGATGGTAAAACAGGTCTTCAGGGGAGCAGGAGGAAAGAAGCATGCATGTGGATTGCAGGAATGTGGGTCTCTGCTTCTATTTGGAACCAGTGGATGGCTGCATCTATTCTCACTACCCTGTACAACCCCACTTACTCCGTTCCCCAAGCAGCATGTGAAATCTGCAAGGCTTGGAACCAAAGTTGTCACTCATTTGCTCAGTATCAGGGACAAAGAGGACCCAAACACAGGCATTAAGTTCTTCTACCATAACCCGTAGCACATTTGGATGGAAAGATTTGCTCTCGTTTTAGTTGCATATTCCAAACAAAGGTGCTTTTTAGCTGGCAGAGGGCTTAACATCCTGTTTCCCAATGTAACGATTTTCATAACTTATGCTTCTATTGTTCTTGGATTAATACTGACCACATTTGAACAGGCAAATGGGTAACCAATTAGCTTGAATTCTTTACAGTCAGGATTTGCTATGTGTCTTGATACGCCTTTCTTAATCTTCCCTTTGAAACATGTTTTCTCATTTAGGCCAGAAGTAAATAGCACAAGTAACAGGGTGGTTTTCTCCCCCCTTCCTCTTTTCTCTCTCCTTGAAAAATAATGCTGAAGGAATTGTTTTGCAGTTGAAAATTAATGTAACCTATTATGTCCAGGAAATTTCTTCAATATATTACTTGCCAAGCCCCTCGGCCGTTGTGAAGAAAATAATTTTAATTTATCTCATTTTTCACCGCTGAGTCAATGATTGTTTAACCTAAAATGCCATTGTGACTAAGTGCTCAAACCCCATGGTCCTTGGCTATTTCGCGGGGACTCAGCTATTACATCCACGAGCCTGGGCCTTAGAAGCACCAAAATTGTCATATTAAAAGGGCCGCTGTCAACTTGCTTTTGTTTTTATTGTTTTTAATTTCTGCTTTTCCATTTTCTCTGCTATTTATAATGTTCTCTTTAAAAGTTCAAAAATAACATCTCTCTCCTTAGCCTCTTGGTTATTTTCCATTAGTGAACATTTCTTTTCCAGCTTCCAGTGCCTTTCTTAGGGCACAGAGCAATGTCATCAGCTTGGGTTAATTTGGCTGCTGTGACTATGATCCCCCTTGTGATTCCTATGCAGTTTTACCCACTAAAATCAGACTAGCATCCCAAGGGAATACAGAACCATGGTGATCACAAAGAAAAGTCTTTGGAATCATCGTAAGTTTTGCTAGAAGTTTCCACTTCAAATAAAGTTCACTGAAGTTTTCAAATCCTCTTAAGGTGATACTACCTCATACTTACCTTTTCCATATCTACCTTTCTAGAAAGAAGCAAACTTTACATTTTCTATTAGAGATTTTTTTTCCTTTGTGCTTGTCTGCCCATGTTGTTAACAATGGGGTTACATATCAATCTAGGTTCCCCCGAGGGTACAGCCTGCGAAGAAGTCTTGTGTGTAATTATGCTATTTGGGGTGTATAGACTCAGGGAAAAATAAGTAAAGGATCAGGACTAATAGAAGACAGACATGAAAAAAAATGAGTCAAATACAAGGATGTCATTGATAGTGACAACGGCTTGCTCAGTTCTGTGAAGGTGTATTTCAGGAACATTTCTGTGGGGGTCAGAGAGGAAGAGGAGTTTTTTGACAGTCCTGAATATATACTGGTCATAGTGTACCCTGTGGGTTGTGACCATAACTTCCCTGAACTTCTGGCATATGCATGTCTAGACTGCAAGCTGAGCAAGTTTCTATGGCTTCCCACGTGTAGCCAACAGAGACTCTGGGGCCTGAGGCACGGTGGTCAGGTTTACCTCCGGGAAGCTTCTTGGAGATGGCAGATCTGGTCACCACAACAGTGGCCAGAAAAAGAGACAGATGAGGCTGAGAGATTCTGAAGTGGTGAATAAGAGGCATCTAAGTACTTTAAATTAGGGAAGGTATTTTTGTCTATTTTTTACAGAAAGAAAAGACAGAGTTCCAGAGGATTGAAGCTGTTTGTCCAGGGACAATTATTGAGAGCTTCCTAACTCCACTCAGCTCACGTTCTATTAGGCCACAATACATATGCTAGCATTTGTGCTTGATGGTGTCAGGTCCCAAGCTTTTCCTTTCAGCCTATGTAACATTCTAGAACCTGGAGGAAGATCTCCCTGTGTCATTCAGAAAGCCAACAGGATGTTTGACCCTAAGTCATCCAAAGAGTATATCTCCTGGCCACAGCCTAAACAGAAATACATTTATGTCTTTATTATTCAAGATTCTTCCTAGGCAATAGGAAGTGAGGAAGTTTCAGTGTTTTGGAAAAAGGTCATTTACTTATTCAAGCCACTGGGGGGACTATTGATAAATTGATACTTGATTTCTGTGCAATGTTTCTTTGTGGCTCAAGTCTGCTTCTAAGGCTTGGAAAGGCCTATTTTATTTACTGGAAGTGGATATTCAGTCAGCCAATATTTAGTGAAGTACACACTGTATTCAAGGTATTAAGATAGGTTCTCTGGAAAATAACATGGTACTAAACTATCATCTTTCCCTCAGAGGGTTTTTAATCTAATGAAAAAACAAGGACCATAAAGCAAGACAGCTGTTGATTGTAGAAAGCATTCTAGGTAGAGGTAGTAAGTGCTACAGGAATTTGAAAAGAGAGTCATTGGCTCTGGCTTGAGTACATAAGAAAGTTTAAGAAGAATGTGGCATGTACATTTGGCCGTGAAGGATGAGGGGCGTTTCAATGGTAAGAAGGCAGTGAGGGATTAATATGGCAGTGAGGGAAAGAAGAGCACCCCACATAAGGAGCTCTGTAATTGCATAAATATAACTAGACAAATTAGAGTACAGGGTGGCTGCAGGGGTAAAGACAAAACTGATACAGAGGTGCGGAAATAGTAAAATAATGAGCAATTGGAAATGTTTTTCTGGGGCCAACCCACATAAAGCTTGAATGCATGTTTTTTAAATATTTGGGGAGAATTGAGGGATTATTTGTTCTTTGAAAGCAACACTGGGATTTTATAGCAATGAAAATGGAGGGGAAGCAGGAAAATTATTCATGGCATTTTAGAACTAGATGGAGGGAAGTCAAAGATATTACCTAGATCCTTTTTGTCTGGTGCCTTCTGATCAGAACAGGTGGCTAGAGGCAAACACCTGGGAATGCTCCTAACTGCCTCCCAACCATGTGGGAACATCATACCAGGGCTCACTGTCCCTAAGTAGCTCAGGTGCTCTAGTTCCAAGACTTCCTGCAGGGATGGTCTCATGAGTCTCTCCTATGCGCTAACAATTTAAGGACCAGCCTTTCTTCTTAGCAATTTATGGAAAGAACTCTAAATGTAGATTTTCAGGATTACTATCAGTCTTTCCAGTCCACCATAATAACTTTTGACCTTCTTCACCTCTGCCAGCTGCTGGGATTTCATCCTAAGGTTGAGCAACCAGGAAGCAAATGGACCTTTCCTTTTGGAAGAGCTCTCCTCAAAGACACCAGAAAAAGAAAAAGTTTTGCAAAATTTTATCTAACTACTGAGCAGTGTGGGCCATGGACTGAATGGTATTGAGATATTAGTGAAAATCAGAGACTCAGGAAGAAGTTGATCAAAAGGATTGATGATACATGTAGTTTTGAACACCACAAACAATATGATAAAGTAACAGAGAACCACCCCACCCTAAAAGTGACTATTAGACAAACCTAAAAACTGGGTGAAAGAAGAGCAAGAAAGCAAAACCTGAAAGAATCACTGGAGCTAATTAGTGCAAGGAACCTTGTTCCTGCAGCCTTGGGCTGGACATGCCCTGCTAGTATGAGCAGGAAGGCTGACAAAACACTTCAGAAATGCACCCCCATGACTACATCTGGGAATTCTGTGCCGGCCTGCATGGCTCTGCTCCTGAGGTCTCACAGCCCTCACTCCCCAGGTCGGTCACAACTCCCCAACTTTCCTTTTCATCACTTACTCTCATATAGCAGTGCTTATAACAGTGCTTCCCCTGAGTGAACCCAATAGTCCCTTACTCATCCTATTTCCCCTCTACACCTCATGGCTTCATTTTTCATTTCTTTGCCTGCTGAGCCCAGAAGAAATGAGGAGTAATGTTAACCAATTTATTGCCAGCCCTTCAATTTCTTTTCCTTCTGCAAAACCCAAACCTTGGGTCAATTCAACCATCTGCCTACACAGGAGCTTATGGAGAGCTGCTGGAGGAAATTCTATTCTTGTACAAAAATTATAACACTATAACAATGGTCATTTGGGAGGGGTGGGAGAGGACTATAAGTAAGTTAACTATAGGTTACTTAAAAGCATTTTCTATCTCAAGAATCCAAGTTAGTCTCCCTGGGAATAAATATAGTGAAATCTAGAAGGCAGGAGGCAGGACCTGGAGAGTGGGAGGGAAGAGTTAAGAGTCAACAATCAACTACTCTGAGTCATAAAATCAGAAAGGCATTGAACATTTAGAAGGAGAACTGGCCCCATAAAGAAAACAATGCCTCTTAGTAAGCATATTATCTGCAACAAAGCAAAACAAATTTTCAAGCGTCTTATTGAAACTGCTGGGGAGGGAAATCATGAAAAGTTTCTATTAAGCAAGGGATAGAGAATGGAAATTAATAACACAGTGCCTGTTATTACTAATTTAAGATGTATAGAATGCCACCGATATGACCTTTATTTATGGCAATGTTGTTTTTACTTTATTTGGAGCAGCATAGCATAGTTGGGAAGCAGAAGAGCGCGGTGGTTGAAAGCCGGGGTTTGCAGCCAGACAGCCTGGGTTGAACTCTCAGCTCTACAGCTCATTAACTGTGTAAGCCCTGGGAAGTTCCTTAATCCCCCTACATTCCAGTTTTCTCATTTAAGACTAAGAACTTCTGGGGCACCTGGGTGGCTTAGTCAGTTAAGCGGCTGCCTTCAGCTCAGGTCACGATGTCAGGGTCCTGGGATGGACCTCTGTGTCCAGCTCTCTGCTCAGTGGGGAGTCTGCTTCGACATCTCCCTCTGCCCCTCCGCCCCCACTCTTGCTCTCTCTGTGTCTTGCTCTCTGTCTTAAGTAAATAAATAAAATCTTTTAAGAAAAGGACTATGAGCTTCCATTATGATTTCTCAGCATTTGTATTGAGTTCACTATGAGTCTTGTATGTTCTAAGGATGTGACAAATTTCACATTTAATTTTCATAGCAGCCCTATTAGTTCTATTATTAGAACAGTGCTACTATTTCACAGATGAACAAACTGAGGCACAAGACATAAAATAACTTGCACAAGGTCACACAGCTACAGAATGGGAGTGTCACATTTACATTTCAATCAACTGTTCCTACCCACTCTGCCTCCTGCAGAGGTCTTCCTGCTCAAAGGGCTACTGGAGAGGAGGATGTTAAATGAGTTCACTACTCACCACCCTGTGCCATCAGGCCATCACTGCATCATCTCCCCCTTGTCCTCTTAAACACTGTCAGGCTGGGCAGTAACTCTGAGTAGAACCATCCTGTAATGCTCATCTGAAAAGTTTATTGGGAAAATGAATGGGTGAGAGGAAGCAGGTGTGGTGGAAAGTGTGGTATTATTTCATATGTGATAAATCATAAGTATGGTTTTAATTGAGAATAAAGAGCAAGTGGAGACAAGCAGGACTTAACAACCAAGAGGCTAAGGGAGTAATTAATGGGGAAAAGTCCCAGAGGAAGGTGAAAATGTTGATTTAAGAATACACAAAAAAGTAGATAGAGCTCGCCCTGTGAAGGTCTGAGAGCACCAAGGATGTGAAAAAATATAGATAAGTTTGGAGAAGAATGGAAGGTAAATTGAATTATTTCACTCCTATTGACCTTTCATTACTTAGTAAATATTTGTTGAGCCAATGAATAACTTGCATGTTCCTGAAAGGAAAGTCTACGCCTTTTAACTTCTCAAGTATCTTGAACGTAGATTTGACACTTAATTAGTACCTTTGGATAAAGCTGCTGCTGCTTCTATAAATTGTCTCAGCCTAAACAATTAATTTGGTTGATTCCTTTAAAAACCATACTGACCCACAATCTTTAAGCACAAAATGATGGAGCCAGAAGGATCCTCAGAGACCTTCTAATAAGGTAGACACAAATAAGCGATTGTGTCTGCAGACTGCTTTGTTTGTTTTGCAGCCTCTTGTGTTATAAGGTTTTGAAATAGTTTCCACATTTAAAAAATGAGAGCTTTCCTATGAAAATCTGTACTTCCTGCCTCTCTTGAGAAATTAGATTTTTTTTTTTCTGGCAAGACTGGCCTGCATTCTTGCATTGCAACAATGACCTGAAGCTGAGGGACAACTACCCTTCTATACAGGGTGATTTGCCAGTTTCCTGAACCTCTTCTAAATCTTACACTGTTTCTTGATTATTTTCATCCTTCTGTCCAAACTCTATAGGCATTTGAGTTAGGAAACTGAGGCACAGGCAAGTGATGAAATACACTGGAACTTGGGTTTTCCTATTCATTACTGTCACTCTCCCATAGTTGATCCATTCTCTGATTTCTTTTGGGGATAATATTGTAGTGTGGTGATTTCATTAGGCCTGACTGTGACATGGGCAAGCCAGGGAATGTAAAATAATCATAATCTAAAAGGAAATCTTTGATTATACAATGCATTAGTCAGATCCACACTTAGATGACCATGATCAGTTCTGGTCATCACATTATAAAATAAAATACTGAAACACTTGACAATGCAAAGAGAAAGAGATGAGCTTGATCTTCTGCTGTGATTATATTGTATTAATGACTTCCTATAATATTACTGTTTTTTGTACCCTATTAGAGAAAATAGAATATACTAATATAATGGGAAGGGAGTTAAGAGAGGAGCCATGTTACTTTTCTAAATATTTTGAAAGCTAACAAAATGCTTTTCCCCCCACCCCAAAAGTAGGTACTGCCTTCCTAATCAGGGTGAAATGATTTATTAATCAATAAAATTGTAAGTTAGGGAATTATTTATTCAATAGACCAGACAAAATTATATCACTCAAAAATTCAGCTGAAGGCAAAAAAAACAGAAAAAGTAATAAAGGAGTTAGTATACTCTTCCAATTGGACATTGTGCTCAATATAATTTCACATAATAACATAGTGTAGAGAGTAACATAGCTACCAAAGACACTAATTCCTCTCACAAAGAAGAAAATTACTAAAGTATGACAAGGACTCTTGGTATCACCTCAAATTTGTTATTTTTCCCAGCTCATTAACTGCTGATTGGGATGGTAAATTTAAAATGAGATTCAGATTTTTAAATCTTAGGTCTTTTGTTACAAAATGACAAACTGCACTGACCATTGAGCCGCTCTAGTATGATTTTGTCCAGTTTATATTCTATTCCAAATAACATATTTAAATTCAGGCCTCTGCAGATTCCAAATATAGATACTATTAACCCCTCTTAAGGAAAGATGGACATTATTTCACTTACTTTTGTGTTTCAGTCCTGTGCCATCCCCTCCCTAGATGTAGGGCTATTGGTCAATTCCAGGCCTTAGATTAGGTGTTAAGTTCAGATATGTTTCTATTTTATATTGAAAAATTTACAAAAATATATAAAACTTGCATAAATATTTTCTATACATAAATCATATATAATGAAACTTGGGGACTTGCAGTTTTATCTCAGAGATGTGAAGAATGGGAAAGAGCATCATTTACATGCAGAAAAAGAGCTGAAAGAACCACAAATGAATGACTTTTCCTAAACATACCAGAAAACTGAGTTCACAGGTCAAACAACAATCCAAAATTATGGAGAAAGACAGAAATTTGTAAAAAGAAATAGGACACATCCTCAATGGGGAAAAACTGATAGCTTTTTTCCCTAAGGTCAGGAACAAGTCAGGGATGACTACTCTCACTACTGTTACTTAACATAGTACTGGAGGTCCCAGGCAGGGCAATCAGACGACAAACAGAAACAAAAGGTATCCAAGATAGGAGGGAAGAAATCAAACATTCACTATTTGCAGATGACATGATATTCTTTTTTTTAATAAATTTATTTTTTATTGGTGTTCAATTTGCCAACACATAGAATAACACCCAGTGCTCATCCCCCGCCCCCCCCCCCCATCCACCTCCCTTTCTACCACCCCTATTTTGTTTCCCAGAGTTAGGAGTCTCTCATGTTCTGTCTCCCTTTCTAATATTTCCCACTCATTTTTTCTCTTTTCCCCTTTATTCCCTTTCACTATTTTTTATATTCCCCAAATGAATGAGACCATATAATGTTTGTCCTTCTCCGATTGACTTACTTCACTCAGCATAATACCCTCCAGTTCCATCCACGTTGAAGCAAATGGTGGGTATTTGTCGTTTCTAATGGCTGAGTAATATTCCATTGTATAGATAAACCACATCTTCTTTATCCATTCATCTTTCGATGGACACCGAGGCTCCTTCCACAGTTTGGCTATTGTGGCCATTGCTGCTAGAAACATCAGGGTGCAGGTGTCCCGGCATTTCATTGCATCTGTATCTTTGGGGTAAATCCCCAACAGTGCAATTCCTGAGTCTTGGGCAGATCTATTTTTAACTCTTTGAGGAACCTCCACACAGTTTTCCAGAGGGGCTGCACCCTGGGAAGTTCACATTCCCACCAACAGTGCAGGAGGGTTCCCCTTTCTCCACATCCTCTCCAACATTTGTGGTTTCCTGTCTTATTAATTTTCTCCATTCTCACTGGTGCGAGGTGGTATCTCATTGTAGTTTTGATTTGTACTTCCCTGATGGCAAGTGATGCGGAGCATTTCCTCATGTGCTTGTTGGCCATGTCTATGTCTTCCTCTGTGAGATTTCTCTTCATGTCTTTTGCCCATTTCATGATTGGGTTGTTTCTTTGCTGTTGAGTTTAATAAGTTCTTTATAGATCTTGGATACCAGCCCTTTATCTGATAGGTCACTTGCAAGTATCTTCTCCCATTCTGTAGGTTGTCTTTTAGTTTTGTTGACTGTTTCTTTTGCTGTGCAAAAGCTTCTTATCTTGATGAAGTCCCAATAGTTCATTTTTGCTTTTGTGTCTCTTGCCTTTGTGGATGTATCTTGCAAGAAGTTACTATGGCCAAGTTCAAAAAGGGTGTTGCCTGTGTTCTCCTCTAGGATTTTGATGGAATTTTGTTTCACATTTAGATCTTTCATCCATTTTGAGTTTATCTTTGTATGGTGAAAGAGAGTGGTCTAGTTTCATTCTTCTGCATGTGGATGTCCAATTTTCCCAGCACCATTTATTGAAGAGACTGTCTTTTCTTCCAGTGGATAATCTTTCCTCCTTTGTCGAATATTAGTTGACCATAAAGTTGGGGGTCCACTTCTGGAGTCTCTATTCTGTTCCATTGATATATGTGTCTGTTTTTGTGCCAGTATCACACTGTCTTGATGACCACAGCTTTGTAGTACAACCTGAAATCTGGCATTGTGATGCCCCCAGCTATGGTTTTCTTTTTTTAATATTCCCCTGGCTATTCGGGGTCTTTTCTGATTCCACACAAATCTTAAAATAATTTGTTCCAACCCTCTGAAGAAAGTCCATGGTATTTTGATAGGGATTGGATTAAACATGTAAATTGCCTGACATGATATTCTATGTAGAAAACTTGAAAGAGTCCACCAAAAAATTACTAAAACTGATAACACAAATACAATAAAGTCTAAGGATACAAAAACAACCTACAGAAATCTGTTGCTTCTCTCTATACTAATAATGAAGCAGCAGAAAGAAAAGTCAAGGAATTGATCCCATTTACATTTGGACCCACAACCATATCTAAGAATAAGCCTAATAAAGAGGTAAAAGATCAGTACTCTGAAAACTATAGAACACTTATGAAAGAAACTGAAGATGACACAAAGAAATGGTAAAACATTCCATGCTAATGGACTGGGAGAACAAATATCGTTAAGATGTGTATGCTACCTAAAGCAATCTATAAACTTAATGCAATCCCTATCAAAATAGGGATTTTTCACAGAGCTAGAACAAATGATCCTCAAGTTTGTATGGAACCACAGAAGACCTTGAATAGCCAAAGCAATGTTGAAAATGAAAAGCAACAATGAAGGCATCACAATGTAGGACATCAGGCTACGTTACAAAGCTGTAGCCATCAAGTTTTAGTACAAAACCAGACACATAGATCAGTGGAACAGAATACAAAAACTGGAAATGGACCTACAACTATATGGTTAACTAATCTCTGACAAAGCAGGAAAGAATATCCAGTGGGAAAAAAGTCTCTTCCACAAATGGTTTTGGGCAGACTGGACAGCCGCATGCAGAAGAATGAAATTGGGCCACTTTCTTACACCACACACAAAAATAAATTCAAAATGGATGAAAGGCCTAAATATGAGACAGGAAATCATCCAAAATCCTAGAGGAGAACACAGGCAGAAATCTCTTTGACCTTGGCCTTAGCAACTTATTAGACACGTCGCCAGAGGCAAGGGAAACAAATGCAAAAATGAACTATTGGAACTTCATCAAGATAAAAAAGCTTCTGTATAGTAAAAGAAACAATCAACAAAACTAAAAGGCAACCTTCAGTTGGAAAAAGGTATCTGCAAATGAAATATCTGATAAAAGTTTAGTATTCAGAATCTGTAAAGAACTTATCAAACTGAACACCCTAAAAACAAATAACCCAGTTAGAAATGGGCAGAAGACACAAATAGACATTTTTCCAAAGTAGACATACTAATAGCTAATAGACACATGAAAAGATGTTCAGCATCACCCATTGTCAGGGAAATGCAAATCAGAACTACAAGGATATACCACCTCGAACTTGTCAAAATGGCTAAAATTAACAACACAGGAAATGACAGATGTTGGCAAGAATGTGGAGAAAGAGTAACCTTATTACACTGTCAGTGGGAATGCAAACTGGTATAGCCATTCTGGAAAATAGTATGGAGGTTCCTCAAATGTTAAAAATAGACCTATCCTACAACCCAGCAATCGCACTATTAGGTATTTACCCAAATGATACAAAAATACTGATTTGAAGGGGCATATGCACCCCAATGTTTATAGCAACATTACCAACAATAGCCAAATTATGTAAAGAGCCTAAATGTCTACTGACTGATGAATGGATAAATATATGTATATACATATATGCATACATACATATATAATGGAATATTACTCAGCCATAAAAAAAGAATGAAATCTTTCCATTTGCAAGGACATGGTTGGAGCTAGAGTGTATTATGTCAGTCAGACAAAGACAAATGCCATATGATTTCACTTATATGTGGAATTTTAGAAACAGAAAGATGGTATCCTATAATCCAATGTTACTGATAATCACGTTAAATATAAATTGTCTTCAATACCAGTTAAAAGACAGATATAATCAGTTTGGATCTTTTAAAAAAGCAAGATCTGATTATATGCTTTCTATAAGAAACCCATTTAAAGACATATATAGAGTAAAAGATGGAAAATGGAAAAATACATACAATAAAACACTAATGAAATGGGAAGCATCATATATTGACCAAGGGTTAGTTTTGCAAGAAGAAAAAAATCTTAAATATGCATAAATAAAATTACAGACTAATAAGGGTGCCTGGGTGGCTGAGTCTGTTAAGCATTTGCCTTTGGCTCAGGTCATGATCCCAGAGTCCTGGGATCAAGCCCCATGTTGGGCTCCCTGCTGAGTGGGGAGACTGCTTCTCCTTTTCCCTGCCCCTCACTTATGTTCTCTCTTGCTATCTCTCTTTCTCAATTCAGTCATGCAAGGTTGGTTTAACATCTGAAAATCAATCAATGTGATTCAACATATTAACATACAAAAAGGGAAAGAACATGTTATTATCTCAGTTATGCCAAAAAAGCATTTAACAATAATCAATTCCTGATAAATACACTCAGAAAACTATCAATCAATCAATGAATCAATCAATCCTCTATTTGGCACAGCACTTCTATGAAAGACTGGTATCTAACATCATAATTAATGATGATAGGCTGTTTTTCTCCTAAGATGAAGAAAAATGCACATATGTCTATCTTTTATTCACCTTTGTGCTGGAGTTGCTATATGGCAAGACAAAGAAATAAGACATATCTAGACTGGAAAAAAAGAAGCAAATCTGTATTCATGAGAGACATCATTATCATCTATGTCAAAAGCCTCCTGGAACTAAGGAAAAAAGCTACTAGGATTAATCTGTGAGTTTAGCAAAGTGGTAGAATTGAAAGATGATATTAGGGCACCTGGTTGGCCATCTGCCTTCCACTTGAGTCATGATCCTGGGGTCCTGGGATTAAGGCCCAGGCAGGGTCCCTGCTCAGTGGGGAGTCTGCTTATCCCTCTCCTTTTGCACCTCCCCCCAACTTGAGCTCTCTCTCTCATTCTCAAATAAATAAAGTCTTTAAAAAATTGTAAAACAGAAAGTGATATTCAAAGTGAATAATAATTCTACCTAGTGGCAATGAATAGACAGAAAATGAAATAAAAAACCATATCATAGCATTGAAACATATATAATACTTAGGGATAAATATTATTAGAATATATGAGTCTATACATTTTATTTTTTAATATGGCTAAAATTAAAAATTTAAATGGAGTTATATATCATATTTATGGGTCAGAAAACTCAATAATATTCAGATACTAATTCTCTCCAAAGTAATCTTTTGATTCGATGCAATCCTAATAAAACTTTCAGTGGGCTTTTCTGAAGAAATTGGGAAACTGATTCTGGTATTCATATAGAAATACAAGGACCTACACCACCAAGAATATCTCTGAAAAGGAAGAATACTTGATCATGAACTCTGTTCCACAAATTATCCAAAGCTCTAAGAATCAAGGGAATGTGGTATTGGTGCAATGATAGAAAAATAAATCAATGGGACAGAATAGAGAGTCCAGCAAGAGACCAACACACACACACACACACACACACACACACACACACACACACACAACTTATTTTCAATAAAGGCACAAAGGAAATTCATAAAGAAGGCATGGCCTTTTTAACAAATCAGTCTAGAACAACTGGCTATCCATATGCAAAGAAAATGAGCCTTGATTCATACCTCCAACTAAATATAAAACTTCTTAGGTCATTGATATCAATGTAGAACTTAACAATTATACAATCTCTAGAAGGAACTTTAGGGCAAAGTTTGTGACCTTGAGTAAGGTAAATATTTCCTTGATATGATACCTAAAGCAAGATCCATTTTTTAAAAAGGTAAAATAGAATTAGTAAAAACAAAAAAAAAAAAACAAAAAAAAAAACTTCTCTTCAACAATACTGGGAAGAAAATGAAAAGTTACAAACTGGACGAAAAAATTTGCAAACCATTTATATGATAAACGATTTGTATCCAGAATATTTAAAGAAAACTAAAATATTTACATATCTTCAAAAGATTACAACAGATATTTATGTCATATGGTGCCAAATAAACTCCTGAAAAGATGTTCAACATCAATGAAAATTTAACTACAATAAGATACCACTACATACATATTAGAATGGCTAAAATGGAAGACGCTGAACATACCAAATGTTGCAAGGCCATGGAGAAATTAGAATTCACATGCATTGCTCCTGGGAATCTTAAATGGTATAATCACCTTAGAAGGCAGTTTGACAATTACTTAAAATGTTAATCATACAGGTATTATATGATTCAGTCATCCTATTCTTAGGTATTTATGAAAGATAAATGATTACAGTGACCATGCAAAGACTTCTATCAAGAATTTTCAAAATAACTTTTTTTGAAATAGCTCTAAATGGGAAATAACTCAAATATCCATTAATAGTTGAATGCAAAAATAAATTGTAGTATACCTATAAAATGGAATGTTACTCAACATTAAAAAGGAGTAAAGCTATTGATATCTGCAGCAAGACTAACTTTTTTCAAAATGATTATGCAAGAGTAAAAGAAACCAGCCAAAAAAGGGAATATGTTGTATGATTCCATTTATTTATTTTTGTATGATTCAATTTATAGAAAATACATAAAATTTAAATTTATCTATAATAACAGAAAGATGATCAGTGGTTGCATGGGGATGAAGGTTGGGGGAAGAGAGGGGTTAAAGGGACAGATTATAAAGGGTATTTGAGAAAAGTCTTGAGAGTGCTGACATGCTCATTATCTTGATCATGGTGATGTTTTCATAAGTGCACATATACTTCAAAATATTAAATTCTATAAATATTTAAATATATACAGTTACATAAATTAGACCATACTAATTTTTTTAAACATTTTAAGTAGTCGTCAAACTGCCTTACAAGGAATCTCCTGCTACCTATGTGGATGTCCTAGAAAATGAGAGAGAAAATATGAAATATATATTTATGAATATAAATTTATGAAGTATATATTATATATAGAGATATGAAAATAAAGATGATGCACTCCCCTGTTGTTTCAGAGACCTTATTGATTCAATGAGATGGAAAAGATGGTTATAAAGTTCATAAAGTTAGCCTATATAAGATCATTTGAGATTTGCTATTTTTTTCTCTTTTCATCTTGCTTCAGCCCTAGGGACCATAGAACTTGCACTCATTTTCTTGAAAAAAATACTCAGGTTCTTTCATTTTCTAAAGATTCTCTCAAATTAGATGATATTGGAGGCTCTACTAAATATAAGAACTACTTTGAACATTTCTGGTAATAATATTATTCTAAAAGATTACTTTCCTCAGTAAGGCTGGTGAAATTCTGGGGTAATAATTCTTACCAATACCACTGATCACCAATAATAATAAAGCTACTGAGGGTGCTGCTGGTAATATTAATTATGCTAGTAATGACAATAATAAGAGTTGCAATTTATTGGAAAGCCAGAGCTTATTTCTAAGCACTTCAAATATGCCATCTGATTTTTATCCTCACAACAAGCTTCATTTGGAGATGAAGAAACCATGGTACCAAGAGATTAACATCTTGTCAAGGGGCACCCAGAGAGTTGTTTGTATCCTTGATGTCAGTTATATGGTAATTGTGTGTCAGTCAGGATATTGACAGGAAGGAGATAACATATCTAACATATTTAATTAAGGAGAAACTATTCATAGTATTGTGGTCAGGGTTAAAGAAACCAACTAAGGATGGTGAAACTCTCAGTCTAGAAAATATGGGAAACTATTAGCCATCATAAATCCTGATAGGAAAAGTCTTTCCAAAGTCTAGAGAAAGCTTGATGCCATAAGAGAGGGAACAACTAGCAGGCATTGTGACCCTAGACAGCAGCTGCAGCCAGAACCACAGTGAAGTAAGTAGGGAGTCCAGGAGGGGATGGTGGGATAAATATTGGGGTCTTTTCTTTTTCTTTCCTTTTATGCTTTGCTCTCCTTTGTGTTCCGCTTGTCAAAATGATCTAGCGGCCAGAGGGTCAGGCAGCTCAGGTGATGAGATCCTTAGCTATTACTCCCAGGCACAAAACAGGTCAAAGAAGAATTATCTGGTAGTATCTTCTTCTTCACTTGCAATAGGAAGGTTGTCTCTACAATACAGGTGAATCTCAGAATCCTATGAGCTGCCATTTTTCCTCACATAGGAAACCTAAACTGTAATGTATTTTTCCTAAATGACATATGAAATGGGGGAATTAATTGACTTCCCATAAAGCTGCTACAGCCACCACCCCTATATATGGCTAAAGGGGATAAGGTGATAATGACTTCCATTCTTTGTCCTGTTTATCCTCAGACAGCACCTCAGCTTCTTGACTTTTTTTTTTTGACATTTTTTTATTTGATAAAATACCCAAAACTTTCCACATGGCCCAGGTCCCTTGTGTTCCTGTGGCTATGGGTTTGTTAGTGTTTCCTCTTGCTTCTTGACATAGAAATGTTATGAGATTTTCTGGTGAATATCCTGGATTCTGGAAATAGTTCTTCTTGTCCAAGTTGTCCAATAGTAAAATGGTAAAGAGGATCAATCATGCTAGTAAAATGAATCCATATCTGTCTATCTGTTCTATAATATAGGAAGCCCAAGCATTGAGTAATGTGTAGAATTTTCGAATCACTATGTTGTACACTTAAAACTAATATAACAGTGTATGTCAATTCTACTTCAATAAAAAACAAAGAAGCACAAAATGTCCAAAGGATACTCTCAGATTCCAGTTTAATAGAAACATGAGGATTTTCCATTTCCTGGCAAAATAACTTTTTCCTTGAGTAAAAGGACCCCCAAAGCCACAAGGCATAAGAATTTGCAGATAAAGAACCAAATTTCCTTTAGTGAATGAATAGATACAGTATGAGGGGAGCCAATCACCTTCACATATCTATTCCCAGAGATGCATAATATGGCTATGCAGGAAACGCTACATGTTGCCTTTTCATTGAAGTCATGTATCCTTTGGACAGCATTTAAATCTTACAAAGTGTTGTTTTCCAAATGAGGTGATAACTGAGCCTTCAGAATTTCATTTCATCATTTTATCAAGCCAGATAGCTCTGGGAAATGAGGCACTGTGTTGAGACAAACAGATTTCATGGATATGTGCCCACTGCCATATTCTTTCCCCCATGAAATTAGTTCCTTGGTCTGACATGATGCTATGTAGATACCATAATGAACCACAAGATATTCTAGAAGTCCAAAAATAGTATTGATGACGAAAGCATTGCAAACAGGAAAGACAAACCCGTATTCCAAATATGAATCTCTTCTCATGATGACAACTTGTTACTCAGTCCATGATTAGAAAAATCAATCTGCCACTGGGTGGCTGGCTGGTCCTTTTGTGGGAATGGTGCCATGTCAGGAACTCAGTATCAGTCACTGCTATTGACTCACTAACAATCAGCAATAGTGGCATTCAGATCACCCATATAAGAGAAAAGGCATATTTGGGGTATAAGAATGGACTCTATCCCTGCTGCAACTAGTGTTCTGTACTTTGACCTACTGAACAAATGGGGTGGGTTATGGAAAAAACTCATTGACATGCTCAGGATGGATTCTTACATTCATAATTATCAAGAAACCTCTCTGTAATGGAAGCTCTCAGGAGGACATTTACAGAGATATAAGTATCATCATTTTTTCTTTCTAGTTTGCTGTGTTCATCTACTTATGTCTTCCCCGGACTTTCGGATTACTAGTTTTTGAAGCTTGGTCTTTCTAATTCCCTGATGAGCTGGTCAACTCCTTAGTCTCTGTTCATGAATGCATATGGATCTATACCTCTAACCATCTCTCCTTTCATAAAAAGTGCAGAATCAGGTGTATTGTTAGAGTAGCTGTCCAAAGGAAGAATTTTCTTCTATCACTGTCTTTCAGAGTCACCCCTTGATTGGACCTCAAATACAAGAACCACTCACTTGTGCTGGTGACATTATACCATGAGGATCCATCTGTACATTAGGCCTATGTTTTTTCCTTTTTTGTTAACTGGTCATAAAAGAACTCCCCGATGTGACCACTCGTGTGGTTGAACAGGAGGAGGTAAAGCAGGCAGTGCTGTTCTCATCTGTTTTTCTTGGTGATAGCTCTGACCTTTCATCATAAAATGTGGATTGTTGGTTACTGTAAAAACATGAATTCATAGGAGACTGGAGAAGACATTTTAATATAAAAGGGACTTATCTATGAAAGTCTTTATGAATGTTCCTTTATGCTTCATGAGGGCAACAAGAATTCCTTTGTTACCAAAACCTATATTAGCCTTTGAATTCATTGTATAATATCAAAGTTTTTAAGGCTAGAAATAGAACAGTGAGCCCCCAGAAACATAACAGAGATCATAGCCCTGAAAATATCAATGCTGTATTTTTACAAAATATGAGAAGAGCAAAACATAGATAAGGGTAATAGCATGGAGAGGACAGTGAGTCCAAAGAGGTAAGCTTTTCCTCAATCAGAAGTTTGGAATCACAATATTCTGGAAAATGAGTTTGTACTTCTAGTGGATGTGTGGGCTAAGTAGACCTAATATTGATTGGATCTTCATTGTCATGGGCTTCAATGATTCTTTAGAAATGCTCATGACTTCTATAGAGGCTCAACAAGGTCATTTTTATAACTGATATTTAAAATTATTTATGATCCTGAATAAAGCATTTTAATAAAAATTTAAACAAGGTTATTTGAATATAGATTTAAAGAGTTGAACTCAGAATCAAACTTATTCTGTGCATTGCAAAAAGTGGATGAGATGTAACAGCATTTCATTGTATTGTTAGTGCATTTTCAAAACCTTATTTAAATGTCCGTATGGAAAATATCATGTCAAGAATATACTCCACCCCTCTCTACTGACTGGAAATATAGTAATTAAAACTTCAATCATTATAAAAATCATATAACTCTTCATGAGCATAACACTAAATTATTGTAATACTATAGAAAATATTTATATTTCCAGCACCTATGATCATAGTGATGTTATCCTCAGTGACTTCACAAGTGAGGCTAAATTGCTAATGAGACCCAGCTGAGAGCTTTACAATCTTATCTGCCTTCTGGATTTTGATCATCTTTTTACCTAAAAATAATTCTTGGTAATAAGAAAGACAATGTGTGAGTATGTATGTGTATATGTACAAATTCACCAATGAATTTGTACAAGCATTTACTGAATATCTCTGATTTTCAAGAATTATAACATAGTGCATTCACATTGGTGACTGTGGAATTTCATTTTGAAGGAAATTAGGGGTAGTAACATGGTCAAGGCAGCGATGCATGTCTTTCTATAAGTTACCTTTTAACGGGAACAGTAGAAATTATGCTAAATCTCTAACACAAAGACTTCCTATTTATAATTTGCTGAATATCAGTTAAGAGTAACCATACTATACAACAATGTCAGTAATGGGGTCCATACTGCAATAGAGTTCAACTTTCCCTATGAATTACATTAACTCCATCATACATCCAGGAAATACAATATATTGTATATTTATAATCTGTTTTAAACCCTGTGTGGGAAGCTCCCCAGCATGTGAGTTCAATTTCTAGTGCAGTTTGGAGTTCAAAACTTTTCTTCATGCAAATTTTTATGCTATTTTTCTATCTTTCTTGACTAAATTATATTGAAAAAATTAACCATTTCTGTGTACCTCAATGTCATCATGAATGCTAGTTATCCAAAAGAATAATGATTCCAGTAATTACATGCTTCCCAACAAAAAGCTCTAAATTAGAATTTTCTTGTCTGTTGTCTTCTCCCATATCCTCAGTTCTACTTTTTTTAAAAAAATATTTTGTATCTCTATCTGTCCATTCTGCCTGCAACCTGTAGCTCTTAAAACACTTGGAATTTCTGGTGAAATGCAAAAGCATGGGTTTGGGTATTGAGCAGCATAACCATTAAGAGGATGGCTTTGAGCAATGTTCTCAAACCTTCACTTCCTCATTTTTTTTAAGTTTCTTTACCTCTTTCACGATCAGCTTATTCATCTTTTAAACAGAATTATAAAACAAAACTTTATGTCACAGGACATTTTTGAGGATAAAATGAGATAACAGATATTAACATGTCTTGAATATGCTTGTGACATGGTAAAAACTTAGGAAACAGTAGCTGACATTGATATTATTATATTGAGACAACAGATATAAACTCCTTGTTATGGAGTAAGTGCTCAATAACTATTAGTTTCCTTTATGTTTTCTCAAAAAAGACTAAAAACAATTTACCTAAGAGTGGTTTACCATTTGTGTATATGGAATGAAGTACATGAGCTTTGTAATTCTCTTTTCCTTACTGATTTTGGGCCATCCTTACTTATTTCTGGGTTCAAAAAAAGTTATGCTTCTATAGTTTAGATGTCTGGACGTCTTCCTGTAAGGCAATGGTGCTACTACATTTTATACCTAAGGAAACCAAAGAGTATAATTATCTGCCTCACTTTCCACTGCAGGTCAAGATTTAGTTAATTGACTCCAGTTCATTTTGCCCAGGGCACCTCCTCTGAGACAGACACCATGGTCACTAGTATTAGCTGATAGGAACTGTGGTTCTGTAGAGAGAAAAGAGGGATGAGGCTATCCCAGTCATAGAATTCCCAGTGACCACGAAACAGCCACTGGCTGGTAATAACTTCCTCTCCCCTCTGACTTGGAATGGATTGCAGGCACTGACCTAGAGGGGAAAGGCTTCATCTCCCAACATCAGCCAATCTCATCTCATTGCAAGGGAAAGGCCCCTCGAGACGTGCTCCTATCCATCATGTGGACAGCTTTGGCCAAAGTGCCCACTACATCACTGGCTTTAATAAAAAGTTGCTGGAGGCTGCAGTACTAGTGACAGATGTAAACTGCAGCATGGCCAGAGCCTACGAATTCTCCCAAGGTGGAAGTACACTTGAGGAGGAAGAGGAAGAAAAGGAAAGAGAAGACAAAAAGAGGAGTGAAAAATGATAAGGTAACCACTTCGGAATATCCATTGAAAGTGAATTTAATAAACTGAAGTAGACTCTAAAGGGGAAGGCTTTAGCCTAATAAGACAAAACCTGAGAAGAGAAATGACAAAAGTGTACAAAAGATACAATAAAGAAAGTAAATAAAGAAATCATGAAACTTCTTTTCTGTTAAATCCAAGAATGTCAGAATTAAGGGAGCTATTGGGTATCCTAAAATTTGAAAGCAATAACTGTAGAAAAATTTTGAAAAAGTAACTTTGCAATTTGGCCAATTTGTAAATGTAAATATTTCTTAATGCATTTACAGAACTTTAATGTTGTGCACATAGTAACTTTTAAATAAAGTTTTGTTGAGTGAATGACTTATCAATTAGTCAAATGTCTATAAAAATGACAATCATTACTGTTTAAAGCTTGGTCAAGTCTCAAGGGCTCAATTTATAGTGTTTTGCACCTGAATATATCTTCAGATTTTTTTCTAATTGATTTAATGTCACTATTTTCAGTAGCACAAATAACCCAGAAGTTTTCTCATGAAATATGTAAGTTGAAAACTAAGAATTTCTCCTAAGACACAACACACATGTGCACAAGTGTGCATGTAGACTCAGATAGCTAAGATACATCCAACCTAAATACAAGTATGCATCACATCTTATGATAGATGCTTCTAGGAGTGTACAAAATTCTTTCTTTTCTAGCACATCCTTCGTTGGGAGTGGATCAGTATGGAAGTCACAGGAGACATGGCAACCCTCAAATCCTGGACCCGTGGAGGTCCTATGCAGAATGTTCTTACTGATGGTGAAAGACATCCCCCCATACCTCATTACCTTGCATGCATGAAATTGTACATGCTCAAGGCAAATGTAGGGCAAGAATCATTACCTTTTCTTCTTTTTGCAAATATTGAGTATATGCTGTGTGCTAGGCAAAAGGAATATAAATTTAGAATTATTCACTGTTAGATCCTCAGCACTAGAACAGTGTCTGGCTCATCATAGGTGCTTTATAAATTTTTATTAAATAAATGAGTAAGACAATCCTTATCTTCAAAACTACAAAATAGTGTGGAATCTGATGTAATTATAGTTGTACAATGCAACAAAGATGCAAAAAATGTGTGTTTTTAAAAAATTTTCTCTAGCCTATCTAAATTTCCTGCCAAAATTTTACCTCCAGATAGTATGAAGAACAACTAAAACTTATTAATTATCTCAATCACTTCTGGCCTAATCATTCTCTTTCAGATATGGAAAGTCAATGAGATAGCGGACTTTTTTTGGCATCCTAGTACAAAAAAAAAAAAAAAAATGGTGCCTTTTATGTTTTAGATACTTGACACATGTTTCTTGAATGAATGAATGTATCAGTGAATGAATCAGTGAATTGATTCATAAAATCAATACAATTCATAAGTGAATACATAAAATGCAGCTTCGTTTGGAACCATGCTCAGTTTCTATATATATATTTTTCTTTCTCTTTCCCAGTCCTCCCTAGATGTCATCCAGGTATACAGGAGAGGGGCTTAAGCTTTTGAGCTGTGAAGTCTGTGACTCAAACCTCAGGTCCATGATTTCAGTTAATTGAGGGCCTCCTAATCTTATCTCACTACTTTGGTGAAATCTCAGCTCTATCTTAGCTGCAAAGCACTCTGATTCCTAGATTTGACTTTTACTCATATCCTAACCTAGATACGTACCTCTACTTTACATGATGGGTCCATTTTGCTTCTTGCTATGTTTGCACCATCAGTATCCTTCTGTGTCCTCTGTAAGATGTACAGGGAACTGTAGATCCTTTATACATCACACACGAGCCAAGAAAGTTTCAGGACATTAGATACTCCTTTCTCAGCCTAGCCATATTCTCCTGCTATTTGTTATTTGTTGGGGCAGTCCTGTTCTGGCAAGGCCTCTTGTACCACATTTTAAATCCTGAATTCCAAGTGATAAATGGAGAACAAATTCTGTCCTTTTAGCTTTTAATGATGTAAGCTAATTTACAAGAAAAAAAAATCATCCTCTTTATAAAAACTTGCCCCCATGAAAGCAAAATTTGAAAAGATGAATTTGCCAAATAAACCAAATGGAAAACTTGGTTTCAACAAATTATTACATTTGCATCTTATAATATTTAATGAAGCTTTTGAATGGCACTTAGGATTTCTTCAAATGTTAAAGAATCTTCAACATTGTTACCTTTCTCTGAGATTTTTAATAGAATCGTGTTCAACTTTAAAATTTTTATTTGATTATATTTAAGTTGACTTAAACATTTGACTTAAATATTTAATATTAGCATTTAAATCCAAATGATAAGAATCAGATGTTAAAATTAATCCAATTCAAAGTAATTGCCTAATTTTAATAGTGGCTTAAATATATGTTTTTTGCTATTAATAAAATTGATAGCAGAGGTATTAAAAATGATATTAACCCATACAAAGATGACATGTGAAAAGAAGATAACAGATGAGAGATATAAATATATATATAATATAAATATATATAAATAAATATATATATACCTGGAGTAGGGAGTCTGGGTTGGTAATCAGTCAACAGGCTAAAAAGTACAAGTATTAAGGGAAAATCTATTTCTGGAATGATAAAATCTCCCTGTAAACCTAACAAAGCAGGTCCATTACGCAGGATTTATTATGTTGAAAACTACACAATGATGATAAAAGACATAAACAATCTAAATAAATGTAGAAAAATTAAATAAATAAATAAATAAATAAATAAATAAATAAAGAGACATACTGTGTTCATGGATTGGAAGACTTAACACATTATGGACCAATTATTCCCAAATTGATATAGAAGTTTAATTTAATTCCTACCAAAATTCCAGCAGAATTTTAGAGATATAGGCAAGATATCTAAAATTTATATGGAAAGACAAAGGAAATAGAATGCTATACCAACTTTGAAAAAGAAGGTTTAAAGTGAGAGGAATCAATAAACCTTTTTTCAATAGTTATTATACAGCTACAATAATCAAGACTGTGTAGTATTGGTGGAAGGATTGACACATGGATTAATGGAACAAAACAGAGACTAATGCATATATACCCAACTGAGTTCTGACAAACATGAAAAAGCAATTCAGTGGATGAAAGATAGCTTTTCCAACAAATGGTGCAGGAGTGACTGGAGACCCATAGGCAGAAAAGAAAAGAACTTTGATATAAACACCAGTCATATATAAAAAATAATTAAAAATGAGTGACAGAAAACACAAAACATAAAATAGCAAAATGTTAGAAAATGCATAGTTAGAATCTAGGGCAAATAAAAAGCTTATAAATCTGATACCAAGACAGAGAGAGAGACATGCCAGAAAAATTGATAAATTGGACTTAACTGAAATACAAATATTAAGCTCTGTAAAGCATCCTAAGAGGATGAAAAAGCGAGTTACAAACTGGGAGAAAATATTTGCAAACCACATATCTGACAAGGGACTACTACAAAGACAAAGACTATTTTGCTGGTAGAAATATAACATGGTACAGCTACTCTGGAAAACAGTTGGGCAGTTTCTAAGACAAAACAAAACAAAGCAAAAAAAAAAAAAAAACTAAACTAAAAACCATATGTTGCTCAGCAATTGGACTCTTGTAAGATAAGTGAAACTGCATGTTGGCCAAGGATGGAAAGGAAAGTATAAGAATATTTAGAGTGGCTTTATTTGCAAAACTCAAAAACTAGAAATAACTCAGATATACTTCAACAGGTGAATGTTAAACAATCTGTAACTGTTGTAGCATGGAAAACTACTAGCAATAGAAAGGAATGTAGTCTTGATACACTCAGCAACCTGAATGAGTCTCCAAATTATTATATTTATTGAAAAAGGTCAATTTCAAATGCTGAAATATTGCATGGTTTAATTTATATAATATTCTTGAAATGACAAAATTTTAGAAATGAGAATAAATTAGTGTTGCCAGGGATAAAGGTGGGAGGGGAAATGGGTGTGGCTATAAAAGAGCATCATGAAGGAACCTACGGTGATGGAAATGTTCTGTATCTTGATTGCATCCAATGTGAATGTCCTGTTTTGATTCGGTACAAAACTTTTGCAAGATGTTACCACTGAGGGAAATAGTGTAAAGGGTACAATGATCTTTCTGGAATTTTTCTTAAAACTGCATGTGAGTTTACAATTATACCAAATTAATTTTTTAATTGAAAAAATGAACAGAACTGCAGTGACCTGTGGGACAATATCACAATCAATATTGTGTAATAAGGATCTTAGCAAAGGAAGAGATGGAAAATTGGCAGAAATTAAAAAAATAAAATACCGATGATAAATGAACTTCCAGACTCAACAGATTTTGAATACAAAATTTGCATGCTGCCCCATTCCCCACACACATACATGCACACTTAAGCACATCATAGTTAAACTGATTTAAATCAAATATGAAGAGCTATCTTTAAAAATCTTTTTTTTTTTAATTTTTTTTTTATTTATTTATGATAGTCACAGAGAGAGAGAGAGAGAGGCAGAGACACAGGCGGAGGGAGAAGCAGGCTCCATGCACCGGGAGCCCGATGTGGGATTCGATCCCGGATCTCCAGGATCGCGCCCTGGGCCAAAGGCAGGCGCCAAACCGCTGCGCCACCCAGGGATCCCTGAAGAGCTATCTTTAAAACTAGCCAGAGAAAAATGACATATTACCTATAGAACACTGGTAATTATGATACTTTGCTTCTCATAAAAAATAATGGAAAACACTGGAAAACAGAATGACATCTCTAAGGTATTGAAATGGAGGGGGAAAAACTTAATCTAGAATACTATCTGGAAAGAAAACAAAAATTATTTACAAATAAATGAAAAATAAAAAATTTTCATAGAAATGAGTACTCATTGCCACAAATTTATAGTAAAATAAGCAATAAAAGAAAGTTGATCACAAAATTAAAAGAAAACAATGTAGTCTGTTAACTAAAATTAGAGGAAATTAGAAGACAGAGACCAAAGCAAGGTGGAGGGGAGGGAGAAAAAACAGAAAAAGAAAAGAAAAGCAGAAGGGATAAGTAAAAAAAGAAAGAGCAAAAAGAATACCTAAATAACGTTAGGTATGAGTAGACTAAATATTCTACTTAAAAGGCAGAGATTTTCAGGCTGGATTAAAAAGCTGGGTTCAATTAGGCAATCTAAAAGAGATGAAGATAGGTTGAAGATAAAACAATAAAAACATATAGCCAATGCAAATACTAAGCATAAGGAAGGTAGAATGACTACATAAATATAAGACAAAACAGCTGCTGAATACATATTATAAATAGTGATACTTTTAATAATAAGAGTAAATTCACTAGGAAGACCACACAGTTAATATATTTATACAAAATAGCAGAGTCTCAAAAGGCATAAAGCAAAAAATAATGGGAGAAATAGACAAACACATGATTATATATGGGGATATCAATACACATTTTTTGGTAACTAGAAGAAAAGGTAAACAAAATATTAGTGGGATAATACATACAAAATGCATAAATATATACAAAAACTGCAAAAACGTATACTATACATACTAGTATACATAGAAGTTTCATCAAAGTAAACCAAATGATGAGTCAGGAAGTAAGTCTTAATAACTTAAAAAATATAAAAAATATTCACAGTATACTTTCTGACACCAATGAATTATTAATTACAAACCAGTAATGATGTGGGACATCTGGGTGGCTCAGTGGTTGAGCATCTACCTTCAGCTCAGGGTGTGATCCTTGGGACTTGGGATAGAGTCCTGCATTGGGCTCCCTTCAAGGAGCCTGATTCTCCCTCTGCCTATGTCTCTGCTTCTCTCTCTGTGTCTCTCATGAATAAATAAATAAAATCTTTTTTAAAAAACTAGTAATGATGTAAAAAATATATTTTAAAAAGTCCTAAAACTTTGGTAATTGGGCAATACTTTAAAGTTAACTGTAGGTCAAAGAACAATAGCAAGGACATTTTAAAAATATTTCAAACTCAATTATATGAACAAAGCATATCAGTACGTGTGGTATTTGCTAAAGCAATACTTAGAAGAAAATTTTTAGCACTAAAATGAATATATTTAAATAAAAATGATTTTAAAATTAATAACCTTATTTTCAAATGTATGAAGCTAAAAATGGTAAGCAAATTAAAATTACATTAAGTAGAAGGAAGGACATAATAAAGATAAGGATTGAGCAGAAACTAATGAAATAGAAATCAATCAATAAATGATATTAACAAAACTGAGTCAAAAGTTGAGTTTTTAAACAGATTACTGTTTAAAGAGATCAAGAAAATATAAATGACTAATTTCAAAAATTTCAAAAGAAAATATCATAACAGATCCACCTAAAATCAAATGGATGACAAAAATATTATAAACAATTTTATGTCATAGATAAAAACAAATATAATCCTGAAAAACACAGCATTCCAAAAGTGACTCAGGTGGAAATAGAAAATATGTCTTATTAAACACTTCCCACAAAACAAAACAAAACAACAACAACAACAACAAAAACTACTAGCACAAATGGATTCGCTGGTGAATTCTATCAAACAAGAAAAATAGATACCAATATTACATAAACCCCTTCACGAAAGAGATGGAGGAAAGTCACTTGTTCTGTGAGACCAGAATAATCCTGATACAAAAGTTGAGAGTCATATTACATGAAATGAAATTACAGGCAATATTCCTCATGAACATTGATATAAATATCCTTAACAAAACATTAAAAACCTGAATCTAACAACAACAAACCATGGCCACGGCATCTAGCCCAGAAACTCAAGGTTTGTTTAATATTCAGAAAGCCATCAATACAGCTCAGAGGATAAAGGAGAAACTGTTTCCATTAAAACCTTGTCTCAAGATCTGAGTGAGAACTGAAAATATGATACAATTGAGCAGTAAAGCACAATACACCAGAGCCGCCTACTTTGAGAGAGAAAGAGGTAGATCAGGTTTTTGGAGAGCTGGCCTGCCAGTAGCTGGCCAACAGAAGAAAGTCCTAAGGAGTAAAGGATATCCTCATGAGAATATTTAAAGATTGAAAAATCCTGGAAGACCTTTATTACTGTACTGTGTATGTTACACAAGGTAGAATAAGTCTATGAGTTAAGAGTGGGGATTTCCCCCCTTTATTGGCATTTCTTGCTACTACAGTGTAGCCCTTATACCAGTTGCCAGTTGAGGAGTCTGTGCCAGTGGAGAAGTTTCCTCTGGTAAAGATTAGAATCATAAGAGTATGAAATGCCTATAAAACAACCTAGGATTGGGCAGCCCGGGTGGCGCAGCTGTTGGTGCCGCCTGCAGCCTGGGGTGTGATCCTGGAGACCCGGGATCGAGTCCCGCATCGGGCTCTCCGCATGGAGCCTGCTTCTCCCTTTGCCTGTGTCTCTGCCTCAATCTCTCTGTGTCTATGTATAAATAAATAAAATCTTAAAAAAAAAAAAAAAAAACAATCTGGGATTTTGTGCCATGGATCTCTAAACTGAGTTTACTTCATAGACTCTGAAGAACTTAAACCACACCGTCAACATCAAACATAAGCAGTTAAACAAGCAATACAAAATAGAAACAAATGAACAAACCATAAAACTGGATATAAAGCTACAGTGCTTTGGGTTTTGTGAAGACCCAGGTTACCACATGGCTCATAACTCATTTGCAGCTGTTTACAAAGTTCTCATGAGGAGATCTCAGTGTGTTTCATTAATTGGCATAAACCTCTCCTGCTTAAGAAAATTCAATAGTCCTTCATAGTTTTTTTCCAAGATCCAATCCCTAACATTCAATATCTTTTTTAAAAAAAATACCCTAAATCCATGTTTCCATTATATTTCAGATTATGATTCTCATGGCTTACAAAATCAAATGCTTAAATGGAATAATCAGATAAAATAAGAGCAAATAGAGGTAATTCTTCTTCTAGCCATAATGGAGTAACTGGTACCACACCAGCCCTCCTGCCATGAACATAAAACTGGACATAATACATGTCAATAATTTTCAGGAATTGGACTGCAGTTGGTAAAACTCTGTTATCTCTGAGGGGAGAAAAACTTACTAAGCAAGTCCCATGATGACTCCAGCTTTTTACCTGGTGATGGTATCCTGACAGTGATACAGGGACCTGCAGTATGGGATCATTGAACTGTAAAAGTGAAGAGGAGAATTTAGGACTGTGACAGTGGCTAGATTTTAGGTGCCATGGAAAGAAAAATAAGGGAGATTCATGGAGGAGGGAAGAAGTTTAAGTGGAGGCTTCCCCATAAATGTTTGAGTAGGGGTTGGGCTGCACCTGTGTGAGTGGTTAAGAGGACCTAAGAAAATAACAGAGAGAAGCTGCTATGGGTTTAACAGTGGGCACAGGTATTGTAAGTCAAGAAATGGCTGTAAGCCTTTAAATTCTGGCTTTTCCAGAGAAATATTTTAATATCCTAGACATCCAGCTGCAAATTGAAAAATCCACACCTTAGAAGTAAATTCCATACACTCAAGGAGAGCCTATTTATTCTAGAATTGCCCTAACATAGCTTAAAACCAAACACTAACATGATCTACACAAAATACTATTTGAAAGTAATGAGCCAGGAACTGAACTGCCTGATAGAAAAGAGCAAACACTCTTTAGATAAAGAAAACAAAATCCAGAGTCTCCAAATTGTTTAAGCCATGATATCCAGCATAAAATGAAAAATTATGAAATATGCAAAGAAACAGAAATATGTGAACCAGAGTTGAGGAAAAAATAAAAGCTGTCGATGGACAGCAATCCCAAGCAGTCAGCTGTCTCAATGTTGTATTTTGTAGACTGTGATGGTAAAGAGTTATTAGAATGATTATCTATCTCTTGAAGGCAAAGCAGGTCTTAATGAATGGGCACACTGGTAATCTTAGAATAGAAGTGAAAAGTTTAAAAAGAACTATATGATATAGGACAATACCTAAAATGAAGAATTCAGTCTATGGCTTAATAGGTTGGAGATATAATAAGCATAGAACAGCAAACTTGAAGATAGATCAATAGAAATTATTTATTCTAAAGATGAAAGAAAAAAATAAAGTCACCAGAGCTTCCCAAATGGGTGGTGCAATACCAAACAATCTCACATGTGTAATTGAAGTCCCAAAAAGGAAAATTGGGAGAATGGAACTGAAAACAATACATTTAACAAAATCATTGCTGATTTTTTTCTGAATTTGATGAAACATATTGACTTCTACATCCAAGAGATGGAGAGGAACCCAAGCAGGATAAATGTAGAGAAAATCACACCTAGGCCCATCATGATCAAACTATTAGACACCAATAATAAAGTAAAAATTTGACATCAGTATAGGGAAAGAAAGACTCATTACTCACAGAGCTTATAATATGAATTATGGTTCACTTTTTACCTGAAATATAAAACCAGAATTAAATAAAATTATATTTTTAAAGAGCTAAAAAGGAAAAGATAACTGTTCTCTCAGAATTCCTTACACAGAAAAAAATGAGTGAAATAAATACATTTCAAGTAAACAAAAAGCTAAGGTATTTGTTGCTAGCAGATATGAACTGCAGAAAAGGTAATAAATGTTTAGGCTGAATAAAAATGATATCAAATGGAAACTCCCACCTATCTATAGGAAAAAAGGAAGAGAATCAGAAATATGAAGTCTGACAATAAATATAAATGCTTTTTATTTTATTCATCACAATTTCCTAAAAATATGTAGAGCAAGAATAATAATATTGTAAAGTATCTGTAACTTATGTAGAAATAAATAATATGACATCAAGAGCATAAAAGGCTACTTGTAAAGCAGGGGGTAGGTAAATGGAAACTTACTGTAGTAAGATTATTACATTCATGAAATGAGATGTTATAAATGGCAGGTGGCACGTGGAAAGTGTTAAGTATGAAATGGTACCAATACCGACTATAAATAGCTTTTACAAATTAATGATGCATATTTTTATCACTAGAATTCAGGGCAACAAACTACTGCCCACAGCCCAAATCTGGTTTGCTACCTGTTTTTGCATGGTCCATAAGCTAAGAATGATATTTCAAATTGTTTTAAGTGGCCAGAAAATAAACCAGAAAACAAATAAAAGGAATGTGCAACAGAGACCGTATGCAGCCTCCAGAAAACTAAAATATTTACTATCCAGCCCTTTGAAGAAAAAGTTTGCAAACCTATGATCTCGAATTAAAAACCAGCTAAAAATTCAACAGGAAAAAAAAAAACTGAATACTAAGAGAAAATCACTTAACCATAAAGAATTAACCAGAAATTAATTAGCCAAAAAGAATGAGTAACAGATAATAACAACCATGAAAAAACCCAGAAGGGACATATTGACATAAATTCAAATAATTAATAAGCACATTAAATATAACTATACGAAACACTCTAATAAAAAGGCAGAGACAGTCATATGATAAAAAAATTCAAGACCCAATTACATGCTATCTACAAGAAACCTATTTTAAATGTAAAGGCCCAGTGTATGTTAATAGAGAAAAAAAAAAGAAAAACTATATATATCATGAAAATAATGATCATAATAAAGTTGGCATAGCTAAATTAATACCAGGCAAAGTAAACTACAAATCAGACTCTTAGAAATAAGAAGGGATATTTCATAATGATACATGAGACAACTGTTTCATCAGAAAGAAACAGCAATCACAATGTATATGTAACACACTGGGATTTGGATTTGGATGAAAAAATGTTATGATTACTAAGCAGACCAAAGAAGCCACACTTGTGGGTCCAATTTAAGCCACTAGTGACTTCTGTGGTCTACTTATACTGGCATCATCATTCTTTCACTTTAGTTTATAGATCTCAGAGTTAGTTTTCTTTTCTTTTGGAAAACAATCCCTTTTGGACTACCTGAAGGATCACTCTCATTTAGCTGGTGCCAGACAAAATTCTCAAGATGTCATAAGGGAATAAGGGATTCAGCTATGTGGCTTCCCCCAAGTCCAGCCTTTTGGTAGAATATTCTCAAATAATACAGAAAAGTGGAAAGAACAGTATAATTAGTAGGCATATCTACCACTTAAATTATACAGTTATTAATATTTTGACATATCTGTGTTTTTTTCTGTTGTTATAAATAATGTTAATGTGTATTTCAAAAATCCTAACACTTTACTAATAAATACTTCAGCATACCTCTACAAAAACTAAAGACATTCTCCTAAATAATTATAATATTACAATTACTTACCAAAATTAATGATAGTATCCTCATCTAGTCTAATACTTAGTTCATATTCAAATTTCCCTTTTCATCACCAAAATATCTTTCTTTAATAGCTGTATCTCTCTTTTTTGTTTGTCAAATCAGAACCAGTCAATAGCTATCTGATCAACTAGATCTTAAAAATAGATCACAACTTACATCTATTTAAACCATTTAACATAACTGTTACACATGATATGTTACAATATAAAAGAGAATCAAGAGACTTGAAGCCAAGCGAAAGCAGGATGTGGGTAGGTGCAAGGAGAGACCAAGGTAAAACAGTGACAATGAAATGTAAGCCCCACCTGAAGATGTGCTACCAGAGCCCCAGCATCCACAACTGGAAATAATACAACTGCAAAACTGAGCTAAGAATAGAATCATTCACAAATACATATTCCATGAAAGTGGCACCAAGGTTACATGTGTAACTGTTTCTCACTTTATTGTCAAGCATTTGAATCTTTCCGAATGAGGACAGACATTTTTATAGCACTTTCTGTTTAGCATTGGACATCTGAAGTGGCACATAATACAAAAAAGGAGACTTTTGGCTATAAATTGTGTTTTGCAAAGCAAAAGCTGCATAATAATATCAAGGGTTTTTTTTCTTCCTATTTTCATTTTTCTTCTTTGCTCAAGAAAAAAACAAATCATTCTGGGAATGCATTACAAGTCAACGACAAAGTAATAGAAAATGCTGACATGTGGAAATCCTTTCACAGCAAATGAATCTAATTTCTCATATTCTTAGTCAGTTTTAACCTTAGGCTAGGTCTGGACAGGAGAGCTTCCAAGAGTCCATTCCACCTGTAAGAACCTTTAGGGTAGAGAAGGTACATGGCTGTGAAAGAAGTTACCATAACAATTATTTTATTCAGATTCCTCACTTGGAAATCTTGTCTCAGAGAGGTAAAATGGCAAGGTCATATCAGCACTTAGGATAGAGTGTAAGCTAAGAAATTGCTGACTTATTATGCAGTGTGGGTTTTGGATTCCATTCCTGAAGGCCAGAATTGAGCTCCAGGGTTGGAGAAAGGAATTGTGAAGGCAAGTTCAAAGAGCCCTTTTCATGAATTCATCAAAAACAAACCAACAAGACAAAAAAAAACCCAGAGTACTTATCTACATTTTGAAACCAGAATCACAATCATGCCACCTTTGCACTGTGAGCACAAAAATACAAAACAGATCAAATAATTGGTTCTGGCCTTCTCTGTAACCTCAAAGACCCCAACACAAATCTCTCTTAAGAGACAAGGCCCCCTAGAAGACAGATAGAACTTCTCAAGTACCTTGAAGCAGACAAATGTCTTGATGAAGATGAAAATAAATATCCAATCACGACTTTCCCTTCTTGAATTCAAAGGAGTTGGGAACTGAGGCACAGACGTTATTGACCTAGGAGAAACCAGAAAAGGTGCTGAAAGTATCTAAGAGATTATAAAACCAAATCTTTCAGTCTGATGAATGTTTTCAAACCATCAGAGACACATGATATCCAGTCTTATTCATGCTGTTTTTGTTTTTATTTAATAAAACATATATTTCATATGGGTACATTGGCAGATGTGTAGTGATTCACTTGTCTATCCTAGTAGGCAATCATACTTCTCTGGATCACAATAAGGAATCTACATATTAACAAGTAAGAAGAATAATTCACTAAATACATACCAAAAATCATTCACTTACTAAAATTCATTCATTTTACACACAAGAAAGCCATTCAGATCATGAAAATCTTTCACTTAAATTCCCATACCTAAGTTCCTATTTGCTACTGCATCACAAATCAAAAACAAATTAAGATACACGGCAGTGCCTTAATATTGACAAGAAGTTACAAGTGAGAGCAGACTGCATTATATATTTGAGTAACTCTTGTGGACATCACATTACTATAACATAATATATAATTTATGTTCTTTGTTTAAAAATAATTTTTAAAGAACTAAAATTTTTCTCATACTGCCAGACACTGATTTCAAATGTAAACTTCGATGAGGTGTGATAATTATCACCACAATCAAGATCGGTGAACACTTCCATCATGGGAAACCTTTGCCTTAATTCTTAACACCTCAGATTAGGTCAGCCTGTTATGAACTTCATATGAATAAAATTACATGTATCTATTCTGTTCTTGTCGAGCTTCTTTCATTCAGGTTAATTTGTTTGATGTCATCCATGTTGTTGCAGGTATCACTAATTTACTCTTTCCAATGTTGAGTAATACTTCATTGTGTGAATATATCAGGATATACTTATTGTATCTCCTGTTTATGGGCTTTCTAATTGTTTTTGGGTTTTGGCTATGATGAGTAAGCCTCAAATCCATTCATAGGAAAGAAATGTTGTTAAGTTAATGAGCTAAGTGTCCATCTCAATAAATTAGAAAAAGAATGACAACACAATATAAATAAACTCAAGCAAACTAAATGCTAAAACTAATAACAGTTATATGAAATAGAGAGACATCATAATAAAAAAAAGACTGAGTTAGCAAAGTAAAAGTTGGATTTTTACAAAGACGTAATTGACAAATACCAAGGGGAAAAAGAAAAAGAAGGGATAAAAATAGATATCAGGACTGAAAAAAATCACCACAGATGCTGCTGACTATTAAACAAAGATTATTATGAAAAAATGCCAACATTTTTAGAAATCCAGTTAAAATGGACAAATTTCTGGAAAAGTAAACAGTATAGGAACAAAGAGTAGTTCTATGAATAGTCCTATGAGCATTAAAACAACTGACTCAGTAATTAAAAGCATTCTTCCAAAGGAAACTGTCTAGATGGTTTACAAGTAGTTTCTAACAAACATTTAAGAAAGAGTTCCAATCATACACACAATTCTTCAGAATATAGAAAACAATGGAATACTTCCCAACCTATTATAGAAGTCTCACATGACCTTGATGCCAAAATTAGACAGGGGGAATATAAAAGAAGACAATTATAGGAAAATTATATGAATGAAAATTTGTACGCAAAAATTTCAGGTACACTAAGCAAACTAAATGCAGAAAGAGAAACCTTGATACATATCATCACCAATGTGGGTTTAACAAGGAAGGTAATTGTGATTTTAACATTAGATAAGCATTCACCTTTATTAACACGTTATAGGAGAAAAATAAAACAGCTACCTCAACAGATGAAGAAAATGTTTTAAGTACAATTCAACATTCAGTCATGCTTAAAATACATAGGAAACTAGGAGTAGAAGGGAAGAATGAGAATTAACATAGTTTGATAAAGGTTACCTAAAAAACAGTCAACTCTATAACTCCTAGTAAAAATGTGGAAAGCTTTCCTCTTGACCTTGAAGTTAAGAAAAACATGTCTACTTCTATTGTTTTTGTTCCACCCAAGTCTAGAGAGACCCTAGCCAACACATATGGCATACATTAATGGGTAGATGATAAATTGATGGATGACAGATAGATAGATAAACAGAAAAATGTTATAAAATTGGAATTTGGGGGAAGAGAAAGTTGTCATTATTCACAAATGATATTCATAGATGATATAATGTCACATGTAGAAAATCCAAAAAACATTATTGGGATCAATACAATAATATAGCATGGTTACTGGATATAAACTTACAATACAAAAATCAATTTTTAAAAATATCAATAAACTATTTAGATAAATAAAATTAAATTACTGTCTATACATACATGTCATTTTTATAGATCGAAACTTCAGTTACCTAGGAATAAGTCTAATGAAATATTTACAAGACCATTTATAAGAATACCTTAAAATGAGAGACATTAGCAAAAACGTAGATAAATGGAGAAATATGATATGATCATAGGTTAGAAGACTAATGCTATCTATGTGCTAATTTTATTCAAATTCAGTGCAGTCTCCAATCAAGGTTCCAACATGACTTTATTTTGGGCACATGAAAGGTTGATTTTGAAATTTGCATGAAAGATGTAAAGGGCCAAGACATGGCAGAAGAATAATGTGGAAACATTTGATGTATAGTAGTTTTGGATTTTGGAATCCAAAATTCCAAAATGGAATTTGGAATTCCATTAGAATTGTTGTATAGACAACAATTGGAATTGTTGTATAGACAAATAATATAGCAAGCCCCATAAAAACCTGTGCATTTATGACCTTTTTATTTTTGACAAAGTGGCATAGTAGAGCAAGAAGAATCTTTCAATAAATATTGCTAGGAAAATTAAATATTTATATATGAAAAAATAAAATTCAGAAACTACTTATATTTCACATCATTAAAAAAATAATTTCCATGTAGATTACAGACTTAACCATGTAAACTAAACAATGTAACCATGTAAACTAAAACAATGAAGCCTTTAGAAAACAACATAAGAAGTCTTTTAGAAAATACTGTAAGATTTATTTATAACTTCAGAATGGAAAAACAGCTTAAAAAAGGATAACCAAATCACTAAAAAATTTGACTACAGGAAAGTTCAGAACTTTAGCTTACCAAAAGATACCTTTAAGAGAGTAAATGTTAAGTTACATAAAGTGAAAGAATATTTGTAATACATATAACTTGCAAAATGCTTACCCAGAATCTAGAAAGAATGTGTACAGATCAGTAAAACAGAGAGGGACAGACCAATAGAAAAATAGACAAAAGATTTCAAAAGACATTCAACAAATGATCTGAATGATCAATAAATATATGAAAGGGTATTCCAATTAAATAATAATAGAAGTGCAATTTAAATTATGATAAGATACCACTGTTTATCATTCACATTAGATAAAATGAAGAAATGTGAAAACACCAAGAATTGACTGGAATATATTACAATGGGAGGCTCATACATGGTAATAAGAGTGAAAATTGCTATAACCTCTTTGGAAAACCATTTTTCAATATCTAACCTGTAAATCAGCAATTTATTCCACAAGTATACATACTAGAATAATATGTATGCATGCATACCAGGTACATAAACAAAAATGTTCATTAAGAACAGTATTTTAATAGGCAGAACTTGGAAACAATCAAAATGTTGATCAATGGTAATATGTATAAATTGTGATATGTTCATATGATGGAGCACTATACAGCAACAAAAAGAATTAAGTACAATTATATACAATAAGAAAAAAATTCAAAAATCATAATGCAGACTGAAATTAGGCACAAATAAATCCTTAATCTCTGAACATTTTTATAAAATATTAAAGAAATTGACAAACAATAGCCCTTTTTTTTTTTTTTTTAAACGCACAGCTAAGCGGTCAAAATAAAGAAATAACGGTAAGGAAGTGATTACCATATAAGTCAGAGTAGAAATTCTTTTCAGAAGGTTTGCTGGCATTGCTCTATGTTCTGAATGGCAGGAAAAGGGGCATATTGTTATAGAAGACTGTGGTTATAATATTTTAACAAATTTTACATTTGTATTGTAAGCATTGTATAAATGTTTTATTTCATAACAAAAATGAATGACTAAAAATATAGGAAACATATAGTATGCTATGTAGTATTGGATATTCCCATCCAAATAATTAACTGAGAAAAGCTGTTTGCTTTTTCCAGAACCATTTATCCCATAGCATTATCTTCCTTAATGATAGGAAATAAATGAAGCTCCTCTCTGTTCCATTTTCAGATACACTATATTCTTGTAGATGTTGTGGAAAGAGAAAGGTTTTCATTATTTCTTGGCTTTTATTTGAAAGTTAAGTTGCACATAAAGTAGCCAAGAGACATTTGCAAACTGATCTCAAAAGGTAGGTCATGATTCAGACCCTTGCAGCCTTGATGGCGTGTCTTTAATTAACAAAGCAGAGGCTCTAATGGAGAGGCCTCTGAGTGCCACTGCAGTTAATGGTCTGTTAGCATTTCATTTTAAAGGCCTGGGGATAGAGGGCTTAACCCTGGAAAGGGGCCTTGGAAAACAAATTAGAAAACACCAAATGATTAGGCTCCTTAAAAATAGTTCCATGTAAACCAAAAAAAAAAAAAAAAAAAAGGCAAGAGAAGCTAAAGGTCTTCATTTACTTGTTTTGCATTTAGAAGTATAGCATCCTAATATCATGTTTCCCCCTTTCTAATATGGCCAGGCCTTAAAAATAAGATCTCTAAAACAAATCAGGTTTTGGTAATGTGTCGTTATTTCAGCATCTGATAATAATAAACCCCTCTATAAGAATGATACTTAATTCCTTTTGAAGATTCTTATCATCTTTTGATCAAATACCATTTCATTACATTTGTATTTCAATTTACCTTTCCTTTTCAGTTTTAGAGAATTATTTTTGTGGGCACAAAAAAATTAAAGGCCAGAAAGCCATGATTCCCGTGTGGAATAGCCAATAGCTAAGCCACTTTTTCTAATGGAGTGTAATCAATCATCCAAGAAGAAAGCCTCACCAAAACAAAGATTATTTTGTTTCCTAGAGAAATGTTTCTCTCATAAGTTTGCACATATGTCTATGTTTAAGGGGTAAGTATCAAGCCCACCAAAATCCATTGTTTTCCTTAAAATAAAAACAAGGAGTGATCCCGGAGTTCTGAGATGGGGTCCCATGTCAGGCTCTTTGCTGAGCTGGAGTCTGCTTCTCCCTCTCCCTCTGCCCCTCCTCCTGTTTCTTCTCTTGCTCACTCTCTCAAATAAACAAATAAAATCTTTAAAAATTAAAAAAAAAAAGGAGTAGATGTGGTTTCCAAGAAAAAGACCAGTAGCTATCCTGTACCTATGAAATAAACACCTGAACATGTCTTTAGTGATGATATCAGATACCCCTTGGACCTCTTTTTTTTTTTTAAGATTTTATTTGTTTATGTATTTCTGAGAGAGAAAGAGAGCACAAGTAGAGGGAGAAGGAGAAACAGACTCCCTACTGAGCAGGGAACTTGACACAGGGCTCCACCCCAGGACACTAGGATAGTGACCTGAGCGGAAGGTGCCCACTTAACCGACTGAGCCACTCAGGTGCCCCCACACTTTCTATTTACATAGGCTCCACACCCGACCTGGAGCCCAACACCAGGTCCGAACTCACAATCCTGAGACCAAACAAGACTCCAAAACCAAGACATGGTTTGCCCAACGAACTGAGCCACCCAGGAGCCCTCATTTCTATTTCTTCTTTAATCAGCTGAAATCTAGATGAGCTAAAATCCTGGAAGAGACTGCCTGACAAGTCATGTTGACTCTTCAGAGGCAGAGGTTTCTCAGGCAGTAAGTATGATTGACAGGACCTGTAGCCACTGGGAGTAATTACTCTATAGTAAGATCTAAATTGTTACCTTTGAATCTCTGGGTTTAGGCCACTTGTACTCCCCATGTTTATTGCCTTTACAGCATTCTTTAGTAGTATTTTTGAATACCATAATTTGTCTCATTAGGCAAGGATGAGCCAAGAAAAATTTTGCTTTTTGCTCTGCCTTCCATAATTTGATGTGATGATTTTAGCACTACTTTAAGGTGACATATAGTGAAAACTGCTTCATCCTGTTGCCTTCCCCTACATAAACATACTCTCTATGCAAAACCAGATGATTCTATATTTGGTTTTGATAAGGAATACAAACCCTTTAAAATAGACTTTTTCTAGTTGCATGTTTCATGCAATGCCCTGAACATAGTGGGCAACCTATGTATATTGGTTTGGTGTCATTAGAACCCTTTTTATTATCCAAACCATATCTAAATAATCTAAAATGCAAGGTTTTATGTGTGGTGGTGGTGGGGTTGTTTTGGGAGGGTGTTTGTGTGTGTGTGTGTGTGTGTGGTTTCTCCCCTTCCCCCTGCTGGATTGATTCTTTAGAGTTTCTTGAACCCAACATATTCATTTATCAATGATGTCATAAGACAAACTGGAATATCAAAAAGTGAAGAGTCACAAAGGCAGGAATAGAGAGCAAAACATTAACCTTTGTGGTTGCTCTTAAATTGTACCGTGGCTAGCTGGGGCAGAGGAGACCATGTTCTGGGGGGAAAAGTGCTCTCTAGGGCTGATGGATAAATCTCTAGGCTGCAATTTGAAGCCTATGATGAAACCCTTTATCATGGAACACCATCACAACAGTGGGTGAAAAAACATTAAGAAAAAAAAGCACAGCAAGGGATGCATATTTACATATTTTAATGAAAACAAATTATCTCTCCTGAAAGTAATTAATTGTGAAATTATTTAATTATGTGGCAGTAGTAAGGGAGAAACAGTGTTGGAGGTTTTCAGTAAATTCCAGTTTATAAGTAAACAGTTATTTGAGTCTGAATTCTTTATTAAGTAATTTTTTATTGAAATCTCAAGATGTCAAGCCATTTTTTTTTCCACTAGTGCAATACGAAAATGCAGCAATTATGCAATTAGAAAGAAATTGCTTTTGTGGATTTCTTTCAGTTTTGAAAAACGCATTTGGAAAGTGGTGGAGAAAGGAGATACAACAGAATACCTGAGAAACATGGGCTTGACTTTGAAATATTTATTCAAGCAAAAACACTCATTGATTGCCATGTCAATTTCTCAGCATGCCTGCATAAAAATAAATATAGAAATATAGAATCTAATATCTGGAAGGAAACCTACAGATTATCTAATCCAGGTTCCTACACAATACTGAAATTTTTCCCACTACAATTCCATCAGTAAGTCACCAGTTTTTACTAACATAAAAATGTGTGGTTCAGAAATCACTGCCTTGTAATAGTTGTGCGAGAGCCCTACTGGTTACATTCTCCTTAAAATTTTGCCCATCAGATTAATTTCTGCTTTCTCACAGCACAGGATGTGTCTAATTACTATTCCACTTTTAGTCTATCAAATATTTGCACATGTTGTTTATTTTTGCCTTTGCATGTCTTTTCTGATTCAGACTCAACATTCCGGTTACTTTCAAGAATCTCAGATACAGCATAACTCACTTACCAGCCACTTCTCTGGATGCTCTCATCTGAAAGAGCTTCATTGTGTGAATGAATATTTTTTGTGAAGTTTAGTTTTTCAAACTTGACAATATGTTCTAGAATGGAAGTGGCACCACAGATCTTCCCCAAAAAAGTCGACTATTCTTTTCCTTGTGTTCCTATAATATACTGAAGAGCCAACAAAGGATATTGATTAACCACAAGGAAGCCACCACTCAAGTGATTTCATCAGTGGTGTGAATATAGACAAATTACTTGACCTCTGTGTGTCAGTTTCCTCAGTAAAATGAAGGCAATTACAGTACATACCTTATAAGATTGCACTGAAAATGTAATAAGCTACAGTTTGAAAATGCTTAGAACAATGCCTGACATAGAGTAAATGTTTTATAAGTGTCTACTGGTTCCCCAATTGTCCCCTGAACATGGAGGGCAAGGATAGGCCAAAGTAAGCCACAAAACAGCCTGGTAAGTGGTAAGTTTAATAAGCAAAAGAACTTCCACATGAGGCCTATATTAGGTAGCCACATGAGGGGTGGATCTCTGCATTGCCTACCAGAATCTTAAAAGTTTATTTAGGGGCCTTAACTGGATTTAGTCGCAGTATTTCATTCAGATGGTTCCAGCAATATTGTTCCTTCTGGGCTGCATCCTTGTCAACGGCTCCCATGTGGGAATGGGAGGAGAAATGTATATTCTAGGACAGGGGAGGCAGCCATTCATAAGTTTGCTTTGGGTCAGTTGTTCTGTCCTTTAATTTTTTAGACATATTTGTTTAGCATAGTGAGCCCTTTTCTTAGAAGAAATACTGGGCAGCACCACTATATAATAAATAACAGAAGAGCTGCTCTGTGTATGACTGGAATAATAGTTCAGACACCTAGCTGGAACTAAAGTGAACTTCACCCCATACATGCCCTGACAGCCCAGGAAGCATTTCTGGAGATACCGGATTCTGAAGAAACAATGGAGATAAACTCTTTTAACTTCTTAATACATTTTGGTCCTAAAATGTTTTCCTGTATATGTGGTAACTGCTGTGTTCTCCATAAATTTCATAATCAGAAAGATTTCAATCTACCTTAACCACCAAAATATAATGTAAGAGGGTAAGTTCAAAGTATACAACATTGGCATCCTTTCTTGCTTTCCATTGAACCATTCACATTTTCATCTTTTATGAATCACATAATGAATTCTACTATCATCCAGTTCACCTTCCTGCACTTTTCCTCAAATGATATTGTGACTTTGCCAAATGCCTGCCAGAAATCAAGATATATCCCAACTATAGCCTCCTCTTTACCTGAATGGCTAGTAATCATCTCAAGAAAAAAAGTAAAGCTTATAAATTTTTTATTTACATTTACATTGTTTCCTAGGAATCCTTTTTTTAAATCTCTGTGCTGAGAATCCTTCTGATCATTTATCCTTTTAAGAGCTTTATCAATGGTCTATGTTCAAATAAAGATTAATAAATTTGACATCATTGCCTGGTAAAAATTAGCTTTATATTCTGGATATCAAAGGATATTTTTTGCCCCTTGGTTTAAACTGATACATTACCTGATCATTAAAACTTTTACAGCAAATCAAAAGTGATTAATGATGTCTTTGAGTATTCCTACCCCCTAAGTTTTAGATATTAAGACCCACATTAGTTTCCTAGGGCTGCCATAACAAATTATCACAAACTTGATGGTTTTAAATACAGATATTTATCCTCTTTTAGAGCCCAAAAGTTGGAAATCAAAGTCTTGGCAAAATGGTGCTTTCCCAGAGCCCAAGGGAAGAATCTGTTCTTTGCCTTTTCCAGCTCTGGTGGCTCCATATTATTTTTGCTTGTTTGTTGCTGTATCAACTTTAATCTCTGCCTTCATCTTCATATGACTCTTCTTCTTTTGTGTGTATCTTATAAAAACACTTCTCATTGGATTTAAGGCCAATTCAGGCCTAATCCAGGATGGTATCCTTATCTCATGATCTTTAAATTTCATTACATCTACAAAGACCTCTTTTCCATATAAGGTAACATTCACAGATTATAGGGATTAGAATGTCACATATCATTTTATGCCCAAAGGCTTAAATTCATATATAATTGTTAATCTCCATTAATTTTTTCTCGTCTACCCAAGAATGGTGGCTTGTACAGAAAATAAGGTTGGAAGTTTAGAGGATGAAAATGAGAGTGAGGGTAAGGGCACTTGAAACCATGATGTAAATTCCTCTAAAGGAAACAAAGCTATTTCTTCTGGAGAAGAAAAGACATAATGATGTGGCCAGGGGCAATAATAGTTCTCTTTATATATTTGGAAGGATGGCATGTAGGAGTTGGAATTGACTTCTATACAGTTCCTGAGGATTAGAATTAAAATTGATGTTTGGTGGTTACCAAAAGATAGATTACAGGCTCAAGTCAAGATACATGTTTCTAAAATAACTATCCATAGCTCCAGTGGATTGCCTTAAAAAGGTAGCAAATTACCTATTACTGAGGCCATTCATGTATAGTCAGATATAGAAATTATAAAATCAATTAAAATTTCTAAATGGTTTTTAAAGTGATTCTTCTGTGATTTTCAAATCAGAATTTGTATTAGAGTCATTTGGGAATCTTTTAAAACCTGACATGTTTTCTAAGAGTGAGATCTGAGTATGTGTGCCTAATCCCTTATTACTTTTTGGTTTAGATTGATGGATTCCAAAGAGGAATCCCAAACCAGACTGAGAAGCACTGATTTAAATGATCTTTAAAGTCCCTTCCAGTCCTGAGATTTTGATTCCAAGAGATAGAAGAGAAGGACAAGGTATTCAATCAACAATAAATCTAAAACTGAATTGAAAATGTGAACAGAGATTCTTGGGCAAGATTGCCAGCAAATTCCACAGAGGCCATATTGTTCTGTGTATTGTTCTTCTAAGCTTGGATAATCATGCTCAATGATGTATATTCACTTTAAGAGGATCCTTCAAGTGGAAAATGTTCCTGAAAGGTTTAAACAGCGTGAATGATCCTAAACTCATCATTGTGTCATGGGAGCAGGGGCCACTAAGAATGCAACTACAGAAGGAAAATAAAATGAGACAAGAGCTTGGGAATTTGATGCAGGTAAGATTGAGGTTATTACAGTCAGAGCTAACAATGTATTCTGGAGGAAAGAAGGACATTTTGTTATGGATCAATGTATGTTACTAATATTTGAGGAATAAACTTTAAAAATTAAATTAAGTAGATAAGGAAAGGGGAAAATGAAGAACATAGATTTAGGAGCCAGGTTCCAGAAAAATAGCAGATGTAGTCATTATCTTTCAGTGAGCATTCTAATATAAATGTGGCATGTCTATCATGTAGAATAGCATGCATTTTGCTATTTTTCTACATGTAGAAAATCATGTGTCCTTTGGATGTGAAAAGTATTACAACTGGTAAACCAGTACATATTTACTGAGTAGATCTTCAGTGGGCAACAACATCTTAAGGTCCTTCTGCTAGCAAGAGGATGAGAACATTAAAACCTTGCACTGATATAAAAACAAAACAAAACGAAAATAATTTATTGGCTGATATATTGAGGAGTGCAGTTTTTCAGGTTTCAAGAAAAAGTTGATCTAGAAGCTAATTGATGATGTATCCAAGAAACAAGTCTAAAGTCATTTGTTTTCAATCTCTTTGTTCTGATATTCAAGGTGCTGGCTTCACCTCAGGGCTGGCTCTCCTTGTGGTTCCATCAGAATTTCTTCTACCAAACTAAGCTGCTTTCTTTCATGTTCATGTCAGTGGGAGAAAGGACTTCTCTTTTCCTTACTTGTACTGAAATATTTTAGGTCACATGTCCATCCCTGAACTGACCACCATGGCAAGGAGCATAGGATTGCCTTAGGCTAAGTAAGGCCAATGTTTGGAGTGAGGAGATAATATTCATCCCTCTTCAACCACAGGAAAATTCTTCTCCAGAAGGAGGAAAGACATAGAAGCCAGGCAGGCAATGGGCAATGGAAAAGTGGTGGGTCAGATGAGAACTTGATAAAAGTTTGGAAATTTTCCTAGAGACATACTATTGATTTTTTTTTTTTTGATTCTTAAAAACACAAAGTTGTACATGATACTCTACCCATAAAATATATTGAGAGTTATCATCTTCACTTACTTTTATTTTTTACTTTCAAAATGAAAACTCAATAGGCAAGCAGGAAAGCCATTTATAATTTATCAAAATGTGAACTCTCAGTGCCTATATTGTGTATAAGTAGTCCAAAGAGAATATAGCTTCTTTGCTGTTAGAGAGAGAGAGAGAGAGAGAGAGAGAGAGAGAGAGAGATGGTTACCTCAGAGAACACAGAGTAGAAGGGCATAGGAGGAGCAGGCCGGTTCAGATTCTCACCTATGCAAATCTGAGCCAAAATACACAGCCTCCCTGAGTCTGATTCATCAGCTCATTTAAAGTATGAATTTAAGAAAGTATAACCATTCTCTCTTCCTTGTCAGTTGACACCATATGATCCTTCTCTTACTTTTACTGAAAAAATGATCTTGCTTTGGGAACTAAACTTATTGTCAGGCACCTGAGAACTGAATAAAGATATGTTGGAGGACAGAGGGTTCTAAATAACAAGAGATAATTGTTCAGGCAGCCTCAGAGCATGGACATTCAATATAAGTGATTTTCTCTGCAGTACCACTTTTCTATCCTCGGTAGCTAGAGTCTCAGAAAAGGCAATCAGTTACCATGTGGTTAGCCAGACAAACCAAAATGTTGGTCTTCTTTCAAGACACCATCTCTTTATACAGGCTTATCTTTTATTTGGAGTGGAAGTTGAATGGCACAACAAGGCATGGGCTCTCCCAGCAGAACAAGCTCCTGGAAGGCAATCTAGCCACCTGTAAATATGGGAGCATGCTCCACAGGGGTCTCCTTTTGGAGTAGACACTCAGGCTGTTTATCAAAATATCTTTTGATATTTCATTTTAGCTTTTCCCTCATAAATATAATTTTCTCCATTGGTTACATTTATAGTGGTAATTTAGGGCCCTTATGGATAGGTACTTTGGGCAAATGGCCTGATGGCCAGCTCCTTAATCATCGTCTGCAGCTAGCAGTTTTCACGGCACCTGCCTTGGCTTCTTGCCTTGGCTCTGAAATACATTCCTACTAACGTGAGCATGATTTATAAGGGGTCTCTCTTTAATAGGAGGAAGAATGTGGTATAATTGAGAGGACACTGGACTGAGGGTCAAAAGAGGTTGATTTGCTCCCAAACCTGCTACAAATTAGCTTTGTGGGTGTTAGATGAGTTATGATAACCACTGTCAGCCTCAGTTTCCTTATCTGTAAGGTGAGAGGGTTGGATTAGATCATGAGCTCTAATTTCAATCTTTCCATTTATTTATGCTTCCTCTGCTTATTCATCATGACCCTCCCACTCCCCCCAACCCAAAACCATTATTTCTTACCTGTTAAAAAAAGAGAAGGGAAGACTATGAATGCTCCTCATCTCCTGACCTAAGTCACAGATATTTGTAAAAATAAATGACATATTTTAAAAAAACATACACATTTAGAGCCAAGAAAATGTGTGCGTATCTTTTTTTTTTTTTTCTGGTTATTCCTCTCCACTCCCATGTTGTTTCTACTTATGGATATAAACTTGAGGGGAGAAAAAAGACATTCTTTTCAGCAAGTGTTCATTCTAGGCTCACATCTTTGCAGCTCTAGAGTTAAATCCTTTGGCAGCAGAAGCCAAATACTTTGGGTATAGTATCAGGCATGACAACACCAATATGATAGCAATAACTACCTGTCAATCTCAGTTTTATAGAGAAAGCATTTATATACAAGTGATTTTTAAACACTCTATTGTTTCTAGAGAGAATTGTGAGGTGTTAAGAATTTATCTTCATATGCATTATAATGAAAATTCCACAAAGCAGGAATTATTATCTGCTTTGTTGACTGTTGTATCCCCAGCCCCTGGAATAGTGCCTGGCCCATATTCAACAAATATTGCTGAATGTTGGATATAATTCAGCACAGTTTAGAGAAGAGAGAGGTAAGTTTCTGGTAGGTTACCTATTCTTGACCCCACACTCCTTTCTTAGCTCAAAAGCAGCCAGGTTGAAGCTTCCCTAACTTAGCCATCCTAACACCCAAGATGCCCCTTAATAATTAGGATTAGCAATTTGTGGAAACATTAGATAGACTATTAAACAGACTATCTATTAAACATTAGATAGACTATTAACAGTTGACTATTGAAAACCATCAAACTGGCATGATTAGGAAAGAAATGGAACTGACTGGCAGAGCATAAAGAGAAGTTGGGGGAAATAAGAGTTACTTCTACATTGCCTTATGATTATTCTTCCTGGAGATATATAGACTTTACTTATAAAAGCATTGGGATCTGGTATAAAGGATTAGGAGTGCAATTAAATTATCAAAATTTGAAAGCTCCAACTTCTTTGTACTATACAGGCACTGTTGAAATGTGTGATAGTGCAAATACATTTTTTAAATGTACAAAATGAACCAGATTTTTGTTATTTGTTTTAGCTTTTGTACTTTTTGTATTGCTTTTCAGAACCATAATGGATGCTATTAAAGATATTAAAAATGCTTTAACTGTATATTTTCATCCTAAATTAAATTTCAGTCTTCTAATCATGAACATAGTTTATAGCAACCTGCATCTATACCACATTAAATTTTTTTCAACACCTGCTTATGTGCCAGCCCTTATAGTGTTTGCTTCTCTATGTCTTGTCTGCCACAGTAATGCTGATAGGGGGCATCTGTCTTAATAGGCAAGAAGAACATCAATCTATGGTCCATCCTTGGGTCTGAAGTGTCAGATGGGCTCTCCAGTCCCAGGAGGTTGGGAGGTTGCAATATGCTCTTGCAATATGCAATAAGTGCTCTTATATGATTTCTATCTCTTCAGAGTTCTTCACAGGCAATAGCGGGTCCAGGACTTGAGGTCAGCTCTATATGCATCAGCTTGCGTGAACTCCAACCCAACTCATCTTTGGTGCCCACTAGACTCGACTCTGTTGATGAGTCTTGGAGGTAGTGTGGTTCATCAGAAGTAGGTTCTGGTACAGTCCCATATCTGCTGTTTCTCTACATAATGTCCCAGGCTTCCTTTAAGATTAGAATCTTCCTCTGAACATTAACCAAAAACTGAGTTCTTTAGAATGTCACCCTGTTCCATCCAGCATTCCTTCCTTAGAGTAGGCTAAGGAGTCATGCACTATAGCTATGAGCATGGGCCCTGGAGCACAGTCAAGTGGGAACTTGGTAAGTAACTCATAGTCCCTGTCTTAGTTTCCTTTGTAAAATGGTATAATCAAAGTCCCTCCCCTGTAAGTTTGTAGTGAGGGCTAAGTGAAAATACTCACATGCATGCCATTTTTAAATATTAACAATAAAACATTTCGAGAGAGAGAGAGCCACTTTGTCCAATGCTTGCAGCAGAAATGAGACTTGTATGATCCTTGAGGGTTATAAGCTGGTTGAGGGATAATAAATGATGCATTATATATTAGAGATAAAAGTCCTCCCAATTACCATTTACTTAGGTCACAATTACAATTCTGCCAAATAGAATCTCTCTATAAGTAGATGAGAGAGCTATTCTTTTAAAATGACATGTAAAAAATAAATTTAAATAATTAAAATCTCCTGAGAACAACTCAAACCTTTGAGGGTTCAGCAGTCAGTATTTGATGCCCAAGCTACTTTGGGGTCATTATTGTGAATGTTTCATCAAGCACTTTCTTTTACACATGGCATATGTTCAATAAGTATTTGTTGGGAGAATGGCTAAGATATGAATGGACATCAATAATCATGGTATTACTATAGATGAGTAAAGTGCTAGTAAAGAGAAAGTCAGATACTTCGCTGCCTGGAATACCACCATGAAAAGATTTCTGATCCCAAAGAATACCTTTTCTTTAGAGATGGTGGAGTGATTGCTTGGCAATCCAAAAGTAAGACATTGCACAGCAAAGATATGAGCCCTCATGTGCTGCAAAGTAGGACTGTCATATAAAACACAGATACCCAATTAAATTTTAATTTCAGATGATTAATGAATATTTTAGGATAAGTATGTATCAAATATTGAATATTTTTAGTATAAGCATATTCCAAATATTGACATAGTTATCAAATAGGACACAATTATCCTAAAATGTTATTTACTGTTTATTTAAAATTCAAATTTAACTGAGCATCTTGTAGTTTTATTTGCTAAATCTGGTAACCTGCTCTAAAGCCCAATTACTACCCCATACACTATTTGTGTGGCCTCCCTCTGTGACCTGACATAGTCTGGCATATTTTTGGACATATTGGGCTGCTAATTCTCTAAGACTTTATGCCTCCTTCTGCTTCCCATGTTTGGGAAAGCCCAAATCTCGGCCATGTTTGTCGCCTATCTCATTCTTCTTCACCCAGTGCTTTTATGTGCTAGAAAATCTTTGATTTCTCCCAAATTCTAGTCCTACAGGTTTACTTGTCATCAGGATGACTCACTGTTACCTCAAACTCATCTCATTTATAAACTAAACTCTACTTTCTTACAACTCTTGTTCCTCCTCTGAATTCCCTATCTTTAAAAATGCAATAACCAATTTCCCGACAATCAGACTTGCCAAACCACAAAATAACTGCAATCTCTCCCCACCCGTCCTCACTGCAGCTACATCCAATCAATTCCTTGGTCTTGTTGCTCCTTTTTTCAAACATTTCCCTAGCCTATCCTTTGCACTGCCAAGAAGGCTCATACCACCTCATTTTCGAAACAATGTGATTGTTTCCTGATGGCGCCATCTCTCCCTCCTCCAGGCAATTCGGCCAAGCACATGCCCAGGTTAATGTCTCTAAAATACAAGATTTTCTGACAAGAGAAAGACAAATAGCCTGACATAAAATGAACAATGTTTATGCACAAGAAATTGGCAGTAGAGAAATTATAAATGACTGAGAGACATATGAAAAGATGCTCAAATTCACTAATGGTTTGGGGAAATGCAAATTAAACTAATAACAAGATATCACTTTATGACTAGGGAAAAATGGAAAGAACAAAAACAGCTAATGCTGAGAAGGATGAAGGAAAAACCTTTATTTCATATACTGCATGTAGAAAAGTGAATGGGTAGTTTTTGAAAGCAATCTAGCATAATCCATAAAAATTGAAAATGCACAGACGTTTGAGCCAGGAATACCACTCATAGGAATCTATCTAATAAAATGAAATCCACTAGTACTTAAACACATGTACACACAGGTATTTGCTGTAGACAGCTTTGAAACAGGAAAACAATCCAAGAAACAAAAATCCTTGAGGGGGAAAAAGGATACCAAGAAATAAGAAATGGTTGAATAACTTAAGGTCTATCCACACCATAGGATATTATATAGCTATTAGAATAAATTAGTGCATTAGCAGTGTAAGAGTTGATTAAGTGGGATTTCATTAGTGGAAAAAGATACAGAAATAAATATATGCAATCTCATTTTTAATAGTGACCCAAACCATTTATGTATTTGTATCTGTATAATATACACATACATGCATATACACACACATATTCATATGTTCATATGAACAGGGAAGGGTACACCTCATAAAGTTGTTCACATGAGTTACCTTGGGAGGGGAATAATGGGGTTGGATATGAATTGGCAGGGGCAGGGGCAGATGTGAAACATTAGTTTTATATCTCCTGTCATAATTTTTAATGGTCCTCCATTGCCAATAAAATAGTAAATATTTAGCCTCCACTAGTTGACCCCAGCCTATTTTCCTGGCCTTCTGTAGGACTACTTCTTATAAGGACTTTCCATATCAACCAAACTGATCTTTTTTACTCATCTCTTTCCTGATTCATCACACTCCCCACACTCACCCAGATAATTGACCCTCCTTCTTTTCCACTATTCCTTTAAGGAACCCCTCAAATTTAATTTGCTTTATGAAGAGCTTCCTATTCACTCTGACCTTCTTTTGGGTATCCTTTCCATGACAATGACACTTCAGTTTTTAATGACCATTCCTTCAATATCTGCCTGAGCATCCCATCAGCTTGCCTGTGCAGGGAGCATTCCCTTGACCACTGGGCCTAATGGACCTGCTCCAAGACAGACCAGCAGGACATAGTATCATCAGCCCTGCTCTTCTGACTCGTATTTAAGTCCAGCCTTCTAAGCCCAAAAGCTGTGTTCTTTTTCTAAAGTATGTTTTCTTTTGTATGTGAAGGAATGTCAGCTACTGTCCCATCCTTCAAAGAGACACTGGTATTACCCTATCCCTGGACTTTGCTTTCTGTGTTTGATTTTCTAGGCTCCTGACCTTACCTTTCTTCAGCAGTGAATTGGAGGCAGTGTTCTGTAGCTCCTGTGAATTCTTATCTCAACAGGGGTTAGATATATGTCATTGCATTAGTGAGGACCTGTCCCTTGCTGGGCACTGTGCTCAGCACATTATATATAATAATCCTACAAGCAGTGTTGCATTATTGGCTCCTAACAAATAATGTAGAAAGATTAGGTGAATTGTTCTGGGTCTGGTAGGTTAGGGGCAAAGCCAGGACTCTCAGCTTCCAAAATCTGTGCTCCTTTTCATGAGCCTCTACAGAGAAGATTGAGTTTTAGTGTCAGAGTTAGGACTTAGAAAAGGGTTGGAGAACAGGCTAGCATGGAAGAAAGAACCATAGCAAAGCAGAATGAGTACAGGACTCTTGGCAAATACATTCACAGCTGGCAGTCGTTCATATAAGGGCAATGATGGGAGTGAGGAGCCTAGAAATGATTATGGGAGGTCTTCCTTCTGCCCTACAGGTAGCCCACTCCGCAACTGGCTCAATATCCACTTGAAAGATCCATATATGGACATGCTTTATAAATATTTGTCTCCTATCCCTAACCTCCCTTTATGCCTATGTCTTGACACAATCAAATTTCTTTCTGGGTACTGTCTATCCAGCTGCCTCCCAAGTCTAGGTGCTTCCCCTAGAGTGAGAGTAAACTCATCCTGAAGACTATATATTAATGCTTGTCTGGTGCTTCAGATGCATACAAGACTGCTCATCAATCAGGCAAATGAGTGAAAAACAATGCCCTCAGCCAGAAGGGGTACATTCCAACCTGTTTGTAGGGCACCCCTGATTTTAACTCCCCTGGAAATTTCAGAGAGGAAAACTCGCAGCTGTTAGGCCCAGGCTTCCTTTCACTTTCCCGGTAGGTACAGTATCTATGAGCTGTGGTATTCACACATGCCCAGCGTGCTGCCAGCAGGGATCAAAGAAAGAGTCAGAAGAGGCAGAAATAGCAAAAATCCAATTCTGATGCCTTTACAGCTTGCAGTCATTTAGCATTTCATCTCCATGAATTTCCCAGGGTGCATTCCAGAGTTGTGTGTATTTAAGTTTTGACCCTTAGCTGCCCATTGTCCTATTCCCTTTCTGAGTATCCAAAAAGTCACACTATTAGTCAGAGGGGATACACATGGGGTAGTAAGAAGAAAATCAACTCAGTAACCTGACCAAATTGTTTTAAATAATTTCTGACTCAGAATGACCATATCTCTGCCCTTTTGCTGTCTACCCTACTGTACCCTCCACCCCTTTGGCAATTTCTGCTTCCATTCTGTCCTGATGGGGTCAAAATATCATAAAATCATCCATTCTAACAAGAGTTTTATCTGATTTTTCTTTTTTTTGAAATATCAAAGAAGTCAGTATGTGCTCAGAAACACTGTATATCAAGAGACTGGGTTCTCTGGTTCTCATTTGAACTTTCTGAGGTTCCTGCAACAGTAGCTTAAGTTCAGTCAGTTTGATGTTATGACTTTGAGTTTGGCGTTTAAGGCACTATGAAATAAACATCAATACAATGCTGGTTCTTGTTTCATTTGAACTATTTAGCCCTCTAGGGCAGACTCGGGCAAATCTAGAAATTTGAGTTTCACCGATTACTGAACTTTAAAGAAGGACTGAAGTTATGGATTAAGGGAGTCTGACTTTCAAAAACCACTTCTAACTTAAAGTAAACAGCTCAGGCTCCTCATCAGCTTTTCCTGAGCCATCTCTGGTTAAAAGTTGGCCCCACTGGAAGTCAGTCTACAGCCTTTCTCTATTCTTCCAGAATTACAGGTTGCCATGGTTACAGTGGCTTCTGGAAATGAACTTCATAATTGCTGCATATTGCATATAAACAGCTGGATTCCCTCTTTCAATTTCACTCTGAAACAATGAAAGCCCAAGAAAATGTCCTTGTATTTGAATCATTGACATGCTAAAGATCATTATACCAGTAGTGAAGCATCATGGCATAGGGAAACTTGAAGAAATGATGAAGTCAAATTCCCCAGGCTCTATACATGTAGATGAATGTAAAATGCATATGTGTGATTCCACATATACAGAGTAAGAATCCTTGAAAAGCTGAAAGAGCCCCTCCTTTCAAAGATCCATTAATCCAATTCTTATTTTACAGGGTGTGAGACAGAAACCCAGAGACTGAACATTTTCTGTGCCCATTTTCACAGCAAGACAGGTATAGAATGAGATTTACAGAATAGGTTGGTGCTGTGGATATGGCTCCAGTCAAATTCAGAAGGTGGGCTTGAGTTCTGGCTCAGCTACTAATCAGCTGTGTGGTCCACAGGTATCATCGAACCCAGCACTCAGTCTATGTCCTTATTTTAAGAGAGCTGGTTATAAAGTTTTCAAGGCATGTACTTGCTAATGTGGTCCCTCTATCAATAGTTGGTGAGAAGCCAAGGTTAGTGGCTGTATCTACCCTAAATATCTGCTGTACTTGCCCTCCATGGGTTTGTAAGATTCCCATACTGTATTCCCTTTTAGAGAGACACACTGATATGATTTTAAAAATAAAATCACTATGAGGATGGTGAAATATTAATGGTTGTTAATATCCTAGCAAAGATCAGTTGGTGAAGTTAATTAAACACATAGTGCAGTTTTGAGAACATGAGGCCCAGATGATAATGACGAAGGGGTTCTTTCTGGAGAGGAAGGTTGGTTGAAGAAGACAAGTGTCCTAGAGGCTTGCGGGGAACCCAGGTCAATGGAAAGTTCACCTGATTGATAGAGAAGAAAGAGGAGGCAGATGGGGTGCAATAAGGAGGTGAAGAGACCTATTCCATAAAAGGAGGGTGTTTTCTGTGTCTTAATATCTGTTCATGTAGTTGTCTCTCTCTGAGAAAGTCTTAAAATGTTCCCAAGGAAAGTTACATAGAGAATAATAATAATGCTGCTACAGTAATAATTCAAAAAAAAAAAAAAAAAAGAGCAAATGACCACACACAACTCTTGATAGAGAACTATTTCTAAAAAAAAAAAAAAAAAAAAAAAAAAAAAAAACCTATTTCTCTGTCCTACCTAGAGCTTGCACAGGTAACATCCTGGTTCTAAATGTCAAATCTCAGGGGACAGGCTTGTTACTCTCTAGAGCTGTGCAAACTGCCCTCTCCCTATGCCCTATTAAGGTTTGATCTTCCACAAGATGACCTTAACCATGTATAACAGTCAACAATAAGAAGAAGATTTAGCCCTCTTCTTGGAACTGGACTTTCTTTTCAGGTAAGAACTTGCTACAGTTTTCTGAGGAGTCCTAAAAAAAAAGAATATGCAATGATAGGCAGAGACTCCTCTGGATGCCTTTGTCTCTTTTACAGAGCCCAAAATGTACTCATTTTAAGAAAACAACAATAAATAACACCAACTACTTAAATGTCCCCCACTCTGACTCCCTGGCTCACAACTGGGGCTAAGAAAGACCACTGGGGGTCCCTTTACCTCTCCTCAGTTGGAAGCAGTCCTCCTGGTAATGGGTAACATTGTAGGTATAGCCCAATCCACCTTTAATCTTGTAAATCTCACCTGGTTTCTTGAGGATTAAGGCCCTTTCTGAATCCTTATTTGCTATAGGTTTTGTCCTCTGACTTTGTTTTTCCTCTTTCTTCACCTATGTGTTTCCTGCTGTCCTATTACTGATATCTTTTCACCATCAAACCCTCCCCCTAACAGAGGCATGCTTTTCCCTCAGACAAATGTTCCCACATGCTTCAAGGTTCAGCATGTTTCATCAATTTCTTGAATTGTGCCTCCCTGAAAACACAAGATGTTCTTTGAGGGGAGCATCACAAAGGATTAGCACTTAATAACTATTTGTTGATTTTTTGATACCTTGATATTCCTCGGAATTTTGATACTCAGGTTGGCTGAATACAAACCACTCATTCATTAATTTTGTTGAGTATCTACTATGTGTTAGGATTTCTCATAAACAGTATCTTATTTCTTCAAAAGTTCCTTTTTTCCAAGAATAAAGATTAACAAAAAATGAAAAACAGAAGAGAGAAGATTTTGTTAACAGAGGGAGTCTTAATTTCTACCATTACTGTTTGAGACCTTAGGCTTATGAATTCTCTCTATATTTTACTTCTGTTCATGTGTAGGAAAAGCCAGAGGAAAGTTTCTGGGTTTGTTGGGAGAAAGATGGGGGTTTTGGAGATGTTAAAATGAGTTTTTCTGGCCTCTACTTTCAAGGCTATCCTAAGGACCAGGAAGATCTATGGACATACAGCCTCTGGCTAAAACTGTTTTGCACAGTTTATTTTAGGAAAATAAAACTTGCCTCTGTCCAGAGATAAGTCAGAAAATTGCTGGGTGGGGGTGGAGGTGAAGAGGAGTAGTGTTAGCAGAAAGAACTTTCCATGGTAGAACTCTACTTTGTTTTACGCAATCCTTATCCACTCACCCGGGGCTGTCATTCCTGCCTCCGTGCCCTCAAGAGCAATGCAGCCAGCACAGTGACATTTTAATAATAATACTTTGTACTTATACAGCACCTGTCAGCCAATGATCTCAAAGTACTTCTCCTGTGATTAACTCATTAATCCTCACAAGGATAAGTGACTTTCCCAAGGTCACAGAACAGTGAATGTCAGGGGCAGGCATGTGCCTTGAGTTCTCCCGCTCCTGCTCTGAAGACTATCCACCTGCCTGCCTGCCACAAAGCCGCCTGTCACATAATCCAGGTTTACCAAGCCACCACGAGTTTATAATTGCACGCTTGGGTCTTCTACTATATCACTGTGCTCAGTAAGTCTAGTAGTCAGACCATCTCTGTTTAGAAATCCTTCCATCCATGGCCGGAAATGCAGAAGTTCTTGGGTAGGGGTGGAGAGACTGTCATGCACCACCCTGTAGAGTGTTCCACTTTGTGTCTTGGATTTTGTGGTTAGTGGCACACAGCTTACTCACCCTAGTAGAGTGAGGCAGCTGGGGAGTGGCACCTGTGACTAGATCTTCCTAGCAAACAGCATGACAGGTAGGTGGTGAAGAATGAGGTTTAGAACTCAAGGTGTCTACATCCTGTCTTCCAGTGTAGATAACCAGCATGAAGGGCTTAGCATGGCATAGAAAGGATGTCTACAGATGGTAAGGGAACAGAAATAAGAGCTTCGGACAGCTGTTGATCTTTGAACACTGGGACAACCCCCCAAGAGGAATGTCTTCTGAGGCAGCACAGCCTAGGTCATTGAGCTGGGCTTCACAGGCTGGTGGTTATTGTAGGAATGTTGTTCTGGGTGCCCAGAACAAAGATTCATGCATATGAGCTTTGATGCAAGCATATTTGCAAGAACTGGGGGATACCAAATTTGAAAATTTAAGTTCAAACAAATTGAAAACAGGAGCCTTTGAGAAAAGAGGAAATGCATTGGAGAACATCAGGTTTCACCTATGGTTTGATAGCTTAGGTCATAATTGCAAGAAGCTTACCCAAAAGTACTAGGGACATCTGGGTCATATTAATAGGGAAGATGATTACTGCACGGAGGGTCAGAACATCTTAAGAATTTCCTGAATCACTGGGGACTGGCTCAAGAAAAAATGCAGCATAGCTCCCTTAGGTGGGGTAGGAGGGAAAACAGACACAGGATATAGTTTGTCACTCTCAGTCCTATTGGACATACAGATTATGTCCATGAGAAGGTAATTAATACAAAGAACTAAGTGCCTAGTAAGTGTATTTAAAAACAGACTGGAAGATTTCAGAAGAAACAAAAGCTAACCAGGGTTAGTGCTATCAGAGAAGTTCTATGCAGTGAGTAAATTCTAAACAGGGCCCTCAAGAATAGGTAGGCTGTATTAGAGGGAACGTAAAAGAGTGAAAGCAGAATTATAAATACGATGTATTGAGCTCCTACTATTGAGCAGATACTTAATGTTCATTAGCTTCTGAATCCACACAAAAACCAAATAACAAAGGTATTACTATCCCCTCTTAGAGCTGAGGAAGCAGCCTCAGAAAAACATTAAATAAGGAAATGTTACCGAGCAAGGAAGTAGCAGAAATAGTATTCAAACTCATCTATCCAATGCTGATTGAATGGTCATTCCCTTTTATCATATCTTTTCTCTCTTACTGTAAAATGCTGCGTAAGAGTAGACAGAATGTCAGGTATGCAGTGTGAAGGGAGACCCCGTAGTGCTGCCTAATCAGGGACATATTAAGAGAATAAAGACAATAAAGTTGAGGCTATACAGCATATGGCCCTGAGTGCCAAGCCTAGGAATTTGGGCTCCATCTAACAACATACTGGGATCACAGATGGTTTTAAGGAAGGAAGTCTCCCGAGGGCTCTGGTAGGAACATTGATATAGCAGCAGCATGAACTGTGGCTGGGAGGTAGGGAAACCTGTGGGGAGGTTACTGAGCTTGTTTAGGTATGGGGTAGTACTGGACGGAGCCTCAAGCACCCTTGGTAAGAGGAGATAGATGTAAGAATAATTTTTTAAAAACACTAAAGAAAACATTGTAACCATCAAAAGTCACCCTCTGGGACCAAGGGAGGAAGAGATTCATGAGGGAGGGCCTCAGATCATGAAACCCTTAAGATGCCTGACTTGGGCCCCAGCACACATGATGATCAGTTTTTCTCTTGAAAATGTCTGACAGCAGGGACCTCATGCCCTCCCTACCTTGGTTGTTCTCCTTAGGACCTGATCCCCATCTGCGGTCAGGAGCATCTACCTCTAACCACAAGTCTTCCCTGCTTTTATTTAAACATTCTTTTCCTCTAGTTAGAAGTTGGTTGATTGGGAGCTTTACTACCATGTTGAGTAATGATTTATAATCCAGTAGTCAGTGACTTATAAAGAAGAGGCTGTAAGACCACATGGCCTCAAGGAATCTGCATGTGTCTGTGGAGGATGGATTCAGACCAGAATTGACTGTGGCATAGAAGGTAGATTTTAGGCAAGGAACCTGAGGTGGTATACAGTTATATGACATTTGTCACAAAGGGGCCTGCATATCAATTGTCCTAATTCTATATAAGGTTGACAATCCCTTTTTGTGGGCTATTAACCTGGCTAATTTCTGTCCACTCCTCCTTTGGAGAGAAAATAATGGCAATATTATATGAAAGCCCACTTCTCTGCTCTGTTTTCTCTGGGTTCTTGCAAGGTAGAAGGAACGAGAGCTAACAGGACCAGGGTGTGTGTATGCGTTGTGTTCAGTTCGCCCTCCTCCACATACTCCTTTACCACAAGTTTAAACAATGAACTAGTTAATCACCATTAGGCAAGCACTGTGGCTGTGGTGTTTCCATACTGGTGAAGGCTGGAATGAAAGACCCAGCTTCAGAGACGACAGCAATGATGAAGCCACAGGTCCCCAGTGTTAGTGGAAGGGGCCTACCTGAGTTCATGGCCCAGGTGGAGTTTATGTTTGTGCCCTAGCATGAGTCCAGAAAGGATTTGAACTCTGGGTATTGAAGTTCTGACTTCAGCAAGCAACACCAGGCATTAGAATAATGCAGAGGGAATACTGGCAATGTATTGTAGTATTAGGTTGCAAAACTGTTCTCGTGGCCAAAAGAACCCTATTTTTCTTCTTCTATAACCTCTGTCCCCCATCTTCATAGAGAATTGGCAAGTAGGTGGAGCACTATAAATGTCCCATTAACTACCCTTTATATTTTTTAATGAAAAAGTTCTAGAAACGGTGCTCCCTACAATAAAATCTGCTTAACTTACTATGGAGACAAAAGTTAGGAATGTTAAGCAGTTCTTAGGTCCACGGAAGAAAGATTAAGGAGGCTAGTGAAACTAGGAAGCCCATATCAAATCACAGGATGCATGGTGATGACCTCTCCCCTCTCCCTTCACTAAGACTGCAGCTTCCACTGGGGCTGAGGAGCTGTCACCAAAGTGTGCAATTGCCTCATTACCAGAGAGAGGAGCTGCACCCTGGGAACCTTCCCAGCCCCCTGAGGCACAGAGACCCAGGATAACAGCATGGCAATGCACCCCCTGCTGGCTTTTATTGTATGCTAATGTAATGGGGCCATCCGTCTGAAGGCTGTCTGTGCATAGAAACAGGATTTCTTTTTGTCTAGTTGGAAGTCATTTGAGATTCTAGCAAGCAGAAATGAGTGTGTGTTCCAGGAGGTAGGAAAGGAGAAGGACACAAAGTAGAGAGGAAGGATGTACTGGGAGTGGGTAAAATAAAGATTCTGTGAGGGAACATGAGAAAAACTCAGAGAATTTTCTGCATTAATGAAGTTTAACTTCAAAGTAGAACAAAATGCAGGGTAATGGACCAGCATATACTTCCCATTGCAGATCACCAAAACAAATCCTGACCCTGTGGCCAGGGTCACACACAGCAGGGAAGCCCAAGGTCACCCTACTTCTGAAGAATGAGAAATTGAGCACAGGCACATCTCCAACCTGTGTTTTTCCTTAGGGAAGAATTTTGCCATTTACTGTGCTGCTTTCCTTCTTTCCAGAAAGGACACAATCGCCTAATGTAATGAAAAACGGTTTCCATGCTGCCTTTGGAATACCTTTCTTTCACAGAGGCTTCTATTCACAGGAGTGGCATTTTAGACCTGACTGATTGTCAAGTATGCAGAAAGAAAGGAACAAAGAGGCAGAGAAGAGGAGGAGAAAGGAATAAAGCAGGAAGGAAGGGATGGAGGGTGGAGGGAAGAAAGAAAGAAGGAAGGAAGGAAGGAAAGAAGAGAAGGAGAGAGGAAGGAGGAATACATTAGCCAAGCTGATCGCCACATGCCACACAATAACTGTGGTGTTAGTTTTACTCTTGGCAGTTTTACATAGACTTACCTTATCCCCAGATCATCTTAAGCAGAAGACAACAGAGGGAGTCAAATAAACTCATCTACGGGAGAGGTTCCATGTCACTCTGTTCATCATTTCTTTATCCATGGTCCTTTTCAGCTCCCAGACCATGAGGCTCGCAGCCAGACTCATCTGCTTCCCAGTAGTTGGGTCCTTCAGATCCTTCTCCAGATGAGCATGGGGTTCTTAAAACAAGAAGCAGAGATTGCATTATGTCTTTCTTTGGTAACTTCATGAGTAACACGATGAAGGCTTGAGAACACGTCAGGTTTTCAGTACATCTCTGTGGAGTGATTATTTCCTCTAATATAGATTTTCTAAAAGACAACTCCATGTAATATCCAAGTTTTAGGTCTATCATAAAAAGTGGTACATAATCTTTATAATGATTGAAAAGTGTTCAGAGGCATTGTATCTTTTCACAGTAACCCCCTTCTGGTGTCAAATAGCATCAAAGCCATTTGATATCAGAGAAACAGAGCTGGGAGACAGGCCCACCCTGTAACAGGTGAGAAGAGCCATCACCTTTCCTCTTAAAAATCCAAGTCCATTCCCTGTGAGTTCACATAACCATTTGTGCTATATTTAGGCTCCAAATTCTTTTCAAACACACTTTGGATCATCCTCCATGAGGCAGGGGCCACAGGAAAGTGGAATAATGAAACTGTGATACTGATTGGAAGCAGCTCTGGGATGTAGGTTCTGCTACTAAATGTCATCCCTTATCAATGCCTCAGTTTCTATCTGCAAAACAAGGAGGGCAAACTAGGTAAAATCAAATGACTTCCAGCCTTCAAACCCTCATTTTAATCATCCAGCCCCACCCCAAGCATTGGGTGGAAACTTCAATCCCTGGACACCTCCAGGGGCTTTGTGCATTAGCACCCAAGGTTTCTCTGATTCTCTTAAAGCTACCTTGTTTTACAGAAGATTTTAATCCTAATGTCCAACAAGGTCAAAGAGAGTCAGTTTCTGAAATGAAAAGATTAATGTTGCCATGGATGGGAGAGAAACCAGAGGGAGATTTCTGCCCGAGCATGAGAATTCTATCTTGTAGGATTTTTTTTTCTTCACAGCAAATAAGGTTTATGGATTGCAATGAGGAGTCTGTCGCATTAAAATAAGTCTTTTTACAGTATTTTCCCATTTAAGCTTCACATGGGCAGCATGCTGGATTGGGCCCGGAAAGGCAGACTCACTAGTTTTTCAATTTAGTTTGTTAATAGCCTGCCTTTCATAAAAGCATCAGGCACAATCACACCAATCCCTAAATCAATAGGATGATGCAGCAATGCCTCACAGAAATGATATTTTTGAAATAAATATATACCATTCAGCCAGGCCCGTTTGACATCAAATTTATATACTCAATAAGAAAGCACAATTAATGGTCCCGAACTGTATTTTCCTTCACCTATTTCACATTTCAAGAAGCACAGGATTTCTTAAGGAAAAAAAATAATAATAAAAGAAGAAAGAAAAAGAGCAAAAAAGCATTCCATTCATAAATGGAATGAAGGTATTAAAAAACAATGCTGGCTTGTTGGTGCCTCCCACAACCCATTCATCTTACCACCAATCTCATTTCTCTCTTCATTCTGGTTTTTGCACAGATGTTACTTCTTTAGAGAAAACTTCTGACACCCCATTTAAAACAGCACCTCATTCTCTTTCTGTCCATTTACACTGCTTTTCATTGCATTTCATTACATTATATTTGCTAACTGTCATTCCTCCTCCCAACAAATGGAAGCTTCATTGGGGCAGGATCTTTGCTATTTTATTCAGGACTATATCCCCGGTGCCTATAAAAGTATCTGACTTCTGGTAAATTTCTAATGGAATTTCTTAAAGGATGGGTGAATGAATACAAATAAATTGATGAATGAACAAATACCTCATTTCCCTCCTAGGTATATTGATCATGAAACTGTGTGATCACATTCATACAGTTAAACAACCATAGAAGATATGTGTTACTTCCACTTACTCACTAAACCAATCAATCAATAACAACTTCTTAGTTTTGATGATATTTCCCTCTGGCGTGTGCACGGTATGTGTACACATGTTGGGGAGTATTCCATATTATTATAAATAATGCAAAGTAGCAATAAAACTATGCTGATTGGAGAACATTGCCACCATTACCAGGTTTACCTCTATCCTTCCTCTGTGTCCCGACATGCTAGGGAAAATTTTATCTCAACCTTTACAGGTTTCCCATTTTTCTACCCCTCTAACTAACATTTTTATCCATTTATCCAAGTTTACCTCGTAGCAAAATTAGAGGTAAAGGAATTTTATGAAATATTGTTATGTGTTATTATGGGGAAACTTATGGTCTCTGAGAATTCTTTTTTTTTTTCTTTTATGTGGCTCCTTTATTTTTTTTATTTTTATTTTTATTTTTTATAATAAATTTATTTTTTATTGGTGTTCGATTTGCCAACATACAGAATAACACCCAGTGCTCATCCCGTCAAGTGCCCCCCTCAGTGCCCGTCACCCATTCTCCCCCCACCCTCTGCCTTCCTCCCCTTCCACCACCCCTAGTTCGTTTCCCAGAGTTAGGAGTCTTTATGTTCTGTCTCCCTTTCTGATTTTTCCCACACATTTCTTCTCCCTTCCCTTATATTCCCTTTCACTATTATTTATATTCCCCAAATGAATGAGAACATATAATGTTTGTCCTTCTCCGATTGACTTACTTCACTCAGCTTTATACCCTCCAGTTCCATCCACGTCGAAGCAAATGGTGGGTATTTGTCGTTTCTAATGGCTGAGTAATATTCCATTGTATACATAAACCACATCTTCTTTATCTATTCATCTTTCGATTGACACCGAGGCTCCTTCCACAGTTTGGCTATTGTGGACATTGCTGCTAGAAACATCGGAGTGCAGGTGTCCCGGCATTTCATTACATCTGTATCTTTGGGGTAAATCCCCAACAGTGCAATTGCTGGGTAGTAGGGCAGGTCTATTTTTAACTCTTGGAGGAAACTCCACACCTAATTAAGGACAGAAATCACATTTTAATTACTCTTTGTTGCTGAGTTTTATTTCATTGAATCCAACACATGCTAAGACTGAACTCTATGGGATCGCAGATTATAGTTGGGTTTTGTTTGATGACTTCTGTAAAACACTTATTAAGGTGCCAGATCCAAATATACCTCAAGTAGAATGATCTTCCTACACTAGTATCAAGAGTATATTTTTTTACCATGAGTGCATAGATTTACTGTACTTGTATTCTGAAGAAGTTTGAGTTCATCCAACAAAAACCATCATTGTTGGACAGTAACAACTGGAGAAATTACAGAGAATTTCAGACTACAGTATGACAGAGCTCCAAATTTGGGGGGAAAACAAATACTGTTCAGGAATAAATGTTTTAGCCAAGAACTAGCCTTAAGAGATTTCAGTAAATTGAAGAAGTCAAAATACTCCCTTAGCAATATTTGAACTGGTTATTAGACATTCTGTCCTAACTCCTATAGACATTCATTTTCTGAAGGAATCAGTCACTCTGAGACAGGGAGAAGAAATCAGTGTCAAGACTGATCAGATCCAGGGATCCCTGGGTGGCTTAGCAGTTTAGCACCTGCCTTTGGCCAAGGGCATGATCCTGGAGTCCTGGGATTGAATCCTACATCGGGCTCCCTGCATGGAGTCTGTTTCTCCCTCTGCCTGTGTCTCTGCCCCCACCAACCCTCTCTGTGTCTCTCATGAATAAATAAAATATTAAAAAAAATACTGGTCAGATCCATAGAGAATTTCACTGGCAAATGCACAGATCCTGAGGACTGAGCTATGCCCTGTCCTGGGACTAAAGCCAGCTTTTAAACTTCTGGTGCAGGCTATCTGATTAAAAAAATAAAAATAAATTAATAAAAAATAAAAGATTGAGGTATCTGAAGGAGCCTACCTTTCCCATGTGCCTTTTCCATGTACCACTGAGAAGTTACTGTGCTCGTAACTAAAAGGAAAGGACTGTTAATCATGTTTAGAGCATGCCACTGAAACAGTAGCAGAATAAACAGCTATGGAGGAAAAAATTGATGGCATCCAAGGGAGAATTTAAAGGGCTAATATCTACCTACTTTGTTGCAGGATATTCTGCCAAATTGTGGGGCAAAAAAAAAAAAGTACATATGATGGTCTCTTCCTTCTAGGAGATATCAACTATATGTAAACAAGTGCATCATAAATCAATGTGGAATATCACATTCAGGATTAGGGGAAGCCCAGGTTGTTTGTTCAAACAGGTTACAGAAAAGGGTGAATTTGAGCTGGACTGAAATTTATCATTGCCACAAGTATTTTTGAGTGGAATAAGGCTGATTGCCCTAAAGACAGATATTGGGTTTACTGTGCAACATCAGTCTAATTCATTAATAATTTGTAGTTACTCTTACTGTGCCTATGTTTTGTGCTAGGCCTTGTACTAAGCAATGTAGAGTAATTATCTCATTTAATCATCACAACTTCTCTACAGATGTGGTGAATATCATTATTACTGTTTTCTTATAGATAAGGAAACTGAGGCACAGGAAGGATAATAACTTGTCCACGGTCCCACAGATGACAAAGTCAAGGCTCAAACTACAGTCCATCTGATGCTCAAAACATTGGACTCCAGTCTTCACTGTTAATAAAATCTAAGTCTAACAGAGTATTTATCATGATTTGGGTTCTTGTTCTGAGCACTGTGAAAGTACAACTCATTCAAGACCACACTGTCATGCAAGTGCAGTTATTTCCTATTTTGCATGTGAAGAATAGAAGCAGAGAGATAGATAAATTTTATAAAGTCATATGGCTAGGAAGTTACAGAGCTGGGATTACAACCCCAGTAGCTGGTGTGAAGAGCCAAGTTCATAAGCTTTATATTCTAATTCCTCTCTAGTTTTATATTATGCCAAGTGTTCCCCATACATCTGCATATTCTATCTCATAGTCTAGTTTTAAGGTGCAGAGATGATAGTGATGATTAGTTTTTCACCATTCACCTGACTAGTTATTTTCATTTTGGACCAGAATTGTCTGTCTTGACTATGGGAGAGCATATAGAGAATGATCAGAGTGTCATAAAAGGTTCTCTTGGCTCAAGATCTTCTTTATGGACTCCAGTTAAGGTTTTGAATTTCCAGTCTTTGAGTTCAAATTATTCTATAGGTCAGAATTTAAAGAAGAAATGTAATGGGGTGAACAGAGTGAACTTTACCAGAGATAAAACTGGTTGTGGTTAGCTGGAATGACTTTCCTTCAAAGAACGGACCACGTGATTGGTCAGTTAGGACAGAGAGAGGAGAATGAGGAGATGCAAAAGGGAGAATATGAAGTGGGCAGCTAGGCACTTTGCAGACAATAATCTGGGCCCTCAGCTCTGAAGAGAGAAAAGGAATATACTAAAAGAGAAGAAAGAATCTCTCAGAAGAGAATATATGGAGAATAAAAATCCTTCCCTTATCATTTCCCTTAGTCTGAACTTTGTTTCGGGAACCGTGGCCTAGACCCATAGGGCAACAGAGGAATATCAGCCGTGATGCAGCCACATCCCCATATCTGCAGCAGGTAAAGACACAGAGAGAACTCACCATTATGTAAAACATGAGGCTGAAAAAGTGAATGGTACTGGCCAGTACTAATTATTTCTATATTGGTGTGCAGGCAAATTGCTCCCTTCCCTCTGTGTGGGGTTTTTCTGTTGTGATCACCTCTCCTTTATATGCCTTGCCCACTCAGGTGACCTGATTTTAAGGCTCAGTTTTGTCAATTTTGGGTCATGTGTTCAGGCCAATTCACTTCACCTCCTGGGCCATTGCATCTTTACATACATGCTATTGTTATAGCTTCTATTTGTCAAGCATGTAAATTATGAGTGCCAAATACACAAAGTACTTTCCCTACTTGGCTCTGGATAACATGCTGATCAACACTATGAGGCAAATGTACTTAATCCAACTCAATGGGCAGGAAAATGGACATTCAGACACTCTGTAACTTACTTGTGATTAGAGAGCTTATGGGAGTCAAGCCAGAATTTGAACTCAGGTCTGTTTGATTTCAGAACTGATGCATTTCAGCATACAGACTTCCTGTTTTCTTATAGTGTGTCTAATTTCTTGTTGCAGAATGAAAAAGCTAAAGGAAAGAAACGAGGAAGAGAATGAGGCAGGAGGAGGAAAGAAAGAAAGAAGGAAGGAAGGAAGAAGGGAGGGAGGGAGAAGGAAGGAAGGAAAGAAAGAGGGAAGGAAGGAAGATTTTGGTTTTTTTCAAAGGTTTATTTTGGGCATCAGTATGCTGGAGTCCCCAGGCTTTGACACAGACAGAGGTAGGAAAATATCCTTGGCATCAACCTACTAAGCAGATGAGAACAATTTCTACTCCATGGTCCCATATTCCTGATTCTCCCCAAGACCTGAAACTTTGTGTCTCTGATTTTGTTTGCTGGACTGCAGAGGTGAGTGTGGGATGGTGGAGTGGGAGTGGGAAGGAATATAATTTAGTTTAAGTTGCAGTTTTGAGCAACACAGATACTTGGGTATTATTTTTATGTACTAGAATATGCCACTCAGCATATTCATCTGGGCATACTTAAACCTAAACCCACCTCTTGAGGCTGCACTTGTAGTAAATAGCATTAAAATTTGGGTGGAGGATGGAAATCTGAGATTTGTGAGTTGTGGGTGTTTACTGGAAGACAACAAAGGCCACAGATCAACCCAACCTGAATGCCATGTCCACTGCCCAGTGATGCTTGAGAATCAGGGAAAAGGTCAAGAGGTCAGTTCATCTACTGGCCACACTAGTCCACCTGCCAACACGCTGCAACACACTCTGTTATCTGGAAATGGAGAAAATCTATAACAGAAAGGAGATGTAATGAGATGCTGGCTTTAATTCTGAAGAGGAATTCAAAAAGCATGAATTAAAGCTGCCCATAATTTAATCATAGAAGACATAGGTTCCAAGTCCATTTAGTGGACAAGAAGCTGCACATTCAGAATCACAGTTAATTTTCAGCTGGATTTCTTTCCTCTGTGGATGGAGTATCTACCACTGGCATAACTCTTGACTCAAAATCAGCACCTGGAATACCTAAACTAGGTTTCCTTACCTCTCTGCCCAATCCAGCCACAGTATGGAAGGAAAAGAGGATAAAAGGAATCTTCTCAATGACTATGGTTCTCTAATCATTGTTTCCAAGTCATTTATTCCAAACAGCAGCCACACTGAAGCTGGGATATAGTACAGTCGATCACCTTAAAGCTTAAGGGTTCCCTTCTATAAACACCTAGTATATAGGCAACGGATGCTCAAACCTTCCATTGGCCTGAACTGATTCTCAGCAGGCTACCCATACGTGGTTTGTGTGAGTTCATATCAGTATGTAAAAGTTAATTAATAAACTGTCCAGCATCCATTTCTCAGGTTACCTGCTACTTCTCTCATCAAGATAAAGACCTTGTCCAAGTCTCTCAGCTTTGCCACCATATGGACACTCTCACTGGTCCTCATCATTCAATGACTCCTACAAATATCTGTATAGTACTTACACTCCTTAAATGACTTCAACACATAGTATCTGATCTTATCCACACAATATTCTCCCCTTCCTCCAAATCATTACTTTTTTCTCACTTTAGAGTTGAAGAAACAGAGATCCAGAAAGTGATCCAAACAGGAAAAAAGACAGAAAACAATAAACAAACAAACAAACAAACCCCAGCAGAGCTACAGCTTAAATTTAGGTTTCATGGCAGTGGACTCTGTGTTCTGTCCTCCCTTACCCCTGGCTGTGGCCTATGGATTTAGGTCTGAACACCCAAAACTTTCTTCATCTACATCACCCCTCACTGTGCCACTATTGCATCAGGCAGGCCACTGTATTCTTATAAGCCTTCCCTTTGAGTGTTCTGTTTGAAGATCTCAGTCAAGTACATTTTTGTTGTTGTATTTTACTTCTCAGTGGAGAAGTCTTTCAACTAACTTTCAGAACCAATAAATAATAAGTTCATTCACACCACAGTGCAATTGATACTATCTAAAATGCATATGACTTTTCAGAATATTTGAATTTTGAGATAAAATTAATTGGAGACTCCAAGAAATTAATTCCCAATAGTGGAATTTTAGACATTACAATAACTGGATTTGGGCTATTTGAGTCTATGCATACCAAGTCTTTTCAAGAACTTCTATCTACCAACCTCTTCTTTCTTTATTTTTTTATTATAAATTTATTTTTTATTGGTGTTCAATTTGCCAACGTATAGAATAACACCCAGTGCTCATCCCGTCAAGTGCCCACCTCTGTGCTCGTCACCTAGTCACCCCCACCCCCCAACAACCTCCCCTTCCACCACCCCTAGTTCGTTTCCTGTAGTTAGGAGTCTTTCATGTTCTGTCTCCTTTTCTGGTATTTCCCACTCATTTTTATTCCCTTTCATTATTTTTTATATTGCCCAAATGAATGAGACCATATGTTTGTCCTCCTCCGATTGACTTACTTCACTCAGCATAATACCCTCCAGTTCCATCCACGTTGAAGCAAATGGTGGGTATTTGTCGTTTCTAATGGCTGAGTAATATTCCATTGTATACATAGACCACAGCTTCTTTATCCATTCATCTTTCGATGGACACCGAGGCTCCTTCCACAGTTTGGCTATTGTGGACATTGCTGCTAGAAACATCGGGGTGCAGGTGTCCCGGCATTTCATTGCATCTGTATCTTTGGGGTAAATCCCCAGCAGTGCAATTGCTGGGTCGTAGGGCAGATCTATTTTTAACTCTTTGAGGAACCTCCACACAGTTTTCCAGATTGGCTGCACCAGTTCACATTCCCACCAACAGTGCAGGAGGGTTCCCCTTTCTCCACATCCTCTCCAACATTTGTGGTTTCCTGCCTCTTCTTTAGATCTCCTTTTGCCTTAAGGTCATTGCAGCTAAAATTGGGGTTGGAAAACCAACTCTATGATTGGTAAAATGTGGAAGAAAAAGAATGATTTGTAAAAGCATCTTTGAGTTAAAAAGTTTTCTTGTACTACCTATTACAAGGCCTAAAACTCCACAATTAGTCATTTATTCCTTTAGGTCACACATTTCTTTCCCCATATATATCTTTTAAAGTTGAAAAAGGTCTGAGAGTAAGACTTCATGAAGTTATTTTCAATGGCTAATACTTCATGATAAATGAGATAATCAGATACTTTCCACCATCACAAGAAAAGCCATAGCACATGCCTGACAGATGGTAAGTACTCAGTGACTGTAACTACTGTCATTTTATTATCAGAGAATTAGGGCCAAGTACCACATCTGCATTTTGGGCTACTATTAATGTAGAGGTATTGACATGTATCTCCTTAATTTTTCCTCCATCTCTGCATGATCAAGGACAAAATACTTAATAGCTCTGAAACTCAATTGCCCCACTTAAGAATGATATTAATAATTTTTACATCATTGGTAATTATAAAGAATAAGTAAAAAAATTAGTGCATGTAATAAAATATATATTTATCTAAAAATATAAGGATTCATTAAAAGTAAAAGAATCCACTATGCATTCAATGGTACAAACAGTACTGTTTGTACACCCATGTGCCAGCAATACCACAAATTCAGCTTCCTTGGCCAGTGTTGCTCTCTGAGCCTCCTGCTCTAGCTGAGCCCAGGGGCTCACAGCAAGAATACCATGCCCAAAAGTCTGGCCTGGAAGGAGATAGTCACCAACCTATACCATGAGTTCTATCAAGGACAGCTAACTTGTAGGGTTCTAGCTCTCTGGTTGCTGAGATTTGATAAACACAATTCTTTGGAAATAGTTGTGGGAAAGTCTCTGAGAGCTCTCTATAGGTTGAAGTGATTGAGATTTTGGAGTTTTACAGAATTTATACATCCTGCCTCACATTCATAGAAATGCTCAGAGTACATCTATCTCCAAGTTGGCGGATCAAAGACAATATCCCCTATAGTTTGTATTGGTCTACATCTTGAAAGAAAAAAAAAAAATCATTTTCTTTTTTTGTTGTTATTGATCTTTTATATTTTTCAATAAAATGTATATATTTAAAGTGTAAAACATGATTTGACATACATATATATAATGAAATGATGACTGTTGTCAAGATACTTAACACATTCATCTCTGGGACGGACTCCTGGGTGGCTCAGCAGTTGAGCGTCTGCCTTCTGCCCAGGGCATGATCCTGGAGTCTCGGGATCCCTGCAAGGAGTCTGCTTCTCCCTCTGCCTATGTCTCTGGCTCTCTCTCTGTGTGTCTCTAGTGAATAAATAAATAAAATCTAAAAACAAACAAGTTAATCTCTTCTCATAATTATCATTTTTTCTATCATTTTCTTTTCATTTTATATGGCCAGAATATCTGAAACCTAATCTCAGCAAATTCCAGTGTTCAACACATTATTATTAAGTGTAATCAGCATGATCTACATTAGATCTCTATACTTATCTATAAAACTGCAACTTTGTACCCCTTTCCCAGCATTTCCCCATTTTCCCCACCTCTCTTCCCCTGGTAATCACTCTTCTACTCTTCATCTCTTTGGCAGTAAAAAGTAAAAGGCAGCCTCTCAGAGATCCTTGGACATATAAATAGCTGCAAATACCATTGTTTATCACTTCTTTGCCCACTGAACTGGATGTAGGTATCTGCCTGGGTGGTATCTCTACATAATCCCTTGAACTAACTTCCTATAAGGCTGTAGGCTGAGATATTTGATGCTTTAATAGTAGTATCTTTTGGCCAACTCTGGGAAATACATGTTGGGTGGAGTTCCTGACTCATGTACTTTCCATCAGTAGGGTCTACATAATGCTGAATATAGTGTCAGTTCTAATTCTAGTTCTAAGGGGATAGAGTGGGAACTCCTTTTGTCTATTAAATTATCCCTTAATTTGGGGGATTAATACTTGATAACTATAGGCATTATGATTTTGAAATATTTCACTCTGTCCTAATGCATGTCTTCTGAACACAATAACAAAACCAAAAATGAAAGTTGGAGTGGATTTGTTTGGACCTTAGATACATGTGTAATGTTCCTCAAATAAGATTTTTACCTAGAATACTAGTTCTATGTGTCAAAACTGAGGCCTGAATCAGAATTCTGGGAGATACTATGTCTAGGAAAAGATCAACTCCAGAGACTTCTTGAAATTGATCCCAGTGAAAATCTATTCTACTTGAGAATGGGAAACAATTCCCCACTTAGACTGCTTCTGAAGCTTACAAGTATACCAGTAAGGGTGAATGTATTTAGTGGCAATTGTGGCAAGAACCTCCTTTGCTCTTTAAAATGTGCTTCACATGACTAGACAAATGTGAGGAACCCTGGTCCCTCTTGTCCCAGGGACAGAACCCCAGAGGGCAGTCTCTGGGATGTTCTTGCCTCTAATACCTTCCCCACCAACAGACCAGAGGTGTCTGAGACAAACAATTGTGGCTACATGTGCTTTTGGCCTCTTTGATTTCTCAAGGGTTTTTTAAAAGATTTTATTTCTTTATTCATGAGAGACACAGAGAGAGAGACAAAGACATAGGCAGAGGGAGAGAGAAGCATGTTTCTTGAGGGAAGCCTGATGCAGGACTCTATCCCGGGACTCCAGGACCATGCCCTGAGTCAAAGGCAGATGCTCAACCACTGAGCCACCCAGATGTCCCCATTTCTCACGATTTTAAACTCTCTTGCTTTCATATGACATTCCCAATCTCTATCCATGTTCTTTATAGCTTTTTGCCTTCCTTATATTTTTTAAGGGTTTATTTATTTATTTAAGAGAGACCACGGGTGGGCAGAGGGGCAGAAGGAGAGGGACAAACAAGGAGAAGCTCGATCCCAGGACCCTGAGATCATGACCTGTGCTGAAGTCAGACACTTAACCAAGTATCCTCCTTAAATGATCCTTTCTTCTGGATATTTTTAAAAAGATTATAAAAAAAATTTAAACTAATCTCTGCACCCAATGTAGGGCTAAAACCCACAACCCTGAGATCAAGAGTCACATGCTTCACCAAGTGAGCCAGCTAGGTGACCCATGGAATTCCTGATTAGCTTCAGAGAGCATTATCACTCCTGCCTCTGTCACATGGATTTTGGCCCCACACTCTCTGTCCATAGGGTAACCTATATCCCTACATCACTATCTCAGCCGGACTAGCTCTAAGATAAACACATGACTGCATCTCAAGGTCTCTACTTACCATATTCTTAAATTCCTTTTAAGTTCCCATGGCTTTCCATGAAGATTCTGATTGTTTTTAAAATACACACACACACACACACACACACACACACACACACACACACAACTGGAAAAAGTAAATTTTACAAATTATCAAACATACTCATTCATGTCTATAGAAGTAACACTTTTTGGGCAGCACCGGTGGCTCAGCGGTTTAGCGCCACCTTCAGCTTGGGGTGTGATCCTGGAGACCGGGGATCCAGTCCTGCGTCGGGCACCCTGCATGGAGCCTGCTTCTCCCTCTGCCTGTGTCTCTGCCTCTCTCTCTCTCTCCCTGGGTCTCTCATGAATAAATAAATAAAATCTTTGGGAAAAAAAAAGAAGTAACATTTTTAGATCTTTAAAAAAAATGTGGTAGGAGTATTGAGGTAGGGTAAAAGAATGAAGATCTCAACCCCCAGGCTTCAACTGAGGTTAAAAAAAAAGTGCCTCTGAGCAGGAAATGAAGCCTTAGCTCCTAAAGATGAAATTTTCCACTCTCCCAATATTGTGAATAGCTGGCCCTGTGTAACATTTTCCTTCATGAACTAAAACTGCCTGTCACAAAATTTTTTGATAGGCACTCACCCCTATTTGGATCTGGGCTGTAAATATTTGCCCAGACCCTAAAACTGATGCCCTAACTTTACAATGCACATATTGCATAAATATATGTTGATAAATAAACTTGCAAGCTGGTATATGCGTTGCATGTAAACTCTCTTTTTTTTAAGCAAAGATTTGAATTTTATAGACTGTAAAATATGGATATTGCTCTATTTATCTTGATGTACCTCTATGAAAAGGTGACTGCTGTGATTGGAAAGTCATGCCGTATAACTAAAATAAGGTACTTTATTTAGAATTTTAAGATATCCTCTGCCCAATATGTATAAACATAACTATCTTGAAAAATTAGTTGTTTATTGCATAAATATTTTCAAGTGCTCTAGCTATAATACAGAAGTGGTTTATAAGCATTGTGAGATGGGAGATGCTGGTCACTGCTATAAACACAGGTTTCAAGGATTCTAGTTGGCCAGTGTAGGTTAAGAAGGCTAGTAATGAGCCAAGGTGCTATGGGGGAATAATACAATCAAATAGCAACAACAATAATAAACTAGATAAAATGTTAGAAAATTATTTTTATTTTAAATTCTTATACTAAGAAAACTTATTCTTCAAAGCACCAGATTGTGAATATTTTAGGCTTTGTGGCCAGGTGTGGACTTTGTTGCATATAGTTCTCCTTTTATATTTCTGTTATTTTTTTGACACTATACTTTTAAAACGATAAAAGCCATTCTTAGCTTATAGGTCATGGTTTGCTTACCCTACCTCCAGAGCAAAGGTGTTAAGATTCTTTTAAACACAGAAAACTTTTATTTAACCCTTACGGTAACTACAGTAATCAAAATAAGCCCAAGTGGAGTGGCTGGGAGGCTATTGGCAGTCCTAGGACTCCACCTACGCTAGTTTCTCTTCTTGGTCTTAGATAGCCCAGAGGCAACCCACACAGAGCATGAGTGCTCTTGGAGACAGTAGCTTAGATATCAGATATCTGTACCCCAGAGAATTCCCAAAACTTTCAGCAGTAACAAAAGTGTGCAAGTATCAAAAAATGCTCAGACCTTATATCAACAAGGAAGGAAGCACCTAATAGGTTGACAGGTATCATGTGTACATTTTGTCTATGGAATTACCATGTTCAGTATCCCAAGTAAAAATCACTTTCTTTATCTCTCACAATGCATCATGTCTTTAATAGAAATGCCTTTAGAGTACTCATTTCCTTTTTTGTCCCAGTTCTACCAGAAGGAGCATACTTTTATCTCCTTACACCCAGAATATCTGTGCAAGACTCTGAATTGATTCCCTTGCAGGTTCCTTATAGACTCTACACTCTTTGCCCTAGCCAGCCTACCCTAGATAGGCTAAGTTTGCAATTACATTGATTTGATTCAGTCTCCCCATTCTTTCAATAACCTACATTCAATTCAATTCACTTGATCACTGATCAGATATTTATGATGCCTTGCATTTAATGTGCTAGAAACTGCAGGATCCTCAGATACATGTTAGAGTGTCTGCCTTCTAATAGAAGAGATAAGACAGTGACAGAATAACTGTGATAGAAGGTGGAATGTGACAAGAACCATTTGAGTAGTTCAAGCAAAGTTCAGTAAAGTGCTACAGAGAATTTCTGGCCAGTGAGATGCAGAAGATTTGAGAAGGCACTGAAGATTTACTAGGAGGTCACTACAGAAAGATGGAAGTGGCAGGAAATTGTGGTGAAGAGAAAGGCATGAGCAAATGCATGGTAGTAGGAAAGCATAAAGATCATTCTGGAAGTTGTGGCCATATAATTTTAGTAGTTAAGTGATGGAACAAACCTGGAGAAGGAGTTAAGCCACATCTGTAGAAAGCCTAGGATGCCAAGCCATGTTGTTTGAGTTGTACTCAGTGGAATTTGGAGAACATCCTATGTGGTTTGAAGTCCCTATACCCTATGATTAGGTGAATGTATGGTTGGTTTGCATAGCCATGAATAGTGAAAGGGCTCTGAACTGATAGGGAACTCATGGATTTGAATTTCTGTGATAGCTGCCTCCGCTTCATTATTCTAGATTATCAATAAACCAAAGGAAAATAAATGAAATGATCATTTACATTTCTACTGTGAAATGTGTGTATGGACTGTGGAGTGATGGTGCTATATGTAAAGTGAGAAAGGGTTCTAGAAAATGGCAAGAATAACTGGGGTGGATTTCCAAGAACAGATGAGATACAGTGGGGTTGTGTTCAGTAAAAATGGAAAATAAAAAAAAAATTTGTCTCTAACCTTTTCAATGTAATACTGCAGATCAAAGCTTCCTGCCACCCTCACATTAGATCATGAAATCCTAAGGGAAGGAAGCATATTTGCTTTGATTCTTGTTTGTATTCCCAGCACATAGCAGAGAGCCTGGCTCGTAACAACCACTCAGTAAATGTTGCTTGAATGAATGATCTCTCCAAACTCCATCAAAAACTCTGCTCTAGAGGAAAATCTGTAACCAAATGCATGCTAACGAATGAATGATTATCCATATGTTAAAAGGAATTTCCCTTGTAAGAAATGAATATGGAATAGCCCATTGCCAAATAAGTTCAATTTTAATGGCAGCACACATAGAAGAGAAAGAATATTTAGAAGAGCAATAATGGTCTACATAGCTGGATTCCCAATGGACTATTTCCCACCTTTCCTACATCTGGGGCCCCTTGATTCCCATCTAAAAGCCTAGATATTACAAGTACAACTGACTTTAACTAAGCTCACTCTTCTTATGCTGCCATATGGCAAGAAAAGAACCTCTGAATCAGACCCTGTAGATAATCCTAATTTTTTTCCAGATTGTAAAGAAAGCCGTGTGCTACCATCCCCCTGAGGGTGTCACCAGGCTCTAAGTCCAGTGTCCTGATTACTTGGTTTCTCTATCTGCAAAAAACTCCTAACCTTTCATATGGGAATCCTTCCACAGATAAAACACTCACTCTGCTATATCAGGCTGTATTTGTGTTAAATTCTCTTCCTTCAGCATTTAGGAGATTTGACATGCCTTGTATTCATGGTTTCCACCTAGCTTCTCTGATTAATGCCTACTGCATACAGCTTAGACAAAATAATATTGTTGGTCAAAATGGCTATCTTCTCAGAGTGGGAAGGCTTCTAGAAAATGGCAAGAATATCTTCTCAGAGTGGGAAGATGCTCTAATGGTTCAATTTCAAGTATATAAAATGTCTCTCCCTAAATACAGTTTCTGCATTGATGTTAAATGTGTCATCATTGCTTCCACTTGAGCATGGTACACAGTCTCCATGCCACATTCTGAAACATTCTGAGCAGTTTTGAAGAGAAAACAGCAAGAATATAAAAATTGCAATAAATACAAATACCATTTGCTGCTTTAATCCAACTGTATTAACCTGTATATAGAGGCGAAATTTTATCAAAACACTATGAACTAATGAAAATCTTGTCTATGTTGCATTTTTCACTGGCCACAAATAAATTAACCAACACCTTCAGTTTCTAGTGACAGAAACCCAACTCAAACCAGCACCAGCCAGAGTTTTATGAAGAATGAGTTGCCTTTCATAACCGCCAAGTACAGTATGGTGTTGTTTCAGTACAAGCTGACCAAACAGCTCAGATAGCATCATCAGGGACCCAAGGCTCCTTCTCCAGGATTCTTAATACTTTCTGTGACACAGACATGTTGGTTTTCAGAACATCAAGATCCTAGCTGAGACACAGCACCTTCCTGGATAGAAGTATTAGTTTCCTATTGTTGCTGTAACAAATTATTATGAACTTGATGACTTAAAACAACACAAACTTATTATCAGTTCTGGGGAGCAGACATCTGCAATAGATCCCATGGGGCTAAAATCAAGGTGCTGACAGGGCTGCATTCCTTTCTGAAGATTCTCAGGACTTTCTTGCCTTTTCCTGCTTCTAGAGGCTGCTTGCATTCATTGGCTCACAATCGTATCACTCTGTGCTGTTCTTGTCACATCTTCTCTAACTCTTCTGCCTTCCTCTTTCACTTTTAAGAATGCTTGTGATTATATTAGACCCTCCATAAAATCCAACAGAATCCTCCCATCTTAAGACTTTCAACCTAATTCCATTTGCAAAGTTTCTTTAGCCATGTAAAGTAATATATTTACAGGTTCTGGATATTTGGAGGGCCATTATTCTGCCTACCACAACAAGTTTGGCAAAAAAAAAAAAAAAAAAAAGAAAAAGAAAAAAAAGTTCCTAGGAAGAACTTTGAGTGATCTGGCTTATTTGATGTGATAACCTCCAATCAATCTCTTTGCCTAGGAGGACTGTATACTCTGATTGGCTAGCTGGGGGTCACATGACACCATGTCTGCTAATGAGGGGCCAGGCTTGATGGTTTGATCTTGAATCATACCACGTGGAACAGTTTCTCTGTGGGGGAAAAAAAAAGGGAATTTCTTATTAGAGGTTACTTTGGGGGAGAAAGTTAGAGGGCCTCAAAAAGAGAGGCACCAAAGAGAACACAAAAGGAAGATAAAAATATAAAGAGTGCTACCAGCCCCTCACAACCTCATCATGGGCTAGCTCTGACTCTTCTCATGTCAGCATGTAAATGGACCCTTGGTAAAGGACCTATTTCTCAAATGGGGTCTTTCCTTTCCCATTCATCTAGTCTCCTACTCCTTCCTTAGAACCAGTGACAGCTTTTCCTTCAGAACTCCCATTCCTTGTGCCTACAAGGTGGCAAGATCTGCTCTGTCTCAGAGGAGAGGCAATTGTTCATGGGCAGAGCTATCCCTCCAAGGGCAGCAGCTCCTCTGCATTTGGGCATTAATTCATAATCAAACATTGATGAATCATCCTATTTTACTGAAAAGTACAGTCCTTAAGTCAACCACCTAATCTAAGGGAAGAAATTAAACTCTAAACCAACATAAACACATTACAAGTCATTAGTGTAATTAAAAAGGAATGTATAATTAAAACATTTGTGTATTTTAGCTCAAATTCATCTGCGGTCGGAAATTTTAATGAACTGTTCATCAAAGAAGTCTCGGGAGTCTGGGGATAAGTTTAGCATAACAAGAAACTGAATGTTTTCTTCCCTCTGCTTCAGGAGCCCCATTCCCTCTGGTTTCTAAAAAGCAACCTGTCATTGGTTCCACCAAACTAATAATGATTCTAAGTGGTTATGATTGCTTCTGTGTTTTAAACTGATGTTATCTTTTTATCCCTTAAGAATCATGTTTTTCATAATTACTTCTCTTTTGTCCTTTCCTTAAGACAAATGATTTTGTAATTAGCGATGAAGGAAGGAGTCGTCACTCCAAGACATCTGTCAAGTTGTCAGGAAGTATGTCTCCCTGTAGCTATATTTAAACTTTCTGTTTAATAGCCTCTTGCTTTATTTCACAAGAACATCTCTGTGGAATCATGCCTAGGATCCCCTAATGATCAGGTTCTATAAAACATAGAGCAATTAGACTGTAAGAAATATTGCTCCCCAGAATGTCCTTCCTATTCATAATGTGCACCTCTCCCTCCTAACACTCCCTTTCTTGGGACTCCCCACCCACATGGATGTTTCCTTCCTCACACTCTGGTGGACTCTAGTTTTAGGCTCTAGGAGATGAGATGGTGGAGTGTGTCAACAATTAAGCTAACAATTTCTCCAACTTCAGCATTCAGTTGTAACAATGCTCTGTCTCCAAATGAATGGCAAGCCATTGATAGAAACAAAATACATCTCCCTTGGAGGGAGCAAAGCCTTAATAGTGCTGTGTATTTCCCTGCACCCTACAGAGAAATGACATGCTTGCTCACATGTTTGCAGTTCTTCTGCATCACCTACAGTAAGAAAGAGCATCCCGGTGACTCCTAAAGCCTCCTTCCTTAAAAACAGAATCCAGACTGACAGAAACATCCTGTGGAGTGCTGAGAAATATGGACAGTTCCTCTTACCATAGGATTAAAGGTTACTGTCAATTTACAATACCCATGCCATTCTGTCAGTAGCTAACACCCTAAATCTCACAGAAATCTCAAGATGCTCTAATCACTCTTTATTTTTCAATAGCCCATTTAACCCATGACTCTTGTTCTTCATAACAGAAAGCTGGTATAGGGAGGGGAGAGATTTTCTGAGAGACATACACCAAGGATCAGGTAGATCCAGAAATAGCAAAACTTAGTGAACTTCTAGACTGATTGTGACTTTTCACCTGGCCTGGACAGAGATGGAGACAGGATTGACCTATATTGAATGAAGGTTTGAATGTTTGGGTACTCTACCAGCCTTTCCCTCTCTCAAGACACCCATACCACTGGCCTGGATCCCAGGGACCTGCCTGCCAAACCCTTGAAATTAGCTGGAAATTATCAGGATAAAGTGGGAAAACTATTGCTTAAGCTACTTTTCCTTACAAGGGTATTTTCATTTAACAGTAGACTCTTAAAGATCAAAAAGGCTCCATGAAACAAAGAAGAGCTGTTATAAGTTAGAGGCATCAGAGGGGTTAGGGTGTTAAAACATTTGCTTTCTCATGAGGACCAGCATACTGGTCTTGGATCCCTTCTCAGTGCATAATGCAGTGCTGCTTATTCTTTCAGCCTGAGTATAGTCATGAGCATAGTGCAAGTTGTGGGCAGAGGTATGACAAACTCTGTAGATGAAAGGATAAGGAAAATAATTAAATCAGCGTGTTTACTTTTCTGGTTAGTTTCCCAACCTATTCCTTCATGGAGCTCATGGATCACAATTATATTGAAGATGAAATAAAATCACAAGATACCTCTGAGCTTCCGATTCTCTTTTTCTATTCCAAATGCCACTCCTTCCTTATAGCTATTTCAATCTTCCTTACATTCTTTTCACTCCTATTTCATCTTTTTAGAAACCATTCTTCACATTAGTGTCAGACCTAAAATACTAGTTGTAGCACTACTTTGTCTTTCTGCTGTCAAGAGGATAAAAAGGCTCCCCAACACCTATGGGTTAATGCATAGTTTCATGTCAACTGCCCTCACCGCATCCATCCTTGTTGTTCATGATTTCTCAGCAGTGGACTTTCTGATCTCATTAAATTGGGTACCTCACTTTGCTCCACCCACTTTATCTGACTCCCTGTTGTCTCAACTTATTGGCAATATTGCAGAAAGTAGAAATATTGAGAAGATCTGAAAATACCAGGTAGCAGCCACGTCAGCCCTAGTCTTTTACTTCTAGACTTCCACAAGAAAGAAATGAATTTCACCTGTATGACCTGTTAGTTACACATATTCAAGGACAGGTGATCCCTCTCCTTTATTTGTTCTTTGGTTTGTTTATTTATTTATTTGATGATGCAGTGAATACTCTAAAACTCTTTAATTTAAATGATGAAAACTCCCTTGGAGCCCTTATTTGGAAGGTGCTAACTATCCACCACTTCTAATGTTCATCTTTAGACTCCCTTTCCTCTTTGGCAGTGTTTTGCCTAACAAGTGCCTAAAGGGGAAAAATATTATATAAACATAAAATTGTATTCCTAGTCCTATTATACCACTCATTTAGTCAGTAATATCTATGGTCCTGGGTAGTGCTTTCTGACTTTTATGTAAACTTGCAAACATTTAGAGGCATAGCTTGAGTGCAGAGAGGTAACCCAAAAAACTTTTCCTTAAATGTTTTTCAGACTATAGCAGTCTAAAAATTGTGGGTGGAATAAATGAATAAATAAACAAATCATAAACAGATAGTGAAAATCCTATATTAAAAAAAAGAACAAGGACAGATATGACATATAAGAGAGTGAGCAAGTGAAAAGGTTTTACATAAGGAAGCTCTAAAATCTCACATACATTAACATCATGTGAACCAAAGAATATTTTCTAAATGTTATAAGATTTTTAAAAAATAACCTAGTGTCATCTTTGATCCTTACCACTCCCATTCCTTGAAGCAATATTTATTGATGAATTGGGGGGCTACTAGAGTTCATATTTGAAAAGTTCTACATATTAATGGGAAAATAGAAGAAACTGAGTAAAGGCGGAATTTTAGGAAGCAATACCCAAAAATGGAGGAAGGATCTTGGCCACCAAGAGAAACAAATGATGAGAGCAGAGACATCATAGTTGCAGGAATAAGATCATGTAATCTGTACCCTATGAAGAAACCTGGCACATAGTAGATTCTCAAACCATATGTAAGTAAAAGAAGACTAGAGGGAAATAGCCATGGTCACCTTACTATGACATAGTAGCCTAGGAAAACTTTTCATGACTTAAAAGTGTGTTATGTAGAGAGAATCATTTAGCAGAAGGGAGAGACAGGCCAACAGAGGCCAGGGTCATCTCAGGAGCAACCTAACTGGACCAATGATCATGGACTAGATATAATGTCACCTCTAACACCTTAGCACCACCTAGCTCCTCTTTGGGGAAAAAGGAAACTTTATCATCCCCACTGTACAATGATGCAAAGTGTCCAAGTAACTTTCAAAATAGGGCCAGTTTCCTGTGTAGAAAAAGGATAGCATCAAGCAAAAGGCTATGGAGGTGTGATGGGTGCCAAAAAAGATGTTTTCAGGTAGTGCCTTTTGCACATTATTGCCTATTATGATTTATCTTTTAGATTGGATATGATCCTTATAAGGCTTTTCTTTAGTGTGAACCCCTCTGGGAGAAGTGATATATTAAGTGCCCAACATGTTAATATGAAGATACATATGAGGTCATCTTTCCAAGAGGCTGGGAGGATTTTAGAAAAATAAGAATTTGAGGGGCTCAAGACCTAAACAGGTAAAGAGGCTGGGATCTTGCTATAAGATGACAATAGAGTCCATCACAAGTGACGTTCTTTGTTTATATGTCCAGAATCAATGTTAAAACTACTTTTGCATTATTTTAATATCACTGTCCACAGATCCAACTTATGGCTTAATTTTTCACAATTTTCCTGTAACAAAATGAGAACAATGTACCATATACCGTGTTTCTCTCTCTGTCTCTCTCTTTCACACATGCACACACGTTCACTGACATACACACATACTTCCACTCACACGTGTACACATACACCAAACTTTGAGGTCTTTACTGGGATGACTGAATATTGAATGAAACCTCAATGAAATATCCTATAATCTAGACACTAAGTCCTTGATGATCTTGAAATCTTTGATCTCACTGAAGATGCCATCATGGATATATTGGTGATACTTGTTTGTTCATAGCCAGATCAATGATTTTTTTGGTGTTAGCATAAAAAGGAAAAGGAGAAAATAAATTAGGAAAAAGAAAAGAAATATAAAGGTAATCAATATGATCAGATTAAATACAAAAAAGATCTTTCTAACCATTTTAGCTATTTTGTAAAGGAAGAAATAGCTTTCAATTTGATGGATGGCCTATCATTTTATAAACACTGGTCATATCAAGGATGCTATAGAAAAGGGGTCCTCTTAAAGTTCCTCAGTTGGATACAGGGACCATGGATTTCTTCGGCCTTTTTCTATCTCCATGATTTTACTCTTCTATCATCCCATGTGAAGGATACTTCCTGATGTGAAAAGCTCTTGTACATATTGCCAGCTCTGCAGCCTTCATAAAACTCATACCTTTTCTGGATATGCATGTTCCCAGGTGTGCACACACATTCAAACTGAGGCTTTCAAAATTGTTGATGTCAGCAAGGTGAGTATTTAGGTGAACTGGATCTGTCAGAGAAAATATTTTCAAGATGTCTCTGGTGACCATGTTTTTCATTAAGGTTTTCAGTTACACATGGTATAATTAATCCTAAGATTGTAATCTTATTCAGAAAAATAAAGTATCAGAGGATGCTGCTAAATAAATTTCCTGGCTATAAAAATACTACTCCAAAGACTAGGAAGCAAACATGATGGCTACTATTGTCTTTGCAATGACTCTTGAAATATGTTAATAAATATTGGGTTTCACAATCCCCAGGCAAATAAATATTTAATTGTAACAATGGGTATTTATCTAAAACCCGTGGGTCAAATCTCATGTACTATGATTTAGAAAATCATACATGTAATGATTTAACCCTTAAATATCTCCCACAATACATTGCCTTGGGGCCCAGAATGCAACCATTAAAATCCAATCCTGGTTTCCAGTTAGACATGGTGAATTAAACAGACACATTTATCTTCTATTTGCTCTTGAAGCTTTATATGGGGACATTAGAAGAAATAAGAGAAGACAAAAGAAAAGAGAGCAGAAAAGAAAAGAAAACAGGGAGGGAGGGAGGGAGAGAAGGAGGGAGGAAGGAACAGAGTGACAAGAGTCAATGAAAGAAGCCAACAAACTTGAGGAACTAGAATGAGATAAGTAGGGGCTTACTGGCTGAACATCTCAGAGGAAGTTGATACCTGAATGTCTGCTAGTCAATAGCCAAATATTAGCAAAACCATTCATGGTATAAGCCTGGAAATGTTTAGAATTTAGATGTGCTGGCATTTTTGATGATGAAGTACCAGTTAGGTCTTAAAACTGCAGGATACATTGAAAGTCTTTATAGGGGCAATAAAAAAACCTAGGACTTAGGTGTTAGTCCTCATCTTGGATAGCCAGGAAATTCAATGTACCAATGGGGTCAGAAGACTGCAAGTTTGTCTTCTGGAACAATGAGACCATAGAAGCTCTGATTTTTAGAAATCATAGCCTTAACTAAACGTTGAGGTAAAATGTTGCATCAAAAACAGATTATTAATGAAAGCCTACATAACCAGCTAATCACATCCTGGCCTACTCTTCTTTATCATCTTTGAGAATGCTAGGAAATTGAGCTTTTTACTTCTCACGTCAGCCTGACACTCTGGCCTAAATGAAAATGCTGTCACCCCCTGATAAACCTAGAGTGACATCTGCCATTTGACACTCCTTGCTCTTTAAAAAAAAATATTTTATTTATTTATTCATAAGAGACACACAGAGTGAGGCAGAGACATAGGCAGAGGGAGAAGCAGGCTTCCTGGGGGAGCCTGATGCGAGACTAGGTCCTAGGACCCCAGGATCACAACCTGAGCTAAAGGCAGATGCTCAACCACTGAGCCAGCCAGGTGTCCCTGACAGTCCCTGCTCTTGAACTCAGAAATCTAGATCAGTGCTTTATTCTTAATTATGAATATACCAGAAGTGATAACCAGGTGTTTGTGGAAGGTCTGAAAAATAAGAATGAAAGATCAAAAGGAAGAGATTAAATAAGACCAGAAGAAACAGAGACAGTGTAAGGAGCAAAAGAAAACTTCCAATAATCTAAAAAGGGTTTTTTTCCTGAAAGAAAAGTGAAGACATCTATGAAATGAAAATTGGTTGCTTCACAAGAGGAATATTCAGAGAAAAAGTATGGGCTATAGTAAATTAAAAATTTGGGGCAGAAATGTGAAAACTCAACCCAAGGAATAGATATTAAAGAAACCTTCTTAGGGTACCTAGGTGGCTCAGTTTGTTGAGTGTCTGACTCTTGATTTTGGCTCAGGTCATGATCTCAGGGTCCTAGGATTGAGTTCTGTGTTGGACTCGGCCCTCAGTGGGGAGTCTACTTGAGTTATCTCTCTCTCCCTCTCCCTCTGCTCCTTCCCACATGCACTCACACACTCTCTTTCTCTCTCAAATAAATAAATAAATCTGTAAAGAAATCTAAAAGGCAAAATAATAAGACAATGGGAAAATAAAAGAGAAAATATAAGAAAACTAGAACATTTTTGAGAGTTACAGTACAAAGAGTAATAGAAGTTATGATAATGGATGAAACAAAACTGAATAGAAATTATCTAAGAAATAATACAAGATAATTTCCCAGATTTAAAAGACATGTTTCCAGCTTTAAAAAAAAAAATGAGGCCACCAGGGGCACTTGGGTGGTTCAGTCCATTAAGCATCCAGCTCCTGATTTTGGCTTAAGTCATGATCTCAGGATCATGATCACACTGAGATGGAGTCTCATATTGGGCTCTGCTCTGCACAGTGGAGCTGGCTTAAGATTCTCCCTCTCCTTCTCTTTCTGCCCCTCTTCACTCTGCTCATGCATGCATACACTCTCTTTCCCTGTCTCTAAAAAAAACAAAAAATGAGGCCACCAAATATCATGTAAAATGAATGAGAACAGAACCCTCAGCAAAGGGTGTCATTGTGAAATTCCAGAACTGGAGGGTTAAGGAGAAGATCCTAAATGGCTATAGACAATGAAATGAGAGGGTTTGGAAACAGACTTACATTTCATTTCTAAAGAGGAGATATTTGAAGCTTAAAGAAAATAGAGAAAAGCTTTCAAATTTATAAAGAAGATAATCTTCTACTTAGAATCTAATATCCAGCCAAACAATCAAATATGAAGAGAAAATAAAGACATGTTCAGACATGCTCAGTTTCAAACTCAAAAAAATGTATGTGCTATTTATCCTTTTTTAGAAAGCTGCTATAACAGATTCCTATCTACGCAAGAAATATGGAAACATATAATTCAGTACATGGGGCTTCACCAAAAGAAGAGGCAATGGAATTCTCCAGATGATGATGAAGGGAAATCCTAACTTTATAGATGTGTCTATCCTAGACTGAAGTAAGGAGAAAGAAGGCTACAGAATAGATGTCTCAAAAAAAAAAAAAAAAGAAAAAAAGAAAAAAAAAGGTCAACTGATGTTAATTCTAAGATACTTGTAACTATATTAAATATTATGTACTCTATTTGGGGTGAATCAGAAAACTAAACAAAAATAGAGACAATTATTAACTACAGAGAAAAGAAAAAGTTGGATGAAATGTACAGTGTAATCATAGTTCATAAGTACAATGTCCATTATAATGTTAATAGACTAGAAGCATATAGTGTGGCTATTGTGCTACATAGGACTGAACATACTCCATCCAATCAGTTTGTGTTTATTGTGCTTTATTACTAGATGTCACAAGTATGTCTGTGTGTGTCTAATTCTTGTCTTTCCACTTAAACTAGAAGCTCCTTGGGGAAAAACAGCACCTTCCATTTCTCTAAACGCCCATAGTAGTGGGCCAATGTCTCAGTAAAAAAAAGGCAAGGCAGTGGCCAAATCTTTAAATTACTAACATCTAGGTGTGAGGAAGAAAACAAGACTAGAGTCAGTACATAAAAGGACCAAATAATAATCACCACAAATAAGATACTTGCAGTAATAATGTGAATATAAGAATCGGCTCTTTCCTGGGTACTGAAAAGTGTTGGTTGCTGTTCTAAATGCTTTATATGCCTTAACTCATTTAAACTTTAAAACAAAATTCCAAGTCAAATATTGTTATGATTTCCATTTTACAGGAGAGAATATTGAATCACAATGAGTTTAAGTGTGACAGGGCCAAATGGGACAGCATATAAGCTCCTCCTTGCCCAACCAGACTGTGTGTCTTGAACTTCACTGGTAACACTGTCCAGAATGTTCTCATTTATCTCCATGTGTAGTCCTCTTCCAGAATCTATACTCAAAGGACAGGTACCTTGTCTCAGACATTCCTTTAACTCACATATTTCTAAGCAGAGCAACTTGCATGGAGTGAGCTCTCAGCTCTTATGTATGAGCTGAACAAATGAGAAAGCTGTGATGGATGAGGAGGCCTGCTGCGTAATCTTCGACATAACACAGACAGACGGAGTCGTGGGAGATTGGGGCAGACGTGGCTCCATATACCATTTACCATTAAATGATCCTAAATAACTGTTCCAAAATGCAAATTCTGGTCAAAATGTTTAATGTGATATAGGTGAAAACATATTTGGTACAATTTAAAACTTTTTCCAAAAATGAAATCAAAACAGTATTTACATTTCTTTTTGTGTTAATTTATATTGCTAATGGCTTAGCTTTTGAGGATTTGAGTCAGTGTAACTCAGGATGATTTTAATAAGTATTTTTATATTAGGTACAACAAATAAGATGGTTATGGCTCAGCCTCAAAAAACAAAGAAAACATTGAGGAAAATGCGCTGTATTCAAACATTTCACATCATTTTGTTAATTTCTCACTTTGCCAATATCTAAAAAGTTGAGGAAAGACAGATTTATTAAAGAGATAGACTGGATACTAGTTTTCTTAATTCAAGTCAGCAAATTAAACTGCACAGCTGAAAATTCTGGTTTGTTAAATTCTGATTAAATGGAGGTTCTGTTTTTATTTTGTTTTGTTTTGTTTGTTTTTCTGTATCAGGACTTCACAAGCTTATCCAACAATCAATACATGCTTTTATTTTTGTCTTAACCAAGCTATGGGACTTTCAAATTATTGTCTGGGTTTTAGTCCCTCAGGTATGAGGCATTTCAGTCTGAAAAGACTTCTGAGCCCTTTGCTGTGTGTGTGTTAATTAGAGTTGGTTTCCTGATCTTTGCTGTCAGTTTCCTCTGCTCCACAATTTGAAAGACAGTGATGCTAAACCAATCCTCAAAGGTCTCTGGAGACCATTTCCAGTTGCATTACTGATTTATTTTTGTCTTGACCAGATGGCTCCAGGTTCCTATGACTGTACGGGAGTCCTTTTGATTACTCTATTTATCTCTCCCGGTGCTCAATTTAAGGGTCAAATCTCATGTAACACATTTGCCAGCAAGATAAACCATTCAAGCCCACTGCTGCTTGGACACCATACTTCTGACATATGCTCTGTGCCTCATTACACACCAAAGTTATTAGATTTAATACATATTTTTATAAACTCCATAACAATAGCAGGCAGCGTTTTTGTTGGTTTGTTTGCTGATCCTTCAGAACATGCAGCCAATGAAAGACCATGAGCCAGGAGGACTTTGCAGGAAGGAGGGGACTCTGTGGGTCCCCCAAGGCTCTCTCACTGAGGCCTTCCTTGCCTTTATGGAGGTGGCCATGAAAAAGATGAGCAGAACATTTTTAATGAAACCAATAAAAATGCAAAGGAAGATTTAATGTTTAAAGAAACAATAAATCAAAACTGACAACTGAAATGCAATATTTCACCATGAGATTGAGGAAATCAATTCATCCAAAGGGCACACTTGGCTTCTGTTAAAAAAAAATCCCCACATACTCACACAATAAAAGCTATCATATCAGGCGAAGCTAAATAAGCTCTAGTTAATGGATTTTGAAACCTTGAAAAACATGCATGAAGCCAGACAATACAGAGACTCTCATGGCATTTGGATACACACACACACACACACACATACACACACACACCACAATATGTACAATCCAAGAATCATATATTACTGGACTCCTTCTAAGCGGGGCAGGGAGGATATCAAAAAAGTGCCCTTTGTTCAAGATGCTCTATAGGCTCAAGGTTGCCTAATTGTCAGGTTATTTCCCTTTAAGACTTCTCCTACTTTGAAAAATATAAGTGATTCCTAAAGATGGAAATAGTAACCTGGTTTCCATCCTCAGGAAGAAAACAAAGAGAATTAGATGCTTTGGGCCCATCTCATCAAGTTTATGTAAAGAGACCCCTAGGAAAATTAAATTTAACAAAAAGTATTCTTGCCTCATAGGGTTCACAAGTCAATGAGAAGTGTCACCTGTACTATAAATTATAATACAATGCGGTTTATAACAATAGTGATAACAGAGGTTAAAATATGCAATAAAATGTGCCCAGGCATCTTAGAATGATTTTAAGAGATATGATTGATGTAGACCTTAAAGAATGAGATGGAAGATAGCAAGCTGATATAATTTGGGGAACACGAGAGTTAAGGGTAGAGAATGATTTCAATAGTGCAATTTAAGGGAGTTCTAGTTCAAGATGGCAACACAAGAAGATCCTGGACTCACCTCCTTCCAAGTATACACTGAATCTACAGCTATAGATGGAACAATTTCCTTCAACAAATAAACACACACCATAAAGAGTGGCAGAGCAATCCCTTCACATCAGGCAAGTGAGCAGGAAACCACATTGAAGTCAGTAGGAAAGGCTGAGACACAATCTCACCATAAACCCCATTCCTGCCATAGCAACCCACAATCAGGAGGGAACTCAAAATTCAGAACTTTTCCTGAAAGAGTGAAAGGTTTATACCCATATTGGGTACCCTGATTTTAAAACTGGCACCTGAGAGACAAGCCCCCAAAACATCTATCTCCCTTTGAAAACTAAAGAGGTTTCATACCCATGAACGTGAAAAACAGACTCATCTGCCCTGGGACCCACAGGGAAGCAGCCCTTTGAAAAGCACCCAGACTTTATGTGAAAGAGACTTGTTTCCTAATTTTATTGCCCTGATTTGAGGGCAGAAGCCTGCTGGGGTAGTTTCCATAGACAAAGGCTGCTGGGTGCCATCTTCCTACTCTCTATCTGCCTTGCTAAAATCAGTGGGCATCATCTATTTTTTTTCTATTTTTTTATTTCTTTATCTTCTTTCCTTTTTCAAATTTTCTTCTTTCACTATTTTTCTTCTTTTATTTATTTATTTATTTATTTATTTATTTATTTATTTATTTATCTATCTGCCATCTTTGTACTTTCCTTCTGCCTCCCTCAAGCTAGTAGGTGCCATCTACACACTCTCCCTTTGCTGCACTAGGTATTTTCAAGAAGGGAGCTTCTACAGATGTCTGGTGCCCCAGTTTTTATGTCTGGTGACCTGGTTCTTATGGCTATAACCCAGGGGCCACTGACTGATCACCTGTCTCTGGAGGTCAAGGGGGCTCATGTTTCTGGGTCCTATGGGACAATAACAAACAGAGATTCAGTTCTTGGCAGGTCACCACTCTCAGGGCACTGCACAGACAGGAGAATAAGACACATATTCAGTCTTTCTAAGAAAAAGGCTTATTTCCTTGGCCAGGAGCTTTGGGCTGTGGGGCAGGGTCCTGGTTTAGCAAACTTAAAGGGGTCTAAGGAGCTACTCTAAGGGAATAGAGGCTGGTGGATACAATGTTTGTGCCCTTCCTCTGCTTCTCTCCAATTTACCAGTATCTTCCAAGAAAAAGCTCACACCTTTCTCTGCTACCTTGATTATTGTAGCTGCTGCCAGGGGACACTGCTACACCTCCTGGGTCTGGTGGCCAGTGGCATTTATGCTTGTGGGTCCAAAAGGATTCTAACCAATGGAGAAGCTGTTCTTAAACAGCTACCACTTCCAGGACACAGCAAGAGGCAATAGATCCAGGAGCTCTAACTTTCTGCGAAAAAGGCTTAATTAGCTTATCATCATAGCTATAGTCTGAGGGAAGTCTTCTGATTAAACATACTTCTAAGAACTAACTTTGAACCTTTTCTGTGACCTTGAAGGCCAGGCACTATCTTTGTACTCTCCCTCTGAAACTTTTCAGAGCATCATCATCTCTTGGAGGGAAGTTCTTATATGTGTCTGGTGCTACAGTTTTCTAATCTAGTGTCCTGTGGCGTGTGTGTGTGTGTGTGTGTGTGTGTGTGTGTGGCTGATAGGGGATACCACTTGATTTGAAGGCTTTTGTGGCCAAGAGAGCTTGAATTCTTGGTTCCCTCAGGATGGTAACAACTAGAGAGACAGTTTTTGGCAGGCTATCACTCCCGAGCACTGCATAGACAGAAGATTCAAACACCCAGTCTCTCTATGAAAGAGGCTTACTTGCTAGTCTTAGAAACCTGGCCTTATGGGCAAGCTTCAAATTTGCCACACATCTAGAGGCTATGGTACTCTCAGGGAACATAAGCCAGAGGATGCCATCTTTGTGCTCTCCCTCTGCCTTGCAATAGCTTACCAGTATCTCCCAGAGAGGAACCTATACACTTTGTTTGGATCTCTGATTATTGTGACTGCTGCCTAGGGGACACCTCCAGATTGCCTGGCTCTGGTTTATGCTTACAGTCCCACTGGTATGTAGATATTGGCATCCTTTAAAAGCTGCTGCCTGAGGGTCTGGCTTCCTATCAGCCTGAATCTAGGTGCTGACTGAGATCCTCCCCTTTGAGACAATGACTGGTTTTGGCACACCATCAATGACTGGGAGCTATTAAAAATAAAATAGGCTATTTAAATAAACATGAAGGTTTGAGAGACAACCAAGAGCTAGGGAAAAGTTGAATGATAAGTTTTATCTCCTATACAAGGCCAATATTTCAAGACTGGGAGAGGTGGTTCTTTCATCTAATTCATAGAAACAAATACAGACTCAGGCAAAATGAAGAAACAGAGGAACACATTACAAATAAAAGAATAAAATAAAACCCTAGAAAAAAATCCTTAATGAAAGAGATAAATAATTTACCTGATAAAGAATTCAAAGTAATGGTCATAAAGATGCCCAGTGCATTTAGGAGAAGAGTGGATGAGTATAATGAGAACTTCAATAAAGAGAAAATATAAGAAAGTATCAAACAGCAGTCTTAGAACAGGATACAAATAACCAAACTCAAAAATACACTAGAGAGGTTCAACAACAGATTAGATGAAGCAGAAGAAAGGACTGGAAACCAAGAAGACAGGACAGTGGAACTTGCCCAATCAGATCATTAAAAAGAAAAAAAAATGGGCAGAAGTGCAAATGTAGAAGAAACCTGGGGTGGCTATATTTATATCAGTCAAAAGAGAAAGTAAACAAAGACTATAAGAAACAAAGAAGAGGATTACACAATGAAAAATGGGTCAATCCAACAAGAGGATATAACGTTTGTAAGTATTTACACACCCAGCATAGGAGCACCTAAATATGTAAAGCAAATAACAACAAACTTAAAGGCAGAAATAGCAACACAGTAATAATAGGGGGATTTGGTACTTACTTACATCAATGGATAGATTATCCAGAGAGAAATTATAATGTAAATGAAATTTTAAAATAAAATTGTTAAAAATAGTTGCGATTAGGTAAAGACAGAAACAAAGCAGTGCAAAGAATATATGAAAGACAGGGGATTTGTGTTCAGAAGGTGATGTGAGAGACTAGAGGACAGAATGGTAGTATCCATAATAGATAATAATGGAACTGATGAAAATGTCTGTGTATGGGCTGTTTAGTCTAGTACTATGCCAGATGGTTATCATGAATTTCACATATAATCCTCTCCCTAGCTCTTCAAGGCAGGTATTAACTTCATTTTACAGGTGAAGAAGCTGGGGCAATGCAATGTTATATTATTTGCCCAGTGTCCCAGGGTTTGTAAGTGGCAGAGCCAAGATTCCAAACCTCTGTGTGACTCTGACATGGGGACACTGTGGATCTCTGTACTGGTGCCAGACAGGACCTGAGCAGGAGGCTTTTGACTGACCAGTCAGCTAGTCTACTGCTGACTCAGCTCACTACCACACTCATGTATTTGCAGTGCCCCCATGTGCCCTTTCCCATATTGTCCAGTACCACTGCTATCACAAAACCTCCCATGATTTGTCCAACCCTTAACCCTGAGTTTTGTTAACTACAGCAATTGCAGTTCCATTTCCATACTCCATTATCTTCTTGCATTATTCTGAAAGCGTTGGTTCATGTGTGTGTTTTATCTTCCTAAAGAAATGTCTACTTATTGGAGAAGAAATATTTTTCGGCCCTTTACTTATTTTTTTGTCTTCTACAGAGTTAAGAAGTTAATTCCCCTATGCCGATTGATCGATTTTTCCTTAACATTCTTCTCAGCCCCACCCTAAATGCTTGCCAAATGCCATATTGAATGCTTCCCTCAAAAACTAAGTCCTGGAACACAGGTTTTCTGCATGCGAGCCTGATGTAGACTCTGGAACATAAGTAATCTCACTTTTCACAGATATTGCCAGATTCAGTGATATTGGGGAATTTGACAAGAGTCACACAATGCCAGTGTAAAGAGGAGAGGGTTAAGGTTTGAACATGAGTTAGTCCTCTAGAGCTAAGTAAGATCTCCTCCTGTATGGTCCAGTCTCCTCTTAGTACCTATTTCCATTGGATCCCTACTCTACTTGTTTTTTCTTGTACTTTGTAAACTTTTATTATCACTACATTGCTTGGTTAAAACAAATAAATGAGTGTTTCTTCCAGTGATCTTTAATGTAGGTGCATAAAAGTAAATCAATTTCAGGATAATATAAACTGACCATTCATATGCGTGACACTCAATTCTACCTGAAATACCTGAAATGAGAGAGTGTATATATATATATATATATATATATATATATATATACACTTATATACACGTCATTCCTTATGTGTGTGTATATATATATATATATACACCCTAAATAGAGGGGATATATATCTTCTAAATATCTTGTTTTTCTGTTTCACAAAAACAAATTTTAACCATTTTGTAGAATACTTTTCAAGAATGCTTATTTTGCATTTTCATAGAGTTCTTGAGTACACTTTAAAATATACTTTTAGGAGTGCCTGGGGGCTCAGTTGGTAAGTGTCTGCCTTCAGCGTAGGTCATGATCTCAGGGTCCTGGGATAGGATTGAGATCTATATCAGGTTCCCTGATCAGTAGGGGGTCTGCTTGTCCCTCTGCCCCTACTCCCTACTAGTTCTCTCTCTTTCTTTAGCTCTATCTCAAATAAATAAATAAATAAATAAATAAATAAATAAATAATCTTTAAAAAATACATTTTTATAGATATCAATTTTGTGCTATGAAGCAATATGTTCATTGTTTTTTACTTTTTTGTTTGTTTCTTCCTTCAATTACATGTCAGCTGTCACATAGCCTTCTGTTATCAGAAATATATCTAAAAGCCCACTTCTAGGTCACTGCTTTTAATTCCTGTGGGAAGAGATGCTCGAAAAGCAAGCTTGTTAATGAAATCACAATGCCTGAATGACACCCAAGGGAATAAAATGTATAGGTTTAGTGCCTGGGCTTTGTCACAGCTGTTTTGGGAGCTTAAAGGCCTTTGTGACATCTTCCTTGTCCATGTCTTTGGTGAGCTGGCTGAAGTCAGATTCCTTGGACAGATATTATGGCAAATTCAAGTTCTGTGCAGAGTCTTCTGCAAGGTCTTTTTAGTGATAACAACAAAGGAACACAAAATTATTTTGATTCTTAAATTCATTATCTAATTTTGGAGACTAAAAATACATAATAGATATATTACCAAAAAAGTAGATAAGCATCAAAAAAGACTTTACGGCCAGTTAAGTATGGAGCTAATGTACCTTTGAAGAAGTGAAAGATATATCTGGAACAGACACTCCTGGCTGGGTGAAACCATGGAGGTAAGAGTACAGAGGTCACACAGGGGTTCGTTAATAACTTAGGTGGGCTTGATGTCTGGCCAGCAGGAGATGTGATGCTTTATTTCTGAGGGAGGATAAAAATCTTCAGTGCCCAGAGTTCCCTTGTGTTCGTATACTCAGAATGTCATTGGGATTCTTATTGGCTGCTCCTAATTTAGACCTGTGACTGTCAGCTGTTTTGCAGAGCCAGGGCCTCTCTGAAGTCATCCTTATGAGGCTTTGTGAAAAATTTGGACAGCTTAGGACACACACATGTAGGGAAGGAAAAAAGAGAAAGAGAGAGAGACAAGAAAGTAGGTAGATTTTATTTTATTTTTTACAGTTGGCCTTTATTTTTTAAATAACCTTGTACTCCTTTTCAATTTCCCCTTAGAACCGTTTCTTCTCTGCTCACTCCCTTTTTCTTCATTATTTTAATGGCTACATCTTTGCTCTGATGTGTCAATGGGAGTGGAAAATCCTGTGAAGCCAGGGCTTAATGAAACGCCAGCTGGAACAGAGGGATAAAGTTTCTTTGGAGCAGCTTCAAAGGGATGCGGGCTGGGCGAGCTCCGGGACAATGGCTCTCAGGCCAGAGGACAGGGACAGCCCGGCCAGCTGGCCCTGGCTGGCCCTAACGAGGCGTAAAGGGATGGGGACCCACGTCACTGAACCGTCAGGGGTGCAGGATGGGGGATTTTAAGTGTTCTTTCTCACACACAGGCTGTGTCCTTATATTTCACAACAAATGGTCTTTTAATGATATGAGGGGCCAAAATGTGACTTCTGCTGGGAGAAACATGAGCTAATTTTGTTCAAATGCCTTGGCTTCCTGAAGCCTGCCGGGGACCTCCCCTCCCTTTCTCCCATTTTGAAATAAATTTTACATTTCTTTTTATAGGAGAATTAACACAGAAACTTTAGTTTTGATAGGGTTTGAGAGAGATTTATGAACACTCATTGGTCATTTTTGGTCAGGTGGCATTTCTCTTTTCTTTTTTTTGTGAATAAAGCAGGCAAAGTGACTTGGAAATAGGCTATAAATCTAGAAGGCTCAAATGCCATGTCTAGTTGTGGGCCTCCTTTAGACCTCAGCTTTAGAGGTCCTTGTACCTTGAATGGTATCAAATATAATCAGCTGCAGTTTACATGTAGAAGGGATTTTTTAGAAAACAATAAGGTATCTTAGCCTCTACACAGTTCACTTATGTATATTAACATGCCTAGTATCAACCTGCTTTCTTACCCCTGGAATTTTGCTATTGAGGGCATGTATTTGATCAATTAGGTTGACTAACTTATTGAGTTACTATTTTCAGAATTCTTAAAACTGTGTTTATAGTGGACTTTGTAAGCTGAGTCTTCCAAATTCTGACATACTTCAAGTCTAGAATAAGAATGGAAAAGATAATTTTCAGCCATTTCCCTTGCTTATGAGAACTTACAAACAAGGGTTTGGGTTATGTTTTATGTTCCAAACAACTGAGAAATCAAGATTGATGAAGTCTGTGCTCCTCATGGCTTAGAAAATATACAATGTGATCCTTTGTTCAGCTCCATAAGCAGGTATAAATCACCCACCATTTGCAGCTATTCAGCTAGCTGCCAAGGAATAAACCTAAATAGGAGATTGCCCTGCCTTCAGGAGACTTTCCTAAGGGCAAGAGAGATAGGAGTCTATGTATGAAATTACATTTTTGCTAGTCAAAACAGCAGAACAGCAGAAACTTCATATGGTCTAATTTAATTTTATGGTAAATTCTTTAAAAAAAAATGTGTAGAATACTGTGGCTTTTGGCCAAGGATTCCCAAAGGAGATGATGTTTGAATTTGACAGGTAAAGAGAGAAAGATATTCCAGAGGAAATTCCATAAACAGAAGCCTAAAGGAAAGAAGTGACATGGTATGTGAGGAAAACTATAAAAAACCAGCATAATGGCTTTCAATCATTCAAAGAAGCAAAGAGGTTCTGGGGATGGTGCCAGCAAGGTCAGTCAGACAAGAACAAGGAGGACTTTGAATGTCTGGCTTGGGCTTAACTCTATAGATTGGGAGGAAAGGGGGTGTTTCAATGACTAAAGTGATCCAGTCAAGTATAGCATGTTGGGTACATCATTCTGCCTCTCCCATGGAAGATAGATTTCCTGAAGTGGTTATCCTCCACTTGCTCCACCCCTCACACACCTGTCTTCTGTACTTTGTCTTGCAGGCTAGTCACTATGGCCTATACTATCTAGGCCCCTTGCCATCTCAACGTTGGTAGGGGTTGACCCATGAAAAACACTGACAACAGTTTGAGGTCAGTCAGAAGGAGGGATAGTTTGTTATATTCATTCCCCTGGTCCTTCTATGCCTCCTTACATGTTCTCCTCCATGGTCACAACACCTATCAGGCAGTCTTTCTTCTTTGGCACTGGCTCTGACCAGACTCCTTTAGGGGTGGTCATGACTTCCTGCTCTTGCTAGTTTGTCTTTCACCAAGTTCTTTTGGCTTCTTTACCTCACCACCCCCTTACCATTAAGAATGTTTCCTTTATTAAACTCAATTAACTCCCCTGAGCTTAGCATCTCATTTATTGCCAGGACATTGATAGAGTGTTAAAGATGTCAATAGAAAGTTTCATTGGGAAAACACTGATAGCTCCATTGACAGAGATGAGGTGTTAGACCGCACCTGTTTTATTCTAGAGGAATTCAGGACATAAAAATTAGTGACCAATCAGTGACCCATCAGTATGAGGTCAATTTTAGAGGGGTAGTCAGAAGACTAGAAAAAGATCCTAAGAGGCAAGCAAAGGTCAATGCCAATGGGGCCACAGGAATGGGGCTAGAGATATTGCAGTGAATGCTGATCCTAACACAAAAATAGTTTGAGTCCGGTCTATTTGAAAGACTTACCATGCTGTGAGTATTCTAAAGTGCTCTACTCAGGTATAGGTCTAATATATAACTGTAATAATTACTACATTTCCTTTGGATATTTTTATGCTTAGATTAGTATGCTTTCATCCTACACAGAAGTAAATCGGATGCTTGTAAGTGGATAAGAGATAGTATATCTCCCAGTTCTTTGGTTTAGCTAGAGCCACTCTTTTTTTTTAAGACCTTATTTTGGGGTGCCTGGATGGTTCAGTCAGTTAAACATCTGACTCTTGATTTCTGCTCAGGTCATGATCTTGGTGGTCGTGAGATTGACCCCCATATTTGGCTCTGTGCTTGGCATGGAATCTGCTTAAGATTCTTTTTCTCCATTTCCCTCTGCCCCCTTTCTACTCTATTCTCTCTCTCTCTCTCTCTTTCAGGAAAAAAATAAAAGACCCTGTTTCTTCTCAAAATTTTCAGTCTTGTGTCTCTATCTACCCACTCTTGGCACTTACTGCTATTTACAGTTAAGGAGGGGAAAATAACACCAACTATACTGCACTATTTTGTCTTTGTTTCTGAGGTAGCTCTGACTTTTAGTGTCTTCTACAGGGTGGATGCTTCTCCTGAGTGATGATGAGGAGGCCATTTGGCAATGCGCTCAGGAGGAGCTGAAGGTAAAAATCAGATAACCTATAAGTAAATATTCCACTATAATTCTCATCCATCTCATCTTTAATCTAGTATCTGTAATTTATAGAGCAAACAGTTAATGTCTGGATAATCAACCAAGCTTTGACTTGACCTCACACTTCTTGGTGAAGCTACCACCATCTTGTTTTTTTGTATGTTGATACAAAAAATAATCAGATGCCTACTTATAAAGGCTTCCTTTTCTTGCCTCAGTTATGGGTACTTTTGTAGGAGTCTATGGCCTACTTCCATGTGCTGGGGCCCTCCTAGGTCTTTATTCAAGCTTGGGATGCTTTGCTTAAGGCCAGAGCACCCAAAAGCAGTTTTCTTCAAGCTGTCATGATAGCAATAGTAGCTTACCCTTGGTCAAAGCTGCCTTAAGCTGTTGTGTCCTGCCAAGGTCAAAATACCTTATGGTTCACTTAAGTCCTTATACCATGTCCAAAGTAATAAAAGCCAATTTCACAACTTGAAATTCTACCTGGCTTAATATGAGCTTTTTAAAACTTTAAGATCAAAATGCCCTGTCTACCTATTCAAAGCTGAGGCTAAAAAGCTACAATCTTGGGCTCACCAGAATTCTCAGCCACTAAATGGTTATTTGTTCTACTAGATCCAATTTTTATTACTCAATATTAGCAGACAATGCACAAAGACATCATGATTCTAAACTTCACTAGAAGTACAGCAATTCCTGTCCTACCACTACTGGTTTAACCAGTAAGTAAAAACTGTCAGAGGTTTCATATTATGTTTTGTGCATATTCCCACCACCATAATTGATATCATTTGTTTGATCATGATACCATATTCTCATGCCTATGATAAAACAAGGTGACCACAGTAAGAATGTTAGGAATACCTAAGTTTCTGGTGTGAAAAGAAAGCTTGTCTGCATTTACATTTATTGGACACTCTTAGTAAACTGCTGATAAAATTGCTAGTGAAAGATAGGCCCCATATCTAAGAGGAGTAAGGTCCACCAGAAATGCCTAATATTGCTCTTTGCATCTTGCTGAGACATGTCTATATAAGATCATTTTTGCAATTGCTAACATGAAAACTGATTGAACTTTAGAACCAGTTTCCAGCCTTTATTTCTGGGTTAATGTGTACAGGCAGAGGTGCTTGTGACCATGGTTTCACCAAGCTTGATGGAGTTTCATTCCTTCCTCACTGGAAGACTACCACCTATAGTTCTCAGAGGATACTTCCAATCCATACTATCCATATTCCCACAGCTTCCTTTAATTTTGTTGGAAATGCGTGCCTTCTTACCTGAAAAATTCATATGGCACATTTTATTTTTATAACTTGTGGTTGTAGTAAAGGGATCCTCTAGGTAGGAGCCTTATATTTCTTCCAAGATGAAAAAGCATGGAGATATTTTCTAGGACTGCCATCTTAGTAGCCTCAACCATTAGGGAGGGAAGTTCTTAAGAAGTGTTTATTGAAACTGAATTCAGCACATACAACATCTCAGAGGCACTTGAGGATATATTTGAACACCAAAGATGTTCAGCCACATAGCAGAAGTGATCATCTGTATGAAATAATAAGCATTGTGCTTTCATAACAGGAAAAAAAACCCTATTTCAGCTAGATGTGTTACTTGATGGATTCAGATCTATTTTTATTTGCACAGTCACTCCTGAGTGCCTACAATCTGGCTGGGACTGAGCTACACACACAGGAAAGCAGAGGAACAGTCAACATCCTTAAAATATAGTAAACACACACACACTTGAAGCATATGACACAAAATTAGATATAATTAATTATGAAAGCTCCCCAAATGCAATAATAACATAGGATAAAATGATTCTTCATGCAACCAAGTTGCTACATAGGCGGGCTTTCAGGACTTCAGTCTCTTTGGCTGTTTTATGGCACATACCACCTCAGGCATCTGACAGAAAACGAAGCTTAACTGTGAGAAACACACTCACATACACAATTGTGCAATCCATATTAGGGGAGGGTGTTATGGATTCCCCACACCACATCTATAAATATTCCCCCTGCCTGGGAGTCTGTCAAGCCCAGATTAAGATATTTAACATTGCTAGGACTCTGCTCCAAATATAAGAGGCTTTGCTTCCTATAGTAAGTGTTGGTTTCAGCTTTGGTTGCAACTTTCTCTTAAAAACTTATCTTCTGGGATCCCTGGGTGGCGCAGCGGTTTGGCGCCTGCCTTTGGCCCAGGGCGCGATCCTGGAGACTCGGGATCGAATCCCACGTCAGGCTCCTGGTGCATGGAGCCTGCTTCTCCCTCTGCCTATGTCTCTGCCTCTCTCTCTCTCTCTCTCTCTCTCTCTCTGTATGACTATCATAAATAATAAAAAAAAAATTAAAAAAAAAACTTATCTTCTACTAAAATCCATCATGAACCTTTTCTTATCAAGAAGATAGCCTAGTTTGCTCTTATACATTGTTTTTTTCTTTGCTTATGCTGTCATCTCTCAATTATGCATTCACACATATTAGTGGTGCCTCAAAAAGGCATAATTTGGTGCCTCACACATATATATGGTGTCCTGGGAAACATCAATGAATAGACGGACCAAAAGCCCTGTCTTTGTGGAGGTTACATTCTACTCTACAGGAATAACTGACTTCTTCTTGCCCTCCCCCATCCTGCCAATCTGTCAGACCAGGGTAGAGTCTTATCTCCTCTGTGAAAGGAAAATTTATTTCCTCTGATATTTTGTATTTTCTAAAATGTAAACAACTTGTTCAATCTTTAGCAAGCCACTTCCACTGAGTGTGAGCCTTCCTGTATCTAGTTATCACATCTACTTAGTTTGATGCAACAACCTAAATTCTCATGACCCTGCCATAATTATTTGTCTCCTCTGTGTAGTACTTTTTAGGTACTCAGGACATTTTGACTATCACAGTTAAGAAACCATCTTAAGAAAAATCTTGTATTAGTATGGCATTTTAACCTTTGTATTAATGTATATTATTCTCGTACATTCTCAGTATAATCTCTTCATTTATAAGGTAAGTAGGGGAAAGGGTATTATTCTAATTTTAAATACAGTAGAGTTAAAGGAAATTCAGTCACTTGCTCAAAATCACAGAGCAAATTAGTCCCCAAACTAAGAGTAGATTCGAAGTCTCTTGGGTCTTATCTTATGCTTAGTTCCCTCCACATTCCATAGGCCTCCAGTATTATGAAGCAACCTGCTAAGAAGCACAATCAATACTTTAGGCAGAGCAAAATGCAGTGTACAAGAACTTTCAATTACTTGTGAGGGGAGTGGGAGACAGAAGACTGCAACTGAAATCCGCAGGTAATTTAAAGTCTTCCATGTAGTTCAGCATCCTCCTCCACAAAATGGAGACAAGTGGCTGAATATGACACACTCCTTCCTCTTCTTTCTGATTTTATATTTATGTATTTTTTAAAGATTTTATTTATTCATGAGAGACACAGAGAGAGAGGCAGAGATACAGGCAGAGGGAGAAGCAGGCAGTGAGCCTGATGCAGGACTCAATCCCAGGACCCTGGGATCACTACCTGAGCCAAAGGCAGATGCTCAACCACTGAGCCACTCAGGTGCCCCTCTTATATTTATGTTTGTAAGGGACAATTCCAATCCCACTGCCCATTGCTACAGATCCATCTGTATGGAGCAGCTTACTTTGTGATCTTGAGGATGATTATAAAATTGTTTATATGGACTTCAAGTTACCTAAAGGGAAAATATGGCTAATAACTTCTTTCCTAATGCTTCATGAAATAATGGGGTTATACTGAAAATGTATGACATCATATTAGTTAACATAAAGTGAAAACCACCATATAAATGAAAGCTCCAATCCAAAAGCCAGTCCCAACAAGAGTTATTTCCAACTACCGATGCAGATATGGATTTTTCCCCTTTAGATTAACAGAGTATAGCATTCATTCTAAGGAACTGGTGCTTATGTAAGCCTTGTACTAAATACAGTCTTGCCTTCCCCCTTAACAGAAAAAACTATACAGTAATTCATTCATAAAGCCCTTCAATATTTTTAGTCATTTCTTTTACATGATCTCAGTAAGTTCTAAATAAAACCCATTAAATATTAGTCCAGCTGGATACTATCTATAGTTCCCACTCCTCAAGGGCAGTGGTAATTTACCAGTCAGTTAGTAAGAGTCAGGTCAGGAACCTTAGTCCTTCAAACTGTAGGTGCTGACTTCTCTACAGGGCTGCACCTTGTTCATTCTTATGGAAAGTGCACTCCAGTGAGAGCCTATCCTGTGTACATTGTCTTTCTACAGTACACACCATTAACACATAAGGAGCTTCAAAATACTTGATTGATAGATGAATTCTTGATTCCCAATAGCATAACTTATCATTTGATAGAGAAAAATAAGTACTTTAACCTCCGTTGTGTGTTTGTTTTCTAACCATCTACTGTCTGTTTTACCTAAGTGCAAAGTATGAGTTTAAGACATGAAAATATGTGACATTTAGGTAATGGGCATAATAAAAATTCTTTACATGTGATTACCTCATTAGACCATACCTTTACACTATGATTTTGTATACCCCAAAGTGAAGGAATGTGTTATTGTAAAGGTTATTATTCCTATTGAAAGCATAGATGTGTTTAAGAAGCAATAATGGTTTTCTTTAATGTGTTGAGAGGAGGGGTAGCTTGGAGACCTGGAGGCTGTCTCTCAGCTTCACGACTGAGGAGCTGTGTGACATTTGTCAAACCAATTAACCTCTCTGTGTTTGAGAGTTTCCATGTTTTTAGGAGGTTAAAATAATACTTGTTTTCTATAGCTGTCTACACCCACAAAATGAAAGACATGTCTTAAGGGAGCTAAGGCAATTATTCAGATGATTCAGGCTAAAATCAATCCTGCCATGGAAGAAAAGGAAAAAAAAACGTGTGCATTTGGACCTCAGCTGTCCAGATTGCCCGTCGACATCAATCAAATTCAGAGAATAAATGGTTCAACCCTTTGCTTCCCTTAGCTTGTGTTTTAAAAGCACCTTTAGGGGCATATTAGCTTGTTAAGACCAATGAGTGAATCATTAATGGCTTCGGGTCACTTAACATACAACCAAGAATATTTGAAACACAAGAAGGCTCTGGGTTACTGGAATTCCTGGGTTTTAAAGGACAGTCATCTCCTAAAATCACCTTCTAAATTAGCATCAAAGGGGCAGGGGAGGAAAAAAGAACCCAGACACAGTTTTCTGTCCAGTTATGTGCTTGACATTATGGCGGGTGTCTCATTCATCTGCTTACTTCATTCAGCTCTCCAAACAACAGTATTAGGTAGGGAGTTACAGGAGGAAACTGAGGCTCAAAGAGAGTGAGGAGCCCCAAATTCCACAATCAATAACTGATACCCCGGGGCCTGGTACTTCATTCCCCAGGTGTGGGCCTGATATGATTCAATAAAATTCAGTAAAAATCAGTGAATCCCTGCAAAGTGTCAAGCATGATACCAGGAGCTGAGCAGAGTAATGTAAATGAGGTATGGTCTTAGTATCATGGATTCTGACCTGCAAAAAGTAAGGGTCAACACACATTAACCTGACAGTAATATAGTATGAGCCATCAGCATGAAAATGCAGAGAGGCTGAGCCTTGGGCTCCTAGAAATACCTCTAAGGAGCACAGTATAAAAATATTGTCCCCGGGGCCTGGAATCTATTGTCCTCTTGTATTAAATCAAAGGTCAGGAGAAGAGTCTAGCCTAGGTGGTTCATTGTGCACAGCAGATAGAGCCTAACACTTAACAGCAACTTTGTAGTTTGAATACCAATGACACCTTTTACCATGTATTAAACATGGCACAAATTTCTGAACTTCTCTGAGCCCCCAGAGCCTGTCTTGGTAAAAGGGTAAGGGAAATGGTTGCTTCATTGGACTGTTGTACTTAGACAGAAATCATGAATGGAGAATGCCTAGTATATTACCTAAGCATGGTTAATACTAAAAAAGATGCCATTATTGGTCTGATTTTTTTCTTCTTAAAAAGAAATCTGATGGGAAGCTAACAAAAAGTCCATTAAAGTCTATCAGGGATTAAAGAGTGGATTCTTAGTCTCTGTTGGCTTTGTTGTTCTTTAATTAAATCATTCATGGAACAAACTACATATATATTTATATTTTATTATATTTTATCTGTAATATATTAATTTATAATTATATATAATAAATAATAAATCAAGTTACATTTAAATTTATTTATGTAATTTATATTTATATTAAGTTAATTAAGCATTATGAGTCAACCCCTGTTCTTGGCATATTGATTATTCATTACCTACCAAACAAATTCTGACATTCAAGATCATTTCTGTATTGGTTCTGGTTTCTCCTTCCAAAAGTAAAATGTGTCATGTCAACTCAGCTACCATCTGAATTCCTCTGGGCTAAGGGTCTTCCTTTTGTTATTCTGAAGTTTCTGTGCCCACAAACCTCACTCTGGTGCATAAAGTAGCCTTAAATAATAGTGCTCACCAATTGCTTTTGATCAGCTGATCCCTGCACTTTCCACCCAAACAAGAATGAGTGGAGTGTCAAGGTCAATTGAAGCCTCTTCCTCATAAACCAGAGTCTCTTCAAGATTTGAGAGCTGGGCCTTTTCCACTTAAAACTCTGACCGGTGCCTGAAATATAGTAAGCACTTCCATGTATTAATGGAATGAAATGTATACTGGTTGGAAGAATATCTGAATTCTAATTAAAATAACAATCAAGAGCCTATTTAAATAGGAGCAAAGATGTTAGAAATACAGAAAAACAGAAATAGAGTTGTTAAAGGACAATCCATTGGTTGTCCCTCTGCTTTGAAGTCTTTGTTAGTGGCAGAATTTATAAGTCAAGAAGATGTATACATGGTTATCAGTTTCTCCTAAGAATTATTAGCCAGCCACCAGTAGAGCCCAACTGACCCAAGTATAGAATATTGGTATGTAAAAGACACATGGCTTCCTTAATTAACAAACTGACCATGCAGATAACCTGGCCTGGCCCCATATATGAGAATCCAATCACAGGAAAGCAAGGCTGGATGTGTCCTGAATCCTCAGTTTAAATGAGACCCTTGGCACAGGAGTCATACTGGTTAAGCACTGTGAAATAAACAGGAAAAGATCTGCATCAGATCTTGGCCAGGATAAGTACAAAACCCTCATGACCTGATAGAGAACACAATAGAAAGGATATTTTACTGGACAATGGTAAATCTTGGTTGTAGATGAGGAGATATTGATTGGTGATATTCCAGTTGGATATAGAGGCAAAAAGTGTTTGAAAAGTCCCCTCCTACACCATGTTGAAATTGGGGTGGTGACAAGGCTCCCACATTAGAGGCATGCTCCCTAAAGGCCCCAAGCTAAGAATTGCAATCAGAGGACACAGATGCTTAACATGCAGTGCTGCAGCCAGAAAAGAGGCTAATGAGATTCCAGGCTGCTTGTCCACAGGGCCAGCCATCACAGTGTCACCAGGCAGGGAGGCTGCTGTCCCTCTTACAACCACTCTTCTGAAACCACATGTGTGACATGGCATCTGATTCTCAGCAGCTTAATAGTGACATTGTCTACTTAGTCTAGCCAGACTGCAGCAGGGGGACAGGGTGCTGATTAACTGGCTGAAAGGAGATGTCTTCTTGGAAGGAAGCAGAGGGTCTGTGTGTGCATTAGCAAGCCACAGTCACAGGAGGCATGGGAAGGAGACACATATGCAGGTCTCTGCAGCATGAACCAGGCTACTGAATTTGGACTGATGACAGTGCGGTAGATGTCTGAATTGTGCCACACAGATGTTGTCTAAGTTTCACGAAGTGACTTAGCCAAAAAGAATAGCAAAATGTAGAAGATACTGTTCCCTCATTTCCTGGAGAATTGGATTTGGTTGGCATTTGGCTTAATAGTTTCACACACACACACACACACACACACACACACACACACACAAGGATAAGCAGAAAACCTAAATATACATATGTCTATTTCTATGGCTGATGAAAGAAGTTCGTGGTCTTGGCAGGCCACGATATACTGTTGATGGAACAAGAACATGGTCCATTAGGACAAAGAAAATGTGGGGCACCCCTGCTCACTATGGAACAAAGACAACCTCTTAATCCTCTGAATTTTGAGTCCCATGATATGTCCTGTGAGCAACATTCACCCTTATGGGGACAGTCGAATGAAACAATAGATGTTGAACTTATTTTAAAACTTACAAATATTAAACACAAATGAGACACCTGTGTGTAAAACATTTGCATTCATTGTTTTGCTGGTCAATAGGTGTTCAAGAGAAAAAACTGATCAAGAACATCAGAGAGGAGGGGAGTCAGTGATAATAAGTAAATTGTCCTCACAGGAACAACTCCATTCTTGAAAGGATGATTCAAAAATTTCCATAATTATTAGAAAGGAGGTTAGAGGCCTAAAAATTTGGAGAGGGCCTGTTGATATGCCTAGTGTGCACATGTGATTTAGCAAATCTACTTAACTAACCGTCTGTGCTGGTTAAAATTATTCTCCTTCAAAACTGCCAAGGTGTGTGGGCCAGCCTCATTTATGCTCACAGAGATCTAAATGGTACAGGTGCATAAGGTGTGCATTAAACAACTTTCCTGTAATATTTACATAGATTTCAATGGAGAACAGCATCCCTTAGAATTGTTAATGTAGAGAATCAAATTCTGAGAATAATTCTAGAAGAATTTTTTCAGATGTATTTGAAAAAATACAACCTGTATTCAACCCAAATTGTATTAAAATCAGTTTATTGCAAGTTGGATCATTTTTGTTTTTTTCTACATGCAACAAATGTGAAAAGTAGTTTACTACAAATCTTTTTCTCTAGAGGAGAGCTGCTTGCATCCTCCCATGGAATCAATTTCTTTCTGTGCTTGTATCTCTAACGTGGGATTGGAAGAAGGTACTCTGGTATGCGGAAATTCAAGCTGGTAGCAAATAGGTAAGGGGTTACTTTGAGGGGTGGCTCATCCTCTCATAGAGTTGCCTTGCAGTATAAAGAAAACCATTTCTAACTTCCAGCTAATAAAATGATTTCAACAGAAGTATTTCATTTTCCTTCAGTGGCCTCTCATCACTAAGCAAAGCTACTGATATTATTACAACACTGCTATAGTAGGACGCCTAATTGAAGGCTGATGACATACATTTTGGCACTATATAAATTATTCTTAGTGAATTACGCGCTTCCCAAAATGCAAACTTAGAAAAATGTATTTGTTTTCGTTTCCTATATATATAATACCTGTCAATATATATTCTTAACTGAGCTTTTATATTATGAAGTGTACTACAGGGTGAGATCTTCCTCCATCTCAATCCCTGTCTGCCTTAAGTGTCCTCAACCTTCCACAGTTGGGAAAGGGGTGGCTGCATGTTATCTGGATGACTTCCACCGAGTGCTACCCAAGCCTCACTTCACTGCCCACTGCCAGTCATTTGTTTGTGGGGAGCAGGCTTGGCCATACTGTTCTTACAGCTAGATTGGAAACTTGAGAAGTAACAACAACGATGGCCTTTACTTTTCTCTACCAAAAGGTACTGCCAGCGAATGCCATTCCCCATATCATAGTTTGCAAAGAAAAGTGAACTAGTAGGTTTAATTTATGATAAAGGACTAATAATATCTTCAAAATTTCTTGGTCATATATATTAGTGAGCTTACTCCCTAAGGATTTCATTTATTTTGTGTGTACATCTCCTATATTCTTTCATCATTATTATACTCTTCTACTCGTTCATTTGCATGTATTTGGAGTTGTGACTTCCTCTCTTTTTTTCAGCTTTCTTCTGTTCTTCAGCTCAGGTTACCCTGCCTGCTAATTTGTAAAATCCCTTAGTGTCTACACAGGACTGAGCAGCAGGCTATAGGAAAACAGCAAGGGCCAATTCTCTTTCTCCGTCGACTATGGAGAAATGGAACTGCTAGAGGCCGTGAGATTTTAAGGAGTGCCCCGTTCACTTGAGCTACATTTCTGTTCTTCACTACAGATTTTATTATGTCAAATGGGAAAATAACTAGCTTGAATTCTTCTTTTCAGACTTTGATTGATTATTGGTAATCATAGTTTATAAAAAGGTTACTTTTTGTTAGATGCCATTTTGAACAGATTTGTACACTTGTGTGTGTGTGACTGTAAGAACCTGGTAGAAGGGAAGGTCAAATAAACATAAGACAAGAGATATAGAATCAGCAGCTTAGTCATGACATTAGGAGACTATATGGTAGGAAATACAGAAATTTATTTTGCAAATAATTTTTAGGAAAGCAATAACTCTGTCTAGATTCAATTTTTTCTGCTTGTTTTTCCTTTTTCTTCTCATCCTCATCTGAGGTTATTTCCCTAGCTCAGTCTATTGGCTGTACATGTATGGCAAGCCTTAACTGAGGATGTTAAAGCAAGAACTGATGAGCCACCTTCTTCATTGCCCATCTTCATCATCAATGCTGCTGTCATTCCTCAGTGGGGGACAGTGAGACACAGATGTGTCAGTTATTTTGTTCTATATCAATATTATAAATTTTTCTCTTTTCCTGCTCAACCTACTCATAAATTATATCCCTGTGGTCATTTATGGGGATGAGCAAACAAGGAGATGAACGTATCAGCATAGACATCTTACCTTATGTCTGCATTTAAAACAAGTAAGCTTGATAGAATTGTGCACCAAAAGGAGTAGATTTTACTGTGTATGAGATATAGCTCAGTTTTTTAAAAAGTAAGTATGTGTTTCTTTTCAATACATGTTAATAGAGGATCTCCTATTTGCTAAGATCTGGGTTCAGTTGTCAGGGTATGAGTTAGCATCTTTGTTCTCCTATGTTTTTACTCTTTATTCCTAATAGCTAGGATTTTCTGAAAGTAATTACTGACACAATGACAGAAATACCATTACTTTCCAATATTCATCAGTATGAACTTGAGACCCTAATGTTTTAGGTTTACCTTAAGTCTGACCTCTACCAATAAGCCTTCCCTGACCAAACTTTCCAAACAATTCTTTAAAGAGAAGGGAATAGTTTATATTTGGGCAGCACCTCCTAGTTAAAAAAAATTGAAGTGTCACATGTTACCATAAAATTATTATATCTACTTTCATATGAGGAAAGTCAAAAGCCCAGAAAAGTTAAAGAACTTGTTCTACTATACAGCTCACTAGTAACCCCAACCCAGGGCTTCTACCTCCACTGTTCTACCACATATTATCACCTCCCAGATGTCCTATTCTAAATCTGACTTAGTCTGAGGCACTTGAGGACAGCACAGTGTCTTTTCCTCTCACAAGAGAACTTTTATGATTAGAGGGCCTAAGAGTAGTCATTTCTTTTCCACCTATAGTGTGATCTGAATATGAAATGATGGTGGGGCCCCAAAGAAGGGCACTGTGAGATTATGAATATGAGTGTCCCCACACACTGGATATATGAATATAAATGTCTCCATACACTTTCTCCATTTCCTTTGCATATTCACTTAGCTTTTGTTCAGCTTCTTTAAATCAAGCTTTCTCTATTGAACATCCTTACTTCTATTTTTTCCTCTTTTAAGTTCATCTTCTGGAAGTCTTCCAGTCTACTCATATCTCTCATTAACAAAAATTTCTCCTCCCCTGAAAAATTGTCTCTAAGGAAATCAGGTGATTGTATCCTCCCCCATCTTTGAATTTCTATTTATCTTTACTCACTCATTGTTTGCTGTTTATTTCATGCAGAGATTTGTGATATCTTTAAAGTTATGGTTATATATTTTTCTGTTTCATATACACAATTAAAACTTAAACTCAGGTACTTTTTGATAACTTGATTATCTCTCACTTAGACTTCCCTTTTGTATTGTTCTGTGAAACTTTAAGCCAAATATTCATTTTTAAACAAAATTTCTGCTGAACCTATACATAACAGAATCTGTTTTCTTACTTGTAAGAACCTGAGCCCAACTGGATGGGTGATAAAAGCCACGCACTGAATGTTTCCCAACCTATCTAGAGTCAGATATTAATCCATTGATTCCATAAATCCATACTGAGCTCCAAGTTTGTGAAGACCCTGTGCTGGGTCCTGCTGTTATGAAAGATTCAATCCTGCCAAAATACAAGATATCAGTTATAAACACTTGTGATAAACTTTGACCAACTGATTCACAATCTTCCTCACAGAAACTTCCACATCCAGGTGTATATACAAACATTGGCAAATGTGCTATTTAAATAACTTTATCAATTTCTATTTCTTTTCTTAAATTCACATTTTAAAGTATGCTAGAATAATGGTGAAATCAAGGGAAAAACCACATTTTTTCAACCATTTTTAAAAGCATGGGTGTCCTCTGCTTCCCTCTACCAACACACTTTCATTCCAAACAACGCAGTCTGATTGCCTTTCAGTATAAATGCTCACATCCCCAAGGAACAGGAGGAGCCAGAGAAGCAGCAGAAGAGAGAAGCAGCTGAAAGAAAGGCATTGGTACCCTAAGGGACAATTTTTATCTCAGGAGAACTGACCTTTTAGAGAAAGCAAATTGAATTATCTTTCTCATCCTTTACTTTTCCTGTGACATCATTAAAATGCACGTAACATACCAACACTCGTTGTTTTGTATTCATAACCTTAAACTAAAATTAATCAGTTGTCACAACGACTTAACACATTTGTTAATGGTTCCTAGCCAAAAATCTGTATTGTTACAAGAAAAGCAGCTTTATGTATACACCCTTGAGATAAACAACAGAGGAGAATTAACTGGTGGACATTGAACATTCTTTACTCCTGTTCAGAAAGTAGCCATCATCATTCTCTCTTCTGGTTTTTGAACTAGTGTGTCTGTTTTGATGTTTGACAGGAAATTTGGTGCTTTGACAGGAAGAAACTCTTTTTGTTTAAGTCCAATTAAGATAAATTAGATCCTACAAAGTTTTAAAAAAGTACATGAATTTAGCTAATAAGCATTTATTAAGCCCCAGTTAGGAGCCCAGACATTACCATGGATCCATTATTCATGACATACATTGAGAATTTAAGGAACTGGTGAAGATTTATTTATGAATGACTCAAAGCTGCTGCCTTTGAAAAAGTCATATAGTTTTGTCAGGCAAAAGATGAATAAACAGTTAACTCACACCACCATGCTTTAAGTGCTTTAAACAAGGTAAGTATATTCCCAAAAGATGAGGTTTGGGAAACCAAGAAAGGATATTTCTAGGGACTCATCAAAGCTGGATCTTTCATGGGCCTATGTGGCCTATCTACTGTAAGTAGGAGCTGCCCTGGAGAAGATGATCTGAGAGATCATGCCAGGCAGAGGCAAAAGCAATGCCAAAGCCCCAAGAGGTGTGTTGAGGTGAAATGGCATTTTGCAGATAGTTCAAACCACTGGAGAGTTTTAGACAAGAGCAGGACCTGATCTGATTTCCATTTATAATGCAATCTCGCCAGCAGAGAGAAAATTTTTTGGAGCTGAGCAAGACCAAAGAAGAAAAACAAAATTGGTTCATTTCTTTGTGCTCCACTTGAAAGATGATGATGATGTGGCTTCTGTGAAAAGAGTGAAGTTGAGGGTAGGAAGAAGTTGTTGTATTCAGCATATGTGAAGGAGGAAGAAGAATCAACATGATTAGCTGGATGACCAAGTATGTGTGAAAAGCATGTAGATGCAAGAAACATGTAGCCTCCACTCTCCAGTACTTTATATTCTATTTGAGAAAACACAAAAAAATTTAAGCCTTGATATTTTTAAGCAATTTAGTGTTGTAGAAGTAGCTGAACTTTGTAATTAGCTAATATCCTGGAATAGCATTTATTAGCCATACCCTCGAAATAGTTACTTGCCATGTTATGACCACTAATGTATGTAAAATATGTAGTACAAAGAGATAGTCTAAAAATTTTAGTAAATATTACCATAAAATGACTGGTATACTATTAGGAAACAAACACTAATTATATGTTAAACAGTTAAAACAAAATGGTTAATTAATTTAAGACTTTTTTCATCTTTTATAAGTCTCCAAGGGAGAAAGAAGTCCTTCTGTTATGCAATTAGGAAATTGAACAGATGTATTTATGTTTCAGAATATCTCAAGGCAATGGATTGCTCACCTCCCTAATCAATATTTGATTCCTATTAGTCAATAAGTTCTTTCTTATGTCTGACCATGATCCCTCCAATTTGTTTAAGCCCTTTTGCTTTTACTGGATTGGCTAAGATTTCTATTTGGTCTACCAAATGGAGTTATACTCTTTGTAGGAAGTGACTTATCAATATTATCTCAGGCATCTTGCTGTGCTGGGACTATGGCTATTTTCCTTTTCATAACTTTACTTGAAGAACATCCTAGCATATATCCTTAATACTTGTATGTTTTCTAAATATACCTCAGATAGTCACTACTATAGATGAGGAGGAAAAACAAAATAATTTATCTTTATTTTTCTGAAGTTTTCATTTCTGCTTCTAATTTAAAACCTCCTCTCAGATAAATAGATATGGATGTTTGTTCTAAGCAACACATTCACCAAGTAAGAATGCGGTGTTTCTAGTCAAGTTGCTCAATATCCTGAGTACACAGGAAGGTTTGCCTCATGTTCTAGACAGGAACCCAAGGCAAAGGAAAGACCTGACTTGTTTATATCACACAACACTTGGATGCCCATATTTAATTCATCAATAAGCCAGAACATGCCTTACCTAAGGAAATTGTAAGTTCATTTTTTTTTTTTTGTTTTTATTGCCTCAGCCTTTTCCTTTAGGGGAGATCTTCAGCTGGCCCACATTTTCTTAAATTTTTCTATTTCTGATCAATTTTTCCCAGGAAGGGATTTTGTCTAATGTAGGTATGTATTTCAGACTGGGTACTACAACTCTCTGGGAGATTTTATTTTAGGCCCTCTCCATATCTGTGAAATGGAAGGTGTTGTTCCATTGTGAGGGATCTCAGGCACTAACAAGCAGTCAGTGAAGCTCATCAAGGGAGTAATAGGGGTCCTCCTCCCCACAGCCCTTTAAATGCTGCCATTGAGCCACAGGCTATTCTGTCTCTATATAAAGAAAGTGTACATCTGAATAATGACTCAGTTCTTCCCTCCAGCTGTTAATGTTGGCAACCCACAGAGTCTGAATTTAGAATCCAGTGCAAACTCTGAGGGTATATCCTTTAAGACAGATAACATGAATGCAGCATCTGATGCTGTATGGTCAGATCTAGACTTGAAACCTGGATTTTGGCCTACTGATTGCTGGGGGACTTTTGGTGAGCTACTCCGAGCTTTAGTACCCTCTTCTATAGTGTGGGAAGTATAGTCCGTATTTCATAGGGTTGCTGTAAGGATCAGATGAGTGTAGGGATAAAGTTCCCAGTCTAGCACAGTGCCCAGATTATAAGGCCTTATTAAGCCTTCTACTTTACTTCTTCTGAGTCAGAATTTGTGAGCTTTGGCTAACTTTTCATTCTAGTTTCTGTCGAGGGTCTTAGTCTCTGAAGCATGGAACAGTACTTTGGGTGTGTGTGTTGGGGGGTGGAGTACGTAACAGAAAGTTATCACGGGTGCCTGCAACTCATCATAAATTCAATATGCCACAGCCTTTCTAGTAACCTGTAATTTATACAGCTGTGATCAATTATCGGGCTGCCTAAAGGAAAGATACTCAGATACCTACAGTTATGAAACATCCAACATAAATGTTTACTAGTGCACTCACATCTGTGTCTTCCTAAATTTTCAGTGGCTTCTAGGGATCCATAAATTCATTTAGTCTACTCCTCTGGCTCTAGGCAGAGCTTTACATGCTTTGACCAATCTTCAGTCTAGATTGCATATGAGAGAGACATTGACTATGATGTATCACATCTGTGAATCTATCTCATGATAGACATGTGTATAAAAACACGGCTCTATAAATATCCCCTCAAAAAGGTCTGGCCCAAAAGCAAAATTAGAAGTATAGTAATGGCATTTGCTCAGAAACAAGATCAAAATGTTATCACAATGCTGAGCAACAGCTGAGACTTTCTTGTTAGACCAGAAGATTCCTTGAAGCTGCTTCAGATAAAATAAACAATAACTTCTTTTCCATACATCATAACTATAAAATTAAGTTATAATTGTATTAAGTTATAAAACTAACCATCATGAAGCTTTCATTTCAATTCTCTATATTTGGTGGTTTTTGTCTAGGATTCACAGATACAAGGATTCACAAGTGAAAAGGAATGGTTGAAATACCAGGGGTAAAATACACATGTATTGAAAGTGAAGACATGATAACAAAAAATCTGCTCTTTCACTTCTATAGCTCTATGTTTCTGTCTGCAAGACTCTGGTGTGTGTGTGTGTGTAAGAGCGCATGCAATTGTGCACAAGTGTGCGTGGAGTGGCCATCTATTCACAACCACCGTCCTGTAAACATTTGCTTTCTTAAGTCCACCCACCTCACTGGAATAAAATTATTTAAATTATTCAGCATCTAAAAGCACTAAAATGCACATGGGCCCAGTTGGCAGTTATTTTATGCCTATTAGGCCCTGCAGCCCACAATAAAGAAGGAGGGAGCTGGGTTTCTTCCAGCATCACAATGACACACTGTTCACACATCAAACATTATACAACAGAGGCAGTTGATGTTTATGGGTTCCTGTTTGCATGATGCCACTTTGGTTGCTCAGCTCTGAGGTTTCCTTTGAAGGGAGAGGGAATGGAATGTGTGGAAATGTTGATAGTAAATTCCACCCTCCCTCCTTAGCAGAACTAAAGGGTATAATTTCTAAAATGGCCTCATCTGAAATTTAGATAACATTTGACTCTTCTCATCCCTCTGTGAGACCTCTGTCCAGAGATAGAGGAATATTCACAGAATTCCCTGCTTTATTTCTCACATAGGACTCTGAATAATACTCAACCTGAGCATGCTCATGTTTAATGCTTTTTTATGGAAGCAAATTTGCATTGGTAATAACCAGGATATGGATCTGTTATGTAGTTTTCTACTCTCCCTTACCCAAGGACAGATTTCTAAGGTCTCATTGAGAAATAAAGTTTAGAAGGAATGGGTGCAGGAGATGGGGCAATACAGTTTTCTCTGCATTTCTCCTTGGGTAAAGCCAAGGGTACTTGAATGCCTGTAGAGTTTATGCCCTTGGTATTGAATATATTAACGTTCAGTGTGTGTGTGTGTGTGTGTGTGTGTGTGTGTGTGTGTGTATGTGGTGTATATACATACTAAGGATACGGTGAGTATTTACTACCACATAGTCATTGATGCATTACAGTTTATAGAGTCAAACTCATCATTCATACAAGTAATATATTCGTACAAATTGGACAAAGTAAGAAGAGGAGCCACAAAAATGATTGAGGGGATGAATGAAGGCCCTAACATACGAGGTGAGATTAAAAGAATGCAGTGTGTATAGCTCCGTGAAGCTGCTGCTAAGGAACTTTGGTATCACAGCCTCTGCCTCAGGGCTGTAAACCCCCAAAGAGGAATTTGCAGGCTAGTAAAAGGGGCATTACTGAGAAGGAAATGAGCAGAGAGGAGTTGTCTGCATATCTGGGAAAAAAGTTTGTTGGAGTAGAAGCTATTAGGCAGCAGAATTACCTCCTCAGGGAGACAGTGGAGTCTGTGACCCCATTATAGGAGACATAAAAGCCTGGTGGGATGGTCCAGTTCCCCAATATGCTGTAGGGAGGGCCTCCTTTCAGCCCCTTGATGACTCCAAAGGGCTGGAGGATGGAGTGCGACTCCTCCATTTCTTACCATTTATGGTTCCAGTTTGGTGCTGAGATGAATACTGAAGGCAGGATGCCCCACTACCCGGATCTGATGCCAAGGTTAGATTTTATAATCCTCTGATACATATTTAGGTATTATCATCAGACTCTTTTCTTAAACCTTTGATATATGTAAATGAAAGAAAACCTCTAGGTTGCTTTGGAAACAGCATCATTTGACGTACACTTTAATCTGGAGGCATTTCCCCAAATATTTTTTAAAATGTGCATGTATGTCCTGTGGGGAGTCGGGTAGAAAATGAACCTGTTTGAACTGCAATTCATCTCAAAGTTAACTGTTTTTATGCAGCCTATGTTCTGTGTGTGCATGCCAAATCTGCAGCCATGCTAATGGAATATTAATATATTCTTACTAGGCGGACAGATCGAGGTTTGAAAGGAAACAAAAAAAATGAAAAGAACAAATGAAAGAAATTGGAGCCAGTTGGATTGTGGGGTCGCAGCCACAACCCCCCGGGGGGAAGGACAGGGGGAAAGAGAGGCAGTGCTTTTCTCTTTATCTTGCGAGCAATTACTGGCAATTTGTTCTGGCCAGTAAAACTTCTGATATTATCATGGTTGCTGAGTAATTTATCATCAAAGTTTAATGTGAAAACAGGTGACTGTGTAATCACCAATCTAGGAACAGAAATAGAATCGTTATTATTTCTGCCTGAAGAGAGAGATTTTTTTTTTCTGTCAATTGACTTAACGGCCAAAAGGCTGTTCATCATATCACCATGAATTATAAAACCTCTATTAAATATTCATAAAAGTTTTGAAATGAATGTGTGATAGAGATGAAAGCTGGGCTAATTTAAATACCTACCAGACCTGTCTTAATTACAGAGGTAAAATGAGATATAAAAATTATAGTGGCAAAGAAAAAAAACTTGAAACAGTTCATTCCATACATTATAGAAAATGCCTTTGCAAGCCACCGTACACAAAGCTCACTGGGCAGCACTGATTTCCATTTCCCTTAAAGCATTACTGAAATGCAGTTGGTGATGTCTTTCTTCCACAGGAAATAGAAGAGAAGCTTCTATGAAACTTTAGGCCAAATGATTTGTGCTGGCTCTCCGAAATGTAAATAAAAATCCTAACTGTAGAAGCACATCCATTTGCACCTGCTCAAGTCCTTAGGAGGAAGAAAAATAAAATCATGTGAAGCTGAATAGAAGTCAGGATGTGACCAAAAGAATGCAATAAAAATTTCCTCTAATTTTTCATACTATGATTGTGTGGATTTCATGGACTTGTGGAAATGACACATAATCTGTTTTGTTTTCTTTTGTTTTAAGCTTGAGCTATTATAGCCTCTGCTGCCATCTCCAGAGGTGGTAGAGGAGTCCTTAGAGAATCAATCAGAAGCCAAGATATATTCATGTTCCCAAATAACCTCAATCATAATTTGCTATGCAAAGGCATTTCCTGTTCTTCCACAAATCAGGATAATAGGAATGCAGTTATAATTTTGATCTTCTATCTTCAGGCAAATATCAAACGTGACATTAAAAGCTATATTATTTGTGAATTGATCATTAGAACTAATTTGTATATATCTCAAAGTGATCCCATGCTCTCAACTATTTCTTTAACTGAACACAGATGTTTTTATGGGTATAAAAAGGAAAGGAGACGAGAATACTTTGGGGGGCATAGGTCTATGTTATATCATGATGGACTCTCAGTCTAAAAGTCAGGTACCAGCTGGCTTGACCTTGAACAAGATGCTTCACCTTACTGAGTCCCAGTGTTGACATCTGTAAAGTGAGGGGATTAATTTGGTGGTGGCTAAAGACCCATCCAACTCTAAAATTCTGTGAGTCTACAATTATAAATAGGATGATAAGATGCTCTCTGGCTCTTAGGCTGCTACCCAGGAGAATGAATTCCAGTTTTAATTTCCTTTTTGGTGATAGGAAATCTGAAGACAGGCAAGGTTAAATGACCCACCCGGAGGCCCAGAGCAATCAGTGATGGAATCACAGCCTCAGCTCGCAGTCCTCGTTCCTGGCTTCCAGTTTTATCAGCTTATTGAGACTGAGTCTTTGAGGATGTTTGTTACCATCTTATTGGCTTATTCATATTGACATCAGGATGATACCTTTGATTCAGTGGAAATTCCTATTTTTAAAAATAATTCATAAGCAGATACTGCCTATTTAATGAAATTTGAGGTTCTTTAGCAAGCATATTATGTGTGAGTGTGAGTGTGTGTATGTGTGTGTGTGTGTGTGTGGTGTACAACATATATTGCTTTGCATTTATTTAATGTTCTTTAATGCCCTATTACCACAAATAATCTGGAAAAGTTTACATTGAAAACACAGAAACAATATTAGTAAACTCCAAAGAGAATATTTTGGGCTTGGAAGTTGCTGAGAAGCATTAGAAACAGATGGTAAAAATTTATATTACTCTCTTCTTTTACCTTCCTTCCTTCCTGTCTTCTTTATATTTTCAAATTTTAACTTAATTTAGTCAATTTCTTTTTTCTATTTTTAAAATTTCTTTCTTATTAGTCTGCCAACAGCCTTCCCAAGCATTGCTTAAGCGTGTCTGATCACTTCTCTTAACCAAAGCATTCTATCTCTTGAAGCACCTCAGTAAGCTAGGAGCTGGCATCCAATAGTAAAGATGCCAAAAGTCAACCTGTAATGACAGTCAACTTTTAATGGCTTCCAAAGATAAATATACCACACTCAGATCAGTCCTGAGCCAGAGTCATATATATATATGATGGAAGCCAAGCCTAAGTTCAGCTTGAGGTTGAGATTTAGTTCCTAGGTCAGAGTGTTGTAAGGAAGGGCAGAGGAAGGAAAAGGACCAAAAAGTAGAAGCAGAGAAAGGAGAATGATGTCACTGAGACACAGAGACACATTAGGATAGACTCTGTGATGACAATGACGGCAATTGTATACAGTGGTTGTAAACCGTGGCCATGGAGGCACCCTCAGTTTCCAAGTCTTATCTTCAGTTGCTCTATATGTCCTCTCATAATTATCAGAAATTTGATCCAATTTTTATTTCAGACGAATCATCATCCTACACACATTTTCATACCCAGATAATATTTCAGGACCTAAATAAAATGTCTGAGGGTTGCTTGATATAATGTTTAAGCTATTTCTTGCATAAAAAACAACTCCAAAACTTAGCAGCTTGAAACAACACATATTTTCTTATTTCTTATGATTTGTTGCTAGACTGAACTCACTTGAGCAGTTCCTCCAATCTCCATGACGTTGTTGATTTTACTGTTATTTGAGGGTTCAATTGTGCTTAATCTTACATGTGTCATGTTCACTACATGACACATGACTGGCAATTGGTGCTCGTTGTCCAGCCAGACAAACTAACAGAACTATGGTTCTCTTCCATACAGACTTTCCATGTAATTTGGCTTCTCACAGCATGGCAATGGGTTGCCAAGAGCATTAAAGCCCAGAAACTTCTGTCCCTTTTAAGCCTTAAGCTTTGAGTTAGCTCAGTGCCACTTCTACCCCATTCCATTGGTGAAAGCAAGATACAAACTCAGCTCAGGTTCAAGCAGATGTGGGTTCAAGCCCACATCTACAGCATGTGATGCACAGTTCTTTTCTCTACAGTGGGCTCACTGACAGAACTGGGGCGGGGGGGGAGGGGGGAACACCATGAGCTTCTCTATCCCAACTGTTGGATGGAACCTGAAGAACTCAGCTGATTCGACAACCCTCTCCCAGGCAAGATACCCACCAGAAGGCTTGCCCATTCTAAAAGCACTCCAGAGCAAATGGGATTCCACTCTCTACAAATATGTTGTATTAACCAAAATAGCATTTAACTCATGGCTCATTTCCATTATTTCTTTCCTTTCTAGGGATGAAAAAAAACCTGGCTAATGCCCTTCTTAAAATGTCCTTCTTGTATTTGAAAACAGGATGGTTCTATATGTATAATTTGGCTTAGAAAGATATAAATACTACACTTAGCAACAGGTTGCTAATTATTTTTCAAGTAATGACAACTTCATTTTTGTTTTTGTTTTTTTTTTCCAAAACTCAACTTTTGGGAAGGCAGTCTCAGATCATGTAAAGATTTGACTTGTTTAACTTCTTCTACTTAAATGTCTATTTAATACTGTTCAGTAATGTTTGTCAACTCTGAGTCAATCCTTTATTTTACCCACAAATATCTAAGACATGTATAAGCAACAGGCTATCCTCTTCCTATAAAAAGTAATTTTTAGGGTCTACTTTAAAACACTAGTTGGGGTTACTTTATCACAGAAATGATGACACTTAGCTGAGGGCTCAGAACATAAGGGTAGCCAAATTTATAGCCACTCATTTTTAACTACCTACTTCACCCACTGAGGTCTTTTATCAGCATGCTTAAGGTTGGCAGTCCAGCTTTAGGTCTGATGGAACCCACTAGATCCAGGAAATGAGACAGCTGATGTTGAGGAAACTTGATGTGAACATACACTATGTTTTGTGCTTGGATATAATGGCATATTTAAGCTGCAAACCACCATAGTCATATGCCATGTGCAAGCTGCAAATCAACATATTCTTTCACTATGTACAAGCTAAGATGTGAGGGCTTCATGTCCTTGAACTACAAATGACTATTTTTAGATTCTTTTGACCATTAGATTATTTGTTCTAACATTGAGCCCAAATCACTCTTGCTTTTGGTTTCCCTGTATTATCCTTAATTCTACCACTTAGGGAGATAACATTTTATTTTCTCACCTTCATACCTCTAATCTTCTATCTATTCTTACCTCATGATTTTGTCTCATATTTCATAAAGAAATTAGAAAACTTCCAGACAGCAACTTCTTTAGCTATCAAAGGCCAAAGCTTCTACCCAGGTGCAATAGTAAACCCATAGTCACTGCCTGCTTCACTGGGTCACTGGCAGTCTCTTGAGCCCGTAGCCCAATCCAGATATTGCCTCTCTCATCTGCTCCCCTTAAAGTAAAACAATTCAATTTTTCTATATCCACGGTACCAGATTCCTCACTTCTCATTCTGTCTTCAATCTATTCCACTCAATCTTTCACTACATCCAAAGTCAACTATTGATGTTAGTAACACACTCCATCATGATAAATCCAAGGAATACTTCTCTGTCCTTATTTAGAACTGTAGCAGCCTTTTACATGGTTTCCCACCCTTTCCTTTTTGGAATATTTTTTATAATGGTAGAGAAACTTTAGGGACATTATGTTCTCTTGGACATTTTCCTACTCTCCTGGAAACTACTGCTAGCTCCTGTTTATAGGCTCTTCATTTATTGCCTGACCTCTAAATGGCAGAGTGCTCCAGAGATCAATCCAAGGTCCACTTCTCTTTTAAAATTTAATTTTTATTTCTAGCAAAACATGAAGCCATAAAAAACTCAAATTGTACTATAAAACAACTAAAAGCAACATGTACTATCCCATGCCTTTCCCGAACTCCCAACTGCACTCCCTGGAAACATCTACTTTCAACTTGTAATGGTTTCTTATGGCAATTACTTCCATTTTTTAAACATTTATCTTACAACTTTTAGATTTATCAATTTTATATATTATATATTTATATCCCCCCCCCCATGGAAGACAGTTATTTCACTCTCTTACTCAGTGTCTCTATTTATACTTCCTATCCTTCTCAAGAGTTATATTTAAAGAATGATTATTTTTATCATTTAATTTGTGGTTGCTATTAAACAGTGCTGAGCCAAGTAGTATGACAGTATTATATTTTGTTTTGTGTACCGTTGCCTTTTCTGGCACCATTCACTTGCTCATTGTTCTATCATTACTTTGGTTTTCTATATCATTTCTCTTAGTTGTCCCCTTTCAAATTCTCCAGTGGGATGAATAAACAATTATTAATATTTCTTCCTGGAGAAGTTGCAGTTACACTTGAAGCCCTTCCCCTTGTAGACAGTGTCTGGTCTCAGCAGGAAATAGAGTAGCAGGGTTCCACACTTCATAAAATTTTACCCCCAACTCATCATGATATTGTAATATTCTTCACAATAGCAGTTGCATTTTGGAGCCCATTAAGACAATCAAATAAGAAATACTTATTATAAGCAATCTCAACTAAAGAAGGTTATATGGATTAGATGATTGGGTCTATATATCAAGAGAGTCTAAAATTCACTCTATAAAATTTTTCCTTATAGAGCCTACATAAAAGTGGTACTATCCTTGTTTGGATAACTATATCTTTGTGTTTTTCTTTGTAATAAGTTTGAGATAAAAATTTACATGTTAAAATATTCAGGAATTACTTATGGTTTCGGTAGTGATAACAATAATGATATTGGACAAGATGAGGAACATTGGGAATTTATGGTTACCACAAGGGTAGGTGAAGTGTGCTTGCATGGCTTTGACTTTCTCAGTTCTCAGTTTAATGTGTAGACTCAGGTAGTTTAGATAAATTAAAAAAAAACAAAATGTGAATATATGAACAGTTATATGAGCAGATACAATTTGAACACTGGTGCCTTCCAGAAGAAAGAATAATGAGGTCACCATACAGAAGAGAAGGAAACCTGCCATTTTTGCACATGTATTTTGCTTGAAAACAACAACAACAACTCAGGACTAACACAGACCCTTCTCTTGCCTTTGCTCTACAATCATTATTCTTGCCATCAACCCAAAATGAAGCACGAGGGATCCCTGGGTGGCGCAGCGGTTTGGCGCCTGCCTTTGGCCCAGGGCGCGATCCTGGAGACCCGGGATCGAATCCCACGTCAGGCTCCCGGTGCATGGAGCCTGCTTCTCCCTCTGCCTGTGTCTCTGCCTCTCTCTCTCACTGTGTGCCTATCATAAATAAATTAAAAAATTAAAAAAAAAAAACAAAAAAAAAAAAAAAACAAAATGAAGCACGAACTTTATCACATTTAGTTGTCTCATAAAAAGGACCAGGAAAGTGAAATGATATTTCATAGGAGTTCATTGGAGTCTTTATAATATGCTATTTTAATATGCATATGTAAACCAAGCATCTCTGGGTTCACAGAAAATGAACTATAAGAACACTAGCTTGTGCTGTTACATATTAATATGTACTATAAATAACAGCGATCATTAACAAATATTATAAAGCATAAAAGTATATAAGATATGCCCTTTACCTTGTTATCGATTTTTTTGTGTGTTATCAATTTTATATAGTCCCTCTGAATTTCTTTGTGACCTCACTTAGGCAGCACCAGGGCACAGGTGCTGAAATGTGGAAAAAACTTTCCTATCAGGAAATAGGGATGCTTGAGGGCCACTGGAATTGATAGCTCTGGACCTCTTAGAAGGCTGGGAAGAGAATGGACTATCAAGCACAGATTCTTTAACTGCTAGCTCCTGTTTATTGCTGAGGGCTCTCCATTTCCCTCCTTCTCCCACCCAGTGATATGACCAGTGTATTTCTTGGTTACAGAGAGTCCTTTTCTCTCTTGCATGGAGCTGAACAAAAAGTAGAGAGTTTCCTGTTGTTTCCCTAATTTAGCACCCAAAACAAGAGATAAACTCTTAAAAAGACCATTATGCTCAGACATAGCCAAAGTAGATTGTAAATCAGTGCAATAACTTGAAATTCATCAAACACACATAAGTATTTAAAGACAATTCTCTGTGCTAGAATGGGGATTAGGGAGGGGGAAATTCTGAATACTATGGGAAGACTAATGAGAAGTCAGAAAATCCCAGTCCCCATCCACTCCAATACTAATGATGAGAAATGACAAACACATGAAATAGTAGGGAAAGCCACACAGACTTACAATATCAAATGATGAACGAATGGTACTCACCAAAGAGAGAGATGGTGAAGGCACAGTCAGCTGAGTTGGAGTTATCAAGCAGAGGGAAGCATAGCATGTGAGGGGAAGAATGATTGAAGCTGGGTCTTACACAGAGTATGGGCTTAACTGGAAGTCCGGAAGGGGAGCATTCTGGACAGAAAGACTTGGAAACAAAGATTTAAGCAGGGAGTAGAGGCATATTTGATGAAGAGATGGAAGCAGAGTTTAAACAGTGAAATGGACAATGAGAAGCACAGAATCATACATCAGATGCGTTCCAACTAAATGACATTCAAAAGTTTGGATCTTGGTTTATAAGTGCTAACAAGGCACCAGAAGGTGATCTGGAATCCACTGTACAGGTGCTGGCTCTGAGGGGAAGAAATCATAGGCCCTACCTTGCTTGTGTTTGTCAAGGATCCATAAGAAGTGACCCATCCTTTGTGGTCACCCTATATATACCTCATCCTATACCTCTCACCCTTCACCTGGAGTCCATAGAACCATGGATGGTGGGAGTTAGGAGGGATGAGGATTTTAAAAGACAAAATGAATGTAAAGTAAGCATTCTGCTTTTCTGAGAGGATAGAAAAAGTCCTTATTTTGGGCGGATGTGAATACAGAAAATTTTCACACTAGTTTTGGGTGAGGTGAAAGAACATGATATTTTATTCCCAATGTCATTTTGGTGACTCCCTGAACTTAACATTTTGTCTGTTCATATACTTTCTCCATGGTCATGGACTCCAAGAAAAGTTGGCAATGCTAAGGGTCTCTTTATGAGGGAAAAAATTCCTTTGGTGACAATACCCCCTGTGCATTTGTTATTGTATTGCTACCTTTTCAGTCTTTAATAAGTGATGCAAGGTAAAAGACTTTTTTTTTAGAGTCCACTTGGCCATCTAGTTAGCAATTAACTAACTATTGTTCATTGAGTAACCATTAACTGCACTGCACTGGGTCAAGCACTTTGGAGGGATATATAAAAACTCTATCTCTGCCCTCAAACATCTCACTTAAGTATCTCAATTAATGATCTCAGCTTCTAATTCCTGGGAAGCTGAGATCATTAATTGAGATACTTAATATTGTGGCATCATTTGAAAAATGTATATATTAGAAGTATTTTCAGGGTTGATAGAAAGAAAAGAGACTCTTTCCATTTGGAGAAGTCAGAAAAGGCATCATAAAAATTATTTAGAAGATGAATGATAAAGGCTATGCTATGGAGTAAGCTTGGGAAGGGTCAGATTGTGGGCAGCAAGTGCACCAAGTTCAAAGGGAAGCTGTGGCACTGGGCAGTAAGGATGCTAGATATGTTGGGTTAGGAATCAGAACTAATTACATAGTAATAGTCTCTATTTTTTAAGCACTTACTATTACTAAGCCCTGAGATGTATGGTTTTAATATACTGTCAATTTAATTTACCCAATAAATATATTAATTAAAAAGTAATAATATTCTCTAACATTCGTCACACCTTTAGATCCTCCAATCCTGGTCCTAAGTAATCACTATTTATAGTGGACATGGATATAGACTCTTGGCCCAGATGATTCACCCAAACTGATTGTGATACTCCCTTTTCACTCCTGTCAGTAATTGGTTTGAGGATAAAAAGGCCTAAGATAATTTGTGCCAATAATAAAAAGGCGATCATATTAAGAAGCTTTTAGCAAAAAAGTTTTTCACTGTCAGGCAAAGCAAGGGAAGCTTGCCTCTCTTTCCTAGAGGACAAGAATGTGTGCTTTCCAGGTGATGCTAACAGCATCTTGGGATGAGAGAGGAAGCCTATGTGAGGTCAGAGCCTACACCTACTGGGGCCATGCAAAAGAACCTAGGAAAAGGAAGCTAAGCACTAGTTGTAGCAGGCATGCTGCTTATACTCAATTACCTGTCAGGGCATCAAACAATGTTTTTCATGATTTTTAAAAAGATTTGATTTATTTATTATTAATTTATTTCAGAGAGAGACAAAGAGAACAAGCAGGGCAGAGGGAGAGAGAAAAATAAGCAGACTCCCCACTGAGCAGGGAACCTGATGCAGGGCTAAATCCCAGGACTTAGAGATCACTACTTGAGCAAAGGCAGATGCTTACCCAACTGAGCTACCCAGGCGCCTCTCTTATACATGATTTAAGGTCATTGGAACCTTCTTGAAACCTGAAGCTAAAAGCATTCTAACACATAATTTAATTCTCATGGCAACTCAATGAAGCATAGACTAACACAATCCCCACTTACAGATGATGAAACCTGGGCAAAGATATTGAAAAACTTGCCTAAAGGCATACAATTGTTAGATGTTGGAGCCAGGATTTTAAACAAGAGCATGTGAATCCAGAGGTCATAATCTTATTCCCTATACTATCCCGTCTCAGGACGAATGTAAGCAACATCCTTCTAGTGATGAGTAAGTTCAGATCTAATACTATTTACTAATTATAAACCTAGTGATGTCAAAAACTATAATTTTATGCTTGACTTCTAGACTGCCACTTTTGAAGAAGATAATGACCACCAGAATGATATCAGTAATGATGGTAATAGCTGATGTTTTGCATATTTAAAAAATATTTTATTTATTTGAGAAAGCGTGTGTGCATGAGCAGGGAGGAGGAGCAGACAGAGAGGGAGAAGCAAACTCCCTGCTGAGCAGGAAGCCCAACCAGGGCTTGATTCCAGGGCCCTGGGACCATGACCTGAACTGAAAGCAGATACTTAACCAATTCAGCCACCCAAGCACTGCTTTTTTCAAATTTTATAATGTTTATAATCCCTTTATAAAAGTTGATTTACTTTCTCTTTCCCAAAACCTTATAAGGTTATTATTCTCTCCATGTTAGAAATAAATATGCTGAAGCACAGTAAAATTAATGCCTACATTCACTGGCATCCAGAGCAATCATGTCCAGAGCACTGTGTCCAGAGTTTTGCAGTCATTATCTTGAATTGTTTCCATATCCCAATGGCAATGAAAAAAATGTTATCACCATTTTGTGGATAAGAAAAACTGAAGCACTGAGTTTAGTAACTTGAAGAACACATAGCTTGTAAACATAAGAGTTAAATTCAAACCATTCTGTCCCTCTCCAAGTCTCCTCCATTACTGCCTCAAGATTCCATGAATATGGATCATGAAGTACAGGAATCTTGGGAACCTGGGCTTTGGCCTTCTGGACTCTGCTTTGGAAAAAAACCACTTCTCAGCCTCACTTGGGATAGCAGGCACTCTGAGCTATAGAAAGTGCATCTTCCACTGATCCTTACTTATATGGAGATCCCTGAAGGCTGGCTCTCAGAGGGAGAGCCCTGAACAGTTTTAATCAAATTGGACATGTGGGGAGAGGAGCTTTCCTTGTGGTATTTCTATATTTCTTCGTCTGGCCCAGGTTACACACAGAATCACAATGGCGCAAGTCAACATTTCTATGAAGGGAAGAAAAAGAGGTCAGTAGAATTGCTCCTGTATTTCCAAAGGTCTGTGGCTTAGACAAGTTTTTATTCTGCGCTCATCTGATCTGTGTCAGCTCACCTCCTCTGTGGATGTGCACTGCCAGGTTGGTGGCCAATATTTGCTTTCACAAGACTCCGTTTCTTAGTGAGCAGAGATTTAGTGCAGCAAAAGAAATTTGTGTTGCCGATCCCATGCTGACACTGTTTCCCATCTATAAACCTTTCAACCTGTTAGAATCTGGGGAATGAACTTCAAAAATTATCTGCCATGACTAATAAAGCTGGAATTTGCATCACTCTGGGGTCTTGATTATTCTTTGATGGTTTGGGAAATTTTCATGTAAAAGGGAAGATCATATCTTAAAGAGTAGAATCCTAGAGTAGGGCTGGAAGGAACTTTACAGATGCTTCAGCCTTTCACTCTAAATACAGACAAAATGAATCTCAGAGAAGTGAAGTGTCTTGTTTGAATCACTGAATTACACAGGCTATTTTAATCAGATATTAGCTAAGACTCAAGGACTAGCCATTGGTCATACTCTTTCAAGTAAATTATATTGTACTTTCTGTTGTTCTATAAATAATTATGTATATAATCCAAATACCTACTTGTTTGTTTGCCGAATAATATGATAGCCTTAGGTAACATGTGAAAGAGAGTGCATTGTCAATGAATTGAGTAGAATAAGAGCAAAGAGAAGGACAAGGGCATACACAGTATGGTCAACCACAATTTGTTCTTTCTCTATCTTTCTCTCATTCTCTCCTTGCCTGTCTGTCTCTCTTTCCTGCTCACTTTTACAAGAAATACCTCAATTATCTAAAAATTACTTATTCTGATGTTTTAACCTGAAGAACATAGTTGAATATTAAGGTTAAAACACCAATAATCATAAACTTTATATAATGAAATCAAACTTTCACGTATACCTAGCTAATTTTATTAGACCAACAAGTGAACTATCTTGGGTATTCTACCTGCTTATCAAAGCCCACTAGAGGTGTATGTTTAACTAGAGGTGCAGAACAATATTAGCTACTAGCAAGAGGAGAAAAAAATTTGAAGTAGTAGTGGGCAGTACAACACTTGTAAGAAAGCCCAATACAGGACCAAATTACCCTAAAATATAGGGTAGTCTCATGCAGTATGTGAAGATAGGCAGTCCCTTCCTCTGTAATAAGGTATTTTATGATTATATAAAAACTCATGTTTGTGACATTAAGCATGCATTACCAAGATTTAAACTGTGAGGTTTGGGTTATGTTTAAGAAGGCAGGAAAGTAGCTTCTTCCCACTCGTCTCTGAAAAAAATTAAAAAATAAGAAAAAGAGAGAGAGAGAGAGAGAGAGAGAGAGAGAGAGAGAGAGAGAGAGAGAGAGAATTTAAATGATCACTGTCATTTACTTAGAAAAATTTAAACTTTTTCAGATTGCTGAATTTTTGGTTATTGCTGCACTGGTATAACACTAAATAGTGTTGAGTCCTCAGAAAAATCAAAGGGCTGAAAAAGAAGATATCTGATGAGAATCTTTATCTCTTGGATATGGGGGAAAATGTATATTAAGGCTCTTTTATGGTTAAATTTAAGGAAGCACATAGTTCTTCTCATACCTCCTCCTTCAGTGCAATTCTCTCCCCATCAGTCTCCACCTCCAATCCCTTTCTGTGCCCACTACATCAGCAGGTCCTGACTTGCCCAAACCCAGTGGTAGGAGTTTGGGAACATTGTATTAGGAAGGTGACTTTCTTTTTAGCAAGAAACTCTGATTTCTGAGAGAGATTTCCATTCTCCTGCTTTAGGACCACAAATAAATGTCATATTTCTGAAAAAAAAAAAGTGTGAGTGTGTAACTCAAATGAATACAAATTAAGGACTCAGTTCATTACTATGTGAAATACAACGATGCCCTATTGATAAAATATTAAACTTATAATGTTTGTATTGGATTCTCCTGAAGTTTCTTGAGGTTGACTCCACAACTCAGTTATGCAGTTTTCTTAACCTCAAACTTAATTTTTGTGGGTGAAGAGAGAGAAGCCCTTAGGGTTTTTTTTGGAGTTTCCTGGAAGGACAGAAGCTTATGAAGATATTTAAATTCTCCAATTCACACCAGTGTCTAAATTCTCCAATTCACACTGAAAAAAAAAGGGGGGGTTAAGGCTTTAAGAGGATTCTGGGAAGATGGTGAAAAAGCACCAAGACAACAATTGGATTAGCAGAATCTAATGGATTACTTCAGAACTCTGGAGTTAATTGAAGCCTTCCAACTTCCAAGGGAAGCCTCTAGTGGTGAATTGTTATTTCAGTCAATTTCAGCTCTAAACACAGGAGGAACTGTCCATCTCCCACCCTTCAGTCCGTTGGCCGGCAGCTGTGTACATGCTCCTGGAGCAGTTTGCACATCGTTTACAGGAGTCAAGGTGTGCAATAAGGATGTGGTCCTCCAAATAGCAGGGATTTGCATTCCAACTGCTGATTGCTACTTCTAGTGTGGAAGTTCCAGGCAAAAGAGATGGGCAGCCATTGTTGCACTCCACTCCCATGGTTGTAAGCCTTTCATCTTCAGACTAAAGCAATTTCTGGGGGATTTATAAGAAAGGTACCCTTTTTTTCCTCTTTCATTTTTCTCTTTTTGGGTGTAAGATATTAAAGAACAGGACACTGAAAATCAACCACATATATGAGGGAGATTCAGAAGTCACCACACATGTCCATAAGAAGGTGCAGTCTCAGAAAAGACCCAAGAAGAACTTAAGTTTACAGTTCAAGCTAATGCTCTGCATAGACACATAAAGAAAGACTACACCCATAGAAACAAACAAAACACAACACCCAATCTTGGGAAAGGGGAAGAATCAGACTTCTAGAGTTAACATATTATTAAATTCAAAGCTCAGTTTTCAACAACAAAAAAATCATAAGTCATACAAAGAAGCAGGGAAGTATAGCCCATTAAAAACAAAAAATAAACCAACATAAATGTCCCTGAGAAAGACCAAATAGTGTACCTACCAAACATTTTCCATAATAGACTATATGGTATTTTATAAATTAAATCTTAGTAGAGTTTAAGATAGACTTCATTCAAAGTAACCCCTCTAGCTAAAATGGGATGACATTCACTAATGGAAGAAAAACTGGAAAATTTAAAATTTTATAGAAATTAAACAACATACTTAAAAAGAAATGAATCAAAGAAGAAATGATGGAAATTAGAAAGTACTTTAAAATGAAAATGAAAACACAATATATTAAAACTTACAGGGTAAAAAGAAGGCACTGCTAAGGGGGAAATTTATGGCTATAACTGCTTACATTAAAAGACAACCAAAAAAAGAAATCCTTGAATAAACTACCATCTCTACAACTCAGTAAACTCAGAAAAGAACAAACTAAATCCAAAACTAGCTAAAGAAAAGAAATTTATACTTCAAAAAAACTGAAAGCAGAGTCTTGAAGAGATATGTTATACCTGTGTTCATAGCAGCATTATTCACAATAGCTAAATCATGGAAGTAACCTAAGTGCCCATCAACAGGTTAAGGGATAAACAAAAAGGTATATATACAATGGGTTGTTATTCAGTCTTAAGAAGGAAGAAAATTTTGACATATGCTACACATGAATGAACTTTAAAGACACTATACTAAGTGAAATAAACCAATCACAAATTACTATATAATTCTACTTACAGGATGCATGTACAGTAGTCAAAATCATAGAGACAGTAGAATGGTGGCTACTAGCAAATGAAAGGGAGAGGGAAATGGGAAGTTTGGTTTTTGGGTATGGAGTTTCACTATTGCCAGATGAAGAGTATGGAGATGAATGAGGATGATGGTTGCACAACAGTGTTCATAACTGTGCTTAATAGCATTGAGTTCTATACATTTAAAAATGGTTGATATGGCAAATATTAGGTTATGTGTATTATACTCTAATCTTTTATTTTTTAAAAAGATTTCATTTATTTATTCATGAGACACACATGAGAGAGAGAGAGAGAGAGAGAGGCAGAGATAAGGACAGAGGGAGAAGCAGGCTCCCTGTGGGGACTTTGATGTGGGACTTGATCCCTGGACTGAGACAAAGGCAGACGCTCAACTGCTGAGTCGCCCAGGTGTCCCCTATACTATAATTTTTTAAAGTGAAAGAAAACCATTATTTAATTTTTAAAAAAGTTTAAGCCTTTCTATTCTGGCTCCATCAAATGCCAGAGATAGAGGAAGTCTTTCTTAATCCAAACCTACCATTTTATAGATGATATCATTGAATGAAAAACAAGAAACCACTCAAAACAGAATCTATATGAACCATAATCTAGATGCTCAGTACTATAATGATTATTATAAAGTATGTAATAGGCTTATAAGACATACTCTTACACTTATAAAACTTAAAAGTCTAGTTACTCATTGTTACTCCATTTAACCCAATAAATAACAGAGTATCTCATGGTATTGATAGTAAGGGTCATATAATATCATAGTATTAATGCAAAATATCATAAAACCTGCTTTTGTAAATAAAGTTTTATTGGAACACAGACATACTCAAGTATTTATGTATCATCTATGACTACTTTTGCATTATAACCATGAAGTTGAGTAGTTGCCATAGAGATTACATAGCCCCCAAACCTAAAATATAATACTTCACAAAAAAAGTTTACCAATTCTGGCTTAGAGAAAAATTTCAGCAACATTTTGAAAAGCCTTAGAGAAGAGCTGAAAACCAAGATAGATATGAAATATTGGTGACTTTTGGAGAGAATAGAGAGAACATGCCTAAGAAGGAAACAAAATTAATGAAGTCATGGAGTAAAAAACAGATATGGGATAGAGATTTCTGGATGAGAAGGAGCAGGTTTTTAATGGACAGGAGGAGACAAGTGCTATGGAGCCAGATTACAGAGAGCCCTAAACTGGCAGAAAAGTATGGACTATACAGGTGAGGAAAAAAACTGGAAAGATTTGGGGTATGAGAATGACATGAGGAAAGTCATGTTTAGAGAAGTTTAGTCTGACTGAGATAGAAAGTGGGATATAGAGCTGAAAGCCACTCTGATCACTTCTCTACCAGAACTGGAGAGATTTGTGATTTCTAGTCCAAACTTTCATCTTAATAATGGTAAGATCATACTCCAGAGAGGGGAAAAGGTAAGATAATTTGTCATCATCTACTCTTCTGCAATTTATTGGAAACTACTGCATTTCTGATGTTCCATGGTCTGCTTTTGGGGTGGTTGGTCCCCAACTAAGAGGCCCTCTCTGTGATCTCATGGGAACTCATAATTGTTGGTTAATCATCTCCAGGGAGGGCCATTTGGAGGAGATGAAATCATCATCATTTGACCATGTCTGATGTGAAATTCCTTTTAAAACAGATTAGTAAGGGAGGAGGAAAGAGAATGAAAGAATAAAAGAAAATGACAGTTTACTGTAGCTGTAGCAAGAGAGAAGCTGTCTCTCACATGGTGACATTGACCTCAAGCCAGCTCTTCAGGGAATGGAAAGAATAAATTACCAGGATATGATTTTAGAAGTGATATCCCAGTTGAGCCAGGAGGTCTTTGCAATTAGAAGGTCATTTGTGTGGTTAACAATGTTGCCACAGCCCCAATACTGCTTTCTCTCCAGCCACGGTAGAGAAAATCATCCAAATAAGTGTGGGTTATTATTTTTTTAAAGGAAAGCTGAAGAGCATTTACTTAGTCCTTAGTGGTGTAGCAGGCAATGTGGAATATCTTTCATCTAAATGAAAAATTGGAAACATAACTTTTATGCCTAGATACTATCAGGGAAATCAAGATATTAATATACAGGCTGAGAGAAAATGAAGCTGAAATGAATTTTCTCCTTTTATTTAATGGCTGAGGTTGGGATTTTTTTCCAGTGGAAAAGTAAACCACACGCAATTTCTTTTAGCTAATTGTAACCGAGGCTGTTCATAAACTTCTAATGTATTTCAGAGTACCTAACATTGTGCTGGAGTATAAAAAGTACTTTCAAATGCCAGCACTTTGCTAGATGGTTTATAATCCTTACTCTGTTAGACCATTGGTCAAGCCAAGAGACATTTATGGAGTGGCTACTATGGAAAAGTGTCTCCCCCATGCATTATTTATTAAAGAATATGTGCATTTTAAACACCGTGAGCCCTGCTGAGGTAGAAAGATGTTGGACCAGATCTGCAAACCCTCAAATCCTTTATTGTCCATCTGACCCCTGTAAGGGTTTGGGAGTCTGAGATGCTGAGCACAGATGCTGGACAATTTTAAGTCATATTTCCTTCTATAAGGCTCTTCACTAACAGCCTACCAAGGTATCCCTGGCTCCTTCTCTCCTTAGCTCCTCCATGTTTATAACTTCTGGTGCAAAAGAAAGGCAAGAAAGTATGGACACAAGTCTTGTGACAGAGGAGACAGGGTGTCATAGTTGGGAACTGGGAGGATTATACTACCTTAGAGCCTGATTCTTAGAAGATATTTAATGTGATGGGATGACACCATCTGTTCACCAACCCCAATGACCACTACATATGAAAGCCAATCTCCTAGTTTTCTCACACAGAGCTAATTTTGAGTACTGGGACAGTACTGATCTGAACTACTCAGGCTTTCTCACTGGGCAATGAGCTTGACTACAGATGTACACCAGTGTCTGATGAGGCTGTGACTAAGTACTGAATATGAATACAGAGAAGGAGAATGTCTCATCAGTGTCCCTAAAGGGCAGACAGGTAAATGGCTCTGGTACTTCAAAGACTAAAGACATACATGGCTAAGTTTGAAAGGAAAAAACAAATTAATATATCCTCATTTATATAATGGCTTGGCTACAGAACTCATTAAATTCAATCACTACAAAACTCAGTGGCCCTTCCACTCTTCAGGTCATGACTGGTGGAGTTCAACAACGAGCTGGAAGAAAGCTTTTGTAGGAAAAGGACATGATTGCATATCTCTTACATCTAGAACTGGAATATGAACAGTGGAGGTGGAGATGAGCATGAACAAATGTCATCCCACTATCATACTTTGATTCCCGTGATTCACATATTTCATAGCATCAAGTGTCTTTTAGAGCTTCTTAAAGCCTGGCACCCATGCTCTGTTTTCTCTGTGGTAAATGACATGTTGGAATTTGTGTTTTCTTTCAAGAAGATCTGGATTCAAACCCAGTTTTGCTGCTTCCTCACCATTTGACTTTGTGCTAGTTGCTTATCCTTTCCAAACTTAAGTATTCTCACAAGTCAGGTGAGACTATTATAATACTTAATATTAGGGTTGTGGGTATGAAGATCAAACAGGTTTAGTTAGATACGTAAAGATGGCTCATTGTGAATGTCAATCCTTTCAATACCTTGGTAGGGGGGATCCCTGGATGGCTCATCAGTATAGCGCCTGCCTTCGGCCCAGGGCATGATCCTGGAGTTCCGGGATCAAGTCCCGCATTGGGCTCCCTTCATGGAGCCTGCTTCTCCCTCTTCCCATGCCTGTGCCTCTCTCTCTCTCTCTCTCTCTCTCTCTCTCCTCTCATGAATAAATAAATAAAATCTTTTTTTAAAAAATACCCTGGTAGGGTAAGAAGCAGATGGTAGAGTGGCAAAATCACTTGACTTGGTGCTAGAAGAGGACAATGTTACAACTAGCAGTTGACTTGTGTGTGGCCTTGGATAAAACAGGGAGGTTCTCTGTGCCTCAAATCTCCTGGCTGAAAAATGAGAGGGGTCATTTTAGAAAAAGCATATGAATATCTTCAAAGAGGTATATACCACAGAAAGTAGCATAGAAAAGAAATTTTGTTAGGAAGGGAAAAGGCATCTTTCAAAATCTACCTGAAATTTTTGCTAAGATCAGGCCTTTACCTTAGGGATATATATATATATATATATATATATATATATATATATATATATTCATTCAGTACATAGCCTAATAACAATGTGACTACAAACTATAAATAGTCCATATAAATAGTCCAAATATACCTTAATATTAAGGATAATGTCTATCTATAATTTATGAGCATATATCATGACCAAAACTGAGCTGGTGCTTTATACAAAGCATATCTTTTCTCTCAAAAGAGCCTGTATTCGGATGAGGAAAGAGAGTTGCAGATATGTTAAGTTTCCAGGTCCCACAAATCAGAAATAGAGGAAATGGAATTCTAATCCAGGTTTCTTTGGTTCAAATTGGAGTCTCCCCTACAGCAAGACATTTCTTGTATCCAAATCAGTGTTAGCCTTTCAATTTGATAGTGTTAAGAAACAACACCTATTCAATCAGTTCCTGCAGTCAGAATCTAAATCTTTCTTGGTATTCCTTTCAGAATTTGCTCCCAGAAGCACATAAAAGAAATCCCTCTCATTAATTTTTAACCATAGCCTGTTTAAAGTCCAAATGTTTTTATAACTTCAGATTTCACACTTATCAGAATTAATTCCAATTATCATTTTAATTGTGAAAAACCAAAACCATGTTTAAAGACACACTTTTGCTGTAATGGAGAATTGTTGAAACAACATGCTTTGTTTTGAAGGTAATCCCAAAAAGCAGTCCCAGAAATGGCTCACTCCACTGAAATGACTATAGGCCTGCTAAGTTGAGTGCTTTGACCATAAAGTGAACTTTTTTTTAAGGCCTTCATACTGGTATGGATTTTAAAAAATAGCCTCAGTGCCTCATTAAATTCCTTACCACCACCTCTCTTAAATATATTCCATACCTAAGGTGTGAGATCTCTGCATTGGTGGAATAGATACACCAACACAGAAAAGAGTAGAATAGAAGAACGTATAGAATCTCTCTCATCTCTTTGGTTATGTTTCTAAATTACTTTGGGATCAATGCTTTTAATCAGCAGTCTGTTTTTCTCCTAGAAAACCTAATCTGGAACCCCCCTGTTGAGAACCAGTTGCTGTGTATGTTGATGTGGAACTGAGGACTCAGACCTTGACCCATTTGTCTTTTCTAGTTGTGAGAGGCAGGTCAAAGAAAACACTCATGGTAAAAGTGTTTAAAAGGATTTGCAGATGGAATTTAAAAACATTGATGAGATCATTCAGGGGTTTTCTTAGATGTTTTTAAGGAAGATTTCCTTGTATACCATATCGTAAACTGTTATCTTCATTTTGTCACTTGAAATGGTTTACTTCTAAGGTCTCTTCCAATTCTAATCATCCCAGGTTTCATGGATGATTCCACCCAGAAAGTGAGGTGAGAAATCTTTAGTGATGGGCTTTCCTATACATAGTTTTATTTCATTGGGAGTATGCTAAAAGGCATATTGCATATTCTGAGGAAGGTGGAATTTAGGTAACTTTCTTCTTCATTATCTCCATACCAGCTCCTTCTAATGATGAATCCATGGAAGTCTTTTTTAAAAAATATCTATCCATTTCTTTGTGCCTTCCTCAATTTCTTTCATCAGTGTTCTATAGTTTTCAGAGTACAAATCTTTTACCTCTTTAGTTAGGTTTATTCCTAGGTATCTTATCATTTTTGGCACAAGTATAAACAAGATCAATTCCTTTATTTCTCTTTCTGCTGCTTAAATGTTAGTATATAGAAATGCAACAGACTTTTGTGCATTGATTTTATATCCTGTGACTTTGCTGAATTCCTGTACCAGTTCTAGCAATTTTTTGGTGGAGTCTTTTAGGTTTTTTAAGTAGAATATCATGTCATTTGCAGCGAATGAAACTGACTTCTTTGCCAATTTGGATGCCTTTTACTTCTTTTTGTTGTCTGCTGAGGCTAGAACTTTCAGTACTAAGTTGAACAGTGGTAAGAGTGGACATCCCTGTCGTGTTCCTGACCTTAGGGGAAAAGCTCTCAGCTTTTTCCCCAGTGAGGGTATTTGCTGTGGGGCTTTCATATTGGCTCTTATGATGCTGAGGTATATTTCCTCTATGTCTACATTGTGGAGTTTGTTTGTTTGTTTGTTTTTTATCAAGAACGGATGCTGCATTTTGTCAAATGCTTTTCCTGCATCTATTGAGAGGATCAGATGGTTCTTATCCTTTTCTTTTACTGATGTGGTGTATCATATTGATTGATTTGCAGATGTTGAACCACCCCTGCAGCCCAGGAATAAATCCCACTTGGTCATGGTGAATAATCCTTTTAATGTACTGTTGGATCCTATTAGCTAGTATCTTGTCGAGAATTTTTGCATCCATGTTCATCAGGGATATTGATCTATAATTCTTCTTTTTAGTAGGATCTTTGGTTTTGATATCAAGGTAATGCTGGTTTTATACAGTGAATTTGGAGGTTTTACTTCCATTTCTATTTTTGAAAGGTTCAGAAGAATAGCTATTAATTCTTCTTTAAAGGTTTGGTAGAATTCTGCTAGGAAGCCATGCAGCCCTAGATTCTTGTTTGTTGGAAGATTTTTTATTACTGATTCAATTTCTTTTCTGGTTTTGAGTCTATTCAGGTTTTCCATTTCTTCCTGTTTCAGTTTTGGTAGATTTATATGTTTCTAGGAATTTATCCATTTCTTCCAGATTACCTAATTTGTTGCCATACAATAATTGCTCAAAATATTCTCTTATAGTATATAGAAATTTGTATTTCTTTGGTGTTAGTTGTGATCAATAACAAATATTGTTAAAATGTCTATGCTACCCAAAGCAATCTACATGTCAGTGCAACCCCTATCAAAATACCACCAGCATTTTTCACAGAGCTGGAACAAACAATTATAAAATTTGTATGGAACGACAAAAGACCTTGAATAGCAAAAATAATGTTGAAAAAGAAAACCAAAACTGGAGGCATCACAATTACAGACTTCACGCTGTGTTACAAAGCTGAAATTATCAAAACAGTATGGTACTGGCATGAAAATAGACACATAGGTCAATGAAAAAGAATAGAGAACCCAGCAATGGATCCTCAACTCTATGGTCAACTAATCTTTGACAAAGCAGGAAAGAATGTCCAATGGAAAAAAAACAGTCTTTTCAGTACATGGTGTTGGGAGTATTGGATAGCCACATGAATAAGAATGAAATTGGACCACTTTCTTACTTACACAAAATATGAAAAGCCTAAATGTGAGACAGGAATCTATCAAAATCCTAGAGTAGAATTTCTGATAAAAGTTTTATATGGAATAAGACAAAATCCTGAGGAAGACAGCACAATGGCATATAGATGCTATAGTACTAACCAGAGAACTCTTTGTAGTAGAGAGGAAAGTTGAGCAGACTTACTAAAGAGAAGGTAAAGTGACCTGATAAGTCCCACCTTGGCAGTATTTCAACAGATTCATTTGTTCATGTTTTCTTAATGATATTGTAAACATTATTATTGTTTGCCAATTTATAGTCAAAAATATAAAGTATTGATAAACAAGTATATTTTTGATTCCTTATTCTATTTCTAAAAAGTGTGTATGTATATATATATATATTTTTTTTCTTTTTCCTAAATGTCTTTCAAAAGAAGGCAGAGTCATTAGTAAACCCATACCTGCCTCATTTTTGCAAGGGAAGGAAACTTGGAGACAAAATTCTGCAAGGCCCTATGGGAATCAATAAAGTTTAAAAGATAAAATTAAACAATCTGATTAAAATTTTTATGAAGAGAAGTGAATTTTTATTGAGAACTAAATACACATTACCACTTCACTCTTTATTACCGATTCTCTTGCCATTTCTTTGTCTCCTTTTCTTGCACATAAAGTTATGAATATGATAGTACTAACTCAACAATTCATGAGGATTTAGTGCAACAAACATTGTAAATTAGTCAAAATGAAGAGAAAAAACATCTGATTGTTTTTGTTGTGGTTGCTCAAATTCATGCTAAATGAATTTAACCACTTAAAACATCTACCTATCTAATCTCTCAATCCTCAGTTTCTTCATGTGTAAAACAGTAACAACTCTTTCCTAGGATAACTGTGAGGAGTGATGAGATTACAAACATGAAGAAGAAACAACAGCTGACACATAATCAGTCCTGCATCCATGGTAGCAGCTATTGTATCTATAACTTACACATATTAAAATTCATGCTGGATAAAGGGAAAGAGGTAGGAGTCAGGCTATGACTTATTTTACATTGCTACCTTGGGTTTTGGAAAAGGAAATACTATCACTAGTAACAAAATGACTTTACTACTGAATTCCTTAAGAAATACAAAGGCAACAGAGGCTAAAGTCAAGCTAAGTATACTACCAACTCTTTTTCAGAAAGGAAATAAAGATTAGATAGATAGATAGATGATAGATAGATAGACAGATAGATAGGTAGATAGACATGCAATATACATTTGACACGCTATCCCAAATCATTTTGCAAAAGTTTCTAATATAGTTTGTCTTTTGTTCTCAGGAATGTGATACATATAAAAATTATATATTGGTATCTCCAATTATCAAGGTATCACATGTTTTTTTTTAAACATAATATGGAAAGCAGAATAAATTATAAAAGATGTTTGTAAATTACATAGAAATTTCCTATCAAGAAATAAAAGAATACTTATATTAGCATAGTTCCTTCCAGTCTTTTTTATAGTTTCATTACTTGAATGAATACTCCCTGTGAAATGTTGTATCCCTAATTTTACTTAAATCATACTTTCAGCACATTGTAGAAATTGTAAAAAACAATAAATAACTATACAATTGCCCTTATATTATCCCAACATTTTTTTAAAAAATTCAGGTAATAGAAGCCCTTTTCACATGTTCTTGTTCTCAAACCCTCTTGCTAAGGAATTGGGGGATTAATTACATATCCGATGAGCACAAAATGAGGGTCCCATTATTGTAGTAGTCCTATGGGATGGAGAAATACAAACTATTTAGAGAAAAACACAACTTCAGCTAAATACAAAAAAATAAAATTTTAGATTTAGGTAGGGATACTTCTTTTTTTTTTTATTTATTTTATTTATGATAGTCACAGAGAGAGAGAGGCAGAGACACAGGCGGAGGAAGAAGCAGGCTCCATGCACCGGGAGCCTGATGTGGGATTCGATCCCGGGTCTCCAGGATCGCGCCCTGGGCCAAAGGCAGGCGCCAAACCGCTGCGCCACCCAGGGATCCCCAGGTAGGGATACTTCTGAAGGTGAAAAGGAGGGAGGAATGGAGAAGGAAGCAAGAAAAGCAGAGTCATAAAACTGTTTTTCACACTGAGCATTGTGATTTATCAGCATTTATCAAGAAAATGAGAATTAATAGAAGAGAAAATATTAGAGAGCATTTCATTGAATACTGGTAAATATTGTCTATGAAATTTTATTTGTTATATTATGTACTCTATCATGATGGAGATGCATTTCTGACTGTGAATATTGGAGGGGAGCAGAAATGTTTAAAAAACACAGTTAAATTACTAAAACTTTTGTCTTTGCATAGTTACTGCAGTCCACTGAGTCTAATACCTTAACTTCATAGAAGTTTCAGATCCAGAGAAGATTTATTTGCTCAAGGTTATAGAACACAGAGAGTCAGAGCCTGATTCCACTCCACTGCCTTTTTCACACTACACTAAATATTAAGTTGTGAATTGTACCTTTTTTCTCTCAAACTCACAATTTGTTCCATATCCAATCCTTGTTCATTTCCCTTTCAGATTATTTTTAGTTCTACTGAAAGCCTGTTGACTAATTGGAGTCACCTATGTCTTGTTTGTCACACTGAATGAATGATTTGGACAATGCCATGGTATGGAGACAGAACTAAAATTATGGTTTCCGATTCAATGTCATTTGCATGTCTAGCCCTACAGTGTTTTTATAATCTTATCATAAATATAGTCAGTGTCAAATTGTATGGTGATTATACAAAAAAAAAAAAAAACACCACTCTATGTGCCAACAGAACATTCTCAGGTATTATGCCTTTAAGTTAAAATTTATCGAAATAAAATGAGCGGGGGTGAAGGGGGGATTGACGCACAATGCAGTTTGCATTCTTCAGAAGCCTTGCTCGATAAGTACTGAGTTTTGATCGATTGATACAGTGTCATATTTGACTAAAGAGGTGGGGAAGTTGCTACTGTCGCTTTGTGCTGGATGGCAGCAGAATGCACTATTGATTTTATATGTTGGATGGGTTGTCAGTGTATAGTGCATTGTTGATTTTGACTTTTATAGCCAACATGTTTCCTTTAATTGGATCATTTGTAAAAGAGAGGAGGGGACCTGTTCTCCTTTGACAGTGACTGATTACAATCATTTCATGTTTGTCAATATTTGATAAACCCACTGTTACCCAACAACATGGCTGCCTTTATGCATTTGTTCATTCTGGTTCCAATTCTCTATTTACCCCAGCATTACTTGCGACTGATCTGCCCCAATTCTCACTCACAATTCACTGCTATATATACTCTTTCAGCAACAGACACTCAATTTTTTCTTAAGTTCCCCAAACAAGTCCCTTCTGACAATAACAACCAATCTATTTCCCAACATTCTCTTTGGTCTCCAGCCCCTACAGATCCTCTTTCCTTTGACAATTGTTACAAACTGTCAAGTTATGCAAGATATTACAAATATCCACCATGAACCTAAGTAGTTGTCTTATGTTTTGAGCTCTCAGATCCTAATATTTCCTAGAGGAAAGAATAATCCATTGCTATCCATCATCTTTGCTCTCTCAATATTGGGATTATTCCATACCTGTGAATGATAGCCTATAAATTCGAATTGGGTGGAGACCATGGTCCTTATAATCTCATTTGTTCCTAGAAAGTACCATTTTATGTAATTAAGAGTAACTGTGAAATGGTGTTCTGTTCCTACATGCTCATTTATTTGATAGCTGCAAGTTTTAACTTTTGTACTTTACAGAAAGAGAGAAAGGTTACCAATTTGGTTGTTGTCTGTGTTCTTTTATACAATAAGAATCTTCCCATCCCCTGTTTTCACCTAAGTTTCTTAGACTCAGACTTGGAAATGTTTCTGAGGTAAGTAAAATGCTTTTGAGGTAAAAACATATATATGTATATTTGGAACAGGAATTTTAGTGGAAAAAAAGGCTAGATTGCAATTAAGAGGTCTGAATCACAGTTCTGTGGACCTTGAGCCAGTCATTCAACTTATCAGTGCCAGAATTTATTCACCTGTAAATTATGAAGGCTATATTAAATAGCTTTGAAGATCTCTTCTATGGTTCCTCACAATTCCATAGTTTCACTTTTGAGACTTCAGTGCTTCCTGACAGAGCTTACAAGGCAACCTATGTATTTTTCAGAAAGAGTCTTTCTAAAGTAGGCAGATAATTCAGGAAAATTGAGGTATCCTACTGTTCACTCTCTGGACAAATGTTGCCAGACTGCCTCTACATGTTCTCCAAGTAATGATGGATGATAATACTGCTACCCTTTTTTTCCTGTATTCTACAAATCATATGCCTTGTTGACAGGTTTTCCTATTTGTGCCAAGGATGAGTGTTTCAGAGACCAATTCTTTTTAATTAGAGGATTCTGACAGCACTTGGTCAAATATAGCATATTGGTTATTTGCAGGTACAAATATTCACAGTAACTTCATTGACATGAAAAAACCAATACAGCTGGAATTAGTGAGATTCAAAGGAAGATATTGGCTGTATGGGAAAAAAAATATAAAAATGCTTCTTTGTAGGCATTTTGTATTATATACAAGGAGACATTTTCATTTATTTAGGATATTTGGAAATCTAGAGTAATATTATTAGAACAAATGTTGTGCGAACTAGGTTTTCATATACAATGTAACTATTGTCATATTTAAGATCTAAACCAACTTTATTAAAGATAGACTGGAGGCTGAACTGAGTGGGGGAACAAATTAGAAATAGTTTTATTTGCTTTTTCTGGTTATTATCTTCAATTTTGCTGTTAAATTTATCTTCTCATGTCTTAAAACATAGGAGGCTGCTTCTAGAATGAACAGGTCATTTTTTGTAGATAAAACTCAATTCTTTCCATTAGGGACCTCTGTAGTGGTAAGTGGGGCCTGCTTCTGAATACCTCTCTCTTTCTACTTCCTCTTTTTTTCTCCTTTAGTGGGTTGATTCCTAAGAAACTGATAGAAACAATCAAGTATTTCTTACTTAATTGTGAACCTGTAGAAAACCTATGAGTAGTGGGCATTCAAGTTGTGGTTCAGAGGGGTACGTGTTAAGTCTTATAAGAGAGAAGTTTTCTGATGTGGAGAATGTCCTCTATGGCTTAGCTTCTCATTATTTCTTTTCATTCTAAGTCTTGGTAACATACAAGGTATTTTACTGTTGGGGAATCCTCCAATATCAGAGGTGCCTTTTGGGTTAAATACATGCAAGTCACTTCAAGCCTGTGTATGCTTGATGCATACAATTGTTCAAGGGAAATTTACTTTATACACCTTTGCTACTTCAATGATATGAATGCATGGATGTCCCTTCTTTTTGTCTACAGATTCTAATTATTTTTCACCTGCTCAAAGAGGTCCAAGGTCAGATCAGCTAGAATGATGTCTTAATAGATGCTTAACCAGGTAATGAGAATCAGTTTTCTGGCAGATACCACCAAGCTCTACAAAGAATTGTATATTGATATTGAAACACTCCCCTCCCAACAGGGAGAGAAAAGAAAAAGTCATAACATTATCTTCCAAGATTGTTATCTCAAAGTTAAGTAAATTTTCTTGAATTCTTCATCTTCCTTATATATAGCCTGAGTTCTGAGAAAGAGAACTGAGCTCTAGAGGAACGTGCACTGCATCACGACTTTAGAATGGTATGTACTTGGGATTTGTTTTCAGCTTTGTGATTTTGATTTTAATCTAACAGGAGTGGAACATTCCATTCAATATCATTCTACATAATCTGGATTTGTGCCGCATTAAGAGACTCTGAATGTACTAAAAACTTCTCTTTGTTCTTGAAATGGCCAAATCACAGATTTATGAATAATCTGAGATTTAAACTGAAACCACTAGATAATTTTTTAGACAAAAAAAAAACACATTACTTGCTTAGGTGCCAGAAATTTCACCCCCCATAGCTTTAGTACCATCAGTGCAAATGTCAAGATAGCGAAAAAGGCAAATGATATCTTAATATTATAATAAAAGCAGAGATCTGCCATCCACGCTTTGAGAGTCAGCTGCCTGTTATAACTACACTTGGCCAGGTCAGAGAAACCCAAGGATTAGAAACCATAGCATTTAATTATTCAAAGTTATATGAAACATTCCACTTATAGTTGGGTGGGTTGAAGAAAGCAAGATCAGATGCCATGCCAATATCTAACACTCTATGGTCCTTACATTGTGCTGCATACTTTTAGAGAGAGAATGGTAAAGAGAATCCAAAAGAAGTACAAGAAATGATATTAACATTTCAGAAGGCATAGGTCCATCAGAACATTCCCAATACCATGTATGTCAAAATTCACAAAGGGGTGTTATAGAAAAATGTGTATCATATTCATTTATGTCAAAGAGAGAGAGAGTGTGGACCAGTAGAAGTCATGAAAGTGCAGAGAGAGAAGAAATTATTCCCAAGCAGGTCAGCTTCCAGACCTGGGGCACACTGTGTTTACTGCTGTTATATCTATAAAGGACACATCAGCCAAAGCCTGGTATTCAAAACACAAGGCAGGCAGGGAATTCTCTCCAGCCTTATTGTGCAATGTTGTTGGCTTTATTTTTCCCTTTCTTCTTTTTTCTGCTTTTAAGGGTTTCAGTCATTTTTATTCATTTCAACAGCAGGTGTGAAATAGTAGGCTGTCATCTGCCTTTTTGTACTGCTGTGGGCCAAAATTATAAATGGGTTGACATTAATGGCAGTCAGAATTTAGTGCTGTATTGGTAGATGGTATTGAAAATGTTTTGATATGACAGATGGAATGCCTACTGCTGAAACTTCGGTTAGACTTTAGCTGGCTACATCTGGCAGAGACTTTTTTATGCTTTGCTGTTGGTATTCAGTTTTTAAGGCATTTCTTCATCTTTACACTCCATTCTTCCTTCTCTCTTTTCTCTGATGTTTAATTTTCTCTGTCTTTTTTCTTTGTTTCCAATTTTTGGCAGGACCAAGAGCTAATGGAGAGTAAGGATGGTCTCCCTCAACTAGAAAGAGCAGGGCTTGAGTAAGAAGAACTGAGACTTCTTATTCTTTATCAAACTTCCTCAAGAAGGAAATGCCCAAGGCATCAGATATCTTCTGCAATGTATGCAGGGTCCTACTCTACACACCACACACACACACACACACATACACACACACACACACACATCTGGTTAAAGTAAACATCAGGAGAGCTCTGGCAGGCAGAATTCTCTAAACTCGGCTGGATAGGTTACTTTGCAGAAAAAATAACAGTGTTCCACATTTAAATAAGTTTGTGAAATGCTGGTTAAACAAAGATGAATGCATTTCTTTTCCATAGAACTCCTCAGAGTCTTTGAAGAATGATTTTCAATGCATATTTTCTTTCAGTCACTATGGTCCCTAGGTTGTTACTTCTTAGGATCTCTTAGTTAATTTTACTTATCCATGGAAAGATTTGTCCTGTTAAACCAGACAAATGTTGACCTTAACCACTTTATCCCAAAGACTATCTTCCTCACATTAGTTTCCCTAAGAGTTTCAGAGATACTTCTTTTGTTCCCCTTCCTTGTGAACTCTGTACTTGCTCACACACATTTTTCTCAATTGTGTAAGGTGGGCTGTGATACTAGGCTGCTGCAAGTGCAAAATTTCCTACTACCTAAGTTTTTAGAGACTTCAATTTGAAGTCACAGTATAGAGCTCATTTCTGAAAATTTAGGATGATAGCTCATTCCTGCCTTAAAAATAAGAGATAACTTTGCTTTTACTTTTTGAAATGTCTCTGTAAAATTTACTTTACTGTTTCTCTTGAAAATATGTGAGCACTTATCTTTTCCTGTATTGTTAGTAGCAAATACCTTTTTGTGTAAAATTTATCAGTTCTTTAAATATTTGTATCTTTCATTATGAAAAAAAATGGAAATTGTTCTGACAATCCTAATGTCTATATCCAACATAGACTGGGTCACATGAAATAGGATAACACTTTGTTCTACAGGAGTGGAAAACATAAGGTAGATGGTTAAGAAAGGAAATCGCCACTTAGATGCTTGAGAGAGGGGATATTAAGTATATAATAAGGCGGATGGAGACTATATGAAAATGTCAAATAGCACATCACCTGTAGAAAACAAAGAACTACGTGTAGTGTTCTGACACCACTGAAGAACAATTAGTTTATGTTAACTGTGAAGGAGTAAAGAATTCACAGAGATTGAATTTGAGCTGGACCCTGAGAATGAATAGACATGACCTGGGTGTAGAAGGGTATTTCAGGCAGCAGAAACAGCTAGAAGGAAAAAAAACACCCAGAGGCATGAAGATATACTGTGTTTGGAAATTTTCAAGGAGTCTGGTTACGATAAAATATCATGTATACAGGTAGAGTGGGGTTAAGCTTTGGAGTCCTATTCCTAAAAGCTGAATTCAGGCCACAATGTGAAGGCAATGGATTGCTGGGGAGATTGGGTTTTATTCTGCAGGTGGAGTTAAACTAAAATGAGTATAGAAGCAGGTAGGTCTCATGTGCAGATACATATCTGATTGAGGATTCTGAAATGGAAACAATAAAAAATGAATTGAAACTAACTTATTGGAGCAAGAACAAGACGTTGAAGGTCTGTAAATTATAGTAAACCTTGATTTATTTGTGACTTGGATAACTCTTTTACATTGCATTGTATTCTCTTTTGTCTTTAGATGTTTTCCCACAGTGTCCCTATATTTAATATGTAAGTTTTATGAAATTTTAGTCCTAATATGATGTATTTATATTGGAAATTTAGGAAGCCTCGCATGACTGTAAGCAATATACTGGATTCCATGATGTCAGAAACATCTTGTATATCTCAGAATTTTCCAGAGCAGTTGGTTTATGTCATAAAAAACTAAACTAAAAAAAAAAAAAACAAAAAACAAACAAAAAAACAAAACAAAACAAAACAAAACAAAAAACCTAAACTAAAACACCATAGGGCAAAGGTAAAATAGCTGGATGAGCCCTCTGAGAATAAGAATCTCCAAATTGGTAGTGAACATCATATTTGGCATGTATATTGCTTGTGAGAATTATACAATACTCTGTCCAATTATCATGCAGAAAGGACACACAGAATTGGAAGAAGGAAGGAAATGAACTAATGGTGCAACAGAAAAACTTCAACTTATCTGAGAATTTTGTCATCAAAATATGTGTTATGAAGATGAGCATCTTGCAGCAAACCAAGTTTTCTGTAAATCTGAAAGCCACGCTAGTCTCAGTCCTCCTTAAGTCAGACCTAGTAAAGGAGGATTATCATGCCTTATCTGTTTTACATCGGAAATCTTAGGCAACAAAAATAGGGAACCAAACAAAGGCTGTAAGTCATCATCTAATTCTATTAAGTTTCTTGACAATTGTTTCATCTTCAGTGATGGTATGTTGTTATTATTAGTATTTCTTTGAACTTTTGGGGGCTGGCATTTCTATGAAATTGTAACAGAAGGTGGAGAGTGTACATTCAGTGAATATTCAGAATGCTATGGGAAAATAATGGAAAAACCATCTGCTTTGCATCATCTTTAAGGCTTCACGGAATATGACATTTGTACTGAATTTTAAAATATGAATTGAGTTTTTCCAGATGGACAAAGGGAGGGAATAGTGAATTTCTTGAAGGTTTAATGTGGTGCATTCTAAAAAGAATGAATAATGGGGAGACTGGGTAACTCAGTCCATTAAGTGTCCAAATCTTGATCTCAGCTCAGGTCTTAATCTCAGGGTTGTGAGTTCAAGTCCTGCCATTTTATTAATGAAAATAAAAATAAAAGTGTGCATAGCAATAGAGCAGCTAAGTAAGGCTTAAAAAAATTAGGTGGGAGCCATGTTAAGACTAGGCACATCTGCCAACATGTCTGTTGGAATGTTTCTCTGGAAGCCATAAGATGGCCTTGGGGATTTTAACCACTGATGTGACATGGTAGCAAATTTTGTGTAGCATGTGGAACAGTTGCACATGACTATAGAAACTTTACTATTTGATATACACAATTATAAATATAGCACCATCGTTTATCTGGTAGAATGTTCTCTTATTCCAGACTTACTACAAGATAAAACAATAAAAGAACCACTTGACAATAACAAAACAAATCAGTCATGATGCTAAGTGTCTCGTCTATGGGTTCTTGAAGGGAAAATGATGACTTTAGAATATCTCTAAAATATGCATAACAATCTTTCAATACATTAAATTTTATTAAATTCAACATTTTTTTGAGTGTGTAACCATATGATGGGCATTGTGCTGCAGGCCAGCAATAAAATACTGAAAAGGACACAGTCCTTACCACCAAATAATTTCAATCTACTGGTACAACCAGGTGAATGACTAGAAAATCTTCAACCCCGTATAGTAAAGCTATAATAAGGATGAATAAATGGAACCGCAGGGAGAGCTGTGTGTCCCTGTTTTCTTTACTTTTTTGTGGGGGAAGGGAGTTGGAAAAGTGAGACTTGAAGGGTTATTCTAAAGATTGGTAACACTAATAAACTAATAATAAAAATTTAAAGTTAAAAATTTAAAGTGTATTAGTTTGTTAGGTGTGTCATATCAAAATACAATAGACTGGGTGGCTTAAATAATAGAAATGTATTTTGTCACCATTTTGGAGGCTGCAAAACCAAAATTAAGATGTCCACAGGTTTGGTTTCTCCTGAGGCTTCTTCTCTCCTTCGTTTACAGATGGTCACCTTTTCGTTTTGCTGACTTTTTCTCTGTGCATTCCGAGTGTCTCCTCCTCTTCTTATAAGGACTTCTATTCTCCTGATTAGGAGCCTACCTTTATGACCTCATTTAACCTTAATTACCTCTTTAAAAGCCATACCTCCAACTATAGTCACAATATGAGTTAAGGCTTCAACATATGAATTTTGTGGGAACACAATTCATTAACAAAAGAAATCAGATATTTCTTTCTTATATCTCATTTCATTAAGGTTTAACTCAGTGACTGGACTGCTAAGTTGATAAACTAATTCAGGCAAAGATGTTAACAGGTAACACAAATTTAATGTATAATCTCTCCTGTCAGTATTTTCTAAAAAAAGGGGTTCTTTACATTTGACATCTAATGTGAGAGCTCCTGGCTTTAGGGTAAACTAAGGCAGAAGGCAATTTAAGGCAAAGGATGGATTCTGATAATACCCCAAATTCACCCACCTTATGAGCAATCACCTGAGAGTTTATCCAAAGAGCCAGTCCCATAGTCACGTGCTGTTCTGACAGAAAAAATTATAACACATGGGCTCCATGCTTCCCTGTTCTGGGATGTTGTGATGGCCTGCATACTATTTATCCAGAAATTTGCAATAGAAAAACATATACACAAATACACACATAAACATGAACAACACTAGCTGAAGACAAATTCTCTGTGCTTCTTTTTTTTTTTTTTTTTTTTTTTTTAATAAATTTTTTTTTTTTTTAATTTTATTTATTCATGATAGTCATACAGAGAGAAAGAGAGAGGCAGAGACACAGGCAGAGGGAGAAGCAGGCTCCATGCGCCGGGAGCCTGATGTGGGATCCGATCCCGGGTCTCCAGGATCGCGCCCCGGGCCAAAGGCAGGCGCCAAACCGCTGCGCCACCCAGGGATCCCTCTGTGCTTCTTTTCTAGGTGTTGGGTTGTCACATGCTCACAGAAAATACTCCTAAGCTAAATAGCTGGGTTGAGGGCTGGCTAGCTGTGGGTGGAAAGTCCTGTATATGGAGAAGGGTGGAGAGATAGAACCAGAATTCCTCACCTGCTAACAGAGAGCAAGTGTCCCCCAGACTGATCTTGAAGGTCACTGAGGTTCTGGGAACCTGTTTGGGGTGTCGCGCAAAGGCTTGGTAGTTTGTATCAGAGCAGCATGTTTCCATTGACTTACCAGTTAGGGTTCTGGCTGCAATGTTATTTGAATAAAGACTAACATCTTCTCAATTGTAGATTATAAACCAGGTTCTTAGGAATTGTGGATTGAATTAAGTAAACTTGCACTGAGAAGTAGTTAAGGAGACAAATGGAAATAGAAGTGGTCTCTTTTATAAAAAAAAAAAAAAAAAAAAAAAGAAGTGGTCTCTTTTATGGATTGGCCCTCCCCTCTGGCAATTTAAAACCTGCCCATCAACCCTAGATGAACTTAGGACCCACTTCCACTAACATTGTGCCTCATCAACATAGCCTCTGAATCTGCAGAATAGCTCTTAAACCCTGATGACCCACAAACTACTTAATTTCCAGTATAAATATGCCTACACAATTGGACATAGTTTTCTGTGAGGCAGGAGTCATATGTTTCTCTTTTTTAAAATATTTTATTTATTTATTCATGAGAGACAGAGAGAGAGCGAGAGAGAGAGAGAGAGAGGCAGAGACACGGGCAGAGGGAGAAGCAGGATCCATGCAGGGAGCCTGACGTGGGACTCAATCCTGGATTCCGGGATCATGCCCTGAGCCGAAGGCAGACACTCAACCGCTGAGCCACCCAGGCATTCCCATATGTTTATTTTATTGGCATCCCCACTGGGCATAATATTTTGCCTGACATGTGGTGATCCATTCATTTATACAGGCATTCAACGTGTATTTATTAGGCACCTACTATTTGCCAGACACTCTTAGACTCTGGGTTTCCAGAGTTGAATAAAAAATTCAAGTTTCCCATTGTCACGGAACTTACCAGGAATGCTTGACTAATTGAGCTTTATGAGGTTTCCTGTGTGCTAATGTCAGTGCTGCATTCTATAAGATCTAATGTTTTCAATTTACAGCTAAGAAAGTAAGCGAAGGATAGCAAGACTTGCTTTTTGATGTTTGCACAATCCAATTCCTGCTTTCTTTCCTTTAGCACATGACAAAACGAAGGGGCCTCCCAGGGGCAGAAAGAATCCATCACAAGGGACCTGGAGTTATGTTGGAAAGAATTCCGACCAAAGAGATTTATGAGGCAGTATAGTCACTGCTCAGGGGAGGAGAAGGTAGTGCTATAGCTTAAGATGTTTAAAACCTGGCTGCAAGAGAAGCAGGAAAATGCACCACGGGGAACAATTCCCTGCCAGGTTCTGAGGGATGGAAAAATGACTTAATGGCACTTTCACTGTCTTAACTTAGGTGATTTTTTTTCTAGTAAGCAGACATCTTCTATAATTCCCTTTGTAAATAGACTCATGATATAGATGTGCCTTTTTCTTATGTGACTTATACAAACCATTATTGTTGCTATTGTTGGCTCACAAAGAGTTGGAAGTTCATGATTAAGTGATGAAATGGACTACAAAGGCTAAAGTGAAAATCATTTCTTCACTCAAGTCCTGGGTCAAATCATGCCTCATGCCCCATTCTAGAGGGCAAGAGACACTCTGAGGCCTTTAAAACTCAAAGGCTCAAAGAGTAAAAAAAAAAAAAAAAAAAAAAAAAAAAAAAAAAAGGAAGGGATACTACAAGTTATCTATTTGACATTTAATGTCAAAGGGCTGGAGGTTTTCATTAAAGCATCTATGGATAGAAGTAGGTCATTGGAGATGGAAGGACCATACTTATTACAGGGTCCCTGGACACCTGACTCCAGGTTTTTTTTCTAACACTATAGCCCTCGTGTGCTTTTTCAATTCTGCTAGAACATCCTCCAGTGCTTCTAGTGCACAAGTCAATATCCCCAACAGCAGTTTGTACTAACAGCTCAGGTGCTGTTGGTACTTCTCAGCGTGGCTAGTCTGAGATGAAGCTGAAGTCCTTCCTCATTCAGAGAAAAGCAAAACAAAACAAGGAACAACAAAAGACTTTCCAAGACAAAGAGGCCAATACTATTTGCTAAATTAGTTTGAATTCCAACAAAATGCTTTGTGTATTCCACCCATTTGGGCTTAGAATGAATTGCTTTGTGCACCATCTTTTTTTATGTGGATTTTCTGTGACCATTTCCTGTGTCTCTCTGGTGACCTCAGCATGGTAGAGGCTGGATAGGTACATAGTAGATTATGGGAAGAAAATTATTTTTGATCCTGGAGAAACTGACTAGAAATACAAAGCAATCTGGGTGAGAGTTCTGTGGGTGGATCTATCAAATCTTCAGGGGACAGTAACATTTTCATGAAATCTAAATTGTTACAAATCATAGAGAAAAATACATTTTTACAGTTCACTTTAATATAGCAGGAATAAACCTTATACCACGCTTGGTAAAGAGCATGTGTGTATGCAAACACAGATGCATGCACACATAGACAGCAGAATAATCACACCTATAAGCATAGCTGCAAAAATGCTAAGCAGAACTTTAGCAAATTAAATTCTGTACCATATAAGAAGAATGATATGTCATGGCCAAATAACATTTTCTCCAGGTGTGCAAGATGGGTTCAACTAGGGTGCCTAGGTGGCTCAGTACATTAAGTATCTGACTCTGGATTTCAGCTCTGGTCATGATCTCAGGGTTGTGAGACTGACTCAGGTTGTGTCATGCTCCACACTAGGTGGGGAGCCTAGTTAAGATTCTCTCTCCCTTAAAAAAAAAAATTCTTTCTCCCTCACCACCTTCTCTAAAAAGAAAGAAAGAAAAGAAAAAAAAGATGGATTCACCTGGTAGCACAGGAATTAATATAATTTCTCCCATCAATAGGTCAAAAGGAAGACAAAAACCTAACAGATTAACCTAATAGATGCCAAAGTGCGTTTCACAAAGTTAAAATCTATTTGCTTTTAAAGACAGACTAAAGTGAAAAAGAGGAAACTTTAGAATGAACAAAGAATACATATAAGAACTTGTTTTTGAAACTCTGCACACCTTATTTGACTACACAACTCCAGAGGCATTCCCAATAAATTCTGGGGGGAAAAATGGAGATGCCTGCTAGCTCTGCTATTATTCAACAAGTTTCCAAAGTTCTACTTGATGAAATAGGATAATAAAAACATAGAGCTATAAATACTGTAAAGGAAGTGACAAAATACCATTACTTACAGATTATAAGATTGTCTACTCCAAAAACTCAGTGAATCAAAGAAAAAATTATTGGGAGCTAACAATGAAATACAGTACGGTTTAGTTACAGAATAAATAAAGAACTCTAAAGCTTTCCAATACAGTTGCAATAACCACTTAGAACACATAAAGAAAAAGAGATTCCATTTGCCATAGCAACCAAAATAAAAAATATCAAGAAATAAGAAAAAATGTATTGGTCAAAGAAGTCTACAACACTTTACCTAGCTATATATTTACATACCTACATGCATGAGTTTGTGTATGTGCACAAGTAAATAGAGCAATGTCCTATGTTCTTATCTGAAAAGATACAATTCTGTGAGAAACTAATTCTTCTGAATTAAACCTTAATGATTTCAGTAAGTTTTCCAAATACTGAACTTGAAAAACCTATACTATATTTCTTCTAACAAAATAAATGATAGAGTAGCTCATTTCAAAAATAAAAAAAAGAAAGACATACTTAGTTCTTTGTCTTATGAATTTTTACAACTTCAAAAATTAAAACAGTATGATGCTGGTACAGAAATAGATCAATAAAAAAGAAAGAATGTCTAGAAACCAGCCATACTTCCTATCAGGATTTAGTACATGATACAGAGGCAATCTCAAAAAAGTAGGAAATCATTTTGTTTATAAATGCAAAATTAGGTTATACTTCACATACTATACCAAAAAGAACTGCAAATAATTTATTTTTTTAAAGATTATTTATTTATTCATGAGAGACACACACAGAGAGAGGCAGAGACACAGGCAGAGGGAGAAGCAGGCTCCATGAAGGGAGCCCAACATGGGACTCAATCCCAGGTCTCCAAGATCACGACCTGAGTGGAAAGCAGACGCTCCACCGCTGAGCCACCCAGGTGTACTGAATTGCAAATAATTTAAACACAGACATACTTTTTAAACTTCAAATAATAGAAGAAATATTAGTGGATATTCATGTAATTTTAAAGTGTAGAAGTGCTTTTGTATATGATTCTAACATTAAAGAAGGAAAACAAACTGATATTTGGAAATACTGATAGATTTACCAAATAAAATTTTAAAACATCTGTAGAAAGAAAGAAACTTCAAAAAAATGAAGATAAACTAGCACAACTATTTTCAATATATATAACAGTCAGGGTTAACATTTTTGTTACATAAAGCATGTTTCCTAATCAAGAAAGAAAGTAAAGGAGATATGAGATATAGACATGAATAGATAGCTCATTAAAGAAGATGTAAAAACCGTAAACTCTCTGAAGTATATAATAATTTCCCTCAGAACTTCCACTTCTATGATTTTTTTCTGAAAGAATATAGATGTACACATCTGTACTCACAGGCTTATTTAAGTTCAGGACGGCTTTGTTTGTATTAGCAAACAACTGTGGAATATCTGAATTCAATTCGCAAAAGGCCCATTGAACAAGAGATGCGTTGTCTTACCGTGGACTAAAATGTATATTTTAGAAGAAAAATTAGTGATATAAAAGTTGTCTGTGATTAATTTTTGAATAAAAGTGCAGGTGGCAGAGTAACCTATTTAATGATAGACCTACTTAATGATATTTTTGTTAAAAGTTGTATATGTTCATAACTACATATATGCATATGCTTCTTAAAGATTATAGTTCATAATATTAACAGTGGCTAGATCTCTGTGGAATTATTGAATTATAGGTGTTCCTTTTATTATCTTCATTGTTTAACTCTTATTGTTTTTAAATATATATATATATATATTTCTTGTATATGATATATTCCTTTTTTCTTTAGAAAAGTGATTTTGGACAAAATATTGAAACCAAAGAATATTCTGTTTTTGTCAAACTTTCTGAATCCCTTCTCTAAACTACTACTCCCCTCCTCTAGTCAAATGCCTTGTAAAATTGCAAAAGGCTTAGCATTGACCCTAGGCATTCACTGGGCTCCAACCCAATTTCCAAACAGTTCTACTACTCACAGCCATTATAGTATCTCTAAAAAATAACCAACCACAAAATCTGCTATTAGCTAAAAGTAGAAGAAGCAACTATATAAGCTAATCTTCATTATTCTAGAAATTAGATAGAACACGTTTTCTACTCATAAAAGAAAAGGAGTCAGTTCTTTCACCTGTGAATTACAAAGTGTACTTTGCATTAAAATCTAGGGATTCTAGACAAACTATTCATCCAGATGAGAGGTATAGTATCCAATCCCTACTATACAGTTAGGAATTCATTAATTATTGGAAGAGTTCATTGAAAAAAGGAGACCACCAGTTGACCAACAAGTTGCCCCAGGAGAATCAGACACTCTTCACCTCCAATCCTTTGCTTGAAATGTACTTTCTATCCACCATTCCCACACTAGGAGTTAGTTGAAGGACTTGGCCTTGAGAGACGAAGGTGGTGTTGACACCCTCTGAACTAAATATGTGACTGAACCCAGGTAAGGCCTCTAAATAAACTTGAGGTTCTGGCTGGTGGGTGTGGAGATCTATTTATCTTGCAGCTGCCCCAAGACAAACCTCATATGTAAATTCTCCTGCTTATTAAAAGTGCCAGCTACCAATGAGGAGTGGCTTGCCTCTTCCATCTTTCCTTGCCCTCTGTGTACAGGAAGAAGTTTGCAAACTAACATAAAGGTATTTCAATTTCAATTTCTCTTAAAATTAGAAGATAAAAACAAATTCAATAATAAGAAATAGTAATAATATTCCATTACCAATCCAGCCTGGATTGCATTTGTCTTTTACCAACAGTCATTATATATATTACATATATATAGAGAGATTTTATATATGTGTAAATACATATAAAATATATATATTTAGAGAGAGAGAGAGACCTATGAAGAGAGAGAGACAGGGACCTATGAAGGAAAGTGCCTAGGATTCTCAAAAGTCATAATATAGTCCTAAGTGATTCACAGTCTGAGTAAAGTGCAGAGGTTCCAGAGGACTTCAAAACTATCTGAAGGCTAGGGGTGCCTGGGTGGCTCAGTTAAGCGTCTGCCTTGGGCTCAGTTCCTGATCCTGGGTCTCAGGAACTGGGCTTAAATTCTGCTCCCTGCTCAGTGGAGAGACTGTGTCTCTCTTTCCTCTGCCCTTCCCCCCTCCTTGTGTGCTCTCTCTTTCTCAAATAAATTATTAAAAAATCTTTAAAAAAAATTAAACTTGACTACTAAAAGTCAAATATCAGAAGACAGTTTCAAAGTTAGTATTTTGGAAGTGGGAGATGTCTAAAGAAAAATAATGTATAAATTGCTCAGTAAAAATACAAACTTTTGTCAAAAGATGAGTGTATGTGTGTGTTTCTGTGTATTTACATGCTGGGTCTCAATGTAAAGTGTATTTCATACTGTGGGTCATAGTCAAATAAAGTTTGATAAAAGCACTATCAGGAGAAGACCCCATTCAAACTCAAGCCTTTGTCCTGCCCCAGAGGAAGAAAAGGCAGGCCAGTGGGGTGGGGGAGAAGGAAGAGGAGGAGATAAATGGCAAATGTCAGGGCTTCTTCTGAGCAAAACATCTGTTTAAAAAAAAAATTAATCCAATGCCATTTTTCTTGAGAATAAAACCAAAGCAGAACCTGAAATGGCACTGACATTGGTGGCCCAAGTGTCCCCTACTGCTTTCTATTAAGTCTGAAAGAAGAGGAATAAAAGCTCCATGAGAGACTTCAGTTTCATTATGTTCCCTGCAGTCTAAAAAGCAATGGTAAGTGGCGTCAAGGTCTTTAAAGAAATCTGAACAATCACAACAGTTTCCAAAATGTTTACTTTGAAGGAAGGAACGTGTATTTTTCTCCACATGAAAACAACAACAAAAGAAGCCTTCGTTCCCAAATCTGAGTGCACAGATGAAGAAATGTGGGAAATGGGCTGGCAAGGCCTTGACCCCTCCCCCTCGGGAGGACTGGGTCCCTGATGAAACAGATAAGCCCTCACCTTCTCTGAAAACACCTGTTTTGTTTCACACTAGCTCCCATGTTGCACATAAAAACCTAAAATGTGTGTGTTGTGTTTTTAATTCACTATTTGAAATACATCTCTGATATTCTCTTTGGAATTCTTGTTCATGTTTTATAGTTTTTGTTTATAAGACAATGTAGTTTTCACATCCAGAGTGAAAGTCCCAGAGAGATGAGGCTATTTATGGCTGGCTTTCTTCAGTGCATGTGTGGGGGGCTCAAGAAAATGATATTGAATGAAAATGAATGAATGCATGAGAATTCCATTAAAAATCACCACAAGAATTCTAAATTCCTTATGTTCATTTATTCTAATTAAAATCTATCTAGGTCTCATTTTCCTGAATGAAATGGGGAGTAGTCTTTGATAATCTCTAGTTCTTCATCCTATTAAATGTAAGTCTCACTTCATACCACATGAAAAGTTTTATGAGATTGGGGCAGAGTGTGCCCTATATACATTTAAACTTGACTGTCTACAGCATTATTTCTCAAAGAGTGGTCTGAGGACAGGTTTCAATATCACCTGGAACACTTACTAGAATGGAGGTAGGGATCTACATTTGTAATAGGTAGTCTAGAGGATTGTTAAACAAAAAGTTAATTAATGCATCAGGACACAAATTTAGGGAAATCCTACGTAGCACTGGATCCGGGGGAAGAACAGCAGCACAGGAGGAAACAGGGGCATTCGGGTGCAAAGTAAACATGACTGGTCCTCCAAGTTAAAGTGAATGTATTTTCACATGCTAAAAGAATAGGGAGATGAGTCCAGAGCAGGGCTGGGGGTATGCTGTCCCTGTATCTAGCTTGACAAAGTTCTCCTGTTATTTAGGACAGTCCAATGAATAAATTACTGAGAGTTTGAAGAATATCACAGGCTTCGGAGTCAGACTGGTTATTTGCATGTAGCCCACTCAGCCTCAGGTATACAGTGATATTCTAATACTGGCCTTACAAGGTTACAGAGAGAACTCCATTGAATCTATTAAAAGCATCTAGCAAAGGGCTGATGCTCCTGTTTTAGAGTCTACTTACATGTACTGCTATATTCATTCATTTGTTTATGTATTTGGATGCATTTTCAATGTTAAAAATTGAGGTAATATAAATTATACCTAATACTTAGAACTCCACATAGTTTTACAAACATTATCTCCTTTATTCTTCATAATGCCCCAAGACAGAAATTATCATCCACATTTCATGGACAAGGGAATTGAAACATTAATAAGTGACAAACTTTCCCAATATTATCTAGATTTACAACTCACTATTTACAATGTATGAGGTTTTTTCTTTTCAATGTATGAGTTTTGAGTCGGATATGAAGATGCACGAAACAAGGGCTTCAGTTTTTAAGATTCTTTTAGGGCAAATGGATATGTACACACAGGCAGTCCCTAACTTACAATTGTTTGACTTGATAATGGTGCAAAAGCAATACACATTCAGTAGAAAACATACTTTGACTTTTGAATTTTGATCTTTTTCCAGGCTAGCAAAATATGGTATGATCCTCTCCTGTGATACTGGGCAGCTGCTCAGTCAGCCACATGATCACAAAGGTAAAGGACCAACACACTTACAATCATTATTTATCCACACGACCATTTTGTTTTTCATTTTCTGTATTCAACAAATTACATGAGATATTCAACACTTCATTATCAAACAGGTTTTGTATTAGATGATTTTGCCCAACTGTAGTATAATGTAAGTATTCTGAGCATATTTTAAGATAGGCCAGGCAAGCTATGATATTCAGTAGGTTAGGTGCATTGAATGCATTTTTGGCTTACAATATTTTCAAACTACAATGGATTTATCAGGACACAATCACATCATAAGTCAAGGACATCTGTAGAATTAATGAAAAAAAATTAATATGTTCCAAGGGTTATGAATAGAAAACTATAAAAGTTCTGGAGAGGAATAAATCATTTTCAAATATAGTAATAAGGAAGATTTCAAGAAAGCGATACCTTTGAAATGTAGCCTTGAAAGATTTTTCTGGAAGGGTCTGGCAGGTAAAGCTGTAGGAAGGTACATTAAAGGAAAGGGCACAGCAAAAATCTGCAGAAAGGGAAAAGCACAAGTATATGATGGGAAAAGAATAAAAAAACCAAAAGAAAATGCATGGGCAACAACGTGAAGAAAAAGCAAAATGACATTCAATAGAAATCCTGTAAATATTTATGAAATGAATACAGAGTTAATTTGAAGCCATTTGAGGAAGCCTTGAATGTCAGGCCAACGTTTAGGCTTTTGTAGCAGGCACTAGGTAACTGTTTCAGGTTTTTGAGTCAGAAATGACATGCTGAGAGCATATCATAACTTTGGAGGAAGTTTCAGGTAGCCCAAAGAGGGGAGAGACAAGAGCAATGATGGAGAATAAAGGATGAAGGATAATGAAGGATTTTTCTTACACTTAGCATATAAACTTATTTATATGCAAAAATGCAGATACATACATACACCCCTACATTACAGCCTCTAAACACAGGACCATACTTACATATTCACCCAAGAAGACAAGTATATTCTCCCCTCGGGAAAGTCAGACCAATGCACACCATTTTTTTTTCATTTCCCCATTAATTTTAATTACAGAAATGGAATGTATTATGTTACCTTTAAAACTGCATATCATGGATGCATGCTGAGATCACTTTCAAACTGTATTTCAAATAATTCAATTTCTAAGGTCTGTGTTTAAAGGAGATAGGAAGGAACTGACACTATATAGTTTACATATCTGCATTTTAATATGAGTTTTCTTAAGGGACTCCCCTCTAACAAATTACAACTTTTGAATCCTTTAAATAAATACTTTTGGGGTTTGTGTCCTAGGGGAGGACCCTGCTTAGCAAGAAAGACAAGAGACTAAAAGCACAAGGCCTTACTGTCAGCTTTGTAACCTTCCCCAGTGTTTGCAAAGTATTGGGCTATTTCTGAACCAATATTTTGGTAAGTTCCAACTGTCATCAGCTGGGAAATGTGTTGTTCACCTCCCTTCCCTCTTCCTGAACACCTTGTCCTGCAGCATAGATTTCTCCAGCACAGACAGAAAATACAAAATGCATAAGTCCTAGTAATCATACAGAGGAAGGGCTCCATTTGCATACCCTTCATAATTCAATTTAATTTTTTTTTTGTCAAGAGTTCTGAATGCTTTGTGTTTGCTTTAATCAGAATGTTGACATTTACACTGAAGCCAATTTCTCTTTTTCTCCTCCGTGTTTTGTTTAACCACGACAAGTGACAGCAAACTGGAAAGAACAGACTTTTTAAATTGGCTCCTTGCCCGGAATGCATCATTTCTCTTGTAGCTTTTCCCCCCTTCCTATGCATCGCAAGAGGAAATGTGAAAACATACTCTGCGAACACAAGAGTGAGGTGTTAGTGCTTTTAGATAAAGATTTGTGTTGTATTTTAAAACTAGATTGCTGTACAGTTTCAAGCTATTAGCAGGAGCCTATTACATTGTGGCTCTGAGTCCTTGGAGAGATATGCTTAGTATATTTCAGTAATTCAAGGCAAATAGGAAACTACATATGAAAATATTTAATAGCAAAAGCATCAACTGCTGAAGGCTGCAGGAAGCAATAAGCAAACATGGCACCTGCCATTAACTCTTTCCAACAATATTTTCTCTGATCTTTTCCTGTCATGCCCCAAATGGTGGAGGAAAGCACCAATGTGAAAATGAATCTCTGGATGTCAGCCATTCAGAAAAGCCTCAGTGTAGCAAACACCCTGTCTCCATAGCAGAACATGCTATTTTGGGGTTTCACGCTTGATGTCGAGTAGTTCTATGAGAATGTAGCTTATATCTGAATTAGAATTTGTCTATATATTTGATCTGATGTTTTAAACCAAAGCTAAGTCTATAAATGGCTTTTATCAAACACAGAAAAAAATAGGACCAAAGACCCACCCAGTTGAAATAAAATGTGTCCCTTCATGAAATTTAATTCTGCCTCAACAAAAGGACAGTACACAGGAAAAGACTGGGTTAAAAATAATGAAATAATAAATTTTTCTCATAAAGTGTAACTTGAAGAGACAGAAATCCCTTCAATATATCTCTGAAAATATGTCTTCTTCCTGTGTTATCAGAAATCTGATCTAAACAAATAAATTTCAGAGAATTAACTGAAAGGAATCAAAAGAAAGATCTAATGAGAGTGATGTACTCTTCCTGATGTTCTGCTTCTTACCTAATGTGTGAGATCCCACATGATGGTCATCAGAAAGTAGCCATGCAGAAAACAAGTCACCTGGACAGTAATCTTCAAACTCTGGATTATGATTTCTTTTTATTTTAATTGCTCATGGACATTGTATTCTTAACTATAAAAGCATAGAATATAATAGAAAATAACAGAAGATTTATATTTTAGAAAGCTAAGCGTTGTTGGAGGAAACATTTTTTTCCAATTAGATCTGTGTGTATGTATATGTGAATTTGGTCACGATATAAAAAATATTTCTTACTGTTGGTTAGCAGTTGAAAAAAATTTCAAAAACACTAAAACTGCAAACATACTCAATTATACCTAACCTGTCCACTTGCTATTGTGCCTCAGAATACACCACTGCAATTTGTTGAAAATGAGAGGAAGTCTGTTCCTAAACACAAAATGTGACTTTACCAAATACTTCTCTTGCCATCAGAGGTGCCTGGGAGAACATAAGATCACTTCATACTTTAGCTAAGACATGAAATAGTCCCGGGTATATACAAAAGCAGAAATAAGTGAATAACATTAATATGGAGGACAGATAAGAAAGGGAAGGTAACAGTAAAAGAAAATCACCCAAGATGATGCCATTTGCTGACAAGGAATCTGTTAAATGTCTGTGAAAGGGCTGTGAGGTTAATATGACCGGAATGAGAGAGACCACAGTCAATCTAGAAATTTAGGATTTTGAGAAATTATTTTGGGCTAAGGGTATAATGAATATACTAGTTTCCTAGGGCTGTCATAACAAAGTACCATAGACTGGGTGGCTTAAAACAACAGAAATTCATTCTCTTACAGTTTTGGAGGCTAGAAAAAAATCAAGGTGTCAGCAGGACCATACACTCTCAAAAAGCTTTAGGGAAGAATTTGTTCCATGCCATTCTCTTAGCTTATGGTATTCCTGGCATTTCTTGGCTTACAGATGCATCAGTTTAATCTCCATGTCAATTGTCACAGGGCATTCACAATGTGCTCCTGTCTCTGTTTCTATTCTCTTCTTATGAGGATACTAGTCATATTGAGTTAGGGCCCATCCTAATGGCTTTAATCTTCATTTGATTACACCTGCAAAGTGCTTATTTCCAAATAAGGTCACATTCCTGCAAAGTGCTTATTTCCAAATAAGGTCATATTCCTGCAAAGTGCTTATTTCCAAATAAGGTACCAGAAGCTAGAATGTCAACATACCTTTTCAAGGACACAATTCAACCCATAACCCATCCCCATAAACCCAGGGAATTGATTAAAATGTTTTCATACCTAACCATTTTCTGAGATGAGGAAGAGGAGGAGGAGGAAATGGAGGAGGAACAAATGGAGTAGAGAGAGTTATATATCTACAAACAAAAATTAGCTATCAACATGAAAGTCATATACAAGGATGTGAAAAACAAAAGTATTCTGAGAATGGAAGTCTAGGTAATACAGAGCAAAACAAGAAAGACTGGGAAAAATATTTTATTTATTTTTTAAAATTTTATTTATTTATTCATGAGAGTCAGAGAGAGAGAGAGAGAATGGCAGAGACGTAGGCAGAGGGAGAAGCAGGCTCCATGCAGGGAGCCTGATGTGGGACTCAATCCCAGGACTCCAGTATCACGCCCTGAGCCAAAGGCAGACACTCAACCGCTGAGCCACCCAGGCATGCCTGGGAAAAATATTTTAAATAACATGTTTGAAATCATCTGACTGCTTACACAGGAATGGAGAATTATTACAGCAAGACTTGAAAGAAGAAAGAAATCCAGAGAGCTGAGATTGGTATTTCAGGTTGCTTTTCTTCTCAGGGTACTTGCCACTTCTAGAAGAGGAATTGGGAGACCGAAAGGCTAAAATCTTGAAAATTGTTTATGACAGACTCATGGAGTTTAGGATTATTGGAATTCAAAGCCTATCAACGGAGTTCCTGGTAAGTTGTGCCCATCAAAATTTTCAGTTGAATTTCCAAGTACTTTGACCCAGAAATAGGAAGTGAACAGAATAATAATTGGGGATATTAGAGTTCATCTTTAAATCATCTTAATACCTGGTTAAGTTAAGGCCCTGTAGGATTATTAGTTCTAGTACAACCTGCCAGAAGTAAATATAACACTGCATGGAAAAAGGAAACATAATCCATGATTTCAATAATCTCTAAATTTTATAGGCATAGCACTGAGACTCAAGGGAAAATAACCAGGTTTTTAAAAAATGCAAGAAAATGTGATTGAAAAATAAGAGAAACAATGTATAACAAAAGAGCCATAAATGATCAACACAATGGAATTATTATACATAAACTTTAAAATGGTTAAATATAGTAGATTCAAAGAAATAAAAGGAAAGATGAAGAACTTACTCAAACAAGAAAACATGAAAAGCAAAGGTACATTTTAATTAAAAGAAATGGAAATTAATTAAGTATCCTATGGATGGAAGAGAAACCAGAGAACTAGAATAGATAACAAATGTTCAGAGACCAAAAAATGTATGTTTTCATTAAAGGGTAAAACTCATTAGAGACATAGACATATACCAAAGAAAGTTCTAACAGAAGTGTAATTTGAGATCCAAAAGAGGAAGGAGGGGAAAAAAAGTTTAAAGAGATCATGGTCAAGAATTTTCCAAATTGATTAAAAGAACACCAATCTACATATTCTACAAATACAACAAACACTAAACAGGATTAATAAGACAAAATTCTACTTAGATACATCACAGTAAAATGACTGAAAAACAAACCTTAAAAGAGAATCTTAAAAGCATCAAGGGTGGAAAGAAAGGACATATTTTCTTCAAACGAGCAACAATAAACACTAAGATTAAAAAGAAATGTTGTCTACAGAACAATGGAAACTAGGAAGAAAAATGGAGTCATGTCATCAAAGTATTAAAACAAACAAACATAAAACCTGCTAAGCTAGAGTTCTACAACCAACTAAAACATATGTTAAGAATGCATAAATCTAATGGAATAAATATTCCACATGAGACAAAGATTTTCAACCTGAACAAAAAAAGTCCATCAAAGGTTGCCATTTTACAAACTACATATTAAAACCTAAATATGAAAATGTTAATATTAAAAGTGGAAAATTAGAGTATTGAAATATTAAAAGAACTGTTACTAGTACTTATAAATGAAGTAATTTTTTAAAAGCATTACTAGAGATAAAGAATGATCTTTATTAATGATTATGTTATGCATGTGTGTGTGTGTGTGTGTGTGTGTGTATAGAGAGAGAGAGAGAGAAAGAGAGAGAGAGAGGAGAGAGAGAAAGAGGTTTAACATGCCAAGTCACAGTAACTGAAAGAACAAATGATGAAAAATCAGAAAAAAACAGAATAGAAATTTGAAAAGAATATTAACAAAGCTCACCTAATGAGCATGTATAAAATATAAAAGCTGAAGAATAAAAATAAAATATTTTTAGAAACACTGGGGAAAATTCAATCAAAATTAACTATATACTAGGTGGCAAAGTGAGTCTCAACAAAATTCAAAGGATTAAAATCAGATTAAATTTATCCTTCTGACTAAAGGGTAATTAAGATAGAAATTAATTTAAAAATAGTTGGTTAAAATAAATAAATAAATAAGTATTCATGTAATGGAAGTTTAGTAATATATTTCTAAGTAATCCAAAATCAAAGACAAAGTCACCATGGATTTAGAAAATATCTTCAATTGGATGACAAAAATAGACATATCAAAACTTGTGAGATGCATCATAAGGCATGATTAGAAGAAATTTATAGCTTTCAGCTACTATGTTTGAAAGGGAAAAAGTAGCTAAAATCTAATAATTTAAGCATCCATCCTAGAAAATTAGTTAAATTAAATTGAGAAAAATAGAATGAAACAAATATTAAAGATAGAATAGCAAGTAATAAAATGGAAAACAGAAAGGAAATACTGCCAACAAAAATTAAAGTTAATTCTTTAAAAATATAATTTAAAAAAAACATGCCAGTGAAATAGATTAAGAAAGAAAGAAAATGCACAAATAAGCAGTCAGAAACTCAAAATTTACAACTATAAATCCTACAGAAATCACCAAATCATAAGAAGATATGATAAGCACTTTTAAACAAATTTGAGGGATGCCTGAGTGTCTCAGTCAGCTAAACCACCAACTCTAGGGTTAGGCTCAGGTCATGATCTGATGGGTCTAGATGGTGTGCAGTGGAGAGTCTGCTTGGGATTCTCTTCCTTTGCCTCTTCCTTGGTCACGCACACTGTCTTTCTCTCTCTCTCTCTCAAATAAATAAATAAATCTTTAAAAAAAATTTCAAAATTTAGAATAATACTTAGAAAAACACAGTAAATCAAAAGACAATCAGACAGTATAAAATACTCTCATAATCATTGAAATAACGGAATCTGTAATTGAAAATCTTCCGCAAAGAATAATCCAGGCCCAAAGGTGCTGGGTGGCTCAGTCAGTTAAGCAGCTGTCCTTGGCTCGAATCATGAACCCAAAGTCCTGGAATCAAGCCCTACATTAGGTTCCCTGCTTAGCAAGGAGTCTGTTTCTCCCTCTGCCCCTCATCTTGATCCTGCTCTCTTTCTCAAATAAATAAATAAATAAATAATCTTTAAAAAAAAAAAAGAAGAAGAATCCAGGCCTGGTTGACTTTACCTTGAATTCTATCAAAGATTTAAAATAGAAATAACATCAATCCTACAAAAAAAAAAAAAGAGTTTAAAGGGAAGACTTCAGTCATCAGGAAGTGAAGAACTTGAAAAATCCTTACCCAAATAAGCAATGGTAAAAATAGAAAAACTTTATTTAGAAAGCCACCATATTTTAGAAATCAACCAAAGGCATACTACAAATTGAGAGATGTTTATTTAAGAACAGTAGGAGTCTCTGGAGTTTTAGCCTGAGATTGCTTCCTTCCATTAACTCCATCAACATAGAAATTCAACTCTGGTAGGGAACGCTGTGAAAAACAGCAGCTTTCCTGCTAAAAGAGGCTAACAGGAAATGGAACAGAATGAAGAAGAACCTCACATTCAGAGACATTGTTGAAAACAAAATTAATCTCATTGTCAAATAAGTGGAGAAGGCCAATGTCCTTGCACGTGGCCTAAGGTTGGGGCGAGCAATACATTAATAGAAAAAGCCAGAATTTTAATATGTAGTGCTAGGAAATGAGAGCCATCGAAGGCCTTGAAAAACACTCATATATTTCTGGCAGATGGAAATCTCACACATGTGCAAGCCTGCAAAATCTCAAAAGAGACAGAAGATGGCCCTTGCTATTTATAAGTTGCTTGCTGAATGCAAGGGCTTATGCATGTGTAGATGAGACACCACAAGGCCCTGCAGAAAGAAAAGCTGGAGATTTGTAAGGTGCCTGAACACTGAATGAGTTCCAAATAACACTCAGTTCTCTAGGCAAAGTACTGAAGTCTTATTTGTTCAATGTGTTTGAGCACAACCCCTGACCAATCATTAGCTGACTACAAAACTATGTTTATCCATGAGTTACATCTAGGAAGTCAGGCTTAAAAATGAAAATGAGAACAAAAAGAGAATTTGGTGATTGAAGACTCTGAAATAAGTAGGATCTACAGAACGAGTCCAGGCAAATCGTTAAACAAACAAAAGGCAACAAACAAAAAAGCAGGAACAGTAAGAATTCTGAAAATGAATATGGGGAATCGGAATCTATAATTGCTATATTATAGAAAGTGTCCAGTCTTCATAAAAAAAAGCATAAGACCTACAAAGAAACTGGTCTTTATATAGATTTTAATTTCTGACCTGTGTACTTTTCCTTCTCTTTGAAGAATTCTTTTAATATTTCTTGTAAGGCAGGTCTACTGGTGAAAAATTCCTTTAGTTTTTGTTTGTCTGAAAAAGTCTTTATTACTCATTCACTTGTTAGATAATTTCACTGGATACAGAATTCTAGATGGTAGTTGTTTTTTTCTTTTTCTTTTAGTACTGGTATCATCATTTTACAAAGTTGAGTAAGTAGATAAGGCTCAGCTCCTTTATATTCCCTTATACTTTATAATATGTAAGTATTTTCTCTACATACATTTAAAACCACACTGGACAGTCTTAAAGTAGTTAACCATTTTCAGAAATTTACTTATGATGTGTCTTCTTGGGATGGAGTTCTTTGGGATTAACCTCTGGGATTCCCTGAGTTTTTTCAATCTATAAATTTGTGTGGCTTACCAAATCTGTGAAAATTTCAGTCATTATTTCTTCAAATACTTCTTCAGTCATGCCATATTCCTCCTCTACTTCTAAAACTCTGTTGATATAACTGTTAGATCTTTTTTGAAATTTTCTGTTTTCATTGTTTCAAGTGTGTTTTTCCATGTTGAAGAATTTTTGTAATGGTAATTTTGTAATTTAAATGGCTTTAAATTAAATCTTTGTCAGATCATTCTAATAACTCCATCATCTCAGCGTATTATTTTCATTCGATGTGAGATATTCCTCATTTTGGTATGACTAATGAGTTTTGATTAAAACTGAGACCTTCTTTGTATTGTGTTAGGAGACTACTTAGCCTTCTTCCTATTTCATCCTTTTTGTTTTATCTGGCTTTTCTTTTCTTTTCTTTTCTTTTCTTTTCTTTTCTTTTCTTTTCTTTCTTTTCCTTTCTTCTTCCTTTCTTTCTTCCTTTCTTTCTTTCTTTCTTTCTTTCTTTCTTTCTTTCTTTCTTTCTTTCTTCTTTCTTTCTTCTTTTTCTTTCTTTCTTTCTCTTTCTCTCTTTCTTTTTTCCACTCCAGCAGGGGAAGGGTGGTGCTTGCTGAATGTCTTCATTCTCTGCTAAGCCTCCTGTCATCATGAATTGAGGGGTATGTTATTAATTCTGAGTGGAGGAGGAAGTCCAGCCTCTTCATGTGGTCCCCAGTGATACCACTGGCAAGGGTGCTTGTTGCCCGCCAGCCAAAGGGCATAAAAGTTCAAGCTCCTTACTTGATCTTCTCTGACACTACCCCAGCAGGAGATTTAAGGTTCCTTATTACAGTCTCATGAGATTGGAAACAGGGGTTTCCCACTCAGGCTTTGCTGATCTGGGTTCAACAATAGTTTTTGTTGATTTGTTTCTGTGGTATTTGGCTGGAGTAGAGCACTTAACTGCTTAAAAGTTTTCTTTCTTGCTAGGTTTCTCTTATTTTGGTCCTTTTGCTAAAGAGAGCAAGCTTTTGTTGCAACATGCAGGTGTGTTTGTGTGTCTATACCTGTTGGTATTATGATTTGTTAGTTTCTTCAGCTCTGAGTCTACGATGTATGAGGCAAAGATAGAAAATTGAGGCAACTCACTGTTCCATTGTTACTCAAGTCCTGAGTTCCTTAGCCTCTCTGTCTTATCCTCCCTACATTTCAGAACCATCTTATGTATACTGTATTTAAAATATCTACAGTTATTTGTCATACTTAGCAGGAATAAAAGGAAAAAGTATGTCTACTTCAGCTTCCTGGAATTAGAAATCCTCCTGGTCTTTTTGTTGTTGCTGTTGTTCCTCAAATAACCCAACCTTGCATCTCTCTCATGGATTTTTATTTGATACTCTCTCTCTGTCTAAAACTCTCACCTGTTTCTCCCTCTGCCTGTCTCTGCCTCTCTCTCTGTGTCTCTCATAAATAAATAAAATCTTTAAAAAATTTTTTTAAAAAGCTCTCTTTTCTACATCTTTTAAGGATGGACTTGTATCTCAGCTTAATGTCACCTTGGATGACCACAGTAGATGAAACAATCTAACTCTGTCTTTTACAATGCTAGTCTCTATAACATCGCCCTGTTTAGTTTTATTTATACTGATTAAAATGATATTTTCTTGTTAGATTTCTTTTTCTATTTTGGTACCTATTTCTGGTCACTAGAATATAAATTCATGAAGGCAGAAACCTGGTCTATGATGATACCTACTGTCTCTACATATTTCTAAAATAGTCCCTGGCACAGAGTAGCATTCAACAGAGATTTGTTATATTTGAATGAATGATACAATTGTTTTCATCTTACATTTTCCTGAGTTAGTCTCTCATTATGTTGAAGAAGAAATATATTTCCTCACATCAATAATAGGAACTCCTCTTTGCCTTTCTTGATAATCCAAAATTACTGGCAAGCAGAAGCAAAGGCCTGAGTGACAGGCTTATGGCTTTGTGGTTACATCCTGAGGATAATTAACTCTCCTAGGCCAGCTGTGACCCCTGCTGGGAGTCAGCCTGTGCCTAACATGATGACAGAACTGGCCCCAAATGAGGCCACTACACTTGAGGCTCTGTAGTGACTCCTGAGATTTTAATGAACCTAAGGCCCTGCCAAATATGAAAACTAAGGCAGAATTTAGGGACCGATTGATTCCCTAGAGAGCCCTGCAAATGATTTCAATTTTAGAGAGCAGATTCCACAGTCCCTCTTGCAAGTTTGAATGATTCCCAGAAGTGATAATATAGCCCTTTCATATTTCCTTACATTTTCTTCATATTTCAGTATTTCTCCATGTCTGAGCTCAACAAATAGAAACTTATTGTCTCAGTTTTAGGCTTTTCTCACCTTTTAAAATGCAAATACTTCAGGGAAGGGGAACAGCTGGTCAGTCATTTTGATCCGAATGTAATGAGTTTATTAGAGCCAATCTGGAGAGGGAATTCTGATACAGTGCATACTATCTATTCCACAAACATGGCTCTCTTTTGAAGCTTGCCAGTACTGGAACATTTCCCTATAGGAGAATTTCTCATACACATGCAATGTGGTAACTCTAACACATGCAGATGGAAGACATAGCATTGGACATGAGCAACTGGATCTCAGAAGACACTTCCACTATAGATAACTGAGTTATTTTTTGACAGGTGTAGGAACCCTAAATCTTCACCTCATTGGGTTTCACAGAATGAATGGCCAATGAGTCCAACGAAAATCTTGCTTAAAATCTTATCATTCTAGATAGCAAAGTCCTATCATTTAAATATCAGATTCACTGTTGTATATAAAATAAAATGGACATTGCAGTTGAGAATGACATGGTAAGAGATAAAATTAAATTGCTTAGATACGGATAGCCATCCAAAAAAAGGTGATATTTGAATTAAGATCCAAGGCTATTCCTAACAAGATATAGGAAGGCAAAGAAAGTAGTAAATAGAAATCCATGAGGTAGAAACCAGTTTATTCTATCAGAAGAATAAAATGAAAGATAAGAATATTGAAGGTAGGACTTTTTAGAGTTGTATGATCCTTAAACTATATTTTCCAAAAATATAAGTGCAAATGACTATTTGGAAGGATAACTGAACAGACAATAACAGAGGGGTAAAATCTTAATTATAAGAAGTCTCACTTTGGAGTTTTGTGAATGTCATTTCTGATATGAATATTATAAATCTTTGTGCTTAAAAATAATTATTTACGTAATAACTCCTGAACAGAAAATCAGAATGCTAGCTGAAGGCAGGAGCTATATTTATGATCTCTGGCTCTGGAAATTTAAAATAGAGTGTAGATCTCTGCCTTAATCAATGAAAATGGGAAAACCTAATATTTTTGGGCAAGAAAATTAAAATACCAACAAAAATAACCTTGATTTAAAATTAACTCCCTTTTTTGTTTTTTAACTTTTAACTCTTATTTCCTTGATAGGCGACCAGTTAAATGCTCTCCACCATGCTCTTAACCTGGAACTCTATCATAGGTATAAACCACAGATGGCTTCCAATATCACAACAGTGTAGAAACACTTGCCTCCAAGCCTTTTGATGGGGCACCGAAATGTAACTACATGAGACACTTCAGTTTATGGGGAAGGAGATAAGACAACAATGTGAAAACTTCTCTGTAATTAGCCTAACCAATTGATGGATGGCTGCTGAAGTATTTAAGCACCCTTTTCCATTTGCCAAGTATGGAAGAGGGAATAAACATTTGTCTAAATGCCTGACTGTCTGATAGAGCTTTTCCATCTTAATAAAAATATTGAGGTTCAAAAAATGGCAATTTTTAAATAGACAAAAACATACTTTCCCAAATGTTACCATTATAAGATTTTTGTTCAGACCTGAAAAATACCATGAAAATAAGGCCCACATTACAACTCCCATTTCTCTCTCCATCAGAGAGACTGGGTAAGTGGGAATAAATCCAGCCTGAGCTTTACAGAATCCAGGCATCCTATAAGTGTTAATACAGGGATGTAATATCAGGATACACAAGAGACTGTGCAAAGGCAGTACAGGGAGGTCTTCCCATTCACTTGGCATATCTTGGGCTCTATGGTGGGTACTAGAAGCATGAGCATAAAGCCCAGAAACTGAGGATCAGGGATATTGATTCAACAGTGATGGGCCACAGAGGAATTGTGAAGCCAACACCAGACAATTGTTCCTTCTGTGGAGCTTTTACATGGTACACTAGATAAGTCACAATGTACAATATAGGAGACAAACTACTATCTTTTCCTCTCTCACTCTACCGTTTCTCCATCCCTCCACTTGGCCACAATGTATTCTGAGAGCCACCATTCTCATTGCATCAGACTGATTTCCATATTGTTTGCACGGACTCCTTTTTTTGTTCTCATTATGTTCTCACATGTAATAAGTGTTTCTTCATATTTTCACAATCACCCTAAAAAGTTAGTGTAATAGAGTAGGTAAATAATTATTTGTGGTATTGGGTTAATTGTCTAAAATCGTACAGGAGGTGAGTAGCAAACTTGATCCATACAGTTATTGGAAGTTCAGGATCTGTTTCCTGAAAGGCTTGAGTTCATCTCCTTACCTAATTTCAGGCCAAGTTTAGGTAGCCTCTTTATACCTCAGTCTCTAATCTTTAAAATGAGTTTCAGAGCAGCCTGGGTGGCTCAGCGATTAGCCCTGCCTTCAGCCCAGGGCCTGATCCTAGAGACCTGGGATCAAGTCCCACGTCGGGCTCCTGCATGGAGCCTGCTTCTCACCTTGCCTGTGTCTCTGCCTCTCTCTCTCTCTCTCTCTCTCTCTCTCTCTCTCTCTGGGTGTCTCTTATGAATAAATAAATATCATCTTTTTTTAAAAAATAATAAAATAAAATAAAATAAAATAAAATAAAATAAAATAAAATAAAATAAAATAAAAAAATAAAATAAAATGGGTTTCAGTTAACAGCGGGGCACAAACGCAAACCGGTGACCTGGGTGAAAAACCGGGGATCTGGATGTAAAACCCTGGAGCCTAGACACAAACCAGGTTAGGAGGTAAAAACCAAGGTCCCAAACGTAAAACTGGAGCCTCAGGAGTAACACTCAGGGCCCCAATTCAAACTGGGATCCAGAGAGAAACAGGCTCGCCCGGCACAAAACTCCCAAGGAAAACGGGGCGGCCCTGGCGCAGCGGCGTGGGGAGCCCCACCAGGGACGCCGCCTGCAGCAGGGACCCCGCAGCAGCTCCCCACCTGGGGAGTCCTCCCCCCTCCCGCCCCGGGCTGGGGTCTCTCTCGGGCACCAGCCCGGGTTTGCTGAGCTAGAGGTTTGGGGGCTCAGCCCTCAGGGCAGGTCTTAAAGCGGGGGAGCGCGAGTGAGCCCGAGCCTTGCCATTCAGCGCCCCAGTTCCTCCGGCCCCCGCCGCAGGGCTCACCCCCGCCCCGCCCCGCCACCCCGGTGCCCGCTGCTACCTGCTCAGACTCTGTTCCCGGTGTTGGGCTGGGTGTCTCCTCCGTGCATCCGAGCTGGTAAAAGGGGTCCAGGCCTTACTGAGAGGAGGAGCGTGGGGCATCCGCGGGCCTTGGCCCCCCCTGGAAACTAAAGGTAGCGTCGCGGTGCACTTGAAGGATGTACAAAGGAAATATAACCTCGAGAGAAGAATCTCTGAGTAATGACTATACCGTCATAGTTTGATCAAGTGCAAACTATCTTACAATAGGATCCTATGATGAGTCTTTTTCTGAAGGTTCTTAGATGAGCCAAAGGATATTTTTTTGATATAGATTTCTTTTTTTTTTTTAATTTTTATTTATTTATGGTAGTAACACACAGAGAGAGAGAGAGAGGCAGAGACACAGGCAGAGGGAGAAGCAGGCTCCATGCACCGGGAGCCCGATGTGGGATTCGATCCCCGGGTCTCCAGGATCGCGCCCTGGGCCAAAGACAGGTGCCAAACCTGTGCGCCACCCAGGGATCCCCTGATATAGATTTCTTATAATAGGAAGCACTATTTATTGGTAAATAGAGCAAAACCGTGTAATAAGGACCAGTAGAATTTTAGCTGGTGGAGAGAGGGGGTTGGGCTGCCCTTTGAGAGCTGCTATCTGCAGCAGGAGCACTGTACCTCAAGGAATCAGGGACTAGCTCTTTGGGGGTACTTGCCATGGGACAGCCTTTGCAGCTCACTCGCATTCCCCCATCCCTCCTCCCTCAGTGTTGCCCTTGGAAGTAGATGTTAGCCTGCCTTAAAAGTCTTGAGGAAACAGGGTCGCCTGGGTGGCTCAGTCCCTTGAGTGTCTTCCTTGGGCTGGGGTTATGATCTTGAGGTCCTGCGATGGAGCCCCATGTTGGGTTCCTTGCTCAGTGGGGAGTTGGTTTCCCCCTCTATTGGTTCCCCTGCTTGTGCTCTCTTGCTTGCTCACTCTTCCTCTCTCTCTCTCTCTCTCTCTCTCTCTCTCTCTCTCTATATATATATATATATATATATATATATATATATATATATCTTCACCTAAATGCCCCATCTCATGGCCACTGTGAGAAGATACCCTGATGCATTTAGAAGTCACCCTCTCCTGCTGGGGCATGTGCCTTGTGTGGTTCCGTTTTTATGGATCCTGTTCCATTTCACCTATTTTGAAGTGTTGCATGATGAACACTTCTCTGTTACTGATGTGTATCCTTGCCTTAGTGTATTTGAAATCTTTTAAAAGGTAATACCTGGAGGATTATAAGATGGAAAGATGGGAACGAAACAGCTAAGAAAAGAGCTTAGCTGCACTTTCTGCTATGCTGGGAGCTCTTTCCAAATGAGCTGGTTGGTGAAGGTGGAGCAAAAGCCTTCTCTTTGAAGACTCTGCCTCTGGTGGAGAGAAAATTCACTCCTGTTTTTATCTTACAGATTTTCGTGTGTTCATATTTATTTAGGGAGGAGCTCTTAAACAAAAGCATTGTCAAATATCTAATTGGGGAAAATATATTGACATTCCTATTCTAAGTCAAGTGATGTATTTGATATCATTTTCTGTAGGATTATTACAAAGCAGGGTGTGTAGAGTGTGTGAAGTCAATTGACACATTATTTTGGCATTGTTTAATGTTTACATGAAACATGCCAACTATAAGAATAACTCCTTGTTTGAAAACATATTATTTTTTACTTGGTGGTACACACTAAATTTTTTTTTCAGATTACACAATATATTTATTTAGTATATTTGGAAAATGCAGAAAGAAAAAGTGATAAAAACTGCTTGAAAACTCAGCATCCACAGGTGACTTCTAAGAATATTTTGTTGCATTTCTTCCTCTGCCTATATGTCTATTATACTTGAATGCAATTTAGGTGATGATTTTTCCCCCTAAATATTAGATCATGGGATAGTCCAATTTTATTTTAGCACTATCTGGAAGCTATTCAGTGTAGTTGTAAAATGCACAAGAGCTGGATTTCAAATATGTTTTTTCTAGACAGTAATTAATATTCTTATTAAGAAATTAGACAATGAAGTTAAGAAGGAGAAATTAAATATGTCTCATTCCATCACTTAGACATGAGGGCTGTTGTTTTTATTTCTTTGTTTATGTGTATATACATTCTCAGTCTTTCCATGCATATGTGGGTATTTTTGTTCTTTAATGGCACCATTTTATTATAAGACAATATATCATGAATAACTTTCTATACCAAATAATTGTATCATTTTCACTTTTTTCTCCTAGAAGCATTTATTTTTAATAACAAAACAATGAAAACATCTTTCTTTTCACTTAATAAGAAGTCTAATGGCATAAAAATTATTATTGAAGAAAAAAACATTCCCCTTACTTAGCTTATCAGAGAAAAAAATAAGCTAATATAAAATTCCACCATTCTGGTATTTTTCCCGTATATTGTATACATAAATATTTTTCTCACAAAAAATGGGACTATAATATATACTATTTTGTTACCAGCCAGATACTAACAATAAGCATACTTAAAGTTAAAAATAAAATGTGATGCACTAATTAATATTCCCAAACTTTCTCTTGCTCTTAAAACCCCTATGATGGTATATGAAGCACGTAGAACATTTTACATAAAGCTTGGCACATAATAAACCTTCAATAAACACTGCATTTAGCTATTATCCACTGATAGTTAATAAAACACACAACTGATATCTAAAGATTTTTCCCAATTACTTCACTGCCATTATATTAATATCATTATGAGGAATTACTGGGCTGGTAGGTTCTGGTTCTTAATAAAGGTAAAAAAAAAAACATGAATATCCTTCATGTTTGATTCCATAGTTCCTCTACCTTGGGCCACTATGTCCAGTTAAGGAAATCAGAAAATATGTTTCTTTGTTTGTTTTTTTTTTCCCAGACATCAGATTGGCTGAATGAGACCACTCACACCCCAGGTCAGATGCACATGAAATCTTCATTTTGAAGCCTTTTGAGTTTTGCAATTTTCAGTTTATGCCACCTCTTCACAGGGACTAATTCCAAATTCCTATGAGCTATAGTAAAGTCAGACAGACTTATATTTTTCTATCTCTAGTGCTTTCTCCACTTCAGGTGTTTTGGGATCTGGCCACCCAAGTTGGAGTTTTCTCTTGTGTTTAAGGATCTTATAAATTTTGTTCTGTGCCCTACTAGCCATATAAACTTTTTTCTTACAATCACTTAACCTTTTATCTCTGTAAATGTGTTTTCATTGAGCTTTAAAAATATCTTCCAGGAGGTGTTTGGCCTGAATCCAGTCCATGCAGATTCTTTGAAACAATTAGCAAATGAATCAGAATACTTATGAATGAGACAGTTCCTTCAGAAAGGCACTGACAACTATTCTAAGTAAAGGGTATAAGAAGAAAGCATGGATGAATGCTTTTTAACTACAGAGAAATTCTTAACTTGATATAAAACCCTAAACTCCACAAAGCAGCAATAAAGTTGAAGATAGGAAAATTAAAAAAAAAAAGTGTCGTGATGAAAAGCACCACAGGCAAAATCAAAGATTAGAAAAAACACAACACACAGTACTCAAATTACAAAAGGCTAATTTCCCTATTATATGAAAAATATTCTCAATCAATAAATGAAAGGCCAATAGAAAAGTAGGCAAACCATATATGCAATGAAAATAAATGTAAGTGGATTTTAATGTATCAAATAACGATAAACATAACTTCATTGTAGAGGAATGCAAACTCTAACAGCTTTGAGATATCATGTTCAGTCTATTAGATTAGCAATGATGTAGCAACAACAACAAAAAAGGATAAAAAGTCAGGACATGCTGCACTAGTAAAGGTATAGGGGAATTCTCATTGCTTGTGAGCATAAATTGCTACAACCTATATGAAGGAAAATTGGCAATAAGCTGTCAAAATTACAAATACACTTACTCTTTGAGGGAACAGTTGCATTGCTGGGGCTATATCCTGTAGGCACTTATTAATTGCAGTTTGCCTCTAATAGCAAAAACTTGTAACAATTTTAATGTGCATCAAGAAGACAAATTCAAAACAAATAATCACGGTAGACTTATACAAGGGAGTAGTATGTAGTACTAATTAAAGGTAAAAATTTAAAAAGAGTCTCTGTACTGATGGAAATGAGCTCTAAAATACCTCTTAACTGAAGAAAGGAAGGTGCAGAAGTATGTGAAAAATATTATAGCCAGTTATTTCTATCTAATAAGATAATAAATAGATTTTTTTATACACTTTTATATAACTACCTTATATTTGCATGACCTGTCACTGGAAGGATGCCCAAAAACCTGAGATCTTTGGTTTTTGTGGTGGAGGGAACTGATATTTGGCACATGAGTTCACATGGAGACTATTCACTGTACTTCTATTTGTATCTTTGACTTTTGACGCATTTTAATCTCCTGCCTACATAAAATGTTTTAATTAAGTTTAAAAATAAACACTAAGATGTCTATAGTTACTATTTTTAATTTTTTAGTTACAAATAATAACCCATGGCATTATTTTGATTACTATTCTGAAAAATGAGGAAAATAATGGATATAGAGAGAGGTCGGGTGAGCAAAAGAAAACATAAATCAGCCTTATAAGAATAAACAATGAAGATATCTATAGTTATTATTTTAAAAAATTTTTAGTTAAAAATAATAATCTATGGCATTATTTTGATGACTATTCTGATAAATGAATAAAATACTGGATACAGAGAGAGGGCAAGCAAAAGAGAGCATAAATCAGCCTTATAAGACAGTCTTTAAAGAGTTAGTGGAAACAAATATTTATCAAAAGGTTATCTAAATTAAAATGAGAATTCCGTTTACCTACCTTCCGCAGAACATAGCTTCCCTGCATACTGAAGAGTCCAGGTTGTCTACACAGAGCATCTGAGGAGGCAAGTCCAGGTCGGGTTAGGAGCTGGTGCCTGGTTATCTCTCTGCCAGGTGACCTTGAATTTTCCTAATTTTTCACTTTGGGTTCCTAATGGGAATCTTTCATATGGAGAATTTTAATAGGGAAAAACAATCACATATCATTTTAGGAAAGATCCCCATCCTCATTTACCTGTTTCTTTGAGTAGAGGAGTCATCCATTAGGGTAATAAGCTAGAACACTTTCTAACACTCCATTCATTCACTCACTAATTTATTTGTCCATTCCTGGCTCCTGAGGGCTGGGAAAATAATGCATGTAAATCTTCATACAGGCATGCGGAGACTTAGAGCTTCTTTCCTTATTCTCCTTTTGAGTGGCACAGCAATACCAATGACATTGTCTCAATTCTATGACATTTTTCATCTCTCAGGTACCACGTGTAGGAGAAGCAGGTTCAGTCTCCTAGGGCCTCACTTATCACATCTAAATAATCAGTTAACTATTTTCCATTCTTTTTAAAACATTCTATTGAGGAATAATTTAGAACCCCTGACAAGTATAATGGCATATATTTAAAAATACTTTCTATCCTTATTGTCATCATTAATGAAGTAAGAAGGCAAAGAAGATACAACCCAGAGCAATAGTTTAGGAGCTCTTTGGAGCAAAAAAGCTATATACAAATGGAGGAGTAGGTGACAGTGCAGAAGGATAGGCTAGTAGATTTTCAAGGGAGCTACTCATTTCATCCAGAAAAGTGAGGAACATTGGCAAGTTGTATAGCTAGTGAATTGGGTATGGGGCCAGCACAAAGTCACAAATATCCAATCCTCTCTGATTCTGGAGGTGATATGAAGGCTCCAACGAAACAAGGGGCAGAAAAATGTTTTGCAAATATTATGCAGAATATGTCTTCTAAAAAGAAGAATCTGGAATGATGGGTGTTGCCAGTTAGGTTCCTTGGGAAACCCACTCTGAGAGATTGACATAATTAAAGTCCATTGGAGAATGCTCTCAGGAGCACACTTGTGGGAGAGACGAAGGAAGGATGCAGGGTCAGGCAGCAGGAGAAGTTGGACTGCAGTGCAGTAGCAATAGAGGAGTAAGCAGAGTCTATGTGGTCTGGGATTGGACCCTGAAGAGTTATCCCAAATTAAGGCAAACATGCCCGGTTTTTATCCCCTTAGTGTTTTCCTCTTAACTCCAGATAGTAAAGGAAAACTGTCCCCTAGGAAGACAGTGTGATCTTGGACAAAGCTGCTCTTCAGCCAAAAACTAATTATCGAAAAGGATAGACTGGGCTGAGAGCTGCTCACACTAATACTCTAGCTAGCATTTAGGACCTGGGGAAATTAACGCTTTAGTCCTGACGGTGGGCACCTGTTCAACTGCCACAGCATCCAGTACAAATGGGGGCTGACCAGGTTAAGGATGAGATTTTAGTCACCAACTGCCATGTCTAACAAAAATTCAGTTCAGACCAAACATCTTTCTCTAAGAACGGTGTGGATAGACCCACTGCATCTCTTCTCTGAAAAAGAACACCATGCGACTGCTCTGAGTTATTCTTACAGTCATTTCCAGGATTTTTCCAGAATCTGATAGAGGAGAATTTGTGTTTGGCACTAGCATTAACCTATATTCCTGGCACAGGCCTTCATCCTCTCAAACACGCACCTGAGAACTCAAATGGCTCACAGTTGGAACTGCCTGCAATCTTACTAGTGATAACAAAATGGAAAGGTTCAAGCCAAGAAAATTTTAAAAAGACATACGGCATGACAGATGATGCCTCACACCAAGAATGCCAAGGGCAAGTTAATCCACCCTTACCTGAGGGCATTCAGATATGAAGAAAAGCATGTACAAATCACAGCTGAGCCCTTCCCAGTCAGCAGGACCAGAAGCAGGGCTGGCTGTATGCATAGGTGGAGAAAGTGACTGCCTTTTGAGGGCCCAGTAAAGCCTTATGTTTCCAAAGTGCTTCCTCCAGATGTAGTTTATTTCCTGAAATTCTACTATGCCTTCCTTATGACTCTGATTCCGGTTAAAAATATAACTTTTTTCGTAATCATCAGTCCTAAAAAGGTAGGGAGAGGGTGTTATGAAAAGTGAGTTTATTCTAATCATGCCAGGAACTAGCTTGTGACCTTTAGTAAGACTATTCTCCTTGGGACTTAGGTTCTGTGGTTTGATGCAGTGTCTGTAGTTCCAAGGGCTTTGCTTTTCCTTAGTGCATGCGTGACTTCTGGTTATTGCTCGTTCCAGACCATCTTCATCATTATCACCACCTACTTTGAAAATTTTGTTTAGGTTCCATTGCTGTTAATGGATATCCAACAACTGTCGTAAACATGACAAGTACATGTCTTCTATCTTAAATGCAACAAAATTTTTGGATCATGGAAGTGGTATACTCAGTTCAGGAAAAGTCCTCTACCTGTTCCAGGAACCTTGCCATTAGATTTAGTGTTTATGTGTGTGTGTGTGTGTGTGTGTGTTTGTGTGTGTGTGTGTGTGTGTGTGTGTGTTGAGGGAAAGAGGATAGAGTACCAGATCTCACCTTTACATGTGAATTCTATTCCCATTCTCTACAATCTCTCTGCATATTCCACTTGTAGCTCCACTAAGGCAGCTGATCCAGAAACCCTCATGCAGACAGGAAGGCTGGTGGTCTCTTCAGGTTTTCTGCAGTTCCAGAGCGTGCTGCAAACTTGGCTACATTATGGTCCTTTCAGTTCCCTTTCTTATTTGCACCTCAGTATCCCAGTATAGTGACTGGTATGTATTAATTTGAATAGATGGTTAAATTAACAGATGAATGGGCAAAAAGAGTGAATGAAAGTGAAAGACAATTAGCCAGCTTCCCTGCAAGAAACAACAGGCATGGGATTCTTTTTTTTTTTTTTTTTATGATAGTCACACAGAGAGAGAGAGAGAGAGAGAGAGGCAGAGACACAGGCAGAGGGAGAAGCAGGCTCCATGCACCGGGAGCCCGACGTGGGATTCGATCCTGGGCCTCCAGGATCGCACCCTGGGCCAAAGGCAGGCGCCAAACCGCTGTGCCACCCAGGGATCCCCAGGCATGGGATTCTAAGGAAAATTATTTACTGAACAGGATTAAAGAAATCCGCAAAGGGTGTTGAGGTCCCTGAGGACTAATAAGAGCAAGAAGCCACCGCCATTATTCATGCTGAACGGGAAGGAAGAGAGCTGCTGGGCAGGGTCTGTGGAGAGAGGTACAGCCACTGCCAGACCCTGATGACAAAGCAGGGAGGGAGCAGAGGAAGACATGCCCTGGAGTCTTCTCCTTTTTTCCTTTCCTTTCTTGCTGGTGTCTCCTATTGGCCAAACCCAACTAGAAGCCAGAGGGAAAAAAGCAATACCCAGGATTTAATCTTTAGAGACCAGCCCCCAGAGTCCTAGAAGACAGATAAAGGCATGGTAAATGAGGGATATAAATGAAGAATGGCAGCACAAAGTATGCAAGATGATTTTTCATGGAGGGGAAAATGCAAACAGGCATAATGTCTTAGAGGGAGAAGAAAGATTCATCAAGAGAAGGGGGAAAAAGTATGTGAAGATGGTGGAGGCAATGACAACTAATTTCAGTTATGTGGGATTTGGAAATGAATAGTCATGATGCCTTTAAAGAATTTTGGTTCTTTTTCAAACCAAGATTTTCTCAAGTAGTATTCGAGAGAGAGAGAGAGAGAGAGAGCATGCGAGCACACAAGCTGGGGGAGAGGGGCAGAGGGAGAAGGAGTGAGAGAACCTTAGGCAGGCTCCACCTTCAGCACGGAGCCCAACTCTGGGCTTGATCTCATGATGCTGAGATCATGACTGGGCCGAAATTGAGAGTTGGACACTTAACCAACTGAGCCACCCATGTGTCCCCCAAGTAGTATTCTTTAGGGCAAGTTGTATTCTCAAAATAGACAAGCTTAGATAGTGCACTTTTTAGAATAAATAATTTAAAGAATTATAATAATCATTTCCTAGCTACTTTATTGGTGTCGGGCACTGTGCTAAAAGCTTTATATAATGATCTAATTTCATTCTCACAAAATCTATGAGAGATACTGTAATCATCTTTATCATCTTTATTTTATAGTTGAAGAAACTAAGGGTAATGGTAGACCAACTTGCCCAAAGTTGTGCTGCTAGGAAATGAGAGAGAGAGAGAGAGAGACAGGTCTGTGTGACTTCAAAGCCCATATTCGGGACACCTAAGTGGCTCAGTGGTTGAGCATCTGCCTTCGGCTCAGGGCATGATCCTGGGGTCCTGGGTTTGAGTCCCATATCAGGCTCCCTGCATGGAGCCTGCTTCTTGCTCTTATTTATTTATGTGTCTCTTATAAATAAATAAATAAAATCTAATAAATAAATAAATAAATAAATAAATAAATAAATAAAGCCCATTCTCCTGAGTACTGGTTAATTATTTTGCCATCCTGGTTTGTAAGTACATCCCATGCTTGGATTTTCTTAAACTTACATTTGAGCTAGGGCATTCAACTAGGTTTGTTCTTGCTGGCTACTATAGGCAATTAACAAGCAGTGTTTTGAAGTTCTGTTAGAGGGCCAAGAAGGGAATGTAAGTGATTCACATAACTGTTGAGAACATCAATATAATCAATCAATTCATAAAACCAAATTTATTGTCTATTACTCTAAGATGATGTAGAGATGGTGGTACACCAGATACTTTAGAATCCTATGTTGGATACAGAGTTAATTAGGACCTAAACTATACTAAGCCTTCAGAGCAAGGCTATGCAACAGGTGCTCAAACTGCAGGAAGGGGAATAAGCTGTGAAGGGAGCTGAGGTGAGTAAATTTCCCTATTTGCCCGTATCATACAGAAGCGTGTCCTTTCCATGTTCAGCTTTCTCTTGCTGCCACAGGTAACCTCTTTTGTGTTTCCTGTATATTGCTCTATGCCTTTATGATGGGTATTAAAAGATAAACTAAGGCGTATTAAAATTTTAAGAGTTTCTTTAAGCAAAAATCTATTTGAATCAGGCAGCATCTAACCTAGCAGATAGAAGGGAGCTCCACAGAACCTTACAAAATGAAAGATTTTTATAGCCAGAAGTGAGGAGGAACAAGGAAAGTATAGTAGGCAAAAGAATATGTGTTGGTGGGATCCCTGGGTGGCGCAGCGGTTTGGCGCCTGCCTTTGGCCCAGGGCGCGATCCTGGAGACCCTGGATCGAGTCCCACGTCGGGCTCCCGGTGCATGGAGCCTGCTTCTCCCTCTGCCTGTGTCTCTGCCTCTCTCTCTCTCTCTCTCTCTCTCTCTCTCTGTGTGACTATCATAAATAATAAATTAAAAAAAAAAAAAGAATATGTGTTGGTTATTGCAAAGTTACTTTCCTTTAGGGGGTAACAGGGGCCTGTCGGGCAGATTACCTTGCTACTGCTGATCATCTGATTCCAGAAAGACTGCTTGAAAAATTCCATTTCTGAAAGGGCCAGAACTATAATTAAGTTAAGTTGGGGTTTGGTGACGTGGGGCTTAGATAACTCCATCTTGGGCCTTCTCTCTTGTTCTCAACACAGGACATATCACACTGTGTTCTAAATATTTACCTAGCTTTCTCTGTAATTAAAACATAAGCTTCTTGAAAACACAGCCTATGTTTTTTACTATCTTTGAATTTTTAACCCTGGCACTCCATTTTATCTTGAGAAGGGGATCTTTAATTGGATGGTGATGATTGATTATAAGACTTTAAAACATCGAAATCACTGTTCAGTTTTAAGTTATTGAAGTTATGTCATTTAAAGCATAGTTGAAATCCTTCAACTTTCTTTGTGGACTGAATTTTTGTATGTCACATTATCATTTAAACACAGAGGAGAAACTAGGTATTTTTTAGGAACATTTTGGTGAATACTCTTGTAAGGGAAAGAATCACCTTGGAGTTTAAGAGAATTCTGATTTCTATACATCAGGTTTGCTTCAAGCAGTGAGGATCTGTATGTGGCAGGATGGAGAAAAGCTGGGAAGCATAGTTTTGGGGACTGGAATAGAATTTAATATGTATTTTAAAATACAAATTGCATCTTCACATGGTGAAGTCCATGTTGTGATGATGGAAAGCAAATCTGTATTTTTGTAGTCAGGTTTCCACTACAATAATCTTAAAACCACTATAAAATGGAGGTGCCGATAACCATGTGGAAATAACAGGAAGAAAAAAAAATCACACATAACTTCTCATTTTCTTGATAATGACTTCCTTATTTTTCTGAGTTTATTCCACCTCCACTTGGCTTGAATAATATTAAATATGAATGTTTTAGGTATGAGGGTTTCATTTTGTTTTCTTATTTTCTCCACTTGTCTCACCAGAAAACAGAAGTGAAGTGGTGGAAGGCAGAGGGCCGGTTTGTAGGGGAATGGAGTCAGGATGGCCAGGATGGGTAGGGAGGGTTAGTTAGGAAGAAGACCAATAATAATAGCGTTCAAGTCTAATGGAACAGACAAGCAACACTGATAGAAGAAAATATCTGCATCAGTTGTTTTTGGGCTTTGTGTGTGTGTGGGGGGGGTTGTTTTTGTTTTTGTTTTCGGAGTGGGAGTTTGATATATAATTATTCTCTGATTCATTCACTGAATTCATCAATTACTGAATAATCGCTTGTTTGGGGCACTGGGGATAGAGAAGTGAACAACACTCGGGCATGGTCTTTTAATGTTTACTACCAGCCTACGAAGGGAAATTCCTCCTTTCTGGTAGGTGCTGGATGTCATTCTTCGGCATTGCCTAATTAATTTATTCAGCAATTTTATCTGTGAGTCTCCATATATGACTTAGGAAAGGTGAGGTGGGGTAAGAGATGAGCTGCCACTGGGATAAATCCTGGAAAGAAGGGCACATGCACCCAGCCAAGTACCATAGCAGGAGTTAGGAGTTCCCTAAATCCAAAACATGGCATGGGGACTTCCTGGGAGAAACGTACACATCCTGACTGATGTTGTTCGAATTTAATTTGCCTGATGATCTATTCATATTTGATGGGTGGGGAAACAGAATCACCATCTTCTTATAGTATAAAGTCCTTTTATTAATATTATATAATTCTTTTTGAATACTAATGATTAGTGTATTATATTAAATTATGTTTGTAGAAATTACTGGCTCACGCACCTTTATCACAGTTCTAGGTCTTTTATAAAGACATGAGGAAACCACAACATTCCTCTTCCCTGTTTTCTCTTGTGGTTAGACCTGCAGTCTCAATGAAAAGAAAAAATTCTGAAACGGTATACACCTCGAAGCACTGAGAATCTGACATGCTCACAGTGACAAGCTTAAGTTTGCTATTATACTTTTCGTACCTAGCTAAATCCACTGCCTTCTTTCCGACACCTGCCTCGATAACATCCTGCTGAGTATTTTCTAGTTTCACAGCGTCCACAGGCCTCCTTATGCTCACTGACAAGCACCTCAGACACTGGAGCTGATCTTGCTCTTTCTTGCCCCTTGAGGCCCTATTCCCAAATTTCTCCAAAGTACAGTTACTCTGAACACTGACTGAGCTGCTGCCACACCAGCAAACATTTTCTTCCCAGCTATCAGAGGCTCCAGACCTGTTTTTTCTCCAACTGGTGACAAATGTTATAACGATAAGACCCTTCTGTTCACTACATTTGACTTTACCTTGACTCTTAAAATATCCATCAAGAATTACATTTTTTTTTAATGAGAGTGACTTGATGCCTCATTGTTCTTAAAGGAGGTAATGTTGATTCCTGAGCCAATGGGAACTGAGTAATGGTGCGGAGGAGAGGATGCAGTCAGAGCTCATTAAAATTATTATGCATTTGAAGCGTTTCTTCCTGAGGATGATTGGATATCTCCAGTTGACAAGGAATCAGTGCAGGGTTCATTTTCTGCTGTCTTTGTTCTAGCTGTTCCTAGTCTCCTGACATTTCTCCAATAGGATATAATTCCAAAGCTCTTATGTTTGATCATATTTGTTCCCATATATACCCAGTTCTTAAATTCCCCCAGAGAGGTTGATCTGAGTTCAAAGTGAAATATGGATGACTTAACCATATTACCTATTGCTCTCAAATTAATGCTACTGGCTGCCAAACAACACAAGGCTTTTCTGGTGATATCACAGAATCAGATTCTATTCTAGAGGAGACCATAAGAATCATTGCCTCCAATAGCAACATTTTTATATAATGAGAAAACTGAGGCCTACACATGCTAGAGTATTAGACCACGGTTATATAGCTACTTAGAGGTATCACCAGAAAGATAAGCACCTGACCCCCTAAACTGAGGCTTCTACTACCTCATAGTTCTATTTCTTTCTGTTCATTTTACTTTTTATCATTTTAAATTCAAACTGTCACATACACTTGTAACAAAAGCAGAGGGAGGGCAAAACATATACTTAGGATTCAACTGAGAAATGTTAACTTATGCCTCATGTGACTCACATGTGAAGAGTGTTTTATTGTATGCCTGGTGTGGTGTAATTAAGATCACAGTCTGTATGGTCAGGCTGCCGGGGATTGCAGCCTAGCTCCACCAGTGAATAGCTCTGTAAACCTTGGGTAAGGTGCTCACCTTTCCTGTTTGTTCATCTGTGAAATGGGGATAATAATAATACTTCTCTCATGGGTTATTGCCAAAACAATGTGAGTTAATCCACATAAAGAATGAGAACAGTGTTTGGCATATGGTAAGAGCTAGATAAGAATTGATTATTATTACTACCTGATAAATACTTTTCACGTTGAGAAAACTCTAAGTGGAAAATGTCATAAAGAACTGAAAATATCACAATTACATTCTATTTCTGTCTTCATCCTGGCAATTATCTGCCTTCTACTCTTCAACTGTTATTTCTCTTTACCTAGATTTGAATACTGTTTTAACCTGTTTATGCACTTCAGGACCAAGCCTACTCTCCCATAAAGTGCATGCTCAGGAGATGTGTGGTGAATCAGAGACTGCACCTGCAGAGATGCTAGGTATATATGATTTAAAGATGATAGAACAAAGCTTGAATACAAAATAGTATATTCATCACATTTGGGCATTACGTTTCATTTATTATGATATTGAAAGATCATTCATTCAACAAGTAACTATTAAATATCTAGCATGTGCGAGGCATTCTTTTACATCAATGAACAATGCAGATCAAAATCTCTGCCCTCATCATGCTTATATTCTAGTAAGGGAAGATACACAACAAAATAAACGAGTAAATTAGAGATGTGCTATAAGAGAAAATAAAGAAGAGGTGTGGAGAATCTTAGAAGACTTGGGCTTAGCCAGGATGGGAAAGGAAAGGAGGGCTTCCTTGCAGAGGTGTCAATTAAGCAGCCTTGCAAGGAGCCTAGGAAAGGGGCAATGTAGGGCAAGAGAAGAAAGTGAGCAGGCCTGGAGGAAAGAGTATGGTGTGTTCAAAGCTAAGGCTTTACAGAATATAGGAGACAAACAAGAATTAATGGTTAAGAACACAGAATTTGGAAGTGGGCATCTCTGATTTCGAATCACTGATCTGCCACTCTAAGTCTCTGTAAACCTCAGTTTTCATCTTGGAAAAAAAAATAATCCTTGTACGGCTGTTATGTAAGTAAATGAGCTGTTGCTCACAAAGTCCTTAGTATAGTATATTTTCAAGACAGCCCCTAGAGTGATTCTGTTATATGTAAGTCAGATCATATTACTTATCCCCTCAAAACAACTCATTTGCCTAGCAAAGTCCCAACATGACCTGGGCCCCTGGTACCCTTTGGTATCTCAGACCACAGACCACTCGTATCCCTACTGGCTGAGTTTCAGCCACTTGGATTACTTGCTAAGTCGCATTATGGCTGTAGAGGAGCTTTTGCTCTTTATTTTCCAGAAATCTCCTTTTCCTTGTTTCCCTTAGTATTTGTGAATTACAGATCTGTGTGCTTCCCCCATGTACAATATGAACCTGGGGAAAACCTGTGTGGAAACCAGATGTCAGGTCTCCAGGCTTATGTGTTAGCCTGACAAACTGAGATGAATCACCTGAGTTGATCCCGAATATGGATACACATGGAGAGGACAGGCTGAGGCAAAGCGAGGACTGAGGGACATATCAAATTAATCTTCTCTGATGAGGGCATCTCTGATGAGAGCCTCATCTTAGAAATAGGTTGTTCTCCAAAATCAGTTACTTGCTTGTAACTTAGAGGAGAGTATCCACTAGACAAGGTGTTAGGTGTTTGCACAGGAGCAGTCTGTTAATAACACCTCTGTGTTGTAGTGGCCTTCACTGTAGCTTCTTGAGTCACTCCTCCCTCACTCCAAGAGTCTCTTGTTAAATCAAGTAAATTGTTGTGCTTTTCAGTATTTTTTTAAGATTTTTTATGTATTCATTTGAGAGACAGAGATGGAGAGGAGAAACAGGGGGGAGGGGCAGAAGGAGAAGGAGAAGCAGGCTCCCCACTGAGCAGGGAGCTCAGTGAGGCTTGATCCCAGGCCCTGAGATCATGACCTGAGCCAAAATCAAGAGTCAGACACTTAACTGACTGAGCCACTCAGATGTCCCTCAGTATTTTTTCTACAAATACATTTCCTATTTTTTCTTCTACCTCTAGTCTTCTATAGGTGTTATTATTCTTACCTATACTCATTTAAAAGTCACCCATTTTTTTTCTCCCAGCCTCTTCTCACTTTAATTCCTCCCCTTAACATGTTCCTCACTACAATAGATGATTATCTATTGCCAACAGGATTAAGTATGAATCCAGTGTTAACATTCTAATCTATGTCTCCTGGCTTATTATCTACTTCTTACAATATTCTTGTCAAATTTAATTGTTCATTTCATCCCCAAAGAAAATGATACTTTTCCACTTTTATGATTTTGCCCATTTTTTTACTATAAAAGTTTTCCTACATCTATCCACTATCAAAATCTTTTTGCAAAAGCAATACCTCATAACCACCTCTTTCATTGTTTTAGTAAGAGCAGGCTTATACTGCAGTCAAAAATATCAGTTGCTAAACAGAATTTATTCCTCATTCATGAGAAATCTGTTGTGAGTCTGGGCCACTCTTCAGGGCACTGTCCTTGTGATGGCCCAGTATCCAGGGAAGAACTTATTTAAATGGCACCTCTGTAGCAACAAGGATTTCCACAATTGCCTTGACAGAGAAAATCTCACGTGGATAACTATATACTCTGGCCTGAAAGTGACACACATCAATTCTACCCATAGCCCACTGACCAGAGTTAGCCACTTGGCTCCACCCATCTCAGAAATGAGTCCTCTCATGTATTTAGAAGAAGAGAAGACCAAATATAGGTAAGCACTAGGCTTCTGTTCCATCCATAGAGGCTTTCTATGTCTCCTTAAACAATAATAATGGAGTTATTTGTGAATACGTCCCCTACTAATAGGAAGGTGGGACCTTTTAGTTGAATTTAGATGTATCTCAAGGAGGTGTATCTAAAAGATCATTAGGAAGGCTTCAGTTTTTCTCACCTGATCAGATATGCAGTAACATCCCTAGAGATGTTACTGAGATGGCAGTTTATGTTTCTAAACTCCATTCTCATACCTGTTACCTTTATATGTTTGTGGCTTTAGAAACTGATAAGGAAATATGATTAATACTTGGTTTTCCAGAGATTCCCAGAGATATTTTGTTAATTGGAGATCTTCCATATAGTCTCTCATATGAAAATAAGAACTTAAGATACTTTTTCTTGTGTTTTGCCTCAAATATGAGTTGTGAAAGAGCCTAGTTCTTTATGATATGGTAGACAAACAGAGTTTCCTAAGATAGAATCCCAAATATTCCCAGAAATAGTATAGAAAATGGGAAAGCTATCATAAATAACAACTTGGGAGACATTTCTAACTCCAGAGTTCTTTCCTATATGGAGTGAACTGAGAAGCAGCTTTCCTCTGACTGTTCTAGAAGTTATGAATCCAGCTAGATTAGTTTTGGAACCCACTGTGCTGAGAGCATTTCTGGCAAAGTAGGGTTTTGAATATGAGAAAATAATAGGAAAATATTTAGCCCAGATACTCCAGACAGAATTTCTGACAGAAGCTTCCTTGTCCTTGTATCTTGAACAGAATTCCAGATAAGCTGATGTGGTTTCCAGAGCTCAAAATTTTTGAGATTTGTATTGGATTTGGGCCATTAGACCAACGACCACTTGCCCTAAACTCTGTCCAATTAACTAAACTATGAATCCTGAAGTCAATTTTGCATTTTGAGAGAAATCTTCAAGCAAAATGTCAACAGGGTTTAAATAGCAAGTATTTACTCAATAAGGATTCTCCAAGATGCTCTGAAACAGTAATATAGAGTGAAATGTAGTCTTAGACTCTTCAGTTGTCACTTTCACTTTATTGCATCTCATAGAAACAGTGGGTGTGATCTCTAGAATGCAAATAAGATTCCTTCTGTCTATACCATTGAATTTTAAATATTTTGAGATAATAGCTTTTTTTACAAGATGTATTTATTTATTAGAGAGAGAGAGAGAATGAGCAGGGAAAGGGCAGAGGGAGAAAATCCTCAAGCAGTCTCCCCTCTGAGCCTAGAGCTTGGCATGGAACTTGATCCCATTACCCATGAGAGCATGACCTGAACCAAAATCAAGAGTCTGACACTCAACTGAGTCACACTGGTGCCCAAGATCATAGATTCTTTTTTTAAAAAAAAAAAGATTTTTATTTATTTACTCATGAGAGACACAAAGATTGAGAGGCAGAGACACAGAAGAGGGAGAAGCAGGCTCCATGCAGGGAATCCGATACAGGACTCAATCCTGGGACCCCCGGATCACACCCTCAGCCAAAGGCAGATGCTCAACTGCTGAGCCAGCCAGGTGTCCCAAGATCATAGCTTCTTTAAAGAACTGTTAAGCTCTCTTCAGATCTTATGGGTCCTCTGAGAACATGTTATGGATCTTCTACCTAGAAATATGCAGACACAATTTGAATACATTTTTTAAGAGGTTTATAATCAACTGTAGCACCAACTGAGGCCCAGGGAACTGAGATTAAAGACATTAGCATCCACCAACAGCTAGTTCCAAGATTCAGTCTCATGATGATATATTCAGAAATAAACCTATACTCCATATAGCTGCACTGGGCATAATGCAGTACTGCTCTTTCCTACACTCCTCTAAAGACTCCAGAGGAATAGACAGTGGCATTCCCAAATCTCTGCCTTACCCAGCTTCTCACAACTAATGCCCACAATCTATAGACTCATGGCCATTTCAATTCATTGATTCAGACTTAACTGAATCAGAAAATCCTCTAATGAGATTTAGTTAAATTCCCTTGCTATACTTATGACTGCTGCTCTCCTGTATCTTTTTTTGCAAATTTGTTTTTTTTCTGCCAATCATTTCTTGCCTTCTGATGACTTGATATTTTAGCTCTCAGATCCCTCTAAAAAATTGTTTTGTTCTGCCTCAGTTTTTAATATTGGGCCTTTGCTTTGGTTTCAACTTCTTTTATCTTATACCCTATATTGAGCTTCAGTTCTCCAGATATGCAGTCCAGTGATGAGATCCAGCTAACTGGTCCTCCAACAAGGATGTGTTGGCCAAGATATAATGATACCAAGCTGTTTGTTGTGCCCTAAACACATCTCTACACCTTTGCTTCATTAACTCTGTCTTGAATGCCTCTCCCACTGCCCTTGTTTTCAGAATCATACTCTTTCCCCTCTTAATAACTTTCTGGAGTAGCTAGAGTATTTAATCCAAAGAATTTTTCCCGAGATTAAATAATCAAAATTAGTTTGGCTTTACCCTATTCTTTTATAATCTCTGTACACCCTGATCATAGCACTTGCTGTGTCATATTTAAATAACCTCTATATGGGTCTGTCATTCTTCTAGATGATGACATCCCATGTACATGAATCATGACTATTCTTCTTTCTGTCTCCTGCACTTATGATGATACTGTGCACTTCTAGGTGCATCTGAATGTTTAGAACAAAACAATGTAATAGGCATCTGGACACTTCCAGGCATCTGTTTCCTATACCCCCAGATTTGCTTCTCTATCTACCAATCTATGCTCCTTGATGATGATGTCCCAATTGATGATAGAGATATTATGATCCTTTATACACCGTGCCTTTTGTGGTCAGCACTTTCTTCAGAGAACATCTTTATAACTTGAAAAGTTACCTCAGTCATGAATAATTGAGAGTGGCTGCCTTGAGTATATGATGGAAAAGGCTCAGAAGAAGGAAGAGTTGAGATTGGTCAATAATATCACCTGGGGCCTGTAAAGTGTAAACCAACAAGCCACATGCCAATATTAATCCTCCCACAAAGTGAAAGAGTTTTATGATAATCTCAACAGTATTTTCTGTTCATCTTATTTTGCTGCTGTGAAGAGCCCAAACTATCCTATGTGAACATTATCTTCAGTCAGGACATCAGTGAGACAGTGTTAGTGCTAGCAGAACAGAAGGAGGAACGTGGTGAGGCCACAGGTAAGGGGGGTTCTGCAGATCTCCACAAGTACTGGGCTTATCTCCATAAATCTTCACCATCACCAGGGAAGACTGGGGGCAGAGAGAGCTATCCCTGCATTGCACAGTTTTGGAAGTACCATTCTATCTACCGTAAAGGTGGTAGTTAGAAAATAACAAGGTGTTTCCAAATAGCTGCTTTAATGTAATAAGGTAGAAGGAATGCTAGTTGGGGACTTCCCAAATACCCTGGATTAGAAATCTGTCATAGGACCTGTTGTTCTTCTTATTCTCCACAATCATCTTTATAAATCCAGTCTCATCCCATCATATCTCACCAATCCTCAGAAGGTCAAGGATTCACTAAATATTTGCTATGTTTAAATCTCTAGTCCATGGTCTAGGAGTATATTTTTAAAGACATGTCATATAGTTTTTGTCTGAAATTGCCTACAGTCTCATTATAATGTTGACACATACAAATAAAACCATTACTGTAACATAGTGGCAGTATACAGTGAATTTATAGTTTTTAAGGCACAGACTCTTACTGCTATGAGAATTCCAAGGAAGAAGGAGACCATGTAATAAATAGGGAAGGTTCTGGGAAACTAGGTGGTGTTTGACCTGCAACTACAATATGAATGAGCATTGGCCTGATATAGACTACCGTACTCCATTGTGAGATTTTAAAGGCATATAGACCTATATAACTGGGTTCAAATTCTGGCTCTGCTCTGAAACTTTAAACAAAGAACCAAAGCTTATTTTCATCTGCAAATAGTTCTAATAATAATATAGAGAAATGTACTGTAAAAACAAATGGGTTAGCATATGTAAGATATGTAACATAGTTTTTGACAAATAGCTGATATCTCCTTTTCTTTTTTTCTTTTTTCTTTTTTTTTTATAACCTGTGGGGAAATAAGTCTCTCATTAGCCTGAGGATATCCCTGGGAGTAAGAAATTATTAATTTACATTGACAATGAAGTGTAATTATTGATATTAGATTTTTTCTTCACAGAAGAAGAGATGGTAAGGGAGAAGAGTATATTGGCATTGAGCACCCAAATGGGATGGAAAACAATAGGGAGACAAAATGACACGGATAAGGAGAGAAGACTGACCTTCCAGTCTTGCCTGTGGCCAACATTTCTTAAAGAATGGATGGTGATGACATTAGAGAAAAGGGGGTTAGAGCATTTCTACCAGGAATAGAGCCCACAGTGCTTAGGTAGGTAGGGGACTAATTGGACTGGAGTGTTAGGAAGCATACTTGAACGAAAATATTTCAGTAGAAATAAAGAAACAAATAAAATAGCCCTAACTCTAAACAAGACACGTGAGTTACTAAAGTGAATGGTTACCCAATAAAGTCAAGGGGCTGGAGGTGGGGGAATTTGGTATAGTAAGGAAATTTTAAATCTCACTGGAAGGTTGAATAGTTTGCCCAATATATTTACAAAGCCAGGTCATGCAATGGTCACCAAAAATCAAGGCCTAAAATTCTAGCAATTCCATATCAGAAAAATCAAAATGAGAAACATAATCCTTGAGAGGGAAAAGAGAAGGGAAGGGAAAGAAAGGAAGGGGAGGGAAAGGGAGGGAAGGGGGAAGGGGAAGGAAAGGAAGGGGGAGCAAAAGAAGAGAAAGGGAGGAAGGAAAGCAGTGAGAAAGGAAGAAGTATAGGAGAAAGGAAGGGAGGAAAATTTTTCTGGGCAATGACACTTGCCAACATAGTTGCAAATTTTCCTCTCAAGAAAGTTGACTTAGTACATCTAGAGAACTTTTTTTCCAGCATCTGAGTACTGTGGCCAGTAAGCGTATCTCACCATGAAAGGAATTCTTGCCCTCACTGCTACAGATATCACAAACTAATTTTCTTTTTTTTTAATATTTTATTTATTTATTCATGAGAATACACAGAGAGGAGAGAGAGAGGCAGAGACACAGGCAGAGGGAGAAGCAGGCTCCATGCAGGGAGCCCGACGTGGGACTCGATCCTGGGACTCCAGGATCACACCCTGGGCTGAAGGCAGCACTAAACCGCTGAGCCACCTGGGCTGCCCACAAACTAATTTTCTATACAGCTAGGAACATAAACAAGGAGAAAATGTCTCTCATCTCTTAAGACCTGTACTGCTGTCAGTGCTCTAGGAACCAGGATGGTCATTTGTGATGAAGTCTCATGGAAACTTCCTGGCCGGTCTGGTGTATTGAAGAACACAATGATGTACGTACAAGGGGAGATCAGCTCTTGTTGGAAGACTTACCTGCACTAAACCACCAAGTGTTAGAATTTGGCATTTACCTCTCAGGCTTGGCCACAGTGGAATTTCTCAATCAGGAAATGGCAGTTGTACAGGGTTACTGGGTGATGATTTTGAATGGTGTGCCCATTAATAATATAAACAGTGGCTCAAAAGGGGGCAACAGGCATGTGTCTGGGTCAGCCTGGATCTGCACTTATAGCAGATGCTGATAAGCTGGATGGAACAGGGACCTTTGGTCCTTGTGTAGGTTCATGCTCTGACAATGAGGAAGAGAGAAGTGATTAATCTAGCTGGTCTGCTCTTATGGATTGCCTGTCTTTAGCTGTTTCAGATGACTCCTCCTCAGTAGATGCTTTGTGAGTGCTTACTCTATGATAGATATGATGCAAGGCTTTGGGATACAGAGTGAGACAGAACAGATAAGATCCCTATCCTTTATGACTTTATCAGCTTTATAGTTTGGTTTATTTGTTGCTTATAATTAGCAGACTGTAAGCAACTACCCTTTCTGAAATGTTTTGTTTTCCAAAACTTAATTTTATTCCTTATGGTTTTCTGCATGGCATTTTTCACAGTTTGAAATAAATAGGCAAGTGACTGTATCAAGTGCCTGAGTCCCTGGTACAGCCTATATTTCCTGAGGGCAAGCCCTGAATCTTTTCTGTATCCCCCAGACCAGCACATACAAATTCCCTTCCTTAAGTAAATGAGGAAGTATTTCATTTGAGTCTCTAATTAAAACTCAGCCCTCCCCCACACAGAATTTAATACAGCTGTGTCTAAAAACACACAGTCTGGGAGCAAGAGTGCCCGGATTTGAATTCTGAACACTTCAGTGCCTAGGTTTTCTCATTTGTAAAAAAAAAAAAGAAAGAAAGAAAGAAGGAAGAAAGAAAGAAAGAAAGAAAGAAAGAAAGAAAGAAAGAAGAAAGAAAAAGAAAAGTGATGCTTACTTCATAAGCTGTTTCCAACATGCAATTACTTAATACATGGAAAGAACTTGGAAGCGTGGATGGCACCTAGTCAGGCCCATATAAGTGATTGCTACTAATATTATATTATTATTATTTGCATGGCATCCCTTCTCTTTTTTTAAGATATTATTTATTTATTCATGACAGACACACAGAGAGAGAGGCAGAGACACAGGAAGAGGGAGAAGCAGGCTCCATGCAGCGAGCCCCATGCAGGACTCCATCCCAGGACTCCAGGATCACACTCTGAGCCAAAGGCAGATTCTCAACTGCTGAGCCACCCAGGCGTCCCAATATCCCCTCTCTTATACAAGCTTATACACACAGGACTTGTGATGCATGTTATCTATACATTTAATTTCTTTCAGGGAAGTCTGATTCAAATAATCTGTTCTCTTATCTCCTTAAATATATATAATTTTATATGTGCCAATGTGTGGTTGAGAAAACGTGGCAAAGGTAACCATGTAACATAGCAACAGTGCCTTCCTCTTCTAGATTATATTGCCTTTCTGTACAAATATTGAACAACTTCTGACTGTATGAGTATCTATAGACTATATTTTTTGGAAAAAGTAGGAGAGTTATAAAAAAATAACAAGTCACTAATGGTAGTTTTACATATAATTTCTGTTAGGAACTGACCACTGCTCTGGAGTTACCACAACTATAGCCAAATGATCCTCTCTATTTTGTGGATGGAGACAATGAGGCACTCAAGGGGTCACAATAGACGAATTGGTTCTTAAAATTCTATTTTTTTCTGCAACATCAAAAGGTGCCTGTACTTCCTTTTAAAAAGTAAAAACTGCAGAGAACTGAAAACATGGCCATAGGACAAAACAGATTATTACTATGGTCTTGCTCCAAATCACATCAAAATGAATTTAATTGCAGTCTCCAACAATCAGATTTCATTTGGCACAGAAGTGGTCCTGTCACTTTTGTGATTTTAACAAACACTAATTACAATTTTGTAGATGGTGAATGATAATGGAAAGTTATGATGTTTCATTGTTTTATTAAATATATTATGAAATTCTCTATGTTTAAATGTCTAGCTCTATTTCTGCAATCCAGGAGAAAGGGTCAGATTTTATATTTCAACTCCCCATCCCACAAAAATAATATAATATATCCTTGGGGCCAGTATGTACTTAAAGAAATGCAAATTAGAATTTAGATATAAGGTATTCCAGCCTATTTTCTACCTGAACCTTTTCTAATTTATACTAATATTTCAAGATCATTCAACTGCTTAAAACACATTAAAAGCTTATACTTATATTGAACTTATCATATGCTGAGCAATATTGTGAGGACTGTACATATATTGTGCCATTTAACCATGTGATCCTCATGATGTCCCTCTGTAGTAGATATGGCTATTACTAGTATTTGGTGGATAAGGGAAGGAACGACAGAACAGTTAAGTAACATTGCCAAAGTCACACTGCTCCTAAGTGGCAGAGCTCAGAAACAAACTCTGGCTAGCTGGCTTTAGAGTCTGTGCTATATAACCGTGTTTTATGACTTCTTAAAATGAAGATCAACATAATCATCAACTATATTCTGATAATCATTTTCAGCATATTTTACTTTAGAAAAGTGTTTTTAAAAGTTAACCTGAGCCAGCTTTCAAATAAGCTGTAAATTGGATTTTTTGGTTGACAAGCTTATGTTTCTGGAACAGTTGAGTTAAATTCAGTTTACTGCCCCTTATTGTGTTCTCCCAGCCTCAGTCATCTCCCTTTCTCATAAAATTTGCCTTAATTTTCCCTGAAGATTTTCTTAGGCTTCTCCCTTCACTAGAAATCTTCAGGTATAGATTTCAGAACTCTGAATTAATTTCAACATTAGCCTACAACCTAAATGATAAATAAATTCAAGGGTGCATGTGATTAAGTTCCAACATAGCACAATGAGAGACTTCTCTGTCCAGAAAAAGGAAAGATGACATAGTCTGCATTCTCTGGGAGTGCTTCTTAGAGGAATATATATATACACAGGAGCCTGAAGAGTGGATAGAATCTAGCATCTGGAAGAGTGAGAGAGGATGCTATGTATAGAGGCAGATCCAAGGTCACAGACTATTCTTCCTGGACACTGAAATGACCTTGGACAGCTGAAGTTGATGGCCACTGTAGGGAACCAGTGGATAACTCTAGCCTATTCTCTCCCCTCTCTTCTCTAACCTACTATTTCTCTCCACAACACAATCTAGAATCTCACAATGTGCATTCTACAGTTAACTTGTATTTTAGCACCAAGAACACTGTTAACTTATGCCATGGCCTAGTTTTCAAAATTGAAAAAATAAATAAATAAATTCTGGGTTGCAGAATTAAAGATCTTTATACACTGAGCCAAGCAATGTAGTACTACTTTTGAATTTTTGTGGAGATGGGCAGTGGTAGTAGTAAATCCATCCTTGGCACATACTAGCTATCAAAGCTCACATCTCTGAATTCTGAGAATAAATGGATGACTACAATAGGTAGAGGCTGACAAAGTGTATAATGCATACTAGGAAATTCTGTTTTCTATAGTACAGAGAAGCCTTGAGTCATCTTGAAGATGGATCTACATGCCAATTGATTTTCTGAAACATTCCCATGACATGTGGGTATTTCTGGTGGTCCATTATTTTCCATATCATCCCTGGATTTGAATTGGGGTCTTTTAGATACTCTGGGTACTGAGAGTAAAGGAACTTGACAGCTTAATTCATTATAATAATTTATGTGTTTAATCTTTCTTTTTAAATGAGCCTCGAGGTTCTGCAACTGGTGTATATATACAGTATTTATAAATACGATTAATATCGTGTCCACTTTCTAGAGTAGGATCAAACAAAACAAGAAAAAAAACCCATTAAGTCAAGCAAAAGCAGCTGGCTGGATTCTGTTTATGAGTAATTGAGGCTTTGTTGCCTTCATTCAATAGATACATAGTATCAAAAAATCATGAAAACTTTGGGACTCAGCTGGCCCAGATTTGCCCTGTTAGATAGGTGACTATCTGTCCAGAAGGAATAGTCTAGAGTTCCAGCCATTCAGGTGTGATAAACTCTTTTAGATAGAGCTGACATTCCTTCAGTTATTAAAGGGGTATTTTTACTCTTTACATATATGGGGTTGAGGCAGTGCTGTGGTAGATGAATACAATTATACATTGTACCATCATCCTTTCTTTTGAAATGCTTGAAATTTAGAGTTTGAAGTGTATTAGGAATGGAGTGTATACTCTGCCATATCACCCCAAATCAATAGGATAAAGTAGCATTATCAGTTGTTCCCAAATAACTAGAAAAGTCATTTCACATATTGAAAGGGCTGTGGATGCTGACTTATAGAAGGAGCCAAACACCAGGTGATAGAGAGCTGCCATCAAATCTGTTTTGGTGCAATATGAGTAAAGCCCCAGACTCTGTGCCACCAACATCCTGAACATGGAGAGGCATCTTTTGTCCTGAAACAGAAGTGTCTATTTCAAAATTTCCTGGTTCTCTACAAAGCTGAGTTTTAAGCCTCATGTAGTGTACAAGGACCATTGTAGAGGAAAAGAGTGTGGAAAGAGCAGAATGAGGAGGGAAAGGGGTTAGTGATGGAAGCTGGGCAAATCACACTTTTCATCTCCATCAATCCGATTTCCTCCAACATCTGGTCATCTTCAAGGGGAAGAAAAACTTCACAAAAAGCCTTGAAGTACGTGCAATCAAATGTCAACATGCAGCTAATGCTTCACAAAGTATATTTAGTAGATAAAAAGAAAAATTTTAATGCCATCATGGATAACCATGAAAAATACATTTGTAACCTTGCAAAATATAAAATAGGCATATAGAAAGATATATAGATAAAAAATTATGAGCAAGTTACCCTGACTTGTTAAGTGGATAGACATAAATGTGAGCATTTTACTTGTTAGCCACCATTTCAGAAATAAGGAACATCTAGACTTAACAATTGAATCCATTAGAATGAAGATATGGATTAAGTGGCTACCTATAAATGTAAATTTTGAAGGGATATAATAGATACCCAACAAACACCTAAAAAAAAAACTCTAGTTATAAGGCAAATAGCACTTTTTTCTGACCAGTGAGCTTTCTGCTATACTACAATAGTGAGCTAACATCTGCGGGGGGGGGGGGGGGGGTAATGAAACAAGAATAATTTGCCCTGAGAGTGGCAATGATTCATAAGGGAAGTGAGTCATGACTTTTAAAATCATAAAGAAATGGTCCTTTATTACAGGAAGATAGGTGGTTACTGGTTATCCAATCACCAATCCAGAGCAATTAAATCTAATCTTGCCTGAAAACAAGGTGAAAAACTGGTTGAACTTTCAAGGTCCTACCTAGTTCTGTGAGATTGTGAGGTGGAAAGAATGAAAATGTATGACCTTCATGAAAATCCCTGTTTCTTTTCCCACTTTTCACTGGCATTGGGATCCTGAGGGAGTAGGACACATGTTCTAGCAGAAGTCATGTTGATGGCATTTCTATGGAATTTTTTTTCTCCTTCTCACAGAATCAGAGATCACTCCCTTTTGTTTCCTAGAGGCCTTGTAGCATTGCTTCCCAAATCCTTTCCTACAGTGTCCAGTCAAGTTTTAAATAAACCAAGAAACAGGGCATCCTGAGGGGCCTATTATAATCTATTGTAATCTAATACATCTTCTATTTAGAATATTTTTCTCAAAACAAACCCTATTGTAATCTAATACATCTTCTATTTAGAATATTTTTCTCAAAACAAACCCATTGCAAAAGAAAACCATCCCATTCCTTTTACCAATCTCCCCTGAATTGCTCACTAACTTCTTCTGCATTGTTGACCAGGGCTACCAAAGGAATCTAATCATGTTGATGGTATTGTCACCATCCAGTTCACAAGTGGAGTTTTATCCATTTTGATTTTTCAACCATCTTCTTCAGGTGGCTTCTTTGGCACCATTTCTCTGAGGCATTTGGATTCCTGCAATATGGCCAATGCCACATGGTAACCCTGGACTGTGAGCTGGATGGATTAAGGGAGGTATGAGGGAAGAGATGCTACACCTGGCATCAACCAATTCTCAGTTTTCAGACAGATGACACACTGCAGACTCTGCCTTTTCCTGACCCACAGGGACTATTGCTTTTGCTGAGAACCTGCATCTCTTTAAATAAATATTTTGTAATAAGTAAGAGAAAAAAATCAGTCCTATTAATTTCTTTGTGCTCAGATGAACCTAGCTGATCATTACTGCCTGTGTGCTGTGTATGTATGTGTGTGGAGTTATAGTTATATATAGTTATATATTTTGTTTCTTACTAAAGGAACGGTTGAATAGAACTATCTGGTTTAAAGGATGAGCCTGACTGATTACTGTAATTCATAGGGCCTTAATTAGCTGCACAAACCATTAGCTACAATTAGACTATTATAAAACACTTGATGCGCTATGTCAACCACGGGGCCTCATTTATTCTTGTGGCAGGGATCAGGAGGGGGGAGGGCAGGCACACTATACCGCCAAGCATGCTAATAAAGAATGATTTTTGATTTAAGATGTTGCCGATAGTGCCTCAAAATTAATCTCAATAGCTGTCTAATTTGTGTCGGTGGATGGTATATTTATTGTAAAATGACACCAAAGCTAAATGAGTTACCTGAAGCAGGAGTGTTAATGTCAGTGCCTGGAGATTCAACTCCATATGCTGGGATACTGCGAGACGCTGGTGCCGAGTGCTCCCAGCGGACCACTTGGCCTCATCTGTCTCAGAAAGCTCAGCAACCTGACTTCCACTTTATGATCCTTAAATAATAATAATAAAAGAGAAAGAGAATGAAATGGACAGACACTATCTAGAACAGGAAGAGACAGAGAGGAGAGAAAAGGAGAGAGAAAGAGGGAAAAAAGCCCAAGCAGAGAGGCATTGTAACAATATGCCTTTCCTAGGGCAAAGTTTAGCTCTAGATAATTATGGAAATTAAGAAGATAGCAGAGCCCAAGGTGTCCTTCAGGAGGTTTTCCATTAAAGAAGAAGAAATGAAAGGCCATGCTAGTGGGTAATAGTCTCCCAGGAGGCAGAAGTGGAACAGGAAACATCCTCTTCCACTCTAAGACTATTTGATGGCAATAATTCACATTTACAAGAGCTTTGAAGCTTCAAACCTCATTTCTGTTCCTTAGAGCTTTCCAGCAAGTGTGGGAGACAGTTGTGATGAGGAAGCTTTGATTTGGGGAACTGAGGGAAGTGCACAGCCACAGTCACATGGGAAGTTGCAAACAGCAGCGGGATTAGAATTCAGATTTCTTAAATCAGTGCTCTTCACAGAATATATTCTCAAGGTGGTTCCCAAACCTGGTATATCTTCAAAATTCTTTAAAAAAAATACATGAATAAAGTTTTCACAGCCTCCCTCAGACTTTCTGGATTAAAAACTGGAAGCAACAATAAAGCTGAGGAATTTCTATTTCTAGAAATTTCCCCCTCATAATTCTGATGATCAGATTTGGAAACCACTGCCTAGGCCAGTGGTTCTTAAACATGTGCATGCCTCAGATTCAATCTGCTGCTGGATCCCACACCAAACATTTCCAATTCAGAAGTTTTGGGGGGTCTACAAATTTACATTTCTAATAAGATTCCAGGTAATGGTCAAGTTGCTGATCTGAGCACCAGATTTCAAGATGTTTCTCAACACTAGCTATTGGAATCACCCAGGAATCTTTAAAGACTCTAATGACTAAACTTGCCTCCATCCAATTAAGTTAGAAACTGGGGTAGAATTCAGGTATCTGTTTTATAGAGCTCTCCACTGACTCCAGTGTGTAGCCAAGTCGAGAACTGCCTTTATACTAAACCATCTTTAGTTAATACAATTCAGTGAGCTCCTGTTATGGACAAGGCATGTATTGATGTCTTCTACATAAGGACCCATATTATAAATTAGTCCTTAAGTTTAGTTATAGGGATTTTTAAAAGTTTTGTTGATTAATAAATACACTTTCTTCTGACAGAAAATAAAAATGATAAAACTCAAAAAGCAGCCTTAGCCCCTGAATTGGCCTTTTGAGGCAAAATAATTAGTGGGGTGGTTTTTTTCCATACTTTGGTCAGTGGTACACTTGAATTAGAATATCCTCTGGAAATTTCAAAATGCAGATTAATATGCTATATCTCAAACTATGTGAATCAGAATTTGTCATGTGTGACCTCAAAGTCTGCATTTTGAGAAGCACATTGGTTTAAATACCAAATGCTCCAATTTGATGAATTCACATTCTGAAAACATCTTCTCTTTTTGTATCTTGGAGATGCCTTTTTAAAAGTCAAGTTTATCTTACAGATATCCCCAGAGATGTTCGTTTTCTGTGAATCATGGACCTTATAAGTAATTTAGACTGGAGTTACTTATTGCCATATGTTACAGAGTAGTCATTGGATCTGGGATCTGGCTAGCTGCTATAAGAAACAGACCCCAAAATTTATAACAATTCAAACACAATAAAGATTATTTTATGCTATCTTCATGGTTTAAGCAGGTATTGCTAGTCAGTGTGAAATTTCCCTCCAGTGATGATTCAGTAACCAAGGTTCCTTTCAACTTATATTACCATCCCTCTTGGGCCTCTGTATTATCTTCCTTTAGTCAGAGGGAGAGCAGGAAAGCAGAGAGTATGAAGTGGCCATACCCACTTATAACCATTGGCCCAGAATTGGCACCAACACTTCTATTCATATTCCATAGGCTAAATGCAATCACATACCACACTCAACTACAGGAGGGACCAGAGAGTGTGTTCAAGAAGATAAGAAAATAGATTTTTGATGAGCAGCTTTCACTTATGGCTACAGTCAACCCCTTGGAAGACATCATAAGCTACTGGAGAGAATGAGGCAAATACACCAAAAGAGACTGAGTCAAAAAAAAAAAAGGAGAGAAAGACAATTAATTCAGACATAATGGGGGCAGCCTGGGTGGCTCAGTGGTTTAGTGCAACCTTCACCCCAGGGCCTGATCCCCAGGGCCTGATCCTGGAGACCCGGGATTGAGTCCCGCATCGGGCTCCCTGCATGGAGCCTGCTTCTCCCTCCGCCTGTGTCTCTGCCTCTGTGTGTGTGTGTGTCTCATGAATAAATAAATAAATAATATCTTTAAAAAAAATTCAGACATAATGTTTTTACTGTAGAAAGTTATGCCTAGGGGTGCCTGGGTGACTCAGTCATTTAAGTGTCTGACTCTTGATTTTGGCTCAGGTCATGATCTCAAGGTCAGGAGATTGAGCCTTGAAGCCTGCTTAAGATTTCCTCTGTCCTTCCCCACCACCTTCCCCACTTGCACTCTTTTTTTTAATCTTTCTATTAAAAAAAAAAAAAGTTATCCCTAAAGTTAAATTTACCTTTGAACTTGACAGTCACTTTGAACCATATTCCTTTTTTCTTATGTAACCTAGGTTACTTTATTTTTTTAAGATTTTATTTATTTAAGAAAGAAAGAGAAAAAGCAAGTAAAAGCAGAGGGAGGGGCAAAAGGAGAGGGAGAAGAAGACTCCTCACTGAGCAGGGACCCACCTCACCCCCAACATGGGGCCCAATCCCAGGACCCTGAGATTATGACCTGAGCCAAAGGCAGATACTTAACCAAGTGAGCCACCCAGGTACCCCCAACTAGGTTACTTTTCTGTCACTAAAATGATAACTGATAAAGTAGGAGAAGGGAATATTTAGTTTTCTGGGAAGATGACATAGAATAACACTCAATGATATAGTAGTCATTCTTTAACATTTCTTTTTCTGTAAGTCTGCTGATAATGATGGTGTATGTTTATACACTGCTGATAATGATGATGTATCCTTTGCCCTCGGTGAGGTCAGAGACAGTATGCCCCAAAGCCAAGAAGAAGCTATCCTGAATTTCCTAGGATCTCACAGGCAATTCTGGTCACAGCACTTAAAATAAATGTAGCAGAACCAGAGTGGTTTCAAGACATTGACATGGAGACCATTAAGAGGAGTTTGATGGAATTATTGTTTGATAAAGACTGAGATATGTAAGGAATGCTTGGATAGGAAAGAGAAACACATGGAGAAGGGCAGCATGTTTGGAGGCCATAAAGTCACAAAAGGAATGCCTAGCAGTTCACTTATGATTCAGAAATATGTAATGGATGATACCGTGTGCCAGACACCAAACCAAATGTTGGAAGGTACAATGATGACTCCTACTCAGGCCCTGGCCTCAAAAGCCTCCCTTTTCCCAGGGAAGATGCTATGGTGTTCCAGAGCACAGAATATGATGTTTTTTTCAGGTATTTGGACTTGACTTTTGAAATCTAGCTCTACCCTCATTGGTTAACAAACTTTTTTTTTAAGATTTTATTTATTTATTTGACAAAGAGAGCACAAGCAAGGTCGGGGGGAGGGGAGTGCAGCAGAAGGAGAGGGAGAAGCAGGCTTCCTGCTGAGCAGGGAGCTGGATGCTGGGCTGGATCCCAGGACCCTGGAATGATGACCTGAGTGGAAAAGGCAGATGTTTCACCAACTGAGCCACCCCAAGTGCCCCATTGGTTAACAAACTTAAGAAGTTATTTAACTGTCATGAAAAGAGACTTTTTTCATCTGTAAAATTGGGGATAAAAGTAAATATATCATATGAGACATGCTGATCCTTACAATAGGACTGAATTTTATTTTAAGTATGGCAATAACCCTTGAAGCCTGAGGTTGATATAACTTACTAAACAGAGATAGAGATAAACTGATGAGATGTGGTATTCAAAATGACGGATGAGAGGGCAGGGAATAGATCAACATTGCTTTTCACATTTTACAAATGGATGGATTCTTAAGAAAAACAATGTGTCTTGTCCTATCATAACACTTTAATGATGTTCCTTGATAAAAGACATTTTTGGGAACCATTGTCAATAAAAGTCACAAAAAGAAATTTAGATTTTAGTAGTGTGTCACTAAACACATTTATAAAATTTATTAAACCATATCCAGATCCCCTTTTTTCTCAAGAAAAAAAAAAAAAGGTCTGTGATAGAGATAAGTGTAGACTGGCCCCTCTGATGTATATTCATCTCATCATGTCCAGTGAAGACCCATGTGACCCTTAAATAGGGATCTTTTTCTTTTAATCCAATCCACTTAATAGATGTATCAGGCATAATCTGCCTCTTTCCTACATTCTCTATGAATATTTTGAGTTACATCATATAATGAGGAGCATATATTTATATAAAATAAAATATGTATGGACTGTGTATTATATTTTAACCTTTGTTTAATCTACATACCCAAGAGTAGCACAAACCATCACTGGAGATCCAATTCTGGTCTTGGCATATTAGCCTGGTTTGGGAGGATCTCTATGTTGTGAAATAGTGGGACAGCTCTTTGTGTATCTGCTAGAGACAGTTTTCATGAAAAGATTCCAAACCAGTGAGTTAAGGGAATAAAGTTAATCAACAGATATATGATACATTTAATCACTTTAGTCATTATAAATGGAGATGAATGTGAGTTTGAGCCATAGAATTGCTACTAGAATGGGATTGGAAAGTATCTTTGAGGAGATAATCCAAAGAAATCAAAACTGGAAAGGACTTTAGAAGTTGCCTAGTCTGCTACTCTGTTTTATAACTGAATAAACTGAGGCTTAGAGAGAACACTGAGGGGCTCTTCCTCAGTGGCAAAACAACACAATAAGTCAACACTGAAGTCATGATGATCTGCAATGGAGAGTGACTTAGATATGATAACCTCAGTTTATATACATCTAGTACTTAGTACTTTTCAAATATGAAAGTCAACATACTTAAAGAAATCCCAATTGTAGATGTCCTTTCCATTTTATGAACCAATTTTCACATATGTCACAGAAGTTTAGTGATTCTTACAATAACCTAAACAAATATGTATAAATCATAATTTACAAAAAACATATTAAAGAGTATTTTTTTTTTTTTTAATTCATGAGAGACACATAGAGAGAGAGAGGCAGACACACAGGCAGAAGGAAAAGCAGGCCCCATGCAGGGAGCCCAATGCAGGACTCCATCCCGGGTCTCCAGGATCACACTTAAAGGGTAATTTTTGTTTGTTTTACAAATTGACACATGACACATTTTTTTAAAAAAATAGCAAACAGACCTCAAATATGCAGAGAATTTAGTTACATAAGAATTTTTAGCAATTCTGTAAAATTTAGATAATCTCTGGAATGGAGGAATCAATTTATATTCTGTGAGGCAAACAAGAAGAAGCTTCTGATACAAAATTGTCACTCTCTTGCTAATCTTTCAAGTACGAAAGTCACCATACTTAAAGAAATCCCAATTCTGTAATATTTCCTTTCTCCTCTAACCTCCCCAAATGAAAAAAAAAAAAAAAAACCACTAAACAAGATAGTGGAACGTGTCAAATCAGCCTTAATTTTTGGCCTCTGCTCAGACACAATGGCACCACTCAATAATTACAACTAAGAACATAATCCCAACTTCACGAGATAACATTTAGAAATAATACTGCACTGGAAGAGGCCGTCTCAGCTATAAATCCAGGTTTATCGAAGGCCACCCCACAACCATCACACAACGTGGGAGCCTCTGTCGATGAACTGCAGAGATATTGCCAAAGATGGGGAATTATCAGGATTCTTCTGTGCAGTGCCAGTCGATCTGCCACTTTTAAGTTCTAATACCTGCGACTGCTAAGCAAAGAAAAGGGCAGGTAAAAAGACTGCAGGGGGAAAATAATGCTGGTGTTCTTTGTTTGCAGGACTGGGCTCAATGCTCCTAAGTGCCTTTAATGCAATATTTTTACTCCTTCTTGTTCTGAAAGAAAAAAAGATCCCTTGGACCCAAATTTATCACAATCGAAATAAAAAATGTAAAAGATCAGTATAAAACATTTAACAGCAACAGTTAATAATGTATATGATAACATATTGCACTAATATATTGACAAATGTGGCAATAAAGTATTAATGTGATTATGTATCATCAAAGATACCAGCCATTCATCCTCTCTTCTGTTTCAGTTTAAAAACAAAGCAAATCCTAAGACTATAAAGTGGAGATAGAATCTCCAAGTGTGATTTCAATTAAGCACATCTCTGAGAAACTCTACCCACAGCTCCTAAAGAGGCAGGTTGTCAGTTTGATTATGACAAAGTGCCTTTAAGAGTGGTGACAAAAGCCACAAGAAAATGACTTCTATATTTCAATCCAAATCTGAAATCAGATCTGGCCGGCCTTGGGCAAAACTAAGATGTCAGTAAAGTTTGTTTTCACAGGCTCTTCTCCCTACTTAGGGCCTATTTTCTCCATCCCCAGGGTCATAGTGTGCGATGGTCAGTTTTATGTATCAACTTAGCTGGGCTCTGGACTCTTAAACAATCAAGCACTAATCAGGATGTTCCTGTGAAAATATTTTGAAGATATGATTAAGTTCATTGACTGACTTTAAGTAAGGGAGATTATTCTAATAATCCGGGTGGATCTCATTCTATTAGTTGTAAGGCCTTAACTTCATAACTGAAACTCTCCGAGAAAGAAAAGGAAATGTTACCAGTGGTCTGTAGCTTCAGCTCATGCTTAAGAATTTCAGCCTGCCCTTCTTGTCATCCTGCTCTACAGATGTGATACTTGCCTAGCCAGCCCTCATCATCAATAACCCAATTCTTTATAAAGATCTCAAATATATATTCCCACTGCTTCTATTTCTCTGGTTCAGCTTTCTGGATACACAAGTTTGAAAGACTAATTGTTACACTTAACTGCCAAAAAAGCCTTTAGTTATAAGGAATTAATTTATTCCCAGTTACTTTGATATCTGGGCTTTTTATGAAATCAAAACTTTGTTATGTGCAAAATATAATTGCAAGCATCCATGAACCAGTAATGGGTAATGGAAAGAAGTTACAAGCATTACATCATTCTACCTCCAATTTAGGTCCTGCAGCCCTCTAATTTGTTTATAGGTCAGGCTAGACCTGAAATCCTATTTTTTAAAGGGATTTCCAATATTTTATCAATTTTATTTTCTTTCTGGGATTTTATTTTTATGAAGGTACATACTTAAGGATTCTGAAATATACAATGCCATTTGGAATTATCTTACTTGTTTATTCCTTTAGATTTTAGCCGGGATGGCAATGTCCTAGTAGTCAGGACCTTGACACACGAAAAAAAAAAAAAAAAAACCAAAAACTATGTATAACTATATGAACTATCCAAATAACAGAATAACACTATGTAGTTTGATTTTAAGATATGAATTAGAACTATCTATGGTAGATCATTGTTTCAAATTCTTCAATCCCTCTGTAGAGAATTGAATATCCATATTCTTTGCCATGTGACTTTGGAGTACCTTCCACCACAGAGGCAGAGTGTGGTTTTCCTTCTGTTGGTGGTGATTAGATAATGTAACTTACTTTGACATATGGAATGTTAGCAGGTTTGACAAGAGCAGAAACATTAAATGGGCTTTTATGATTTGCTGTTTTCTCTCACGCTTCTGAAGTCCACTATGAGAATATGTCCTAGGTCACTTTTAGAACAAGGAGAATAAAATAGAATATATACAGGAGTTCTGTATTTACTCTGCTTCTTGGAGCCAAGTCTAAATGAATCTGGTTGAGTCCAGCCAAGCCCAGTTGAGGTCAGGTATAACAGGAAGAAAAATAAATATTTTTTATTGTAAGCCACTAAGATTTTAGTGTTGTTTGTTACATATTTTTCAGCAGCCATCTTGACTAAAGGACTGTGCCTATATAATCCACTTTTCTTCATGACTATAAATTAGATAAATGTTTTTTAGTTTTGTGTCCTTGTTTTGTTTTTGCAGAGTTTTAGTCAAATTTGGTCCCTAAGACCATTTTAAAGTAAAGTTTTGGAAATATAAGAGATAATATAAATAAATATAATTTTAAATATTAAATGATAAATGACAAAATAGATTAGATCAAATCATTTTTTGGAAATTAATCCTAAATGCATTGAAATTTTAAGTTAGACAGATTGACCTCATTGATTTCCTAGTAGTAAACAATATCCAGTTGACAATTTAAGCATCTCATTAGTTTGTTCAAAGTTCACCCAAGGGTATAAAATCTTATGTATAACCTCATCTGATACACTTTTCTTTAGCCATTTTCCTACCTAGATTCTTGCCTAAAATGGTACTTTCTTATGCTCTTTGTAGGAAGACACATTGGTTTGCTGATTTTTTCGGGTAATTTGACAGGGGTTGTCAAAATGTAAAGTGCACATGAACTTTGAATTAGCAACACCACTAAAAATGTATTCTATAGGTATATTCAAGGAAGGTACCAAAATCATAGCATCCATCAAGATGAACTAAATCAGTTATGATAACACGTATATTGGAACATCTTGTGGTCCACAAAAGGAACAAGATCTGTATGTAGTGCTATGGGAAGGTTACCTAGATACAGTGTTAGGAAAAAGCAACACATGAAAAGCATGGGAACAGTATGACTTCTTTAGTGTGTGCATATATTTAATATATATGTATAGAATATTGTGCATCAACTCTTCACTCTAAAGAGCTGCACAATCTCATTTGTGACTGTTGCTGGAGAGAATCATGCTTTTTTCCATTTCACATCTTTCTGGACTAATATTGCCTCTTTCCTTTTTCCTCCCTCCCTCTCTTCCTTCATTTCTTCTTTTCTTTATATGGATGTTGTTTAGCAAAATGGAATTAATAATATTTCTGCTGTTGTTGTTGTTGCATGTCTGCTTATACTTGGTCTATTTTAAAGCATGAATACATAAAATAAGTAAAAAGTCCTCTTATTTTGGAGACTTATTTCAAGTCACTTCCTCTGTGCAGAAAGTCAACAAAATACGCAAAGCAAAAGATCTCCTTTTCATGTTCTCTCTACCATCACTATCTGTCACTGATTACCGTATCATGCCTATTATTTTGTAGATGGCATCTTGGGGCTAACAGGACTTTATTCATAGGATTTAGAAAACATTAGGAAACGGTTCTGAATTAACTGACAATCAATTGTTTAACCTGGAAAATGTTTTCTATTTCCTGAGCTTTAATATTTTCACCTAAAAAAGAAAAAAAATTAGAACAATGGCAAGCAAAGTTTTAACAACATAGTACAAAATTAAGGAATCTAAGAATGTATTGAATGTCTATTATATTCCAGATACTTCCACATATATGAAATAATTTAATGCCCTTAATAAACTTTCGTCTGCTACTTGTAGATAAGCACGTTGAAGCTTAGTAACTATCAAAAGTCAATCAGCAGACTGAAGCTTAATAACTGTTAAAAGTCAATCAGCAAGCATGGACCTGGGACAGGGTTCAACCTTACATCTGTTTGAATCTTATATGCATGTTTGTTTTTTTTCCCCTCTATTTCCACCACCTTTTTCATTATAATATAATAGGCTTTGCCCCTATTTAATGTGATTTATGGCATGAATAAATGGTTTAGGTAGAATCTGGAGATAAAAATAGGGACCCTGAAGTCAACTAGACACGAGGATATAGTTGCCTCCTTTGGCCACTTACCTTTAATATCTATTGTGAGTGATGGTTAGTGTCCAGACAATATACTCAATAACCTACCACTTTGAAGTATATTATGTGTTTTAAGTATAGCATCTGGCTAATTCACCATCATTAAAAAAAAAAAAAAAAAAAAGTCAATCATGGACTGATCCTTAGGCTAAGCATTTCTTTCCACTCCCATGTTAAAATATTCTTTTCTACAGACAGTTTGATGGTTAAATTGCCTCCAAACATGAGGCACGGCATGTCCAGCTACCCTATCAGTTTAGCCATTAACTTTCACTTAGACTAAAAGAGATAATTTAAAGCTTTATCGTCTAACAAGTTATATGTTTATTTCAGACATGTTGATGGGACCTTGAAAATTTCAAGGGCTTGGTGAGAAATAACCTTGTACTTCCACAGCAACAGTTTTTTCTGGAAGTTCTAAAACTTCAAGTTTCAAAAGTTTATTGAATCCAGAAAACAATAAAATCTAATCCCAAAAGGAGAGTGTGGGTTATAGAAAGACCAATTAATAGCAAACATTTGTTTCTTCTAGCATTTTCAGAATGGTGATACATAGAGTGGAGAAGACAGAAAATGGAACAGAGAAAACTGGACTTAGTGTCAGAAATCAGAAACTTTTGTCAGGGCTCCATCATTTATTTTGCTATGTGATTTTGGGAAAATATCCACCTTCCTTATTCCCAATCTGGGTATAATGGCAGCTTTTCATTCTTTCAGAAAATATTGCTTAGAGAACAAATAATAATAATACTTAAGATCTGATCGATTGTCTTTGCAAAGTGCTATCATAAACATTGCTCCTAGGGCAGATTCATTTCTGTTTTATTTTTTAACTTCTGCTTCAGGAGAACTGTGACTTAGAGATTGAAAGATTTGCCAAAATCTCACCAGAATTAGTGATGTAGGTAGATGTAAACTCCAGATCTGTTTCCTCACACTCGGTACTTGCCACATAGTCCATCCTTTTTCTCACCAAATAGATTGCATTTCAGTCTTCTGAATATGCTTTCAGTAGATTTATTTCCCTCCTGAGTTCTTCAATCAAAAGTGAGTGGGGGAGAGTTTTAATCCAAGGATTCCATAGAATTAGTTGGTGTCTATTTTTTATCTGTTTGTTCCTTGTCAGAATATCAATATCATGAAGCATAATGCAACCCATACACTACGCGGGCAAGTCACCCCATCGTTAGTCATCCATAGTTCCAGTTATTGCTTTGTTCTTTCTGCCATGGGTGCTTCCCTGTAAAGATACGGAACCAATAGTTTATAGCTTTAAAGAAAGACCTTTTGCCAGTTCTTTATTTCACTCTTGAAATGGCCTGCAGATTGTTGCTTTATTCCAAGGAGCCAGCAAGAGATCTCTACCAACATAGGGTTGACTGGAATAATTTGTGGTCTCTTTTCTCTATGTTGGGAAGATGAATAGGGCTTGTCAGGAGTTAAAAGAGAAAAATGCTAGGCAAGAACAACTTATTTAGCTTGGTAAATGAAGGGGATAGAAGTAACTTATATATACATTTTAAATATGTAAATACTTATTATCAAAGTGAAGGAGGCACATTTTTTACCATATTCACTGAATCTGTTGTGATTTTAATTCAAATTTTTATTGAACAGGACTAAAATTCTCAAGAAATTTTATTAGCAATAGGAAAATTATAATATATAACAGTAATGTTGGAAATTTGATAGCAAAGATGCAAATGTCTCATGTAAGAGAGGTGCTCTGTATACACTCTACCCTCTTTGTGTTTTAGCTGCAAAAGGTATCCAGAAATTCTTTAGTTAGTGTCATCTTTTTATCATATGAGAAAATAGAGATCAGAAGAGGTTAACTGATGTACCCAGGATCCTAGTAGGCAATGTGATCAGTGTACCCTTGCCTTATCCCTCCAGGAAGCTTAATTTTGGTGTTAGATATAAATTTGAATTTTCTCACTTATGGCATCTTGAGCAAGCTATTTAATATCTTGTCACCTCAATTTTCTACATCTTTAAAATTAGTACAATATGAATACCTACCTCATAGACATTTTAAATAAGGGAAAATGTGTGATAAGTGCTTATTATAGGATGTGACACCTAATAAGGGCTTGCTGCATGGTTGCTGTTAGGATTCATCTGTTTCTCTGACTGTCCCAAGCCAACTTAGATAATTCATCTAGCTTCTCACTGCATTCAGTGCATACAACCATTTTATTTATTTACTTTTATTAATTACTTTATTTATTTACTTAATAATTTACTTTTATTAATTATTTATTTACTTAACAATTTACTTTTATTTATTATTCTTTCTGCCTTCTCTTTATTCAAAATTGATTCCCTAATGTTAGCATCAACAAGTACTTTTCATAAACAGTATTTTTTTTTTCTTCATAGACACAGAGAGAGAGAGGCAGAGACACAGGCAGAGGGAGAAGCAGGCTCCACACAGGGAGCCCGATGTGGGACTCGATCCCGGGTCTCCAGGATCATACCCCAAGCTGCAGGCGGCGCCAAACCGCTGCGCCACCAGGGCTGCCCATAAACAGTATTTTTAAGTACAATTACTATGAAATGTCACAAATATTTACAAAACACTAATTACATAGTCCAATTGGAAAGGACACATACATAACCTTTTATTTTTTTAATTTTAAGATTTTTTAAAATTTTATTTTGTTTTAGTTAACATACACTGCAACATTGGTTTCTGGTGTAGAATTCAGTCATTTGTCAATTACCTACAAAACCCAGTGCTCATCACAAAAAGTGTCCACTTTAATACTCATCACTCATCTAGCTTGTCCTCCCTTCTTACCTCCCTCCATCAACCCTCGGTTTGTTCTCTATCATTAAGAGTCTCTTATAGTTTCTCTCTCTCCTTTGTTTTTCCTCTTCCTATGTGTTTGTTTTCTTTATTAAATTCCACATATGGGCAGCCCGGGTGGCTCAGCGGTTTAGCACCGCCTTCAGCCCAGGGCATGGTCCTGGGGACCCAGGATCAAGTTCCATGTTGGGCTCCCTGCATGGAGCCTGCTTCTCCATCTGCTTGTGTCTCTGCCTCTCTCTGTGTCTCTCATGAATAAAAAAATAAATAAAAATAAATGTTTTTTTAAAAATTCCACATATGAGTGGAATCATAGGATATTTGTCTTTCTCTGACTTATTTCACTTAGCATAATACATTCAAACTCCATCCATGTCATTTCAAATGGTGAGATTACATTCTTTTTTGACGGTTGAGTAATATTCTATTATTCTATTATATGTATGTATGTACATACACACACACACACCTCACATGTTCTTTATCCATTCATCAGTCAAGGTATTTTTTGGTTCTCTGTTCTCTCCATAATTTGGCTATTGTTGATAATGCTGCAATAAACATTGGGGTGCATGTGTCCCTTCAAATCTGTATTTATATATCCTATCCCTTGGGTAAATACCTAGTAGTGCAATTGATAAATTTTTATAGTTGTATTTTTAACTTTTTGAGGACCCTCCATACTGTTCTCCAGAGTGGCTGTACCAGTTTGCATTCCCACCAGTTCCTTCCCCTTTCTCCACATCCTCACCAGCACTTGTTGTTTCTTGTGTTGTTAACTTTAGCCATTTTGACAGGTGTGAGGTAATATCTCATTATGGTTTTGATTTGTATTTCCCTGATGAACGATATTGAGCATCTTTTTATGTGTCTGTTAGCCGTCTGGATGTCTTTTGCTGATTTCTTTAGTGGATTATTTGTTTTTTGGATGTTGAGCTGGATAAATTCTTTGTAGATTTTGGATGTTAACCCTTTATCAGATATGTCATTTGCAAATATCTTCTCCCATTCCAAAGGTTGCCTTTTAGTTTTGTAGATTGTTTCCTTTGCTGTGCAGAAGCTTTTATCTTAAAGTCCCAATAGTTCATTTTTGCATTTGTTTCCCTTGCCTCCTGTGATGTATCTCGTGAGTTGCTACGGCCAAGGTCAAAGAGGTTTCTGCCTGTGTTCTCTAAGATTTTGATGGTTTCCTGCCCCATATTTAGTTCTCACATCATTTTGAATTGATTGTTGTGTGTAATGTGAGAAAGTGGTCTATTTTCATTCTTCTGCATATTGCTGTCCAGTTTCCCCAACCCCATTTGTTAAACAAACTGTCTTTTTTTCCATTGGATTTGTTTTTCTTTTCCAGAATTGCTTTGGCTATTTGGGGTCTTTTGTGGTTCCATACAAATTTTAGGGTTGTTTGTTCCACTTCTGTGAAAACTGCTGGTGGTATTTTGATAGGGATTGCATTAAATGTGGAGATCGCTTTGGGTAGTATAAACATTTTAACAATGTTTGTCCTTCCAATCCATGAGCATGGAATGTTTTTCCATTTCTGTGCCCTCTTCAGCTTATTTTTTTTAAGATTTTTTATTTATTCATTCATGATAGACATAGAGAGAGGCGGAGACACAGGCAGAGGGAGAAGCAGGCTCCATGCCGGGAGCCCGACGCGGGACTCGATCCCGGGACTCCAGGATCGCGCCCTGGGCCAAAGGCAGGCGCTAAACCGCTGAGCCACCCAGGGATCCCCCCCCTCTTCAGTTTCTTTCATAAGCGTCCTACAGTTTTCAGAGTACAGATCTTTTGCCTCTTTAGTTAGGGTTATTCCTAGGTATCTTACTGTTTTTGGTGCAATTTCAAGTGGGATTGATTCCTTGATTTCTTTTCCTGCACCTCCTTATTGTGTATAGAAATGCAACAGATTTCTGCACTTTGATCTTATATCCTGAAACTTTGCTAAGTTCATGTATTAGTTCTAGCAATTTTTTTTGTTGGAATCTTTCAGGTTTCTAGATAGAGTATCATGTTGTCTGTAGAGAGTGAAAGTTTAACTTCTTCCTTGCTGATATGATGCCTTTTACTTCTTTTTGTGTCTGATTGCCGAGGCTAAGACTTCCAGTACTATGTTAAATGGTAATAATAAAAGTGAACATCCTTGACTTCTTCTTGACTGTAGGGAAAATGCTTTCAGTTTTTCCCTATTGAGGATGATATTAGCTGTGGGTCTTTCATATATGGCCTTTATGATGTTGAGGTATGTTCTATCTATCTCTACTTTACTGAGAGTTTTTATCAAGAATGGATGCTGTATTTTGTCAAATGCTTTTTCTGCATCTATTGACAGGATCATTTTGTTCTTATCCTTTCTTTTATTAATGTGATATATCACATGTTGATTGGTTTGTGAATATTGAACTACCCCTGCTGCCCAGGAATAAATCCCACTTGGTCATGGTGAATAATCCTTTTAATGTACTATTGAATTTGATTTGCTAGTGCTTTATTGAGAATTTCTGTATCCATATTCATCAGAGATTTTGGCCTGTAATTTTCCTTTTTAGTGGGATCTATGTGGTTTTGGAATCAAAATAATGCTAGCTTTGAAGAACAAGTTTGGAAGTTTTCCTCCCATCACTATTTTTTGGAACAGTTTGAGAAGAATAGGTATCAACTGTTCTTTAAATGTCTGGTAGAATTTCCCTGGGAAGCCATCTCATCCAAGACTTTTTTGGGGATTTTTTGATTACTGATTGAATTTCTTTGTTATCTATGGGTCAGTTCAAATTTTCTATTTCTTCCTGTCTCAATTTTGGTAGTTTGTAAATTTCCAGGAATTTTTCCATTTCTTCCAGATTCCCCAGTTTGTTGGCATATAATTTTTCATAGTATTCTCTTATAATTGTTTGTATTTCTGTAGTGTTGGTTATGATCTCTCCTCTTTCATTCATGATTTGATCTATTTGGGCCTTTTCTCTTTTCTTATTGATAAATTTGGCTGGTATTTTTCAATTTTATTTATTCTTGTGAAAAACCAGCTCTTAGTTTAGTTGATCTGTTCTACTGTTTTTGTTTTTGTTATTGTTGTTTCTATATTGTTTATTTCTGCTCTAATCTTTGTTATTTCACTTATTCTGCTGGCTTTGGCTTTATTTACTATTCCTTTTCTAGCTCCTTTAGATGCAGGGTTAGGTTGTATATTTCAGTCTTCTCTTGCTTCTTGAGGTAGGCCTGTACACCAATATACGTTCTTCATAGGGCTGCCTTTGCTACATCACAAAGCATTTGTACTGTTGTGTTTTCATTTTCATTTGCTTCCATGTACTTTTTTTACTGCGTCTTTAATATCCTGGCTAACCCATTCATTCTTTAGTAGATTTTATTTTATAATAGGGAGAGAGAGACCAAGCATGAGGCAGGGAGCAGAAGGTTGAGGGAGTAGCAGACTCCCTGCTGAGCAGGGAGCCTAAGGTAAATCTCAATCACTGGACCCTGAGATCATGACCTGAGCCAAAGTCAGCCACTGAGCCATCCAAGCACCCCTAGTAGGATGTTCTTTAACCTCCATGTATTTGTGGTCTTTCCATTTTTTTTCTTGTGTTTGACTTTAAGTTTCATAGTGTTGTGGTCTGAAAATATGCATGGTATGCTCTCAATCTTTTTGTACTTGTTGAGAGGTGATTTGTGACCCAGTGTGTGATCTCTTCCAGAGAATGTTCCATGTGCACTCAAAAAGAATGTGTATTATTCTGCTGCTTTAGGATGAAATGTTCTGAATGTGTCTGTTATGTCCATCTGGTCCAGTGTGTCATTCATTGGAAGCCATTGTTCCCTTATTGATTTTCTACACAGGTGATCTGTCCATTGCTGTAACTGGGGTGTTAAAGTTCCCTATTATTATTGTATAATTATCCAGGAGTTTCTTTATGTTTATTATTAATTGATTTATATATGTAGATGCTCCCAAGTTGAGGTATAAATATGCGCAATTGTTAGATCTTCTTGATGGATAGAACCTTAACTATGATATAGTGCCCTTCTTCATCTCTTGTTATAACCTTTGTTTTAAAATCTAGTTTGTCTGATATAAGTATGGCTTCTCTGGCTTTCTTTTGACATCCATTAGCATGATAGATGGTTCTCTACCATCTTTACTTTCAATCTGCAAGTGTATTTAGGTCTAAAATGAGTCTCTTGTAGGCAGCATATAGATGGTTCTTGTTTTGTTTTGTTTTGTTTTTTAATCCATTCTGATACCCTATGTCTTTTGATTGGAGCATTTAGTCCATTAACATTCAAAGTGATGATTGAAAGATATGAATTTAGGGCCATTGTGTTGCCTATAGAATTGATGTTTCTGGTGGTATTCTCTGGTCCTTTCTAGGGTTTTGCTTTTGGGTTTTTTTTTCCTCCATTCCAAGAGTCCCCCTTAATATTTTTTGAAGAGCTGGTTTGTGGGTCATGAACTCCTTAAGTTTTTGTTTGTCCAAAGAAAAGTTTTTTGTTTGTCTGAGAAACTATTTCTCTTATTTTGAATGACAGCTTTGTTGGATAAAGTATTCTTGGTTTCATATTTTTCCCATTCAGCATGTTGGATGGACCTACCACTTCTCTGGCTTGCTAAGTTTCTGTGGACAGATCCTTTATGAATCTGATCTGTCTTCCCTTATAGGTTAAGGACTTTTCCCCCCTTGCTGCTTTCAGGGTTCTTCTTTCCTGTCTCTGTATTTTGTGAATTTGACTATGATATGCTTTGGTGATGGTTGGCTTTTGTTGCATTTGATGGGAGTTTTCTGTGCTTAGATTTTGATGCCTGTATCCTTCCCCAGATTAGGGAAATTTTCAACTATAATATGCTCAAATAATTTTCTGCTCCTTTTCTCTCTCTTCATCTTCTGGGACTCCTATGATATAGGAATGTTATTCTGTTTAAATAAGTCACTGAGTTCCCTAAGTTTACCTTCATGATCCATTACCTTTGTTTCCCTCTTCTTTTTAGCTTCATTATTTTCCATAATTTTATTTTCTATATCACTGATTTGTTCCTCTGCTTCGTCCATCCTCATTTTTATGGCATCCATTCAAGCTGGCATCTCAGTTATACCATTTTTAATTTTGGCCTGACTAGATTTTAGTTCTTTTATCTCTGTAGTAAGAGATTCTCTAGTGTCTTCTATACTTTTTTCAAGCCCAGCTAGTATCCTTATAATTGTTGTTTCAAATTCTAGTTGAGAAATCTTATTTATATCTGTATTGATTAAATCTCTGGCTGTCATTTCTTCCTGTTTTTTTTTTCTTTTGGGGTAAATTCCTCTGATCATTTTGGAGGCAGAGAAAGCAAAATAAAGCAAATTAAAAATTAACAAATTAACAAAATAAAATTAAAAGTACATGAAGGAAGTTAGATCCTAGATGTGTTTTGGGTCTGCTTGTTACTAAAAGCTTGACAGAACAAGGGTAAAATAACAAAAAGAAACAGAAAAGAAAAAAATTAAAAATTAGAAAATATACATAAAATAAAAAATAAAAAATTATTATTCTTTTTTTATCCAAAATAAAATAAAACAAACAAAAAAAACCTCACAAAGACAAAAATAAAAAAGCAAAAGAATCAACAACAACAACAACAAAAGATCCCTAAAGGACACTAGATCCTGTTTCCCTTAGAAATCAGTCTTTGCAGCACTGTGATCAGGAGACTTGGTATGGGCAAGAAGTTTGTGCTCATCTTCTGGGGGAGGGATCTGCTGCTCTGATTCTCAGGTGGGACTTGCCATAGTGGATATGTGTGCCTGCAGGGCAAGGGGGAGTGGGGTTTGGTGTAGCAGCTCCATTCTCTATGTTTTGGTGGTTCCCTCGGGTGATCAAGCTGGTGGGCATGGGGAGAAAATGGCTATATTCCACTTTCTCATCTCCAGAGTGGGAAGTGTATACCACCCCTCTCAGACCTGCAATGACCCCTCTTCTGTCCCTGGTTTCTGTCAGATTCCCACTTTTATCCTGCCTTTGTCAGAGCTGTCTACCTGCCCAATGGTGTAGCATTCCAGTGTTTTATCTCAGGCATGGCTGTGTTTCAAAAACCCCACACTTCAGAGACCTGCACAGAGTGGACCCGCAGTGACCCTCCAGAGGAGGTTCATCTGCACACGGCAGGTGCTGGCTTGTCCCAGAATGCAATCCCCTGTCAGAGTTTATGGTAAATCGCAACACATAGCCAGCGCCAAGGTTTGATGCCCTTAACCGGCATATTTGTTCCTATTCTGGTGACCAGAACAGCTGGATGGTGCTGGCGGGGGAAGAGGCCCTATCACTTCTCCCAAATTAACTCCAAACGGGAACCACTCCCCACCATGTGATCCTGAGGATTCTCAGGCTGGGATTTCACTCAGCACTTCCACCAGAGCACTGCTCAGCTCCCAGGGCAAGAATCTGGCGATGTCCCAGACCTCTGAAACTTAAGACTATTCTCCACTGTTTATAGAAAACTGGTGAGATTGTAACCCTCTCACCTTTTTCCCATCAGTGGTTTTGGGGAATGGTTTCCTAGTGCAGTCCCCTGTATGTGTTTTCACTCTTTCTTTTCTATTCTTTTTTTAATATTTTTTCTTTTTTCTTTTCTTTCTTTCTGTTCTTTCTTTCTGCTCTTTCTTTCTTTCTTTCTTTCTTTCTTTCTTTCTTTCTTTCTTTCTTCTTTCGTTCTTTCTTTCTTTGTGTTTTCTCTCTCCTCCTCTCTTGCTATTCCCTCCGTGATCAGGGCTTACTCCCCTAGGCAATGTTCAGCACTCTTCTCCCACAAATCTATTATTTGAAGTTCCTACTTTTCACAGGTCATTTTTTCAGTTTGTAGGTGTGCAACTTTGTTCTCTAAGACCTCTGATCAATTTCTTGGGTGTTCACGATGATTTTGATATTTAGCTAGCTGTATCTGAGGGAGGAGGCAGCTTGGGGTGACCCAACTCCTCCACGATATTACCTCTCTCTCCCAACCATTTTATTTGCCATCTTTTCATATTACCAGTGTTTGTGTCCTCAGTATCCGAGAGGTAGGTGGTCACCTACAGTCAGGGGCCCTCTTTTCTTTGCATGCTGAATAAATAGTAGCATTCTGGAGTTGAATGCATGCATGTAGCAATGATACAATGAAAGACTCAATTTCAGATTCAAAAAATATTTTTGTACATAAATCAATGAATGCAAAGTGGTATATTTGCCTCTGAGTCCATATTTTTAATATAATTTTATATTGCATCTTTTTACCTCAGAAGATTGGCATATGGTACCCCCTAATTAATGTAAACTGAATGAAGAAATCAATTAATGCATGGCATCCATAAGATCTTGTACCATGAAGCTATCTTTAGGAAATAACTCTAGGCAATAAATGTTCTTTTGTTAAATGTTTTAATATTTTTTCATTATGATAAATGTATTCATTAATCTTCATCCTCTCTTTCCCCCATCCTCAATCGACCTCTTCTCTGGTAACCATCAGTTTGTTCTTTATAGTTAGGAGTCTGTTTCCTGGTTTGTCTCTATCTCTTTTTTTTCCTTTGCTCATTTGTTTTGTTTCTTAAATTCCACATAGGAGTGAGATCATATGATATCTGTCTTTTTCTGACTGACTTATTTCACTTAGCATTATATTGTTTACCTCTATCCATGTCATTGCCAAGGGCAAGATTTCATTCATTTTTATGGATGAATAATATTGTATCATATACATATTCCATATATCCTTTATACATTCATATATTGATGGGCACTTGGGCTGCCTCCATAGTTTGGCCATTGTAAATAATACTGCAGTTAAACATAAAGATGCATGTATCCCTTTGAATTACTGTTTTTGTACTCGTTGAATAAATACCTAGTAGTGTGATTATTGGGTTATATGGTAGTTATATTTTTAATTTTTTGAGGAACTTCCATACTGTTTTCCACAATGGCTACACCAGTTTATATTCCTACTAACAGTGCAAGAGGATTCCTTTTTCTCATATCCTTGCCAACACTGGTTTCTTGTGTTTTTGATTTTAGCCATTCTGGCAGGTGTGAGGTGATGTCTCATTGTAGTTTGATTTGCATTTCCCTGATGATGAGTGATATTGAACATCTTTTCATGTTATCTGTTGGCCATCTGGATGTCTTCTTCGGAGAAATATCTGTTCATGTCTTTTGCCCATTTTTTAAATTGGATTTTTGATTTTTTAGATTGAGTTTTATCAGTTTATTATATATTTTGGATACCAACCCTTTATCAGATATGTCATTTGCAAATATCTTCTTCTATCGCATAGATTGCCTTTTAGTTTTGTTGATTGTTTCCTTCACTGTGAAGAAACATTATTTTGATGTAGTCCCAGTAGTTTGTTTTGGCTTTTATTTCCCTTGCTTCGGGAGACATATCTAAAGAAATTTTACTATGGCCATTGTCAGAGAAATAATCTTCTCTACCTGTGCTCTCTTCTAGGATTTTTATGGTTTCAGGTCTCACGTAGGTCTTTAATGAATTTTGAGTTTATTTTTGTATATAGTGAAAGAAAGTGGTTCAGTTTTATTATTTTGCATGTGGCTGACCAGTTTTCCCAACACCTTTTGTTGAAGAGACTGTCTTTTTCCCATTATATATTCATTCCTCCTTTGTCAAAGGTTCATTGACCATATAATTGTGGGTTTATTTCTGGATTTTCTGTTCTACTCCATTGATTTATATGTCTGTCTTATGCTAGTACCCTACTGTTTTAATTACTACCACTTGGTAATATAATTTTAAATCTGGAATTGTGATAACTCCAGTTTTGTTTTTCTTTTTCAAAATTGCTTTGGCTACTCAAGGTCTTTTGTTATTTCATACACATTTTAGGATTGTTTGTTCTAGTTCTGTGAAAAATGATGTTAGTATTTTGATAGGGATTGCATTAAATCTGTGGATTGCTTTTGGTAATATAGACATTTTAACAATAATTTGTTTTTCCAACCCATGAGCATGTAGTATCTTTCCATTTCTTTGCATTGTTTTGAATTTCTTTCATGAGTGTTTTATAGTTTTCAGAGTATAAGTCTTTCATCTCTTTGGTTAAATTTATTCTTAGATAAAAAAAAAAAATTTATTCTTAGATATTTTGTTGATTTTGGTACAATTGTAAATAAGATTGTTTTCTTAATTTCATTTTCTGCTGTTTCATTATTAGTGTATAGGAATGCAACAGATTTCTGTATATTGATTTTGTATCCTGCAACTTTACTGAATTCATTCATCAGTTCTAGTAGTTTTTTGGTAGAGTTGTTAGGGTCTTCTGTGTACAGTATCATGTCATCTGCAAAAATAATTTTATTTCTTCCTTACCAATTTGGATGCCTTGTATTTCTTTATGTTGTCTGATTGCTATGGCTAGGACTTCCAGTACTGAATAAAAGTGGTGAGAGTGGACATTTGCTTGTCTTGTTCTTGACCTTAGGGGAAAAGATCTCCAATTTTCAGCATTGAATATGATGTTGTCTGTGGGTTTCTCATATAAGGCCTCTAGAGGTATATTCCCTCTAGACCTATTTTGTTGAGGGTTTTTATCATGAATGGATATTGTACTTTGTCAAATACTTTGTCTACATCTATTGAAATGAACTTTATGGTTTTTATCCTTTCACTTGTTGATGTGATATATCACATCAGTTGTTTTGTAAATATTGAAACACCCTTGCATCCTGGGAATAAATCCCACTTGATTGTGGTGAATGGTCTTTGTAAGGTATTGTTGGATTCAGTTTGCTAGTATTTTGTTGAAGATTTTTACATTTATATTCTTGAGAAATATTGGCTGGTAGTTCTCTTATTTTGTGGTGTCTTTATCTGTTTTTGGTATCAGGGTGATACTGGTCTCATAGAATGAATTTTATGTTTTCCTTCCTCTTGTATTTTTTGGAATAGTTTGAGAAGAATAGAAATTAACTCTTCTTCAAATGTTTGGTAGACTTCTTCTGTGAGCCAATGTGCTCCTGCAATTTTGTTTTGGGGAGTTTTCTGATTACTGATTCAATTTTATTGCTGATAATTGGTCTGTTCAACTTTCCTATTTCTTCATTATTTAGTTTTGGTACATTATATGTTTATAGGAATTTATTCATTTCTTCTAAGTTGTCTAACTTGTGACATATAAGTTTTAACAATATTCTTTTACAATTATTTTTATTTTCATGGTGTTGGTTGTTATTTTTCCTCTTTCATTAGTGATTTTGTTTGTGTCTTCCCTATCTCTTTTTTTTTAAGATTTTATTTATTTATTTATTCATGAAAGACAGAGAGAGAGAGAGAGAGAGAGAGAGAGAGGCAGAGACACAGGCAGAAGAAGAAGCAGGAAAAAAAAAAAGAAGAAGAAGAAGAAGCAGGCTCCAAGCAGGGAGCCTGACACAGGACTCGAATCCAGGACTCCAGGATCACACCCTGGGCCGAAGGCAGGCACTAAACTGCTGAGCCACCCAGGGAGTGCCCTCCCTCTCTCTTTTTTATAAATCTTGCTAGAAGCTTATCAATTTTGTTGATGCTTTCAAAGAACTACTTCCTGGTTTCATTGATCTGTTCTATTGTTTTTGTTATTGTTGTTGCTGTTTTGGAGTGTGTTTTAGTTTCTATTAGACAATAAATATTCTTGAGCAGAAAGATAAATCTAGAGATAAATCAGTGTATCCTATGAACTTAATCTATTCCAATGCTATTTTAGAGAATTTCAGCAAATGGCTAGTACATAAAGGTTAAGACAAAATAATTAAGCAACCCTTTGCTTTAAAACATTCAATTTAATTGAGTGTTACTGTAACTATAGTTCTTTTTTTTTTTTTTAAAGATTTTATTTATTTATTCATGATAGTCACAGAGAGAGAGAGAGAGAGAGAGGCAGAGACACAGGCAGAGGGAGAACAGGCTCCACTCAGGGAGCCTGATGCGGGACTCGATCCCGGGTCCCCAGGATCGCGCCCTGGGCCAAAGGCAGGCGCCAAACCACTGCGCCACCCAGGGATCCCTGTAACTATAGTTCTTAATCCGTGTATCCTAACTGAAGAAATCCAAGTGGCCAAAATTCTCCTATGAGGAATATTTCGGAAGTTTTTGACAGATTTCAGAGGGCTTTGGGTTATCATCATCCATTGCACATTTCATGCTAGTGAATAGTTATATTAGACATAGTATTTAAATTTATTTAATCCTGTTCATTATTTAAACCTTCATTATTGATGACATTGCCATACAAAGCTACAAAAACTCCTTTTTAGCATAGAAAATGTGTATGGACACAGAAATTGAAAGCATCTTTTCCTTTTTATTTATGTTCCTTGACACACACTTTGTTCTTTGCTACCACCGTTTTGCCACTATGGCCAGCAGTTGATTGAAACAAGCACATTTTCTCTCCACACTGTTGGGTTGAACCACAATTCTTCACATTTTAAATATTTTTAATATGCCATATCATTACCATTCATATTCATAATAGAAGACTAGTGATAGAATTTGAAAAAAACTGAATATGTCTAGGAATATATCTCTACTGTTAGATGTGCCAACTGGCAATACAACTTTAGAAAAAGTACCTAATTTTCAAAGATTTCCCAGGTAGGGAGATCCTCTGTTGAAAGATGTCTACTCTGAGGAAGGTTAATGCTTTAAGCCATTATCAAACATTAACATCCCAGCCAAAACGGTTTTAGGCAGTGCTTTCCATAGTGTGAACATCCAGAGAAGATCAAAGTCCTGTGAAGAGCAAGACAGAATAAACATCACTGATGGGGACACTAGCTAGGGCAAAGCCTTCTGAATGCTGCATGGATGATGATCAAGATTGTCCTTGACCTCTCAAAAGGGGGATGTATGAGTTACATCTTAACTATAAACTTTAAAAACACAAAGTCTTCTGTTTTCTAGGATTAGCCTTTATAGGTTTCTAAATCAGAACTTCAATTTTATCTCCACAGCAAAATAAGAAAAAAATTTTTGAGAAAGAACTGAGATAGTCATACTTTTTGAGAAAAAAAATTTTGAGGAAGAACTGAGATAGTCATCTTTAGTCATACAAGTAACTAAAGATGCCAGGTCTACATTTTCAGAATGAATGGAAATGGGAGAATAAAATCAACTAAACTAAGTTAGCCAAAGAACACTTTGTTTTAATAGGTATAAAATATTACTTAGCTGAATTATCTGAATAATTACTTCTCTGTGTTTTTCACTTAACTTGCCAATAAAGAAGAGGCCTTAGGATGGGTACACTTAGAGTCTCAATGATCCAGTTTGGATGTCTTCTTTAATCAAATATTCTTGATAATCACTCAAGATACTTTTGGCCTGTAGATACTGCCTCTGCACTTCTCTGGGACACACCTATCATACTGGAGGTCTTTACTATAGATTCTCTTCTCATGGAGGGAAATATAAGGTGAAACATATCTACTAGTTTATGGAGACTTTTTCAGAGACTTTTTAGAGCAGACCTACCTCTTAGTTGAAGCCTGTCTGAACTCCTCAGATCAACATTAAACTTCTCATATTGAGACAGCCTAGCTATATTACAGAATAGAGAATATGAAGGTCTCCCTGACAAACAGAACCATCACACTCTTGTTGAGAGAGATACACAGGTTGAGGGCAGGAACTGGACAGTTGTTCATTCCTACAATACAGAGAACTTTTAAGAGGGGACAGAAGATAATTTTTAAGAGAAAGTCAAGTTGTTGGAGTGACTCAGTATCCCTGGCCACAGAGATACTGCAGTAACTCTGACAACAGAGATATTTATGAGATATCTGTTGCTCTCTGACCAGCCCTTATGGAAGATATCCATTACTCTTGAATGTGACATGGTCTTAGAACTCTACTGGTGTGGAAGCACTGAAGGCTGCTGTAGCATAAGCACCACACAGGGGCTGCTATCTTGAGAGGTGGTAATAATTGCTTTGCATGTAGCTTTGATTTAGTTCTGTCCTCAGCCATTGTCATTTCCTCTGTCTACTCCACTAAAAACCCATATTTTATTCATCTTTACAGTACATGATGCTTTGCATACTTATTTTCAAAACTGTAAATATTCAGTGGATTTTTAGCAAAATAAATCTCCTAATGGACAAAGACACCATACTCTTGTTCAAATAAGGAAACTGAGACTGAAACTTCACTTATATGGAGTTCTGGGTTGAGTTCTACAAGCATTACGTGCTCAATAAAAGTGATTTGATAAAAATTGCCTTATATGGCTTTGATTTGCTAAAAGAGGCTTCAACTCCTATCTCATTTGTCAGTGCCACTGTGAAAGTCATGCAGATCACTTACTATACAATTCCAGGTGACACAATTCTCAAAGACCATGAGGTCAGCAGTACTCCCTGGAATTACCACTGACTGTAAAATGTACTATCCCTGTACTTCTGGAAGTAAAGGACACCAAGGCAGTTACTGGAAAGTAATAACCTCCTGGTTTCTTAATGAAAGACATCCATTAGATTCCCTTGAAGCTTCATTAATATATAAGATTCCCTGTTTTTTTTTTCAAGATGCTCCATCTACATCTAAGACCCTAGAACAGTGGTATCTGTAACAAGACGTGTGCATGGTAGCAGATACACATATCAGGAGGGATGCAGAAAATAGAACTTATCTTTGTAATCATTTCACCTGACAAAAAGAAGGAAAATAAGCTGCGCAAATATTTGCTATACAAATTGCCACTTGTTCCTTTACTTCATCCATATAGCAGATGGTCACATGTCATATAGAGTAGGTGATGTGTCCTTAGGGAAAAATGGAATTTTGCAACTCAGCAGGGATGATGGTGACCTCCTCAGTGCTTTACCTTTACTACCTTTCATCATACTGTGATGGATTATAGTTCACATAATCATATGGTTATTTGGATTTAGAAGTGTTACTAAGTTTCACCAAATGGATAAAGATTAAAATAATTCCAGAAAAGTAGCTGCAGACTGAAAATAGTATCAATGATGCATGTACTAACTGAAATCTTCATGCCTAGTGAATAATCTTCATCAGATATGTATAAAGGAATAGGAAGAAGAAGTTAATCAAATATGATTTTAAAAATGGGTCCAAACTTTAAAATTATCAATGACTATTTAAAATATGGATTTATTTCTAATATCTTTAACAAAGAACCTTACTCTAAGTATATCTTGTTCCTTCAGAGACTAACAATTGATCATAAACATGAAAACAAATCATCTCTGTTAGGAAATCAGATTTCTATAATTTTTCAGAAGTATTTTAAAAAACTCCTTTACAAAATATATTTTGAAGAAATACTTGTAAATAATAAATATATAAATGAATAAATAAATGTATACAAATAAATATACATATATTGGAACTACATGTTCACAAATGTTTTAAAAGACTCCATTTTGCTTTCAAACCAAACTTAAATTCTCTCTCCCTTATGTGTGATAAGACATATTTAACAAACATTACCTGAACTACTTTTAATCCAGGTTGCCCCCTCTGTAATAAGGTTCTGTTATGACTTTTTAATCTTGCACATTAAGGACTTTTCATTAAAGTGAGCTCAGGTTAGCATTTTCTAACCTGCTCTAAAATGTTAACATGAGCCACAGTGGGCTACCAGCACAATAATCTTCCAATTGTCCCAAGCTCCAAATAGCCCATCGAGGCTCTATTTGTTCCAGTCTATTGGTTAAGTATGTATTTGCGTGGTTTTTAAAAACATTTAGTTATTTACCTAGGAGGTCTGAACAGCTGGTCTACTAGGTAAAGGCATTAGGAGACGGTTGAATGTTAGACCCATTCGATTTAAAAACATTTTTTATAATGAAAAAAATTTAAAAGACAAAACCTATTACCTTTAGTTCTATTTTCCTCTAACGTGTAAACATAAATTGTAGCACATGCTCGGCATAGTAAAGTCTGTTCTAAGAAGTTCATATAGAAAATCATATTTGCTCATGCTGGGGGTCAGTTACCATATTCAAGGTATAAGATTTCAATATTTCATTATTTTCTTTTCTTTTAATATCAAAAGTAAACTATATTATGAAGTCATTCCAAACCTATAGACACTACTTTTTGACTTCAGTATGTTTAATTACTATATATATATATATATATATATATATATATGTCCATATACCCATATATATACTGATAAAACTAAGACAATCTAATAACCAATATGAATTTTCTATATTTAATGTGCTCAGCCAAGATATTCACTTTGGATCTCTATTCTTCCAGCCATCATTTTTTAACTCCTGAAAGAATTTAGATTTTTTCTGTTAATGCATACACACACTTCCACACAAACTTAACACTGCATACTCTAAAGACATGATGTTGAACTAATCCTGGAATATTGTCAAAAAAAAACAGGAGGAACCAGTCCCCTGAACAAAGTATTCCTTCAGGACCTGAGTAAGCTACATACCATGCTAAAAATGCTTTAGCTATGCTGAAAAAATAAGAATAAATGGGTATATATATATAATAATCTGGATTTAAAGAACTCTGATTTTTACAATCTTTCAGAAAAACAATAAATATTTCATGTATTTTATTTCATCTCCTTAAATGTAAACTTCTTGTAGACAGTGACAATTCTTTTAGCTCATGCTAAACATATTATTAATCAAGACCAAGGGCACCACATATTCTTGTACTAATATTTAAAAGTTATAAATCGGATTAATGAAATATTTAATAAATTGTTGTTACTTACCTTGACAAGTATACCTTCATAACAACCTGGAAGGCTAAGTAGGTTTTAAAATTTTTACTCCTCAGAGATCTGTCTAAGCATGAAGATGCAGGGAAAGAGGGTTTCTCATCCCACCCGCCTTTTCTTCCCATCCTCAGTCTCACGCTGAAAAAGATCTCCCAATCTGTATGCCTGCCCTCTTAGAAACTTCCTCTTAAATCCCCCTTGGCTACCTTTCAAGTCTAGAGGTTTGCACACCAAAGATTCTATCCAGCACCTGAGAATAGCCCTGGGAAAAAGCCTGTGTAGTGCCTAGAAGTAGACTTAGGGCCATTTAGAAAGGAAATTACAGGGTCTCCAAATCTAGAGCAGGGTCTAGATGGGAGAGCAGACTCTAATGGGCATGTCACTTTAAGCCAATGAATTCCTGTCCTTGCCCGGGTCTTTACTATTTATTCATATCCCTCATGGTATTTAGTATAGAGTCTTGTGCTGCTTAGTAAATATTGATTAATTGATGGTTATTTGGTTGATGATAAGTGAATTTTAGTTTATTTATTCACTATAACCATCACTCTGGAAAATGAAACCCATGATATAAATATTGTATTGATTAACCTCTCTGCAATCCTCTAATAAAACAAATAATTCACTTTATCTCATTGCTACATGTTAGCCTAAAATAATAATTTCTTTTTAGAATAGACATAAAATTTTCATGCACTAAGTATAGAAAGTAACTCAAAATCTACTGAATTTCAAGCTTATGGCTAGCTAGACACTTTGGAAACTTTAGCATATCAGTAATACTGCATCACCACTCAGTTGTCCAGAAGAATAAGTAAGGAGCCCACCACTCAGTGCCTGATGGTTTATCTGGAAGTAGCTGTTACCATATTGATTGTAATGTCAGTGCTTTTACATCTCTTTATAAAGATGGATCCTAAGGAGATAAAAGTATCCTTTAGACCATGAATTTAAAAAGTTCTGAATTTCATCATATGTTTAAAAAAAAAAGAAAATTTCAAACTTGATCATCTCTTCTCTGTTTGGTCTAGCAGCTGCCTTGGACATTTTGCAAAAACATTTTTTAAAATATGATTTGCAATTTTAGACACTGGATCTTTTCTCTAGAATCACAAACAGTTTTTGAGTTCGATTCTCTGTGCTCTAGCTTTTACTCAATCTTGGTCAAAGCCCAGATGAGAGAGGGAGATGTGTGAAAAATGAAAACTCAGACTCCTCTTCTGCAAAGTTAAAATGAATAAATCCAACAGCAAAAGTATGTCAATTTGAATTTAAAGTCTTTTGATCAATAGTTGCATTTTAATGTTTCATCCAATTAACACATTATAGATATTTATTTATTTATTAATATCCATTTCTAGGAATCCCAAATAATTAGCAACCTCATGCATGGTGAATTCTAATTCTGTTTACCTTTGTATTTCTAAGTCTGGTACTAAGGCATAGGACCAGTCAATAAACCACTAGTATAGACTGTAGATTGCCTAAAAGATGCCATATAGAGAATTAAACTATCACCATAAGTGATTTAAACAGAATGGGAACTTAAAAATTTGATAGAAATAAAGCATAAACAGATGAAATGAGAGAAAAACAACAATATTTGATTGTTGCTGTACGTCAACTAGGTTATATTTGGTTTTCACCACAGTAAGTTGTTATGCTTCAGGTTGTACTATGACATGTCAGGGTATCTAACAAAAATGTCCAATATAACAGCATTTAAGTAAAAACCCAAATTCTGATTATATGTTACAGTATCAATATTCTTCTTGAGTCTCATACCTGTGTGAAATTGAAAACTTGTATAATTTTTTTTAAAGATTTTATTTATTTGAGAGAGAGAGAGAGTACAAGTGGAGGGAAGGGGCAGAGGGAGAAGGAGAAGCAAATTCCCTGCTGAGCAGGGTGTAGGCTCCATCCCAGGACCCTGAAATCATGACTTGAGCTGAAGGCATGTGCTGAACCAACTGAGCCACCCAGGTGCCCCAAAACTTATATAAATTTTAGGTACTTGAATTTTCTAATAGATTGAATACTGGTATAACCTCTTCCTTCTATATAGTGAGGCTTTTTTTCCCCCAGTTTTTAGGTATGTATAAGTGTGATAGATTTGTTACCTATTTTTCTTTACTAAAGAATATTAGCAACATTCACTTCATAGATAACATTAAGTCTCTAATGCTATGCAAGGTAAAATATCCTAAGGTTGAAAAAACAATTATTCTCAGACCTTTTAAAAAATGTGTAAGTGCTGTTGGTTTTAGATGTTTTATTGGCACATGTCAATTCTCCCCTATTTATGTGTTTTTGCATGCATTCCACATTCCCCACCATCCTCTGCAACACAATAGCTAAAGGGTTTCCTACAATCCCTGACTTCTGAAAGACACATTCTTTTCTTTCTTTTCCCTATCAGCTCAAGAAGCTCAAACATTTGACCATGTTCACACATTTCCCCCAGGGATGCCACAAGAAACAGGAGGATGAGATGGTTTTGTCTTTGTTGCTGCAAGTGTGGCAAATCCCTTTCTGGCAAAGAAAATGAGTGGAAAGATAAGTGAAATGTCAGGATAACTTGCTGCTTAACTCAGGTCATCTGTTGAGAGAAAAAGAGAGAGAGTGAGTGAGAGAGAGAGGGCGATAGAAGGAAAACATACACATTCATAAGCTTTGAGCCTTTCTTGAGGTTTATATAAATCCATATATAGTATTTCCATTGCTTAGTTAAAGCTGTTAGTGATAATATGCACTTTCTGCATTTGAATGAAACAACTCAATCTTTATTTGGCTTCTATACAGAATATATTTTGTAGTTTTCCAGGTCATAGAGAGTTTACTTGGTGGAGCTGAAAGTGGACCTCACTTGATCTTGAATCAAGACTGACTGTCGGCCTTTGACATATCAACATACAAGTTGGCGATCTCTCATCTAGATGGTGAGGTATGGTTTCAGAAGAGAGCAGGGCATGCAGCACTGTACTCTAGCTCAATTCTATTATCATAAACCTCTTCTTTGGAATGAAAAGAACTAAAGAACTATCTGCTGTGGTGTTTCCAAAAGTGTCCTTTTCTCAACACTGGTTCCAGGAAACACTAATTTCCTAAAGTCTTAAATAATTTGATCATTTATTCTGTGGATGAACTTTTCCTCTTATGTATATGATCTTCTAGTATTAAAATTAAGCATATTAAGCACATAGTTCCATTTTCTATACAAAAATAGGCAAAGAATGATGTTCCATATGTGGTCCTGGGCATAAGTAAATTAGGTGGAGACAATGAGATGGTATTTCTGGCTTGGCTTATCAAAGGTCTCATTGACAAAATTTCTTTAACCCACTGATATCCAAAGTGCATGTCATTAAACTTTGGGTTATGACACTATCTGGAAAAGACAAATCCTATTAAAATATAATCTCATTACTCAACAATTAACTTGTAACTGTCTTCAACATGCATGAGCCAATTAGCATGGATACATTTAAAATACAGATATTTATCTAGGATGATCTATAAAAGGAAGGAAGTTAAGTCTGTCTACCCCACACTGGACATATTGAGAGACCCAGAATATACCAGCTAGAATACAGGGGAAATGTTGAGGTGAATAGAAATGGTAGGAGGTAGGGAGATAAAGGGGGAGCATCTGAGGGGAAGCATCTTGCTTTTTCCAGGGGAGTGAAGGTGACTCAGTTTCCCAGGGGCTCTGGTCTTAGAAGTTATGTCAGTGTAGGTCCCACAACTGTGGGTGTTGGGACAATACTACTCTGAGGGAACCTGTCTTTTCTAAGGGTAAGCACTACAGAGGAACCAACTACAGCAAAGGAGATGCCAAGTGACCAGAGACAATAGCATTATCATGCAAAGCTTATGGAGATGAGGCACTCAATAATGTGAATGTAGAACTTAAAGAATATTGGGGGGAAAAGTATTGAACATTCTACACTCAGTATTCTGTTGAAAAACAAATGGAACCTAGAATAGAAAGAGGCTAGACTTCAGCAATTATATCAAGGTGGATCTCTCCATACAAAAAATAACTTCAAAAGGGGTCAAGTATGTATTAACATACATGGAGAATTGGATACAATTCCTTTCTGGTTAAAGCTCACATTCTGATAGATAAGACAGACAAATACACATAGATAACCCTTCCTCCATGTGCAATAGTGAAAAAGGACTGTAGATTCAGGGTGAAAAAAAAGAGGAAATAAAAAATAATAGAAAAAGTATTTTACATAGGACTATTCAGAAAAGATTCATTGAGGATCTGATAAGTTAAAAACCAAAGAAGGGTAAACACAGAGAGAGAGCTTCTGAGTCCCTGACTTGAAGTGAGGTTTTTTTAATTTTTAATTTTTTATTTTTTAAGTGAGCTTGACAGAGGGAGGAATGGAAAGAGCAATACATTTAAAAAGCAGCAGGGAGAGAGTGAGTACGTCAGGCAAGGTTGAAGGAAGGGCTAAGAGGTTTGGAGCCACACTAAATACAATGTCATTGCAGCCATTAAAGGATATGACAAGATCAGATTTACATTTAAAAATAAACACTTTTCTGAGAACCCAGGTCAGAACAAGGAAGCAGAGAGGGGCCAGATAGAGCTATGGTTGTCATCCAAGGGAGATGGCACATCCAGCCCAAATGTGGTAGAAGTGGAGACAGGACTGACTGGTAAGATTAGATATTTGCAAATAAACCAAAGGGGAGGGGACAGAGAATGAGGGGACAGGCAAAAGAGGTTTGGGGAAAATTATGAGCTTAGTTTATACATGTTTAGATAGAGATGTAAGCTAGGCAGCTGTGTGTGGAATTTGGGAGAAAAGACAGTAATATAGATAGTCTTTTGTTTGTGTGTTTAAGTCCCTTTGAAATTTCTTCTGAATGCCTGTGGCCTTGAAGAAGCAGTTTTTGCTATCACTTAACTCATTCACAAATTCATTCATTAGTTCCACAAAGATGAAATATTATTCAAAGCATTGAGCCAGGTGCTGTGAGGGTATGAAAATGAGTAATGTACACATAGAGGTTAGGCTGCACTGGGAGAGAGAGTATGCCTGGCTCCGGGACCTGTGTGGGCTTCAAAGTCACATGGTCCTGGGTCCAACATTACTTTGTCCAATAACTAGGCTTGGGCCATGTGTTTAACTGCATGTCTCTCGTCTCTAAAAACAAGGCCCCAGACAACTTAGTTCGTGGTACTTTGGGAAATGTTGATGTGGTAAACTTGAGAGACTAGTAGCCAACACATAGCCAGTTTTTAATAAATCACAGTGTTGTTTGTAGTAACATTGCCTTATATTAAATTTAGGGTGTGACAAATGAATATCGACACTAGCAAACTGGAAGTTAGCCAGAAGAAAAAAGGTCAGGATGCCAAAGAATCTTCAAGCACAGCATATCAAAGAACCCCCAAAGAGACTGGATATTCAGCTTTGAAGAAAGGGTTTCAGGGATATTTCGTGACTGCATTAAAGTGAAATTCTGATACAAAAGAGATTAGATGCTCTCATTTTGAAAGCAAAATTAAGCTGGATGGTTTTCTTTATTGGTTAGTGAATTCCCTAGTACAGCAGTGTTCAAACTGAGCCTAAAAGAACTTTAATTGAAGGGAAAATAGAGGGCCAACTGCTCATAAAGGTGAGGCTGAAACGGATGGCCTTTTGGTTCTTTTACTTTAATTCTAGTGCCACTTCTATCAAGGAATTTATAATCTACTAGAGTATTTAAGACATAGGAGAAATGAACTGTCTTGCAAAGAAGCAAGGGGTATGGTGTTTCAGAAAATTTTTTTCAAATGCAGCAAAACTCTTTTTTCAAGGAATTCTTTCAAAAACTCAATGTGCTAAATGTGAGCCCTTTTGGTAAAGTCTGGCCCATGCCAGATATTTAGTCATATTCGAATTGTGATTTAACTTTCAGTGTTGTAGTATTATCTCCTTGACTAGACTTTTATATTCAGGAAAACTTAAATGGACAAGTCAATCAGCCAAGTTCTTTGAATTTAATATTTGGATATGTCACCTAACAAACAATATTTGCCCCTCCAGTTCCTAAGGCAGATTACTAAAAGTAAATCATCGTAATTAGATTTATAGCCATGATAACTACTTATGAAGTTAATAGAAAATAACATTCACATTGAGTTAATTCAGGATATATACCTCTCACTTTGTATTTAGTTATAGACTGACTGCAGAAATAAATCAAGTTGGGATGTGTTTTTAATGTGGATACAAGCTATGAACAAATTCCCTGTCAGTTTTGTGGAAGGTTTTCCCAATTCCATGCTGCAACAACTTACAAGAAGACTAACTTATAATGAAGTCCCAGTGCTACCTCCTCTTGTCCTCTAGGAATTCAGATCCTGGGCAGAGGCCATTATCTTCTGGAACTATCACCCAACATTCAGAATGGAAGGTTCAGGGCACATGAATAATGCCACATGAGGAAGGGAGTATCTATGTTCCCAAGCTTACCAATTCCCATATGTCTGCCTATCTACCTGTTGTGGCAGGGCTGCAGCAAGAAACCAATTATTTCAGAAAGCTTTTGTTTTGCAGTAAGGAGGGTTCGCTGACTGCTGCACATTATTTCCTCGTTCTAGATATAATGGCCACCTGTTTAGTTGTGTCTGCAGATGTCAACCCACAGCAAAACAACTCTAATCTACAACTCTATCACTGTTAAGCAAAAAATGGATTAAGGCTCATGTTGGACTTGATTTGAGAGTAATTATGATTTAACCTACTGGAAGTCTTCATGCTAGGACCATTTGACCTGCTTCCATGGTATAGAAAGAAAAAGCTTCTTGTATTATGAGTACTCGACCAGTGGACAGACCTCACTAACAGAGATCCATGTGGGATCTTGATGGTACAAGAGAAAAGGTTGCTGCTCAAATAACATCTTATAGAAAGAATGCTCATAGGGAAGGGGATGGAGTCTCAGAATCCTGGAGAAGAACTGTAACTAATTTGAAAATATTTTTAATATTATAAATGTCCCAAATTGTTTTTAGCCACTGGATTTATCAGGTCCCAGTTAAGAAAACCAAATGCACACCAATGATTTCAACAATAGATTCTTGTGTCACAAGTTAGTTAAAGAAATGTTGGAGAGACACTGCAAAGATAAAAAGGGATCACTGAGGTAACACAGAAGTAGGTACTGCAGGAAGCAGCTTCTACTCCTAGGCCCCAGGAGAAGAGTTTGGAGTCAGTAGAGAACTGGAGGAAGACACAGCGCTGGAAGGCTTCTGAGGAGAGAATACCACTCCGCTGCTGCCTCAGAAGTTGGAATGTGGGCCCCTCTCCAGCTAGGACATAGTCCTTTGAGGAGGCACACTGGGGCTTGTATGGGAAATGGAGATGAAATTTCTCAAGTTAAATTCAATCGCTGTTTGGAACCAAGAATAGTGGCCAGAGTAAGAAGATCTATGAACAAAAATATATGCAAGAGCCTCTCCCTCCTCCAGCCTTCATGTTACCTTCTAGGTATCACTTGGGAGAATAAGAAGATGTGTTTAGTACTGAGAGACAATAGCTGAATAAGCAGCATAGTCACAGCATTAAATTTACTCTGAAACTTCATATAACACTTCCTTGGATATCTTCTAACATGGGCACTTCACCTTACAAGGCAGAGAAATATAAAGTGACTGGTTCAGGGATTCCAAACTTGAGCCCCAATCTCCTCACACCAGCCTACAGCTCTTTCCTCTCAGGTAAACATCCTTTCAGAAGTCTTCTGTTCACTGTGAATTAATGTGATAAGGTTCAAAAAGAAACAGTCCACCTTGCATTTTGTAAGCAGATGCCAAGTCCTTAAAGCCTTCTGCCTCTTTTGCAGGCCCCCCATGCTCACTAATCTAGTGCCTTCCATCCTGCTAACAGTCAGTAAAAACTTGCTTTCTCTTTTGAGAAATTAAAAAAAAAAAACATGATTCTGAAATAATCATCAATGTGCTTTCATACATGTCACCATTTGGATTGTTGAGGCAGGCAGGCTGAGAGCTAGCTTCCTGCCCATTCGGTTTGATAAGTTGGGAACTTGGGTCTCTAACACTCTGGCCACTTACATGAATCACTTAAAAAGTACATGAGAAGGAGATGGAGAGTAAATAGCCTATCAGAGGATCAATCCATACATTTAGTTCTCATGCCATTGTACTAAAATTATTCTTTTGTTTTTGACATTCTATTTAAAAAGTCTATTAAATCATAATGCTCAAAGTAGAAAAAAATATCCCCCTGTGCTCTTGTGTAAAGTATAGAAAAGTACAAAACGTGTTTAAGATGTCTGACTGGATTTTCTTTTTCCATTTCTGGTAGAAAATTATATCCAAAAAAAGTTTAGAGATACTGAAGAGAACTTACCAGAAAAAAGAAAGGGGGACAGGTTGGAAAAGAAGCATGTGAGTCCATGTAGTGTTTTTCTAAAATCTGTTTGTCCTTTCATTCAGGTTAGTACTATTTACATATTCACTAATTTTACAATGGAGACCTTTTAAACATATCAATGGGTCAATAAAACCAGGATGTTAATGGGGTCATATTTAACTCCATCTTGATGGGAGGATGATGTATTATATTGCTATAATAGTTGGTACTGAAGAGATTATAAATATTGATTGGACTTTTAGCATGTTGATCAAACAGGTAAGGAAGTATGGTAGACTTGGGTACAGCTTGAATCTATTCAAAGTAAGGAATTAAATGGGATAAGCTTTCTGGTTCCTTTGATTCAGACCATCTCTCTTGCTATTTTCTTTCCCTTCCTCTGCTCCCTGAGATGTTGTTTCCTATGTCTGGGCCTTTCCAACCTTTCTCTTCTGCCTGGAATGTCTCCACCAACATGCTAGTTAACAACAAATGCACTTTTTTGAAGGCCCACTTCAGGCCAGTTCCTTTACCATGCCCTCCCATAAAATCCACTGTTTACCATAATTCATTATTCTCTCCCTTCTTAGAAATCCTTAGGAATGATACACTTGGCCATTCATTGATTGTATTATCTCAGGGTGCTTTAATGCATCTTGCTCCCAGACAATGAGTTCCGCAGGGAAGGTTTTCATCTCATCTTTACCATCCATTCACCTCCACTGCACCAGCTGACCAGAGAGTAAACCACAGGTATATTCTGAATGCTTCCTTGCTTAGATACATCAAATTACAATTTCCAAAAACGCTTTTACAAATATTTTTCTGAACAATGTGGGAACCATGGGACCTAGATACTATCACTTTTTTTTTTTATAATTAAAGACACTGAGACTATGATTGGCTAAGGGACTATCTAATAGTGTAAGTCAGCAAGTGAAGAGCTAGGACTAGATACTAGAGTCTCCAAAAATAAGTTCAAAGGTCTTTTGGTTGTGAATTTTAAGATATGTTTCTCCATACTTCATCCTGGGAGAAATTAATTGAATCAATTCTAAATGAAAGGTGTGTGGGGAGTAAAACAAGGCTGTAATCATTCTCAGAGTGTGGTTTTATATATCTATTTTACCAGAATATTCTAGATTATTTTGTTTAAAATTCAGATGATCAAGGCCCCACTGTAACTTGGTGAATCAGATCTCTTGGTGCAAGCCCAAGAATCAAAATATATTTCAAAGTTTACTGATACAGAAAACTGAACAATTGAGGCAAACTGTCTAGGTGGTTATATTTTGTTACCTTAATGAGTTCAAAGAATGAAAGAACACTTTCCTTTGCAACTCTATCACTTAGAACAAACTCTGAATTTTTAGTTTCCTAATATTCTATCTCCTTCATCACTTGCAGTGTCACTTTCATGGAGTGGATATAAAATAAGTATAAAACCTCCATAAAACATCCATCAATACATTTAACTGTAGCTGTCAATCCCTGGGGTATGTTTAAAGGTGAGAAGTTGGGGCAGAAAGCCATAGGTAGCAGAATATCGTATTTTGCCAGCACCATTGACAGGCAAAGATCATTTCATTTTCAGAGCATGTACTCACTTTTAATGGACACTGTTCTCTGTTTTCTCTCAGTATGCATGTGTGCAAAGGCAATTTGGTACAAAAGTAGCAGTGTTACTAGAAATAGAGTTCCTGAGACATGGATACTTTTCTCTTTCAGAACAATTTCAGAGCAAAATCTTTGCCACTGTTGTGGATGCTTGAAAAGTGTTCTTTTTTCGACTGGAAGTAGATCGGGGTGCGTGGGATAGAATACTTGTAGAATGACAAGAGTTCAGGATAGCCCACTACAATGCAAAGGGAAAACAACAGCAGAACAGAGAAAGATCGAGACTGTAACAGGGGTCTTTGTGCATCTTGAGTATCTCAGCATAGGGTAATTCATCAACAACACTCTGTGTGAATGCATTTGCAAATCTCTCCTATGTCATCTTTCTTTATATCTGTATATATATACACACACACACATATATACATGCGTAAATGTGATTTTATTATTTGTTTCAAAAGTTACAATTTCTTCAACAACTATTAACTGAGTGCCTTTAGAGAGAGCCCACAGATACACAATTTCTTTCATGTTTAGCCTCTTCTGTTTCATTTATTCCCCCTTTCCTGTTTTGTTTCTGAGTCGTATGACATGCTGTATGGACGAAAGCAGGTTGTATTGGACTTAATAACTCATTCTAGTTCCAGCCATGTGTACCATGCTTATTATTTGGGAGGGTTCCACCCACTAACAGCTCTGGCTGCAGAATATATTGTTTTCAGAGCTCTTCTGACATCACTCAGGCGTGCTGATTGTACACCAACAAATATGTCTGGGCTTGATAAGCCTAAATTGCATATAAGCTCAAGTTCTCCTTTGCTATTATGTTTAAACAAAAATAACCATGTTATTTCCAGAGCCAGTCAGACCACAAGAAAAGCTATCAGCTCTTGCCAAATATCAAAGGATAGATTGGTAAGAATAGAGGGGGAAAAAGACAAAACTTATTTTCCTTCTTAGAACATGTAAAGCTAAAAGAGTCCAACTGGAAGGCTAGAGGCATTGTTTGATGGACTGGGCTGGGGCTAGAGCCAGCTTCCCCATGCCTTCATTCCCTCCAGTCAGAAAGCAGCACTCTCTAAAACAGGCAATACTGACTGTATTAATCAGGGTTCTCCAGAGAAACAGAACCAATGGGATCACACACACACACACACACACACACACATTTATACATTATAATACATAATACATATATGTATATGATGAATGTATATATGTGTGTGTACATATATATGGAGAGAGAGAGAAAGATTGAGAGAGAGAAAGTTTCATTAATAAGGAATTGGATCCCATGATTATAGAAGCTGAGAGGTCCTTAAGATCTGCAGTCAGGAAATTGAAGATCCAGGAGAGCTGATGGTACAGTTCTAATTTGAGTCTGAAAGCCTGAGGACCAGGAAAGCCAATGATGGAGGTTCCAGTCTAAAAATTAGTAGGCTTGAGATCCAGGAAGAGCTAATGTTTCTGTCTGAGTTCAAAGGCCAGAAAAGACCAAGGTCCCAGCTCAATCAGTCAAGCAGAAAAAGTTCCTTCTTATTTAGACTTTTTGCTCTATTCAGACCTTCATTTGGCTGGATAAAGCCCACCCACATTATGGAGAGCAATTTGCATTGCTTTGCTTACTGATTCAAATGTTAATCTAATCTAAAAAAACACACTCATGTACATACCTGGAATGATATTGGCCAAATGTTTGGGCTGTCCATGGCCCAATCAAACTGACCCATAAAATTAACCATCACACTGACCTTGAATTCAAGGACTCTAGCAGACCAGGGACTTGAACACCATGGGGTCTAAACCTCCATTCAGGACACCTTTTCCTTCCTTCACCTCCTCAATTGTCATCCAGATTCTGCATGTGCATCTCAAATTATACTTTCTCTGGGTGACCCACTCTGTTGTTAGAAATTTATACTGAAACATTTATTAGTATCTGACAGGTCACTTTCGTATGCTTACATATTTGAGCAAGTTCTTCCTCAGCTTGAATGCTTTTTAAGGAGGTCTTTCCCTTTGAGTCTTCTCTTATATTACCAGACATACACAAAGGCTTCTGCCCCCAGGAAGTTTACTCTAGTAAGAAAAGGCTTACAGAACAATCACAAAACAGGGAAAAGCTAGTAAATGTACAAATATGTGCCAACAGCTAATGGAAGAGGGTGCAAGGCATAACGATCAGAATTCCTACATCGAGTTCTTGCTGTAAGCAAACTGACTAGAACTAATCAATCGTGCTATGGACTAGTATAGTTTCTTATATTGTACTAGACACTGTACAGAAACATGAATTCTGAACCCGTATGATTACAACACAGGTGGAGAGGCAGAGAAAGGACATGTTACAAATGTAGCAAAAGGTACCAAGCAATATATGAGAAGCATTCCATGGGTGGTCAAGCTGAAAGAGCTCAGAGGAGGAACTAATCTTTGGAAGTAGGTGGTTGAGAAAGGCTTTGTGCTTTAGAATGGGTATTGTTTATCTGCTCCTGAAGGGAAGGTAAGAGTTCCCAGGAAAAGAAAGGAGTCTGTGTAAAGGAATGAAGGTGGGAATGAGCATTTCTATTCAGAAATTGTTGGTTGAGTGGTCACACTCACAGAGATGCAGGCTCCTGAGCTTTCCGAGGTAAATTACTCACAATTAGAAAACGCCTAAGGCCTGGACACCATCGGGTTCCATAAGATTAGGAGAAAATCCTGAAGAAGTTTGTTGGCTCTAGGGATTTAAGGTATTTATTTACCCAGGCTGTAGGAGCTGTTCAGACAGATATGAAACTTGCCTGCACACATCTGTCCCCCTAATGGGCTGCATCGAGTCCCCGGTGGCTACCTCTTGGGATGAACAGAAATTTCAGTCTCTCTCCGCACCAATTTTCACACCCCGGCTGCCAAGAAGGGGGGCAATTAATGTTGCTTCTGACAGTTATTCCAGTTTGGGTCCAGGCCCCTGGGATGAAAAAAAATCTCACTGGGATAACTAAGGGATGTATCTAGACTTGCAGTAAAAAGTGGCTTAAAAATTGAATTTAAAATTTTTAAAAGGCTGCTAAGCAATGGTATCTTAGAGAATCTTTACCATTAGAAAAGTTATATCTCTGTTCATCTTTTAATTTGTTTTAAAATAAATATTAGATGTATAACATGTGCCCAGGCATGTGCTAGCTCCTATAGTGTGGATAGAAGAAAAAAAAAAAAAGAAGAAGAAGAAGATATAGAGTCTGGCTATAGTGAATTAGATGTCCAGTTGGAGGAACAAGTTACAGATGATGGTGCAGCATCTCAAACCAGGTAGTTGCTGTAAAAGCCTTTGTTGAATAAATCAGTAAGATACAAAAGAAACACAGGAAAATAAAACTATTGAAAAGGTAATAAAAATCCACAACAATTTATTTAATACCAAACTGTTGACATTCCCTCCCATGCTGTCTGATTTTTCCTGGTACTAGTTCTCTTTGATTACATGAAACTTTAAGATAGTAAAAATATTGTGCACACTTTCTGCCCACTGCAGAACCTCCATGCATGCAGTTTTTGCTATGAGAAATAAATAAGTACAATTAGTTTGTACCTCACGTCTAGTTATCACTCAGCTGAGCTGGCTGCTGAAGCTTTACATTTTCACGTAACACTCCTGTACATATCTCCTTTTTTAATTATTTCTACAGGTTTTAATTTGTAAACTGTCATGTGAGATTTGGGGTTGCATTTTGCCAGAGTAACTGATATGATTGCAGAAGCAAATTACCGTTTTACCTGAAGCTTTTTTCAGACACAGAATTATTACATATTTCTAGTGTTGGGGGGGGCACTCTGGAACAAGCTTCTAAGCAAACACAACAATTCTGGTCTCCTGAAAATTGATATATTCAATTAAATGCTCACAATCTGGTTAGCTTTCAATAAATACCATTTAAAACTGAAAGCCTCACTGTTATAAGCATGACACCAGGTAATGAAGCTTGTATCATTGTTGCTCTCAAGATTTTCATCCAGTAATATGCAGCTTCAAAACTCTTATCTTTGAGCTCCAAAAGCAATTTGACTCACATTATAGGTCTCTTGCAATAAATATCATCATTATTTTAACTTGATACTCCTTGTAGTAAAATCTTTTAATTTAGGTCTCACCAAATTGAGAGGAGGTGGAACTGAAATTTGAATTAAAAAAAAAAATTCCTTTTTTTTTATAGAGTGATGAAGGAGTATGACATAGTTATAAAAAACCTCCATAAAAACAAGAAGGAACAAAGTATTTTAAGAAATGTTAACAGTTCATAAGCTCTGAAAACCCAAAACACAGTTGCAAACACATATATAATGAAAAATTACTTTTAGCAATAATTATGAATATAGATTTAACATAAACACAACACACATGCATACGTATATATGTATATACATGTGTATATAAGTGTGTGTTTTATGTATATTTACTTACAAGTTATGACTTTTATGTGATCCATCCCATATGTACTAAATAATACTAATGATCTCTATGTTGGAAAGATTAAGGTCCAGTTATCATAAGTACTTGAAAGTAATAGAATTGAATCAAACTGCCCACAGATCTGACTTCATTAATTCACAATGTCTTGCCCTCTAACGAGAGTGAATTGATGTTTTCATTCTAGTGTATTTAATCAAATAGTGGAGGACCAAGAAGAAGGAGAGGGTGGAGGAGAAAGGAGTGCAGGCAACTTTTACTTAATATTTTAACTGAGAAGTCACAGCTGTCAATTCTCATTGACATTTTCCCATACTCTGCCTAATTAATGCCTTTATTGCCATAAACTGAGTGTTTCTGCTTGCAAAGTAAAAACTGGGAAAGAAAGCCCTTTAATCTGACCTTCTGCCTCTTCCAAGAAGATGTTAACTAGCAAGTTTAGCTAGCTCTCTTTTCTGATCACAATCTGCTAAGCTTTTGAGCATGTAAATGCCTATTCTGGGTAAGATATCATGAAAGACCTTGAATTTCCTACCATGGAATTAGCACCAAAGAGGAACCATGAGGAGTGTCTAGCAGGGCCATAGAACAATTTCAGTGTCATTTTAACAAGGTATCTCTGGCTACGACGTGGTGAGAAGAATGGATTGGAGTGTGTGGGAGTGCCTGGCATAAGCATAAGTAAGTTCTCTAATGGTCCAGAATAAAATAATGAACTGAACCAGGAAAGGACTTTGAGAATGATGGTGAAAAAACATATTTGATCTAGATTTAAGATATATAACTAAGAAAGTTATGCTTGAGTATATACTGGGCTTGAGGTTTAGGAAATTATTTATGATGTTCCTGAGTGCTCTACCTTGAGACACTACATAGACATCAATGTCATACTTACATGAGGAATTAGGGGGACACTATGCAAACTTGTTGGGAAGACTACTCAAACACTCTTTCCCAGCAAGATTGCATTGTTAACTCTGGAGGCAAGCTCAAGTACAGAATTTAAGTACTGAGGACTTATTATTTGCTAGAGACTGTGTAATTGCTTTTAAAGCAACAGTGTACAGAAAATGGTAAAAATGAAAAGAATTGGAGAAATTCATTGGAGAGGTGTTACAGTCAGGAGGAGCTTCACTCGAGCCGAGTTACAAGTTAGTTCTCTTAGAAGTGACGAGTGGCCTCCTAGTTAAAGATGGGATTCATAAGCAAAGGCACTGGGAAGCAGAAGAGAGATCAGAATATTTTTTAAAGATTTTATTTATTTATTCATGATAGACACACACACACACACAGAGAGAGAGAGAGAGAGAGAGAGAGAGAGAGGCAGAGACACAGGCAGAGGGAGAACCAGATTCCATGCAGGGAGCCCAACATGGGACTGGATCCCAGGACTCCAGGATCATGCCCTGAGCTGAAGGCAGACGCTTAACTGCTGAGCCACCCAGGCATCCCAAGAGAAATTAAGCTATTAGAATAGGGTACACCTGGGCATGGAATCTGGCCATTACTCTCTGGGTGCTTTTGCTTTGGTTATGAATAGCAGTTCTTTTAATGGAACTGGGACAATGGTACTGTTACTATGGTTGTTACATAAAGCACCCATGCCAGTTAGAGGAAAAGCTAGGTTGGGTTTTTTCAACAGAGAGATTGGTAAGTCAGTGAACAGAGAAGAAAGGCATGAGGTTCTATAATTATGATATATGTACTTTTTGGTATGTAGATTATATTTCAGTAGAAAGATGAAAAAAAAGTATCCCGGTGAGGATGATAAATTACATGGTCTTTCAGGAAGGCAGGGACCAGAACTTACAGATCACCCTATAGTTTAGCACTTAATGGAATAGGCTAATTCTCCTAACGAACTAGCATGTTCCCTCACCATTTCTAACCTCTTCAATGCCCTATAATGTCCGGCATGGTTCAAATCGTACTCTGTGGCTGGAGTTCAGTAAATGCCTATTGAATTGAATTTCACTAGTTAAAGAAAAAAAAACCTAGAAAAATAAGAAAGATGACAAGATAGAACTATACTAAAAACAAATTAATTTACACATTAACCCAGGGAGCTACTTTTTTAAAGGGCTGAATTCTGGAATGTTGCTACGATGTCCATGGGACAACAGTTTGCTTCTTATTCCATCCATGTCTCTCTACTTACATCAACAGTACTAGAAATGTCTCAAAAAAAGTGCATTTTGTGAGTTTCCAATGACTTACTTGCTCACTCATCTCATTATCTGGCAGGCCGTTTGTCTTTCTTTTTTTCTTCCATCTAACAAATGTAAAACCTCCAGGGTTTTCTATACATATCCTTTTTGAAAATGTTTGTTTCTGTTTGTATGTGGGTGTGTGTTTCTCTAAAATACAGCCAGAACCCATTAGAATATGCTGTCAGAGTCAGTGGTAGGATTTTGTGTCATTTCCCTTTCGACTTGAAAAATAGCATTTTAAAAAAAATATTTTTCATACACGACATTTTTCTCCCTATTCACTTTGATAGCACCACCTGCTTCGGGAAATATATATTTTCCACAAACCACTCAAATGAACTAATCCATTTTCACTATGTGTCCTTTTTGGCAAAATATCTACAGAATTTGCTTTCATAAAGATAAATTCTGTTGCTTTGCTTCTGTCTTATTTTTTTTTCTCTCTCTCTTTATGAAAGGAAAATGATTCCTTGTTTTCTTCCTTGCAGGGGAATGCATACAGAAATGAAATTCCAGAAACAATTAAAACCAATGAGTAAAACTCTGGTTTTAGACAAATTTATTTTTTTTTTTTTTTTTTTTTTTTTTTTTTATAAGATTTTTTTTTTTTTTTTTAAATTTTATTTATTTATGATAGGCACACAGTGAGAGAGAGAGAGAAGCAGAGACATAGGCAGAGGGAGAAGCAGGCTCCATGCACCGGGAGCCCGATGTGGGATTCGATCCCGGGTCTCCAGGATCGCGCCCCGGGCCAAAGGCAGGCGCCAAACCGCTGCGCCACCCAGGGATTCCCCTAGACAAATTTATTTTAACCTGTTTTTCCTTCTTATTTGTAAAAATGACAATTTTTGAGCAGGTGTCTTCCAAGTTTTATTTGCCAAAGATTCTGTGATTTTTGTCATGATATTTTACCTGGAATTAGAGGTAGATATAATGTGAGTTTCTCGGTGTACTGTGTGGTACATCAGGTATCATGATTTATAGAATTAGTAGTACTTGGTAGCAGTTTTCTCATGTGGGAAAAAAAAAAAGAGGTTGTAATCATCTTTGGAATTATATGTTAGTTGCCTAAAAAGAGCAAGGGACCAAGAAAAGGAAGGCAGAATGGGGCCAAGTAGACTCTGTTTCTTAAAGACCACTCAAAGGGATTAGCCATCAAGAACTCCTCTTTGACAGGATGTACGGATATGTTCCCCATGAGCCTGCTTCCCAACTTGGGTTCCCAATACTAGAAGTTTGCCCAGAAACACCCTAGTTGACGTGTCAGGATGTTAAAATGAAAAGAGGCTTGTGTCTCAGTGTGAGCTTAATGTCTCTGAGCTTTAAGGTCTGTATTTAAGAAAGTGGCAAATCTCTACTTAACAGCTGAGATTCAGGAAGATCAATATCAATGAAATTATATGATACACATACGCGAGCATGTGTACACACATATACACACATATACACATGTATGTACACATATATACATATATATCTGTTGATATATATAAATTTGAGTGCATATCTTTTGACAAAGGTAGCTAGACCAGACATCCTCTATCAGAATAAAACAGAAATTGTAAGATCTGGACCGATCTAGACTGAGCCTATAATATTAGACTTGAAGAGTCCACTTTCAGAATCACCTCACGTTACAGAGCTCAGCATCTGCTGGCATTTGAATGCTTTTAATTCTGGAATCTCAACCAATGTTTTGAAAAAGTCAGTTATGTGCGTATCTTTGAATCTAACCTAATCATGCAGGTATTCTGTGTTGTGATGACTTGGTCAGCAGGGCCTCTGAAAGTGTTTCAGTTTCCTGGGAGTGGTGGTGGGGAAGAAAAGGGAGAGGGAGAGGGAAATAGAGAGACAGAAAATGTGCATTGAGCATTCATTATGTGCTAAGCCTGTTGAATGCACTGCCTTTTAAAGATATCATTACCTCAAGAGGTAGATATTATTGTTGAACCCACTGGTGGAATGCAGAACTATAAATAATAAATGACTTGCTCAAGGTCACATAAGTACTGAATGCCAGATCCAGGATTCAAACACAGGCAGTTTTACTGCAAAACCTGAGGCATCAACCACTTCCCCAAATAGCTTCTCTTCTCTCGATTTCCTGAGCCAAATTCATTGCAAGGGAGAGTGACTTCTAATCAGGATTTTAAAGCTAATTTCGACATGGGTACCATTAATCCCTTCATTGGACAACTTCATGCCCACTCGCTCACTCAATGTTTTTGGCAGCCTGTGAAGTAGGGCCCCAGCTGTGGTACAATGCAACTGTTCAGTGATAGGGCTCTGTGTGAATTGTGATGATGGTACATTTAAGAGTGCACTGGGCCAGGCACTAGAAGGCCTGGGCTCTCTTTAATCCATTGCTGCAGTGAGCTACTTTCATGAGGTTAAACAAGTCATCTCGTCTCTCTTAGGTTTAGTTTCTTATTTGTAGAACATGGATAATAATATCTGTCCTATTGTTGTTTTTAAATGAGATATTTAAAAGAAGTCACAGAGAATGCGCATAATCAAAGAGAGCAATTCCTATTCGTTACAATCCCTATTTTCACAAACAGGATGATGTGGCCAGAGAAATAATTGCCAGATAGAATATCAGTGCTAAATAACAGTATAAGCATAAGATGAAAGGGGGCAAAGGATGACAAAGACCAGTTTGTTTGGATTTTTAGTCCAACACTTTGACACCAACACATGCTAATCCCTGAAGCCTGTTTTATTTCTATGGGTTTAAGTAGAAAATTCACAAAATCTATGTCCCTATCAACTTTTTGCAGTCACTTTCCTTCTCAAAATAGTTAAGAAATGTTAGGAAATGTAATCCCGTGTGTCTGTCCAAAGCAGCATGGTTTTAATTCTTATATGCGGGAAGCCCATGGTGCTGCTAACCAGAGATGAGCCTGGTACCATTTCTTGATCCTCACACTCCTTTGTTTAGCTTGTACTCACATTAGTTCCATTCTGAGAGGAAGAAGCCATTGCTACTTGCTGTTCTTGAATGTCCCTGGAAGCAGGATTTTCCCAAGAGCTTTCCTTTGAAGAAAAGCAGAACAGGAGGCGGGTTTTCGAAGTGACTACCACATGGAAGAATCACAGCCTCTGGGGAAAGAAAGGTCTCACCACATGCTATTATTAGAACAGAGCTCTGAGTTTGTAAAAGCAAAGTGAGACTCCACTTGCACATGCATGCACACTGGAGGTGCCTGGATGCCAGTGAGTGGAAGGACTCACCGACGCCTCCTCAGATGGCATCTGTCTTCCTCCGTTCACTAAGAAGGTGTGCCCTCACACTCTGCTCTGTGCCGAGCTCGAGAAGGAAATCGTGTCAGAGCAGGCGGTGGCTGTGATGCCAAAGGCAGGAGCAGGAGTGCCTCTTGGGGTGAAATTCCACTGACATGAAACAGGAGAATGGTAAGGTAATCAAAGAGAGTACTGGGCCAGGCATCCCAACTGGATGGGCAGCCGGGACCACCAGTTTCTTATCCAAGGGACAAATGGTCAAACAAAGTCCCTGGGTCTGTTGATTCATCTGGAAAATGAACACAGTGGACTTAACACGGCTCTAAAGTTCCTTTCTAGGGCTAAAATGGTAAGTTCACACATCTATTCACTATATATCAGTCTTGAGACATTCAAACGTATTTACCAGTAGAGCCATGGAGACCTGCGGATACAATACTTATGAACCCAGTATGCCTCTTTATTTTACCATTTGTACCGTTTTAATGTCAGGGAAAGTACCTGCCAAATTTAGAGTTCTAAAACTCTTTAGTCCATAATGTATCAAATGTGCATATATTGTATTTCAATAGAGATGGTTTTATCCCTCTTCTTATTCTTTACTTCACAACACTTGGATCCCCTGAGTACCCTCAACTACAGGTTCATACTTGTCTCTCTGAGCTTCACATCTTACTATAAAAACCCTCTATCCTTGTTCTTGTTAACAGTCTCTTTTGTATCAATTTAACTTATATTGACAATTATATTGACAAATTATAGTGTATAAGTGCTTCCTAAAGGTCTGAAAGTGTTAATTATCACGATTCCTGTGGTAATAATAATAATAGACACAATAATATATGTTTTTAAATTAAACTTTGTTTGAATTCTGTGTCTGCTACCAAATAGCTGAGTGACTCTTAGAAAGTTACCTAACCTCTCTGGATTTCAGTTTCCTTTTTTATAAAATAGTGATAATGGAAGGACTTAAGTCATAGAAGATTTTGAAATACGTATATGCACATAAACATAGGCATCCATAAATCAAAGCACCACATCTTTATGCCCCTCTTTTTTCATCTTTCTACACCTAGAAGCACATACATTTTCCTAGACACATTCGGTAAATAGCAAACTCAATAATCATAGATATGAAGCATAGTATAAACCACAAGTTACATAGCATCAGTTATTGTTAGTAATGCTAACTATGATGCACATACTTAACCAAAAAAAGAAAAAAAGTGATATTAAAGGCCAAAGAAACTGAGAAAGTGGCAAGCAAGCAAACACTAATCAAAATTGCCATTGATTGAATAAAATGTCAATATCCAGAGAAATATCCAAGCATCAAAAATATCACCAGAAATATCATGCACTTAAATCTAAGGAAATGAGATAGGCCAAACTGGGATGTTTTGGGGCAGACTAGAAAAGAATTATTCACAGATTCTCAGAGCTAGAAGAGGTTGCTCAGAAGTCACCTGGATTCAGCCTCCAGCCATCAGGAGGGAGTTGACCTGAATGGCAATGATTCATTATTATTAACCAGGTTATGCATTTTATCTGTTGTAAACATTTTATGTTGATTGTCAACTTACTGAAAAGACCACTAGAAAAATCTACTGATGAAGCAAATGTAAATTTATTAGACTTACTAAAGCAAAAGCAAGCACTATCTTGACAGAGTCTTAACACTAGCACTATATTCACCAAAACCATCATCTTTTAGACATTCAAAGGCCTTTCTGGATAAGAGACTTGAATTTGAACCTTTCAGAGAGGGAGGAATTTGTAATTCTAAAATAAAAAAGATACAGCTTTATATGCTCTTAATGTTTAAGTGTTATATGTTTGCCAAGTGATAAGGAGGGGCAAAAAAATCACCTTTTGGATGATTTTCCAAAGAATCACCCCCAGATCAATGCTTAATAGTATAAGACAGATACATATTTTTTAAAAGATACAGAAATACTCCAGGTGGGCCATTTCAGACCCTTCCCAAACAGAAGCTGAACCCCTATCTGTCCATCTGATTATTATGGAAACTACAAGAAGAACAACACTTTTAGCATCAACTTTTCTTCTCATCTGTGTTGCACTAAAATTGGAAGTATGTACTGAACCCATGATGAAATTTTTTTAAGATTTTATTTATTTATTCATGAGACATACCAAGAGAGACAGACATAGGCAGAAGGAGAAGCAGGCTTCCTGCAGGGAGCCAATGTGAGACTCCATCCAGAACCTGGGATCACGCTCTGAGCCAGAGGCAGAAGCTCAACTGCTGAGCCACCTGGGCATCCCCCATGATGGAATTTAATACCATTATGAGGCATCAATATACAGCATTATCATTGATTTTTTAAAAATAGATCATTCTTGCTGTATTCAGATGGGTGTTGTACTTCAAAATTATAGCAATGAGAGGACATATGCTTAATTCTTAAGATGCCACCATCCTCAAAATATGTTTCATACCTCTACAGAAATGGATTCAGAATTGTGTTATGGTACAGAATAAAGAGCTATTCTGTTACTCTCCCTTCAGAAGTAAGTAAATAAACAAATAAATAAATATATTTATCCAAGTTCTTTGATTTATTTGTAAAATGACTCCTAAATGTTTCTCAAAAAATAAATCCACCCACTAGATGAAGATTTATTAGCATAGAGGGTGGTACTCTAGCAAATGTGACACAATTTTCCCGGAGTAAGGTTATCTAAATGTTCTACATAAGAACAGCATTTTTGGAAATTGCACATGAATTTCCACAGCAATTTTGTTGAGATTTCCTTTGGTTTATATGTAAGTACAAGTATAATTGTTAGTCTTACCTTCTACTATAATAAAAAAAAAATTGGTAGCTTCCATCTTAGGAACTAGAACATGAGTTTTCCTATGAGAATGATTGCATATTATACGTCTCTAAAAATATCTACCATACCATATGACATAGGTAAAAACTTATTGAGTACTTCTAAGTTGGCTACTTGATAACCTAGCTCCTCTAAACTAGTGGTTGTTACCCCTGGATTCACACTATTGCATCACCCAGATTCTTATTTAAATGGTTTTGAATGGTTCCCAGGCATCAGTATTTTTTTTTTAAGATTTATGTATTTATTTGAGAGAAGTGGGGGAGGAAAGGAGAGAGGGAGAAAGTATGAGAACAGGGGGGTGGATGGGCAAAAGGAGAAAATCTCAAGCAGACTCCCTACCCAGCATAGATCCCTACATGGGCCTCTATCTCATGACTCTGTGATCTGACCTGAGCTGAAATCAGGAGTAGGTCACATAACTTACTGAGCCACCCAGGCACCCCTTGTTTCACCTTCCTTTAAACATGCTTTCCCAATGTCTTCATTGTCCCCATTGCTTAGCACCTGGCCTGACTCATTGTGAGAACTGAAGAGTATTTATTAAATTAAATAACAAAAGAAGGAATGAATGCATTTTTTGTTTTGGAATTCAGGTAACTGAAGACTCTTGTCTTCCCTTAATACACATTATCCCTGGAAACTTCGTATCCAAATATAATTAGAGATGGAAATAAGAACTACTCTGGGCGAATGGCACAGGTATGCACTGGTCTTTCTTTCCAGGTTTCTCAATCTTTAACCTATCTTTTTCTCATTTCTACCTCTGTAAAAAAAAAAAAATCTGATTTTGCCCTTTGACATTTGTATTGATATTCAGCCTCTTAGCCTTGGATTTTTATTTTTCCACGTGGATTTAGCTCATCTACAAGGAACTGCATTGGTTAGAGTATGTCTCTATTACAAATTGAAACTAAAGTCAACAGGGCCTTCTTGGTTTAACATTATAAGGAGATTCTAACACTTAGAAATTCTGGAAAACTGAGCACTTTTTCTTAACTGGCACCCTTAAAATTTGTAATAATAGCATATTCTTAGTGAATTCCAGGATCAGAAGCTTCAGAGAAACTACTTGGATAATTCCAGACACTCAGAAATTATCAAAATATCTCTCTGACATTGCCATAGATTTACCTTTTCTTTCCACATTCAATCACTTTATTTATAAAGAGAAAGAAAGTTCACATTATAGGAATGGGAAAAGTTTAGCCTATTCCTAGACTAAAAAGGTAAAATACTATTTAATACTGTTTAAGACTTGTGAAATCTCATTTTTCATCACATGGAAAGTATTCTCTTATCTAAATTTATTTTAATAATCTAGATATTTGGGGCCTCTAATTAATTTACATACAGGCTTTCTTTTTCTTTATAGAACAACCAGAACTGACGTTGAGCCATATACACAGGTATGGCTTTATGGAATGCTTATGATCAACATCCATTTTGACTGGTTGAATATCCCTTATGATTATTAAGTATTTTGAGTGTCACTCCTATAAATACCAATCAACAGGTATCTATTCAACATAACAGTGTGTAGAATACTGAGCTAGTCTCAGAAGTAAATATAAACTGATTTAAGACCTAGCAGCTATCCTTGATGAGATTACCAATTAGAAGTGAATAATGCATCTAAACACATGTGCACAAACCACATGTGTGTGAGTACACACACATATACACAATGCAGTGAAAGACATGAAGAAATATATGTATCATCTAAATGAATGTAAAAGCAGTCAGTTCAGTGACATTCTAACATAAAAAATACTTTCTGAGCCCCTACTAAGTACATGGCAGTTAGGATAGTGGTGTAGAGAAACCTGAATGGTGAGACCCAGTCCCTCTTATCATGGAACTCAGCACATGATAGGATAATAAGAGGGCATTGGTTACAGAATAACCACAGGCTGGAGTGTCTAGGACAGAGGAGTGAATGGCAAAAAACTTTAGCTGGGTCTTGAGAATGGGGGGATGGGGGTGGAATTGCATGAAAAGACAGTTATGCCAAAAGACTTCCAGGCAAAGAACAGCTTAGTCAAAGGAGTTAAAATAAGAAACTGTAAGGCTTGGATGGATAAAGTGACTGTATAGATGACTTCAGGGGATCTAGTTTGGTATGACGTAAGAGATGATAACACAAAGGGAAGCCAGTGTATGGATTGTAGATGGTCCTAGAAATGAGGCTGAGTTGTAGTTGTAAAGGAAAACCTCTAGAAACGGGGCCAAACTTGAGATTAAAAAAAAAAGAAATCCCTTTGAAAACAATGTCCATCAATGGTAGACTGGTTTAATAATTTATGGTGCAGTCTTAAAATGGAATGCTACAGATCTATAAAAAAAAAAAAGCAACTATAAAAAATGAAAAAAAATACCATGGTAAAATTAAATGAATGAAAAATAATGATTAAAAACTTCTCACAATAAATTTTAAGTGAACAAAAGCACACTGCAGAACTTGGAATTTGTAAAAAAAAAAAAAAAATCATTTCTAAAAGGTTGTGCAAAAGTTAGCTTTAGCATCTTTTTCACTAGAATAGAGTCCTAGAACTCTTCACAGAATGATCCCTGAAGTCGGCATGATGAGCTCCAGATGGCAAAAGTGGAGAGATAGCAATAACTGCTGTGAGACTTTCAAGTCTGGTTTTAGGATATTTGGCACATCACTGAATGTGCTAATGTATAACTCAATGTTTAAATTGTCATTTGCTATCCTTAATTTTTAAGGACAAAATGAGGATTTGAAGCAGGAGATTTTAGAAGGAATATGTGGAGTTGACAGACAAAGAAAGAGAACATTAGCCTGGCATGGATAACTTATGTATCACAAGTTACATATTTTAAGTAAATGTTCACTGGATCATTTAACTTGGCATTTATAACTTGTGTCAAAAATAGAAACTTTGTTCAGTGTGCAAGGTATGAGACTTATCATCTTCTATGGAGAGATAGAGAAAATCTCATCTAGGCAAGAGCAGAAATCTGCCAAACTTCTTTGACTTTGAGAAGGTTACAGACAAGGTTGACAGTGTCAATGCATACAGCATGATTTATCATGAGCTTCAGAAGGCCCTCAATAAAGTTCCACATGACAGCCGTCCATTGAAGGCAAGAGCTAAGGAGATCCAGGGTAGAGCATGGGAGTGAATAAAGAACTAGTTAAAAAAAAAAAAAAATCTGAGGACAGAAACGCTGCTGACATGTTGAGCTACATTGCCTTCCAGATAAGTTTGATAATAGCTGAGCTTTTTATATAATTGTGTTAGTTTTTGGAGTTGAGAGCAGCATCTCAAAATGTTTATTGTGATAGAATTGCAGAAACCAGAAAAACTAGGTGCTTAATAGCCTAGATAAGATTAATTTCAAGTTAAACTGCCCCTAGCCTGGTTATGTTTTTACAGATTGCCGCAGTATTTGATCAGGAAAGAGGCAGAAAATAAACACTCCCAGTGAACCAGCAAGTTGGCTTTTTAAACACTAGAAATAACTTCAACAGCTAAGATGGAGCTAATGAACCTCAAGATACAATGGAACATACATTAGGCTAGGAAGCAGGACACCTGAGTTTCGTCCACTGGTGAGCACTTCAACAAGCCACTTCACCTTTCAAGGCCAACTTTTAATCTATAAATGAACAAATTAGAGCAAATAATTTCTGAGGTTTCCTTTAAAAATAACATTATATGATACTGTGATGATGACGATAATATAAAAGGTTGAGTATTTATTTACCTTGAGTGGCCAGGGGTTGTAGGGATGTTTGGATAATTTCATTTCACACTTAGAGCAGAAAGAGACCCCTTCCAGTCCCAAATCCATATAAACTGCACATAATAGAAATAATAGTGAAAGAAATGCCAAGCATTTTCTGTAAATTAAAGTTGTTTTTACTAAATTATTGGGCCATATTTTTTGGATGTGTGCTCTCAAACAAATTAATACTACTTGCAAGGAGGAAAAAAAAAGGAGATGCAAGTGTCTCAAATATATTGGATACATAAAAGCTGGAGTATGCATAATCGTCTTGCAAGAGTTCTTAAATCTCTGTATATAAACTGTTTAAAAGTAAATTAAAATTATTCCTTAATGAAATACAAATCTGAAGTCACTTGAATAACTAATCATTTTATGACCCATGCAGTGAATTTTTAATGCCTACTTCTACCTGATTATTTTAGATATGTCTGTGTTGTAAATTAAAAGCTACATAAATCATTAATGTGTTGATACAGATCAGTGAACTGCTTACACTATATGTGATTCCTTAGGACATACAATGTCTGATTCACCTCCCTCCCTTTCAATTATATAACTGCCAGGCACTTTTCCTCTGTTCATCTTCTGCAAGGTCTTATTTGGTAGAACTGCATGCCAAAGCTTTTATCACCTTCCCAGCATAGTCTGATGCTTGCAATCAAAGGGGTCTCACAGTGTAAAAATGAATAGGTCCAAAACCCAAGAATGTAGGGATAGAATTCTATGAAGAGATAGACTTTTTTCCTTCTTTTAAAAAAAAAAAAATCTGTGTTCCCAGGAAACCGTAGCAAGAAGACATAACCTCTGTACTTTTCTTACATCAGTGTACCCTCTTTACCTTCCTTAAAAATGTCATGCTCTTTCTGTATCTTGAGTTACAGAGTTCCTGTTTGTAGGAGAACCCTCATTTTGTTCCTCCATCAGTCCAAGCCGGCTTAAGATCTGCACCATCTGTGAAGCTGATTACAGCCAGCCATAATTAAAAGAAGTTCAATCTGCTTTGGAGTAATAGTGAATGAAGTTTATAAAGTCTCCACTATGAGAAATTATTTATTTGAGATGCTATAGAGAGATAAAGATGAGCAAGATATGGCCACTGTAGTATAATGGTGACCAGCAAAATACACGAAAAAAAATAGTCAAAAAGTGGTATACGCCATGGGGGAATATCAAAGAATCTTCCATAGGTATTTAATTAAGCAAGAATTCATATAGAATTCAAGAGACTGGTAAGAAATAGCCAAAGATATATGGGGGGGGGGAGGGGGGGGGAGCCAAAAACCAAAAATAAAAAAACAAAAACCATGTTCAGGTTAAGACAAAAAGTCAGACGGTCAAATGTGACTCTAGTACAGGGATTATAAATTTTAAAAAATAGAGTTTAAATTTTTAAAAATTTGTCTGAAATATACTAAAATGTCCCAGATACTGGGATTTATAATTTTTTAAATCTGAAATGTAAAATGATCACTCACATTTTTGAATAGAGGACTAATTTGAGCAACCATGGATAGTAAGTGAAATGGATTAGGCCAAATGGTAAGACCACTTAGACTTAGAAGCAAATCATCCATTCCGTTTTCATTCAACAGTTGTCTGTTAAATAGCAGATTCCAGGCGCTATTTATGAGTATTTATTATTATTATGAGTATTTATGAGTAGTTTAAAAAAAATGCCTTTATACCAATGAAGTTTCAAGTGGATGGAAACAAACATTATAAACAAGTAATAAATAGATAATTGTTTTAGTGATAGTAAGAAGGAAAATAGTAAAGGGAGTATAGTTCCCTAGGTCTGCTATTTTAGATAAGGTGGTCAAGGAAGGCATTTCTGAAATCATTTCACTCGAGTAGAGGTGTAACTGAATTACAGTCATGCAGATGTGTAGAAAATTTTGGTTCTTGTTTAAGGGGTATCTAATTTTCTTTCCCAGTATACTCCTAATTCTTTTGAGATAGCATATGTTCTATTGTCTCTAACTGTGTGTGTGTGTGTGTGTGTGTGCAGCAGAATGACTAGTTCATTGTTGGTAATGTAACAGGAAGCATATTACAGTCAATAGAAAAAGCATTCTACCATGAATTCAGAATCCTTAGTGTGAAAAGGCTGCCAATAGCTCTTTTACTCAGAATTGTGTAAAAAACTTCAGCTATTGTGGAAAGCTGCCAGATATCTTGAATAAAGGAAACCAATGACAAATTTCTTTCCAGTAAAGTAAAGGAAGGTATAACCTCATTAATGAACAAAAACCATAATAATTATATTTTTTAAATTAAGAAACAAAAAGGAAGTGAACTACAATAAATTATAGGAATAAGGAGAGATTAAGAGATTAAGGAAAGAGGAAAGTAGGAGAGCAGAGAAGGAGGTTAGGAGAGAGAAAATTATTAGGGAACTAGTGACGAACAATGTAAAACATAATGAAATGGAAGGAAAACCAGAGGAAAGTAGGACCAGATTCCTGTTTCTAGATACTGGACATAGCTGTTCAAATAATCTGTCTTACTTATTTGAATACTGATGTGTAAGAACTAGTGAGATGTGAAAGACTCGAGAATTTTAGTTGATATTACTCAAACTTCTACAACAAATAGGTAGTTTTACTAGGGATATTGCAACTCAAAATCAAATAAGAGAGCTATTTGGGACAGGAAAAAAAAGACAAAAGGAAATCCACAGCAAATCGCTGCCACAAAGTGGTGTTTTGAATTTCCAGATTGGTAGAGAATAAAGAAGAAATTCCAGAGAGGAAAAGGCCACAGAGGGGACCAACTAAAAAAATTATGTATAAATACCACCCAATATCTTACCTGACAACTATCCTATACTACATATGGGCAGAGTATATTTTAGGTGGCTTGCTAGAAAAAAACATCAAGAAGGCTGCAAAAGAAAAATAGTGCAAAATTCATCTAATGTCCATTACTAAGAGATAGACTTTGAAACATTAACCAAATAAAAATAACTGTTGTAAGAACTAAAATAAATTCCCTTCAGAAAAGAAAAAATAAATGTCATCAATTTATCAGTCATAATATCTACTAGAAAACATACCAGAAATGATACACATAGTAAAGAGAAAAAATAATCAATAGAAGCCAACAATAAGATGATAAAGATGACAACTATACCAGACAAAGATTTTTAAAGCCGCTTATTATAACTATGTTAAAATCTTAAAGGAAAAATATATTTCCTTTCAAATTTTAAGGAGAAAGGAAGATTAGGAATAAAGAGGAGAATATCAATAGAGAAATAAAAATATAGAAACAAACCATATTAAAATTCTAGAAATGAAAAGTATAGTGTCTAAAATAAAAATTTCATGATAGACTTGACAGTGTGTTGAATGCAAGAATAGAGCAAAACCAACATTTAGGAATAATAAAGTTAGCACAGTCTCAGTGACCTATGGGACAATTATTACCAAGTCTAGCATAGAGGAGAGAAATACCAGGAAGCTCTGGGCAGACAGAAAAAGCAGCCAGGTTTCATCCTTTTGAAATGTCTGACTTTGAGTACAAGTGTAATTAAATTAAGAAGTAGCATAACATTTGAAGGTAGGACTAAAAACTACTACAAAGAAAGGAAAAGGGAAAGGAGAGTTCAACTCAGTCATTTCTGGAGTCCCTCATGCCAATAGATACATTTCCAGAGAGAGGACAAGATCAGCTACTTGTAAAGGGTGTCTGTGGCTTCCGTCCCAGGGAAGAGCTGATCCAAACAACCGCACTATTGTTTTAGTCTTCTTCACTCTGTCATCCACCATGGAACACCTGCTTTTCAAACCATACTTTGTGTTAGGAGGAAAGTAAACTGTATTTTCTGGAGCTTTAGTTTTCACAATTCTACCTTGAATCATGAAATATATAAATATATATTCTACTTAGATAGGATTTGCTTTTAGATGAAGCAACCCTGGATCTTTAAGCCAGAATATTGCCAACCCCAATCTCATAAATATTATAATATGTGCAAAGTTTGGCCTACATGGCCTTCCCCCTCTTTCGTTTTTTATTTAGTCTTCCTCTCTCATTTTTCTAGAACCTGAAAATGCATTAGTGCTACATTTCCTGTTGTCACCACAAAAGCAAACTCACTCAAGCATTGGTAGAAACCAGTTCGATCTAATCATGAATTACTAATCTAGGATCCAAGGTTGGGCTTCAAGTGTTCTGTGACTCTATTAAGTCAACATTTTGTGTTTGTCTGGTAATGAAGCCTGTAGCTTATATCTGTAGCAGTGATGATACTTGGTGGTTGAGAGACAGATTCTGGAGGTGACTGTATGGTTCAAATCACAGCTCCATCCCTTACTAGCTAATTGATCTAGGGCAGGTGACTTCATAGGTGCCATTTTCAGTTTTCTCAACTCTGAAATAGGAATAATAAGAACAAGCACCTCATAGAGTTGATGTGTAGATCATATTAATATATGGAAAGTAATGAGAACAGTGGGTAGCAAATAGCAACCTCTAAATAAATTTTAGTTCTTTATTATATTTTCATTTTATGAACATCTTACAGGGATCCAAGATGAATAAATGATTGAGTCACTGATTTGAATGGAGAAATAATCCATTAACTCCTCAAATGTCCCTTAAATTCCTAATAGATGCAAGGTATTGAGAATGAGAAAATAACTTATACATTTCTTTTAAAGCAGGTGTCTACGTATCATCTCATTTTATTTCCAAAACTTCTGAAGAACTGGTAGCATTTAACTCATTTAAAGGAGAGAATGCATTGACCTCCTTTTCTCCTAACAGCCAATCAGTTATGACAAAACCTAGGGTTTGTTTCCCCTAGAAAAGACTTGAATGGTACTGTTCAGCTCTGATGAGAGCAGTGAAGAGCCTTCTAATATAGTAATCTAAGGGGAGAATGGAAAAGCATTAATAAGAAGAATACATTGATTATCAAGAATTTTCTGTGTGTCTGTTTTATTTCATTTATTTATTTTTCTGTGTGTCTATTTTAGATTAACCACTTTCAGAGGCAGCATGAAGAATGACTTGGAATGAGATCATTCTAGTTATGTCAGAACAGTGACATCACATGTGCATCTCTGCATGGTGTAGGCTTGCGAGAACACACACACACACACAGTGATTGGCAAAGCAATATAAAAACAGTTGAATTATAGCAAAGTCACAGTTAGTTTGATGAGGACATTCTCTACAGAAAAACACTTTTTATCTGTATTGCATAGCCTGGTGAATGCCTCTTTAAAATTCTTTAAATGTGTGTGCTTCTGGGCACAGAGTCTGTAGAGGAAAATGGAGAGGTAAAGGGAGCCCTGCAAGGCACTACTTTATGGCACTAATTCACCTATTGCCTAATCCAGGTTCTCTACATTCAAAAAATGAAACATGAAATTCATATTGACTGACATCTTATAACCAAAAGAAAGGAAGAGATGAAGGAAGGAAGGAGAGAAAGAAGAAAAAGGAGATTAAGTAAGGTAGGAGAGTAGAAAGGAAAAGAAGATAGGCAGAAGAATGGAGAGAAAAATTATAATCCAAGTGTATTCAAACAAACACATTGGGGTTTTTTGTTGTTGTTGTTGTTTAGCCTTTTTTACAAAGTAAGTTATGAAGTACATTGTTTGCCCAAGTTTCATTGAAAGGAAGCTTAAATGGGCTGGCTGTAACTGGGAGAGATCTGAATCTAGGCAAATCTAGTAAGTGCTCAAAAGTGAGTGAGGAGGGGCAGGACTTTTGTTTGAAGTAATGGTTTTTTGGTTTGTTTCAGAACTACTTTGGATTCTACTTCTTTTGTCCTGAGCAGGTCTGTAATACCTCTAGAAGACTCTGGCTTACTGTGATCAAGTGAGGGTCCAGCATGGTCAGGGAAGCCAATTATGATTGTCCTTTACCCTTCTGTTTGGTTTCCCAGGTACTCTTCCTCCTCCACTCCCATACATACACTTTGTTCCCCACCACACTCCCCGCAGCCCCTGTGCTGCTATGCCCCATTTCTGCCAGCATCCCAATGGACACGTGCTTTTTAGCCAGACCTAAGAGAGGTAGATGAGGCTAAGGATGGATGGGCCTCCTTGATGTGCTCTTTAGGGAGGAAGGGCCAAAGAGGCACTCACCAGCAGTTGGAGGAATCTGTTCTTGATTCCAGCCTCTTGAGCTATGACCTTGTTGCTGGTCAGGGATGTTTCTGCCACTGATGCGTATATGTGTTTTCTAAGGCGGAGAGGTGCTTCTCCTTCTTTGATGCTTAAATTATGGCTGGTGTGGGGTACAGGGCATCTCACTTTTTGTGTAGGATTTCTGGGATTTTCCTCATGCTAGGAAACAAAGACTCTTTCTCTGTTTCTCAGTCTTTCCTTTATTCCTTTTGTTGAGTCCATCAATCCTATTTCAGTGGTTGTCTTTACAAAGTAAGGACTGGGCTATACATTGTCCTAGAAACTGAATATTGAAATTTGAATGACATATGAGTTTCTCTGAGACCAAACCATAAGGGTTGGAACCAAACCAAAAATATATCCATTAAGGAGGATTTCAGGGTGAACCGAGGAGGCCTAGGCAGCCTGGAGCAATAGAGGCGTAAGTAACCAGAAAACATGATGTTATTATCTTTCTGTTTTATCTCTGCATTAGCCCTCTACCAGTCTATAGAATAAATTTTGTCTGTTTTATGTAATGCCTGATGAAAGGTGTTGACCTCTGTATTTTTTGAATTAAAAAACACGTGTAAATCTGTAGAAACACACCAAACACAGTATTATTTTAGCCATGATGAGAACACATATATGATTCTTCTGAGAAGGTAGGTCTAACAGAATTGTTCCAGATGCATTTCGTTTCTTACAAAGAAAAGTAATTCCCAAGTCTTTACAAATTATAGTGTCATATGGGTGTTTATTTTCACAAGGGATCCTGCCCCTAATCTTCTACATAAAATATTTTCTTAAGTTTAATTCTATAGAAGACAGAGTATATAAGTAGCCCTCAAAAGTGGTGAGAACATTCTAGAACATTACAAACCCAGTATAATGATAGTGTGAGAGTAGGAGATATGTTAGCCTCAGACATCCTAGACAGGGAGTAGAATATAGCATAGTTTAAATGGGGTAAAAGTTTTCTGCAGTGAAGGAAGATAAAAGGACTTCTTTAAAAGAGGATATAGTAGGAAATTAGAATATTGTTGTATTTCCATCTCTTGCTAGACATTTGGGATGGGCCAGACTGACCTTGTCTGCAGACATCCCCTGTTACTTTGAGGGCCAGAGCTGGGGACACTGGAGCTACCTGTTGCCAGGTGCCTGGCCCATTTCCTCACTGGGGAAGCAACAGAGCCCTATTTGGGAATCACTGAAAAGCTCAGATTTCATCCTGATGTACCTCTCAGTCTAATAATACAAAAACATGGAGTAGGACTTCTATGTGAAAAAATAGTTTGTAAAATAGGTACTATTTAAATTTGCATAAATACACGAATTCTCAAAATCAACAGGATTGATTATTATTTCCACTTCTATGAATGATACCTCTGCTGTGTCATGGAGTCAGAAGGACTTGGGTTTAAAGTTGAATGTTTCCTAAAGAGTTGTGTGAGCTCAGCCAGTTGCATATTTTCTAAGCTCTTGTTTCCTAATCTGCAGAATGAAAATGTCATCTGGGCACTTTCCAGTGTGTTTTCGAGTCTTAAATAAGGTAGTATTGTATGGACATGCCTAACATTTTGACCAAATATTAAGTGTCAATGAATGCTGGATTGCCTTTTCCTTGAGATGAACAAAGTAAAAGGAAACAGTCTCTTCTCTGTGGATTCTTGTCTGTGCTCCACACTTAATCTTCTCATGCTAAACTCTCATAAATGGTTTCTGCATCAAGGAAAAGGACTAATGAGTGAATGAAGTAGTTCTGGGCTTCTCAGAGTAAACCAAATCTCTTTCTGAATAATAAAGTAAAGCAGAAAATGAAGGCAACTTTCTGATTTTGTAGTCCACACTTCTAATATTTGAAGGCCAGTAGGATTTTTTGTACTTGGATTCATTTACATGGTTATGCATCTTGAAATAACTAGTTAATAGCTTAGTGTGTGCCTGTGTATAAGAGCTTAAGCAAAAGCTGAAAGAAAACTAGTTGAAGGTAGATTAAAATTAGAAAGTGTTCTAAGGGGATCCCTGGGTGGCGCAGCGGTTTGGCGCCTGCCTTTGGCCCAGGGCGCGATCCTGGAGACCCGGGATCGAATCCCACATCAGGCTCCCGGTGCATGGAGCCTGCTTCTCCCTCCACCTGTGTCTCTGCCTCTCTCTCTCTGTGACTATCATAAATAAATAAAAATTAAAAAAAAAAAAAAAGCTTTAGAAAGTGTTCTAAGTTATTGGTATTACTGACAAAATATTGTAAACTCTTCATTACAGATTTAAACTCTTCTCTGATTTTCTCATTTCCAGTCTTTTAAAATTCAAAATTGTATCATATTTTATGGTTGCAGAGTATTTTATCAATAAGTACAGCCTTTCACTTTGGTTTCTTATTCTGTTCCTCTACATCTGGTTGGTTATGTCCCCAATTAAATCGCATTCCAATTTTTCCTATAATAGTAATAATAATACAACTTTTTCAGATCAGATAAAACCTCCCCAAGGAGTTGTTTCTCTTATATCCTGGCTAACGTGAAGCTCATTCTGAACAGTCAATAATGATTTGAATCTACTATATTTTACTCATAAGGCCTAAAGCTCATTTAAAAAAAAGACGACGAAGAAGAAATGAAAAGAGGGGAAGAAAAAATTGCTTGGCATTAGAAAATGTTCTTTATTGAGAGATTGGCAAAAAATATCATTTCAAAATAGCATCTCTCTCTTTTATTCATTTATTGAACAAGCACTAAAACACCTGTGCATCCAGACCTTCTTGTTCAACTGTATGGCATGGAAATGTTGGTCCATATAATAATAGGATTTTTTTAGGGGAGGGTAGTTGATTTTGTTGTGTTTGTTTATTTGTTTTTAAGGAACACAAGAGAACTTCTATACCTATGTGAATATTTTCTCTTTTAATCAGTCTTTAATTTGGTAGGCTTATGTATTCCAAAGCCTTCCTATTTATTTATTTGTCTGTTTGTTTATTTATTTGTGGTCTTAGAAACAGTCAACTCTCAAGAATTACTTGGTGCCAAGAAGAGAGATACTTTTAGATCTGTAAGGGACCACAGAAATGGTGTTGGTAAAATACTTAATCATATTGTGGGTAAATACTACATTTGGCTAGAAATCCAAATGAGCATGAATAAGAGCAGTATGAAAAAACGGAAAGGATAAGGTCAAGGAGGGTGTTTAAAAAAAAAAAAAAAAGTAGAGCAGCCCAGGGGGCTCAGCGGTTTAGCACCGCCTTCAGCCCAGGGCCTGATCCTGAAGACACGGGATCGAGTCCCAGGTCAGGTTCTCTGCATGGAGCCTGCTTCTCCCTCTGCCTGTGTCTCTGCCTCTCTCTCTCTCACTCTCTCTCTCTCTCTCTCTCTCTCATAAATAAGTAAGCTCTTTTAAAAAAAAGTAGACTTGAGCTGGGCTTTAGAAGCTTGGCTGCAACTAAGGAGTAGACAGAGGCTAAGTGAGCTGGACTTTGTAAAGTAGAGAGAGTAAGGGAATGAGAATGAAGAATAGGAGTCTAGAGGCCCTTCTTAATGAATATTTTTGTTTGTTTGTTTGTTTGTTTTAATCATGCTCTGAATAGCTCCCTCAGAGCATATCCAGGTCCAAAACCAAATTGAGCCAAGTATCAGTGTTGGCAGACAATTGAAAGTAGATGGAAGGAAAAACAGAAACAGAATCACACACTTGTCTCAGAAAGTGGCTTGAGAAAGCAGAATGGTCTGTGTAGGTAGTGTTTCATCAATTCAGCATAGCTCTTGCCTCTACTTTGGTCTTTATCATATTCATGGTGGTTAATTTTATGTATCAGCTGGGCTAGGCGGTGGTGCCCAGTTGTTTGGTCAAACACCAGTTTAGATATTGCTGTGAAATATTTTTTAAATGTGAGTAATATTTAAATCAGTGGACTTTGAGTAAAGAACATTATGTTCCATAATTTCGGTGGGCCTCATCCAAAAAGCTGAAAGCCCTAAAGCAAAGATGGAGGTCTTCAGAGGAAGAAGGTATTTTGTCTCCAGACCACCTTTGGACACAGAGACAACTCTTGCTGGAATTTCTACTTTCCCAGCCTGCCCTGAACTTGCCAGTACCCCAATAATTGTATGAGCCAATTTTTTAAAAGATTTTTTTATTTATTCATGAGAGAAACACACACACACACACACACACACACAGAGAGAGAGAGAGAGAGAGAGGCAGAGACACAGGCAGAGAGAGATGCAGGCTCCATACAGGGAGCCCAATGTGGGACTTGATTCCGGGACTCTAGGATCATGCCCTGAGCCAAAGGCAGGCACTAAACCTCTGAGCCACCCAGGGATCCCTGAGCCAATTCTTTAACACTTCTCTCTCTCTCCCTCTCTCTCTCTCTGTCTCTCTCTCCCTCTCTCTCTCTCTCACACACACACACACACATACACATACATACACACACACACACACACAGTGGTAGCCCCAGGATGGAAGCTCCTGGGGGTCTGGGCCTATAATCCCATCTTTTATATGGGGACCACTTTCCATGGAGAATGTAAAGTCTAGAAATATCAAAGGCCAATTCTAGGAAACAGAATGCCACACCTCCAGAAGGCACTGGTGGAAATCTGGTAAGAGCTAGCTGAGGGTTGAGGGAACAGTTGGAGAACATGCCACGTGGCAATCACCCTGGAATATCTGGCTTCTTCTGGGGAGCTGCAGAGCCTCATGATTTCTAGACTCCTGCAGTGTGTCTGTCTCTACCTATCACTCTCTTGGAGTACAAGGCTTGCCCTCTGGAGCCAACATCTTCAGTAAGGAGCACCCGAGGCCTGATGTGAGGGTAGAGCAATAGCTCAGGTTCCTGCTCCATTCTCTGCCCCAGCTTTCCCCAAGCAGGGTCTCAGCTCACTAACTACATTGCATGAACCATGTTCTCTTCAATTGGAATCCCTTTTCTGACCTCACCCTCATTGAACTACAAATTAGAAGTCAATTTTTGGGGATGCCTGGGTGGCTCAGTGGCTGAGTGTCTGCCTTTGGCTCAGGGTGTGATCCCGGGGTCCTAGGATCAAGTGATGCATCAGGTTCCCCACAGGGAGCCTGCTTCTTCTGCCTATGTCTCTACCTCTCTCTGTGTGTCTCTTGTGAATAAATAAATAAAAGAAAATAAAATCTTAAAAAATATATTTAAAAGTCAGTTTTTGACTGTAGTTTCAGATGTTAGGGAAGAATGTTGACTGGAAAAATAGGGAAAGGAAGGGTGTCAGTAAAGGGCAAAAAGGAGGATGCAAGGAAATAGGGAAGTCTGGGAAAACATGAGGATGTTTAAGCAGCAAAACCTCCTCAGCAGGAGGAATGGGTGGGGTTAATGTGGTTGCTGAGGCTACATCTTGAAGAACCTTGTTTATGTGCTACACTTACCCACTTCTGTGTGAGTTAGCAAAGGGTTTCCTCACCCAAGAATTTAGACATCTGTGGCTTCAGGTCAGTGGGCTGCAGAATTGAGCCAAATATTGCAGAGAAAAAGGGGACGTTTGGGATGTTCTGTTTGATTGTGTGTGAGAGGTGGTAAAGGAAGAGAAAAGGCTGTAATGCTGGCTTTTGTTACAGTGGTAGTAATAGCCAAACAGTGAAAAGCTTAGGATAAGAGAATGAACAAAGGTGCCCCAAGTAATGGTCTGGATACTTCAGGTTCAGCATCAAACAAAGCTACTGGGAGCCCCCCAAATTGGTTTGCTGCTTATAGAAAAGTGGCCTTTGTTGACTTTGTTCCCGCATATATATCACATCATGATTTATTTTCAATCAAGAACTGGTGAAAATGTACCTACCTGTTAACTAAGTTCATTAATTTATTCACTCAATAATGAGAACCTACTATAAAATAAAACTTACTTGAAAATTCTGAAGGATGTTATTCTCCTAGTCTACCTGACATCCACTGTCCCATGCTCTTTGAGGATTTTATTGGGCACTCGGAAGACTTTCAATGGATATTTGTCCGCATGTGTAATATTCATTCATTTATTCATCCACCCATTTATCTATCAAACATTTACATATTGTTTGCTGCATGCCCCAAGCACTGTACTAGGTGCTGAGAATTAATATCTGGCTGGGTACATGCCATTGTGCGGGTACACTCAACTTTCCATAATGAATATGCTCCTGAAAATTGGTGTGCAAATTGAGTCATATTTAAATGAACTAACAGAGCCTGATGTTTAAGGGGAACCCTGAGGAAAATCCTTTTGTTATGTAGAGAATCTTTTTGTAATGAAAATTATCATATTGTAACGTGTCTGCTCTGTAAACCTGCATTTCCATATGCTAGCTTTTCCTAAATAGGAGTACCACCTGTATTTTATTCCCAGTTTGTGGGGGTACTAACATTTCAATTGGCTTCAGAGTCTTAAATTAATCATTTTCTTTCTCAACATTAAAAAATGTTGAATGGCCAAACACTCATCAAAAATGTCAAAAATGTTTTCATTTTTGAAAAACTACTCTAAATGTTGAAGTGTCTTGATTAGGTTAGAGTGGTTTTTATATCATTTTCTATAACCACTTAACTTAAGGGTAACTTTTAATGACATCCTACCAAGAGCTTATAGAATTTTAAAGCAATCAGGATTTTTTCCTTCCAGTATAGCAAGAAGAAAATTAAACCAATTTATGCTACATATAAGCCCTTGTACTGTGTTCTATATTTATGTTATTAAGTTAAGAATATGCAATATGATTTTCTAGCCATATGATGTTAATTTATGTTTGTAAATCATTTTATATTTTTTTCAGTGTTCCAATGGTATCTATTTTGAAAGTTCTCTAGCAACAGCCTCACGTATAATTTAGCTCCCTGTTCTAGAAATTAAGGTATAAAGTTATCCAAAGTCATTAAACTAGAACTCATTTTATTTTTCATTTCCTGTTTGAGGATCTGTTCTCTTTGCATCATAGGAAGAATTAGGACCAGAGGTAGAAGAGAGGTCTTAACTTCACAATTTAATTATTTTCACTTCAAGAAGAGATTTGAAGTGACCACGTTTTCATTATATAATGCATTTTGTAAGTCCTATGTGGCACATTTGTCCCCCCTGAGGAGAAGGATCCCAAACAAACCACTCTCAGTTTGGGAGTAATGGTGTGATAATGTATGCGGGTCCTTGTTTCTCCATATCCTCACCAATACTTTTTATTGTCTTTTTGATTATAGCTATTCTACTAAGTACAAAATGGTATCTCATTGTGGTTTTAATTTGTATTTCCCTAATGACTAATAATGTTAAGCAACTTTTCATGTTCTTATTTGCCATTCATATATATTCTTTGGTAATGTGAACAGAGGGTTCTCTAAAATGCTCTTCACTCACTATAATTAATTATTTTTTATAATGCAGAACATATGACCTGAGCTAAGAGAGTCCTTATTCTTGGGGAAGTGATGTAACCTCAGCTTTTTAACCTGTTTAATCTAAACAGGTGGAAATAGTTGTGAGTCCATTGGAGTAGAGACACAGGTTCTTTTTTTTAACCTAAAATTATGCCTAACATCCTTCATCTTAAAGGTAGAGAAGAAACTATGGCCAGTCCTTTCATAAAAACCTGTAAGTTCCTGTCAGAGTGTGCATTGACTCTATTTTCATTTCATAGAATTTTCTGTCTTTTGGAGAATGGAGAGAACCAAGGTTCATAAAAAGACCTGATGCCTGGAATTCCACTTACTGCCATTCTGTCTCCATGAAATGTTCATAAACTGACATATACAGTAAAGTGAGAACAACCTAAAATACCCATTTCTGAATCTATCACATTGTTAACTTTTGCCTTTTGGGCAGATTAGAGCATTTTCTTTCTTAATTAGAAGATAAGGTTCATATTCATCTAAAGAGAGGTCTCCTCTCACACAAAACCAAGGCACAAGTTTCCCTGGAGCACTTTGTATGAAGAGAGAGAGAGACTAACATATCAGCTATTTGATTTCACAGGATCTACCCTGGCCTGGACAGCTAGTTTTGTTTAATATTAAATAAAGCCACAGGCTTTTCAGAAAACTGCTCCATGAACTCATCCAGGAGTCAATGCCGTTTTCCATAATTTGGCAAATCTTGAGATAACCACAGCTTTCTGAATAAACTTTGCTTTAAAAAATTGCATAGTCTACTTAAAAAATCCAATTCCCCAAAAGGTACTGCATTCATCCTAACCAGCTCCAAGGCAAACAGTGTGATTGGAAACACATTCATAATTCAACATGGTTAAATGCCAAGGGCCGAAGAGATAGCACCCTGCTCGCCAATGTTGAATGGGATGACATTCATGGTTGATTCAACTCCTTGCAGCAAGCTATGTAATTGGAGAAACCGAGGGAAGTGACCCTGGCTATGTGTCCTGCTGGTATCAAAACACATTCGTATCAGTCTGACAAGTGGCCAGTTTGGGAGGCTCTTTTGAATCAAAATAAATGTGATAAGTCACAATTTTCAAGATTTTTTTTTGAAATATTAAATCCAAATTGAGAGTGAGGGAGTGTACTAGGGAGAAATTTTTTTGTCTGTAGTAACTGTAAACATAACTAGTATCTCTTTATAGCTCACAAATTTCTTTATATAATTTCATTCAAGTCTTAGAGTATATGAGGTGCAAGTTGTTATATGCATTTTCAGATGAGGAACCTAAAGCAAGAAGCATTTAAATGAGAAGTAGTGTAGTCTGGTGATTTGAAACCAAGTATTTGGTGTCAGACCTATCAGGTATTAGTCCTGTCTGTGCTGCAACCCAGAGGAGTGAACTATGACAAATTACCTAATGTTTCTGTTTTCTTATCCACAAAATGTCAATTAAAATTGTCACTCTGCCATCAGGTTGTTGGGATTAAGTAAAATTCTGCATGTAATCCACTTACTTCAATAGACAGGACATAGTAAGTGCTTGGTACATTTTAGCCTCTTCTACCAACTGCTAAGGTCATTCAAGTCAAGGCACAAACTTAAATTAGGACCCACCTATATGAAGGAACTTAACATTTATTGATTCTGTATCATACTTTGTTCCCTCCACCTCATTCTGCCAACTATGTTGTGTGATACTCTTTAAAATAATGAGTATTCAATCAACACAATTACAGTGATCCCCTGGTATGCTCATAGCATTATAGATACTTGGAAGAGTTTAGATGAAGAATATTTACTCCACAAAACCTTACCACTTTGCATGGAGATAAACCATATACATACGAGACAAATGTTATCATAAAGCATGGTAAGGACTCAGGTGAGTCATATTGAAAATAGATGTCATCGAGGTTCAGGAAAAGGAGACTGATGGCCTGAAATAGGGAAGAATGGTTTTTGTCATAGTTATTTTTATTGTTGTTCTTATTGATTTTTAAGGATGTAGATAGACTTAAGCTTAAGTCTAAATTGGATGAGTGAGGAAGGGAGGAATTGCAGGACAGATAGGGTGAGAAAAAGAACAAATCAGAAAAGACCTTGGGAAGAAAGCTAAATAAAAGGTGATGAGGTTAGGAGTGGCTACTCCATGTTGAAGGGGATGTGAGACTGGACTGATAAAGCTGAGATGAATGGGTTATAGGCTTTGATGCTACTGGTGGGTACTCTTTCCTTGTCCCTGGTGAGCTGTTCTGCATCTGCGAGTGGACTGGCTCTGGGGTAAGTGACTTCTGCAGGCTTGAAAGAGACTTCATTCTGCTCAGTATAACTGACACACAAGAAGACAAAATTGTCCATACATCATACCATACTCTGACTTGATCCTTAGCTAAAGATAAAACTTTTCCGTATGTGCATGTGTATGTGCATGCATGTGTGTGTATGTTTCCTTCCAGGAACAGTTTTAACTATGATGCTCCAATTTCTTGCATTTCATTGTTTATGGAGCTGGCCCCAGTTTAAGGAACAGCTGGGAAGCTGGCTCCCTTGCCTTCAGGCCACTATTGACTACAAGTCTTCAAGCACAACCAGATTAATGGGATTGGGTACAACTATAGTAGGTTGCACTAATTAATCAATTTTATTTTACTTTATATACTTGTAGTTGAAGCTTTTACATTTAGCATGCAAATTTATGCAAATTAAAATCCAAATACATGCAAACCGATATGCAAATATGTGTCCCTAGATTTGCTAGGGAACAAAAATCTGGTAGCCCTACTGTAAGTTCCTAAAACACAGTTGGGGGAGGGGAGAGAGAACTTGAACTACTGTTGCAGCTTGATCTGCCTTTAATTTGTTAATATATGCAAGTTGAAAATGAAAATAAAAACATGTTTTACTTCAGCTGCTCCTTATGTTATAAAATAGAAAGCTGAAAATCTGCAACAATAACAGGAACAAAATCTGTGAGTCTCCTCATTGAGATAAGGATTTCAAAGTTTTATTTATTCCAAAATCATCTGCCTTTAGGCAGCAAGTCTCATAAGTGTAGGTTTCTTACTTTTAATTGATCAGATTGAAGTTATAACCAAACCCAGAGGAAATGCTCTTAGAGGCCTAAAACATAAGCCCTTACAATATACACTTTGAGTTGCGCATAAACTGCGTAGGAATCCACAGTGGAAACTGGAAAAGTCAGAAGAAAATTAAATAATGAAAAATTACAATTTTATTAATTCATATTGAACAAATATTTTATTTAAAAGATCATTATTTCCAGGTGAACTTAAGAGATAGGAGTATTTTTCTATGAGCATCCAAAGGGAAACTTCCTGAAGAAAAACATAGGCCAGCAGCTTAACTGAGAATATATTGCAGTAGAAGAGATAGGTATCGGATGCTTATAATGTCACATATTACAGTTATTTGCAAGCAGGACTAATCACTGGGAAAATAGTAAATGAGTGAGACATAAATACTAGAATGAGCCCTGGCCCAAGCGTCTGAAGAACCGAATTTACTGCTGGCCCTGCTGCATCAGAAATATGACATTTGGCCAAAAAAGCAATCTAGGCCTCAGTTTTATCATTGGTAAAATAAGATAATAATAATTGCCTGACCTTCTCAAAAGATTGCCATGCCTTTCAAATGAGAAACAGCAAAGTACTAAACAGATGTTAATTACTTTTTCTAAAGTTTATCTGTGGTCATTGCCAAATTTTCCTTTCTGGGAGGCCCTAAAGCACTTGTGACTTGGTTATAGATTCAATTTGATCAATTAAAGATTAAAAAACCTACAAACTTAATGTCTCAAAACAGATGATTTTGTAGTAAGTACAACTTGGAGTTATGTCCGTAAGGAGACACAGCGTAATGGAATAGTAAAAGGAGGCTATTTCTTAAATTTATGATCAATTTCTCCTCTGTACAATGAGACTCCGCAGTTTATGAATTAACTGGTCCTTCGGACTCCTGGATTCTGTGATTCTAGTGCCCACAGACTCCCATCTTGATATCCACAGTCCTCTATTTTGTATCTTAGGCCAGTCTGCGCTGGGTGCTTTTTCACACCCCTGACATATCTTCCTTATCAGTTGCTGCCAATTCTTAGCACCCTGGTCTTTTTGTTAACTGATTGATGAAATCACTGGCTCTAAAAAATGTTATTTGCTGAAAGTTATTTTTTTAAACTTTATTTCATTTATTTACTTAGTTGTTGAATATTCACCTTATGAATATTGTTGAACAGTATAAATAAGACATGATCCTTGAACCTAAAAATCTAAAGTCTGATGGTATAGAGAAGATATAAAAATGTCTACATGATCAAAACTTGCCCTCATTCATTGGGTGAGAGTAGAAGAATATTCTGTGGTCAGAAAGAAAAGGTCTCCAAAGGGTGAGCTCAATCACATTTGATTTGGTCAGTGAGTGCCAACATTAATGTTTCCTGAGAACAGACTCTCTGGCCTGAGGAACAGAGATGAGGGCTTGCACTTGTGATGTGTGTCGTGTGTGAGGCACCATTGCTATGCCTTAGGTGACAAACAATGAGAGGGTAACAGGGAAAATATCATGCACAGGAATGCGATTCACAGGGAGGCTTGCCAAGTGCTTTGTTATGGCAGACAAAAGGAAAAAAAAAGAGGCGTGTATGAATTCAAAGTTTCCAGCCCATGTTTACTAGTAGAATGGGGTTATCTTTAACAAAGAAACGCACTGATGATTCTGTGATGGAAGGTACTGGAGCAAAGAAAATGAACACAGTTTAGAATCTATCTTGCTGCAGAGACGATTTGGTGGACATGTTTTTAGGGAATAGGAAAAGTCAAAGCAGAGCCTCCAAGAGAGAGGGAATAGCTTTATCAGCATAGAGGAGTTAGCTGAAACCCTGGATGAGGGTGAGTTCCTGGAGGAGAGTGGGAGGAGCAAAGAGGTGGACTGCTGTGAATGCCTCCATTTAGAGACCCAAGAACAGAGGGAGGCACTTAGCAATCTGGAAATAGGTAAGACATAGTACACTAAAGTGCTTAAGAAAGAGATTTTCAAGAAGGATGAAGCTGATGGGCAGTGTTTTCATTAACATCTAATAGAAGAGAAGTCAAGCATGAGTCCAGCAGTGGGCTGATATTGCTGATAAATTCTTGATTGAATATTATATAACTATTAAGAGTAATGTCTTGAAAACTATGAAGCAACATGGAAAATTTGTTTATAATATTAAATTTAAGAAAGTAAATATGCTTGTTTTAAAGAAAGCCAATTGGAGGAGAGGTTGGAAGGGGAAAGAGTAAGGAATTATGTGAAGATATTCAATAGTAATTACATATAATTAGTAGAGATATGAATGGTTTCAGTGCCCACCTTGGCATTTATATTTTTTTTATCACATTGGCTCTGCAACTAAATAATATCGGTGCTAAGTATTAGTATTTTGATTTTTTGTTGATGAGAAGAGAATTGAGACTTTAAATGGAGAATTGTTTTGAGAGAAGGCCAAATGAAATCCCAGCATCTCCCTGTGGGAAGGAAGATTTGTGGTGGGTCAAACATAAAATTGCCATTTTATTTTACACAGAGATATTTAGCTTCAGCAAAATATCAACTTTCATATTCATATCATTCTCATTTTATTTTTTTTTAAGATTTTATTTATTTATTCATGAGAGACATACAGAGAGAGAAATAGAGAGGTAGAGACAACAGGCAGAGGGAGAAGCACAGGCTCTATACAGGGAGCCCGAGGTGGGACTTGATCCTGGGTCTCCAGGATCACACCCTGGGCTGAAGGCAGGCGCTAAACCACTGAGCCACCAGGGATCCCATCATTCACATTTTAGTTGCTTCATGTTTATTTACACAATTTGTTTTGATTTCATAATAGTACAACTTAAAAGTGTAAGAAATTTGTACCTAGTTTTATATTGTGAAGCTCCATACATATTATTTTCCTTTTAAAAGAAAGCCATGCATTACTTAAGTTTGGCTATGATCCTGGGCTACTGAGATTTGAAATATGGTTGGTCCTGATTGAAATGTACTCCATATAAATACATTCTGAATTTTGAAGACTTTTTATGGAAAAAATGTAAAAAATCTCAACAATTTTTTATATTGATTACAAACTGAAATGATATTATTTGGGATATATTGAATTGATTCATATATATTCTTAAAATCAGTTTCACTTCTTTCTTTTTACTCTTTTAAATGTGGCTGCTAAAAATATTAAAATTCCATTTATGACTCACACCGCACTCCTTGTCTTGCCCCTGAGGGCAGTGACTGCCTAAGGTATAGTCCTTGGAGTCCCCTGTGTTCCCGAGCAGAGGGATGGGGGATGGGGCACATGGGTGCGCAGGGTGCTTCCCATCCGAGGTTTCTTCGGAGTTTCTCCTTAGAGTCTGCTACCCTCCCCCTGGCCTCTCAAATTTCAGTTGTGTCTGTCAGAGCATTAGGTTTTCCTGTACTGTTGTTTAATTATAAAGAAAGATTCTGCTTTTGGTAAAACAAAACAAAACAAAACAAACCCACTGCCGGTCTGTAGTATGTCCCACCTGGCATCTGGGCCTGCCTGCCACTGATAACTGTTCTGTGTCCACTGTCAGATGCTGAACCTATTTACTTGAGTTTCGGAGACCGACAGGGTAAGGGCCCTGAGATTGAGATATGGGTGTATGTGTGACTTCATGTGCCTTCTGGCCACAGTCTCTCAGAAGGCACTTCTGTGCACAAATGAAGTGGGGCTAATTTGGTACTGCACAAAGTAGGACTCAACCAGTAAAAGGATCTGACAGTGAGTTATTTGTGGGTAGAAGATACAGATCATGTTATCTTAGACATTCGTCACATGTGTTGGGATAACACAGGGGAGGATATCAGATTTTTCATTACAAAGGTCTCTCAGGAGTATTCCATTCCCTTTCAATATGCAGATTATGAGTTACTGCCCAACTAAACCCAGTCAGTCCTCTAAGGGCACTCTGTTGCCCAGAAAAGCTTTACCCTCTGAGAGTTCCACACTATTCGGGAACTTGTCCTCTGCACCAATAATTCTGGCCTCATATTTTATTTAAACACTTTGTGTGCATTAGCTTACTCATCAGCCCACCCACTCAGTGGCTGATACCTTGAATCCTCCAGCACAGAATTGGCTTCTTGTGGTGGCCACTCCGTAATTAAATTAAAGCAAATGTATCTTTTAATTGTGAGAGTTCATGTTCATACACACACACACACACACACACACACACACAATTTTGCAAGGAATAATATATGTGCATAGGTAATATTAGTTGATATGCAAATGTCAATTAAAGTAATGTACTTGAGAAACAGAAACATTTTTATTCCACTTTTCCTCACTCAGATTAATTCCTCCACGGGTGTAAGTATTCTACTTCCTATATAGGATATAAAAAGTGCTGGTAAAACAAATTATCTTCTTAAATGGGACTTCCATGGATGAGTAGGAGATGGTTACTCACTGTGTAGAGCTCCTTTGTTTTATGCAGAATCACTACAGTTTACTCTAATAAAAGATTCTGATTTTGGACAAAGGCCAAGAGTACTTTAAAAATAACAACAGGGGATCCCTGGGTGGCTCAACAGTTTAGCGCCTGCCTTTGGCCCTGGGCGTGATCTTGGAGTCCCGGAATGGAGTCCCACATCTGGCTCCTTGCCTGGATCCTGCTTTTCCTTCTGCCTGTGTCTCTGCCTCTGTTTCCATGTGTCTCTCATGAATAAATAAAATTTTTTTTAAAAAGCGCAATAGCACATTAAAAAAAACAGGAAAGAAAAATCATAGCACAACATAGTATTAAGGTCTGTTAATGCCCTCCAGTATGTTTTAATGTTTACTTACTTTACAAATTGGTACCACCTCAAATAATCTTTTTTCATAAAATCAACTATAAGCCCTTTCTGCAGGAAAGCTGATATCAGATAATAAAACTCTACAAATGCCCTTGCAAATAAATTTCTGATTTTTTTTTTATATTCTAGAAGAAAGAGGCATATCTTGCATATTGGTCTGCCTTGGCCACCATTACAAAATGGCACTGACTGGGTGCTTTAAATAATAGCAGTTTATTTTTCTCACAATTCTAGAAGCAGAGAAATCTAAGATGAAGGTTCTAGCCAGTTCAGTTCCTAGTAAGAACTCTCTTCCAGTCTTGCAGATGGTCACCTTCTCATTGTGTCCTCCCAAGACAGCTCTACCTAGGAGCCAAAGGGTAGCTTAGGCTTCAGTCATGGTTTTACCACTGTGTACCCTAAGAAAATCCTCAGGTTCTCTGGATCTTAGTTTCCTCAACAAGGAAACTAAGGTCAGGAAAAGGAGAGGCAGATAATGCAGGGAAAGGGGATCTCCTTTATTTCTTTGGAGTCAGTTTGTATATGTGTTCCAGATGTGTAAACATATTTCTAGAAAGATCAGTCTGGTTGCTGAGTGCAAATGAACTACAAATGTTCAATGGCAGAAGGAGACATACAAGTAATAGTGTTCTTGCAGGAGTCTAGGCAATCTGTGTTTGTAGCCTAGACTAGAGCAATGTCTGCAGATGCTGAGAAAGGAAAAAAAAGAAATCCAGAATGACTTATAGGTTCCTTCAGCCCAGGCAGTTAGAGGGATGATGGCATGGTTTATTGAGATAGAAAATACTCATAAAGTAAAAGATTTGAGAAGGTAAAGGAGTCCAAACGCTTTGGAGGGGAAAAAAATAGACAAAAGAACAGGTAGTAAAATGAGTTCAGTGTTCTTGCAATATTTCAGCATCTACAAGTATTATAGACATAAGCTTGGGAACCAAGAGGCTGGGAGTTCAAATCCTAAAATGCTAATAGTTCTCTTGCCTTGAGCAATTTACTTATCTCTTCTAACCTCAATCCCCTTTCCTAGAAACTATGACAAAAATACCTATTGCATGTGGATACTGTAAGGATTAGTTAATTTGATGAATTTAAATCACATAACAAATGTTTGGGAAATAATAACAAAATGTCACAACTTTATTTTCTGTGCCCATTGACAATTAGATACCCTAAACATCTATGCCATATAAAACAACTAAAAATTCTGAATAAAACATAAGTATAATTCTTTTAATGCACTTTAAAATGCATACTAAGCTGGCAAAAAATTCAGACAAGTTCAGAACCCCAAAGCCAAAATAAAAGCTAGGCTCCACCAAAGTAAGTTTGCTCACAAATGGGTTTTTGACAGACCTTGGTGTCTTGAGCTTCCATTTTGATCTTGTGAAGAGAGCAGGGGAAAGGAGATATTGCCTAAAGCCCATGTAACAAGGGTGATCTATGCCTTCTGCATAAACTAGAACCTTGAAGGCTTATAAATAGACCCATTCCGCAGCAAGGAAAAGTTCTCAGTTCCAATTTGATGCTGAAAAAAATTTCTCCTGAGAATTTGTAATGCCAAATTAGCCTTCCTGTGAGTTTATGAATTGTGGTCCAAATTTCATGTGCCTGCGTGATCTAAAATAACTCAAATTAGACTTCTATTATAAAGGTGACAAGTTGGTTTAGGTCAACTAGCAAAAGCAAAAGTAAATCTTGTGTGATAGCATATATGTGGTCAACTTCAGGGATTCTTACAGATAAACATTCAGAGGACATGAGGTTCCAGTCAAAAAATCCTAATAGATTGTAAATGTTATTATTATTATCGTGACAACAAAAAGAGATCTTTTTTCAGACTTAGCCACATGTTCCAACCCACACATGGAATTGCTTTCTTGACCCCACTTTTAGATGTCTCTTTAATACCACAGAGGGAGGATGGTTTAAACCTAATCCATGAGTCCTCCTTTCAGTCTTATCTTCTTCGCTTGCTCTGCCTCATTGAGTTTTGCCTGCAAACATCAAGTTGTACAGCTTAGAAAGCTCAGCCTCATAGTTCATGCAGAAACCACTATCTTACTTCCTCATGGGGCATTATGAAATTCTCTCCAAAAATCTATTCCTTCACACCTGTTCTACTTGCCACTATCCATGAATCATATAGTGACTGCTTGGTCCATAACAAATTTTCAAGAAATATTTGCCAAAGATATGAAAGAAATTCCTCAGGTGTGCAAGTGGAAAAACTAAACAAAACATAAAGAATCAGCTTGTGATCATCCAGTGACTAAAATAGGGTTAATTAATAGTATAGACTGAGGTTTTTTTATAGAACTGTGTTAGCCACAGCGTTTCGAAGGAGCTGCCTTGAGGGAAGAACTTCATTTTGTGCCTCTAAATATTCATAAAACCTGAGTCAATGACTGAATTGATCCCTTATTTAGACTCTCTAGAGAATCACGTTTCAACTCTTCCCTTGATGAGAATTTGCCATTGATACTCTTTTATTTTGGAAGTAGCAGGTTCTGTCAGCTACACCTTGAGTTATGATCTGTCTTTTACTGACTTGTTTATAGAAGGAAAGCTCCTTGGGGCAAGAACTTTGTTGTTATTCAGCGCTGTTCAAGCTAAACTCTTTCGTGCTGAGTATACTAGTGGCACCTTACAAAGAACAGCAACAAAAAAACATTATCAGGTCACCCTCGCTAATTCATCTGTTTCCATTAATAATTAATTTTAATTTTGTTTAATTAAAGTTATAAAGTGGGCTGAGCTGAAGACACCATGTGATTGGTTTAAACCAAGGAAGCTTAGAGCACCACAGACACCTGAGGTGCTCACAACTAGAATCCTCAAATGTCTTCTTCTTTTATTAATTTCTTTGGCAATATTATTAAGTTATACTTAATTTTATGATTAAATTGCCAAATTTCTTGCAGAAATTTAAACTTCTTGAAGTCCAAAAATAAAATAGGTTTTTGACTAAAAGATGAAACACTTTTACCTACAGGCTTGAACCTTTACCCATATTTTCTAATGCCTGTGTCCGGTTAGAAAGAGGGTCACTCCAAAGTCAAATTGGGCAAGGTAAGCAGTGGCTGGAATATGTGTCTGAACACTACTTCTATTTTACATTTTAAATGAGATGTGCATGTCCTTATCTATTCCCTTTTTCCCATTGCAGAGTTTTTCATGTCTGTAAGTGGTCTATTTTCAGCCCAACCTATAAAAGTTCTTGCCAAATCTCTACATGGGCAAATACTTACATGCTTGTGAAGACGTTATCCTTGCAGTCGGAATGACAGATACCTTCTATTTAACTATCCTTTTGTACTTTCCAAAGGGTTTTTCCTTTCTTACATTAGTTGTTGCAAGAGCATTGTGATATTACTGGTTTCATTGAATGTACAGACATGCATGGACAAAGAATCATAAAGAAGGTAAGTAGAATTCAAGCAGGCAGTTGAATTAATAATTTGACTTCTGCACCGTGTGAATCCTGTGTCATCGCTGTGGAATTGCCTCTTGCTCCAGGGAAGCCATAGTCCAGGGACATTACTTTCCAAGGATGCTTCTGTGCTCTTCCCTCAATGCTCAATGTGAGAATCCCCATTTGTCTTCTTTCTCTTCTGCCAAGGTGTCTGCAATCACTGCCTTCTTAGTCAAATGCCCATCCCAGCTCTCTTCCCATCAGTCCATTACCTTGAACCTCACCAGTCCCAAATAAACAAATATATGCAAATGCACACGCGTGTGCACGTGTGCACACAGACACACACACACTCATTGCCCTGGATGCACAAACAGACTTTTAAGTGTAACCTCCAAATTTCCATTTCATCTTCCAGATACACAAAGGGAAAAAAGAAGTGCAGAAACTCTGTTTACGTAACACTAATATAGAAAAAGTGAGCGCGTAGACATACAATTAGGTAGCATTTTGCCTTTGTGAAAGTAACTCGTTCAATTAACTGCCTGGATAGACCCCTTTAGCGTGTCCATGTGAACTTATGCAGAAATAAACACCAGCAGAGGCTTTGAGGTGTGGCAGGGAATGAACTTAACTTGACATCACAGCCTTCTTCCCTCTGTGATAACTGGCTGTGTGCTTTCTTCTTTCCTTCATTTCCTCTCTAAGAGAAAAAGAAAAAAAGAAGAAGAAAAAGAGAAAATAAAAGAAATTTAAACTAGGTGACCTCTAAGGTCCCTTCCAGCCATAATATTCTCCTATTTGATGAGGAAATACTTTAGATTCCCCCACAGAATGGGAGCCATGTTCCCTGAGAGACTCCAAATGGATCTGAAAGCGGTTCTCGGAAATAGAGTCCATATATTCACAGTCCTGCCTGAGGGCAGAATAGGTCTTTTGCGTCTTGAAGGAGGTGAATTTGGACTAGGTGGCCCTTGAAGCTGACACAGCTACCACCACACAATACTCTATGCAGTTGGCAACTCAAGAGAAAGTGATTCCTGGAGTGTTCTCTTTGTACTGAAATTCTTCTTATAAATTCCCTGGTTTTTCAAACCTTGCCCTTTAAAAGAAGCAAAAATAAAACAATAGAACCATAACAACTGTTTGCCAGAGTTGCAAACTTTGGACAGCAAGGCCCTTTTCAAACACTCTCCAACTGTCTGCTGATTTCCCGGTAGACTTGATCTTAATCACAAGCCTGATTTGGCACAGTGGGTCCTGGAAAAAGAGCAAATCTAATGCAATGTATGAAAAGAATAAGCACCTTGTGCATCTGAGCAAGTCCAGCTTCTTCACCCCTGCACCCATTTCAACACATTTAATCCTCTTCCTTCAGAGTTCTTTTTTTTTTTTTTTCTCCTTCAGAGTTCTACTCTTTTAATTAAGTTAAATTCAGATGATTTGTTTAGCAGCATATTAAGTACCAGGTACCCTGGGGCTAGAAAGTGATTGTGAAGGCTCCTGCCTTCAAGAAGTTCATAGTCTCTTTGGGGGAAATAGCTTTACTACAATAACCAGAGTATAGGGTGCTATCTACAATGGTACACTGATGTATAGTTCACATCATTATGAGGGTACAGGAGGAGAAGTTACTTTTTCCTGAGGGTAATAAAAGTTGGATTCATGTATATGAAGACTATAGGAAAGAGATTATATTTCATCTCAGCCACTGAATCAATGAAATAGAAGATAGTTAATACCTTTTATTATTTTTTAAATTTTTAAAAATACTTTATTTATCTATTTGACAGACAGACCCCAAGTAGACAGAGTGGCAGGCAGAGGGACAGGGAGAAGCAGGCTCCCTGCTGAGCAGAGAGCCTGATATGGGGTTGGATCCCAGAGTCCTGAGCTGAAGGCAGACCCTTAACCAACTGAGCCACACAGGTGCCTCAGTATTTAATACCTTTTCAATGCCAAGCCCCATTTTGAAAACACTGCTTAACCCAGTCCCTCAAAGAATTAATCATCGAGGTGATTTATAATTAAAGAATTGTCAGATCGAGTCAATGTGGCACCACCTGTTGCAGGAGTTTAGGCAGAGAAAGAGAATATTCTAGGCTGAGGAAGTTAGGAAAGATGTATTATTGATAGAGCAGAGGGGAAGAAGAGGCAAAAAACTCTTATATTTATTTACTGAGTACTTATCATTCGTTCTAGTGTGTGTGGGGGGGGGGGGTGAGGAAGCATACCTAATAGTATCAAAACAGATGTGAGTGACCATGTTCGGAGGACAGTGATGAAATTTGAGGCAGAGAAAGAGAAGCATGGGAGGGCAAAAGGAAGTACAAGATTTGAGATAGATCTATTTAGCAAAGGGGGTGCGTTGAAGATTCTTGAAGGCAGGGCGGGTAGGATCTTCTGGCAGCAGTGTATGGGAAGGGCTTAAAGGAACAGAATGTGGGAAGGCAGGATATGTGGCAATAGCCCAGAATTGGAGAATCAGGGTCTGACTAGGCTGTTGGGCATAGATGGGGTAGGAATAGAAGGGAGATATTTTTGCTTGTTTCCTATTTGTCTCAAGTGAAATGTAGGTGACTTTTGGCTAGAAATATGAATACTAACATATTTTTATCCTTACCACCTGCTTCTCTTTGCGAGTTTATAGCAATGAAAGATGGCATACAAAAGACAACTCTGAACAAGATGAACAGCTCAGTTTTTACCAAGATCTTTTCATGGGCTTTAACATAGTGAAAGAGAGAGTTGTAAAAGTTGAAGTTATTACAGGGAGAAAGGAGTAGTGACAATGTGTTTGCAATTAACAATGAAAGCTACAATGCTGGCCAGCCCGGGTGGCTCAGCGATTTAGTGCCGCCTTCAGCCCAGGGCCTGATCCTGGAGACCAGGGATCGAGTCCTGCATCAGGCTCCCTGCATGGAGCCTGCTTCTCCCTCTGCCTGTGTCTCTGCCTCTCTCTCTCGGTTTCTCTCATGAATAAATGAATAAAATCTTTAAAAAAAAAAAGAAAGCTACAATGCTGATCTTCAGGAAACTGATTATTAATGAATAAGTTCTTTCTTATATCCAAGTTCTGATTATACCAGTCAGTGTACAGTATGTCTGATTAACCTACTTACAGAGGAACAAGGAACCTAGAAGCAGGGTAGTTTCCAAACCAGCTACGTGCATGCAAATCCTGTCTCATAAGCAGAGTGGCCATTGACAAAACCCTTCTGTTAATAAATGAAGGTAATAATAATTATGCCTAGTTCACAAAAGTATTGAAAAGGTTAATATATGAAAAGATCTGGGGAATCATGCAGGCATTAGAAGAACTGTTATATGATAGTTCTTATTGTTTTGTTCTTCTTCTATATAGGAGACATTTTCACAGAGTACACTTTAAGCCTTTCCCTGCTTTCATATGCTCCTGCTCCTCTGCTTCTTGTAGGATCACATCTTGTTAAAATCAACTAATACTTTTGATCCTCAATTATGTGCCATGTACTTTTGTGTATTATTTATTTTGCCTCATGCAGTCCACTGAGATTATTTGTTCTTGTGCATTAACTGGGTCTTAGGGACTTGAAATAACTTTCTCAAAGTCACACCACTATTATGGGTTGGAGTACGGTGTGATCCCATTGGTAGAACATACCATAACATCATATTCCACCACTTTTTGAGGAGGAAAACTGCACCCAGGAAAGACACACAGCAGCTCACTGCATTGTCACTGGAGAGGTAAGAAGGCTTCAGCAGCCTCTGCTGCAGTATATGGTTTATCCCTAAGGGTAAAGTCCCTTAAACAAGACTGTGTCCAAATATTTGTGTGAAACTAAGTGACTCACCGATATAATACATCCAACCCATTGGACATTGGACTAACTGGCCAAATGTATCTCCAGAAAAACCTGGCAAGGGTTATCAAATCCCAATATCATTAATTTGTTTGATTGTAGACAGTGTATTTCTTATGGGAGAGATGATAGAATCAGCTCATAATGCCTCAGGCTGAATCATGTGATTAAAGGAGGTGACCAGGCCTTTCTTAAGGAGACAAAAATTATGTGATAATCTCTATTAATGACATGCATCAACTGGTGAATGTATAAACAAGATGTAGCATGTCCATATAATAGAATATTATTCAGCCACAAAAAGAAACAAAGTACTGATTCATGCCATAATGTGGATAAACCTTGAAAACATTATGCTAGTTTAAAGAAGCTGGTCACAAAAGACCACGTATTATATGATTCCATTTATATGAAATGTCCTGAGTAGGCAAATCTGCAGAGATAGAAGTTAGTGTTTGGCTAGGGCTGGAAAAAGGAAAGATGTGAGGTTATAAAGTTTTCACTCCGTGCCATAGCCATTGTGAGGCATTCAAAGATGGTGAGAAATTAACTCATCTAAATTTATAAGACATATCTTGGATCACAATCAAAGTAGTGATTTTATGGCCATCACTTTAGTGGAGTATTTGCCATTTTTGTGTTTGGCTTTGATAATGTCTATACATTTCTGGAGTTAGACTTATATTTTTTTGAGGATTTGGGGTTGAGAGATAAGGGTATAAGGTTTTTTTTGGGGGGGGTAATAGAAATATTACAAAATTGATCATGGTGATGGATATACAACTCTGTAATTAAAGCCATTGAATTATACACTGTAAATGAGTGAGTTATATATGTGAATTATATTTCAATAAAGCTGTATATATATAAAATACATAGGCATATTATATATATATGTATATATATATAACACATAACTATCCTGTATCAAGGGATCAGTATCTAGTAGGCACCCTACTGGGAAAAGAAGTATGGAGGACAATATTGATGGAAAAAAGGGCAAGAGAAAGATTCAGCCCTGAACTACCCCCTCTGTAATGAGGCTAAGGAACTATGGACAGTTAACAGTGGGCAGTAGACATGTTCTTAGTCATGATCCCAAGAAGGGAGGGAATGGGGAAAACATACTTGATTCTTAGATCTTTTGTCCCAGGCCAGTGAAGTTTATTTTCATGCTCTGCTTTGGATCTATGACTTGTCTCACAACTGTACTGCAAAATGCTCTCATTTTAAATCAACATACTTCTAAGAAATGTTGGTAACAACCAGACCCTGGTTTTGCCCTTATTTACTACTCTTTCCCAAACCTTAGTATTTCCTCTGGCTCCCACGCCACTAATTCCTAGTGCAGACTTGTCGACACTTCAAATTATATCCATCCCTGCTGCCTCCCATATATTGCCTAGCCAATGTATACACACTTAGCTTTCTTAATCTCCCTCATAAGTAAATTCCTCAGCCCCTTAATCACCCCCGCTACTCTTCCCTGAATCCTTTCCAATATGTTGACATCTTTCTGGCACAATGGTGCCCACAGCCATATGCCTTTGGCACCAGATCCCCTTGGCCTCCCACCAGAAATGGAACTTGGCCGACGTCAGAACAGAGAGTAAGACATATTTATTTGATTTAGCTTTTGATTATGTTCACTTCTTGGGATGGTGGTTGATTACTAGTGATGGGGTTGGCCAGGCATTTAGATTCAGGGCATGTTGGTAGTGGAGGGAGTTTATGTGTGAAGAGCAATAGCGTGTAACCTGTGTTTCTCCCAGGAGTGCTCTCTGTCTAAAATAGATGAAATCAGGAGCTTTGGGAAATGGTCATATTTTAGATTAGTATCTCGAAGATTGTTTCTGTTTCTATAGCCTGGATTTCAAAATTCAATTTAGCTTTTCATAATTTTAGAATGTTGAGGTTAGGAAACCTTAAGAATTCCATAGAGAGGAGAAGACTGTCATTGTGGAATCATCTGAGGCAGAGGCTTTGAACGTATGATGTTTACCCATCAATTCTAGGTTAGAAATTCTTTATTCCATATGATGGAAGGTGTGAGGCATTCAAAGGTGGGAAAACAAATCAACCTACCTGTGTTGGAAAACCCCTTTTTGGATCTCCACCACAATATTGATTAAATGATATCATAATATTAATTTTATGACCCTCACTTTAGGGGAAAATTTGCATTTTTAGGGACTTTGACAATGTTGAGAAGTTTGAAGTTTATTTTTTTTTAATTTTTTATTTATTTATGATAGTCACAGAGAGAGAGAGAGAGGCAGAGACACAGGCGGAGGGAGAAGCAGGCTCCATGCACCGGGAGCCTGATGTGGGATTCGATCCCGGGTCTCCAGGATCGCGCCCTGGGCCAAAGGCAGGCGCCAAACCACTGCGCCACCCAGGGATCCCTGAAGTTTAGATTTACATTTTTGTACCTAGTAATAGGATTTTGCTAATGATAAATCAAATGATAGTCCAAGTTCTTTCAGAAGAAAAATATGTTTGTAAATGAGGTGTGTGAGAGTGTCAGTAACTATAATTTGTTTAAAATTTAAGAAGTCTCTGAGAGAGGTCAGTTATGAATTCACCCAATATCCACTGAGGGCCTACAATATCACTGGTACTGTCTTAATCATTGGGCCCACAATTCATACAAGATAGAATTCTGCCTACAGGATTCAAATATTGTAATAGTCTCCCTATTATCCATAGGGGATACTTTCCAACATCTCCAGTGGATCCCTGAAACCACAGATAGTACAAAACCTGTTTTTCCCTTACATATATACTTATTATAAGGTATAATTTATAAACTAGGCATGGTAAAAGATTAACAACAATAATTAATAATATAATACAGCAATTATAATAATATACCAAGGGCACATGGGTGGATCAGTGGTTGAATGTCTACCTTTGGTTCAGGTTGTGATCCCAGGGTCCTGGGATTGAGTCCTGCATCAGGCTCCCTGGGAGCCTGCTTCTCCCTCTGCCTATGTCTCTGCCTCTCTCTGTGTCTCTTATGAATAAATAAATAACATCTTAAAATATATATATATATATACACTGTAATAAAAGTTATGTGAATGTTGTCTCTCAAAATATTTTATTGTACTGCACTCATCCTTCTTGTGATGATGTGAAATGATAAAATGCCTACATGATGAGATGAAGTGAGGTGAATTATGTAGGCATTGTGATGTAGCATTAAGCTATTATCTACCTTATGAGGCTAGATCAAAAGGAGGATCATCTGATTCTGTACTGCAGTTGGTTGTAGGTGACTGAAACCATGGAAAGCAAAATCATGAATTAGGAGTCTACTGTATAAAAATAACCACAGGTAGATTGATGCCAGGGGAATAAGGATGGGGAAAATCCATGCTACAGGAAGACAGATATGAATGGTTTTCTTTTTAAACATAGGAGAAAGATACCTATGTTGCTCCCGGAGTATCTCACTGATGGCAGTAAGTGGCATGAGCCTCATATAGGAAGGATTGCATATTACCTATACCAGTATGGACTCTATGCGTTTTAATGGTATAATATGGCACAATTATCACAACTGGCAAGACAAATTCTGTTTCTGAGAGTGACACCAAGAGACCATATTGCATTTGCTCAAGTGGGATGTATTAATCTTGCCAATATACAAGGCAGATGTTCAGTCTAGGATTGGGGGAAGTAAGGAAAGAACTTGCTATTAGTGACAAATTTGTGTCAAATCCAGCTGGAAGTGATGGAGTGCAGGCAGATGGGCATTCCCATGAGTAGGAAGCATGGAAAGATCTTTCAGCGGTCATCAGAAAAAATGAATCTGAGGCTAAAGCTTTAAAAGGAAATAAATTAAGTAGTCAGCTGCCATTGCCCCTTTCTCCTTCAAGACAGAAGATAGATATTCAAAAGTCAGAAGAAAACCAGCAACAAACTTCTCAGAGTAATCCCTTGGGCTGTTGGAATGCAATTTCAATATTCTGAACCCTATCAAAGGGGGTTCTTCACTAACCCGGAAGTTTGGTTTCATTTCTCTTTCTATGGGCTATCTCTTATGTTCCCAACTTTTGGGTTTTTCTGTGGATATGGAAGACCTCCTGAGGTTCTCTCTTGAAGTCCACTAGGAGCTCAGCATTGCCTTCTTTCCAGGAAATGGGATCAGACAGCCCCAGTAGTCCTTTGTCTGTACTGTCTCCTTAGAGACAGTCCAGCCCATCAGACTATAAGGCATGTCTTTACTGAAGGCTCAAGGTGCTCTCAGAAGAGAATTACAGTATGAGAACAGAGGTTGAAAACCCAGTTGGCTTTCCCTTAGTCCTCCTCAAGGAAGGTATTTTAAGGTTTAGCCTTTCAGAAAGTGAGTGGGTTTTATATGTTCCCTTTAGTCCGAAACACATTATCCTTCCCTTAATTTGTAGGTCAACTCGTAAGAACCACCCATCATCCTGCACCTCTGCCATAAGACACCCCACCCTCCCGCTGAGTCTCACCATCAGGAAAGCTTCACCCACTCCAGACAGGAGCACATATATTCATTCAGCTTCCTTCAAATACCCCAGAGTGTAATAGCAGAATGAGGTGCCACGAAGCGGGCTTTGCAGTGAAATCGTGTTCAAGCCTTAATCTACTGTTTGCTGGCTGGAGGCCCCAGTTTCCAAATAGCTGAGATAATGCTATTTACTATATGGGGTGGAAGTGAGGCAAAATGAGCTGATAAGCAGAAAGTGATTAGTCTTCAGTAAAATGTGGCTCTTATATTATCTCGCATAGTTCCCTGACATTCACTGCTGCCCAGCTAGATTCCAGGAGAAAAGAGAAGGTAAATATGAAAATGGCTCTTCAGATTTTAGTTCACAGATGTGCAGACTTCTGTTTTCTTGCAGGATGAACTGTTAGCAGCCCTGGTACTCCAGCATTGCTTTTCCTCTTGGTAATTCTGTATATGCGGTGTCTTATTAGAGAAATGAATTTTCCCATTAGCAGTTCGTGGCCTTGTTTGATAAGAACAATATATAAGATATCTTTGTGTCCTTTTGCTCCAGCTGGAGACTGAATGAACAACATGAAAGCACAACTAAGCAAAAAATCCAAACGCAACCATCAGCCCAGCACTTCAGCATTCAGTGGCCTTTCCCTGTTTCCAAGGTATGGTTCTGACTCTCATTAACCTCTATTTTTTTATTCAAGATACCCTTGTGATGAAAGAGAATGTGAGGCGTGGGCATTCCTGGGTTTGCATTTCCTACTTTGCCATTTCTGAGCTGCTCACATGATGAGATGTGACACAGGGACAAACGCTTACCACGGGAGCCAATGCTGTTCCTGCCCCCTCCATGCCTCCTCCTTGGGCCCTACAGGCAACACATCTTCCTTTGGCCCCTAGTTTTGGAAAAAAATCATATTACTGACTTCTGTTTAGTTTTTTTCCTGCAATTTCTATTTCATACATTCTCATACATTTACCTTGTAAAATAGACTGTGATATTATTATTACATAATGAATTAAAACATATGAATTAAAATAAAAAAAAATCCCATCCCATCTTCTAGTCTTGGAATCTTGATGGCCTTTACACCTAATCAGTCACCTACAAATGTCTCCACCAAAATTGTACCAAGGCTTCAGTTTCAGATTATGCCTCTACCACCTCCTAGACCAGCCACACTTTTCAGACAAGTTTCTGGATTCCTCCTGGATGAGGTTTACTTCTTTACCTACAGCACTAACCTAGGTTCTTAGACTTAACACCAAGGGATTGGTTGTAGTTCCACTCTAGATCTGCACTACAGCTGAGTCTCTTCACAGCCTCCAAGGGCTCCATGATTGGGGTTGTGGGATTTGATAGAACTGAGTGGGGAATATAAGGATGGCTGAAATTGGCAAGTCAGGAACAGGATAACCCTGATGAATTTTGCTGACTGATTTGTTGTTGTGTCTGCCAGCTGAGGTTCTTCTGTTTAAGCACCTAATAAACACAAATAATGACAAGAATTTTTCAAAAGTTCTGTAATACTATAATTTATTAAAGAGCTCATCACATCAGTCTAAATGAAAGCAAAATCTATGCACTTACATTTTTCAGGGTCAGCTTTGAGTCATCTGATGGATACAGTCACATTAGAATTCCACTATTCTTTCATCCTTGCCACCTTCATAGGACTCCCGATAATATTAATTGGAAATGAGAAATATCTACAAATTTATGAATTTTCTATACGTGCAGAGTATTTTACAGTTTACAAATTGCTTTCATGCACAATACCTTATTTGAGCCACGCAAAAATCCCTGTGTGAGGGTTTTAATGTCCCCATTTTTCAGGTGAAGACAGTTTCAAATTGGTTTTTGTGATTTACCCACGATCATTGAGAAATGGAGCTGTGAGTCCATCCCTTGCCTCTGATTATATATCTCTTGTTTACAGTAGCTTTTTAACTAGGCATGTTGAAAATATCGTTTTTTAATTAAGCAGTAGAATCAATTAAAAGAATATTAATTAGTGAGATCAGTTTTTTTTCTTTCTTGCATGTCAGTGCCACCATTTTCATTTATTATTAGTTGGTTTCTTCATTATTACATACCTAAAAGGTTGTTGAGCACTCTCATTAGTATCTCATCTAAGGCCAATGATTTGTGAATATCGAACTTTAAAAAAAACAAAAAAACCCTTGCTTGACTTTAAATCAATAGCAGTGCTGTCTCACTTTTTCATTATTTCCCAAGTGTCCAAATTCTATCTCTTTATTTTTCTAGTTAAAAACCAATTTGAAAAGCATTTCAGTAACTCTGCCATTATAGAATTCTTGTTGTAATAAAATTAATAATTTAAATTTGTTGGCATCAAATGCTGGAAATCCTCAGGGCACCTTAATGAAAATAGAAAATGATACCAATACTGCATCATGCCCTGATTACTACCCCAGAGCAAGATTGGGCAAACCTGCCAAATGACTGCAAAAAGAATGATTCCAAATTAAAATTAAAAACAACAATCACATATGAAAGGCATTAGCTTTACCCTGAAGAGTAATGGATTTCAGGTCTCTAGCTACAGTCGATGGATTCAAGGAAAGGAAAAACATCATTCAAGACTCTAAGACTTTCTGCTATCAAAATTTTGGTCCTCTGCAAATACCTAACTCAATCCTTCTCAGTTTGTCACAAAGAAACTGACACACTGAGAGGTGAAATGACTTTCTTAAGGTCCTGTGGCTGATTAGATCAGGACTTGATTGGTACTGGTACCCAAGCCACCCAGTATCAAGCCTTGTGGTTTCCCATTGTTCTGTGCTACCTGTAGTCTGTTACCAGCAGAGTATGGATCCATTGATTGCAGCCTGCTAGAAGTAACTGGTCTTAAGCTACTAATATATAAGTAGTAAGAGGGTGAAAGTATGAGAGATTGGGACCAAGAAAAGGGTAAAGAAAACAAGATGAGTGAGACATTTACTTCAGGTGAAAACTTTAAGGGGAGTTAAAAATTTCAATAATCAAGAGAATATTATAATGCAATATTTTTTAAAAGTAAAATTAATACAAAACAACCATTCTCCATTAATTTTGTACTCCCTTAATCTGCACCTGAGGCAAGTGCCTCATTACCCTCCTTTACCTCATTTGCCTTATCCTGGTCATTTGCCAGTCCCAGGAATGATTTCTCTTTCCCTATATGGACTGGGGTTAATTATGCCAAATGCCAATGCTTCATCGTTGAGATCAATGCTATACTAATGAAATTCAGTAGGATAAGCCCCTTTTTCTCTCTACAAGGGTCAGAAACACTTGGAAAGGTGACGTCACTCACTGTGCCTACTGGTTTTAAAATATGACCAATAATTCTTTGACACTTTTTTCTTCTAAAAGTGGAATGTACCCTCTCTCTCCTTCAGTGTGGGCTGTCCTTAGTGACTACCTTCTAATGATTAGGATGAAGCAGAAATAATTGTGTGTTGTTTCTGAGCCAAGCCATAGAAGGCATGCAGCTTCCTCCTTGCTCTCTTAGATCACTTGCCCACAGCGGGAAGCCAACTGCCTTGTCATGAGGACATCCAAGCAGCACCACGGAGAGAGTTCACAATAGCCATGTGAGCAAGTCATCATAGAACAAATTCACCTAAAACCTATGCTACACTATTATTTTTATTAATTTGAAGGAGAATTAAAATACCTGAATTTTGCCTTTATCAGTTAGTTTTAGCATGTTTACATTCTGTAATATTCTGTTTAACTACATAAATAAGAACAGCTAAATTGCCCTGATGAATAATACTTTTTTTTTGTTCTTTTCAGAATTGCTTTCCTACAGATTCTATATCCTTTATATGATAAGCAGACCACTCCTTTTTAAATTTACATATATCATACAGTGAAGTACAGAGGATTTCAGCATATGGTTAGATGACATTTGACAAATAAATAGATCTGTGTAACCCACACCCCTATGAAGATAATGAACATTTTTATCACTCCACATAATTCCTTCTTGCCCCTTCTCAGTCAGTACTCACAACTCCACTCTTAAGCAAGTACTGATGTAATATCTATCCACATCAGTTAGGTGTACCTAGACTATAACTGCTTGTAAATGAAAACATATAGTATGTACTTCTTTATGTTTGGCATATTTTGGCTCTCGTGTTTTTGAGATTCATCTACATAGTTGTGTGAATCAGTAGTTTATTCTTTTTGTACCCAAGTAGTATTCCATTAAATACTACTTTATGTGTTTTTTTTTTTATAAACTTTCTCTTGATGGACAACTGGTTTGCTTGCAGTTTGGTGATATTATGAATAAAGCTACTGTGAACATGTTGACATAATTATTCGTGTGGACATAGTTTTTTTTTATTTATCTTTGGTATATGTAGCTAGGAGTAGAATTTATGAGTCATACAGTAGATATAAGTACAGTTGACCCTGGAACAACACAAGTTTGAACTGCAGGTCCACTTATACAAAGATTTTTTTTTTTGATAAATACAGTAGAATACTGCAAATGTATTTTCCCTTATAGTTTTCTTAAAATTTTCTTGCCTCTAGCTTACTTAATTGTAATAATACATTATATAATATCTTACTTACAAAATGTGTGTTAATTCAGTGTTTATGTTATTGGTAAAGCTTACAATCAACAATAGGCTATTCGCAGTTAAGTTTTTGGAGAATCAAACATTATACACAGATTTTTGACTGCAAGTTGGCATTCATATCCCAACTTCTATGTTGTTCAAGGATCAACTGTATATTATGATAAGAAAAAATGAAACAGTACACCAAAATAATTGTATGTTATCCCCTTCTACCATCAAGAAGGTTCCAGTTGCTCTTTTATTTTTTTTTTAGGATTTTATTTATTTATTCATGAGAGAGAGAGAGAGAGAGAGAGAGAGAGAGAGAGACAGGCACAGGCAGAGGGAGAAGCAGGCTCCATGCAGGGAGCCCGACGTGGGACTCGATGCCGGTACTCCAGGATCACACCCTGAGCGAAAGGCAGATGCTCAACCTCTGAGCCACCCAGGTGTCCCCAGTTGCTCTTTATCATAGGAAATTTTGAAAGACTTTTTAAGGTTTCAACTGGATTTTTTTTAAAAAAGTGTCCCAGCAGTTTGGGGAAATTAAGAAAAGGAGAAAATATAGTTATGACTTTTGAGAGGCTACTCATTTTGTTGAGAGAATTATTTTTGTAACTTGAAGCAACTGGAGAGGAAAAAAAAACAACAAAACAATGTAAACTACCTGGTAAATGGTGCTCTTTAACGATTATCATGAAGAAAACACTTATCCTAATTGATTTGAAAAATCTCCAAGGCAATATGTCATGTTCTGTTTCTTGGAAACTCATGGATAAAGCCCATAAATAAAATCTTCTCTTATCTCAATTGGGCACATATTTTAAATATATTTCACAGTTATAAAAAATTTGGAGGAGGAAGGAAAGATAGTAGAATTTAAAAAAAAATAGGGCTATAAACCTTATACTTTCTATGAGAACTGCATAAAACAAATCAATCAGTCAAATCCCCTATCTACTTGTGTTATATATACTGTTCACTATAGTGAATACTATAGTATAGTATATACTGTATTATATTCAGGAAATTAAATAAAATATATTTATTTTTCTCCTACTCTCTTCTTTATAGAACATGCAAGATTTTCATATGAAAAGGAAATGGCCTAGCTTGTTTTTTCATAGTGCCAATAGTTATTTGATACCTGTTACTGCATCTGTTTTTTTAGTTATAAAATATTGCCTACTTTTATGTTTAGATAATTTTTATGATGTGCTATAAAACAATGAGGTACTTAGAAAATGCTTTATTATTGAAGGACATTTTCCTTTAAAAAATTAGAATTGGCTATAGTTCTTATAATATTCCAAGAATCCTTGGCTGTTCTGTAGCTTAGAAAATGTAAATTATCTGTCTCTAGGTGTATTTCTCTGTTTCTTTTATTGAAAAAGTGCAAGATTGAAAAATAATGACCTGACTGCTTATACAGAAACAATTCTTACATGGTTCAGTTTTTTATTTTTAAGATTTTATTTATTTGAGAGACACAGAGTAAGAACACATGCATGAGCAGGGAGGAGGAGTAGAAGGAGAGAGAGAGAAGTAGACTTCTCATTGAGCGGGGAGCCTGTTGTGGGATTTGACCCCTGGACCCAGGGGTCATGACCTGAGCTGAAGGCAGATGCTTAACTGACTGAGCCACTCAGGTGCCCCTTATATGGTTTGTTTTAAAATATGAATACTTTAATTAGTAAGTAGTAAAGATTAAAATATTACATCTATTTCTTATTTGTTCTTGCAATATTAGACACTGACTAAATGAGTTAAAACAAAGGGAATGTTGAAAATAAATACAGAAAGTGATAGGGACTTCACAGCCATAGGAGTTTGCAGGAGATGGGTATTCAAAAATCATGTTGATCAATGAGAAGAAATAAGCAAAATCAAGGAGGCATGGGAATGACAGAGATTAAAGTAGATTAAAGTAATTGGGACATTCACTGCGTTTAGCACAAGGTGTCAAGATAAAGGGGTGAGGAGCATTTCACCCTCTCAGTGATATATCAGAAATGTGTGGGATAATGGGTTTGACCAAAGTGGGGCAAGCATGAGGCAGGCCTAGGAAGTAATCACCTCAGCACTGTGCTTCCTCAACTGATTCCCAGAGGCCATAGAAATACACTAAAGGTAAGCATATCACAACTCCCAAAGTAGTTGTTGTCTGCAACTGGAAAATTAAAAATAAATGGATGGGAAGGAGGGGAGGATACAAGACTGATTACTACCACATAAGCATTTTATCATAGACACAGGAAAAGACAGTCCGATAGGCCTTTTGCAGTGACAGAGATAAAGAGGCAAAAGTTTGAAATAGAAGTTTAACCAAGAAGCTTATTTATAACCTCCTGCATTCAGAGATACCACAATTTTGAGGAAGCAGCACTATATTTTATTGGTGTCATTTTTGAAGAACCCATACACAGTAAAAAAAAAAAAAAAAAAAAAACTTCAGTGTGTATTGAAGACATTTAAATAGTAATAGTGTGGTATATAGTTAATTTCAAGTATATTTCTTTCCAATAGAAAGTTCATGACCTGGAATCAGAAAAGGAGTCAAGGTAGTAACATGAGTGAACCTGTACAGAAGTAAACGTTATCCTTGGAACTTTCTCTCTCCTACATCAAGCAAGTCTTCTTTTGCCAAAGCCAAATATCACTGTGCCTAATCAGAAATACTAGTATGACCACTACTGAGAGAAAAAAACCCACAACAACACAGGATCTATACATGGGGAATGAAAGTTGATTAGTAAATTGGGGAATCCCAGCATTTTCTCGTCCATCCACCAGGACTCAGAGGCCCTAGGACTGATTAAGAATGTTTGACACAGAGATAAGTCCTTGGCACATAAAAACATATTGGGCAGGCAATGTTACCTTTCAATCTGCCTTCAGAACACAAAGAAATTGTTTTTATCAGAGAAAAAGAGTTTAATTAACATCTGTTGAGAGCACACAGAAACTCAAAATCCAACATTTTTTTATATGCATGTATTTTATTTTTTAAAAATCTTACCTTATTGTCTAAAGAATACAACATGAGATCTACCATTCCAACAATATTTCAAATGTACATTATTTTTGAATAGATGTGCAGTGTTGTACAGCTGATCTCTAGAGTTTATATATGTTGTGTGACTCAAAATGTATGCCTGTTGATTAGTAACTCCTCATTTCCCCTTCCCTCCAGCCCATGCCATTTCCTCTCTTTGAGTCTATGAATTTGCCTATTTTAGGTACCTCACTTAAGTGGAACCTTGCAGTATTTGTCCTTCTGTAGTCTGCTTTATTTCACTAATAATAAATCCTCAAAGTTCCTTCATGTTGTCACATATTGCAGAATTCCCTTATTTTTTTAAGGCTGAGTAGTATGCCATGGTATGTATATACCACATTATTTTTTATCCATTCATCCAATGATAGACATTTAGGTTGTTGTCATATCTTGGCCTTGTAACTAGTGCTGTGATGAGCATACCAGAACAAATATTGCTTCCAGATTGTCATTTCAATTTCTTTTGATATATACTTAGACATGAGATTGCTAGATCATATGGTAGTTCTTTTTTAAAAAATCTGAGGAGTCTTCATACTGTTTTCCGCAGAGGCTGTACCATCTTTCCTTTTTTCCCCTTTTAAAAAAAAATGTGTTTATTTGACACAAAGAAAGAGCACAACAGGGGGAGCAGCAGAGGGAGAGGGAGCTTGTTGAGCAGAGAGTCAGATGCAGGGCTCCATCCCAGGATGTGGGGCTGGATCCCAGGACCCTGGGATCAAGACCTGAGCTGAAGGCAGACACTTAACCAACAGAGCCACCCAGGCACCCCAAGACTGTACCGTCTTTCATTCTCACCAATAACGTGCAAAGATTTCAATTTCTCCACATCCTTACCAACACTCCGTGCCTTGTGTGTGTGCATGCGTGTGTGTGTGTTTGTGTGTGAAGTATGAGGTGGTAACTCATTGTGATTTTGTTTTGTAGTTTCCTGATGATTGGTGACATTAAACCTTTTTTCCATAAACCTTTTGGTCATCTATATGTCTTACATATTCAAGTCCTTAACCCATTTTTAAATTTGGTTATTAGGGGTTACTTTGTTGTTTGTTTGTTTGTTTTTTATCTTTTCTTTTTTTTCTTATTATCTTTTTGCTATTGTTTTTTCCTCATTCCACAAGTTGCCTTTTCACTTTGTTGATTATTTTCTTTGCTGTATAAAAGGCTTTTAGATGGTGACCTAATATGGACACAAATGGTGGTAAAGGCGATAAAGATCCTTGAGGGTTTCTCAGGTTTGAGATGCACTGGGAGAGTCCAAGGCTGGGAGAAGCAGCAATAATAGCAATAGGCCAGGAAAACACGAATAGGAAAGCAACAATATCTGGTAACCATGGCTTATTTCAGGGACCTGGCACCCCCAGAGAGAGAGAGGAACAGGTTCTGGAACGTGGTTAGGATTCCTATGAGATCTTGAGAAATACCTCAGACCAAGGAAAGAGAGACTTGTTGATGTTCTATAGTTATGCAGATGTGGGTTCATCAGAGCAGAAGCATTTGTCAATTAATGGTCAGCCATTTTGTACAATGAACCATAGCCACACTAATGGTGTGTTTTCTAAATAAATTGTCAATAGTTATGGTATGGGTTGTAAAATTCATATAAATCTTAAACAAGAGGCAGAGATCTGGATTTTGGACACAGATAGTAACTGTTGGTGCAACTCTGGGATAGTCATTTCAGTTCTTTGGACGTCATGTTTCTTATCTACCAACAAGCCAGTTGGGATGGAGAAATTTTAAGCTCCACTTCATTATTACATTCACCCAGGTTTTATTCTCTCTCAGCTTGGTGTGTATGTGTAAAATCTAACACCACCAGCTAACAGGCCATTTTCCTACTGATTAGTGTCTTCTATAACTCTTTACCCATGTCATATATCAAACTGACACATATTCACCCACACATATAATCCTTGAAAGTATACTGAAGCCAGCCACACATTGCTGGCCACTTTTCCTCTAGGGCCTTAAGTTACAAAATCACTTTGGATTCCATTTGCAACCATTACCAAGGAAGGAGGTGGCAGGCATCACACTCTTCTCCCAACCACTTTAGCCTTTACTTTGAGAATAGATAGGATCTTAACCCCCTTGCTAATATTCTAATGTCACCCTGACTCCTGGAAACTCTGAAACCAGCTGATGGTTATCTCATAACCTCAAGGCATTGGCTAAGTTACCATGGTTCTGATTATCTGTACAATATAAGTGGAGGTTTCACCTAACATGGATGTTTACATTAAACATATTCAGAATAATTATTTTCACCGGAACATTGATAGATCAACCAATGGCAATTTACAGAGAGTTTTCTGTCCTTGTAGGGGATATTCCCTCTTAGCAAAAGGTGGGACTAGAGTGCCCTGTATCACTCAGTCTTGTCAGAGGAGATGTTCTGTCACTGATTAAAGAGCTGCATGTCCTCTTTAGTCACAAAAACATTTCATGGGGTAACCTTGTTTCTGTCTTAATGGATTCCGGCAATGTAATGAGAGCTACCAAAGTGGACATGAAGAAACCCTTTGAGAGACAGAACATGTCACTTTTCACTTACTCAACTAATGGCAGTCCCTCCCGGGCTGAGCAAGTCCTCTGGACAGAGGCTAGAAGAATCATTTAAAATGCACCTGCGTTCCTTCCTTCAAATGCAGCCAAAAGGCATCAAAAAGAGATATTTTTTTCTTTATTTGAAAGACCAAATACAACTCACAGGTGTCTTAGTTTCATCAGAGCTGTCTGATGGTATAATATCAGAGAGAAAAATAATATTCCCTCAAAATGTGTTCATTGCATACTCTACCTTTTAAAAATATATTTCCATCTCTCTGAGTTCCCCAAACCTCGCAACACCTTTGGATGTTGATAAGTCCAAAAAAGGTTGTTTGCTTGATAATTTTTTTATTGTTACAGGTTGGGCACCCAAAGCTCAGGGGATTTACGTGATATCTGTAAGATACACAATAAATGAATGCCCGCCAAAGTAGGATGAGGACTGGAGTTCTCCAACCCTACCTACATTTACTTCTTTCTCTTTCTCTCCTTCTCCCTCTCCCTCTTTTCCCCTCCATGTATATGTGTGTGTGTGTATGCATATGTATATGTATGTATATCCTGATAACAATTTAATTCCTGCCATGACCAAGCTGGGATGCATGTAGGATAAATAATTTTACTGTTCAGGGAGAATCAGGAAAAGAAGGACTGAGTTACTGAGAGTGCAGTTTTATTCTATGACTTTTGCCAATTTGAAGAAGCAACTAATTCATAAACTATATGGTAAGCACATTTAACTGTTCTAGGATTTTTCTCATGCTTCATGAAAACAGAGATCATAACTGGGAAACCAACTGTAAAATTAAAAGAACTAGATGTTGCCAATAAAGACCATCATTTCGGGAAAATAAATTTGTTTCTTGGAAGCTGTTCTTGAATGTATGCTTGAGGTGCCCACAAGAAAACTAATTCAACCGAGAAACAAATTGATCTTGCTTCACTGGTTTATATGAACAGAGTAAAATACACACCAACAAGTTATATCACTTAATAACTCCTTGTTTCCTATAACAAATCAATGGCAAGATCACCTTGAATTACCATATTTTGAAAACATATGTACAAAATACTTAGAACTTTACTTCATGCAGTAAATTATGGGTTTCATTAGGAACATCTTCCAAGCTAACGGAATCAAAGTAATCACTGTTTGTGTAGTACCTTAATCCATCGTATTTGGGAATTTTATTTCTTAAGGTTTTTAATTTTTGTTAATATATTGGTAACGTCAGTGTGGAGATTTGTCACACAATTTGATATTGCAGTTGTTGTCTGGAAATGTGTCGTTTTGTTCTGTAAAGGCATTTTATTGGATCTTACAAAGGAAAAAGGAGCTCATCTTTACAAAGCAATTCTCTCAGGCCTTGAATTCTTCCTTATTGTGATTTTAAGAGTTGCTTGTAACTTTTTTATTAAAATTGTGGGAAGTGGGAATTTGCAAGTTGTATTCTTCATTTCCCAATTTGCAAAAGCTAGTGTTCAGTACATTTTTGTCACCTAATTTGGGGCTGTCATAGGAAACAATGGAATAAAGCTTGAAAATCTTCCTGTTAAGGGTTTCTCTAGACTTCTTTTTCTTTTGTACTCTAGGGGAGCAGAGCAAATCTTCTTAACCATGGCCACACAGAAATGGTCCTCCTGAAAGGGGGATGCTATTTCCAAACACTGAATGGAATGGAAGGAGGCACACACATTATTCCTTAACATTTTACCCCTATTAATATATCACAATACATGGGAAATCTATGTACTATGCTAACAAATAAATACATTTCGAGCATCATTACTCTAGACTCCACTATTGAGAAATCACAATGATTAAGAAAGATACACTTTTAAAGTTCCAGTGGCAAAAGGTTTAATGAGCAAATTAGTAATAAAAATCCAATCTAAGAGGTATGTTTAAATGTCAGGACACTGACAATTTATAAGCTCTCCAAAGCAACCATTTTATTACTCAAAAAACAAATCTTAAATTTTCCTTCGTTTCCTAAATGAAAGTTATTTGAAAAAAAAATACTTAAGCTATTTTGCTACTCCTAATTTCTTTTCATTTAAGAAATATATTTTGAATTTATATTTATTACAAATTCAAATTTTATAAATTCAAACTGGAATTTATACATTTGGTTTGATCATACTTCCTTAGAGTTATAGCTTCATCTTCTAATTGTGTTAAATAAATCTCACTAAAGATGGTTCTTTTTATGTCAAAAATGTTTTAAAATATCAAAACTATGAATCTGCTATAAGCATAAAATTGTTGAAACCAGAAGAAACCCTAAAGTTCATTTGTCAAGAAGTTTTTGCTATTTTACTACAAAGTGACAAACATGTCCTTTATACTCTAGAGACCCTTTATTTGAAATAGTTCCTATATTCCATATTTATTATAAAGAAGTATCTATGTAACTTACTAATATTCAAATAATGATTTCATTATGTATAAATAATATTAATATATTAAGAACAATGATGGTATATAATATTTTTATTAGCTTGTGCCGTCTCATTGCAGTATTTATTTATTTCTGTTTACCTATGAAATGCTGAAAATAGCTCATTGGTTCCCAAAGGTCTTTACAGAGTCTGAATGCAAAACCACTGATCTTCCCTAAATTCACTTACAAATTTAAAAATTCAGAATTAAAAGAATTAGGAAAATATGCAATTTAAGTAATATATTCTGTAACCAAAGTTGTGAAGGGCTTTCCTAACATATCACTATTATTATCTTGGGTATGTAGTCCTCTCACTTAGCTTCTAGGGCCTCTTGAATCTTTCTTTCCTTACATACCATTCCTTCAGCAAAGATGAAGGGGCTTAATAAGGACGACTCTGCTTCAAGTTTAATTTTGAGACCCGGGGCTGTGCCTTGTTTGGAAATCCAGGGATAGGTAATTTTGAATAGGTTAGGTCTAGACTTTGGGGGCACTTATTTCTTTGCCACTGAAAGACTGAGTATATAAACAATCATCAGACCATATGTAAAAATTAAATTCTTACCCATAACCTGCAGCAACTAGTCGCCCAGGAAACTAACCTATTGGCTACAGCAACCAGGCTCAGAAACCAGACTGCTACCTATTTATAAGTTGAACTTGTGGGAAGTCAGACCTGTAACTACAGTAACAATCCAGGAAATTAAAAAAAAAGAACTCCTATCATAGTTGGCCCAGAGTGGCCAGGACTTGATTGATAACTGAAAGCTTTTCTAATTTTTGTCCCCACTTTCAATTGAGGACCAGTCAGAGAAAGCAAATATACACCTCCAACCAATCATAAAGGATGTCCCACTTCTAGTTAGCCCACCTGCAGCTTCTGCATGCCAATAGCCTCCCATCAGGGCACTACCTGAAGCCATTGCTTTGTTCTACTGTAAAGTTTTCCCATTTACCTGCCTTTTCGAGTCTTTGCCAAACACAAGTGGTGGTGACTCACTCCCTGCCTATCCCTCTAAGTAAGTAGATTTTGCTTGCTGTCATTTGTTTGTGTCCACACTGATTCACAATGTAGTTAGATTCAGATTAGTTTAGGCTCAATAAGAAAGATAACATATTTTTTATTTTAAATATTTTTTTTAGATTTATTTATTTGAGAGAGAGTACAAACGTGAGCTGGAAAGGAGAGGGGCAGAAAGAGAAGGGAGAGAGAAAATACTAAGCAGGCTCCACCCCAGGGACACATCCTAATGTGGGGCTCAATCTCCATAACCCTGAGATGGTGACCTGAGAGATAACATGTGTTTTAGATATGAAAGCAATAATTTCTTTTTTGGTTAAAATTAGGGAAGGCTTAATGAAAGAGTTTACATTTGATTTGGAATAAACCAGTAAGTTTAGGCTGGAAGCCAAATAACATTTTTGTCGTTGTTGTTGTAGTTACTGTTGCTGCTACTTTTCTATTGTTGTCAAATTAATGTCACTTAAAATCTCATTATTCTAGGTTTGTAATTGATCAATATTTAGATTGGTCCAATCCTAAATTGTTTTCTGATTTTAAAATTGGCTCACATTTTGCATATCTTTCTATTACCTCCTTTGAAGTGGTTCTTGTGTTGCAAGGCCTTTTTTGGGTGTGGGGGCAGAGATATAGGGGTGATGAATACCCCTATTGGAACTAATTTTTCAAGTGTCCATGAGTTCTCATAACATGAGGACTATTTTAGGCTTTTATTTTCTTTGCCCCACTGCATTGTCCATCTGTCAAAGTTCATCAAAGCCAAGAGCTCAGACTGCTGCAATGAATTTGAAAAAGCAAGCCCAAGAAAACTGACCTGGAGAGAATGATAAAACATTCAAACCTGTTCTTTTAAAAATCAACGTTCAGCATATAGTCATATATACATAAACCTTAAGTAACTTTTTTTTTTTTGGTTGTTGAGCAGTAGGAATTTCAATTTCAGTTTTAACTAATTTCAATTAGTAAAAGTCAAAGCACATTCTCAAGGGCTTCTGATTTCAGCTCTCAGCCAGAAAAAGCTGTGAATAACACCATTCCCACCTTTGCAACAAAGAAAAAGCTAGACAAACAGCAAATTAGTGACTTTTACTGAAATCTTCATAGAACTGAAGTTGTAGGGCAAGCAGCTAAACATAAAATAGAGAGAAAAGCAGGCACTAAAGGAACAGGAACACTTGAGTACATGTTTACCTGGGTCAGATATCATTTAACAATAGGCCTATAAATTAATTTAAATAGAAATTTTGAAAGAATAGCTAAAAGTTCAGTGGAACCTATTGTGAGAGGATTGAAGTACTGAAGGCCACAGATATAGAGGGATCCACACACTCTCGCCGGGTTTTTCTCTGAAAACACTACCAGGTACCCATAGAAAAGACTTCAGAGAATCTTGAAAAAGCTCCCTCATGATGCCAGTAGTGAAAAGGAAGAGCAACTACTGCCAAAACTCTGTCAAGACCCATCCTACCTCTCTCCCTTAAGGAGTAAAAACATTCATCTGGAAAGGGAATGGCATCAAAGTTTCCTACCAGAGCACACTGGTGGAAGTTTATAGCAGTTTGAGGAAGAGGAATGTAGGCTAAGCATGAAAATCTTTTTACACTATTTCCTCTATCCTCCCTAAGGAACAAAAACCCTAATCCGCATGGAGAAAGTATCAAAATGTGTACTCTGAAAGCGTTAGTTGGGACCCAATGGAAGTGAAGTGATGGGAATGAAGGGCAGAATGATTGCTATGTTCATCATTGTATCTGGAACAGGGGCAGGAACATTTGTAAAAGCTGCATCCCCAAGAACAGGTTTACAATATCTGTCCAAGATGAAAAATTATGCCCCCTCCTATATCCTCTATAATCCTGCTAACAAGCATTAGTTTAAAAATAACAGGCAGCCCAGGTGGCTCAGCAGTCTAGTGCTGCCTTCAGTCCAGGGTGTAATCCTGGAGACCTGGGATCCAGTCCCACGTCAGGCTCCCTGCAGGGAGCCTGCTTCTCCCTCTGCCTGTGTCTTTGCCTCTCTCTGTGTCTCTCATGAATGAATAAATAAAATCTTAAAAAAAAATAATAGTGTAATATAGCTGGAAAAATGGAAAATGCAGACTCCCACCAGCACTGCAAAGGGAGGGAAACAAAAACAAAGTATCACTGGAGAAATTTGAAGACTTTGGTACACTGAGAGTACCCATAGCAACAAAAATTTCAAATGCAAAAAAAAAAAAGGGGGGGATCCCTGGGTGGCTCAGTGGTTTAGCGCCTGCCTTCTGCCTAGGGCGTGATTCTGGAGTCCGGGAATTGAGTCCTGCATCAGGCTCCCTGAGTGGATCCTGCTCCTCCTTCTACCTGTGTCTCTGCCTCTTTCTCTCTGTGTCTCTCATGAATAAATAAAACCGTAAAAAAAATTTCAAATGCAGCCTGAATCCTAACTAGTTTAACATAACCCCCCACAGATGGAAAGATATGCTCTACTGCAAGAATAAAACTATTATTTTAGTATTTATTATCCTATACAATGTGCCCAACTTTGGACAGAAATTTATGAAGCATATAAAAAGACAAAAACAAAGCAAAAACAAAAAAACAACCCATACCTGAAAAGACAGACTAAATGTCCGAATAAGACTCAGATATGACAAGATGCTGGTACTACCATCCAGGGAACTTAAAACAATAAGTTAATTATTATTAAGTTATAGATTCTCAAGGAAAAGGTAGGTAACATGTGAGATCAAATAGGTAATTTCAACAGGGAGATAAAACCCAAGAAAACATCAAATATAAATCTTAGGAAACAAAATTCACAGTAATATAAATAGCTATGCTACTTAAAGTTGCTGGCCTAAGCAAATTTAGTAAAGAGTAGATTCTATAAGAGTAAAGGCAAAAGAAACTATTCATAACCATAATATTCTAGTTATTTTTTTCTTTCAGAGGTATAAGTTAGCAGTTCTAAAATTACATCTATACTAGAATGGAATAATTAAATGGATGACAGAAGACAGAATTGAGTTTTCTTATTTTTAGAATGGAAAGTTATAGATAAGCAAGTATTTGAGGCTAAAATGACTCATCTAGTAATGGATTAGAGTTATAGACATCAATGTGAACTGTTTCACTTACTAGAGCGACAGATGGATACATATACAAATATTTATAGATGTATGTATATTTGCATATATATTTCCTTACTATGTAAGCTAAGAGGGCCTCGGATCAAAACACTCCAGTAACAGTGTGTATACCTAGCATCCAGACCTTGGTTTCCAGTACCATTCTTCAGTGAAAGGAACTGAAACTCCTTGAGCAAATGGCTAATTGGAGGAATTGGGTAGGAACTATGCAAGATGAGCCAGGAGCATCTTATAGTGCCAAAAACAAACAAAAAAGTAAGGATATATCAAAAGGGCAGTTGAAAAATCTCCCCATAGCCAAAGCTGGAACAATCTATCTACTTTCTACAAAAAGTCACTTTAAATACAAAGAAGGAGATGATCTAAAAGAAAAAGGAGGAAGAAAGATATATCGTGGAAGCAATAATTGAAAGATAATACGACAAGTGTGGTTTCCAGTTCTGTGTAAAGAGTGTGGAAATCACTATCCTAAAAACAAAGAAAAAGCTGAACATACTGAAAAATTGACAACTTTTCTTGAATCTTTAAGAGGAAGGACACAGGGAAAACCTTGCCTCAAGATGAAGAGACTTAAAGGTGAATACAGGAATCATAGCTTCCTAGAGCAGATTCAGAAGTGGAAATGACCACAGGAACCAGTTCAGGTAGGGAAATCTTAACTATAATTGAATAATTGCTGGAGGCTTAGCATGGACAAGTCTAAGAATTAAAAACTCCAGGGGGATTCAGTTATAGGAGGGCCCCCACAATCTTGTGAGATTTACCTCCAGGAGCTTGACCACATTCCTATAGTAAACGTTGAGGGTGGGGGATGTCCTCATTGCTCCAGCAGGGGAAGGGGAAAAGGAATCATTATGAAATATGCTAGAACACTCTGTTCCTTAATAACATCTACACTCAGGGAAAAGTAGTTAGCCAGAAACTAAGCTCCTAAGACATTATCAGGTCCTAACTGTCCTGGGGGAAGGGAAATAGCTATCTCTGGCCAGCAATAGCTTGCCATATAGGAAAATGGAAATACCCAACTCCAGTCCACTCTAGCCTTTTTGTCTCACCTAAGGGGAGAGAAAACTGAGAACATTTGTAAAGTTCATAGTCCAGAAGCCTAGGCTCACTGAAAGCTTGAGACCTAATTATAGAATTACAGAATGCTTCCCTTCCTCCCACACTTCACCAATACATTACTAAAGGCCTATTTACAGTAGCTTCTTCCTTTTGTTTTTAAACCTGGTACATCATGTTCAGCTGTCAAGAAAAAAAATTATGAGACATACCAAAAACAAAAACAAAACAAAACAAAAGCAAATGAAAACACCACAATTTGAGGAGACAGAACAAGAATTAGGACCAAACATGGCAGAGATGTTGGAATTATCAAACTGGGAATTTAGAACAATTATGATTAGTATGCTTAGAGTTCTAATGGATAAAGTTAACAACATACAAGACCTAATGGGCAAGCAGAGATGGAAATCCAAAGAAAGAATACAAAAGAAATGCTTGGAATAAAAACACTAACAGAAATGAAGAATGACTTTAATTGGCTTGTTAACAAATTAGACACAGTTGAGTAAAGAATCTCTGAGCTAGAAGATACATAGAGTTCTCAAAAACTAAAAAACAAAGAGGGAAAAGACTGAAAAAAGCAGAAGAGAATATCCAACAACTGTGGGATAAGTACAGAAGGTATAATATATATGTAATGGGAATACCAGAAGGAAAAGAAAGAGAAAAAGAAAAAGAAGAAATATTTGAAATGACAATGACTGAAAGTTTCCCCAAATTAAAGTCGGTCACCAAACCACAGATCTAAGAACTTCATAGAACACCAAGCAGGATGAATGCCAAAAACAAAATAAAACAAAACCAAAACCAAAATCTATACCTAGGAATATCACTGTCAAGCTACAGAGATGAAGAACATCAGAGGTAAAGAAAAAAAATTCTGAAAGAAGCTAGAAGGAAGCAATCCCTTGACTTATTGAGGAAAAAAAATAAGAATTACATCCAGCTTCCTTGAAAACATGCAAGCAAAAAGAGGATGGAGTGAAGTATTTAAAGTGTTGAGAGAAAAAGTCCATCAACCTAGAATTCATGTAAAATTACCCTTCAAAAAGAAAGGAGTAAAAGACTCTCAGACAGCCAATATTGAGAATATTGAGGCTTTTTTTTTTTTTTACCAGTAAACCTGTATTACAAGAAATGTGTAAAAATGTTCTTTAGAAAGAAGAAAAATAATATAGGTCAGAAATTCAGATCTACAGAAAGGAAGGAAGAGCATCAAAGAAAGAATAATGGAGGTAAAAAATTTTAAAAGCATTTATTTTTCTTATTCCCAAAACAAAAACAAGAGTGTCGGAGTATTTATTTTGACAAAGTAGACTTCAGAATAAGATGAATATTAGTAGAGATAGAGAAGGACTTACATAATTATAATTACAATGGTATATATTCTTCAAGAAGGTATGTAGCAAATCTAAATGTCTATGAATCAAACAACAGAATCCAAAAGTATGTATGGCAAAGCCATTGTTGCCTTATTGATTTTCTGTATGAATGATCTATTCATTGATATAAATGGGATGTTAAAGTCTCCCACTAATATTGAATTACTGTCAATTTCTCCATTTATGTCTGATTATATTTATTTTATATATTTAGGTGTCTATGTTGAGTGCATAGGTATTTATAATTGTATTTACTCTTGTTGGATTGATCATTTTATCATTCTGTAATGCAGTTTTGTCTCTTATTAGAATCTTTGTTTTAAATAATTTTTTGTCTGCTATAAGAATAGCTAACCCAAGTTTTTTTTTTTTTTTTTTCTGGAGTTTGCATGAAATATCATCTTCCCATCCCTTCACTTTCTTTGGGTCTGAAGAGAGTCTCTAGCAGGCAACATACAGATGGGTCTTATTTTTTTTTGTTTTTGTTTTATTTTTTATGTATCCAGTCACCCTGTGTCTTTTGATTGGCACATTTAAAGTAATTATTGATAAGTATGTATTTATTGCCATAATTGTTATTTGGTTTATGGTGTATGTATGGTCCTTTTCTGTTCTTTCTTCTTCTTTTGCTTTCTTGTATTTCAATGTCTTTCTTTAGTATTATGCTTGGACTCACTTCTTCTATTTTTTTGTGTATGTATTATAGATTTTAGGTTTGTGGTTATTATGAGGCTCATATATAACATTCAATGTATATAGCAGCCTGTTTCAAAAATAGAAATATCACATAATCCAGTAATTTCACTTCTGAGTATTACCTGAAGAAAATGAAAACACTGATTTGAAAAAAAATATAAATATGTACCCTTATGTTTATTGCAACATTATTTATAATAACCCAGATATAGAAGTAATATAGCCTAAGTGCCCATTAATAGACAAATGGAGTATATATATAACATATATACATATATATGCATATATGTATACATATACATATATTATACTTATATAATATACATATATATTATATATACAATGGAATATTATTCAGCCATGAAAACGGGTGAAATCTTGCCATTTACAATTACATGGAAAGACCTCGAGGATATTATGCTAAGTAACGTAAGTCAGACAGAAAAAGGCAAATAACATATGATTTCACTTTTATGTGGAATCTAAAAGGCAAAACATGCCAGAGAGGAAGAGAGTGGGGAAATGGATGAAATAGGAAAAGGGAAGTAAGAGGTACAAATTTCCAATTATAAAATAAATAACTCATGGAGCAAAAAATATAGCATGGAAAATATAGTCAATAATATATCAATAATTTTGTATGGTGACAAAAGGTAACTACACTTATCATGGTGAGCATTTTGTAATGTATATAAATGTTGAACAACTATGCTGTAATTAATATGATATTCAACATCAACTAATATAATATTGCATTTCAAATATACCTCAATTAAAAAAAAAGTTCATGAGGCAAAACCAGGTAGATATGAAAAAAGAAATAAACGAAATTCAAGTTTTAGATAAAGCCTTACTATTACTTTCTCCATAATTGATAGAACAATTAAGCAGAAAAATTAGAAAAGATATATATTACCCAAAAATACTATTAGCCAACTTGACCTTGTGGGTACTTATAAAACTCTCAAGCAAAAACAACTGAATATACATTCTTTTCAATATATATTGGAACATGGAGCATCTGCTAAGATAAACTTCAGAAATTTTTAAAAACAAATAATGCAAAGTATCTTCTCAGATCATAGCACACTTAAATTAGAAATCAGAAACAGAAATACATCTATAAAAATCTCCAAATATTTGTAAATTAAATAACACAGTACTAAATGACTGTGACATGAAGAGGAAATACCAAGAGGAAAAATTAATCTTTTGAATTAAATAAAAACTAAAATACAAGACATCAAAATTCATTTAATAGGAAACGTATGGCCTTAAGTGCATATGTTAGAAAAGAAGAAAGTTCTAAAATCAGTAACCTAAGCTACTACATTAAGACACTAAAGAAAGAATAGTAAATTAAACCTAAAGCAAGCAGAAAGAATGATATACTAGATAAAAATAGAAATAACTGAAATTGTAAATGGAAACACAATAGGAATAACTGAAAAAGACAAAAGCCTTTCATTTGAAAAGAACAGTAAAAATGATTAATATTTAGCCAGTATGATCAAGAAAAAAAAATAGAGAAGACACATATTACCAATATTAGGAATGAAAACAGAAGCATCAGTTCTGATCCTACAGACATTAAAGAATAGAAAGAGAATACTATGAACAATTCTATAGTCATAAATTTAATAATCTAGATGGAATAGACAACTTCATTAAAAGTTACAACTATCCAAACTCACTCAAAAAGAAAAAATATTACTTAAATGCCTCTATCTTTTAAAGAAATTGAGTTTGTACTTAACCCCTTGCCCCCACCTTCCCCAAAATACACCTTAGAACCAAAAGATTTAACTGATGAAATGCAATGGAGGTGAGTTCTCTTCCAAGGACCCAACTAAAAGAACATCATGAAGGGGCCATGGGTAGCATTATGCTGTACATTATAGACAAAATGTGGCAGCGCTTGCTCTGTGGCCTGATTATACTTTCAGTTACCCCAGGGCTAAGTATTTCTCAAGTGCTGAGTATAGGGAGATTTGGAATCTCAAACCTATCTTCTGCAATAGCATTTCTCAGGAATTGTCTAAAGAGAAAGTGACATTGCCAGGATAATTTTGAAGAACATTTTATTTAGCTACAATTCTGCTGTCATTTTCTATATGTTTGGTATTTCTGTCCCTTTTTGATTAATAGAGACATTCTTATAAATAAAAGATCTTGGTCTCTTGAAACTAACTGTCTTGCTCTCTTATTTCTCCTGTGAAGTCATAATCCCCCATTTGTGACATCACAGTCTTTCCATTGCAATCAACAGTGATGTTTCAAGCTGGGGATTAAATGCTTCAAAAGAGGAAGACTTTACAAGAGCAGAGGGACTCTCAAGGAATAAAGATCCAATTAGCATGTAAATGCCCTTTTTAATTACAAAAAAAAAAAAAAGTAAGGGAAACAAGGGATGAGTAGATAGTCCCAGTGATCAGAATGGTTTTCTTTGAAATAATGAGTCTGGCCTTCCTTTTCACTCTCCTCTTCTACCATGTCCATGCCTGCATTCCTCTCCCCTTGAGTGAATGAGTATTTAATGTTAAGGAAACATTAAAGGAGGAGAAAGACCGTGGACTATAAATATGGGTATTGTTCCTCTGGCAGTAGTTCCTAGGCCTATTAATTTGACCAGGATTGAGGCAAAATTAAAAGAATGGGCTGCTACAATAATCAGCTGTGGTCCTAAATATACAAGATTTGGCCTTGTGCTCCCACTCTGATATCACTTTGTACCAACCTTCATCTTAGCTTCCATCATGTTTTGTTAGTCGTCTTTCAGTTTCTTAAAATCTCAAAGCTCTTTTCCACTTCAGAACTTCGCTATATGCTATTTCTTTGTCCAGGAACACTCTTCCTCCACAATCTTTGCAGACTTTGTCCTATTGATCATCCAAGTCTAGCATTAATGCTACTTCCCCTGAGAGGCCTATATTGACCCCTTCTGGTTTCTGTCTACATTAGAACTTTGCTATTTGATCTCACTGAAACTTCCCTAGTATCATAATTCTATCATATGCTTATGTGATAAGCATAATGTTAATGTTTTTGTGTATTGTTTCTCTTCTCCATTAAGCACTGTGCATCATGAATGCAAGTAACACATCTGTTCTAGTCACTGCTGCATTTTAGTACTTAGGAAAAAGCCTGCTAGACACACATAGATATAATAAATTCAGAAAGAAACTAAGGACATATAGCCATTTGGGGGGATTCTGAAGAAGAATCACTACTTTGAATAGAAGATTAAATGGCTTCTAAATTCATATCAAGGTATACGTCTTTATAATTTTTAAAATTAATTCTCTTGGTTGTCCATATAACATGCCCTCTACTCTCTGGAGTTCAATGACAAAAATGAATATAGACACAAAACTTAATCAAGGGATGAGATCTTATTTGGGGGATTCATCATTTATAAATATTTCGGGGGAACCTATATGTATAAGTAGGTTGACCAAATAATTTATCAACTAATAAGAACCCTTTTATGTGTGATAGAGGTGCTAGTTATAATTATTCTAGGACCATGGTCATAAAACAGAATAAAACAGAATTATCTTAGGCTAATTGGGACAGATGGTCACCTTATGTATCAGATATTGTAGTAGATCTTGGATAACACGCATATAAAGGAAATATTTCTTACCCCTGAATTTCACATAGTATATTAGAAAGGTAGTATGTATAAACTCATAACTACAAAGTGATTTTATTTGTCTCAAGATAATTATAGATACAGGGCTATAGATATAGAGTAAATATTTATAAAGAGATCAATGGCTGTTTCCAAAGAATGCAAAAATATGTTAATCATTAATAATTCTTCAAATGACTCCACTATAAATTGGGGTGGGTATTATGCTGAGTGAAGTAAGTCAATTGGAGAAGGACAAACAGTGTATGTTCTCATTCATTTGGGGAATATAAATAATAGTGAAAGGGAATATAAGGGGAGGGAGAAGAAATGTGTGGGAAATATCAGAAAGGGAGACAGAACATAAAGACTCCTAACTCTGGGAAACGAACTAGGGGTGGTGGAAGGGGAGGAGGGTGGGGGGTGGGGGTGAGTGGGTGACGGGCACTGAGGGGGACACTTGACAGGATGAGCACTGGGGGTTATTCTGTATGTTGGTAAATTAAACACCAATAAAAAATTAATTTATTAAAAAAATAAAATAAAATATGGGTTTGTGAAAAAAAAAGAACAACTAAAAATAAAAAAAAATAAGTAAATAAAATAAATTGGGGTGGGGTGTCATTTGATACAAAAAACATTAGACTCTTCTATACAAATGCCCTAAACTGGCAATGTATGTCTATAAGATCCACCTCCAGTATAAAGAGAGATGGGATTTAATTAAGTACTTTCATATATTTAATGCTTGTCTGTCAAATAAGATACCCTATATGAAAAGACTTTCTTTTTCTCTCACCCTTATGAATGATCAATAATTTTTAGGATCCCTGCACATTGTAAGTCACATTATATTGATGAATTGGTTGTTTAACTGGTGCTAGGCACAAAAGATTGCTTTGTCATGCTCTAGTAATTAGAATGAAGGCAGCAAAATGATATATCCTTTCTCCTTGTTTTCTGTAAAATCCGATATCATGGAACTTAAAATTCTAACCATGAGGTTAATGCTAAAAAACATTGGTCCATTATTGGAAACATCTATGGTATTAAACAGCTCAAAAATTGCCCAAATTTGGTCTGAAATTAGTCTATTAAATTCTATCCAAAGATATCATTTTCCAGAATTTTAAACTTAAAAGAAACTAAGTCAAGCTAGACCCAAAATGATTACTGATGAGGAAACTGGTTCAGAAAGAAGAAATAATTTCTGTCACATATTCAGCAGTAGAACTGTAACAGAACACCAGATACCATTAGCTCTTAGTTAAGAATATCTTTTATGCTGCTCTCATGAGTGAGTGCCCTCATCATAACAACATACATGACTTATTGCTTCTAATTTAGTATCTATAGTTTCCAGCAGCTCTAGAGGTAAGAAAATATATTTCTGGTACCAATGTCTGTTGGAAAAGGAAGTCTGTATTCCCCCCCAACCCAACTCATCATATCTATGCATGTAGAAATCTTTAAAATTTATAAGGATCAAGTACTTTTTTAAAAGTCCAAAAATGTCACTGATCTTCAAATCTTATTATCTATGAACCAAAGGGATAAGAAATCAAAACCCTAAAGCAAAGCAGTGAAAGCTTAACTGCTCTAGAATATACATCCTATTGTATTTTCAATTTGCCTCTAAGAAATTCAGGCAATCTCAAGTATTCAGGGAATTAGGAAATGGCATTCTCTTTAAAGAAGGATGAAGAAGTCCTTAGCTTAATTATTTCTTTACTTTCTAACATGGTCCCATTAGGAATGGAGTTTGGGGATTTGGTCAACAATCCTCCAGAAGAAAATTTTTCACTTCCCCCCAAGGATCATCATTATCATTATCATTATCAACAACAAATAGAATAATAATTATCAAGATTAATAGAGAGCTTACTATATGTCAAACAGTGCTTTAGGTTGGTATGAATAAATATAAAATTTAATCTTCATAAATATTCTATGAAATAGGTAATATTATTCTCCTTTTGCATATAAGGAAATTATGACTAAAGACACATTTCTAGTTGCTGAGGACACAAAGAAGTAGGTGTGAGTCAGGCTCCTCTGTCATGCCTAGGCTGCATGTATTATTCATTGACTTTGTAGATGGATGACTTAAGTGATAGAGCTGTTAGGTGTTACTCAGTTCCAAAGAACAAGAGATTATATTTGCAAGGGCAGTCAGGGAAGGCTGCAGGGATGGAGATGTCCTTAGTTTGTTCATGAAACTAGGTAAATGTTATTGAGATATATGAGGGAGTTCCAAAAAGGAAGTAAATTGTATCAAAATATGTTAGAAGCATTGTGATATTGGTGGCTGGGGTAGGGATGAGTTGACTAGATTTATAGGATGGAAGACTTATATGAAGCAAAAATGATGATAGCAATAATGTAAAAATACATGTCAGTAATCAGGACAGCTGAGTGCTTATTAAAAATATTCTACTAACTGGGGCACCTAGGTGGCTCAGTCAGTTAAATGTCAGACTCTGGTTTCCGCTCAGGTCATGATCTCAGGGCTCTGAGATCCAGCCTTGCCTCCAGCCCACACTCAGTGGAGAGTGGTAGGAAGGTTCTCACCCTCTGCCTCTCCCCCACTTAAACTCACTTTCTCTTTCTCTGTCTCACTCTCTCTCTCTCTTAAATAAATAAATTAATTTAAAAATTAACCAACTGTGTGACCAGGTAGCTTTCTTATCTGTAAATAAAATTAGTTAGACCTCTTGGGCACCTGGGTGGCTCAGTTAGTTAAGTGTCTGTCTTTGTTTGGCTAAAGTCATGATCCCTGGGTTTTGGGACTGAGTCCTTCCTACACTGAGCTCCCTGCCCAGAGGAGAGTCTACTTTTCCCTCTCCTTCTCCCCTCCCCGCCCTGCTCATTTTCTCATTCTCTCTCTCTCTCTCTCATGTTTTCTCTGAAATAAGTAAATACAATCCTTTAAAAATTTTAATTAAATGACTTTTTAAATTCTTCAAGTTTTAACTAATTCTAAAGAAAAAATATTTTAATTCTCAATTTAATGTAGAATTGAGGTCCTGTAGAAATTAAGTGACTTATCAAGTGTACCTACGACGCAAAAACGAGCAGTGGATCTAGATCTAAAACTCAGGTCTTCAGACATCTAGCTCTCAAGTGGGGAATATCAAAACAGAGAGCTTGGAGACATTATTTACTACATTCATTATTCTAAAAGATTGTATGACTAAACATTTAAATAGGTTCAATAAAGACTAGTTACACTTAATAGTTCCATATAAAACCACACATTTAAAAGGGGTTTTTGGCTTATTTTTGTTTTTAAGTAAGTATAACATATCAATAGCTAGTTTTTAATGTTTGTCTTCCCCAACCCCAGATTTTTTTTTCTTTCTTTAAGACAGAATTTGAGACTAGCTAGACCATTGCAATAACCCAAGCTCAGAATTTGTTATTATTTATCTAAAATGGCATCTTTCTTTCTTGCTGTTTCTTCCATACTATGTGAAAGAAGAATCATATTGCTCAAAGCTGATGTGGCTTGGGCTGTGTTGAAAAAAGAAATTGAAAGAAAGGGGGAAAAAAACAAAACAAAACAAAACAAAAAAACCAAAACAACACTGATCCTGCAGTTGTTCACAGTGAGGTTCACCCATCAGAGCTGAAAATAACCTATATTTTATTTCCCTTATTTTTAGAAAACTGCCATGGACACAGGGGTGGCCGAGTGGCCAGCTGTGCCCTGAAATGCCTGAAGCCATTGCAATCAGTGCTCCACTGTCTGAGGCTTCCAAAATGAAACACTTTGAACACTCATTCAAAGGTGTGAAAGCATGAAATTGGCACAATGGCCAGCTACCACAGCACTTCTCATTTTTTTGCACTGCCTTCTGCTTCCCTTGTCTGCTCTTTCCACTCTCTGTCCCTTGATTCTGACAGTTCTTCAAATGTCTGCTTAAAGAGCTGTGGCAGCCTGGGAGAGAGAACTGGAACATGTTCTTAGGGAGTCTCTATCTTGAAGTGAAGAAAGCTGAGGGAAAAAACAACTGCATGCAAAAATCATGAAAAAGTTGGCTTAGACAACAGACAAGACATATCTGACAAAGATGATTCATACATGTAGATGGATTAGTGGGCAGATCAGTTACTGGTTAAAATCAAAGTATCTCAGCTTTAAATCTACTTTCTTAGATGTTCTCTATACCATTTCAATCCTATCAGTCATTCCCTATCACTCAACTTGATTCAATTAGGACATTCTGCTTAGGACTTTGGGATGACATATCTCACTGAATCTTTGCATATGCAGAAGAATCTAGGCCAGTCACTGCCACATTGATGTTTCAGTATTTTTACCTGGATGTATTGTTGCATGAAATTAAGGCATAGCAAGTTTATATATTACTCAGCAGCTATTTTCAAAAAAGTTGCCCAAAATGAGCCTGTACACTACCCACTCTTCCCACGTGATCAGAGGAAATTTACCCTATCTCTGTGTCATTCTGCCATGATTATACTCTTGTCTTCTTTTCTGCACTTCCCTCTGTCGCTAGTTCATATTCCCCTGTGCCTTTTCCCTTTGTGCGAAGATATGGTATTTTGTATACTCCTATGAGTTTTTTATTCCATGAAATTCTTTTTCTCCTCATACTTTCCCCATCCTTCTTACAGTTCTTGTAGTGTCCAAGATCATGTATGTTTTCTGCCTCAGGGATGGGAAGTCACAGCAGAATAGTGGAGGACAAAAGGTCAATCCTCAGCTTTTTAGTTTAAAAGGAAGATTTTCAGAATTCAAAGTGGAAATAAGAGGTTTTGGGATCTTAAGACTCAGTCTACACCATAAACATTAGATGTAGGAAGAATGACTGGAGGTAAGAGCCAGTGTTTTTGTTCTAGACTTTATAAATAATAAATGGACTGAGGTAAAAAGATGAGCATCAGAGGGCAAATAAGAATTAAATGTTGGTGATTGTCCCCAAGAAGGGGCAACATTTCTATCAGACTAAAACTACTAATTATAATGCCAAATACATGGAACACAAATACATATTATTTGTAATAGAAATGGATCCTTCCACTGTCAAAGATCATTCATGACCTATCTCTTGTACTCTCTTCTTTTTCAACCTTATACTTCTTCTAAGATAGATACTTCATCCCTCCTTGGATGATAGTTGTTTATGTATTTATTCTCTGTGTTTGATTATAAATCAGTTGAGAGAAAAGACTGTTTTATTCATCTTTGTACAACCTGTGATTATTTACCATAGCAGTCTCTTAGTCAATCACAGCCAAATAAAATAAAATGAATTTTTATTTACTAGGCTGACCATTCCATAGAGTCAGACATGGGGCTGGCCTTCCTGTATGTCAGCCTTGTTTGTGTGTATGTGTGTGTGTGTGTATATGTGTCTGTGTGTGTTTATGTCATATATATATATATATATATATATATATATATATATCTGTGTGGATGTATTTATATGCAGAAGAAATAGGACCAAGAGAAAAACATTAATTTATTTAATAATGTATCATTTAGGATGCTTGAGGATGCAGGAAGCAGAAAATATGCTTTAAATTATCATTTAAAAGTAAAGAAAATTAAGTTTCTCAATAACAGTTAAGTATTCGGCTCCATTAATAGGTTAATTCAGTGGCTCCATGTTGGCATATGATTCAGGTTGCTTCTGTCTTTTACATGTTTCTTTTTTTACATGCTTCTTTCTGTATGTTGTTTTTTTTCTTTGCCCAGTGTCCTTCATTGTCCCACATGGTTATCTCAGTCCCAGGTGTCATACACAGGAATACAACATGTAAGAAAAGAGAAACTATCTTTCATGTCCCTTTGTAGGAGTAAAAGAACCTTTCAAAAAAGTCCCCCTCCACACCTCCCCTCACTTCTTCATTGGCCAGAGGCAGATGCTAAATTAGTCTCTGGCAAAGTCAGTGGAACTACTACAAGCTCCTTAAATTATCAGGATTCTTCTGAGTACAGTGAGGAGGATTGGACATAGAGTCCTTTAGAGAAGAAAAGTGTAATGGCAAGTGTCTGACAGGAGCGATAATACTAATAACAATAATACTGAGAATAGTAACTAACATCTGTTCAGTGGTTACTCTATTCGAGGCACTGTGCTGAGCAGTTCAGTTCAGTATACTACAGCATTTAATAAACATGGCAACCCTGTAACAGATAAGCATACAGAAACTCAAAGGATAGAATAGATATGTCCAAGGTTATACAGATAATAAATGACAAAGAGGAGAGTAGAGATTTAAAGCAACGGCTGTCTGTCTCCAAAGCTATTACTGTCTCCAGGGTTCCACAGTGAAGACTATGAAAGAGCATATGCTTTCGAAGCTGAGATAGAGATGTGTTTCGTAAGTCCAGTGAACTCTTTGCTAGAGCCACCATAGCCACTTTCTAAAAAATGTAATAGGCTTATCTAAACATAGTACTTGCTGATTGCAAACTTTCTTGTAATAGGAATATAAAAGCTGCTTTCAAGTCCTTCTCCCAGCCTTCTCTTAATGATCTGTTTTAGGGTCACTCAAAATCTGGATTTCTTTGTCAATTAAACTGAGTTAGAGGAGGCTAGAAACTGGACATAGTGGATGATTCAGTCAATCTAATGCATGAACTTGTGAAATTTGACCATGACTCATTTCTTCTCCTTAAAGACAAATATAATCATTAAGGAATAGCAACACTGCATCTTCAGACAGTTCTTTGCAAATTGCCGAAGGCGGCTTCCACTGAATTACCCATCACTGGAGCTTCAAACTAGAGCTCAGAGCTCATTTTAAGAGGAGACAATCATTATATATGTCTGCTATCTTTTTAATGGCCAAACTCATATGGCTTCATAAAGTGTTTGAGAGAGTTTCAAGCTGATCTCTCCTCTATAGCCCTCCCTCCAAATCCAAATTGCAAGGACTATCCATGTTACTCCCTAGCTATGCCATGGCCTTATCCATGCTTTGCACTTAGCAGCAGTTGAAAACAAACTTTCCCTTCCTGACCTCTTCTGTCTCTAAGTTCTCAAGCAGGTCCATAATTTGTTTAAACACACAAGCCAATTCTTGACTCTATACTGCCACATTGCTCTATGACTCTTTAATGTGTGGAAGACTGTGTTTATCTAAACCCTAAGAATGCTGAGGGAAAGGACAAGTTGACATTTCTCTTCTAATTATTACCAACAAAAGTGCCTGGCAAATGGCTGGGCCCATAGTAAGTGTTCTGAGAAAATATCTTCAAATGCGTGTTAATTTACTTTTTACTTGATTCAACATTCCCCATGATGATCTTAAAATACATTCTGTGGTAGACCATGTAGCAGTTTGGTCAGTAAGGATGTGATGGGTGGGTTGGTCATATTCAGTGCTGCTAGATAATCAATGGCCCAAAAAAGTAAATGATTAAACATTTATCAGTCATCTTCTATAAGACCAAAATCTGCTCATTACTTTTATCTGTCTGATGTTCTTTCTTCTTTTTTTCCTTTCTTTTCTTATTTATTTTTAGCCCAGTGACAGACATTGCCCTCTCTTTAGAAAAGAAACTAATAAAGATTCTTAAAATGCAAGCAAGCCTGCCAAAATACAGACATTATTTTACTGAACTAAAATACTAAAAGATGCAAGTGAAGAATATATCCATCAGCTACTGAATGCATTGATGAGATAAAAAAAAAATTCAACATACTCACTCGCCTCCATTTACTCTTTTCAGTGGTTCTGTGGCCTCAAGCTGCTTACTGCAAATTAGATTTTGCCTTAATATGCTAATGTTGAATAAGGGAATTGGACTCTAAATAATTAAGTTGTGAGAAGTACAAAACTAAAGCAATCTATTAATGCAATATGAACATCCCTTGATTATATTTGCAGAATGAATTTACCTGCTTTAAATGGTGAATTAGAATGGAAAGGTAAATTGAAATTTAGAAGAAAATACAATAATAAACCACCACTATCCATTTTCCCCCTTTTGCTGTTGCTTATGTCAGAGGCTTCACTCAGTCACACCACTCCCAAAAGGGCACATTATGATCACTGAGCCACAAGAAGTGTCTCTTGACTGATAGACTGGCTTCTGCCCCTACTACCCATTCTCAACCCTCTTTCTGCCCCTCAAGAGGCAACAATTCCATTGAAGCTAATGGGTTTTGTTTTGTTTGTAATTGTTCTTGTAAAATTGTGAACTGGTTTTATTTCATGAAATTTGAAATCATGTATAAGGTATTATAGGAGTATTTACATATTCATTTCTTGCTTTTTTTTTTTTTTTCCACTTGGTGGCCCTTTTGGTAAAACTAGGAGTTTCAAAGTCAGCATTCCTTCCTTTTGCAGCCCTTTGATGGGAATTCACATGGGCATATCTTGTCCATTGTGCCAATGAGGAACCTTATAAGAAATTTTGCAGTCACCACAAAAAAAGTTTGGAAAAACTGAAGAGCACAGCCCTTTTATTGGAATAAGATCCCTAGGCATAAGCTGAAGCAGAAGGTCAGTCCAGGAGTCATGACCAGACAGGATATCAGACTTGGGCACGTAAGGTCAAGAATTCTATTCTCAATTCCAGGACACTGCAGGGTAAGGCTTCACTAGACCTGAGGAATAATATGGGGGTTAGGGTTCTGTCTACTAATTTTCAGGTTGATCTTGCAGTGATGATGGCTCTATCTTGAAGATCACCTAACAGGGGGCCCTGAGGCATCTGACTTGCTGGGGTGGCGGGAGGGGAGGGGGGGCAGGGTATGCACTGAGATCACAGGTGGGAAGACTGCCAGGCTGATACAAGCTGTGGAAAATAGGGCCCTGAAAGAAAAGAGAGCCAAAGATGGACACAGTGCAAGGGCATGGAAACCTGGCTGTCTCAGGAAGGCAAGTCAGGCTTCCTCTGATGGGCATATGGATATATTTACACTGAAAATCCCGACTGTGAGAAGGTTAAGGGAGGGGAGAGACAGCAAAGTGAAAAACAACCAAATAAATAAAAGTCAACTAAATAAAGAGTCATAAATATTTTCTGAATTCCTCATAGTCTCCACGCTATCTATTCTGTTTCCTTGAAAAATTGAATTATGATTCTTGAAAATCACAGCCTTATTGTATTTTTCCACGGCCTTGCCTTAATAGATGATGAATCGTTAAGTAGCACCTGTCCCAGGCAAGCACCCTTCGCAGTCCTGGTGCATTTTCACCCTGTGAACTGCAATTAAGCCTACGTTTTTGCTTCTCAATCTATCTCATTAGCTAACTAACAACGAAAATTTCACATTTGCATGTGGAGACCTAATAAATTTACCTTTCCTGACTTGGAAATTGGAAATTATGAGTGAGAAGAATATGATTCATGGAATCAGAAGGCCTAGGTTTGAATGCCATTGCTGCCACCTGGTTCAGTCTGTTTTCTTTGACTTGAGGAACTGGATCACCTTAACCTCATCAATAAAATGGGGTTAATATTAACCACTTTATAGCATTATAGGAATAAAATAAAACACATAAGAGTTCTCCAGTAAACTGATACCCAAGCGCATACACACCATGTTTTCATATGTCATTCATGTATAGTTTCCACACTTAAGCCACATTTAGTTTAAGGTTTTGGAGAGTTCTCTAATGAGAGGCACACGGAGCACTTCCTGCATCTGTTGGAGTACTCACTCTCGGTTCTCAATCAATAATAATTTTCATGATTTCAGACTCAGCTGGTCCCATAATCCAAAGGACACCACATAGCCCCATTCTACTAAGAAGGCAGCCTTCCACAAATCTCCATTTATTCTCCGACAACTCCCTGGTACTCACACTCAACATCTCCAAGTTAATCTCACTAAATCACCTCTTCTAACATAGTATCTCTGCCTTAAAATTTATTCAGTTCTTATTTCCTACAGAATAATGTTCAGATAAAAATCTCACTCCTTCCATGAAGCCATCTCTGAATACCCCACACATATGCTGTTTTGTTCCACTCTGAATTCATGTTTGTAATATTTTCTTCTCTATTCTAGCTTTGTGTGTTCCTATGTATTTTTCTTGGAGAGCTAAGTAGGGGGTAGGGGCAGAAATTATGCCTTCCTATTGAGTTATCTCCCACAGCACCTACTTTTGCCCTGTAAGTAAAAGTTCCTTTCTCATTTTTATTGATATTGATATTAATGACAATTCCATGCAAGACCAAAACCACACATAGTTCTGTGTACCTCTCAAGTGCTTAATTAATCCTATGATATTGCTGGAAGAGCTATTCAGCTAAATTATCCATAGAGGAGACATTGTTTTCTCTTACTTCCAAACAGAGGTACATAGGTGCTTTACATTGATTTCAAAAAGGGACAGAGAAAGACAAATATATATTTATATATCCCTGTATCTTATCTACATATCTATCTATGTATGTATCTATGTATCTATCTATAGAGAGGAGGGAGGGGGTGGGGATTATACCTTAACACAAATTTCTGTTGTACTGGCCCTATCATCTGCAAAATGAAGGGAGGCCATTTCAGCTAATAAAGGTTTTTCTTTTTTAATTTGGTGTCATCATTACCAGTTTCTACTCTGTAAGACTTTCTTACAGGGAAATGAGGGAAACATATCCAATGATCTCAAACCCACATACATTGATGCCGAAAATTTTCCACCTTGGAATCAGTGAAATGGTCTGAATATGCAACCCGAAAAGGTCAGATTGCCCAAGAATATAATTGGACCTAACATCACATTGTAATTAAAGCCGCAGAAGGTTCGTTCATGCCACCTCTCTGTCTCTCAAATGCAGAGGGAAACACAGGCTTCACAGACCACAGGAAAATGCACTGATTAATTACACGGTGATGTGATATTATTCCTGCCAGGATAGTCCCTCTGAAATGTCAGAAGGATTAGAAGTGCCACATCTTCCTCCCAGACTCTAATCTTAAAGGGCCCTAGGATGAAAACACAGCAATTACGTTCATAGACTGTGTCAATTTTACAATAGAAAAAAGAGCGTTCCCAACAGCAAATAATTATAGCACTGCTTAATGATTGATTTAACATAGAAAACCCATCTAATTCCTTTTGTCATTACAATCTACAGTACTAACAATCTAACAATGCTGCCTTCGTGGATAGACATTACATTAGCATTAAGAATAATGCTAATACAACATGCAGTTTAACTTGTTATATTGTGAGTCGGTAGTGCTCCCCCATACACAGTTATTAGTGTAGCACACCTTCTGAGTGAGACCAACCAGCTGAGAATTTGCTTTTCAGCATCTGTGCTAATGCAAAAGAGCATTGTAACCCAAAGTAGTCTCTTGCATATTTCATACAGCAGGAGAGAATGTGTTTTCTATTTTCCTAGGATATAATTCCAAAGTCTGAAAAACGTAAACTCTTAGCAAATCGATTCATGATGATTCTAAATGGATCCCTATGTGGATGACATGCAAATGCAACTCTTGCAAAAGATTACCTATGGAAATCTAGCTAGTCTACAAGTCAATAAGCATATTACAGTCTAAAGAAAAACAAAACAAAACAATCATGAGAGCTCTGAGGCTTTCTTGTGCTGAGTGATTAGGTGACAATAAGATCATTTCAGAACATTTAGAGTAAAATTAGGGAAAAGAAAAAGAAAAAAAAGTGGAAAGTTACCTTTTTATATGGTGTTCCACAGGAAATTATATGGGTGATTAAGGAGTTTCCAAACCTGTTTCCCAACCCCTGAGGCTTCAGGGAATAGCTTCAGATAAACTCCAGTTGCTTAACGATCTGATCCAATCAGTGGCATTACTGATTCACTAACTCCATAAATTGTAAATATTTACTGAAGGCCTACCTGTGTTAGGTGATGGGCAAACAAATACAAAACACAAAAACCAGATTTCCTGTTCTATTGGACAGCAGTGGTCGATGGACACAGGTTCAGTGGACATTAATACACAACATCATTGTGTTGGCTCTGCAAGAAACACCTGGGGAATATGTTAAGATGTGGAGTTTCAGGTTTCATTTTCTCAGGTGGAGACTCAGTTTTGCAGTTCGTAGAAAGATCGGTGTGCATATAGAATTTTTAGGTAGACCATTTACATTAAACTCAGGCTCATTTGCTTATTATATGTTTCTTATTCTACACATAAGCTAGTCTCTTTTTACCTCATTTACTCATGTGTAAAATGAGGATAACAAATTGAATCCCCAAACAGACTGTTTGTCAAAGATAAAAAAGAGTTATTCATAGAAAGACCTTAGACCAGTGCCTAGCACCCTCAGGGTTAGTTATACTATTCCTATTACCCTTGGTAGGTCTGATCTTGTAGTGCCTCAGTGTACATGAATCTCTTTATTCTGACTTTATTTAACATGAGTCTTTTGGATTTCAGCATGTCAGTGATGTGTATTTTCATTAGAAGAGAACTAATAGATGTATTAGTTCATTTATTATTTCCATTAATTCCATATCTTTTATTGAAAGTATATAATTCAGAATTCAGTCTTTCATTTTGTTCTTCTATAAAAATAGTTGACAATAGTCTGTTCCTGATAGCTTGATATTCTCTGGATATGTCCACATTTTGAATCTTTTGAGAATGGGGCAAGAATATCAACAGGACAACGACCTACGAAATCATTCATGGAAGAACACATGAGTCAGTTTCCTATCAGTTCTCTCATTACTGCTCTCAAATTACAACTTCATCTTTAGTGCTGTTAATAAAAATAGAAACAATAACTTACGGTTGGGTACATGACATCATTGTGGTAGAGCCCTCCCCTTCTGTCTCAGAAAGAACTTGTTGGTAGCTTGGTAGCTTGGGAAATAGTGCTGGTGGAATCAGAACATCCAGCCTTATGAAGCCTTACTAAGCGACTAAGCAATTATCTGGAGCAATCCATGTGGGTTTATTCTTTTTTGGACTACATCTGTCTCCTCCTGTTTTTTCTTCCAGTTTTTCTCTCTCTCTCTTTTTTCTTTTGCACATAGACCTTTCTTTAAATCTACATAGTCTCCTCCTAAGAAAATTCCACACCTTCTCACAGGAGAGGAGGAAGCTGGTCCATAGATAGCTTCTTGATTCTCAAAAATTTCGTCTCAGTTTTTTGGCAAATGCTAACGGAGAGATTTGGAAGGTTAGGTTCTCTAGCCTTGTGAAGTCAAGCTCTTTATCCTTGATATTGCTATATATAAGCATGGGAGAGGTGTTATAATTTCAGTTCTGTCTCAATATCAGAAACAACAATGGCTAATTTTAATTATCTAGGGATACAAACATTGATTTTTCTCAGAATGCATCATATTTGATTAAAATATAGTCACCTGTTAGTATGATTTTTATGTTGTCCCTTTCAATAAAATAATAAAGATAAGAAAACTCCATTATATGGAGAATTTGACTCTGTGTGTCTTTAAAACTAGACTTATTTTCCCTCTATGAGTGGCAATGTCAATTTTGATTACATTATATTGTTTAAAAATGAAAATCTTCTCATTTCCTTGGAGAGAGCTAGGAGTATGGGTTCCCTGTTCACACAACTGTTCCTTCTAAATTGAAATTTTTAATGTGATTTCATACACACACACACACACACACACACACACACACATCTCAATAAATCTCTACCTTAACCATGTAACAGAGTTTAGATAGATCTAGTTTCATCATTATATGGACACTCCCTCCCATCTCCACTTCTCACCATCTTAGTTGGATTGTTTTTGGAAGTGCTGTCTTAGACTTACACTATAGGCCAGGTAGAACTAGGATAGGGTTCAAGGAATTTTTTGGTTGGTAACCTTCTCTCTCCCATACACACAAGGAGACATAGTAACTAACCAATGATGTGGAGCAGTGGGTTTGGGATGGAAGTTACCAGAGTGAACAATGCACTTGTGTCTGCTGCTGGACTGTGCTAGGATCAAAAAAATACACTGACTTTCCAGTGTAAAGCAATTACATAAGAAGTAGAGAATATGAAAAATATACAAAATGAAAGTTTTTGGTTTGAACTCTGAAATATGTTTTTTAAATTGGCAATGGTAATAAATGCATAGGCTTCTTTTGACATACATTTCTTATCATGTGGTTTTTGTTTTCCTTTCTTGAATATTAGAGTTTGCCCATCTATACTTGGTCCCATGTCTGTGTAAACAAAGGTGATTCCTTTCCTCTCTCTCTCTCTCTCTTTTTTTTCCCCTGTAATCCAGACAGGTTACCCACCTTCCCAAAGTTCATTTAGGTGACATGATGAGATAGTGCCCTGAAAACTCTTTAAGAAGATAAAGGTGCTTATATATACTGTTATCAATAATCATTACTAATAATATTTCAGTTTATATCACAGTGAATAAGCTTTGGATTTCAAAAAAAGATTCTGATAGGGTAAATGGTGGTGAAATTTCAGTGAAAGATATCAAATCTCAGATCTTCTGCAATATGACTCTGACTTCTTATAAACATAACTTGCCCATCTCAACAATGAATTCTCCATCCCAGCAACTTTCCAAGTTCATCTTATTCATTCATTTCCACATATGTAATCTGCTTCCATGGTTCTGTTCACTTGGAATGCCTTCTTCATTCTCTTTCCAGTAAACTGATACCCATCTTTCAAAACCCACTTTGCACCCTCCTCATTCTTGAAGATTTTAACTCATCTCTTCTTACTACTGCCACTATAGTTTTGAACACACGGCCTGGAACATGGGAGTCTGACACCTTCTCCTCAAATAAATGAAGAAGAACCTAGCCCATAAGACTCTTGGTATCTTGGAATGCCTATAATTATTTTTATATACTGTTCATTTAACAATTAAACCCATAAATTTAGTCATTTATTATGTTCAAATCTTCTTTAAATTATGAACATTTTCTTGGCTTTTTAAGTTTCTATTTTAATTCCATTGTTAACATAGAGTGTTATTATGTTAGTTTCAAGTATATAATATAGTGATTTAATAATACCATGCATCACCTGGTGCTCATCACAGCAAGTGTACACCTTAATCCCCATCACCTGTTTCACCCATCCCCCACTACTTCTCCTCTGGTGACCACTGGTTTCTTCTCTACACTTAAGAATCTATTTCTTAATTGATCTCTCTCTCTTTTTTTCCATTCCCTAAATTATAAATATTTTGAAGACAAAACTGAGGGAAAACCATTGCTTTCATCTTTGTAGCAGACAGTATGTATAGTGCTCGATAAATAGTTTGAATTCATCGAAATATGAGAATATGGATGTTGGTTTGAGACATTTCAGACATTTGCATGAAAGCTTTGCCTAAAAATGTTCAAGGGTGGAATTCCATGCATTTTTAGTTTTTGTGTTCCCTGCTTCAATTTATAGTTGTTGCAAATTAATTAAATATTTCCAGAGGAATTGAGAACATTTATACATGTACATGTGTGTGTGTTTATGTATGACTTGAAGACCAGTCCCTTAGACACCAGCTGTATGCCTAAGTACTCATTTCTTCAGTTTATTGTTGTGATAGGACTTATTTAAGGAACACTAGATTCTTTCCATGTTTTAGTCCATTAGACATATGCAATGGCCTCAACTTTTGAAAAAAGTAGGCTATAGTTAGTATTATGTACAGATTTAGTTATTTAAAAAACTTTAATTTACTCATAACATACTTTAGCTGTTTTTTTCCAAGCATAGTACTTTCATGCAGACAGGTTAAGAACAGAAGTGTGAAATCATTAGAATTTATGTCTCAGCATGTCTATAAGGTTTGGCTTGGTTTTTTTTTGTTGTTGTTGTTGTTGTTTTTTCCTGAGGTTGCTAATACTTCCTGTTTAACACATCGACCTGCGTATTTGGTACTTGACCACAGTATTGAATTTTCGCTGAATTTTATACTCCAGGAAGGATACTAAGTAACACATTTTTCTCTGGGCTCCACCCTTCTATATATTCAAATTTACTGTAAACTTCAAGAACACTGGCAGCCCATGTAAATACCTATAATCAATTCTTTTCTTTTTCTGTCAGTATGTGGGCACACATTTTGAAAATGAATTACCCTTAAAAGCTACTAACATCAACAAAGAATTTTAGTAGTGAGAAACATTTAAATAAATGAGAGAAAGAATAGAAGAAGACAGGAAGGAAATAGACAAAACTTTCACTTAGAATCATGCCCATGCCGGAACTACTTCTTGCATTCCAAAGTATGCAAATTGGCAGATTCCAGGCTGAATCCAGCCCACAAATATGCTTTGACCAACAAAGTGGTTTTCTAATTTCTTTTTTATTCTTAATTGAATGTGCATACTAACAAGTTTGCCACAGGCCTCACCCATTCCCTACTTTTTATATCCTTTGAGAGACACATTTATAGCACCCAGCTGGCCCCTGTGGGCAAATGCCTGTACTCCATGAACCTATTCAGGAATGGAAGTGAATTATGAAATCTGAAGTGCTCTTGTACAACTAGAAGAATGTGAGTCTAAGACATAAAGCCTCCAAGTTCTTGTCCCTGGTTGCTATTAATCGAGTCACTTAGGGTTAAACTCCTTAAGTTGTACTTTCTTCTCCAGATACACAGTAAGTAGTTGATAAATGTCTAGGATTGAGTTAATATTCCATCTGGCAAAGGGAAAGTCTGGGACCTGCCCGGGTTATATGAATCAGTCTTCATTCACTAAAACACATGTGCTTCCTGGGTAGGTCCATTTATGTTACTACATAGATGACAACATTTTTATGTAAGGCAATAGGAAAAAGGATTAAGAGTTCTGTTTGAGGTCATTGCTAAGGGGCTAAGTTGAACTGTGCCCATATGCTTCAATTAGAGAGAGTCATTTAATTTGAGGTAACTAAGTTCCTTTTTAAAATTTAATTGTTTTAACCAGTGGAAATAGATTAAAACCTACTCATTACTTTAATCAAAGTCCAAGTGAGACCAATTTTTTTTCCTATTTTGGATATCTCAATGTTTTAAATAAAGGACATTTTGCATTAGGAAAAGCAGTTCACATGAAAGTCTTAACTGGGAAATGTGCTATGAAACCAGCTGATCTATTCATCTCCACAGCGATCTCTTTCAAAAGTGCTTATCTCTGTTGCTATTATTACAATCGCAGAACATGACAGCACGCTGCCGATCAGAGATAAAACCCAAAGCTTCAGAGGCAGCTGGAAATAACACAGCTTATAGTGTCATGGTCTCTATCCACCTTCTCCTCACCTCAGCCAGCCAGCTCTAGAAAACATTGTGAGCAAGAGAAAATGACGTTTGCTTTTGGTTTCTGTTTCTATTCTTTCTGTACTTGTCTCCTAGCTCCCTTTGAGCAATAACTCCCTTCTTCCCAGTAATCCCAAATTCTCTTTTCTCCTCTCCATCAAAATCCACATCCCTCCAGTTACACATTCTTTAATATCAGTGTTAGAAGTATCAGCAGTGGTATTTTGCATGCTACATGCTTTGGTCTGTGTCTGTACTGGATAGCTTCCATTAGTTCTTCTTGCCTATCCTCTAACTTGCATCTTTGCTTTCTGTCTGGCTCTCCCTCCCTTACGGGTTTCCAGTTGGGTTAGGCCAGTAAGAAATACCAGCATTAAGATCAGAAGGGAGGAGAAAGGAGAAGATGGGTATTTATTCCCCTGCTCCCTGCTTCCTGCTGGACTACCAGTTGATAATAGTGACATCTCTGTAGTGAAGCCCACAGCTCCTATCCAGCAGCCCTCTCTTTTGCCAGCTTGTAATAACCCCACCTTTGCCCCAGACCCTACAGACCCAAGGTGGTGTGGCTCCTTGCGGTTGCTGGTCCTGTGGTGGTCAACACCTTGTTGGTTGTCTGTAATCCATTCCACACTCTTGTTAGTAGCCTTTTCATTAAGCTGACTTTGAATACCCATTTAAGAGTGCCACATCCATCCTGCAAGATTGCTGACCCATACACTGCACACCTTTTAATTGGTTCTGAACTTGGATAGGGAGAAACGTTAGTCTCCACAATCTTAATGAAAACCAGTGTTTCACATATTCATCTTAAGATTGCCTCTCTTCAAAATGATGATGAGTCTAAAATGGGGGAATAATTCAAATACGTTCCAGAGAGTAGGATGGGAAATGACAGTGTTTCACACACAGTCACATCTGCCGTCATTGGCTCACTCTCCCTCCTTCCAGATGTGCTTTTATTGTCATCCATTGTATCACCAGAGCTGCCCATTCTGCTTCATTCTCTCCATCTCTGCCTTGACTCCTCCCCTACCTTCGCCTTCCTGGCTCCACCTTTCACTCTTCACACACACTATTTTTTATTTGCCTATCATGAACTGTGTGAGGCTAATGATTGATCTCCTACTTTTTATTTTCTTTGTGTTTTTTTTTTCTTGTATTTCTTATTCGGTCAGAGAAAGGACAGTCAAGTCTGTAATCTGAGAACAACATCCTCAAGGTAAGGCAGGGACACGTCTGTATAACAGTCCTGTGAGTGACCAGAGGCAGTGTCTGTGTATTTATAAGAGTCCTGTGTATTTTTAACCAGCAGGCATCAAGGTCTATAACCACATTTTTCTAGGGGCTGTACTCAGCCCCGTGCCGGCCACACTAAAAAGCTCATAAATAACTTGGATCAGAGGAAATTGGAAAATGATGACTACACAAATACAAGGAGAATTTTTATGTTTTCCAAAACCCAGACGGCATTGACAGTTACTTTCTCCTTGGCCATAAGTCACCATTCCTCAGAGAGCTGTTAGAACTCTGTGATAGGGGTAAAAGAAGTCAGATTTGGGGAAGGGCAAGTCTCATAGCATAGAACAAAGTTGTGCAATTTGCCTCTGCCTCTCCTATATCTTATTTTTAATATTCCTCTTATATGCCAACATTTCTCCCCCTTCCAGTTCACTGATGCTAAATTCTGTTGGCCTACAGGATGATTCCATCCATGACGCTTCACCCTGGCATGCCTGGGTAACATCCAAAAGTACCACAGGCTTCAAAGTGAAGTCTCTTTCCCAGTCAACAGCAGTGTACTACTTTCTTCCCTAGTATTGATTAAGCAGATGTTCAGGTGAATTCCCAATAAGTTTAGAGTGACTTATGGTTGCCCTGCATCAGCATACAGGGTTGATGATTTAAAAAGTAGGCCTTGTAGGGCACCTGGGTGGCTCAGTCAGTTAAGCATCTGACTCTTGATATCAACTCAGGTCATAATTTCAGGGTCATAGGATCAAGCCCTGTGCATGGGGTTCCTCACACAGCATGGAGTCTGCTTGAGAGTCTCTCCCTCTCCCTCTACTCCTCCTCCTCCTAGAACACTCTTTCCCCCACCCTTTAAAATAAATAAATAAATCTTTTTAAAAAGAAATAAAAAGTAATCCTAGTAAAACAAATACATTTCTAATTCATATTTCAGACAGGCAGAAGGAGTAAAATACATACTTTTAGGAAGAGGGAAATTTTCTAATGAGGGGGGTTATTTGGCATCATGAAGGCAGGCATTTATTCCCCTCCTTGAAAGCCTGACTTGGTGCTGGACTGGACAATGTTACAATGTCTATGTAAAAAATTGTAAATGGTCCCAGTGGATGAAATTTCTGATTTGGTGAAGGTTAAATAAGAAATATTTTCTTTAAAGTGCATAAATCACTCATTTTGAAAACAAATCAACACATACAGCTCTTGAGCACCTAGACTGATGATATTTTCTTTCCCCCACCATATTCCCTATGTTAACTTGTCTTCGCAAGCACTCTGACCTGGCCAATGGCTGGAAGTAACAGAATCATCACCTCACATAGATGCAAATATTTTGAAAATAGCACAAAAGCAGTCCTTTGAATAGATAGATTTTTTTTCCTTTATAGTTTATAGGAATTCCATGAACATTTAAAATGTTAACCTGTTAGTCATCTTCATTTTTCCTAGTCTTTTATTTTTGTTATGCTGTCATTTATGGTACCTTTGAACACCAAAATTTTTTAATTTTTATATAGTCCAATATGTTTTTCTTTTTCCTTCTAGTTTCTTGGCTCTCTGTCAAAATGGTTTTAATCCATCTGGTTATTACCTTTATATTGACCCTCTTTCTATTAAAATTTGGAATTATTTAAATTTTTAAGTATTTCTGTGAGGTTTTCCTTTTCTAATTGGTAATATTTACCTCTTTCAGTAGCCCTTACTAGGCCAAAAACATATTGAGAATTAATGAATTAATAAAGAAGTGAATGAATGCATAAATGAAAGCATTTGGGGGGAATCAATACAGATGTGTAAACCAAAAAACTAGGACACTGGTATGTATCTGTAACCATTTTTAAGATATTTGGTGCAGAATTTGATAGTTTTCTCTATGAAAAACACTATGCTTTCCTTGTTTCAGAAAAAAAAAAGGATTGGGATCCTTGGGTGGAGCAGCAGTTTAGCTCCTGCCTTTGGCCCAGGGCGCGAACCTGGAGACCTGGGATCAAGTCCCACGTCGGGGTCCCGGTGCATGGAGCCTGCTTCTCCCTCTGCCTATGTCTCTGCCTCTCTCTCTCTCTCTCTCTGTGTGTGTGTGACTATCATAAATAAATAAAAAAAATTTTAAAAAAAGGATTAACCTCAGTCAAAATTATTTCTTTAAATTTTGAAACAAAATGGATGCAATCATGTGTGACTAAGTCTGAGCGATATTTTCAGGATTAAAAATATTCATTAATAATGGTAAAAGAACTTCCTTGCATAAGAATGAACTAGTGCCCCTTCCTGCAACTTGGAGCCTGCCTTCTGTAACATGCCTCAGTGCATTTGTTTATAGTCTGATGCTGCTCTAAGCTGGGATGAGGCTATGCTTCCCAAGTCCCCACAATCTCAAGTCACATTCAAAGCTAGAAACTGTCTTTAAAAAAAAAAAAAAAGATTTTATTTATTCATGAGAGACACAGAGAGAGAGAGAGAGGCAGAGACACAGGCAGAAGGAGAAGCAGGCCCATGCAGGGAGCCCAAGGTGGGACTCGATCCCTGGTCTCCAGGATCAGGACCCGGACTGAAGGTGCCGCTAAACTGCTGAGCCACCCGGGCTGCTCCCCTAGAAACTGTCTTTAGAGATGGATTAAAAAATAAATTAATCTTAGACACCAGATCCATTAGTAAAATTAAACACTAATAGAATGGGTTATAATTGGCTAACCGTAAAAAAAGGTCGTCAGTCTCCCAGCCCTATAGGCTTTTTTTTATTTTATTTTTATTTATTTATGATAGTCAGAGAGAGAGAGAGAGAGGCAGAGACACAGGCAGAGGGAGAAGCAGGCTCCATGCACCGGGAACCCAACGTGGGACTTGATCCCGGGTCTTCAGGTTCGCGCCCTGGGCCAAAGGCAGGCACCAAACCGCTGCGCCACCCAGGGATCCACCCTATAGGCCTTTTAAGGTGTTTGGAATTCCATCATTAAAATCCAGTACTTTGGGGTTCAAGAATTGAAATCCATCTAAGTTCTCTTGAGAGATGTCATGTTGTACACCATAATCATTTAATAAAAATAATGATGCTGGCTAACAGTTATTGGGGCTTTAAAATGTGCCAAGAAACTCTTGTAAGCAGTAGTAATATCTCCTTTAATCCTTACAATAGCCTGGTGAGGTAGGTATTACTATCATCCTTCTTTACAGATAAGAAAAAGAGAATTTCCTCCTTGTGGTTAAAGAACTGCCTGACATCACAGCTGATATGTGATGCAGCAAGAACTCTGTCCTGACATATTACTCACTTAAATGCCTACTTTGGTATTTCCAATAAATCACTGGTAGACACAATGTAGTAGGCACTTGTGTCTTGCTGTTGCCAGTGAACATGAGCCAACTATGTGAGCTGGGCCTAAGAGAGGGCACAGCCAGAACGTGGAACTCAGATAGAAGACTCTGGGTAATTCTAGGTCCAGAAAGGAAGGAGAGGGTAATACCAAATGTGGGTTTTATAGTCTGCACAGGTTTACTCCAACACAACCTTACTGGGCCCATCAGAATTTCCAGAAGGTACAGCTCAGCTACATCAGTCTCCTGCACATATTATCCTCCATCTCCTTAAATACTCAGGATTTCCTCTGGAGCTCTTCACTCTGCTGCAGAGAGACATGGATACTCTTCAGTGGGAAACTATACTCTTCCTTCTCTGTTTTCCTTCTGTAATTTGGGTCACGGTGACCATCTTAGAGCCTTTCTTGCCTGGGAAGTGTTCTAGGGCACACAAGCAACTCTTCTCAGGCAAAAAGATGGTATTTATTATTTATCAAAATATAAGTGACTTCAGAGAAGTCACTGGAGAACCGCTAGGAGATGACTGGAATGCAGCCAAGTGGGTATAGCTATTTTGTCCTCAAAAATTTTAGAAAACTAGCTGAACAAAGGAAACAAACAAAAACTTTGGGGAAAAAATAGTTAATGAAGGTCATTTTCACAGCATTTTCCCCTTGTCTCTTTCTTTCTTGTCTTCTCTAAAAATAAAGAAAATCCCAAGACTTATCTTTTTTACTGCAGAATGGGGTGTAAGGGGGGGCAGTTTGCAAAAATAAGACCAGTGTCTTTTCTTCAGCCCGACCTGTGCAAGACCCATGTACCTGTCTTTGGTCCCAGGGCAACCATGCAACTGTACAACTGGTCTCTCCTGAGAGTGCATAGCTTATGGTCACACAAGTCTGGACTTGTCAAGAGTCACACATAAAATGCCATTTATTTTGGTTGGGGCTGGTGGAGCAGGAATTCTTAAATTTTCTATGGGCTTGACCAGTTTACAATTAAAAGTATTTGTAGGAGAGGGAGGTCATCTTAAGAAATTTCTTTTCTTTTTTTTTTTTTTTAAGATTTTATTTATTCATGAGAGACACACAGAGACAGGCAGAGACACAGGCAGAGGGAGAAGGAGGCTCCCTGTGGGGAGCCCATGTGGGACTCCATCCCAGGACCCTGGGATCACACCCTGAGCCAAAGGCAGATGCTCAACCACTGAGTCACTCAGGCGTCTCCCTAAGAAATTTCTTGATGGAGCAAAAGGAGTCTTTTATAACTGACTGTTGATTGGGAGCAGGCATTGTATCAAAGGAAGCCTCTGACCTGACAGGAGTGGGGTGGGGTGTGGAAACTGAGGATCAGAGTCCTGTGTACTCATATTCCCTTATTGAGGGTCCAAAGATCTGATCTGGACAGGGTCCTGAAAGCAAAGTTCATGTCACTTATTACTACTTAGTAGAGCATGTGGAAGTGGTGTCTCATTGCTTCTTTTCAGATCTGGAGTAGTATAGAAAAATAAGAAAAGAATAAGCCCATAACCTGACCTGTGCAGTCATTGCATCTGTAACAAGACCCAGATTAGCCAGCATTTAAGAGTATCCTATAGTCAAATGCATTCTTCTGTTTGCACAGAGAAACAGAAGCTTTAAATGGCTCATTAAAATAGCGCAGAGCTTCAGGGGCCCTGAACAGCTTCCACTAAACAACAATTTGATGGGTTAAGGGTAAATGAATCTGCAATGTATAGATTATATCGCCTCTAACAAAGATGCAAGTTTACAGAAGTTCACTGGGCAGTGATGTTTTGGGGCATTCCCAAGCTCTGGGCGATTGAAAGATTAATCAGGATATTTTGAAATAAAAAGCCTATCTGAGTGTTTGCAGCAGCCATGGAAAGCATTTCTTTTGTTTTGAAAAGTCTTGGATGCGAAGACCTGAGTCTGTTTATTATATTTTGCTATTTGCTACATCTATCCAATGACCCAAATGTTCCATTTCATGCAGTTTAATCTCAGACCAAATGCCGTTAACTATCTGAGAATGACTTCTTCTGATTTTTCCACAGTTTCCAATTGAAGCTATAATAGCTCCTTATTCCAAGTCTCTAACCAGGTTCTGTGAGAAATCACCACGCTTCACTGTGGGAGAGAGAATCCAGGAAAGGGCCAAAGCAGTGACACTGCAAGCTCCTATCAATGAAAAGAGATGATAAAAATAAGCAGTGGTGGGAAATAGCATAACGTGCATTAAAAACAAAAAACAAAAAAACAGTGGTCATTGCAATTCAATAGCCAAACCCACAGGAAAAAAAGAATAACAAAAAGTTTATCCTCTGTGTTCCTGCAGTGAGTTTGTTTATGGCTTTGAAGATGACTGTTCCCTTAGAGTATTCCAAGACATAACAAAGCCTGAATTCAGGAAAATGTGTGTGCTGGGCTTTACAGTAAAGGAATGGACTTTTATTTTAGGGAAATGAAATTACTTCTCCGAAGGTAAAGGAAAGTCTTTATGATTCCTATTTGCTTTGAGTGACTTTAATACCACATTAGGCAATATATAAAATTTAAAACAAACAAACAAACAATAACAGAGGGTCTGCAGCATTTTTTTTTTGAAAATGAATTTCTGGTTTTAACAAGCAACTAGAAGATCACAGTTTCCAAGAAAGGAAAACTAAGGAACCAGTTTCAGTACGAACAAAGTAATAGATAATACCAATAATTTTATATAGTCCAATGTACAAAACTAAAGATGGGTGATACTCTTGGTTACTGGCTCCTACATGGGGGTTCATCCATCATCAGCATCCATCCACACATGGATAAACAGGGTGGGGGGGGAACTGGACCTTCTGATTCATGACTTGTCCTAAACAGTTAACTTGATACTCAGAATCAGCCATGGAGCCTTGTTTTCCCAAAGCTCCCAAAACCTTTGTGTGTGTGTGTGTGTGTGTGTGTGTGTGTGTGTGTGTGTGGCAGAGATGTGATGGGACTTACATTAGGAGTAGGGGTAAGACCTGGTTGTCCCTGCCTCCTCTGCCCTCCCACCAGTTAGCCAAGTTGTCCTCCAGTGATCAGCTCAAGTTCTTACAATCAGGATTCTATCCATAAAAGGACTTGGCTGGCCAAATACAAAATACACTGTCTTCCCACACAAAGTCTTGGCAACCTTCAAACAGAAAGCAGAGGTAGCTGAATGGATTCTTTCCCTTACCCACATCTGACAGGGTCATCTATGGGTGCCTCAGGTATAGATGTACCCTAAGACATACTTCCAGCCATGTACATATTTTTCACCTACTAGGCTGGAGATCTCTGCCATTATAATTCTTTTATTTCCGTGAACCTTCTTAGTACTTTGAAGCTCCCAAAGTATTCATGGATAAAACTAAAATTAAAAAATAATAGATTTTCTTGCCAATTCTAAGCATTTCACTTCAGATATTTTGAAGTATTGAGAAGAGGTCAAAGACTGCCATTGAGGTGAATGTTGAAACTCCAGCTGAGCCTTCATACTTTGGGGCCTGCTCCACAAGCTCTTCCATGGAAGCTGCTTCATGAAAGAGTACAGGCTGTAGGGGTCGCTGGTTTCTGATCCCAGTGGAAGTGGGGAATCCCAGTGTTGGAAATTTCCTGGTGGGCAGCACTGTGAGCTGTGTTTTAATTCCAATTCTTTATGGGTGCTTCCCGAAATCAGCTTTAATTCTGATTCTTTAGGGAAACGGTTTAATTCTGATTTTTTAGGGAAACGGTTTAATTCCAATTCTTTAGGGCACTTCCCAAAAGTAAAGTTTTGTCATTGCTTGATTTCTCTGACCTCAAGAGACTAGGATCTCTATTTCCTTCTGGAAGTAGACTCTTCAGTGGACTATGGACCGTGTTCTCATTGTGTAACTAACTACCTGCCTATATGGAGGAAAAGAGTCAGAACAACAGATTTAAGGTCTGACCTAAGCCTCAGGTGACTACTTGCAAAGACAGAATCAAAGCCTCTACCAAGGTTCTGCGAGCTGTCCCTCAGCCCACACTGCCCACTGTAGGGCATGAAGCATGGCTGGTGCCTATCCAAAGCCATGGGTGACTCACATAAGTGAGGGCCTCAGAAACCTTGGTTTGGGGGAGGGCCCAAAGCCTTTTCTACTGTCTCCGGGCTCCAAAGCTCATCTAACACCTATTTATTCCTTTTGCCTAGTCTTTGGGTGTCTGATTTGTTGGAAAGTCTACACAGTTCAACTATTCTTGGTCTCCAGGGATATCTGCATTGTTGTGCATTTTCCTCAGACCCAGTGTTACATTGGAACTCAACAAGTGAATAATAACCAGAAAGAAAAAGCTCCATTTGGTGTTTCTTACTGTGATAGGAACTCCCAAACTCCATCACCTCTGATGCAGGGAACTCACACTAACCTTTAATTGGGTTGAGGGTTCAAAATCCCATATATAATTTCCTGTTTACAAACATTTTTACAAATCTCAGAGGCAATAGAAATACATGTTAGATTTTTTAGTTGTTCCTCAAGTCTCTGTTTTTACTTGTATTATTACAGAACCCTAATGTGTTTGCAAAGGCTGACTCTCCCAGCAGTCCCTGTAGAGACAATGTACTATAATGCAGCATTTCTGAACCCATTTGAGGGGTTTGGGTGAGTTACTACAAGGATATGCAGAGCCCTTCAAACTTCACTTCTTGTCCCAATTGTCATTTCCCCTTATTTGTAGTAGAAAATAAGTTAGTAAGATATTGAAAGTTCAGATCATCAGGACAGGTGGTTAATTAAGTGTAGGGAAAAGGGAGAGAGAAGGAAATCAGGGTAGTGTTCGGGTGTCAATTTGGGTGCTATATAAAACATAATACCATTGACCAAAACATGGAAAGTGGGGAAGAAGCCAGCTTAGGGCATGTACATGAAAGGGTTTGGTATTGTCCATCTGAAGAATATCCAGGCACATCTGCCTGTTGGTCAGTCTGTTGACTTTCTCATGTCTGAACTGATATACTCAGCAGGGACAAGTCTCATTCAGTAAGTAATCACTGAAATTTCCATTTCCTGATTCAGAAAATGTGCTTCTGGTGCCATTTCTGCTCCTAACTGCTGCTATACAACTCCAAGCAATGCTGGCACTCCAGGGCTATGACCTTTTGAAACACACTTCAAAGGACAATTCAATCTGCCAATGATCAAGTGATAAGGATGCTGAACAGGTCAAGGCCAAGGGCAGAACTCATTGTCAGGCCACTAGAGATCTATCTTCGGGTTAATGCCGATCTGTTGATTAGCTGCCCTTGTGTATGGTCATCTAGCTAGCTGCAAACCAGTTCATATTTATATAAAATAATCTAAGTATAGCCAAATACAGAGTTGAAATCCAGGCACTGTGTGTTTAGGGCATCCCCCTTCTGATACACCTGTCAAGTATCTATGTCAAAAACCCTATCATAGGACAGTATTTAGGGCTGAAAATGGATTCTCATGGCAAAGACAAAATGACAGGAAAGTTGGAGAGATTGTGGGTGGATCCGAAACTGAATTCAAGCGTGATAATACATGTTGCTGCTGCTCTGAGAACAGGAGAAGCAGCAAGTTCCATGAGACACCCTTCCAGGAGCTAAATACAAGTATATTGGGGCTGTAAATCGACTGGCAGTGAACAGAGGAGTTCATGCTGAGTCCACTGGAAGGTCACTGGAGAGTGGAAGTCTCATTTCCCCAGACTCCTAATCAGTGTCAGTCAAACCACTATGGGATTGAACTTTGTTGTGTAAGGAGCACTGTGAGTATGGCTGTGGAAAAAAGAGGTTTGTTCTCAGCACCTGCCCTCAAACCAGTGGGAGGGCCACTGTTACCTGACACTTAGGGAGTATGCATGCATGCATGCCTAGAACAAATGTTACTGACGCCTATCTAATGGGGAAGGGGATTAATGGAAAGGCCTGACAAAGGAGAGGACACTTTCAATAGGAGATGAGTGACAACTGAAGATTCACTTAAGAGTGGATACTGGAGAAATGGAAGATGAAACAAATTCTGTTTTCTTACATTTACTGGCTAATTAAATTTCATTAAATTTCTAGATCCTTTTCCACTCACAGATATTTCAAATATGGTTCACAAAAATGCAGCATAAAACAAAACAAAAGGCAGAAACCAGGTCCCCAGGATTTTAGTCCCACATACTCCCTCCCTTGAGTAAGTCACTAAAGTTCTTTGAACTCTAGTTTCCTCATTTGTCAATAGGTATAATAGGTCCCATGCTTATATAAAAATGAATGTTAGCAGGATCCAGCAGTTCATCTGATTGGTAGTGCCACACAAAGCTGAAAGTAGTATGGTTACAAAATATTAGATCAGCCTTCTTAGCTGCCTGGAATTCCCCAATTCCCAATGAATATACAGCTCCTGTTTTTAGATCCATAAGCGCTGAATGTTACTATCTATTTTCTTACCAGATCGAGCAAAAACTCCCATCTCCCAATGGACCATCTAAAAGCATCTTAGTAACTCCTCTTCTTGCTATCGCTTGCTATCTGCACAAGGCCATGCATGTAGTAGACATTCAAAAACATTTGTTGATGCCTTTTGGTATCTTGAACTGAGAGAAGTCTATGGATCTTATAGTACTTTTAAGCCTCTCCACCATTCATGAGAAAATTGGACAGTAGCAATGAGGGGTGTGTGTGTGTGTGTGAGAGAGAGAGAGACAGAGACAGAGACAGAGACAGAGACACACACACACAGAGACAGAGAGGTTTATTGTTCATTATAATAGAAGCCCCTTTCTCCTTTGCTTTTCTTCTAATTCAGAAACATTTCGTTTCTGCTATTGTTGGAAGCCCTGGGTTAAAGTGGAGATGGAAGAGAATGTAAAAGGAAAAGTTACAGAGCTTTTCATACTAAAGGGAAAATAACTGAAACCTATGAGTACTCATGAAATCTCAGAATTGGTCCAGTATGTAGAACAAGTAGGTTCAACACACACACACACACACACACACACACACACACACACAATCACAACAAATAAGCAAACAAATCAGACTGTGGCATTTCTTCATTTAGAAGCTGTCATCTGAAACTGTGCTGTCCAGTACAGTAGCAATAAGCCCCAAGAGGTTGCAGACCACACAGAATGAGGCAGGTACACAATGAGATTGTTGTTAAGTGTAAGTATAAAAAGGACACTGGATTTTGAAGACTGCATGAAAAATGAATGTAATGTATTTCACTGATATATTAATTACAAGTTAAAATTATAGTATTTTAGGAGCATGTGGCATGGGTGGCTCATTGGTTGAGCATCTGTCTTTGGCTCAGGACGTGATCCCGGGGTCCTGGGATGGAGTCCCTCATCAGGCTTCCTATAGGGAGCCTGCTTCTCCCTCTGCCTGTGTCTCTGCCTCTCTCTCTCTCTCTCATGCATAAATAAATAAATAAAATCTTAAAAAAAATTCTTTAGATATATTTGGCTAAAATATATTCAGATTAATTTTTCAAGGTTTTCTCTCTCTCTCTCTCTCTCTCTCTTTTTTTTTTTTTTTTTTACTTTTTAAATGTGACCATGAGAAAATTTAAAGTTATATATATGGCTGGCATTATACTTCTATTGAGCAGAACTCATCTAAAACATCCCAAATATGACAAAGCTTTGATTGTATAAATGCCCTTAATAAGTAAGTCTTCTTACAAGTGAGATATAAAGGTCAGAGATGCAGCCTCAAATCACTGGCTGCTTTAAGAACATTGCAGACAGATCTGGGGGGAATAGAGAATAAAGATGGTTTAGTCATGAAGAGAAACTATGTAAAATTACCAAAAGAGCCATTTCAAAAAGCCACTATGTCATGAGATATGGCATGATGTGGGACCTTTTTACATATTGGGTGAAATTTTAAATTTTATATTAAAAAAAAGTAAGTGTGCCTGCCTTGAAGAATTGAACTACTCCTTTTTTATAATAGAACTTAAAATTATACTTTAAATTGCATCATTATTTTTACTTTATAAAATAGAACTAGTAAGATGAATAGCTATTTTAATTGCATTCTGCTCCAGTGAAATCCAGGACTTAAAAATATATATGTTTTAAAAGCTATAGCTCCAGCATTTTTATTGGTCTGACTAGTGAAAAATGATGTTTTTGCTTTTTGCAGGAATATCGTGGGCAGAGCAATAATGATCAATCCCTGATGAATATAACAATAGCTCCAGGCCATCACTGGGGAATGGCAAGAACCTCATTTTTATAACTATGTTTAAACACAATATAGGGGATTTTGTTTGTTTCTTGGCTTTTTATAGGAATTACTCCAGTAAGTCTAATGAAAAATTGAGACAGATTCATCAAATGTATATTTCAGACTGAAAGTCAGGGTTCTATGGGTCCTGTTTTCTGTGCAACTATATAAGCAAATCTCCTCGTCTCCTAGTTCAACAAAAATTTCCTAAGCACCTTCCTGCCTGGCTTCTATGAGGTAGAAAGGACATGAAAACCAATAAGCAATAAACTTTCAGTTTTAAAACCGGTGAATTTCTATTTTAAAACAACTTTAAGGAGTACCTGGGTGATTCAGTCGATTAAGTGTATGCCTTTGGTTCAGGTCATGATCCTAGGATCCCGTGATCCAGCTCCACATCAGGCTCCCTGCTCAGTGGGGAGCCTGCCCCTTCCTTTTGCCTGCTGCTCCTCCTACTTGTCTTCTCTCTCTCTCTCTCTGTCAGATGAATAAATAAAATCTTCAACAACAACAACTTTAAGGGATCTTAAAGAACATTTCTAATTTTACCACCTTCTTTTACACGAGAAAGAACAGAGATCTAGAGTATAAAATGACTTATTCAGGGTTACAGAGGCTATTTTGACAAAAGCCAGTGCTAAAAACCATATATTTTGATTCCCAATCCAACTCCTTTGTATTGCAATATGTTGCTTTAGTTTAGTCAACTTCTATAAAGACCAGATTCTTTTTTTTTTTCCTATCCTTGGCTCTTCTGATGCATATCACTTACTTTTTTCAAAGAAATGCCTGGTTGCAGTGAGGGCAATAATTGTATTTGGAGGATTACTCTAAACAGAACAAACCCAAGCAGAGAGCAGCCCTGGGCCCTCTCCATAGATCACAGCTTATGGCAGCTCCCCTGGGGAACAGAGAAGCGCTTGGACCAGCTTTAAGTTTAAGTGCATGTCACCATGATGTACGGTGTCTTTGGTGTCCGTATATCATGGAGTGGAAGGGGTGTCGCCCATGGACGGAGAGCATCCATTCTCCTCTCCTGACACTGTGCCTTTTCCCCAAACAAGACATATCTGTGCGATTATAATCTTATCCAGGCTGGCTTGCTTCCTCCAGAGCTCATCTGCAGTGAAGGGGAGAGTCAGTCAGCATTTTTGAAGTTTTGGGGGGCATTCTTTGAGAAACAATGAAAGAGATATAGAATTGAGAAAATATAAGGTTCTCCTAACTACATTGTTTTCAGCTTTTTGTTAATACCTTAAAAGGCCTAAGTCCTGTATGCAGAAAAATATGTAACAGCAAGTTCTCAAAAGTCATCCTTTGATTAACCATTTCCTGGCTGGATGACTCAGGCAAGTTTCCAAAATTTCTTTGCTTTAGTTTCCTTACTGCAAAGATAAGGACTATATGAAAATACTGCTTATTTCATGGAATTATTGTGAAGAACAAATGGATAAGTACAAGTAAAATCCTTGGTCTAGAACCCAGTGATTGCGTTATCTTCAATACCAGGTAATTGTTGTTATCTTTTCTTTCCTAAGATGGGGCCTAAGATATCCTAGGTAAAGTTATAAAGTTAAAGAATTGTTCTTTTAATAATTAAAAAGCTTCACAAGCAAAAGGTACCTCAGGACTCACCTTTCCATATTAGCTGGAAGACAGAAAGTAAAGCAAGAAAGAGACAACCCAAAAGTAAATTGATCCATTTAGTCTTTCTTCCTCTTCCATCTATCCATCCATCCATCTGTCCATCCATTTATCCATCTATCTATTCATTCACCAAATGTCTTACTGTCTTGGAGTTTGGTAGTCTAATTGAATGTGCTTGAGAACTTATTTTCTTGGCCTAATGATAGATCTGCTTCTTCCTTATTGTCAAGGCTTAAGGGAACATGTGAGGTTGGCTTGTACCCAAAGGCAGAGATTCTTCACTCAGATGCCTGTTGCTTGAGTGGGCATCTGGCCTGAATTTGTGTTTCATCAGAGCTTTACTATATTATATACATGTGTATAATATATTACATAATATATCATGTATAGGTCTTGGTTTCACCCTGGAAGGATGTAATCATGTCATTAAAGGCCATCTGGTTAAAGGCCAAAGAGCATCTTTTCTCTAGTTGTACATGATGCAGAATGGGGACCTTGAGCACTACTCTAAGCTCAGTTTCCTGCACAGATCTCTAAGAGTTTGGTCCTGTCTCCTCTTTACTGTCCCCTTCTCAAACAAAGCCTTTGACAATGTGGCTGTTCCCTAGAAACAACCATATAATACTATGGGAGAGGGGCAGTGCTTTCCAAAGTGAACAAAGCCCTTCAGCCACCTCTTCTCTCTGATTTGATTCAATGGGAGACTTTCTAAGGATGAACTATCTCTCTGTCTCAGCAGTGTGATAGACATTTCCTAACTGACCTTGGGCTTCCTTTCCTTACATGTCTCAAGTCACCATACTTAGGATTTCTATACCACGCTGAATCGACCAGTACTCTTAATGTATGTTGATCTTCTCTGCTTAGCAAGACTGTAAATCCCAAAGTTGGAATACCAGTACTTTCGAGTTTTTTGTTTAATCCAATGACTAGCACAGGCTGAGATTTATTCAGTGGTGGGTGAATAGATTGAATGTTGAAGTCAGAAGTTCAGAAAATCAGAAGAGTCTACTGATTCTTTATCTTAAGTCCAATTTATATGGTCTAATTATCATTGTTATTACCATAATCACCGCAACAGCCTTTCCTCCTTGCATGTGAAAAGGGTATTTTGTGATTTTCTTTCTTTGTCATTTTTTTTCTAGTGCATTTTGATTGCTACATCACTTCCTGGTGACTTCATTCACCTGCAAACATTCTGAATAACAAATAAAACACATAAAACCTAAGCTACCACATATAGTAAAACACCAACTGTTTTCTACAGGATAGACTCAAGGGAGTGAACCAATAATTACTGATGCTATAAAGCCATCCAAACAATCCTTCAAACTTTTTTTATTCTTTTGTAAAGAAAAAAAACAAATAAACAACATGGCTCCTCTCAAAGGCTTATGCTAAAAAGAGCATTGACGTTTGTTTTCTGAATGATGTTTGACTGTGAGTGCCCAATAATTAGAAATATTTAATGCCGGCAAACATCAGCAAGTTAAAATTGTTTTCTGCTTAAGTCTTGTCATTTTCCAGAAAGGAAATGATATGTTAGACATGTTGCACTCTTTCTCAGTATGATAGCAACTAAAGTGGCTTAAAATTGGATTCATTTATAAAGCTGGACACTATTAATATCATTCCCTGCATGATGGTAATTCATTTTACTCTGCTTTGTCTCAGAAGCAGTAGGGGCTCTATCCCTTATATTCAGATTGCAGTCCTAATTAAGTATTCATTATAGAATACATATTTTTTTCATTTAGGATTGAATATCAAACATTTATGTGGTATATTACACTTGTTTACTATTAAGTCAATGTAGTCAATGTAGTGAGGTGTTACACATCTAGTAGTTATGTGTCTTCAACCTATAAAATTAAAGTTGGGAGGAACTCAGCTGGAGCAAAAACTTGTCTCCCTCGGGGTTATTTCACTGGTGTTGCACTAAATAAGCTGAAAACCTAAGTAAATATAACTACTTGGGTTCCCCTATTGAGAATAAAAAAATGTTCCATGAATTCATTGTAAAGTTGACATGGGACAAGCAGAAATTTGATATGAGTTTCTGTAGAACCATGATTCTGCAAACTTTTACTATTGGCAGTTGAAGAGGCAAGGCATCAAAAAGGAAAAGAGCATGGAGAAGTTTAATCAAATAAAATTAAGCCAAAAAAATATGACTAGAACATCAGGAGATGTCATCTGGTGAGATCTGTTAAATTATGGTCATATGTTGTAATATCATTATTCTGTTCTAGCAAGAAGTAAGTTTATAACCCTAATAGTTGAGTTCTTATACTTCTTTGTACTATATATATACATATAATATTTTGCATTTATACTATGCTTTTTCTTTGAAAGTTCAAACAACCAGAGAGAATTTACTTTATTCAAAATCACATTCTAATCAACAATAACTTTCAAAGGTTGAATTTAAAACTCACAAGCAAGGGGTGCCTGGGTAGCACAGTTGGTTAAATGCTTGCCTCTTAGTTTTCGCTCAGGTCTTGATCTCAGGGTTGTGGGATTGAACCCCACTGTGGGTTCACAGTGTAGAGTCTGCTTAAAACTCTCTCCCTCTACCCCTCCCTGCCACGAGCTCTCTCTCTCTTTCAAATAAATAAATAAATCTCAAAAAAATAGAATTCATAAGCAAAAACAGATAAACAAAAACAGCCACAGCAACAAATAAATTATTAAATTGGGATCATTCAAAAACTCTGAGTCTCAGGGCACCTGGGTAGCTCAGTTGGATAAGCATTCAACTTTTGGTTTCAACTCAGGTTGTGATTTCAGGGTTCTGAGATCTAGCCCCATGTGGAGCTCTATGCTCAGCAAAGAATCTGCTTGAGATTCTTTCCCCCTCCTTCTCCCTCCCCCTCTTTTCCTCCTTGCATTTGCACACTCTCTCTCTAAATTAATAAATAAAATCCTTTAAAAAATCTGTGAATCTCCTTAGGATTCATATGGAAAGGAACCAAATGAAACCATGATGGGAACTTGAACCCATAACACTTCTTAATTAAATGTCAGATATTTCCTGAGTGTTGATTATGTACAAAGTCTTTTGTTTGTAGTTGTGAATGAAGAAACAGGAGGGACAGGAAGAAAAGAAATAATAATTCTTAGTTGTTAATCACAATCATATTGGACAAGCAAGCTATAAACAAAGGTTAATTAAATAATAATTGAAGATTCTATATACAATGGCACAAGGCAAGGTGTGTTCTATTGGTAAGAACAATGGCTCATACAGTTTCATAGGAAGGAGAGATTACATTTATCATGAGTGAACTGAGGCAGTTGGTTAGAGAAGGGAGCTCTTTATCTGGGCCTTGAAGGATTGTTTGAAATGAGAGCAAATGCATTTAGGTTAAGAGAGGTAAGTATGAAGAAAGGAAGGGAAGTAAGATAATGCAGAAATTGTTGGAGCACCAAATCTAGATTGACTTGCTAGCAGCAAAGGGCGTAGAGGAGTAAAAGGGAAGATGGATTGGTTGGATTGTAGAAGGTCTGAATAGCATGCTAAGAATTTAAGAGTTTATCCTCTAGGAAATGAAAAGAAACTGAGAGTTTTGCAACCAGAATTAAAGTGCTATATTCAAAAGACTTAGCTTGCTGCAGATTTAATTAATTTGATAAGGAAGAGACTGAAGGAGAGGAGACGGGGGACTGTTGCTGTACCGCTAAATGGGACAGTGAAAGCCTAAAGTGAATTTGTGGCAGCAACAAAAGAATTGCTGTGTGACATGGAAGGAAGAACCCACTGGGCTTGGAGACTCAAGGAGTTTTGTTAGGTCAAGGTATCAAATGTCCCAAATTGATACTAAATGAAAAATAATAAGGAAATTTTTTCTTTGTTTCTTTATTAATGATGGTTTATTGACATTTTTCCCATTAGAAAATATCATGGTGCCAATATATGAGGCCAAAATATAAATATTTCCCCACCAAATCTCAGTTTTCCCATTGACTAGTGACTAAGCTTAGTCACTAATAATTCCTAATTTCTTTTTCTCCTACATATATATATATTATATATATATATATATATAATATATATATATATATTCACAGAAGGGAAGGATTCTCTGTTTACCCATTGTCTGGTCTTTAGAAGAAGTTTGTATACAAAGAAAGATCAAAACATCAGATCTATGTGGGTGAGAATTTTTCTTTTCCAACCATGTAATAGAATAAGGTTTCTAGGACTGACAAAGCTTTCTGTAGATGAGATCATCTACTTTCAGGGCTTCTAACATTCCTTTTCTCTCTCCAGAATTGAGGGTCAGTATACACATCTATCTAAAAGCTTGCAATATCTTCCATTAGGCCTTTTGATTATTTTAGTTTTCTGATCTTCCTCTTGGTTTAAAATATTTTGAAATTTCCAATGAATAAATATGGGCCATCATAGAGGTATCTAATCTGAACAACTGCTTGAACATCACATGTGATGCCATGTAGTTCTCTTATAAAACCTCCTGTCTTGGTCATATAAGAAATGCTCCTATTTAATTCACAGAAGATTCCCCAACACTGCCAAAAAAAGTCCCTCTGGCACCAATGACTATCCTGCCCCATTTTTCACCTCTGGAGGTCTTTACACACATCGACTAAATTCCTTCTTCAGGGCCTCTGTGAAGATGGTGGCTTTACAAATTCTCCTTTGACAAATTCCTCCCCGGGGAGATATTATGGATGTTGATGAGGAAAATGCATCTTGCCAAGATTATAACCTACTCAAAATGTGGAACCTAAGATTTTGGAAGCTGACTGGTGCCTTTTAGGGCTAGAGATTTACTTAAGATTCAACAGCAAAATGGTTAGCTAATGTTTACAGCAGGGATGCACAATTAATAAATGCAAAATTTGTGCTTCACTTCTATTTCCAAAGTGAATAGGATGTTTGTCAAAGCAAGAAACTTTGCTTTGATTATAAGCTACAGATAATGAAAATGTGTTTGTGTTTCACAAATATATTTGATTCTAGTGGATTGTATTTCCCATCAGGGAATCAGGTTCAGCAAATATTTTCACATGCTAACTCCTTAAATCAGGCAGAAGGTTTTAGTTGACTAGAAATACAATAAGCTTAGAGAATAGAGGTTTGCACAGAAACTAAGTAATAGAGTTTATCATTGTTCTTCACGAGAATTTATAAGGACCGGCATAGGGTGGCTAACTGTAAAATAAGCATACCATCTACTTATTTTGGAAGGGGGAAAGCCTAATGAAAACATCATATCCAATTTTTCCTAATCTTAACAAATGAAAGCTAATTATTCCTAACATATCATCCCTTTATGATGGACATGAAGGATGCTTACTGAAACGTTTTTGACCAAAAAATAATATTAATTGCAAGTAGGAAATGTATATCTGGAATAGGGGGAATTTAGAAGTAGAAGACTGTGTGAGCATGATTTAAAGAACCAAGTCACTGCAAAGGGGTTCTGACTAGGAATCCAGGCACAGAGGAGTTAAAGGCTTGTTACTCAGCCCCTTAGAGCATATCTTTCTACAGAGTCAAGAAGAAATTGGCTACCAGAACTAGCAAGATATATTTTACTCTTGATCAGGAGAGTGAGATGAATTTTCCAGGGTTAGGTTCCAGAATGAGCTAAAATATCCTACTTACATACACCACAGGGAGAGAGGGTCTGCCTGAAATAAAACTGAATTAAGAATGAGGGCTACCTCTCTCAGCAATGGTAAAATGTATTGCAGACAAAACTTAGCATTAATGGTCACAGTCTTAATAAATGACAACCTGATACTGAAAATTCTCACCTTGTAAGGACTATAATTGAAACAAAGAAAGAAGAAATGTCATTGTGTATTTCAATTACACTGAATATTTTTCTGAATATTTTTCTCAAATCTTTCCTGGAACTAGTTCATTATAGAGGAAGGAATAACCTAGAGAGCAAGATTTCTGTCTTAAGAAAGAGTTGAGAGAATGATGCTGGATGATAAACAGGGGTTATGGAAATGATTGAGCTTAATTCTGAGAAATGTTTCTCTTCTGGTGTCTTTGTTGTTACTTGTTTGTTCCCTTGAGGCTGTTAGCAGAAGTGCAACAGATATCACCTGTTACGAAATCTCAGCTCAACTTTGCACTTTGACCAAGGATTCTTGTCTAAGATTTTGATTTTAAAATTCTCAAAAAGAAAAATAAAAGAATCAAGAAATACAAGAAACAAGCTGTTAGTCCACTTTCTTCTCAGATAGATGCTTTCTCAGGATCTGAAAATCACACCTCATAACTGATACGTAATCACTTAACTTCCTTCATGATTACAATCAGGGATGTGTTGGAACAAGAACAATCTCTATTAATCCACGACTCTCCTTGACATTCCATAGGTTTCAGAGCTGTTTGCTTGCAAACCTTCAGTATTATTATTTATATATTCTCTAAACTATAGTCTGAAATATTGAGACTTGGTTTTCCATCATTTTTACTTTTTTACCTCAAAGATAGTTCTTCCTAAATCTGTGTCTTTTTTTTTATATTTCTCTACAATATTATTTATTCACTATTTCAACTTATCTTTCCACTTGTCTTCTCTTTTCTAAATTCCCATATTCTATGGACGGATGCAATCTGTTCATGGGCTTAGTTCCCATGACTTTTTAAAGACTCTCCCCAAATTCTCTAAAAGTATTATGACCTTAATTCAGTGGGGAATGAAGAGTGTGACTCATTTCAGGTACCTAACAAATACGTGTTCACAAAGCTTATCATCCTAGAACTCATCTTGGCTCTAAAGAAGGAGACAGTGGTGCCTGCCATTCAGAGGGCCTGAGAATACTAGTATAAAAGCTTTCTTAGAATTTGCTGTTGATAGTCTAATTCCTTCTGCATTCACCAAGTCAAGTGATATTCTGAAAATATATATATTTTTTAAAAGGACAGTTTAGTAGAGTCTCTCTCCTCTGTTAGTATACTGGAAGCATGGGACTCTGAGATAATAGAATCTCATGGTGCTTCCTAGAGTCAATTATTTGGGGGGAGAAACCACCCAGTTGTGGAAAGGCCTCCAAACTTACATCTACCTGTGAAGTAAATGAGAAATAAGCTTTGATTGTGTTAAGTTTGTGTTGGCTTCTTACCATAGAAAAGCCTAGCCCCACCTCACTTTTATGGATCTTAAACTGTATGGTTGGGAACTGGGAAGTACTTCCCAAACTTGAGATGTGTTTATGTATAGATAAAGAAATGTATGTTTATGCACGTGTTTGTGGGTGCTTACATGCCACTGACCAACTCTTTCACAACTTCCCACAGTTTTAATATCTTCATCTGTAAGATAACGGTTGAGTTAGATGTTCCTTCAGTTTGAAATTTCTTTGGAATATTGCCTGATGCTTATCCAAAAGCAACCTTGCATTTATACAGGTTTTAACATTTTCTGAAGTCTTTTTAACCCAAGAACAAAGCTCAGGGCTTGGACAGACTCTGATTTTAAGTTCATCCAAACCATCTCTTTGTTGCCTTTGCCCCCTTTAAGAAAATTCCAGATGAAAGCATAAATCTGCCACATGAACTGATTTGCTGCACAGCAAGATAATTCTTTTAAGTAGTTTCTATTATAGGAAAATTAATTTCAAGGCACTTCATACAGTTCTAGTAAAATCCTTCCGCTCCACGGGGGTCCATGAGCAACATTAACTGTGCAGCATTTGCTGGGTATGCCTCGTTATGACTTGGTGCAGTGAAGGATGTTTTTAAATTTTTTTAAGTTGGGCTATTTGAAAATGCATTATTTTTTTAATCCCTGCATGAACATTTAAAGAAAGCTAGAATTTGAGATATTTTTAACAAGGACAAAATATTTTTTCCCAACTTATTAAGGATACAGAAATTATTTCTCCTGATAAAACTTTGTAGCTAATTTGTTTTTATTTAGTTTTCATTTTGTTTGTGTGATACAACATGAATTCCTTCGAGGAGGTTATTGAAAACAAATAAGAACCCAATGTGCCAATAAGCACTCTTGAAGTTTGATTAGTTAACAAAGAAGACATCCTCCAGTTCTCACCTGTCCAGCTTCCTTCATTCTCTCATAGGTGTTCTCAAGAGAAGTCTATGCACTGTCTGCAGATAACTTTCCTCTCAGTCTATTTCCTGGAAAGCCTGAGAGACATGGGATGTGCTAAATCATATAGCACTCAAAGTCTTTGATGGACTGACTTCATTATATCTACTTTCTCCTCTAGCAAACTTCTTAACTCATTCTTCTACAAATACTTTCAGCTCCCCTCTTCTCAGCTTTCTTGCATTGTTCACTATATTCTCTGTCTTTCAAATATCCTTATATGACTCTTCCTCTAGCTCATAAGAACTGCAAGTTCATACTTCAAGGACCAATTTATATGCTATATTTTATGTATCTTATCTCCAGATGAACTTCTCATCATATCAACTCCTACTGGTCTCTTCTTCCTGTGAACTGTGTTAGAGATGGTATTGTGTTATTTCATTTTATCATAATCTGCATTATGGCATAGACTGTAAGCTCCTTGGAGCAGACTGAGATTTTTTTCTTGTTTTCCTCTCCCATGACAACTTTCACTGTTCTGAGATCATACTGATCTTTTGATATGTGGTTTGGTTGCTTGTTTCCACAGGGCTTATTAAATGATGCTCATGAGTGCCGTCCTCTCATTAAATGATCAGAGGCAGATATTTTCAGTTTTCAGGGAGAGGTGATTAATGGGTGTGTGTGAATAAAAAATGCATTTCTATATTGTGATTTATATTAACAAATTATATACTTATATTCTACAAACTAATTAATAATATACAGCAAATACTGTAGTAATTTTTATACCACTGATAGTGTTAGACATTCAACAACAGTCCTCAGTTTTGAGGAATCTCCCAGTGAAGATATGAAATCTCAGATGGTCTTCCACAGGCCATGGTGGCTGGAAGATGTGAAATTCAGCACCTCAAGATTTCCTTAACACTAAATCTAAATCTCTATTGGGTATACTGATTTAATTTCTTATAGAACATGAAGTAATAATGATTTGATTAAAATTTAGCATTTGCAAAATACTTCTTTAATTCTTTTTCATGTGATTTAGTTTGGCAGAAATCAGAAAAGATCTTCTCTCCTGTGTTCCATTGCACAGCAGTCAATAAGAAACCAAAGTAAGGGCACAGGAGCATCATTGTTATTGGAAGAACTCCTAATGTTTCAAATATACTCCATTTACCATTCCATCTGGAACCTAGAAAGCATCAGTTAGTTTCAGCCAATGACTGTTCTTTTCTTTATGGCCAACATTTCCTCATCTCACCCAGCATTTTTTTACTGCCAGCATTTCCCTCCCATTGACTAGTGCCAGCAAAGATACTTAGAGTTCTCTTTAGATATAACACATCATGGTTCTATTTGAAGGTACTGCCTCTAACTCCTGGGCCCCTGTGATCTAGGAAACATTTTAAAATGCAGTGCCTACTGCTGAATCAAGATAATCCTTACCAAAGTAATGAAGGTTAGTAGAAATGACTATTATAAAAAGTTAGGAACTGAATTTTGTGGCTAAGTCATAGATACCAACTTTCAACATAGCTGGAGACATTTACCAATACATTTTCTTTGTGTTCAGATTAGACCAGTAACTATAACATGGAGAGAAAACTTCATTTGCTCTATAGCAGATCCATAGAGGAGCCTTACATTGCCTTTTTTTTTTTTTTTAGGACTTTGAGTCCAGATTTGCTCATTTAGACAACTATCTCTATGTACCAACTGGATATATGATTTTTTTTTTTTACCAATTGGTTATAGTTCACTTGACTAGGCTTCTGAATTGTTTGTTACATTGTTTATAAGAGCTTTTTCAATTCTACGCCTTACTGTTTTTATATCTGTGGGCTCAAGAGTAGGGAAATCATTTGGGAATGGGACACAGGTATCAGCTTATTGTTTTTCATATATATATTATCCCCATCCTACTCCCATACTTTGTCTCTTCCATCACAAGTAATTGAGCCAGACAAAAAGAAACATCTTCTCCTGTTTGTCAAATTGATTTCTGATTAGGTTTTTCAGTTGGATTTATCATGTGCAAATATATGTCTTTCAGACCTGTATAGTTTGTTGAATGGAGATGATCCGATATTCCTTACAGGTCTTTTAAGAACAGGTCTGCTTTTAGACTCCCTCTTCCCATCTCTATTCATTCATCCTCCTAAGAAAAAGAATATAAGGCTTTTAAATGATCAGCTTACATCAGCATAAATGTTCCATGCTAGCAAAGCAGGGAGATTCCCACATCAGGCAACCTGACCCAGAAACAATAAAACACCAAAAAAGACAAGTAGAAACTTCTCTTTAGTTCTTAGTTAATCTTGTGGGATTTTTCTCCTACATTTTTTCCTCTTTTCTATGGAACATGAGTTAAAAGTTGTTTGTAATAAAAACTATAATTCATTATTGATATTGCATATATAACCTCATGAGATATATTTTGTTTCTTCCCCATAATTTTTTAAATGAAGAAAGCAATAATAAAAGTTAAAATTGTCAGAACTTTTATTTTCATCGCCCAAGATTCAATTCTAAATCGCGGATACTTTAAGGAAGCAATCATGATTAAAGCAAAGAACAATTGACTAGGAGTTGTAAGCTAAGAAACCTAGTTTTAGGGGTCACCAACCAAATATGACTAGGGCATACCGTTCCATGTTTGTTTTTATAGTTTCAAATTCCCTGTTTGAAGAGGGCTTTGGGTTCAGGACTCTTTACAGCTTTTACTCTGCCATAATTGTGATCTCACCCCAATTCTGCAGATTGGTATGATAATAAATGGTCAGTATCATTGCTGAGTTGGTTGTGCTCAACTTTGATGTCCCCGACCTGGGTTAAGGGATGTATGTGGCATTCAGTCATTCTACCTGAGATGAATCTGGAACATCATGTTCTTTCTCACTGGTTTCTCTGCCTTTTTACCCTCTCAGTATAATAAGAAAGAAAAATATATATGTCATTTTATAGGAACTCTAGGTCTAAGAAAGCTGGTACGGGCACTTGTATGAGGGTATCTTTTTTTGCTGTGGGGTGAGGTTCTTTTTTTGGGGCCCCTGATAATACTCCATGCTTACATGCTCATAGGATGTCTCTGATGTGAGTGTAGTTGCACTAACAGTTTTAGTTTCCTATGGTTATTCCAAATACAAAAAAAAAAAAAAAGGAAAAAGTCAACTAGTAATCACATTGTTTTTAAAACTCTTGATGTTTGTGGCTGTGTCCATCCAAAGAATGAGATGTTCACCAATTGGAGACACTTCTGTTCACTCTACCATTCCTCATGCTACTGCTGAAGTTATATAATTCTCATCGTACTTCAGATTTGATGTGGAAATCAAAGAGAGCTGAAGGGGAATGGGAAGAGAATCCCAACCACAACTTTGGGAAGCCCTGAGAAACACTATGGAGGTGGGAGCATTATCCACTATACTACAGCCTTAGCTTCTAATGCCCTTTCCTCTCCCCACCATTTTTTATATTTATAAACCTGTTACACCCTTACTCCCCATCAGGCTTTCTCTAATTATTCAGAGTCGTGCTTTCAGACAACATGTTATATTTTAGATCTTTCTCTTTCCCTTCCTATACAACAGAAAAAGCCCTACCACTTTCTGGCATATTCAGAAATGTGCATTGATATGACTCATTCATAGCACAATGATAGCAACTAAATGGATTTTTCTGCACAAGATTTCTTTCTACCCCCTTCCTTTTATTCATCCTTCACTGCCCCCATCTCTATCCTTCCTATTTTTCTTCCTTACAATATGAATTTGGAATGAATTTCCTTCCTTTATCTTTCTTTTTTTCCTCTCTTCTGTAAACATACATTGACCATCTTAGAGCAAGGTGCTATGTGGAACCAGTCACTGTGGCAGCAAAATGAGAAGATCCTGATCTTCACCTCTGAGGAAATGGCAGTCCAGTGGAGAGGTAGAAGTGGTACATGCCATCAGACTGTATGACAGCACCAGATGATAACAGCTACAGTGGTAGTAGGACTAATAGCAGGGTTTTGCCATGTGAACAAGTTGACAAAAGGGTCCCCAAAGGAAGAAATGCCATTGGCAGAAAAGCAAGAGGAAAAATGTTATGATCTTGTAGGAGAAGTGGTTCCTATTGCTAGAGCAAAGTGGTAGGAGGCATAAGAGCAGAAAATGGGATTGAAGAACTATACTTAAGATAAATATCAGTCTTTGAACAGGTACTTTTAATAGGTAATCAAAATAGGGGAGCAGAAAACACTTGTAGTAGAGTATTCAAGTCAGGGGCCCCATTGCTCTTGTAATCATCTCACATCAATGACTGCCACATAAGTCCAAAAAAAAGAAATGCCAACTATGATATAAGGATACTCTTGGTCATGGAATTAGAGCCAGAATCCTTGACTCCATTTAACACAACCTGGCTTAGGCTGATTACTATATGCAAACTCATTTCTATTTTAGGAAGTATAGAATCTCTGTGTATGTGCGTTTGTGTTATGAACTATGTCATCGTTACAAAAATATTTACCTAACCGTATTTGTACATGTAAAAAAGACAGTGTAATGAATATCCATGTGGCCAGTGCTGATGTGCTTTAACACCATACTATTATTTAGAGCTGATTTTTATTTTTTTTTATTTGAGTGCAGTTGATACACAATGTTACGTTAATTTCAGGTGTACAACATAGTGATTCGACAAGTTTATACATTATGTTATGCTCACCACAAGTGTAGCCACCATCTGTCACCATGCAACACTATTACAATATCATTGACTATATTCCTTATGCTGTGTCTTTTATTTAGGGAAAGGTGTTTCTAAACCATCTTTCACAAAGAGGTCATTAATGGGAACAGAGGTCCAGATGAGAAAAGTCATATTGCTGACCCTCTATGCATCCAGAGTACCTCATCAGGACCGGAAATCAGTGACTTGGCAGCAAAAATCACCCATTCAACCAACATGTATAGAGTGAAAGTCTGGTAGCATGCCCAGTATTGGGTTCTCCAGGGTGACTAGAACATTTAGAAACCCAAACTGGTGGAATCCATGGGTAAAATTTCTTTGATAATGTGATCTTGTAAAAACCATTCAAGTATTTTTGCTTTTTCCTAGATCTTTAATTACTCTCAGTCAAATAATATTGTTAGGATTGAGCATGCACAAACACTATAGCATACATCTTTAAAAAAATGAAATTCTACCTCACTCTTCTTGCCAAAATGCTTGAACAAGCAAAGAGTTGGTCGGGGAGTGAAATAACTGAGTTCATAGAGAAGCTCTGCCATGAAAAAAATGCAGTCTTATTTGTCCTTAATAACAAAATGGAAGCAACAAATAGAAACCCCACCATAGGGGCACCTGGGTGGCTCAGTTGGTTAAGCATCTGCCTTTGTCTCAGGTCATGATCTCAGGTTCCTCGGCTCAAGCCCCATGTTGAGCTCCCTGCTCAGTGGAGAGTCTGCTTCTCCCTCTCCCTCTGCCTCCCCTACCCTGATTGGGCTCTTTCTCTCTGTCCCTCAAATAAATAAATAAAACCTTAAAAAAAAGAAAAGAAAAGAAAAGAAAGAAAAGAAAAGAAAAGAAAAGAAAAGAAAAGAAAAGAAAAAAAAGAAAAAAACCCACCACATTGACTTTGCCTTAGTAACTACCAGTATACTATAACCACTTAAGCATTACCCATTGTAAGGACATAGCACTATCAAAAGCATTAAGGAAAAAAGAAAGTTTTTTCTAAGTATTATTTAGCAATGGAATAATTTCATCAGGAGAAAATGTAAATGAAAACCAAATTTTTAAAGCAGACAAATGTGTGATTGCTTAAGATTAGGTAGAAAAATGAGTTAGGAACCTCACTAGGTCACCCAACATTCCCATATCCAGTAGCCTAGTAAGTATCTCAGGACTTGATTAAAATCTGTGTTAAAAGGACTATATTAGACCACGCACTATTCCATTTGGGTTCAGCTGTACAAATAGACAGATCTTGCATTTATTTAAGCAAAATTTGCCTCAACTTCTTTTTTTTTAATTTTTATTTATTTATGATAAATAAATAGAGAGAGAGAGAGAGAGAGAGAGGTAGAGGCACAGGCAGAGGGAGAAGCAGGCTCCATGTACCGGGAGCCCAATGTGGGATTCGATCCCGGGTCTCCAGGATTGAGCCCTGGGCCAAAGGCAGGCGCCAAACCGCTGTGCCACCCAGGGATCCCTCCTTAACTTCTTATGGATCTTTTAAAACTAGAACTATAAATCCATGTCTATGCTGTGTGATGTCTTCATTCTGAATGAAATAAATTTCCAATGAATTTCTGATGGAGAAAATAGGTTTAGGGATTGGAGACAAGTTTTTAGGACATGGTATTTGGAAGAGGGGTTGTATGGTACTGTGAAATCACATCATATGGGTGGGTAAATCTTCTGCCTTCATGTAACACAGACTAGAAGTTAGAAAATGAGAGGACACAGTAGGAAACCAAATATAATTTAAGGAAAAAAATTGAGCAAGATGGTTAGTGAATAAAAGGAAAATAGAATTGGAATTTAAGATTGGCAATGCGTCCTTAAACTTTTTTCTAACACCTGGTTATGAAGGAAGTCTCCACATTAATTTTTCTCCAGTCTGGTTGCCTACCCCAAGGGGGCTGGACTGAAGCAGCTTCTGATGAGTTAGAGGTGAGAGGCTCATTCCCCAGATCCAACTCACTAAGACATGAATAGACATTCAGTTCCCCCAGCTACAGGCTTCTGAATCGAACAGCACTGTGCATAAGGAACACAGAGCATTTCCCTTAACCACTCCTTATCAAACTTCAGCCAGTTTATTGGCATATCTATCAGAGGTTATTTCATAACCTGTCTTCTCTCCTAGAGCTATGAGTCGACATCAGACCTCACTGTGTACTTTATGAAGCCAAGTGGGGCAGCAACTACCCTAATGGGGTAAGGTTCCAAATGTGACTCAAAGATAGCCTTTCAGTTAATAGAATGAGAACATAGGTATTATTTTCCCCAGCTTGAAGGGATTCTCCAGTAGCACTTCATAATATGTGTCAACCTGAGGTTTATACCCCATTGCCTAATTCTAGTTCTTGGTGGGAAAGCCCTGAGAATTACCTGACAAAAACAAGGGAACATAGGAATGTGGGTAGAAATGTACACATGCTTCATCAAAACATGGGAGAAACCTGTAAAAACTCACGTGATTGTTGAATGTCTACTTCATCATCTTTGACTATAAAAAGCATGGTACCATGAGTCTCTATATCTAAAAGTATATGTGTGATCCTATAATGGTGCCAACCCCTCACATTCCTCTCTGGACATTTCCTGGGTTTCCCATGATGGTGTGTTATCATTTGTGATAATTTGGACAATGGTAGCAATAGTGCAGAGATAACCATATGACCATCAGTGCTGAGAAAGCCAACACTATGGAACTCACTGTTAGAATAGAGGTCTTTGACCTGGCAGAAAAGTCTGACCTGAAGTGTCAACCAGTTATCAGAACAAAATTTTGCTTGTGTGGTCCTTTTGCATAAAGGGTTAGCACAGATACATCTTTAGAAAAAATTTACTTAATTTCCTAGAGACAAAACACATCTATAAGGCAAACAAGTTTCTCCATCAAAAATGTTTCATATAAATTTTTTTCTGATTCTACATATGGAGTGTTGCCCATGCCCAAATCCTCTAAGAATGACTAAGAGAGATGGGATGTTAGCTACCAACTTTTCCATCATCCATGAGCAGCTTCCCTTGGAACTAGATTACTGTTATTAATGACAATGATTTTCGTTTACAACACAATGTTTGACTGTAATTATTTCCTGGTATGAATTGCTTACTCACTTCTTCCCCCCAATTAGTTGACCTATTGCTTCCTACATATTTTTGTTGTTACTTCAATATTCTGGATAAATAGCTTGCTTGTGGACAGAACTGTTCTTCAGCAGTTCTGATAGATTTTTTTTTCCTTTCTCTTATAAATTGCTCAATAAAATTCAGGAACATAAAAAGGGCACCAGAGGTGATTAAGTGTGATATTTTCTCAAACTATATTTGATTGCCTAGTGGTTTACATTAAGAAAAAAGCTCTTGTACTAGCTTAACAAACAGTAAGCTTGATTACTTGCTGTTTTGAGAGACTAGCTGAAGGCATGCTCAGGGGCTCAATATGGAATCTATCAGTGGGAAGAGAGTGAAGCTACACATTTTGTACTCTTCCTGGATGATTAATGGTCTGTTTCCTTAAAATTAGGGGGGAAATGTTTTCAAAGTCCCCTTCTCTAGCATCTATATGCATGCCCATGTAGAGCATGGGTAGAGGAAAAGATGTCTATGTCCAATCAGTTATTAATGACATCAGTTATTAATGAGTCTTCAGTGACACACCTGTTTGTGCCGCTCTTTCCCAATCACTGTGTAACACTGAAGAAAAAAACAAAGTCCTTTCCTAAGAGGAGATATCACAGTATATGACAGGATGTTACAAAACAATGTAAGATATTGTAATTTAGAACTAGGATGGGTGTTTCAGATTTAAAGTGCTAAGGTAGTTTAGGTGGGCACAATGGAACAAAAATGGAAGTCTTCCTGGAGGAGACAGTTTAGGAAATACGGGTGGAATTTAGTTACACAAGGAGGTAAGGAAAGGCAAGTGAAGCTGGCCGAAAAGCATAAGTAAATCTCTACCACCTACTTACTGATGGCACTGCCATAGTTAAATCATATCTCCATTCGTTTTTCCTTGTTCTTACTTCAAGTCCTCCTTGTGCTGGGTGAGTGAACAGGGTTCTATTTGCTGAATTCATTCTGTGTAATAATAAAATAATCTTGATCCTTAATGTGAATTTAAAAAAAAAAGAAATTGATTTTTAGCTTCAGAAATCTCGATTAATTGAGACCACTCACAACTGCCTGGCAGCCTGAGATTTAAAAAACCCTCAGGCAAAAATATGCAGGGATATTGGAAGGTGGCATTGCTTCCATTCCTCGTCTGAGGGCATAGTCTTTCTCCTTGACTCACCCACCCAATTCTACCACTTATCAAAATAAATTAATGCTTTATTGAATTGTGTGCAACAGAAAAAGAGAAAATAAAAACTCAAAGAGCAGGAGATAAGTTAGAGTACTGTTGAAACCCTGTGTCCTAGAGTGTGAACCAACATATCATGGAAAACAAACAATAAACTGACAAAAAACATACCCAGAAACCATGGAGTAGACCATCAAATTATCACTATTATTTTTAGGCTTTGTTCATAGCCATAGGTGAAAGTAGGACTCCTGTTGGAAAGAAGACAGAGTATGGTTTTGCATCTGTCAGATTGTAGTGCATACAAACTCTCATATACTTGCTATCTACTCATGAATATGTGCTATCATTCATTCAAGAGAATTTTATTGATATTTACTATGCATCAGATAATGTGCCAGAGATACTTGGAATATAAAAATAAATCTGGAAGAGTCACTGTGTAGCAAAGAGGCTATGACTATAATGTGTTGTTTAAGATCTATGAAAGTAGTAGGTAGGGGGGTACAAAGCAAGCATAAAGAAAGCAGTAATAGATATTATTGTGGTTTACAGGAGGTAGATGACAGTATTGGTCATAGAAACTTTAGGATGGTCAAATGGGTAGAATTTCAACATAAAGGAAGTAGATAGGAGAAAAGGACTGTAAAATACATCTCACATAAAAGTGTATCATGGGCAGAAGCAAAGAAGCCTGAAACACAAATGTATTGTGAAGACTGCAAGTGGTCAGGATGGCTGAACTTTGTGATACACTCAAATTTACAAAATCAGGTAGAGACAGATAATTGAAGCCAGTTAATATCACACACACAAAAATATCACACACACAAAAAACCAATTATTTTCAAACTATTTCAGGTAGTAGAACTTTCTCTTTTTTTGTCAAAACAATTATTTTATGAGTTTTAGTGAATACAAAAGATAATAGGAAACATAACAGGGCTTAGGTTGGAGTACTAAAAACATAAGACCCTTTTCTACTCATCCTCATTTTCTCTGTCTCGTGGTTATTTTAGATGCATTAGAATATTTTAGAAATGATACATTTACATTCATATAAATATCTATATTTCTGTATATCCATCTATCTCTACTATCATGTTTTTTAAAGATGTTATTTTTAAACAGTAATAATTTTCTAGTAATAATATTTAGCCTTGGGAACATACCATTTTATGTGGATGAAGCAACACACTGGATTTAGCTTAATGCATGAAACAAATGCAAAACCGAAATACATGCAACAATGATGTTAAAGTCCTTGGATTCGGCAATGAAGAATGGTGATCCCTGATAGATTGGAAACAAAGAGGTGAGCCCTGTAATTGCCCTACCTTACTGCTTGGAGAGAGTTTTCAGATCATAATACCAGGGGAAGGGAAATGAGGCAGATTACAGAATTGTGCAGACAGAGTTGAGAATCTGAGGAAGCCAAGGAGCTAAACTTCATAAAACAGAGTACTGAAAGGACACAGATGGATGGAGAGAGAATCCTAGAAATCTGCAAAGAATCACCCTCAAGTATTCATCTGAGTACTGACCAGCAAATGCAATGTGGGGAAAAAATCATCTAAAAGAATCAGTGAGCCTAACACTCACACAGGGCAGGAATAGTCTGTTTCCACCAGCTAGACTGGAAAAATTTATAATTCATGGGGCATTAAAGAAAATACTCATAAAGATCATGTCTCAGTAGTGGAAATAATTAATTCTATATTGAGCACTATTCTAGACCCACCTAATAAATTACAGAAGCAAAACCTGAAAGAATCAAACTATTTTTGAGTAGCATAGTTGCATCCCAGATCAAAATTTTAAGTATATTTATAGGAATACACATATGTCCAGAATTTAGCCAGGTAAAATTCACAATGTCAGATGGCCAAACAAAAATACCCAGACATGCAAAGAAGCAGTAATATAGATTACATGATGCGAATGATCAATCAACTGAAACATAACCCAACTGACAAATGTAATAATTGTCAAACAAGGGCATTAAGAGAGTAATATTCAAAGGTTAATTAAAGACATGAATGATATTATAAAATGTCCCAAATTAAACTTCTTTATCTAGAATGAAAAATGGATTGATGGGTCCTATATATTACAGAAGAAACAATTAATAAACTTGAGGACATAGCAAGAGAAACTATCCAAAATGAATCATAAAAAATTAGTTTTAAAAATACAGACAGATTATTATAGGTCTAATAGAAGCCCTGAAAGAAGAGGAGAAGTAGAAGGAATGGGAGGAAATGATTTTATAAAACTAATGAAATTTTTCCAGAGCTGACAGAAGTAATAAGCCCACAGGTCCAAGAAACTTAACAAATACCAAGCAAATGGAACATGAAGAAAACACCAAAACACATCATAATCATATTGCTCAAAATCAGAGATGAAGTTGAAATCTTTACCCAGAGAAAGAAGACACGTTATGTATAAAATAAAAAGATAAGATGATAGCAGATAGCTCATCAAGAAAAAAAAAAATGCAGAGGGAGAGATGTTAGAAAAAAATCAATCAGGGATCCCTGGTGGCGCAGCGGTTTGGCGCCTGCCTTTGGCCCAGGGCGCGATCCTGGAGACTCGGGATCGAGTCCCACGTCGGGCTCCCGGTGCATGGAGCCTGCTTCTCCCTCTGCCTGTGTCTCTGCCTCTCTCTCTCTCTCACTGTGTGCCTATCATAAATAAATAAAATAAAAAATTAAAAAAAAAGAAAAAGAAAAAAATCAATCATTAAAAAATTTTAAAAATATCTACTTTGAATGCTATAATAAGTAAAAAATACTTCTCAAAAATTGAAGGTGAAATATTTTTTTAAAGAAATACAAATGCTTAAAAAATTCAGCAGCAGGAGAACCATATTACAAAGCATGTTAAAGGAAGTTCTTCAAGAAAATAGAAAACACTACATGGAAATACAGATCTATACAAAAGACACCACCAGAAACAATAACTGCATATTAATGCATTTTTTGTTCCTACGACCCAGAAATTGCACTGCTGGGGATTTACCCCAAAGATACAGATGCAGTGAAACGCCCGGGACACCTGCACCCCCATGTTTCTAGCAGCAATGTCCACAATAGCCAAACTGTGGAAGGAACCTTGGTGTCCATCGAAAGATGAATGGATAAAGAAGATGTGGTCTATGTATACAATGGAATATTACTCAGACATTAGAAAAGACAAATACCCCCCATTTGCTTTGACATGGATGGAACTGGAGGGTATTATGCTGAGTGAAATAAGTTAATCGGAGAAGGACAAACATTATATTGTCTCATTCATTTGGGGAATATAAAAAATAGTGAAAGGGAATAAAGGGGAAAGGAGAAAAAATGAGTGGAAAATATCAGGGAGGGAGACAGAACATGAGAAACTCCTAACTCTGGGAAACGAACTAGGGGTGGTGGAAGGGGAGGTGGGCAGGGAGGTGCGGGTGACTGAGTGACGGGCACTGAGGGGGGCACTTGATGGGATGAGCACTGGGTGTTATTCTATATGTTGGCAAATTGAACACCAATAAAAAATAAATTTATAAAAAATAAATAAAAAATAAAAAATAATAATGCATTTTTTATTTAAATCTCCTTTAAAAATAACTTACTAGTTAAAAAATATAACTATGTACTATATTGTCTATAACATATAGAAAAGTGAAATGTGTGACAACAATAGCACAAAGGTTGGAAGGGGAGGAATGGAAGTATAATGTTTAAGGTTTTTATACTATCCCTAAGGTGATACATTATCACTTGAAGTTAGGCAGTGATAAGTTAAAGGTATATACTATACACCCTTAAGTAAAAACTAAAATGACAATATGAAAAGTTATTGCTAAAAAACCTCAAAGAGAGGAAAAAATAAGATAATAAAAAATACACAGTAAGCTAAGAATAGAAGGGAATTTCCTCAACTTCATAAAGACCATCTATCAAAAAGTGTGTAGCTAACATCATACACTTTAGTAAACCTGAATTTTACCTCTGATATCAGGAACAAGACATGTCACTTCTATTCTACATTAAATTAGAGGCTCTGACCTGTGTAATTCAGCAAGAATAAAGCATTCATATTGAAAAGGAAGATGTAGGCATAATTATGTATGCAGAAAATCTGATGGAATCTTCAGAAATGTTACTAGTACTAATAAGTGAGTTTAGCAAAGATGTAGAACACAGAATCATACAGAAATCTATTGCATTTGTGTATACAATCAATGGAGAATCAGAAATTGAAAAAAAATAACCATTTACAAGGGCATTAAAAATGTGAAATCTTCAGAGGTAAATCTGAAAGGAGATGTGATAGACCTCCATACTTAAAACTGAAAAGAGATTACTGAGAGAAATTAAAGAACTAATTGAGCAAGAGATCTATCTTGTTATCAAACCAGAAGATTCACTGTTCACTATTGTTAGGATATCAATTAGTTCCAAATTACAAGCTGATTTTAAAATACATATGGAAACATAAAGTATTGAATAGTCAAAACAACTTTGAAAAGAAGTCAGTTGACTAAAAGTGTGTGATTTGAAGATTTATTATAAAGGTATAGTAATCAAAACAGTGTGTGTGTGGTATTGTCATGTAAATAAATCAATCAATGAAAAGTATAGAGTTCAGAAATAGATATGTGTGTGTGTATGTGTGTGTGAGTCTATTGGAGATATATGACAACATTATATGTATATATCTTTTTACAAAGGTGCAAAGGCAGTTCAGTGGAGAAAGTATAATCTTTTCAACAAATGTTGCTAGGACAACTGGAAATCCATTTGCAAAACAATGAAGTTAAATTCACATCTCACACCATATGCAAAAATTAATTCAAAATATAGATTTAAATATAAAGCCTAGAATTATTAAACTTCTAGTTTAAAAAAAGAGAGGAAATCTTTGTGACTTAGGGCTAGGCAAATTTCTTAGATGCTCATGATCCATAAAAGAACCAAGTGACAAATTATGCTTGATTAAAATTAGAACCTGTTCTTCAAAAGACACAGTTAAAGGAATAAAAAGACAAGCCACAGATGAGGAATAAATATTTGCAAATCATATTTCTGAGAAAATTGTTGTATTCAGAAATATCAAAATTCAATAATAATAATTTAAAAACTCAATTAGAAGGTTTGAACAGAGAGTTCAGCAGGGTGATGGTAGATAAGCACATGAAGAGATGCTCAAAATGATTCATCATGAGAGAAATACAAACTGAAGCTACAATATGGTAACACTACACATTTATGGAATGACTAGAATTAAAAAAACTGACCATGGTAAAGATTTGAAGGCAGGAAAATTCTCTAACACTAATAGCGGGAATGTAAAATGGTACAACCATATTAGAAAATTGTTTGGTAGAGTCTTAAAAAGCTAAACACATGTAGATTATATGACACCACCATTCTAATCATAATTATTTACGTAAGAAAAACAAAAGCTTCTACACTAACTTGTATGCCACATTTGTACAAAAATATTTGTAGCAATTTCATTCAAAATAGTGAAAATCCAGAAACAGTCCAAATATTCTTCAACAGATAACTGGGTAAACGATCGTGGAGTACATAGAATACTACTCAGCAGTAAAAATGAATGAACTAAAAATGAATGAGCACACAACAACATGGAAAAATCTTGAAATAGTTATGCTGAGCGAAATAAGCCAGACCAAAAAAAAAGAGAGAGAGAGTAGATGCTATGTAATGCCATTTATAGATAACTCTAGAAAATGCCAACTAATCTATACTGACAGCAGATCAGTGGTTGCCTGTGAAGATGTGTGAAGAAAAAGACAGGAAGGAAGAATTAAAAAGGAACTCAAGGAAATCTTTGGAAATGATAAGTATGTTCGCTACCTAGATTAGGTTGATGGCTTCAGGGGTGTATATTTCAAAATTTATCAAATTGTGCTCTTTAAATATGCAAAATTTATTTTCTGTTAATTTAATAAACAGAATCCTTTAATGTTATGCTCTACTTAATTATTGAAAAGTACTTCTATATATGTTGTCTCACCTAATTATTCCATGAACCTTTGGTTATTCTAAGTGCTATCACAGCTTGCAAGGGATAGAGAGAAATGCTCACATCCTCATCTCCAGTGTATCTCCATAAATTTCTAGTCCTATTTAGAATTTACACGCACTCAGAAAAACCAATTCAGTGAGCTGGTGTTACTGATTTCTCACATTCAGGTTCCTGTACAGTTTGGAGAGATTGGCTAGCCACATAAAATGAACTCTAAATGACATATGCTACCTAACTTTCACAGGTTTTGTCTTTATTACTGCTGCACATTTTCACTGTATTTGCATGAGGTCAAGTATTAATAACAGAAATGATATCTGATTTGAGTTTCCTGAGGCCTTCCTAGGTCTTTAAACTTAAAGCACTTACGATTGTTTCTCATTTATTTTTTTAAGAATTTATTTATTTGTGAGAGACACAGAGAGAGAGGCAGAGACACAGGCAGAGGGAGAAGCAGGCTCCCTGCAGGGAGTCCGATGTGAGACTCCATCCCTGGACCCCAGGATCATGACCTGAGCCAAAGGCAGACACTCAACCACTGAGCCACCCAGGTGTCCCACCACTACTTCTCATATAACAATTCATTGTCTGTTTCCCCCAACATTTTCCATATTGCCTCTTTTCTGGTTATGCAACTCCTTTTGTTTTGTTTTTTGATGTCCTACATCATCAATTCAGTTTTATATTCCTTGAAGAGAGGCACAGTGGATATGCTATTGTAAAATATTTCAGTAGACCCCAATGCATTATTATTTTTTTACTTTTAATAGATGGACAAATAATTTTTGTTGATGTGGACACTGATTTGTCTAGTATCTATCCAGATATTTCATGAATATGTTCTATAGTCAAGTTTCCCTTGTCTTCCCTTCCCTTCATTCTCTTCCCATGAATTCCCAAGCTGGTTCTTTATTACTCTTCATACAAAATAATTAATATTTTCAGTTATGAGTTTAATTTTTATCTCACATTTCATTTTTTAAAAAATTAAAAATATTTTCTTTACTAATTCAAATATAGTTAATACATGGTGTTATTTTAGTTTCAGGTGTACAATATAGTGATTCAACAATTCTATACATGACTCAGTGCTCATCATGATAAGGGCCCTGTTTAAACCCCTTCACCTATTTTACCCATCCCCCATCCCCTCTCCTCCGGTAAACAAAGGTATGTTCTTTATAGTAAAAAGTCTGTTTCTTGATTTGTCTCTCTCTCTCTCTCTTTAAAAAATAAGAAATTAAAAAAAAAAGAAAACTCAAAAAACTAGAGAGAAACAAAATAATTTCCTGGAATAAGGCTAGACTGATACCTATTAGGAAGGAAAAAAAAGGGAATTTATATCTTGGCCAATTCTAACTGTAACAAATAAAATAGAAATTGTTTGTAGAAGTTAATGTAAGAGAAAAAAAGAAAAAATCTTTGAAATTATTGGCCACACAGGTTTTTGTTTGTTTGTTTGCCTAATAAAGAACTTTTATTTTTATTAAGGATCTGGGAATTTACTCCAAAATATTTACTGTAGGGAAATGGAAGTTTTTGTTCAGGTTATGTTTTCAAAATGAGCAGTTGGTAGCATGAACAGTAGCACAAATAAGCAAAAATGATTAGGTTTACTAATCAAGATGATCAACTTGGGGTCAGGGTCAAGAGAGACCAGCAAAGCCCCTTCTTCTTGGCATTAAATCTCAAACCAGCAGAGGGAAAAGTTCCTGTCAATCTTCCTACTCCTTCATTAACCCTTGCACACTTAGGATCTGTGCTTCCATGCTTAAGTCTCTTAGCTCAAGTCCTTTGGAGAAAGCTCGGTGAAGGAAACAACACGGATTTATCATTTATGAATTATTCATCATTATCATTATTAGCTCTCGTAATTCCAGCCACGCTGCTCATGTGGCTATGTCTTTTTGCTTAAGTCATATAAAACTCAGCTGACAAAACATTAGCAGGCATACCATGGGGAATTGCTGGGGCCTACTTTGGCTGATTATAGTTGCTTCCAATTCTACTTCCAGTGATTTTTGTGTACACATACTTTGTTTGCAATTTTCAAACACAAAGTTTCCAAAAAAGTATAGTGTATCAAAGCAATAGCTTGGAGCCAATGAGTGTCCTCACTCAAAGTGTCCTCACTGGTGTCTGAGCAGGGCCAACCTCATGAGCATCAGTCATTCCCACTGTTTATCCATAGCTTACAGTGCAGTGGGCACAGTGATGCAGGTGGCCTGCATATATACTATACTATAGTATATAGTATATAATATAGTAGACCAGTATATAGTATAGTAGACCATTTTTATTACCTCACAAGCAATCAGAGACATATGGTTTAAAATCATCTCTTCTAATGATATCCTAAATATCACTGATACTGATTTGTTTTTTGAATTTTAGGCTAACCTCCTACAAATGCAAATATCTATGTAAAAGGTTATATCCCAGCCGCTGGCCCCTTATGATAGGTCTGCTCATCAGATTATCCTCTCCAAGCCAACTGGAAAGGGAATGGATTCAAAGCACAGCCACTCTGCTTGGGGGAGAGAAGTTGGCAACAAAGGTATCCAGGATTGCTGGCCTGACAGCAAGTCTGATGCTGGCTGCTTACTGCTCTATGTGTCTGTCTCCTGGAGTCCCGTTGGGATTCTTAAAGATTTTGAAACAGATCCTGTCAGGCTACAGAGAGAAGCAGGTTTCTACACAATAGTGTAAGCCTAACTTTATTGCTATCTCTTTCTCTACCATCAGTACATGCCAAAACTCTAAGAACCATTTTCAGGGTACTATTAATTCAGAAAAAAAAAATGTTTCTCAGACCCCCTTTTTTTTTTAAGACAAGGAAGGAAGGTAGTGCCTATTCCTAGAGCTTCATGTCTGTTTTATCTCATTCAACTAAAAAAAAAAAAAAAAACTTGTAAATGAAATATTTTTGAACTCTTTTTATGCCTGAGGTATAAGAGAGGAAACAGCTGTCCTGACCTTCTTTTGGTCCCTGGTGAAATCTGAACATTAAGGAGAAAAAAACAGATTAACAGGAGATAACTTTTACAAGACATGAGAACCTTCATAAGGAAATGAAGACCCAAAGGAAGAGTTAGACCTGAGCATTTTGTGCTGGGTTGGAGGAAAAGTGGGCAGTTGGGAAGGAATATGGTAGGTTAAAGAGCATGAAGTAAGTGTAATGACCTAGGAGAAAGTTAGTAAAGCTGTTTGTTAGGAGTCTTCTTCGTGTCCCATTGTTTTCAGAGCTAAGGATTCTCCTTTCCTCTGAGTACAAGGAGGACACCTCCCACATGAAGGTTCTGTTTCAGGGAAGAAAGGCAACCAGGGTCAGGGATGAGGGACAGTGGAGAAGTGATAGTGACCTTTCTGCTTCTGTTGTTTTCTCAAACTCCTTTAGCTCTGATATGCCAAGGTGCCATATTCTGGGGTAGCATATTCTGAAACTCATCAGAAGAAACAGGCTCAAGAAAGCGTATCTTGATTGATCGATTCATTCATTCACTCGACAAATATGTATTGTTCTCTTACTACATAGGCACCACTATGCAAGCTATGGATACGCTGGTGGAAAATGAGAGGGAGAAGGAGAGAGAGAAAAAGAGAGAGAATCTTCTATCTTAAGGAGTTTACATATCATGGGGAAAGCCACCAATTATAGTTTGTGGCTTTGCTTTGAACCCAGTTCTGTCACCCACATCCCCTCATTATATATAGTTATCAATCACTGATGAATAAAGTAGTTTATCTATTAGAAATGCTCAAAATTCATAATTATACTAAGGCAGTACTGTATGCATCTGCTATCTCTAACTCTATTGGTCTTTCAGTTTGAGCTCCCTCTGGAAGATTTCCTGAATATTCAGGCTAACTTGCAACACTCAAATGAAGGGGGCCATAAGGATCAAAAAGCATGTGCTGAGATGTTCCAAGTCCTACAGTTTCTTGGAATAATGCAGGGACTCTGCTTTGGGAGGATATGGTTTCTCTACCTCCCAAAGATGCCCCAGACTTGAGCTTCTTTATGGTCCATTTGTTGCAGGGACTGTATTTTCCTTTACTTCTGAGCAGCAGCATTGTCTGACTGAATGACTACCATGCCAGAGAAAAGAGTCTGTCCTACCATGTTGTAAAGCTAGCCTGAGTGCCTTCCAAAGCCCAGATTTCCTCTGAATTGGGGTGAAGCAGAACTAAGATTGCCAGTAATTCAGGGTGGGGTCGGAGGCTTGTCTTTAAATATTGGTAAACCTGCTGGCAGGACTGAGAGACACAGGAGTGCTCATACACACTCACACCTACACACACACTTGCACACACAACCCCAGGTGGAGTGGGGAATTAGTCAGCAGAGGCCTGACAAAGTGCTTCCTACACATGCTGTTCTGTCAGGCGGCACAGCTTCTCGGGCTTCAGAGGTAATTACATGGATTTTCTGTCTTGTACTTGCAAAAACACAGCCCAGCACTGCACTGCCGCTGCCGGCTCATCGCTGACAACGCCTTTGGCTCTGGCGGGCAGCAAGATGCAGGAGAATGCTTACATGCTCTCTTTTAAGAATTCAAACCCTAAGAAGACATAGGAGGCATCTGTGGAAAGAAGAGGGCTGAGAGTTTACTGAAGGGTGAGAAGGGTGTAAAGAAGGGTGCTTGGCTAACCAAGCAAGACAGACCACAGGACATGGGGGTGCACAAAATGAATAAATGGCTACAGAGAAGTCTATGATAATACTTGTATCTAATGAGTTTTATTATCTTTCCCTTCATCCATCAGTGAAATTACTTGGCCCGTTATATCCATTTTGCTTGCAATTGATCCATCCATCCAATCAAAGTTATCAGACCCTGCATGCCCCGAATTCTAGTCTGGGCAATCTATGTTTACCTGGGGTGCAGATAAGGCACCAACCACAGACCCTGCACACAGGGAGCTTATGTGGGAGGTGGGAAAATTATTACTGATTACTCATTTTAGAAAAAAATGAAAGGAGAAGGTAGTCAGTAATTTGTGCCTAATTTGGGGTGTGGAATACAGACCCTGATATCAAGCTTTTCCCCACTCTTTGGGGATGTTCCCTCTTCTAGTCTTTATCTTAATGGGGATTATAAGCAAGACATGGAATCCAGAAATAGGAATGAATGCATGAGAAAATGTGCTTGGGTACTTCACCCTATTAAGAGCAAAAAGGGACAAGGAATAGATCAGAAAAGAGAGAAAAACCTCCATGAGATTTTCTGTGTGCCTAAAAGGTGCCCAGTATAATGCTGTGAGGAGCCAGGCCGGAGCAAAAAGATCATCAGCAGTATGCAATATTTCATGTACTACTCCTCTGCATATTGCATGGGCGCCTGCTGGAGGTGGGATGTCTAAGTTATATAAATAGAAAACCCCAGATCTGAAGAGGTTTATTCAGGATGCAGAAATTATCCTGGCTGTTATATCAAGGCAAGGAAATAATTACCTATATTGACCATGATGCACGGGTTTCTGAATTTCCTATTCTTATTGATTAAGCTTAATTGTTTCTGTGTATTTGCACTGATACTTGGAATGCTGACCCAAACCCTGTAGGGACCTTGGAGATGTTAGTAGCATAAAGAATTGCAAATAGATCTAGACTAAAAGATGTATTTATGACTTTGCTACTGATTGACTCTGTGGCCTTGAACAAGTCACTGCACTTTCCCAAATTTCTTTTATATCCTCAAATCCTTTGGACATTCTTATGCTCCTCCAGTAGTTCACCATTGCTGGTGGTTTTCTCCAACACCTAACAACCAATCAGTCTCTTCCATTCCCATGCTTATGCCCCTCTCTGGGTCTTAACTTAAGCTACTCTCCTTCTCTAATGTTTCTCACATCCGCCTCAGTCTATCAAAACCTGGGTTTGTTTCTAGGCCTGATTCAGGCTACCGACTACATACAAGCTCACCATCTTTGCCTTTAGCATTTCCCTTCTTCCTTTGAACCCTAGAACAATGAGTTATATCCAAGTGGTCAAACTCTAGAGCCAGCATGATGTTATTCCTTAATACTTGCATTTATGTTTTCCTTCTGTGCTCCTAAGAGGTATATGCCATATTAAGGTGCTCAATGGAGATTGACAAAATCGTTGTTGATATATTTTGGTGCATTTCTCAAGGGGCTGGGCATGATTGGGAAAAGCAGTCAGATTCAGATCTGGAGATATTTGTAGTTTATACGAAGAAAAAATAAAATAAAACAAAGACAGGAGTCAGTAGGGGATACTTGTTAAATGACTCTTCCCTAACCAGACCTAACATGTTCAGACCCTTTTCATTCTATTTCTCTGATAATTGTCTTGTCTTTCTTCCTAGGGATTTCAAAGTCAGCTGTATTCATTATATGCATTTGAAAAAATATAATTGAATTCTAAAAGTTCATCAAAAGATTTCTGTTCTATCTTTGGACTCTGTCTGTCTGTCTATGCATCCATCCATGCTTGCACATTAATGCATAGAAAATCAAGTACTGCATTCATTTATCAAATATGGTGCATGGTTGTCTAATAAAATAGGTGCTATTTTATTCCCATTACAGAATTGAAGTTCAGGGAGATCAGGTTACTGGTTCAAAATCATATGGCTGGTAGGTGAGGCTAAATTCAAACCTTAATCTATCTGATTTCAGTCTCTTTCCATCACTCAACCTTCATAAATAAATTTGATACATGTATAAAGCAGAGTTAAACAATTCCTAAAATGCACAAAAACATGAGTGGGGGAATTAGTGGGTTAGGGTTTGGAAAAGTGAATTGGAATGGACAGAATGCCTTTGGTGATTTGGAAAGACATTTGCAGAAGTTAAATTTAGGCATTCTATGCTACCTAAAACAATTTCATCAATGGTCCATTTGTGTAATACAATGATGTCTTTATTATATTTAAGGTATATAAGACAGTCTCTCAAGTTAAAACAAGAAATGAAGCAGCAGAAATGTTCAAGTGGACTTAGCACATGCAGAGGTTCACAAAGAGGAGACAAGTTCTTTTGCATGCTGCAATCACTCTTCCAATTCACTAGGGTCCCATTTGTAGTACTGAAGAAGTAACCTGAAATATGCTGTGATAGTAACTGACTCTTCTACTGAAAAGTTATTCACAGGTGTGCTCATTGTTTGCAATAACAGTGTTCTAAGAAATTGTGGCATTTCAAACCCCCCCCTTCCTGTTCATAAGAATTTCTGTGTAAATTTAGTAGCTAGCAGACATTTATCTCTTCTCTTTCTCAAAGCTCCTTTGAAATGACAACTCAGGAATGAAAAAAAATAAGTCCACAAAAGATGAAGAAAATTAAACAGTAGAAAACATCAGACTAGAGCTGTTAACAAAATTTCTGAATAAACAGATAGATGGGTAATACCTGATTCAATAGGTTGAAAAATGACAAAACCTCTTCCTTGTATAGAGAGGAAACATAGAAGGAAATAAGATTCACTCTGCAGAGCCCAGTTAGAAATTAGGGGCTAATTTCTAAGTAATTTCTAAGTAATTTCTAATTTCTAAGTAATCAGATACTTTTGAGGCTGAGGGTTTCAGGCTGGGTTTGAAAATTGAGTGGATTTTTTGGAATTCATAAAATGAACAGTTAGAAACCAAGTTTCTATTTCAAAGTCCATGCTGTCAAGAAAATTCCCCTCCTCCAGCTTCTTGAGAGAAAATGTACAATAATATACTTGACTCAGAGTTAGCAGTAAAGTTGAAGGATGGGGAAACATGCCATCCTGAAAATGGGTGAAGTTTTTTAAAAATCCAACTATAGATTGGAGTTTCCCACTTACATAGCTGTTTTTCCCTAACAAGCTTCCCAAACTGTGAAAGCCAGGATTATAGCCCCTATACAAAAGACTGGGATATTATTCTACAAAGGAAACTTCTCAGCCTGAAACAAGAGCTATAGATGATGACGAGACAAAGAGAAGGAGATAGCCAGATCCCTACCATACATATTGTTACAAACTGCACCATTCAGCAATTCCTACTCATGCCACAGAGAGGTTCTGGTCAGTTTATTTGGACCTCACTCTTAAGTATAGATAATATCCAAGATTCACCACTTCCTTGTTTTATTTTGTTGTTAAGTTTTTACCAAAAGACAAGGACACAGAGAGAAAATAATCAAACCACATGACAAACTAAATATATGGAGACAAAGTTGGAATCAGAAGAAAATTTAAATAAAACTATAATTGAGTGCTGCAGGGAGCATCATTCATTCATTCATTCAATATTCATGAAGCAGAAGCATAAAGCGTCTATGCTAGTCCCTGTTCCAGGTACTTGGGATATGTGGATGAATCACCCTTTGTTTTTTTTGGACCTTATATTTGATGGATGAGAGAAAATATTTTACCCATCAAAACAAGAAGAGAATATTATATAAACAGGAGAATTCAGAGAATAATCAAGCAATTTTAAAAATGCATTTTGAAATGCATAATAAAATTAAAAGTGAATAGGATAGTTGGAATTGAAGCTAAGAAAATCTCTTAGACACTTGAAGGAAGTTATAAAGAGAGAGAAAACAGGGAAGAAAATATAAGATAATTAAGATTCAAACCATAAGGCCCAGTATTCAATGGGAATACAGAAAGAGAAGAGAGAAAAATGAAGTGACAGGAAGAAATGGTTATCAAAGTTACAGTGAAATGTCCCAGAACTGAAGAAGAGGGCATTCTTTTCTGTGGGATCACTTGCAGTGGCTGAAAATCACCACTGTTTCTCTGCCTTCTTGCCTTGCACTTGCTGGTTTCTTGGCCTAGAACCTACCTGTTCCCTTCCTACATGGCATCTGTGTACTTGTCAGGACCAAAGCAAGCATTGTCTCCCCAGGAAGTCTTCTCTCTCCCTCATCCTCACCATCCCTGATGATGGCAGGTGCTCCTCTTTACATTCTCATAACAGACAAGTTTCTTTCTTTCATAGATGAACGAGCTCATTTGATATCTGTGTACTTTCCTTCCTCTTTCCAAAAAAATATGATCTCCTAGAAGATAGAAATCATATCTTTTCATTGATGTATTCTCAGTTCTTAGCAAAACACTTATGCTACTAATAGTTTCTTATTTAATCTTCAAAACTATCTTAAGAAAGGAGGATTTTTTAAAACACAAGAAGAACATGAGGTTCAGAGAGAATAAGTGACTCACAGATCATACCTTTTGTATATTGAAGGGCCTTATTCAAACACAGACCTTTGGGAACCTAAAGTGTTTCCTACACTGGGATCCTTGAGTATTGAGCCTTTATCAAAGTGGTCTAGGGGTGGCATACTTCAGGCCTCGTTCTGATCTGATCAGCCAGCTATATGATCTTCAGCAAATTACTATTTCTCTTTTAGAAGTCTCCTTCTCAGATCTGACAGCCACATTTTTCCAGCACAGGCACCCATATCCTGTCAGTGGCATGCTACTTGAGGTAATGGGTACAGAAGGTTTGTGAAGCACCCAAAGCACACAGATATGAGGTGATAGGTTTTAATTGCAACCTGCTGTATGTTTGGAGATGGATTTTCCTAAATGTGGGACTTCATGTTTACATTCTTCCAAATGATTCATACTTTATTTCATCTGCTTCCTTGCCTACCACACACTGAAATTGCATGAAGGTAATATTATGTTCATGTATATTACTTCTTGACAGTTTGGGTGAAAATAAAGACTGATATCAATATTATTAAAGTCATTTAAATTACATATCCATCCTAAACATTACACAGTATAAGTGGAGACAATCAATACTTGAAAATGGCAAGAAACAAAATTAGTGAGGCAAGATGTTTTATTTGAAAACTTTTAACAAAGAATCCCTAATAGGTGGGAACTGGAAAAAAAATTAAGTCTTGATTTGACAGTATTCATTTAAGAGGGAGAAATATGTTGGAGAATATAGAAAAGACATTTTTTAAAGACAAAGGAAATTTGACACTATATAGTTTAAAAAGATTTATTTTTGTTAAAAAATAGAATTCTCTCTATATTATAGCTGTACATCCTATTACTTCCATTTGATACTGAAAAATGGAAAAAGATAACTCATATCTAAGGAAACATTGATTCCAGTGCATTTTCAATTCAAATAAACAGTCTTCGCTCAACAATGAAATTCATATTAAAAAAGGCATTTTTTCTCTTTTCCTCCTTTTATTTATATATCCACAATCAGACAAGCCATAACACTATCTAAACAACTGTATGTATTAACAAACAAACATAGATCAATAGCTATAATTTGACACACATGCACCGTTCTCTATGAAAACATCAATAGTCTAAAAGCTGAGTGGGCATAGCTGGAAAAAATATGCTTCACAGACACAATGTTGGCAGAAGATTAAATAACCAGATGTCAGGGAGAAAAAAAATTCAATGAAACTGAACGCATATTGGAAATGTACAGGTATTCTGTAGAACTAAACTGTTCAGGATTAATAATAAGAAAATTATCTTCTACTTCCAGTCATTCAATTACTGTGTGTGCAAATATTTTGGATTGGATGTTTCCTATTCAAATATATTATTATCTACCTAAGGAGTCCTGTTGGGAGTCAAGGCAGAACTAGGATATGAGTTGCACAATGCAGTCCAATCTGAAAACAATATCTTAAGTTGCTATAGAGCCTTTCATAAGCGAAACCACAGATGACTTGTGTCATTCAAATCTACAGCACTGTGATGGAGCAATGAAAAGGGAATATATAACTTAGTAATGGGCTCAGGCAGCTGAGAGAAGCCAAGTTTATGTAGAGCATTTGATTGAAAATAGATGAAATTCAAGAGTGTGTCAACTCAGCCAGCACCTACACAAACCAAAAAGCAAATAAGCCATTTGCCATTTTATTATGAGGCAGTATGAATGTGGATAGGGTAGTGCACCAGGGACAGGGGCCATACAACATTTTTATCATTTTCCAATGTTATTATATAAAATAATTCATTGTAATTACATGCAATGGAAGACAATTTGTCTCTTAGGACTAGTATTTTTTAAGTGGTGACTCTTGGCTTCATAACATACTAAAATGGTCAGAAGTGACCATGCCAGGGAAAACATCAATTTATCATAGAAAACTTGTAATTCACTTCTTAAAAATTGCCAGGATGTAGGTCTACAAGCATTGTCTCACAAACATCCATAGTTCTGTAACTCCTGAAATTGCTTAAAGAATACAATCTCATTGTTTCTGTAATCTTCACACATATAGGAAAGGAATACAATATGTTAAACCAATTCACTTGCTTACATAAATGTTATATGTCAATTCTGTCTAGAAAATAAGAGAATGAAAAGAGGAAATGTGCTGTGGGATGGGGCTTAATATTGGATGAAATTACATAGGTAGAAGAAGATACAGAATAGAGAGGTTACCTTCGTAGAGAAAAAAAAAAAAAAACAAGAGAAAAACAAAACCTGTCATTTAGAAATAGATATATTAAAATAAATATTAAGACTTCTGACCAGAACACTGAAAAAGGAGCAGATGTATCAGTAATGTATCAGGCAAGAGGCCATGCAACATTTCAAAGTGATTAGCCACAGATTCAAGAGTGGAGATCAAGACAAAAAAACAGAAGGCTGAGGCATTGGGATAGGCATGATGCAAAAGTGGAATATGAAGACTAGACTACATCTTAAAAGTTACCCAAATGTGCACTTTTATTTTTCCTGAAGAATATTATGAGCAAAAGATTGATAGATATAAGTAGATAGATGATGATATATGATAGCTGACAGATACATAGAATTTTTTAAACATAAATCACTAAGAAAAATATACAAATAAAATAAATCAGCAGGGGGCAGTTTTAGGCATCCAACCATCCAATAAACATATGTAACAATACTCAACCTCATTAGTAAACAAATACTAAATAAACTATACTAAATTTTAATCCATCAAATTGGTTAATTTTTTTTTTTTTAAGTAGGCTTCAAGCCTAGCATGGAGCCCAGTGTGGGACTCAAACTCATGACTATGAGATCAAGACCTGAGCAGAGATCAAGAGTCATATGCTTAACTGGCTGAGCCACCCTGGTGCTCTGGTCAATATGAACACATTAAAAAAGACACATCACTGTAGCAAGCCTGTGATGATACAGGCACTTTTTCTATCAGTATGATGCTTTAGAATTTTTTAGGAGAAATCTTAAAATATTGCATTCCTATTAACAATTTCAAGAAATTCAATCTATATAAATAATTACGGGTTTATGCAAATATTTAATCATATATATTTATTTTAACATATATACAAACACACCCTAAGACATAAGCCATTCACACATATTAAGACATAAGCCATTCACACATATTTATCAGAGTGGTTCAGAGAGGTTTAACCCAAGATTTAAGTCTTTTCTCAGGGAATTGGTGAAATAACATCTGTTCCTGATCATCGTCTTCACAGGGTTTTGAGGGCATAGAGAAATAGGAGTTGGAGAATGTGGCCCCATGGGCCAGGTTGAAGAGCTGAGAGAAAGTAGTCTATAAAGAAATGTCAAGACATTGATTTGAAGGAGTTTGTGAGACCCTGACTTTACATGACACTGTTTTAGGTCCCTAGAGACAAAATCCAGTAAACATTTAGAGTGACTGTGAGAACTGCATGTATCACACTGGTGCTTTTGCACAGCTTGAAGTTTTAGAAATGTTGAGAGATCCAGGAGAAAGGAGGCCCCCAGAAAACAGGGGCCATGTTACAGCAGAGGACTGGTAGTAATGGCAGCACTAAGGCATTACCCCCATGAGGCCATCAAGAAATATATACCATTTGGAATGAAATCATGAAAGAACTTTCCATGTGGCCATGTGTGACACACCTGGGGATCCAGGGACAACTGGAGAGATTTGAAGGTAATGGTGCTAAAAGACATTGGCCAAAAACATTGTCAAGATCAGCAAAGAAATCCCCTCACGGCAACCCCAAAGAAGGAGCACAGCCAAATACCATTTAACTCCTAAATTGAGGCCTGGAAAGAAATGGAAGATTCTGGAATAAAGTAGAAGTAGTAACTTTGAGAATTCTCATGAATGGCCTTAATTATGGAGCACACTGACTATATGTTAATCTTTTCTCTCTTCTAACTGACATGTTGTAGCAACAGCTACTAAAAAAAATTAGGGAGCATGAATGATAAGGCTGTGTCTCTAAAGGAAATGAATGCTTTGGCTCCAAACATTCAGTGGGAGAAACAACTCAGTCTGTAGAAATTGTGAGCTCCTACTAAGTAGGTGAAATGAATCTTCCTACAGGACAGATAAAGCCAGTCAAAAACATTACCATCAAAGGCAGAGGAGGAGTTGAATCAGGAATGCTGGGAAACCTACTGAAGTTGGGTGCCTGGAATGGGGCCAGGGCTAGAATAAAATCCCAGTAAAGACTTTTAGCAAGTTTACTCCTGCTAATATTTACATTTTTCCCAGCTACAGGAACCAGGTATTAGTGCCCTGAAGAACAAACTGAACACCATTTTATCAGAACTCACACCCAACCCTAGATATATCCTCAAGGTATACAAAAGATAGGTAAGAAAATAAATACCCCCAATTCAAATTATAGCTCAGAAAGGAAAGCAACTAGATTTTAGATCTTATGGGAAGGCATAAGAAGTCCCTCCCTCTCTCTCCTTCTCACAAACACAGGCACATGCACACACCATATGAGAGAAAAACAGAAAGTCTAGACATGCTGCCCAAGTAAGAGTTTATGAAAGAACAGAAGCAGAAGGAAAAGGGGGCTGGGGAATTAAGAAATAATACAAAAGCAATAAGGAGATGGATATGCATTTTAGAAGTTCATATTACAGACATGGAATGAAAGATTGAGAAACTCCCAGTGATGGCAAGTAGATAAAACAAAACATAAGGAGATTAAAGCAGAGCAAGAGGGAGTACTTGATATACAGGTGAGAAAGATGAGGATATTGTGTATCCTTAAGGTAGGGGACTCAACAAAAGTGACAAAGGACACTCTGAGATGACAGCAAACTACTTCCTCAGCATAAGAAATAAAGAAATCCTTAAATCGAAATATGCATTGAGTTGTAGGAAGAATTGAAATAGAGTATTCAACACTGAAAAATACCTTGAGTTAATAATTTTAGAAATTTAAGGATAAAGGTAGAAATATTTGAGCTATTCAGAGAAGAGAAGCAAATTGCAGGGTAGGAAGGCAGTGTGGGGCTGGTCTGACACAGCTCCACAGTCACACATTTGAGATGAGAAGTCCGTGAAACAGCACTTCCAAGTTGTGAAGGAAAGAAAGCAATATTAGATGCCAAGATCTGGTTTCAGTAGGAAAGCAACAGGCAGCTTTTAGAAAATGAAGGAATTCAGGGAGCTTAATGCTCAGGAGCCCTTCTTGAAAACGGAAAGATGTATCTTGCAAGAAATTACTGTGGCCAAGTTCAAAAAGGGTGTTGCCTGTGTTCTCCTCTAGGATTTTGATGGACTCTTGTCTCACATTTAGATCTCTCATCCATTTTGAGTTTATCTTTGTGTATGGTGAAAGAGAGTGGTCCAGTTTCATTCTTCTGCATGTGGATGTCCAATTTTCCCAGCACCATTTATTGAAGACACTGTCTTTCTTCCAATGGATAGTCTTTCCTCCTTTATCGAATATTAGATGACCATACATTTCAGGGTCCATTTCTGGGTTCTCTATTCTGTTCCATTGATCTATGTGTCTGTTTTTGTGCCAGTACCACACTGTCTTGATGACCACAGCTTTGTAGTACAACCTGAAATCTGGCATTGTGATGCCCCCAGCTATGGTTTTCTTTTTTAAAATTCCCCTGGCTATACGGGGTCTTTTCTGATTCCACACAAATCTTAAAATAATTTGTTCTAACTCTCTGAAGAAAGTCCATGGTATTTTGATAGGGATTGCATTAAACGTGTAAATTGCCCTGGGTAACATTGACATTTTTACAATATTAATTCTGCCAATCCATGAGCATGGAATATTTTTCCATCTCTTTGTGTCTTCCTCAATTTCTTTCAGAAGTGTTCTATAGTTTTTAGGGTATAGATCTTTTACCTCTTTGGTTAGGTTTATTCCTAGGGGACACCTGCACCCCGATGTTTCTATCAGCAATGGCCACAATAGCCAAACTGTGGAAGGAGCCTCGGTGTCCATCGAAAGATGAATGGATAAAGAAGATGTGGTTTATGTATACAATGGAATATTACTCAGCAATTAGAAACGACAAATACCCACCATTTGCTTCAACGTGGATGGAACTGGAGGGTATTATGCTGAGTGAAATAAGTCAGTCGGAGAAGGACAAACAGTGTATGTTCTCATTCATTTGGGGAATATGAATAATAGTGAAAGGGAATATAAAGGAAGGGAGAAGAAATGTTGGGAAATATCAGGAAGGGAGACAGAACATAAAGACTCCTAACTCGGGGAAACGAACTAGGGGTGGTGGAGGGGGAGGAGGGCGGGTGTTGGAGGGGAATGGGTGACGGGCACTGAGGTGGACACTTGACGGGGTGAGCACTGGGTGTTTTTCTGTATGTTGGTAAATTGAACACCAATAAAAATTAATTTAAAAAAAAAAAAAAAAAAGAAAACGGAAAGAAGGACAGCAACAACAACGAAATTCCCTCAATATTAATTCCAACAAGAGACACATCAAGACAGATATTTCAGTATTTATAGTGGCTGTGATTTTTTTTTAAAGTATCTTGGGGGATCCCTGGGTGGCGCAGCGGTTTGGCGCCTGCCTTTGGCCCAGGGCGCGATCTTGGAGACCCGAGATCGAGTCCCACGTCGGGCTCCCGGTGTATGGAGCCTGCTTCTTCCTCTGCCCCCCCCCCCCTCTCTCTCTCTCCCTCTCTGTGACTATCATAAATAAATAAAAAAAAATTTTTTTTAAAGTATCTTGGTTTCACTAAAGCTACTTAACTATAGAAATAATACTAGAAGCTTTTTTGAATTATTTTTTCAAAAACAAAGTAATTATTCTAAATCTTAATAAATATAAAATAATCAAAATTTAAAGAAACAAAATTAAAATAGTACATGCACGGGTACAAGCAGGTGAAGGTAGGTGTGATAAATGAGAATGTTAGTGCCCTTTTCTTTGTTGGCATGGAGCAAACCAATACTACCATAAAATGAAACATGGAATTCAAAAATCTCTGTTTTTTTTTAACCTTAATAGCACCTTTTAGAAAAATACTATCTTTTCATTAAAGATTTTTTTTTAAATCCAGCTATACTTACAGTTCAAGTAAGTTCACTTGAACAACAAGTATAGCTTCACTTCTGCTAAATTCTTGAAAAAGTGAGATTTAATCCTTTTCATTGAAAGAATTGTAGGTATTAGGGATGCCTGTGTGGCTCAGTAGGTTCAGTGTCTGCCCTCAGCTCAGGTCGTGATCTCAGGGTCCTGGGACCAAGTCCTGCGTCCAGCTGTCTGCTCAGCAGGGAGTCTACTTCTCCCTTTCTTTCTACCCCTCCCCTCACTGGTGCTCTCTCTCTCTCTTTCTCACATAAAGAAATAACATCTTATTTTTTTTTAATTGTAGGTATTTATGAGGACCCAGATTAATGAAGCCAGTACTGTCTCATCTATTCTCTCTTTCTCTCTGTTTCTCTTGCCTCCTCCTTCCCTCACTGCCTGCCTGTCTTCCTCCCTCCATCACTGTATATATTAGGTGATTACTTTTAAGACAGTTGCTATTATTTCTTTTAATTTCTCATTTTCGTATTATTTGACATTTATAGTACATACATATTTACATGTATATGTCTGCATGATACGTGTTTGAGTATTGTCAAATAAAAAACAGATTTGCCTAGGAATATAGTCAATAATATCATAGTAACATTGTATGGTGACAGATGGTGACTAGGCTTATCATGATCAGCATGAAGTAATGTACAGACTTGTCAAATCACTATGTTGTACACCTGAAACTAATATAACAGTGTATGTCAACTACAATTAAAAACCCAGAAAACAAAAACTATACTTAGTAAGTAGAGACTTTATTCAAAATGATTATTGGTGGGTGGAGGGAGACCAAAGGAATGGAGGTTATTGCAATGCAGAGAGCTCTGATGCTGAGATCTGAAAGTATCTCAAGGGTTAGGCCAAAATAGGTTTTCTTTTTTAAAGAGGCATAAACAGGGTAGAAAGAACCGGCTGTGAGCAAGTGGCTGGATTGGGCAGTGGATCAGAGAATGTTTTACCTTGAGAACAGCTTACTTCAGAACATACTGTATGTGTTGCTCAGGGTGAGGGGGTGTTAAAATTCAAGAGACTGGGAGGAAGGAGAAAATCTTAACCAAAGTTTGCTTAACAAGCAGTGTGTTCAGAATGATCAGTGGGTACAAGCAGTTCAGCTAAATCTTTTATGAGGCAAAGAATGGGAATTTGGAGGATCTATATCTGTCCTACTGATAGGTAAGCAAGTGGGGCCATCCATGAGTCTGATCAAGTCATATAAGGAAGGGTGGCCCATTGTAGTAAGCCATTTTTCTGAAGTACAAAAGGATGAGGGTATTTCTTGACCTTTCCTGTTTTCCTGGATCACAAAGCTCAAGAAAAATGCAACATTTTCTATGTGTGGGTGTGTGTGTGTGTGTGCATGTGTGTGGTGGGGGTAGATGTGTATTATTTACATTTGTGTATATATATTTATTATATATATAAAATTTTATGCTAGAAAAAAGGTACAGGATATGAGGTACTTTAAAACAGCCAATATGAGAATAAATCAAACAAATAATCAGTCATTAAACCAAAGCAGACTCCTTTGTTTGGGGGTACATTTTGAGCATTGTAATATCCAATCACCAATCTCACAGGTCGAATTCAAAGGAGTTAATATAGACATTGCTTCAATATTTCTAACTTCTTTGTGAAGGTATAACTAAAACAGTTGCAACATTAAGTTTTCAGTGTCCAAAACATGGGCTCTGGTGCAGTTGAGAAGTAGAGCCGTCCCCCCTCGCTGTTTCCATGTAGGTTATCTTGGGAGTTGAGCCCACATAGATAGAAGTTATCATCCTGCTCCATAATGAAGAACGAAATATTTTCATTTCCTCATTTAGTCTTTCAGTCTTTGAAGAAATACTTATGAAATAACTTTTTTTTTTACAATACATGCTGTTCCCTCTAGGGCTCTTTTACCTCCCCGAAGACTATAAACCCCTGTGTGTTAATGATTTAAATAACAATACAAGAAAACAACATTAAAATGCCAGAAGATAATACAGGACACACTAAGTATGTAGAACGTATGTACTATTAGGTAAGGGTAATAAAGAGAAGAGTGCAATGTGAGACAAGCCAAGATAGATTCTGTATCATTTACCTAAATGCATGGATGGATTTGGTTGATAGAAGAAATAGATATGTAACTCTAGGTTGGTGGGAGGTAGAGTAAAAAATCATGGTAAATGTAATAGTTAAGGGATCTCTCTTATGTACAAGAAGGGGTTTCAGACTATGACCCATCTCGGTTCACACATTTCCTGACACTGTAGTGCCATTTCCTTTCTTTGACTCACACTTGCCTTCATGGCTCTCCATAGTTAGAGGCAACTTCATGCCCATTCATCTCACCCAGTTCTTTTCTTTCTCCTACTTCAAAGGCCCAGGATAGACTCATTATCAAGTGGTAGCCACAGATATTTTATCACAATATGGCCCTGCCAATTCCTGCCTGGCTCTAGGATGAAATAGCCATCATATTCATTGTGTAACTATCTTCATTTCAAGGCAAGCTGAAGCTGTTATTCTTTACTTTGTCATTTGGCTGAGTCTTGATGCCTTTTACCTTGGTGTTCCAACTAATCCATTCTTCACCTTCATGGTAAGACCTCTTACTTTCATTTATGGATGCAACTATGTGCTTGCTCACAAGGCAAATTGGAGTTAACTGCAAATAGAAATACACAACTTCTATAAGGTCAGATAAAGGCTCTATAACTTAATCAATATCTAATTAAACATATCTCCTTATACTTGTTACTCATTTATATAGGATTTTATATCAACCAAAGTATTTACAATCATGCTTTTTTCTACTTTCCAGCATTGCCTCATGGGTAATTAACCCAAAGCACAGAGAGGTTTGATGACTGAGCCCAAGTCACACAGAAAAAAAAAAAAAAAATCATCTGAGTGTCATCCATCTTTCCAACAAATCTCTCTTTACGCTTTTACATTTTTACTACTCCTGTCTTGACCCCAGAATGTTTCTGCCTACCAGCTTATGAATATGCCAGTTTTCCTCAACTTTAAAACATTGTTGTTTAAATGCTGAATAAGTTTAAATATAGCTTTTTGAGGCTAATAGGAGATAGAAATATATTTCCTGAGTTAAATGTACACTTTTATTAGTCATGCACATGTGATCTAGATAACGTTAAATGTTGAAAACCCAACACAGAAAATGAAAAATATGGTATATATCCTCATCCCTCTAACTACCAATCTTTCAAGGCCAAGTTCAAATGTCAGCATATCCAGGAAGCATTTCCTATTTGCCTTACCTGGAAATAACTGCTCCCTCCCTAAAAATCCAATCATACTTGTTTGTTCATTCCTCACATGACATTTAAGTGAACTGCTTATCTAGCCAGGCTATGCTCTTTTCATAGGAACTTTGGCATAGAATATGTTAGAATTTCTTACATCCCCAAGCACTTTTATGTGAATGCAATAGGTACTCAATAAATAATTTCTTGCTTGTCTACCTAGAACCAAAATGACAGATGAATTTCCGTCAGTTAAGTAAAAAACAATTACACAATGTCATAGATCTTTTCTACTAATGTGATTTTTTTGGGTGCTGTAAAACTTTGGTCATGCCAAAGTTTTTTTAATTGGTTACTGTTCATTATGTTCTCATAAGACTTCTGGATCCTCTCAGGTAAGTGGGAATTATAAGCTTAGAGCTAGCTCTAATTAGATTCCTCTTCATCAGACAGTCTTTCTTTCAGATGGCCTCACTGTCCTCTAATCCCAAGGAATAGTGGACAGAGGGAAAGCTTTGGGCCTTCTGCAGCAGCCTCAGATGGGTAGTGAAAGTAGAGACGTAAAGGTTCATAGTCCTGATTCACAGGACATTATCTGCGTGGGAAAAAAGTGCTTGGCACATCCTTTAAGAGGCTTATCTTACTTTAGCCCCACAAATGGCCCATACCAGTGATTTTCCAAGTGTTCACATATGGTTTTAGTAGTTGCGTTGTATTTGTTTTCTCTTTCCACGAACCTACTGGTTGCCATTTCCTACAGGTGTAACTGTACCTTTCTCTAGCATTATCCTTTCACATACACAGTCTGCGTGGAAACAAGATAATCAAACTTTTTAAATGAGCAAAGTAAGAGGCAATCTAAGAGGATTCTGAAGTTTGAGTGGGGGGGAGATGGGCTTCTCCCCTAAGGGTAGTAGTGCACTTAGATGATGACATTTGTAATATCTGGTAATCGCTTCCCCTTACCTTTTTTTTTTTTTTTTTTTTTGATACTTTTTGTACCACATCAGCCCAATCCCTGCCATTCTGAGTGTTCCTACTGTACCTGACACTCTCAGCACCTCTGGTGACCTTGTTGTTTACTAATCTAAATGGGAATCTTCTGCTAAGTATCTTGGTCTGTTTTGGTTTACTGATTGTGATTTGTGTTTGTTACAGATTTTTATCCCCTTCTCACGAATCATTATGTCCCTACCCTGTGTCCCAGCCCTTTTGCAACCCTAGCTATCTGATATGATGAATATATTCTTGCAAACGATACTGATTTGTTAATGCAATAACACATGGAATGCATCGTGGAAGATCTTCAGTGCATTCACATAAGGATAGAATTCAGACTGAATCATTTTGGATAAGGAGTGAATTCTCTGCCTCATCCAGCAGTCCATTAATCTGTCCCGTTATGAATATGGTAGAAGAGGAACTCCAGATCAAACACAATCTAGGTGAACCAGCAGAGAAGCTGTTAACTTCATGCAATGACATGTGCACAAATCTTTATGTGTACAGAGGAAAATCAAGTTTATTATTTTTTGGCAAGTCTTTATTTTTTTACTTTTTAGATTTTATTTATTTATTCATGAGAGACTCAGAAAGACAGGCAGAGACACAGACAGAGGGAGAAGCAGGTTCCATGCAGGGAGCCCCATGTGGGACTCAATCCTGGACCTGGGATCATGCCCTGTGCTCAAGGCAGATGCTCATGCTCAACCGCTAAGCCACCCAGGTGTCCCTTGGCAAGTCTTTAAAAGAGTTATTTATAAAGTTATAAATTTATTTTACCCTGTTAATTAATCACTGCCCTGTTCTCTCTTGGAACCACAGGTGCCCACTCCACAATCCTCTAGCACAAAATGCTCCCCATACAATCCTGATTTACTATTTTTTTAAAATGAATCCTGATTTCTGATTGTTGTCCTTTTAGTGTTTCATGGGTCTTACTTTCATTTGCATTCATTAACTCATGGAATTTTAAAGCTGAAAAGGAACCCCCTAGACCATTTGGTTCAACATCTTTCTTTCACAAACCAGGAGAACAGACATATTAGGTGGTAATGTTAAGGTCACCTACTAATCAAATAACCAAATCGGGATGAAAACTAGTGGATACAGTACTGGGTCCTATAAATTACTGGATGTCATTTTCTTTTGAAGTATGTTTTCCTTAAGCAGTTGCCTTTAATGATTCCATATACAACATTACCTCAAGTATTTGAATAACTCTCTGCTTCTTATCCTTCTAAAATTTACAGGTTATTGCAAATATTAATGGAAAAGAATTCCAAACTTGGGTACCAACTTTTTCGAAGGCAAAATCATCTACATATTCATGCTGACTTTGATAGCCTGGCATGTCTCCAGCACACAGTAAACAGACAGATAGAGAAGACCTTTATTCCAGATGCTGCATTTAGCAGGGTGGTATCTAATACATTAGAGATGTTTTCCCAAGTTTCTCCCTGTTAAAATAATTCATAATGATACCAAGGTCAGTGCAAGCTGAGGCTATTTGTTCTGTAGATACCAGACATGCAAGGTAAACCTCCTAGGAGACTATTACAAGCCATCAACAAAACACCCGCTAAGGATGTAAATTTTCATTCTCTCTGTAAATCTTCAGCTTACATCTCTCATGGCAACTTCTGCCCATTCATACCCAATACTTCCTGACTCAGTCCTTGCACAGACTTTAGCAAAGAACATTAACTATATAATTTACAAAGCTGTTTAGGACTCGGATCCGCCTAGGAATTTCTGCAAAGCTAGAAAATAAATGTTTCTTCCATTAAACAAGTATGAGATGCCAGACTCAAGGATTCTTTTCAATCAGAAGGTTCAAAGCAAAGGATATGCTAGTAATTGGAGTATATGTACTAACACTTGTTATCCATCCTCCTTGAGATTAATTTTATTGTGCCTATAAACTGGAGAGAATTAAGCCCATTTGATAAACTTCATATGATATGCCTTTTCTCCAGAGTCTGATCCCCCAGAGCTGTACCTACTATAAAAGTTTTAAAATCAAATGTAACCAGTGGGAATTTAATAAGCATCTGACACTGATGTGGCAGTATACATTTGGGGGAATGAAAATATATGCATATCTCCTTTAACTATCATATATGTATAGCCTATATATGGATTAAATGTATTATGCATATACGATAGCATTTTCTATCCAGTCATCTATTTACATGAGACCATATACATGGCCCTAAGTTATCTGTGGGCTCTGAGAGGAGAGCCAGGAATGTTTGAATGGTGGTGAGGGTGGCCTAGTATCTAGTCCCTGGCCAGCCTTTCTCAGAAAACAGGCCAACTATAATTAACTATAAGTAGCAGGTAAAATAATTGTTTTTATGAGTTGTGTGAGACCAGAGGGACTCCAGGTGACAAAGTGTAGCATAAAGTTTCTGTTCCAGAAGGCTCTGCTGCCCCCCGGGTCTGTGGCATGATGACTACAGAATTAGTAGTGAGTGAACTGCCAAACTGTTGGGGCCAAAGATGCACCCCAGGCAGGAAAAAGGTAGGCAAAGGCAGCCCTGCTGAGGCTCTGTCTCCAGCGAAGGGGGCAAGAAGATGCATACATAAGAATCAAAGGCAGAAATTTGAGAGAGAAGCTTGTGACTATATTTAAATCATCCCTGAGGACCTCCCAACATGGCTGAGGAACATTTCCACTTTGGTAGGCCATGTATCTATGATCTAATTCATAATCCACTGACAGTGCAAGAGTACTAGATATATTATTTCCAATTATTTCAGTCTTCACTCTTCCTTCTCTTGATTAGTGCCTGGATCTATATGACTAGTGACATTTGACACACTCTGAGACGCCTCCCAGTTGTTTCCCCACAAATAAAACTTTACCCTTAAGTCATTTTTTAAGTTGTGGTTTTTAGTTTTGTTTTAAATTAGGTAAATTGGGCGCCTGGGTGGCTAAGTTGGCTAAGCATGCAGTCTTGGTTTCAACGCAGGTCATGATTTTTAGGATTGTGAGATTGAGCTCCATGTGGCGCTCTGCTCTCAGTGCAGAGTCTACTTGAGATTCTTTTCTCCTCCTTTTCCCTTCCCCTCTGCTCCTCAACAACCTCCTCACTCATGCTCTCACTTTCTGAAATAAATAAATAAAATAAAATAAATAAAAAAAACAAACAAAATAGGTAAATCAATCACATGTACAAGTTCAAATGGTATCAAAAGATAAATAGTGAAAAGTAATTCTTTCCTTTTTCCCCTTTACCTCCTCAGAGGTATCTACTATCACCAGTTTCTTATGTTTCATTCCAGAGAAATCCTATGAATATCATAAGCTTTACAACCTCTCTTAAGAACATCAATCATATGTCATAGTCCTTAAAAATAGCCTGAACACATATATGCTGCTCAACAAATACGTATTGATTAATTGAAAAGATACATTATTTCAGTGTTTGTCAGAATCCTAGAATCCCAAGGATGGATGAAAATGCACAGGTAGGCTCTCAGGGACTACACAATCATATGCTTTGATACACAGTTCCCATGCTACAGAATGTAAAGAGTTAACATTGCTGGGGAATTTAAGATAAATTATGCTATGGAGAGTAACAGACCCTGAAAAAGGAAGCTGAGCTCTGGCATTTTACACCTTGCAAAGACAAATGCTTTGCAATGTGTATTAAAAGCACTCTTTGCGATCAAAAGATTTGGCAAGTCACCCAGAATTCTTAACTTTCCCACCACGGCAGAAATCTCATTATGTATAACCTTTTAAATGGGACCAGAGAAACATTTTCAACTTGATTCTCATTGAGCACAACCTCTACCTGGAAGTACAGTCCAAATGGAGACAAAATGTGTATTATTTTTGCATTGGACATGTCGTGCCAAGAGCACTATTCCACTGTCTCCTTTTATTTAAGAGCCAAGTAGCTCTGTCTCTCTGCCTCAGTCCCTCCCTCATAGGTATGCACTTGCATACACACACACACAACAGATCTAGAGGTTCTTTATACACTAGTTGGGCAATAGTTCTTACAAATTTGACCCTGGTAGAAGGGTCCACCACTCAGTCTAACTACAGTAGATGTGGTAAATTTTAGTTCTTATCTCCTGTGAGCCTAAAACATATTACTTAAAAATATACAAGGCCAGCCCCAAGATATTTTCTGGTGATAGTTTTTGTGATTGTTTCTGAATTTATACTGTCTATATCCTAGATCATCTCACACTCTTATGGTAATTTATAGATAGGCCTATACTTCTGTTCTAAAGTTGAGTTTGTTGTTGTATTCTTTCACTGTAATAGTCCTACAAACCACCACCGCTACTTTGTCCAGGCCTTTTTCTAGGTGTTGTGAATTAATATTGAAATACTCACCACAAAAGTCCCAGATATGAGAGATAGAGTTATGGCCATTTTACAGATGGGGAAAACAAAAAAGATAAGACTACTTGATATGATGTAGCATTTGTTAGGATTTGCACACAATTCTTCTAACTCCTAGAAGGAAAAAGAACTAATGAAGTCAAACCCTTATTGTATAGAAAGCACTATATGTGTGAGTATATCTCTTTATGCACAAAGACAGGTGTGCACATGCTGCTTCATTTAATAAATGTAAAATTAGGGATTCCTGGGTGGCTCAGCCTTCAGCTCAGGGCATGATCTTGGAGTCTTGGGATCGAGTCCCACATAGGGCTCCCTGCATGGAGCCTGCTTCTCCCTCTGCCTATGTCTCTGCTTCTCTCTCTGTGTGTCTTTTGTGAATAAACAAATAAAATATTTTTTTAAATAATATGTGTAAAATTAGTCCTCATCACACCTTAAAATTTTGTACTGATTCATCATGAACTGATAATTAGATGTGTTTACTTGCTTGTTGTTTTCTTAGGTAACCATTTGAGTTAGTAGATAAAGAATTAAAGATTTCCTAGATTGGTTGATTTTAGAATTATTTAATCACTTCGGCAAATTTTTAATCAGTATGTACCATTTACTAGACAGTAGTGGGACGTGCTAGAGATTCAGTGATGACAAAAGAAAAATAGCCAGCCATCATCAAGCTTATGGTCAGGACTAGACCAGGAATTGGCAAACATTTTCTATAAAAGGCCAGATAAATACTTTTGGATTTGTGGACCATATGGTTTCTGCCACAAGTACTCAACTCTGCCCTGTAGTATAAAAGCAGCCTTATGCAACGTGGGAAGGAATGAGCATGGTTGGGTTCCAATAAAAAGGTAGTTATGAACATTGAATTTAATTTCATATAATGTTCATATGTCATAAAACATTATTTTCCTTTTGATTTTTTCAGACATTTTAAAATGTAAAAAGCAAGGGAACTTTCTCAACATGATAAAGTCCATTTATGAAAACCTCATAGCTAATAACATCATTCTCAATGGTGAAAGAGGGAAAGATTTTCCACTAAGATCAAGAGCAAGACAGTGATGTTCATTTCACCACTGCTATTCAACATTGTACTGAAAGCTCTAGCCAGAACAATTAGGCAATGTAAAGAAATAGAAGGTATCCAAATTGGAAAGGAAGAGGTAAAACTATCTTTATTCCCAGATGCCATGATTCTATATATAGAATATCCCAAAGAATACATATACAAAAAGCTACATATTCAGCAGTTTCAGGATACAAGATCAACACACTCAAACCAATAATGTTTCTACACATTAAGAATCTGAATGGGCGGGGGGACAAAAAAAAAAGAATCTGAATGGAATTAAAGGAAATAATTTCATTTATAATAGCATTCAAAAGAATAAAATACCTAAGAATAAATTTAACCAGGAGGGTTAAAGACTTGTGCAATGAAAACTGCTGACAGAAAGTAAAGAAGACCTAAATCAGTGGCAAGGTCACTGGCAAGTGGCAAGAGATCCTGTATTCATGGATTAGAAGACTTAATAGTAAGATGTCAAAACTACATAAAGTGATCTGTAGATTTGAAACAATTTATCCAAATTCCAATGACTGGGTGTTGTTTTTTCAGAATTGGAAAACCCAGTCCTCAAATTCATATAGAATTGCAAGTGGCCCTGGATTGCCAAAACATTATTGAAAAAGAAGAACCAAATCACACTTCCCTGTTTCAAAACTTACCACAGGCCATAGTAATCAGAACAGTGTGGTACTGGCAGTAGGATAGATATGTAGACCAGAACAATAAAATGGAAATGAGAGTTCAAAGATAAACCCACATATCTATGGCCAATTGCCCCAACAGCTCAACAACAAAATGGTAAACAACCCAACTAAAAACAGGCAAAGAACTTGAAGAAGCAAAGCCTTCTTTATCCAAAAAAAGGTATACAAAGGGCCAAGAAGCACATGAAAAAATGCCATCATCATTAGTCATTTGGGTAATGCAAAACAAAACTACAGTGAAGTACCCCTTCACACCTATAAAAATGGCTATCATATTTTTTTAATAAATCACAAATATTGGAGAGTATGTGGAGAAATGAGAACTATTTTACTTTGCTGCTGGGAATATAAAATGGTTCAGCTACTGTGGAAAACAATTTGGCAGTTCCTCAAAAAGTTAAATATAGAATTACCATATGAGCCCATAATTCTACTGCTAGGCATGCGCGTGAAAGAATTAAAAACAGATATTCAAACAAATTTATTTATATACATGTTTATAATAGCATTTTCACAATAGCTAAAAGGTGGAAACAACTCAAATATCTGTGAATGGATGAATGGGTAAATAGATTGTGACATTTATCTATTTATTTATGCATATATATGATATTTTATTTAAATATATTTTTATATTTAATATAAATATAAATATTATACATACATAAATAATATTCCAATGTGTGTGTGTGTATACACACATACACAGAGAGATAATTACAAAGGCACTGAAATGCACCAGATCACCTGGCCTTCGTGGAAAGAAGGGTCAGTGCAGCTCTCAGGCAGTGCTTTATCTTTTTTATTGATTGGTAAGCTTTTAGCGTATGGTAATCACAGTACAGGTATGTAATTAAATCACAGGCTTTCAAAATTGGAAAAAATGAGTTCCTTGTCAAGGAGAAAAAGAAAGTTTAAATGTATCTGTGAGGGATCCCTGGGTGGCTCAGCGGTTTGGCGCCTGCCTTCGGCTCAGGGTGCGATCCTGGAGTCCTGGGATCGAGTCCCACATCGGGCTCCCTGCATGGAGCCTGCTTTTCCCTCTGCCTGTGTCTCTGTCTCTGTCTCTCTCTCTCTCTCTGTCTCTCATGAATAAATAAATAAAATCTTTAAAAAAAAAATAAAAATAAAAAAAATAAAATCTTTAAAAAAAAAATAAATAAATGTATCTGTGAGTATGAATGTATGTATGTGCGTGCATCTTAAATATATACACAAACATTATTAAAATCATCCCAACTTATAGATGGGTACAAAAACTTAGTATGGACCAATGGGTTTCAACCTCAGCCTTTATGCTCAATTGTGGCACGTTTAAAACATATTGAAACAGATATTCCAGGCAAATGCATTTGGGCCTAAGCTTGGTTTATTTTTTACACATTTGTCAGCTGATTCTCATGTGTCTTAGGTAGAGACTCCTGGTAAAGTCCAGGACACTCTCAGGAGTGTGAATGGACATGGTTGAGGAAGGTGTCCCAAAGCCCAGGAACACTGAGCTAACCTTCAAAGTCTGGGAAGTCACACAGAGCACAGGAAAGAAGAGAGAAACATGAGAGACTCCTAACTCTAAGAAACGAACTAGGGGTGGTGGAAGGGGAAGTGGGAGGAGGGTGGGAGTGACTGAGGTGGGCACTTGACGGGGTGAGCACTGGGTGTTATTCCATATGTTGGCAAATTGAACACCAATAAAAATAAATTTATAAAGAAAAAAAATGAAAGAAGAGAGAATCTGAACAAAGGAACAGATCTGGCAACATACAAGATTAATTTGAAGGATGAAGTCAGTGGGTCTGACCAAAGGACAGCAATAGCATAGGGAAGAAACACAGGTTTTAAATGGGAAATAGGGGAGGTATATTTTAAACAGCATTTTGAGAATACAGTCATAATACAACTGTCTTCAAAGGCCTGTGCTATGAAATGTCTGTGGAACAACTCTTCTGCCATTGGAACCTCTGATTTCCATTTTCTTCCGATGTTTTTGACAGAGCCAGGAGCCTGTAGATGACTTTCCTCCAGTCCCGTGGTGATTTAGGAACTTGAGATAAACACAGGGCTTTAGTTTCCCATCTAGCGCTTTTCATAGGCATGACACTCATTTTGAGATCTGAAAAGAAAAACAAAATAATAGAAGCTATAAATTAAACTCCCCAGAAAACCAGCTTGAAAGGAGCATATAACTGATAAACTGTCAAGACATAAACCCTTTTTTGCCTTCAAATTAAGTGAATATTACAGAATATTTTTCAGTAATTTCTAAAATTAGATTAATTCCATTTTTTGTGTGTCATGGATTTCAGTAATCTAAGTAGCTCCCACAGAATTAAAATAGAAGAATATATGATTTGGGGTGTCTGGGTGTCTTGGGATGTCTGGGTGTCTCAGTCAGTTGAACATCTGACTCTTGACCTCATACTTCTGAGTTTGACTCCCATGTTGGGCTCTGTACTGGGTATGGAGCCTACTTAAAAAAAAAATAGTAATAGAATTTAAACAAAATTCACTCTTATTTTGTTAAGTGCACTTACTGATTCTCTAAGTGAGAGCCTCTGGAGCCTTTTAGATATTTCTATCATAAGGGACATGGGGAGGATCCTACTTTCAAAAAGTTTAACAGGTATCATACTCATGATGGAGCTACACAGAATTAGCATATTTTAGTTACTTTTATTTTAGGCTGAGATTTCATCATTTCATTGTCTAAGTAAATGCATTTGAGAGTTCAGAAATAAAGCCATATATCTAAGGGCAATTGTCTGAACAACAGAATGATAAATTGCAATTACAATGTGTATTTTTAAGCTAGACAGAAGATCTTGTTAGTTGTTGATGACATCTCAGATATAAGGGGTCACATGGAAATAAAATAAGGAGAGGTAGGTGTCCTTGCTATTTAAAATGTGTGGATAATGATTTATAACAATGTAGATTTCTTTGAAAAATTTTATATGTAAATGGTTAAATTTACAAAAAATAAATATTGACTCTATTTTTAAAATTTGATCCTTTTTGGAAATGGGGAGTTGGCTTAATGACAACTCAGTGATCCTTTCAAATCTGAGAACCTATCTCCTAAATTTTCTAATAATGAATGCTGCAGAAAAATTATGTGCTAGTCACAGGATAATGGAATCATAGGAAATTTACCATTGAAGATACCCACGGACACAATAAGAACCACAGGAAATGTATGCCACAGAACTCCCTTCTTCAGTACTCACTGGTCCACCCATCCATTCATTCCTAATGAATGCTCCCAGTGAGTACAAAGATTGCAAGACACGTTGAATTTACTTGGGTTCACAACCTTCTGGAAGCCTGATATTGTTCATTTAGTTTACACATAACATGCTTCAAGTCTTGTTGGCATCAATTACTAGAGCTTAAGGATGGTAAGATTAACTAGAGCAAAACAGGATTTGAGTCATGAAGGAAATGGGGGAACTAGGAAACCAATTGGAGTACAACCTCCTACAGGAGGGTCAACAAGGTGGGATTCACCAGAAAGAATGAACCAAGAATTTCCACATCCTGGAACTCACATATCATATCTGTATCTAACTAGCAGTATCTCTGACACTGCTTAGATTTTGACTTTTGGTTTGTTGCTCTAAAGCTGTTTCTTGTTGGGGACAGCATTTATCTAGAATCTGGGGTGGAGTGAGTCCTAACACCACTGGCTAACCAAAAAACAGGTCACTGCAAAGTGTGATATGGTAGGATACGGGGTAATAGAGGAGAGACATTTGCAGTGTTAGCTTTGTGCTGTGGTCAGGTAACTTTACCCTGCCTGCATGGCTTGAGTTGGAATTTAGTTTAACTAAATGTTCTCTAAAATTGCATGTTATTTAGCCAGTAAAGATAGAAAAAGGTGGGAAAAGTCGACTCATTATCACTAGCCCAAACCTGGATGCACGGTGGATGTTAAAAAAATATGTGTTATCATCACGTAGTTGTGAATGTATTTAGAAGAATTGTATCAGATTCATTATGGAAGCTGTATGAACAAGATTTTCCAGTTCTGGCCCTCAAATCCAGCCAAAGTAAATAAACAATAAAATAATATTGTCCATCAAATTCTAGTAAGTCAGGAAAATGGCTTTGAATTCTTTAGAAATATTTGAAAGAGCGAAGATAAATTTTCAGTTTTGAGGCATAGTTATATTTGAATGTAATTAACCAGAAGTCCCATTTCTTGGACATTCTAATTATTTGCATTTCAGTTTATATAGGTAACTTACACTTAACTATGCCCTGATAAATAGGGAATATTACTTCCCTTTTTAGTTAGTTACTGAAAGAAGTTTACTTTAGTTTACTGAGTTTAGTTTAGTTAAACTTTAGTAACTAAAATTTACTTTAGTCAGTTACTGAGAGAAGGCAAAGTAGTTGATAGAAGTATGACTTGATGTCCTAATTGTATAAGCAAATTCTGCAGTAGAGAGTTCAACGTGTCTCCTGTTTGTCAAGGCAAATGAGGCATTTGGGTAAGTTATCAGTTCTCTATTTCATCAGGTATTTTTTTTAAAGCTAGGAACATTTTTCTTTCATAGCTATGAGACTCCATAAGAGGTGCTGTGAATGTTTGCACTGGTTGGGAATGTATTTCCAAAGACCACTCCAGTATGCCTCTATCAATTCAGCAGCAGTCCATCCTGCTTGAGGACCACAGGAGAAAAGAATGTCTTCTCCTGGCCTGGGGTTTAGAGGTACCAGAGCAGACAGACACAGGCGCCAGGCCTGTTTCCTTGCATCAGATCAGAAGTGTTGCCGGTCCCCCTCCATCTTTCACTTTGACAATGTAGAGGGCAGTTTTCACTTGAGCCTTGAAGAAAATTCAGTTGGCATATCCTCCCTCTGGTTCTCTCTCCTAGTGCTTTGCCCATGACCTCCAACATCCCGCAAATTGGAAGGACTAGAAGTGTGTCAGCTCACCTAACACATAGTGATAGAGAAACGTAAACAAACAAACAAAGAAAACCTTTCATCGCCATCCCAAGAAGTGAAGAGGAGAACAAAAGCTATAGGCATTTCCTACTATGGCAAGAGCAAAGCCAGGTGAAGGTCACTCCTCAGATCTTACTTTTGCTTTAAAAGCAGTGTTTAATTGTTAGTCATGATGCACTGTGGGCAGAACAATTAGTTGTATCTATATTAGATCTAAGCTGTAATTATTTGTTACATTAATCATGACTAGAGTGAGAATTTAATTAGTCACGAACATTAAGTGAATTTTTCTGAAGCAAGGAAAAAATGTTTTCTGTTGTTTGGTGCATCTGATTAAAGAGAGGGCACCATAGCTGGCTGGAAGGCTGGAAGGGGCAAGACCTTTAAGCTTTGCTATCTATGGACTAAGAAATCTGGATCCATCACCACGTTTGTGTTTTGTATCCAAATGGCAATACTGTGGGCAGGTTCCTCAACACATGTAAAGGAAAATTCTGGACATTGACTGTCATCTAGTAATTCAGAAGGGCCATCTGATGTCAATTTTACCTAATTCTTCTGTGTTTCCCTTATTTATTCTTTATCTCTGTTTTCCTGATGGCAAAGATGTTACTAGAAAAATCCTAAGAGTTGGGGAAGGCAATGCCCAGGGAGAAGTTCACATAGAGTTAGATTAGTATTTATCTCTGTGTAGTGTTTTGAAAGGAGCAAAGAGACATTTGGCATTCATCTAATCACTTGTAGCTAACATCCAGTGCCTCAAAGCTCTGCAATCTGTACTCTTTTCAAATTAGAAATATAAAGATTTTGGGGGGTACTTGGGGGAGGAAACAAAGCATAAATGTGGTGGCTGCGATAGTGTGGGCCACAATGTTTGATAATGTGACACATTAAATGAGTCACATACGTAGAGCTGTTATCGCCCCAAACAGCTCTACCCTGCTGATTCGAGTGAAAACTTTTAGACAAACTCAGCGTTCTTTTGCTCATTACACTGACCTGTCAGAAATGACAACTTGGCCCAGTCTGGTTATTCCATGCTGACAAGGTACCATTCAGGCTTTGCGGCAATAATGTCAGCTTTTAAAGGTGCAATGTACTTAAGGAAGCTCATTTCTATGATTTGGCCAAAAAGAGCCATTTTCCTTGTCAGTGGTGAGGAATGCCTTAGTTTTCTTTAAATTAGGAGTCGTTTTCATGGAGATTGTTCCTAGGAAAACCTGCAGAAAGGAGAGAAGCTATTTTTTGAAAGGTTTAAAATAATTTAGCCTACTGAGCAATGGTGTGATTACCTGGTGTGTTGAAGACAGCCAGGGATGCTTTGCTCTGTCCAAAGCATACTTCAAAACTACCAATAATGCAACAAATAAAACTTCAATTTGGTCATGAACAGTATGCACCATCCCCTGCAAGCAAAGAGCAGTGAGTTGGAAAGTTTTTTTCTATGTAGTTTGGGACCACAATATGCAGAATCTGGGGTAAGGACAAAGTAACAATGTGACAAGGTACAATACCTGATCCAGAAGCAAATTTTTCCTTTGCCTGGAGTAGTGGAACAGAAAAAATACTAAAGCTAGCATTGGGCTTTACAATAGATTCAGCAGTAATGTAAATAAAACTAGTTACGAGCTAGTAAAATGGGACAGAAGACAGGAAAACAGGAATAAACTAGCACTTCCTTCTTTGACTTTTCCTATTAATACAGTAGTGTAGTTGAGTCCACTCAATACCATATTCTTGGCAGGACTGGAATTACATTTTGATGCTTAAATTTGAGTTTTCTACACTCCATTATTTTAATATACTACCTCCAAAATCAGATAAATTAGATAGATAGATAGATAGATAGATAGATAGATAGATAGATAGATAGATAGATGATAGACAGATGAAATTAGTTTTGTATCAACTATGAGGATGCCTAAGCTCTATTCACCAAGGCTAGTGGTTTCAAATCCAATCCTACTAGGCTCCTGGGTTTCTGCTCCCTGTTTCAAGCTCCCTGGTACATTCTAGTACTGACTAATGACAATATCTAATGAACTCCATAGCAAGCTACACTAAAAGCTCATAGAAGATCATGGAAACATGTTTTTATAATTTATTTATTATTATTTTTAAAATATTTACTCTCTATTTTAACATAAGAGTCCTTTGTATGGGCTTTAGATTAGATTCATGTCATACTGAGAGTCTAAGTTTCTGAGTATTGCCAATCAACTGTTTCCAAGTGAGGAAATGCAGGATGACCAAAAACATAGTTTGTCTATCCTTTTTTCTATGTTTTGTTCTTATGTTAAGGACCTAGAATCTTTCCAAAATATTCAACATCTAAATATAGGAGTTATAATTTCCACAAATACACATCCCAAGGCTAAATTACCTGAGTAACTGAAGTTAGATTTAATTTGAAAAATAAGGTGCTGTGATTGTACTTCTAAAAGTTATCCTCTGGACCTAGTCATCAATTGACCAGCAGGTTTTGATTAAACAGTTAGGATACTTGTGCTATAGTGAAGGTATCTTATCCTCAAAGACCTTACAACTGAGCAGTGAGGGAATACTGAAACATCAAAATCTAGGGGATAACACAATATATGTTTTTTGTTTCTTTGTTTTAGAGAAAGAGGGGTAGGAAGCAGGGGGGAGGGGCAGAGAGAGAGAACCTTAAGCCGATTTCATGTGGGGCTTGATCTCACAGCCCTGAGATCATGACGTGAGCTGAAATCAAGAGTAGAATGCTTGACCAGCTGAGGCATCCAAACACCTCATGTTTTTGATAACACAATACTTGAAGAATATGTGTCTACATATGCTATAAACTTCTGAGAACCAAAGGAGGTTAAAAACAAACAAAAAGAAAAACGACCTAGGTAAAGATAATGGTGTTAGTGACTGCCCTAGAAAGCAAAGAGATCTGAATACAGGTACTCAGGAAGCCATTATGAATGAGTTTTCATGAGAAAAAAATTAAGCAAAAATGTTTGAGGAGAGAGTGAACTTTGGTTAAGAGGTCTACTGTAGTTGTGAAATAGATCGTTTTGAGAGGAAAATTTGGAACCTCACCGTAAGGAGCTTTGAATGACAGGTGAAGGAGGTTAGTAGGGATATTTCCCTGTACTTATTCTCCATTTACCTTCTCCTACATTGCTGAGAGTAATGAGAGTTTATGCTTAATTATTTTTAACACATCACCCCTGCAAATTTATAATTCTTGTGGCTCAAAACACAGTAGCAACTTTCATTTTCTGTATTTGTTTCTGTTTAATTTCATTAATTTCAGTTCACTCTTTTTTTCTTTTCAATACTGCTAAATGTTTAGTGTAGTCGAAGGCTGCAATAATGATGCTGAAATAAACTTTATGTTTTCTATTTACTGGCTTTCTATTTACTAGCTTACAGTGTAAGTACCCTGGAAACCTTTGTCTCTCTTAGTGTTTTCTTGGAGAACTGTCCTCAGACACACAAGTCAGGCCAGCAGTATCAAGAAACCAACTAGTGGGGGGCTCCTAAGGGGCTCAGTTGGTTAATCATCTGCCCATCAGATTCCCTGCTCAGTGGTGGGGATTCTATTTTTCTGTCTCCCTCTGCCCCTCCGCCCACTCCTGCACTCTCTCTTTCTCTTTCACATAAATGAATAAAATCTAAAAAAAAAAGCAACTTGTGATCTTCAGAAGGCATTCTCCCTGCTTTGTGGAGGATCGTGAGATTAATACTACTTATTAGTTTCATCATTAATAGTAACAATGCTGCTTTTATGTGTGTAGAGATTTATGGATGAGGGGACGTTTTCACATTTTTCACTTCTTTAGTTCCTATTAGTGTGGCTTTGTGGAGAGAAGGTCACTGTCTTCTCTAGGCCTTGTTCTTTTGGCTCTCTTGAGACACGTGTCTATGTTGTGTATGTCTCACAGGTGTGAAAAAGAGTGTTTCAATAGTTCACAAGAGAGTTTAGGGTTTCAGATCACAGTGCATCCCCTTTATGAATCATGCATTAAACTTATGCAGCACACTTCCACATTCTTTCTCTCATTTGATCCTCATAAGTTTATTTTTGTCATAAAGTATATTTACATATTATTCATATTTACAGTTCTTCTCTCATCAAATGAAACCAACAAAACTTCCACAGGCATTGCATACCAATTTCTTATAACCCAATACTGTCAAAATCATTGCTTCCCCTCACCTATCTCCCCTCTTATTTTGCAATAATAGTTCACTGTTCTGGTTCCTTCCTCTGACTCTTATGTATCTGCATCAGTGATTCTCAGATAATCTGTCCCAAAGATGGTGCTTCCTCCTCTTCTCTTTTAGTGAGAAATATAAAGCTTTTCTTTCTACTAGTAACCTGACCACTTAAAATTTTTTTTTAATTTTTACTAGTTGATTTTAATCTTAAAAAAAAAAAAGAAAGACCACTTAGAGACTGAGTATGGATTTATCTTCCAGTGGACAGGCACGAATTTTTCTGGCACAGAACTTCCCTTGGCTAGATAGGATAGCTCTGCTTTGTTCAATTTCTTCTGCTTTCTTCAACCCTTAAAGAACTTTATACTTTTCAATATCTTTTCTCCCAGTGGGGAGGGTGGAGGCGTGTCCATTCTATCAGGGATAGAGGAAATCCTAGATATAATCCTTTTCCATCTTCAGATTAGGACCTGAAATATTAACTATTGAATAACTGAATCATATGCTTTGTCCTTTTTCTCCTGTAGATGATTCATATGAGGTTGTCTAAATTTATCCTAGTGTTCCATACACATGAAATGTTCCCTTTATGACCTGCACTAAACCTAATAGTGAAAATCATAATATGCATTTTTTAAAAAGATAAATTCCATTCTTACCACACACAGTGATATTATATAGTATCCTTATCCTGTTTTCTTTTTATGCTTTATTCTTTAAATTTCATTTCTCAATTTTTCTATACAACTTTATATTTGAAAATATATCCCAGACGTTCTCGAATTTTACCTGAAGTCCCACATTTCTTCTAAAAGGCTCCTTGTATTCTATCCTCACCTCACTTTTCTCCTTTCTTTTTGCTTTTCTTTCTCCTTTCTCTGGTCCCCTCTTTTCTATGAATTTTCCTGTATGGAATTCTCCCCATTCACCACTGGTTTTTATTTTCTTCGTCACTCTACAATTGTTACCTGGTAGTGCCCTTTCCTCTACCCCAGTAAGTCTCAACTGGGATCAGTTTTGCTCCCAGATGGCATTTGACATATCAAGACATTTGTAGGTGTCATAGCTAGAAGTAGGGGGTGCTGTTGGAGTCTCATGCATAAAGACCAAAGAGCCCCACAACAGAGAATTACCTGGTTCAAATGTCAACAGTGCCAAGATCGAGAAATGCAACTTTACTCCCACTGCTGTTTTAATACCTTACACATGAACCGCAGCTGGTTCTAATACCACACTGTTCTTAAACATCTCAGTGTAATTTTTCTCGAATGTAGTATTTCTGTGATGAGAGAGTCGACTACAGACCACACATAAAGTAAAAGGTCCCATGAAATGTTCAGATTGGCATAAAGATTTTATTTTTACATATCGTGTCTGCTCTCCTGTGAACCTATCCAGGTACTGTTTTCTAACGGGGATCAGGCCACTTGTCGGTATGGAATATAAAAGAGGACCTACCACACCATAAAATAAATGTGCCAAGTAAATGAAGTTTAGAAAATTCATGCTTAGCCCTGATGACCTCCCCTTGCCTCCTGAATTGTGAGAGCTCATATGCTGGTATTATTTGGGGATAAACCTGTCTGTTTCTCTGACAGTAAGAATGCTTTGATCTTAGTGCTTTGAGATCTCATTTATCTTTTGATCCTCTAGCTCTGTGCCCAGCACAGGACTTTACAACAATAATTCTGAATAAATATATTTTTAAGTAGCATACCATGGTCACCTCTGGCTCATTCCTCTTATGACTTAATCTCTTTCCTAACCAACTACTGATTATGGTATGAAACATTTTACACATTACACACCATATATTTAGAAGGTTTTTTTTAAAAAAAAGATTTATTTTTATTTATTTATGATAGACAGAGAGAGAGAGAGAGAGAGAGGCAGAGACACAGGCAGAGGGAGAAGCAGGCTCCATGCCGGGAGCCCGACGCAGGACTCGATCCCAGGACCCCAGGATTGTGCCCTGGGCCAAAGGCAGGCGCAAAACCACTGAGCCACCCAGGGATCTCCCCCTATTTAGAAGGTTTTAATGAGAAAATTATCTATCCAAATAAAAGTTTGTCTTTTCCAAATAAATACTCATATCACCTCCCTCTTTTATTGTCTTCCATGGTTTATCTTGAAACCGATTAAAATTTTCCACCTCTTTCTGACCTACCACTGGGCCTTCTCAGCATTTCCAGAAATTTATCAGTATTTGTTGTCTCTAATCTCTAACATTCTCTTCACTATAAAATATTATTGTTAATCTATTTATTTTGATGTCCTGGTTATTCCATTTTTTTTCCACATGCAGCTGCAAAGAGTCTTCAAAATCTTTCTCTGTGTTCTTTCAAAGATTTTACAATGCCATTAAATCAGCAACACTTTCCCTTCATCAACAACATAATGTTTGATTTTCAAGGATGATTTTTAAATTTCTCAGATAGGTTTTCAATATGAGTCCATAAATTTATCCTTTTTCATATAGTCTTTCTTTCTACTATAAATAAATAATTTCAGCAATATTTTAACCTGGCAATTTCTTATCTCAAATCCAAAAATCCTTCATCATGGTTGCATTCTCTAAGCTACTCACAGATAGTGGCTTTGCTTTGTCTTTCTTTCCTTCCTTTCTTTAAAAAAAAAAAAAAAAATGTGGTCCTATCTCCACAAGTTTCCTCATTTTTTTTTCCTGTCCCTCCCCCCCACCTAGGTTTTATCTATGTTATCTGTGTAATAGTTCCAAAGCTTGGAATATTTACTTTATTCAGTAAAACCTCAGTTTCAATCCCTCACCTTTGCAAGTTTCTTTCAAAATCAACACAAACTTATTTATACATCTATTCAAATTCTTAAAAATTAACAATAGCTATTATAAAATACCAAGATTCATTTTCTGTTACAAAATACAGACGTCATTGCTTGTCAATTCAAAAATCAGTCCCATCCTTTTTCCTCCTTAATGGCAGCGTCTGTCTCTAGAATGGTTTTGAAAATGCCAAATGCTTGCTGTTTCAATCTCCCTCGCAGCTCAGACTGCTTCATAAGTCATTTCTACCAAGAGAGATATGAAGGAGTTATCTGAGAAGTTTCTGGGAAAGATCATCTTCTCTAACAAGAGGGAGATTGTGAGGAAATCCTTCTCATTGTCACTCTTCTGATTCTGGACATCATCTTGGGAATAAATGAAGTTTGGGACTAGTGCTTCCTTGGCCACAGTGAGATTGTGTCGGTACTTGGGACCAGTAGGATAAATTGGTGTGAAAAACTTCGATCTGAGCGGCATCATTATGCCTCAGAACGAGGAATGTAGGATGAGAGCTATGACGCTAAGAGTAATGTCAGACATTTTTGGAGGGTTTACTGAATGCCAAGCATTTTATACTCTTTACATGTATCATCACATTGTCAACATAACCCTAAGTGCTTTTGAGAGCTATTTCCCCTTTTACATCTGAAGAAAGCAAAGAACAAAGGAGTTAAGTGGCTTGCCCATGGTCACACAACTAGTCAGCGACACAGCTAGAATTGGAGTTCTGACAGGCTGGCTCCATATTCTTACCATTAAGTTATACTTTCTCATCAGCCCAGGGGTCACCTGCCCCAGACTTCACAGTGCGTGAGGTCATTGTGTCTGAGATGTATAAGACACTGTCACCTAACATCCTCCTACTTCTATGTGAAAACTCCTTATACACAGTCATTCTTCCGTCTGTCGTAGATATCAATTGTCCTGGCCCACTCACCTTCATTAATTCATTTATTTGTCGGTAATCATATCCTCCTGATGTAGATTGCAAAGTGAGCCATCTTAAATCCTGTAGTCCTACCTCTTCCTGTCATGTCTACTGGCTGCTATTCACTCACTTCTCTCCTCTTCCTCTTTCTGGTTCCTGGTTTCACCTACTATAGTACAGCTGTTTTTTATTCACTTTGTCCCTGCTACGTCTTCATTTCTATGAATATTTCCCCTTATTTCTTCATCCTTAAAGTTCAGATCAACCACTCCTCTGAGAGGAAAGGAGGGCACTCTCTCTCCATTGCCAACTCTCTAGGCTCTTATATTTGTCTCTAGTTACTCTGCCTTTTCTCTCTTCATTTTACTTCTCGACTTCATCCTCATAACCCTCCCTCCTATTTTCTGAAACTCTAATCAGCTGTTCTTAGTAGCGTGTTATTACTGAACTGTGAGGTCCTTAAATGCAGGGACTATCTTATTTACTTACTTTTTTGTTATTTAGGGGAAAGAGTTTGCATCCCTAGAGGCTATCACAGAACCCAACACCTGCTAGGAGCTTGAAAATGCCCATTAAAGAAAGGAACACGTAAGTGAATATGTTAACGAGACTTCGAGAAATTTTCCTGCATTAATTTGAGCAGATGCTACCAACTCCATGGCTCTTTTTTTCTCCCGGCAAGAGTCCTGGAGTCTGTCTGTTGTCCTTGGTCCCTTTTAATTATTCAATTTTCTTGTGCAGTTTGGATAGATGTGTCCTTTTTGTCCCTAGAAGCTATCCAGAGTCCCCTTTACAAATGGTACTTATTCTCTGGACCTAAAACCTTCTACCTGATTGTACCTTTTGCTTAAATGATTTCCTGAGCTTCATCAGTAGCTGATCTTTAGATGTCCTCTGTGCAGCTATAACTCATCACAGTTCTTAAACGAAAAGTGCCCATAGGCACTGCTTCATCCTCAAGTGAGTGAACAGGGTGTTTAGCCTTGGCCTATTCAGTGGAATCATCACAAAGTTCTCGAAACGGTATTGGTCCTTTTTACGTCTGACACCGTCTCTATAATAAATTCAATTTATCTTCTCATCTAATGCTCATATCAAATTTCTTGTGTCCTGGATTTTGAATTACAGCAAATATGTCCCTTGGTATATCCAGTAGAATTAATAATCAGGGTCCCCATGATGTGAGCTCTTGCCAGGCCTCTGCTCTCATCTCTGGGGTCATTGTTGCCCACAAATCTTCCCATGTAATGATTCCCCTCACTGCTGGAGATGTACATGTATGTTGATCCCTTCTTCCTCTTCCTCTTTTATAGGAATGTTCACAAAGCCTGCAAAACCTGTTTTCTCTTTCTCCACACTGACATCCTTTTTTTTCCTGTTCCCTCCCCACTTTTCTCTCTTATCCCAGTTATTTGTTTCCTTCTGCTTGTTTTCCTCTCACTATTATCAATAGCTCTGCTATGTAATGATAATTATTCATGTTATTATTGCTGTTGGTTAAACATCTATAAGTCCGGTTTTCTACCTGATGTGTCTTGTGTGTTTGTGTGCATGCCTGTGTCTGTATATTTTAATATTCATAATAGCTAAATGAATTTTTTAAATGAGAAAACAGACTTTGTTTTGAAGTGAGTAGCTCCAGATCACATATGATGATAATTGATATTAATGATAGCTAACGAACGTGCTATGTAATCGGTGTGAACATATAGATCTCACTTCATGCGTGTATGTATCTCATATGTATGTATCTCATAACTGCCCAATGAAATATGTTATTTTATGCTTTTCTTAAAATGAGAAGACTGAGATTTGGTGAGATTAGGAAGGTTGAATAGAATAAAGTCACATAGATAGTAAATTGCAGAAGAGAGATTGTAATTATTTTCAGAACTTATTTATATCATCTGACTCTTGATGCTTGTCCTAAACCTTAGCCAATACTTGGCATTGCTATTATTCCTGCAATATAGCCAAGTAGAGAAACAAACACAAGTCATGTGTAATATGTGTAATATGTCTTCACTCTCCAGCATTTTGCTCCTGCTGAGGCTGATTTTATAGTTTTATTGTGTGTGTTTCTTTCTCCATTATTTCTTTTTGGCATATGCTCATATGACACCCTCTCATATAAGTTCTTTTCTATTTCATCATCATCAGCTTTACCCCTGCACTCTTCCCATGCTCCAACATCTTTCCCAGAATGCGTTGTTCATTCACATAAATATAGTACATTCATTATTGGCCATGTACCTACTTGGAGTCCAGACAAAGCTTTTCCCACAATGACTACTGAGCATTCAATGGCCCAGTGAGTGTTAGTATCTTGCTAAAGGCTATATCATGAATTAATGGCATAGGCTAGTCTAGAAGTAGGTTTTATGATTCCCATTATGGGTTTGACTCGTTGGTCTCATGTTCCATTATACCCTACAGCCCATGGCTGTGAATTCATCTCAAGAGTTGGCTTCCCTATGTAATTCTGAGTTGCTTCAATTATTTTTCCCAAAATGGATTAAAACTTCCTTTCCCTTCCACTCCCCTTCACCCATAATAGAGTCAATGATATTATAATAGTGTTGTATGGTGACATATGGTACCTACACTTGTGGTGAGCACAGCATAATGTGTAGAGAGATGTTGAATCACTGTTGCACACGAAACTAATATAATATTGTATGGGAACTATACTCAAAAAATAATTTTAAAAAACCCTTGCTTTTCCCAGAATAACCAGTGATGAACTTGTTCCTAAATCATAGGATCATTCTTCAACTTCTATTTTAGTTAGTATTTGCTTCTTTTTCTTTGCAACCCTCTTTTCACTTGGCTTCATATCACTGAGCTCCCTTAGCTCATCTTTTCCACCTCTCTGGCTGTCTGTTGTCTTCCATGTCCTTTGGAGACTACACTACTTCACCTTATGGTTCTGTCCTAGAATCTCTTCTCTTCCTATTCTATCAAGTTACTAGGTTTCACTGACCACCATGTCTTCATTACAATCTATATATTGAGTAGATATACTGTCTATTTCTAGTTTAGATCTCTCTCCCAAGATTCAGACCCATATAGGTTACAGACTACAAGAATAACTTGAATATTCTCTGGGCAACTCAACATATGTAAAACACACTGATAATTTTCCCTAAAAATCATATTCCTTATCTTTGTGGATGGAATGGCATCCTTCTATGTGCCCTACTCATTACCATTAGTCTTATCCTTAATCCTTTTTTACTATTACCTTCATATCTAGTCAATTATGGAGTCTTATTTCATTCATCTGCCAGTTGTCTCCCAGCTCTATCACTTCTCTCTATCCTCACCAGTGCTACCATAATTTAGGTCTACTGCTTTAAGAGTCCAACTCCTGACCAAAAAACTTACATGTGATTTTTCTAGCCTGTTCATAATTGTAAAGGCTTTCCTGGCAAACCTTATTGGGAAAGCTGTCCTTCCCATAGCAGACTTGGTGTGTGTGGATGAGGGAGTTGCAGTCAAGAACCCTCGACTGGCTGTGCTCTTTGCTTAGCCATGATTTTCAAAGCACTCGTGTTTTCTTTTCTTTCTTTTCTTGTTGCTAACATTCACACTTTATTATTTTTTTTTATTTTTTTTTTTTACATTCACACTTTAAATCTCAGTTTAGATATCACTCCTTCATAAAATCTTTCTCTAAATCCCCAGTCTCAACTCAGAATCCCCTCCGGTCTACCCCTACATTGTTTGGTACTTATCCCATATTACCATCTGTTACCCATTATAATGATTGTCTTTTATATATTGTTAGTCTCCATTCACTGGTGGGCTTCACAAGATCAGGGAACCATTTATCTGATTAGGGTATATTCCCAGTGTTCAACCTAATCCTGGCATGGTACATGCCTGTAGAAAGGATACTGAACATGGGACAAATGGAAGAAAAATATATATGATCACATGGAGTCCATGAGATGTCCCATTTCATGCCCATCTCATGCCTCCCTCTACCTATTATGAGTCTGAAAGGCAGATATGCAAACTTTTAGTTTGTGTTTTCTTGGACTTCTGAAAAGCAAAGAAATTCCAGTCAGCTCCCCAGGTGAGCCTTGAACTGATGGGGTCTGAATGGTACCATAATTACACAATGGTACCAAATTACAGAATAGTGTCTGTTTTCTTAGAAGAGACTGCAGTGATATCTTGCCTGCTTCTCACTCACTTGTTCTGGGGTTGCTGGGACAATACTCGTCAGATGGTACTTCATGGACTTTATGTGCTTCTTCACAAATGGAAACAACAAAATTCCAAATGGCAACACACTGGAAAGGCCAGAGTAAAATAATAAAATTTGACATGTTCAATTGTCAAAGCAGTCCAGAAAAACAAGGTGATATGAACAAAAGGTTGCAGAAAGGAAGACAGATCTGGAAATCAGCATGAAAGTTTCTGTATGGTTTACATTTTCATTATTAGAAGAGTGTCTGGGTTTGAGAACTTATTTATGATCTATATGGGATCTCACCTCTACTTGATACTAGCTATCACTATATCAGCCCTTCATAACCATTTCCAAGATGAACTAAGCATTACATTATAAATCATTTGAAATTGTTGCATACTGACTTTTTTTTAAGTGTATATTGCTGAGATAGGAAAAATCTGGCTGCAGAACACAGAGTCTCAAATAAAATGTTGAGTCTGAAATTCTAGAATCTATTGTGGTAATACCTGGGGCAAAGCCTTTCACCTGGACATTTGGCATACCATGCTTTCAGTGCATTCTGTACCATAACTTGTTTCTACTGGATTTGGAAATACTGGGTGCAACATTGACCTATAGGCAGAGCCTGAAAAACTTGTCCCGGGATCCCAAAATTAGAAAAGTAACTAGTGGAGGAACATCAATATTACCCTTTCATGTTGGCTCCTCTGAAGGTTCCCACTACACTTAAGTTTATTTATATTGCCTTTTCAACCACAGAGTATCTCCTAAGTGGATTTGAGTGTGTGATATTTCTGTAAGACTTTATCTTAATAATTAGAATTTACATAATTGAAGCATATGGGAAGCTTTAACAATATTTAGTCCTCTCTCTCTATCTTATAGATTGGAAATTTAAATCCAGGGAGGAGAAATTTTTTTATGAAGAATCAAGCAAAATTTTGGTGGCGATCTCCTCAACCTGGTTAAAGGAGCTCTTTCTCCAGGTAGTCAAGCTTACCCTCGTTTCTTGAACAGTTGAATGAGTTTAATTTTTCTCCTGAAGAAAAAAAAATTTTATTTCTCCAAAGTCTTCTGAATTGGTGCCTGTCACAGAGATATGAGCAAAAGATGAAAACAAATAGTTACAAAGATATGATCATCATAGCTATCTGGGTTTCTCTGTGTACTAGGAATTCCTGGTTATGACATGGAATGACAGTAGTGATAATATTCAGTGTGGACATAGAAAGTTTGTACATCAAAGTTTATAGTAATAAGGCTACTAGTAAAAAACAATGTAAACTTTTGGAATAAAACTACCTCTTTATCTATCTACCTATCCATCCACCCATCTAGCTACCTACCTATCTATATCTTTAATGCATTTATGATCTGACAAGCAAGCAAGGTATTCTTTGGAGTGTTGAGAGATAACAAGCCACAAATTTAAGAAACCCAAAGAATGTCAAGCACAATATATAATGAGAAATCCCCTGCTAGGCACTGTCTTAGAAAACCACACAGCACAAAGACAGAGGAGCAGATTTGAGGCAGAGAGAGAGAATGATTGCCTTTGTAGATGAGTGAGAATTACTATTCCCTACCAAGTCCTTCTAGCTGGACCAAGAATCAAACTGAAATCAGGCAGATCAAAAGGGGAATCCACACAGACACGAAAATTCCAAAGGCAGTCAGCCAAAATGAGGTATGTGTGTCATTCTAAACTAAGGAGATGGGGGTATGGGTGGGAACTTCCAAGGGAAGAAATGCAATTCACAAGCAATAAGAAGAACAGCTATTTGGTAATTAGATGTTTGCCCTGCCACGTGGATGGGCCACTCAGATAATTTATCTCTGCCAATAACGCTTATTCTGGGAAAGACCCCCAATTTAGAATCTTCAATAGTTTCTCTTGATCCCACAGGGTCTCTATTGTCTTTGGATCTAAGTAATCTTTTTGCCAAAATGGTTCACCTTGGGGTGGCCCACCCTTGGTACCTGTACCTTCACAGGAACAAAAATGGCAAGTGACTTCTAGTACCTCCAATACAAGTCAGAAAACTTCTAGTACCACTCAATACAAGTCAGAGTGAGGTACTGAGAGAACATTACTTTCACATCTGACAAATGCAAAGATTTGAACAGTGGAAGTCTGAGTTCAAAGTCTGAGTTCAACCACATTACTATTATGCTTTTATTTCAGCCAGAGTCAACCAAATATCAAGCTGACTGATGGTCTAGGAAGTTAAAGCTGCATTTATCCTTTTTTTAAAAATAAAATTGACATTCTCCCACCTTCACTATTTCTACCTGTGCTATTTTCCTTCCCTGTATCCCTTAGTTTTGGATTTTGAATATTTGTTTACTTCTTCCTCTTTTTCACCATCTTCTTTATTTATCTCAGGACTTATTAGCAATTCTTTCTCCTTAACTTCAGAGATGACCTCTATTCTTCAAGTCAACAATTACATACCAGAATCACATTTATCATCTCATCTCTGGAAAAATAAACCCCAGGTAGTGTATTTTATATTTCTTAGGGTTCCCTCTACATGTTCTTCTAAATATTTAATCTAGTCCTTTAACATGCTGAAGTAAAATAAAAACATTTAATCAGTTTTTTGGGGGCAACAAATGCTTTCAAGTACATTATCTAATCTGATCTTCACCATGACCCTGTGAACTCGATATTACCTTTATTCCCATTTTATAGGTGAAAATGCTGGCTTAGTAGAGTTAAATGATCATCCCAATTCATATTACCATTGAATTAAAGCTGAAACCTAAGCCACTTGAATAAAAATTCCATACTTGTTTTAATCTACCATTGAATCCCCTCCTATTGTACCTGATATATTTTCAAGTGGTTTGTTTTCTATGAGACAGTCACTGCATTAAGCCTGATAATGATCCCAGGAGGTCACTGCAGTGTTTGGTGGATGTTCCAGAGATTTAGAAATGGAACTAGTAAAGGTAATGCTACTTTGGCTCTCCCCTTCCTGAGTTATAAATGTAACAAGCTGATTATTATAATGATACTTCATTCCAATAAGAACTGAAATAGGACAATGAAATCATGATACTTAGCACTTATATAGCACTATTCATTTTCCAAGCTCTTTACAAACAGTAATTAATTAGAGGAGGGCAACAGAGAGTTCAGCTGATCGGGTGATGCACATGAAATAAACCAACTCCTTCAGAATTAAGATCCAGAAAGAAAGTGCCTACTTGAGATCCAGACCGAAATTGGGGGGTGGGAGGGAGGTGGTGGTAGTAAGGGGTGAAAGGACGTTTTTTTTAAATCAAAACTCTCTTCCTTCTGCGTTGTCAATATCATCAGCCTTTGAAAATAGGCTTTTGCCATTTGAATTATAAGGGGATTTCAAGTAGGACAGGAAATGGGAGTTAGTGGAGTGAAGGGAAAGACCAGATAAGAAAAGAAAAATAAACTATATGTTGAGAATTCCACTGTAAGCAGATAGTTCTTAAGAGTACAAAAGAGGGGGGGGTGAGCACATGAGTGGCTTAGCCTGTTAAGCATCTGCCTTCAGCTCAGATCATCATCTCAGGGTCCTGAGATTGAGCATTCCCTGCCCCCACCCCCCACCCCCCACCCCCTGCCCTGCCAGCTCAGGCTTGCTCTTTCTGTCTCAAATAAATTAAATCTTAAAAACAAAAAGGTACAAAGCACAAAAATAATGATTTGATTTTCAAGGAAAGAAAATGTGTCATTCATCCACCGTTGTTTTACCTCAAGTTTCTCCCTTGAATCTAAATGTGTCCTAGTGGCTAAATGGGCTGCTGATTACTCTTTTTTTTTTATTCTTCCTATGATTTATATACTTATTTTTAGAGAGAGAGAGAGAGAGAGTGGGGGTGGGGAGGGTCAGAGGGAGAGAATCTCAAGCAGACTCCCCATTGAGCTCTGATCCAGAGCGGGGCTCAATCCCGTGACCCATGAGATCATGACCTGAGCTGAAACCAAGAGTCAGATGGATACTTAACCAACTGAGCCACCTAGGTGCCCCTGATTACTCTTTTAAGGAAGAGCTATGGGAGAATGAGGAGACAAAGAAGTAAAAAATAATGCTAAAAGTAAATAAATAAATAAAATAAACCTGAGCCTCATGAGATCATCCCTTCCCTCTGCTTCAGACTCTGTTTCAAGAAGTAGCCACAAGGTCAAGTTACAGGTCCTGTGTCTTCAGGGTTACCAAATGGTACTCATTCTCCATCATGCTATAGGGAAATGTGAAAAATTGACATGACTGAAGCCATTTAAAAATATAGCTGGTAAAAAAATTAAAAAGTATATATATATATATAGCTGGAGTGGCCACTGTAGAGAAGATGCCTTACTTTTCTTTGTTTGAACAGGGCCAAAATCTTTGGCTGGACATAATGGTAATTATTTTGATCAAATACCTGAGAAGTAACAGGAGAACACACATCCTCATCACAAGACTGATGGCTGTGGACTTTCTGAAGATAGCGTCAGTAGTCAATCAATTTGAACAATTTTAAAAAATAATAAAATACACAATATATAACAAAAATTCCATACAGCTCATTGATTCTTAAGGGTAGCAGAATTTACCACGCCAAAATATACCTCTTGAGCTGGTTATCTTGAGCTGGCTATTAAGAAACAGCAGACATAAGAAAAGATTTGAAAACAACTGAGTAGAAGTTACCCTCTTCTGTGGATTCTTTATATTTATAATGAATATGTCCATTTGTAAGGGTATTTGCCTTTCTGTACCAGAAAGGAGAGGATGAGTATATCTCTAGAAACTCTTATTGGGGAAGGCAATGACAGCTCTCCATAACCACCTTAACCTTCTTGGGTATCTTCCATGCAAAGAGAGGTATATGTATTATTGAACTTCAGTTTATTTTTCTCCTGGTAATTGGTCTTTTATATTATGGGGGGAAGGGGAGGTCTTTAGCCAAGAACCTAGAAATATAGAGGGAAAATTATTTTTCTTCCTCTACAATTTTCAGAGAATCTTGCTATTAATTTTTGTTGCCTATTGTATGCTTCATATATATATATATATATATGTATATATATATATATATATATATATATAGAGAGAGAGAGAGAGAGAGAGAGAGAGAAGCAATTGATAAACTAGTGTAGTTGGGGCATGGATGTTGTTAGCATTTTCGTTTATGTTAATGAGTATGATAAAAGTGAAACAAAAAGAGCTACATGTCCAAATTTCACTTATTCATCAGTGGTGTCAGTAATTTCTTTGCCAAATTGGATAATCAAATAATATTGAAAGGTTTTTTTTTTTTTTGGTTTTGTGTGCTATTCATAGACTTGGCACGCTTTGAAGTTTATTCTGCACTATTAACAGTTTCTCAATTCATTTCTTACTGCATACAATCACCATATAAAGTTGTGATTTTTAGTATTTGCCAATGTCTTTCAACTTTGACTGATTTTCAGCTTCCAAAATGACATCACTGGATGCAGAATTGGGAAGAGATGCACCTTAGCACATTGTTATGATGTATTTACAAAAACATATATAATGGACAGCCCAGGTGGCTCAGCAGTTTAACACTGCCTTCAGCCCAGGGCCTGACCCTGGAGACCCGAGATTGAGTCCCACATTGGGCTCCCTGCATGGAGCCTGCTTCTCCCTGCTTGTGTCTTGCCTCTCTCTCTCTCTCTGTGTCTCTTATGAATAAATTTAAAAAAATAAAAATAAAATAAAATAAAAATTCATTAAAAAACATATATAATGTCAATCTCAAAAGTGGTGAAATGTAGTAAAATATTTATAAAATTATGAGTTTACATATTTACTACCATGGTTTAAAATATAGTCTGTTTAACTTTAAGTTAAATTTTAATAATGGTTGTGCTTAACAATGGCTTGAGAGGCTCACAAATTTCTAAAGATGTAACAATTTCCTATCATGAGCCAGTATGGGTTGATTTCATCACACCATTGGGGATGAAACAAATCTTTGAAGCATTCAGATAACTACTGAACAGCCCACACAAAGACGGCAGGAGGAATGTTCCTCTGATAGAGAAAAGTATGTACAAAGAAAGAAAGGTAAATAGAGTATGGAACCCATGGGCAGCAACAAACGACATAGTGCTTACTATGTGATACTCGCTAGCACCAAGAAGGTTTAGTGATACTTGGTATGTGAAAGTTACTCCCCCACAAGTACTTGGAGTTTAAGGATGATGATAATTTTTAAAAATTACACCTGTGATATACAAAATACACAATATAAGATTCAATCCTACATTGATTTTTGTGCAAAGAAGGGCATGGTCACTTCAACTACATGACTCATTTAAACATAATCTGAAATGGAGACTATCTTCTATTTATGTCTGGTGAGGGTAGAGATTTTAGATATGCTGATTTTGCTGCTTTCAACTCTAGTGAAAGGAGGGGTTTGAAAATCACATATAATGTAGTTACATGGTACAGTTACTAGTATTCTAAGTCTGACTGAGAGGATCAATAGTGCTCCTGAGGGAAGGACTCAAACTGGAAATCCAGAAAAAAATCTCCTCCAGATAAATGGTGATTCCAGAGGATAGTAGGGACCATAGGGTGGGGAAAGGGAGGGACGACATAATGATTCATGCCAGTGATTTCATTCTTTGTGATCTTATAAAATGTCAAAAATCTGGGGTAAGTGAAAGTTTTGCAAAAGTTGGAAACACACACATATGCACACACATGTTTAAATATTTACATGGCATATAGATGTCCACAGTGTACTAGAATTTATATTAAGAAAATTCCTTTGATTGACTACCTAAACTTTATTCCTAATATTAGTCTCCTCCCCCCCCCGCCCCCCCCCCCACTGTAGATGTTAGAATGCTTTTGCAGACTCTCTTGAAGATGGCAGCGGCTATGTGACCTAGTTCTGGGCCATAAGGCATAAATACTTAAATTAGCTCCCAAGGAAAGGAGCCTTCCTGAGTCAACCAGTCTGTCATTGAATCCAGAATAAGGAAGTTCAACCAGAATTTATTAATGTTTGGAACCAAGGGGCTTCTTTCCCCTGCCTCATCATTACCCATTTCTGCTTCTCTCTAAATGCCTGCTTTATTTCTCTTTCTCTCTCCCTCCAAACTTTCTTTCATCTGCCTCTTGATTCATGTCAATTAAAACAAAACAAACCAAATAGATGAAAAAGTGTTGTCCCTGGATATCTTATGTGCCACCTTAGTATCAAAGCAAATATTATAACTTTAACTTATAAAAAAGATTCCTCAATATCTTAGTTTGGTAGGGCCACCATAACAAATTCCACAGACAGGTTAGCATAAAAAAAAAAAAAAACGAATTTAATTTTCTCACAGTTCTAAAGTTTAGAAGTCCAAGATTAATGGGTCCCAAGATTCTTTTTTTTTTTTTTTTTTCTTTTTTCTTTCTGAAGCCTCTCTCCTCAGTTTGTAGATGGCGGCCTTCTCTCTGTGTCCTCACATGGTCTTTCCTCTATGCTCACATATCCCTGATGTCTGTCTTCATGTCCACATTTCCTTGTCTTATAAAGATACCAGTTACATTAAATCAGAGCTCACCCTAACAGTATCATTTTAATTTGGTCACCTCTTCAAAGGCCATATCTCTAGTTATAGTCATATTCTGAGATACTGGGATTAGGGCTTCAATTTATAAATTCTGGGAGAACACAGTTCAGCTCATAACACCTAATTTTAGCTATGTTCTCTTTTGTCTATATAGTGCACCCTATGATTTATGTTCAAAGAGCTGTGGCTAATAGGCAGCAAAGAAGGGAAAATACCAAGGTATTTGGGTAACAATCAATGAAAGAATCAGCAACAGTTTCACCCATACTTCCTTCTATATGAAAATTGTTAACCTAGGCAGCAAGGTAAATCAAACTATAAATTAGTTTATTAGATGGTGAAGATAGATAAGTTTAGCACATTCAAGATTATAGTAAGTGGCCAATATGTGACATGGACATTAAGTACTATAGCATTTTGGTGGAGGAAATTATTTTGTCCAGCTGAATTTACAGATAATTTGTTAGGAATATCTTATAGGGAAAAATTCTAGAATGAGGTTGACCTGGAAGAATGATTATTAACTCAACAAGTGGCTAAGAGGGAGAGGGCTTTGGAGAGGTCTGGAACAGCATCAGTAAAGGCAAGGGACAGAAAGAAAGAATGACTTCTTCCAGGAATAGTGAGTATGTTTTTAACACACAAGGGAAGCTGTGCAGAGAAGAATGACAAGCAAGATTGGAAAGATTGGAAAGATAGCATGGGATAAGAATGCTGGGACGTTAGATATTGTAATGTGTGTCTGCTCATGCAGCCTTGCAAGAGTTAAGCTGAACACTTTCCTGTTGGAATTTTCTGATGTCTCTGAGTTGGCCATCTAAGCTCTCCTCCTGAATTAATACAGGGTTTGGGGTGACCTGGAAGGTCAACTCTTAAGATAATTAGTACCAAAGAGCTGCACTTTTGCCATGCTGCCATTTCAGCCTTCTCACAATCTAGCAATTTTTCATGATAAATTGAATCTAATAACATATTTTTTGCGGCCAAGATACATGGTGGATCATTGTCTTGTCACTTTGATAAAATGTTTGGGTTTTTTTCCTCCTGTCCAGACTTCATGATAAAGCAGGTGAAAAATCTACAGTTATGTCAAACCAAACACAAATATAACACTTTCCTGAAACAGGGACTTGAGAAAAATCATTAATTCTCTAAGCAAAATAACCCACAAATATTACTTCTGCCTCATGACTTGAAATTGATTTTGTTTGTATCATTGAGTTTTTAGGGTTCCTTAAAGGTGGTCGACTGGAGCTGTGAAGAGATGTAAATGAGGCAACAGTGTTATGCATGATGTGTCTACTCAAGTGTGTTGAATGAACACTTCTGGTATTCTTAACCTATATCTATCCCCTATATAAGTGTAGGCTTTCTGTAATCCCAAAGAAAGGTTTGTGATGTGAAGTGTATCACAACATAGGGTTTGCAATTAAACAAACGGGATAAGTCTTGGCTCTTGTCAATGAACTCTTGCAATCAGGGTTAAGTCATCGGGCCTCCCTACACCCAAATTCTGTATCTGTATGTGTAAAATGCAAAGTCTAACAGTGGCTGAGAATATGAAATAAACACAAGGCATGAAAAGAGCATAGCACAGTGCCTGGCACATAGTAAGTGCTCACAAACAGCCCTATTTATAAAACGTCTCTAGATTTAAGACGCCCAGTTTAAAATGGATACTGATTTTTTTTTTCATTGCACATGAGAAACTTTCATTTTCCCTCTAAAGATAAATACTTTGAAATCATTAAAAGAAACAACAACAACAACAACAACAACAACAACAAAACCCCAAAACCAAAAGTCTTGGTGACGCCACTAGGGCTGCGCCGCCTGCCACACACCACTTCCGGTGTGCCATTTCCGGCGCGCCACGCCCCTCGCCGAGCCAGTCGGGCGGGAAGGCGCTAGGTGAGGCTTGCGGTGGGCCCTCGGGCCTGTCTTCCGCTAACCTTGAGCGGTGGGTCCTGTCAGCCCCCGCTCCGGGAATAGTTGTGCAAATCTGTTTCTGCGCCTTCTATACCAGTAAGGCCATTGTGCCTCCATCGTGCAGTTTGGGAATGGCGTCTTCCTCATTTTCGTAGGCTCCTCCCTGCTGGCGGCCATAGCAGCAGACGCAGGCCGCCTCGCTGGGCTTTTCCGGCCTGGGTCCTCGGCGTCGCGGAGTTTCTGGGCGGATTTTACCACGTGCGCCTTGCCGAATCTGCATGCAGTACCAGGGGGACTCCTACGGTGCCTTTCCAGACTTTCACGCGAAGCTCCCACTTCAGTCCGGAAAACGGAGCCACCGGATGCCAGAGCCCGGCCTTAAAAGACATGGAGCAGAAACCAAGGTAAGGCCTAAGGAGTTGTGCAGTTTGCACTTGTTTGACACAACAATGGCCAGATTTTACGGGTCCATCCTAGAGATGTCAACTGAGCTGACAGACGAGCTAATTAGGACATGCTCGCCTTTTCATCTCCTGACCCCGGCTGAAGCTCCTGGTAAATTTTTCAACCCGACTGTGCTATCGTGGAATCGTAGCATTGTTAATTGTATGGGAAAATGGGAGATTTATTTTGTAGAGGAAAATGTTGCCAGCCTTTGAGATTTCAGCGTTTCTTTTAAAGAGTCCTCATTGCCGATTTGTTCTTGTGGCAGATGGGAAAATGCAGTATGTTGGATTTATGTTACGAAGTAATTTATCTTGAGAATATCTAAGTATTTTGTCCTCCACACTCACCTCTAACTATGTGTGTTCTAGTGGAAAGCCTTGCGATCAGATATCAGTGTGGGCAAATTTGTAATACTTCCTGATTTGCAGGATCAGCGGCAACCAGGAGATTTTAGAACCTCAGAAGAAGGTTTCGAAATGTAAATACTTTGTCTGTCCATCAGTCCTTGACCAGCGCTGCTCTGGTTCACCAGTAGATGGGCCAACATTTAACTTGGGTTATTCTGTCTTTTGTAGATCAAGATGTTCTGTATATCATGTTTCCTGTTTTGTGTAGATTTCCCCACTATCCCTTTCATTTGCTGAATAACCTGGACCATGGCGCTGTAGAGTTTCCCCAGTTAAAATATTGCCAATTGCACGCAAATGGTGCCCTTCAACAAGTTCAGTGAGTTCTCTGTAGTTGCAGCAAATTGGCAGCTGGATTCAGATATTAGGTCAGACAACAATTCAATCCCTTTAGCAAAACTATAGGCAGTATTTGACAGTGGCTTTTGAAGTACATGATGTTTGGTTGTCTGTTTTTGTAATCTTAGCAACCATTGATTAATGCTTATATCTATTTATTAAATGAGAGTTGCAAAAATGGTAATATTCTAATTTTATCATACATGTTTTTGTTTATAAGTTGTTACACTTTTAGAAAGAGCTAAGTCTGTTATTAATCTGTTACCCAATGTTTCAGGATGATATAGGGAATACAGAATAGCAGGTTGATTATTTCATGTTGTTTGCCAGTTTCGATGATAATGAATTGCTTTCTTATCATATGAAGGTGACCAATTTTAAAAATACAATTATGAAATCGTGGACTTAAAAGTATATGATGGATTTCATCCCACTGAGGGTATTGTAATTATTGGAATATACATTGTACCCTACTTGGCCAATCGAGCCTCTTCAAGTGATATCTGGATCCTTTTGACATGACCTTTGTCGTGTTTGGTAGTTTACTTAACATTTAGTATTACAGAGTATATAAAATTCATCTGGTACGTTTGCTGCCCCAGACTGGGGAACAGCTATTTCTCCAATAATCTCTGATAATTTCTTTTAGTGAGAAATGATGTTTTAAGACTTCAATATGAACACTATGGGTGTTCACTTCTAATAGATTGATACACATGCACACACACAGAATATAAAATATACTTCAGTTTGGGTTCATACTGATATTTGCAATTAAAACTTCAGATTACAGAACTCACTATACTTGTCTCCTTTTTTCCATTCAAGGAAGAAAGGATTCTTCCTCACAAAGAATTCTGCTTCTCAATGACAGAGGAATTAAAATTAATCTATATCAGAATTACTGTTTTTTTGTGTGTGACATATTCCAGACACAACAATCTCAGAATAACAATACTAATACCACCTATATTATTATAAGAGCCATTAAAATTATTCTTGAAGAAGCTCTCTTCATTCTCATTTTTTTCTGATAGCTGGACTTTATATATCAGAATATATAGTCATTAGACCTATGCTCTCTTTCTCTTAGACAATAATTATTATTAGTTCTACAAATAACCATATATTTTTTGCTCACCATAAACCTGTGTCACTGTCTCTCTAGTTATTTTGGTTGCCTAATATTCATTCTTCTGTAGATTGTGCTCATGGGGGTAATATCTCTTTTTTTCATGTTGATAACAGTGCCTTTTATTTTTGAGTCATTTTTTCTAGGTATAAAATCTTTGGCTCATGCTTTCTTTTCTCATGACTTGAATATGTTATTTTCTTTTATTATGGAGTAAATAATTGCAAAAAATGCTAATAATAATCTATTTCTATTCTCCGTATAAATTATTTGTTATTTTTTTCTAGATGCGCCATTTATTCATTTATTTAACTTGAAACCTAGTACTTTTACTAGAATATGTTTTGATGTTATATTGATGTACTCAGATACATGGTATACTCTTTAAATATGGGATTTCAAATATATATACATCTGTGCACACAGAGAGATTGGTATTTGTTTTGTTCCTTTATTATGTTTTTACAACTAATGTTTCCTAATACAATTGAGCTTTGAACAGTGTGGGGTTGGGGCCCTCTATGCAGTTGAAAATCCAGTAACTGTTGACTCCTCTCAAAAACTTTACTACCTCCTACTGTTGATTGAAGCCTTACTGAATAACATAAAGTTGTTTAACACGTATTTTGTATATAATACATATTACATGTTTTATTCTGAGTATAGATTAAGTTAAAGAAAAGAAAATGTTATCAAGGAAATCATGAGAGAAGTAAAATTACAGCATTGTACTGAATCGAAAAAGATCTGCTTATAAGTGGACCCACATAATTCGAATCCTTATAATTCAAGGATCAACTATATATGTATGCTCAGTCATCTTTCTCAGTATTTGACACTTTTCACTTGAATACTTTTTGTCACATTTTCATTTAAAAATTTGATTTTACTGCACAATAGCATGAGCTGGGACATATGTATAGATTCCTTTTATAGCCACCACAATCAATATCTAGGTACTGGATGAGGTGATGCCACAAAACTCATTTATGCTGCCCCTTTATAGGTAAATACTCTCCATAACCCCAATCCCTAGAGTCCTGATTTGTTCTCATCATTTTTCCCCCAGAGTATGATTCAGTGAAATCATATAACATGCAACTAATTGATACCTGTTTCCTTCATTCAATATAGTGCCTTTGAGATCCTTTCAAAGTCTAGGCATTCTTGTATGTTTATGTGAATGTATATGTGTGTGTGTGAGTGGATTCCATGAGTTTTTCTACAATGATCATGTCATCATGTCCCTATCTAATCTATCATTTTTAAATTTCTTTTTCTTGTCTTATTACACTGGATAGGTTCCCATAGGAATCTGAATAGGATTGATGAGAGTTGACATCTTTGCTTTGACCCGTCTTAGGGGAAAATATTCAGTCTTTTACCTCTAAGTATAATATGTTAGCTATAGATTTTTGTAGGTGATCATTTGTCAGGAAGTTCTCTTCCATCCTAGTTGGGAGGTTTTTTGTTTTTTTGTTTTTGTTTTTGTTTTAAAGATTTTATTTATTTATTCATAATAGACATAGAGAGAGAGAGGCAGAGACACAGGCAGAGGGAGAAGCAGGCTCCATGCCAGGAGCCCGACGTGGGACTCAATCCTGGGACTCCAGGATTATGCCCTGGGCCAAAGGCAGGCACTAAACTGCTGAGCCACCCAGGGATCCCCTAGTTGGGAGTTTTTATCATGATTTGATGTTGAATTTTATAAATTGCTTCAGTTAATATACATCTTGTTTTTCTTCTTTAGTCCTTTATTGTGGTGGATTTTACCTACTGATTTTTTGAATGTTAATTCAGACTCATATGATAAAATCCAATTGGGGAGTATTAATATTTTGTATATTACTGGGTATAATTTACTAATTTTTTTTAGAATTTGTATATGTATACTCATGGAAGATATTGGTCTATAGCATCAAAAAAACTTTTTTCTCCTACTAATTAGTAGCTTAATCATAGTGTTCTTGTGTGTGTGTGTGTGTGTGTGTGTGTTTGTTTATTTATTTATTTATGAGAGACACACAGAGAGAGAGAGAGGGGAGAGAGAGAGAGACAGGCAGAGGGAGAAGCAGTTTCCATGCAGGAAGCCTGACATAGGACTCGATCCCCGGTCTCCAGGATCACGTCCTGGGCTGAAGGAAGTGCTAAACTGCTAAGCCTCTGGGGCTGCCCCTTGTGTGTGTTTAAAGACAAAGGTGTACCACTCAAAAGTGAATCTAAGTCATCAAAGCACTTAAAAAATTACATTACTGACATCTGTGTTCTCTCCAATCATCCAAATACTTTGTGCATACTGGAATCACCTTTTTCAGTCCACTGGCCAGAGGGATGATGGGCCTGCAGTTTCCCTTCCTATAACTGCCCTTGCAGTAAGACTCAAGAACCTTCCCTTTCCTTGGAAGTTCTTAGATTAAGGGCCAAGGTCAGTCAAGGCTTTTAAAAATTACAGTACAAAACAATTGACAAAAATAAATGCAAAGTGGCTGATGGTTATACAAAATTACTCTTACTGATTTGGAAAAGAGGAAGGAAGTGGAAGATTAATTCAGAACCACTGTGATTAAGACTGTATTTGACTAAGGCTGAATTAAACTCCCCTAGACTTACTTCTCCAAGTGTGTACTTCTTTAGACCACTGCACATAAGTCTTCAGTCATTTCTTTAGTCACATGCAATTTACAGGATAAGTTTTAAGTTTTCAGGAGTAATACAAAAAGCATTAAATAGAAAACCATCAAAATTTTATATTCCTATTTTCTGCATGTATGACAAGAATGTTTCAAGAGATAGTCTGTTGAAACCATTTAGAGGCTCCTTAAGTGTGTTGTGCACCCATGCTAATTATAGAGCTTATCATACTTTCCAGTAAACATGTAATGTAGCAAACATTTTTACTTAAATACTCCTTTCTTTCTCTCTATTTTGTGATAGCTGGAGATTTTAGAAAGCATAAACACCTTATCCTGAATCTTGATATAGCCAAAATTGAGAGACATAGGATTCTGTGAATGCTTCAAGATTTTTTCAGCATAAACACTGAAATGGCACAGGAAAAACTGTCATTAGGGTAGGGTTTCACTCTTGACTTTGATTTTATTTTCTTTTGTTATTTTTATATTTTATTTATTTACTTTTGGTCACTGGTCATTTTATCTGCACCTGTTTCATTATCTTTGAACTAGAAATAACCCATGTCAAAACATATCTTTCAGTTATAAAATAATGGATATAGATAACTTTAGATAACTATAAAAGTCATTTGGAATTTTTTTTTTTTTCTTTAATGATAGTCACAGAGAGAGAGAGAGAGAGAGAGGCAGAGACACAGGCGGAGGGAGAAGCAGGCCCCATGCACCGGGAGCCCGATGTGGGATTCGATCCCCGGTCTCCAGGATCGCGCCCTGGGCCAAAGGCAGGCGCCAAAACGCTGCACCACCCAGGGATCCCCAGTCATTTGGAATTTATGTGGAAATGTTTAAGGATTAAATTACGGTAATTATGCACAATAACACAACAAAAAAGGCATAGAGAAAACTTGATCTTGATTTGCCTGTAGTGACCAATTCATTCAATCTTGAGCCTTGTTTCTAGGGATAAACCTACACTATCTACTTAATTTAGAAGGTATAAGAGTGACTGTATATCTACTACATTTCAGATGGACACTGAGGAGGGCACTTGATGGGATGAGCACTGGGTGTTATGCTATATGTTGGCAAATCGAACTCCAGTAAAAAAAAAATGTTGGCAAATCGAACTCCAGTAAAAAAAAAAAAAAAAAAAAAAAAATATATATATATATATATATATATATATATATATATAGGAGAGATAACTCTCCCATACAATTTGCTGATAGTAGATCTTCAAGTAAGAATGAAAGACATCACTCATAAGGTAGAGGAGAATGCTCATTCATACAACTTTTCTGTCTTTGGAATGCCTTGCCCTTTTTCATTATCAAATTACTGTTCCTCCTTCAAAATAGTTCTCATATTCCACCCTTTTTAAAAAAATCTAAAATCTAAATCTTTCATTGCTTCAGTTTGACTTTTTATGTGTATCTGGACTCCCCGGGTCAATATCCTATCATTTATAATATCATGTGATAAATATTAAATTGGTTATCTTTCATTTTTTTTAATACTCTACCCATGTTGAAAACATGTAGCATTTTTATTTCTCAGTAACTCTGCACATAACCCACTTCCTGGTTTGGAAAGCTTCCTGTCTGTCTGTCTACTTGGAAAATTTCTGTTTATCTCTTATCTTATGTGCTTCTGTGAATTCTCCTCAGACTCATCTGAGCCTGCCATTAGTACCATTTTATCCTCCTGCCATTAGTACTATTCCTCAACTCTGTGTTTCTTCAGCACAGGAAATAAGCATTTTCATCATATTCATGCCTTCAGCATATCAAATATGCTTGTATAATGAGCAGTTTATTGTAAAGCTGATGCCACATAGCAGGTGATCAGTACATAAATTTAATTGCTTTATTAGGAATAATGAGTATATAATAAACTGTGCATATTTAAAGTGTATACTTCAGTGGGTTCTGATGTATACTCCTGTGAAACTATCACTACAATCAAGATCATCACCACATTCATCAAATAAATATTTATTTAATAAAAAATATGGTTTAGTCTTAAGTACTGATAACATTTATTCTCAGTTTTATATCTTATATAAAACCAAATTCAGAAATGAATATGCCGAGTATGTACATCATGCAAGTCACTGCAGAGATTGAAAGTATGCAGAGATGAATAGTGGCTACCCCACTTCTTAAGAGACTTGCTCTCTGGTTCTGATTCTAGAATAGAAATGATTTTTTACATTCACCAAATATTGTCCATTGCCTGTCAAATCTTGCCTGTGTATGCAGTTTAGAACAGATGGAAGGCCATCCTCAGAAGCAGTTCATAGGATGAAGGGCTGGAGATCTCAGAGATCCTGAAGAGTGAGGATGATACGTTGCGGGAATGCAGTTGTCATGAATGCAGTTGTCACCAAGTGACAGAAATGAGGCCAGGAGTAGAACCAAGGTTAGAGCTGGAATCAGGCTGAAGTAGTATGTGGGAGATTGATCAGTTAATGGAAAAATTAGAAGAATGAAAATAATAGAATAAAAAAGATGTATAGAATGGAATTGATTGAAAAACTTATGAAATTATCCACAAATACTGGTCAAGAAATATAATGCATTTTTTTTTATATATATAGTCTTCCATATACTTCTGGGTCAAGCCTTGGGTAGAGAAGATTCCATGAGGCTTCATAGAAGCATCTAAATGGTCTGGATGCCCCACATTTATGGTTAATTGATTTTGACTTCAACCTACGATTTTCCCTATTCTATTAGAATGTATCCAGACTTTCAACTTAAAATTCAGTGTAACCCAGAACACATATAGAAATTTTTACTCTATGCTTCCATTCAACTGGTTGGTCTCCTTCCACTATACTTACTAATCTAAGTTCCATGATATTTTAATTCATTCTCAAATTGCTCTCTCATAATGTTCTCCCTATCCTGGTTACTTTTCTTACTGTTTATTTCTTTTTGCTGTCCTAGGTTTTATTTAAAGCATAACACTGGTCTGAACCCTTTGTCAATGCCTTCTACAAACCTTCTAACTGTCATCTCCCTCCATCTTCTTTCTATTTATTCCCAGCACTGAGTATTTGGGCCATACATTTTGTATTTTTGTTTTTCATTTTATTCCAAAGGCTGTTTATTACAAACTATCTTGGCATTGGTTTCAGTTGAATTCATGCATATTAGTTTCCTTCTACAACAGGATTTATGAGCACCTCAAGTACAGAAAAAACATCTCAACAGTGTCTCACATAACAGTAAGGCTAGATATTTACAGAGTCCCAGTTAATTATAGATATTTGCAATCTCATATTCTTTCACATCTGGGTTGATAATAGGTTAGTGATGGGCTTCAAGCTTTCTTATGGCTTCCAAACAAGGAATTCTCTCCCTCCTGAGAGAAGTGAATCATTGAAAGCAATGCTCAAGGAACGGAAGTTTAAAGCAAGGTGGATGGACCTTGAGTGAAAACAGGAAGATTTAGGATACCTGTAGAAAGACAAGTCAGCATTATATAGAGACGAATTAATACTTTGGGATTAAACTGTCTGTGAAGGATAGAAGCATGGCAGACTAAAAATAGGCATGGAGTAATTCAGAAGCTAATCAGCCTCTGTCACAGATAAAATTAATAAGTAAAAAAGTTTTAACAAGACATTAGCCGTCTGAACAGCCCAGAAGGCCTGGGGAGGGAGATGAGAGTATTATGGCTGCAGCATTAACATCACTGTTATTAGGTTGGTGATGATTAACAGGATGTGGTTCCACAGGGAGCAAGGTGAGCCTTCATAGGACAGCACTATGTCAGAAGATGATGGTCTCAAATTGGATAGCAAAGGTGAACTGTCTTTCAGGAGAGACGTTTTGTGCCCAAGGACACAAAAATGAGGCTGGACCAGCCTGGGCAGTAGTAAGAGTAATACTAGGAAAAAAAATAAAAATGATGTAAAATTAAAGTTAGGCATAGATTTATGACAAATAGCCACACCTGTTAGCCTTTGATTTCCATTCCATTCATATTTTGGGACTGTTGGGCCTAAGTTTCTTTTGGGTCTACTCCTTTCAGATTTTATGATAATGAATAAATTAATCTATGAAGCAGAAAACCAAGGGACTTCATAACTGCTTAACCCAGGTAATGATAAGAATGTTTTCTATCATTCATTATCAGGAGAAATTGTTTAAAAGCTCCTTGCATTAAAGTCTAGTGTTAGGTGCCCCGTGAAATGAAAAGAAAGGCTTAAGCCTAGCTTTTCATGGAAGTTGACAATGTAGTAGAAGAGGAAACACCACAGATAAAAAATACTCTGATAATTAATGTGTAACTGGTGACAGCTTTATGGAACTGTAATGGTATAATCCTTTGGGATATGAGTATGTCTAAAGTGGGATGAATATGTTGGTGTGGAAAACTTTTGCACAGATGAAAATTTTGATGAAGATTTTGAAGTACCAAGGGGAAGGGGTATAATTTAATGGGAAGAGAATGGTGAATTCAAAGGCTGGATTAAAGACTGAAAGTTCAGAGGAATTATGCTGGTTGATAAAATGTGTGTGTATTTAATCAGACATTGCCTTATACTTTGTAAAGTTGGACGTATGCTCTTAGAAACAAAATACTATATTATTATGTCAGGTTTCTGTAACTTCTATTAAAAAGCCTTTCTGATATAATACCTATTTTCCACCACCATAAACCCTCTGAACTTACAGAAAGTTTTTAAATACAAGTTATAGAAATCTGTTTAAAAAGGACTTAAGGTATAAGGAATAGTACATTCTTACCTAACAAATTTAGGAAGTGGAGACTTTTCAGATCTCATACAGTCAGGACTCCAACTCTGTTTCTCTGTTTCAGAAATGCCCCATTCTGTGCCTTCACTTAGTCTTCTTTCATGCTTTCAAAGATGAAGCCAAAAGCTCCTAGTGTAAGAGAGAACCTTACTTCCCAGTTATCTCTTGAATTAAAGGAAATATATTCTTAGAAGTACCCAGAAACCTTATTTTTTAGAGAGCAGGTGGTTCGCATGCCCATTTCTACACCAAAAAAAATAGCATAGAGTGCAGTATTAGTATGCTGTACTTCGACAAATAGCCTATCCCTGGAGCTAGGATGAAATCAGCAACCTCTCAATCAACTTGAGTAGTAGGGAAAAGGAAAGATTCTTGAAAGCCATCAAGTTTCTGATAAGAAACATAAAGGAGGGAAAGCATACTGGTGGGCAGTCAACAGTGACCATAACAAATATCCAGAGTCAACTATTAGATTCCATCAAATAGATTCCTGTTTTAGTCTCTTATAGGAACATTGAGCTAGAAGTAAGGAGACCTTGTGGCCAAACCTTGTAGCAAACTAAAGAATTGCTTTTTATCTGTCTGACATTTCTCATCTTTTATGTATGTATGTGTGTATGTATGTATGTATGTATTTGTATTTGAAAGAGAGCAAGCGAGTGCACATGAGTGAGGAGGAGAGAGAGTTGGAGAAGCAGACTCCCACACTCCCACTCCCTACTGAATAGGGAGTCCGGTGTGGGCTTGATCCCAGGACACTGGGATCATGACCTGAGCTGAAGGCAGATACTTAACCAGCTGAGCCACCCAGGCACCCCTATTTCTCATCTTTTAAACAAGAATAATTTTGGTAGCAGCAAAATCTTTGGGTAGTTATGAAGGTGGAAGGCAGTAAAGTATGAGGAACACTTTAAAGTCTCTTTACTTAACAAAAATAAATAAATAAAAAAAAATAAAGTCTCTTTACTCTGTGAGGCTCTGTTCTACTGCCTCTTTGTGCACTTTCATTACTATGTGCTTTTAGAATTTTTAGAATTCTTAGGTGATCTTTCAGACACTGAAGAGTTGATTGCACTTAGACTTGTCTGTCTTTATCCTTTACTTGCCATCCTTTTATGTAAGCTTTGGGTGCCCAAATAACTCCATTTTCATTGGGTGATTGTTCCAGGCCAAACCTATTTTGTTTTGGGAAAACTGCAATCAATATGTGTGTTTTACACAACTTTTTATATCCATGTAAAAATCTTGTACATGCGACATTTGCAGCTGTTTACATGTGTTACTCTGTTGAAGCAACAAAGAAAATACTGATGATGAAAGAAATACAGGCATCTCAATAGCAAAAAAACAATCCAATTTAAAAATGGGGGGGATCCCTGGATGGCTCAGCGGTTTAGCGCCTGCCTTTGGCCCAGGGTGCGATCCTGGAGACCCGGGATCGAGTCCCACATCGGGCTCCCGGCAGGGAGCCTGTTTCTCCCTCCTCCTGTGTCTCTGCCTCTCTCTCTCTCTCTCTCTCTCTCTATGTCTATAATAAATAAATAAATAAATAAATAAATAAATAAATAAATCTTTTTAAAAAAATGGGCAGAAGATATGAACAGACATTTCTTCATACAGATGGCCAATCAACACTTGAAAAGATTCTCAATATCACTATCAGGGAAATACAAATCAAACTTCAATGAGATATCACCTCACAACTGTCAGAATGACTAAAATAAAAAACACAAAGAAGAAATGTTGGTGAGGATGTAGAGAAAAAGAAACCCTTGTGCACTGTTGGTGGAAATGCAAACTAGTGCAGCTACTATGGAAAACAATATAGCGATTCCTCATAAAGTAAGACATCGAACTATCCTATGATCCAGTAATCACACTACAGGTATTTACCCAAAACATACCAAGCACTAACTCAAAGGGATACATGCACCTCTGTGTTTATAGCAGCATTATTTACCATAGCCAAATTGTGGCAGCAGCCCAAGTGTCTGTTGACAGATGAATGGATAAAGGTGTGATACACACACACACACACACACACACACAGGAATGTTATTCAGCCATAAAAAGAATGAAATCTTGCCATTTGCAACAACATGGAGCTAGATAGAATAGCAGCCTACCTAGCATGTTCAAACAAGGAAAACGTTTTATTTAGATATTTACAGGATTTATAGAGATAGTCCATGCTAAGTAGAAGAGGTACATGTCCTAGAGGAAGATATTTGTGTCCTGGGTTTTGACTTTACTGCTTGTAATTTCAGCATATTTACATAATTTTAGATTCTTAGTTCAATGTTCTCCTCTGTCAACGACTCTAGAGATATATTCAATTTCTTAATAAAATCGAGCTTTGCTACTCGAAAATATTAGCGAAGTATTGAATTCTCCACGTGGTAGAAAAAGGAAATTGGGTGATGTGATCTCTCTTGGCAATTCTACTCTACTTTCGTGTTTGATGGTTTTGAGTTTCTCATAGCCAGTTTGGAACAATTTAATGTTCCTGAGGGAATATTTTGGAAAAATTCACTCATTTTATTCTAATTTCAGTATGCCAACTTGGTTTTCAAAAAAGATAAATATTATGCTCTATAAAATACATCTGAAGAGATGTGTTGCAGATTGGACTTTGTATAGTTTTGGGAAGGTGACACACATTTTCCTTGTAAAGGGAGAGGATATGATCAATGGCTATAACTTCAGATCTTGAAGAATGACAAAATAACAGTTTTTATCTGTTGAGGTAGGGATAGCATATTCGCATCAATGTATTAGTTGAATAATTGAGATTACTGATAACAGCAAGGAATTGTTAAGGCTTATTTCAGGTATAAAAGAAAAAGAAAAATGGCACCCAAATAATCAATTTTTATAAAAGGGCTGATGATGCCTGGAGAAAAAAAAACAAATTAAGTAAAATTAATAATTAAAATAACTCCTTGACACTAAATGTAAACTGATAAAGGATGGATTAAGCTATTCAACTTCTCAAGTGATGTTGTTTTGCATCCCGTGGACAGAGGATACTTTAAAGGTATGAATGAAAGAGACCTCTACATTCAAATAAGCGCTTTCAGTTTCTGTGGGAATTGAATACTTATTCCAATAATTCAAGCTCATTCAAGACATTTCTAGAACTTCCTATTGCACCTTTCCACTACAGCCAATATGTTAACTAGAAAATAATCAGTGCATATGTGGATATCATTAAATTATAATCATGTTCCTTTTTTGTATTTTGTCCAGTGTATGCAAATGAAATTTTCTCTTTCCCTAAAGTTTTATACCAGATTTAGGATATATTTAGCTTCAGGAAAGTTTTTTTTTTTTATTAAAAATTCAAGTATCTTTAATTTAAAGATTATTCTTAACTTTATTTTGGTTCAGGCTTATACAAAAATATTCACACAAAATTGCCACCCATACTAAATTATAATATGATAAAAATTTCTAATGAGATTAAACCAACTATTTGAGTGTCTATTTTTTTTTTTCTTTTTAAGGAATCATAGTTTATTTAGAACATTTGCTTAGTCCACATTATTTGTAGAGCAACATTTTTGGCCTATAATCATATTCTGCCAAGAGGCAAGATTAAAAGTCTAGTATTATTTAATCTGTGGCATATAAAGGGCTTAGAAGTCATCCTTACAACAAGAAAAAAGCTGAAAAAAACTGAAATCAATGACTTTTCTTGGATGCATTCAACCTAAAGAGAATTGAGGTTGCAAGGCAAACTGCTACACCAAAACCTGAAGAGACAAGCAAATACAGAGAAATAGTTGAGATCAGCTTACCTCAGTGCAGAAACCACTGGAGACATAAACTGTGGAAGAAACACTTAAAAGGTAATTTTGAGGAACTACTGGAAGCTGAATGTGTAAATAGCTTAAGAGTGAAACTTCGGGGGGCTACAGACATAGGAAGGACTTACACTTTTGTGGGTTTTACCTCCCAGGTAGCTCACTATGTTATCATGGTGAAAAGTCAAGAAAAATCATCTCATGTTTTTTGCAAGGGAAGAGGAAAAGTAATTGCTTTGAAATATACTCATTATCTTTTTTATAACTATACATACTTTCTAGTGAAAAATACTCAATCGGAGCCTATTTAACATAAGTGGGGAGTCCAGTTATCCAACTCCAGCTCCATATAGTTTTCCTGTTACACCTAAGGGTAAGAAAAAGAAAAACTTATGACAAGGGACATAGGTACACTAAAAGATTTAATCATAATATAGAAGCCTGCCTCCCTCATTCCTTTTTACCATATTAACAGGACTTCAGTATAAAACAGTGAATTAGAGCTGATGTGACTGCAAAACTCAGACTCAACTAAGATGAGTCTCATGACTCATGAATATATAAAGGAAACAAGGGAACCAAAAGTGAGAATACTAAATGAATTTGAGGACTTTGACATGTACAACTGTAGTTAAAGTTAAAGATAGTTCAGTTTCTAGCCAGATGACATGAAAGCTTATACTTTAATACCTATTTATTTCAATTCTTGTTATCCAAAATATTGTATATTATATATATCTTTCAACAAAAATGTACCAGGGATGTTATAGATGGTAAAGGTATACTATCTGAAAAGACCAGAAAAGATCAGAAACAATTTCAGCTTTGACAGAGATGCTGGAATTAGCAGACAGGGAATTTAAAATATCTCTAAATGGTAATTAAGGACACTAATTAGAAAGGGAGACAACACAGACAACAAATGGGTAATATATGCAGAGAGACTGAAACAGAAAGAAAAGGAAATGCTGAAAATCAAAAACACTACAACAGAAATAAAGAATACCTTTGGGGGGCTAATCAGTAGTCATGTAAGTAGTTCTTAGGTAAATAATTAAAGAACTTAAAGGTATGTCAATAGAAACTTCCCAAACTGAAATGAATTAAAATAAATAAAAAGAAAAGATTGTATAACTGACAAGATTTCAAAAACATGACATCAGTATAACTGGTATACAAGAAGAAAGAAGAAACAAAGTGATAGAAATATTTAAAGCAATAATTGCTGAGAACTTTCTAAAATTGACAGAAACCAGGTTACCAATCAGCATGTTCATAGACCATCAAGATAAATACCAAAAAATGTACAACTGCGCATGTAATACTCAAACTGTAGAAGATCAAAGACAAAGAGAAGATATTGAAAGAGGCCAGAGGGGAAAAACTACCTTATGTATAGAGGAAAAAGGATAAAATTTACAGTTTTGTTTTTTTTTTCCCAAATCATGCATACAAGAAAAGAGTGGAATAAAATATTTAAAGTTTTAAAAAGCACTCAAACAAATCTAGATTTCTGTATCCAGAAAAATATCCTTCAGAAGTGAAGGAAAATAAATATTTTCTCAAAAACTGAAAGGATTAATTCCTATCAGATGTGCCTTAAAAGAAATAATAAGATCTCCAGAGATAAAGAAAATTATATAAATGAGATACTTGAATCTACATTTTAAAAAAGAAATAAAAGGAAAGAATAATCATTAGAGAAGGAATAAAATCTTTATTTTTACTAATAATTGATCTATCATCTTAGTTAATTCCATCATTCTATCATCTTAGTTAATTAACACATCTTAGTTAATTAACACATCCATCATCTTACATATATTTTTATTTGTGAGAACATTTAAGTTTACTCCCTTAAAAATGCTTATTTAAAGTAATAATAGTATGAATGTGCTTTATAATATAAGGATAAATGAAATAAATGACTAGTATTTTATAAAGGATAGGAATTCTTCATTCTAAAATACCAGCACTACCCATGAGAAGTATAGTATTATTTGAAGGTAGACTTAGATTGGTTGCAAATGTATATTTCAAAATACAGGGCAGCCACTAAAAAAAAAAAAAAAAAAAGTATATAAAATAAGCACAACTGGTATGCCAAGGGAGAAGAGAGAATATATTTCTCAAAACCAGAAAAGGGAAACAAGAAGAGGAAAAAACCCACCAAACAAGTGCAGTGAAGAGAAAGAGTTACATACTTGGTAGATTTAAATTCAAATACGTCAACAACCACTTTCATTGTGAATAGTCTAAATCCATCAACTAAAAAAATTGGAGATTGTTAGAGTGGACTGAGGAAACAAGACTTAACTATATGTTGTCTATAAGAAACTCACTTTGAATGTAAAGACACATATTTACTGTCTAAGCAAAAAGTATAGAAGTCAGACAAAACACTCTCCAGAGCAAGGGAAAGTGTCAGAGTTAGCAATGGGCATTACAAATAGATAAGAGTCAGGTATCTAAGAATATTAAGTAATCCTTAATATGTATGCATGTAATAACATAACTTTAAAATACATGAGGCAAAAAATGTTATTACTATAAGGAGGAATAAACCCACTACTTTAGCTGGAGACATCTATATTTCTTGTTTAGTAATCGATAAACCAAGAAAAAACATCAGTAAGGATATAATTTATCTAAACAGCAGTGTTAATCAATTTATCTGATCGACATTTAAGAATACTCCATACAACAACAGCAGAACATTCTTCTCAAACTCACATGGAACATTCACCGATAGCATATCCTGTGTCAAAAAACACACCTTAACTTTAAAAAGAATAGATCATGTTCTCAGACCCCAATGGTAGTAAACTAGAAATCAATAACAGAAAGATGTCTGGGAAGTTCCGAAATAATTGAAGATTGAACAACACAATTCTAAACAATCCATGTGGATAAAGGAGTCTCTGCAGAAATCACATAGTTTTTTGAACTAAATGAGAATACAACTTATCAAAATTTGTGGAATTCAGAGGAAGCAGTGTTTAGAGGGAAATTGATAACATTAAATGCACATATTAGAACATAAGGAAGACTCAAATTCATTAAGATTCTTCTACCTTAGGAATCTAGAGAAAGCAGAAAAATGTAAGCATATAGCCAGCAGAAGAAAACAAATAATGTGTCGTGGACAGAAAGCAACAAAATTAAAATCAGGAAAACGGTACAGGAAATCAGTGAAACCAAAGCCTGATTCATTTTAAAGATAAAACATTGAGTAAATCTCCAGTCAGACTAACAAAATTTTAAAAAGAGAGAAGTTGCAAATTAGTAATAAAAGAAAGAAACATTGTCAATACTGATGTCCTAAATAATAAAGGATGATAAAGTAATATTAGAAACAACCTAATGCCCACAAATTTGATGGCTTATATGAAATGGACCCATTTTTTGTAAGGCAGAAGCTACCAAAACTTAAGGAGAAATAATCTGAGTAGTCACACATCTATTAAAGATATTGCATCAATAATTAGGAACCTTCCAAATCAGAAAGCACCATGCCTAGATAGTTTCAGTGGTGGATTCTAACACATGCTTAAGGAAGAAATAATACCTTATTAACAGTCTCTTTCAGAAAACAGAGGCAAAGGGAATGCTTCCTAACTCATTCTATGTGGTCAGCATTACCCAACAGCAAAGCTATACAATGACATTACAAGGGAAACTGCAGACCATTATTTCTTAAGAATCGAAATGCAAAAGTTCTCAAAAGTATTGCAAATTAAATTCATTAATGTATTAAAAATATATATGTAATATATATTTGTTGTGTGAGATATATCTACATATACTTATATATATATATATTTACTGTGTGAGATATATCTATATATGTATCTATAGTTGGATTTATTCTGTGGACACCATTTGAATTAATCCAAAGCAATAGGCTAAGGCAGAAAATTCAGATGTACATACCAATTAATACAAAAAGAGCCTTTGGTAATAGATTAGACTCTGAGACATCAGTATGAACTCATGTTTATATAGGTGGATACATATAGATACCTTTATAGAAATGTTTATATGTATATATTTTTTTGCTATTTCAGATGAAAGGGCCTAGAAGCAGCAATACCCTGGTAGCAACAAGCACAGGTAATGTCCAGATATTGGTTTCTATCTGTTAAAAGGAGCCAGGACTCAAGAGAATGGTTGATTCTAGGAATGGGACAGCAAACATGTAAGATGAGCCTGGAGCATCTTGTAGTACCGAAAGAAAGTGGGGGGAAAATGACATTATCTCCAAGGTGTTCAGGACCAAATTGAAAGACCTCCTAGTTGCCATACCTGAAAAAATTTGAGAAAATCAGGTATTATTTTATTATAACTCAAAGTATAACATATGTATATTCAAAGTATAAAATAAATATCTACAGTTCATAATTATATAAATAAATGATTGAATAAATGTGTAAATTATTAATGGGGGAGATGATATAAATCTCTCTTGCCTAAGAATTATAAAGAATTTATGTAACTACTACACCTTAAATGAAGGGAGCATAAATCCTCAGTCCTTAAGTGTGGGGTGTGCATAATGACTTTTTTCCAAAGAGTAAAGTATGTAAAGGTAGAGAAAAAGGTTTACAGTGGAGAAATCTGGTAATCACTACATCAACCTTGTGATCAAGATCAGTATTGACAGCAATAACTAGCATTGATGGTATGTATGTATATATGATGTGATGAAAATGGCACTTCTATGTCTTACAAAAGCACATAATCTCAATCTAATAAGAATACCAGAAAAATGCCAAACGAGGGGCCTTCTACAAAATAACTAGCTATTACTCTTCAAAAATATCAAAGTCATGAAAACATAGAAAGTCTAAGAAACTATTCATAGCCAAGAAGCATGGATAGATGTTGCCTGGAAAAGGAAAAGATATTAGGTAAAAAATAAGAAACTCAGAAAACATGTATGGACTTCAAATAATATATCAGTATTGGGTGATTAATGGTAGCAAATGTATCTTGCTAATGTATTATATCAATAATCTTTCATACTGCTGCTGTCCATTAACACCTTTGTTTCTGTAGGGTCTTATAGGCCCTAAAGAACTTGTCCTTAACTGTTTGTTGTTAATTAGATATGATACAGAGATATCTCTTGTTCCTCAAGCCCCAAGTAGGAGTACATATAAGATTATCCACCTGTGATAGCATATGATTATGTTGAGCATGAGATATGAGGGGGGAGTTCACTATTTTTTTCAAGCTTAAATCTACATAATAGCAAATGGCCTACGTACAAGGAGAAACTCCACTGGTACCCTTAGGAAAACTTCTTAATGACTCTTTGCTCTTGTCTTTAAGTACTAGACTCTCTGCTTATCTACAAATTTATTTCAAGGTTGTCCAACATATTGCGATTGTGGGTTTCTTTTGACACAGACTATTATTGTTATCTGTCTAAATTAGCCCAAATCTCCCTGAGAAACTGAACCACTGACTAGAAGCCATGTTAGCAAATAATGAAATTGCCTGGCTTCTTTTCAGCTTGCTATTCTTCAGCTCCTAGCCTCCCCAACCACAAGCCTTTCTTCAGAACACTTTTCTGTATGCATTTAATTTTGTACTCAATGGCTTCATTTCTGAAACTGTAGTCTATAACCTTAATTACACTCATATTTACAACAGTGAGATTTTTGTGGAAACACCCAGTGGGAGGATATACTATAATAATTTTGTATATAGTTCACAAATTTAATGTTGCTGCCCCATCCTCTTCCTGCTGAAAAGGTTCACTATATCATGTTGCTTTAGGTGAATGAGAAAATATCTTGTCTTCTAAATATGGGCGGCCTCTATGTGGTAGGGAGGTCACAGATTTATCTCAGCCTTATGAGATCTGGAGAACTTTGGTAGAAGAGGAAAATACCCCAAGTCTCCTGTTTATGAGTCTTCGAACCTAAGACAGGTCTTATTTGCATATATCTAGATTATCTGTATTTTTAAGGAGTTTTCAAAGCAAGGCAGGAGAATGTAACCTTAAAGTAATATAAAATACCTGTATTGCAAAATATTGTAAATGTTAGTTGAATACAATGAGACATTTCCTAGGAGCTGAGGAACCAGAAAATGGGAAGCATTTAAGAGAAATATCTCCTATTTTGAGCTCACTTGCAGTTCCTGGTGACTGAAGGCTGCTAAAGGAAAAGAAAATAATAGCAGCAACAAAATCTCTAGTAAGTTTAATAGCTGCCCACTGAAAGTAAACGTGAAGAGGACCTCTCCAAACACAAAGCCGAAATGTAGAGGATCTTCTTTCATTCAAGCCCCTGACCTCCCGCCCATTAATGGACAGCCTCTTAATACCATATTTGTGGCAATGCTTTGCAGCGTTGTTTTGTAGAATTTTATTTTCACTTCCTGGAATCAAGTCTTTGTCCCCGCCCCAAGCAAATTTACATTTTTCCCCTTAAGCCTGATTTCGTTGAGTCAAAATTATGCTATCTTTCAGAAAAAACAAATTCATAAAGAAATATTTGAAAACATAAGATTGAATGACTTTCTCCCCAGAAACACTCTCTACGCATTTCCCTTCCTTCCTGGAGGAACCTGGGTTCTCAGATGTTAAAAGAACAAATGGACAGTATTTTATAGTGACACTAAGCAGAGAGCAGAGTTTATTTTTGAAATGACTTTGCAATTGAAGCTTCATTTACAAAGGAACCTAGTTGAGTGTGCACAGAAAATAAAGAGTCCTATCCAATAAATTTGGAGACTTAGTACCCATGACACCTGTTTCTAAAGACAAATAATTGAAGTTAATATTTAATTGGTTCATACATAGACCATATGGGGAATCTCCTTCAGGGTTTTTTCTCTCTCTTTCTCTCTCTCTCCCTCTCTTTCCCTTTCTCTCTCTTTCTCTTCCATTGTCTCCCTCTCCCTCCTTCTCCACCACTCAGTGCTTCCCCCTACTTGTGTCCATGTGAGTGCATGCTGTCTCTCTCTAAAAAAAATCTTAAAAGGTAAATCAGATCATAAGAGTGAAGCCCTATAGCAGCATGACTAGTGTCCTTATAAGAAGAGATTAGGTTACAACCATGTGCACACACACAGGAAAGACCATATGAGGTCACATAAAGTGGTCATCTGTAAGCAAAGGAGAAGAGGTCTCCTGAGAAACCAAACCTGCTGACACCTTAGACTTCAAGCCTCCAGAACTGTGGGAAAATAAATTTCTGTTGTTTAATCCACCCAGCCTGCATTATTTTTTTAATGGCAGCCTTAGCAAGTAAATACAATACCTAAGATAGTATTACAAGATAAAATATAGGATGTCCAATTAAATTTGAATTTTAGTGTTTTTTGTTTGTCTGAAATATTATGTCCCATGCAGTATTTGGGACATTCTTATACTACAGACAAAAGAAAACAAAAAACTTTATATTAAATTCAAATTTAGCTGGGTATCCTAAATTTTATTTGTTCAGTCTGGCAACACAACCTATGAGAGATGAAGTCTTTACAGAGGAAGTTCCATTTGAACTTGATCACAAAAGATAAAAAATCATTTTGGTGGCGGTTGCAGAGGCCAGAGAAGTCCATGTGAGCAGGCCTGAATGGAAATTTTCACCACTTTTGCTTACTATGTTTATACTATAGCAGCTATCACAGCCCACAGTCATTTTAACTATTCAGAAATGATAGTTTAATTAAAAATGGAAGGTCTAACTGCCATTGATTACTTGGTGGTTTCTAAACCACCAAGTTTAAGAAAAATATCAATTCTTGGGGACTCACCCAGACTAATGGGTCACTAATTTAAGGTGACTAAAAACAGCTAATCAGCTCAATGTAAAAACAGCCTACACCTATAAACCAAGCTGGGCAGACCAGAATATGTTCCATGGATAGTTTCTCTACAATTGAACTTGAAACTTTGATAAACCTTCTTCTGAAGGGAAGGCTATTTTATAATGGCCTGCTAGGAATCATCTCTGCATCTCTATTTTATACATCAGAAACTTTTTAATATTTTCTAAACAAGCTAATTTATATTTGTATGTGTATGTATATAAATATGGTCATGTGTTTTCCCATAACCAAATGTTAAAATAATCACATAACACTATGTCTATTTTGTTAGAGAGGTTAAAATAAATAAAGCATGAATTTTATTTATAAATTTAAAACTTGTTCCTTGGTAGCCGAGGAACCCTTTAGTCTTGATAATTAAAGCCACATGCTATTGACACAGAACACTATTCAAAATAAATGTTATGTAACCCAGTGTCTGTTCAACTACAGCTTGCAGAATTTAGTGAGTCTGGCAGACTATTTTATAACTTATATATTGAAATTCAAGGAGGTCAGTTAGTGAAAAAGAAAATGCCACTAACTGCTCTTGTTGGAAAATAAAGTAATTGGCCAGCGATGATGAATATATAAATATCTGTGTCTGTTTTTCAAAGACACTGGGCTGATTCAGGGAAAAATTATGACTTAAAATCATGGAGGATAAGTAACAGCAGGAGTCACAAAATGAGACTAGGAAGAAGGGAATTAGGAGAAAATCAAGTTGAGAATAAAAGTTAAAGGGAATCCACATAGTCAGAAAGAAACATAAAGACTGGGCATATCAGGGCCATTTATATTGGCCTGAAACTATTACTTAGAAGTACATTTTGTGGAACCAGACTCTTCTTTGCAGGTGGCAATTTAGTCTTATATAGGAGAATGGAGGAAATTTGCTTCTGCCTGCCCAGTTCCCTTTCTCTCTTTCTCTAGTGATGAACTATATTTACTGTCTTTGAAAGAGACATCTTGTCCCAGATGAGACTGCTGGGGCTTCTGATCACAGTGCCATGATTCTTTGGCCAAAGAATGAATGCAAGAACCAGACAAGTCAGAATAGACTATGTCTGTGGCCATTTAGTGGCTCAGGGATGGCAAAGGATATATGCCAGGTTAATCAGACATCTCCTGGGAATCTTTTATACGGTCCCTGGAAGAAAGAAATTATTTTTCCCTTGAATAACAAACTGTAAACCTATGACCTGGGAGCGGTCGGTGACTATGTTCCTTGTCATGTGTAGCCCAGAATGATTGAGGCTGACACACATGCAGAATATGGAAAGATGAGTATATATAATCTATATCATTTTCCTTCTCCCTCTGTCTTGCAGGTGCTCATATACACAGACATACATATATAGACAATTGGTAAACCTTATTTGGTTGACCTTACTGCTGGCTCTCCTTCCATTGTGTGTGTGTGTGTGTGTGTGTGTGTGTGTGTGTGTGTGTGAGTGCATTTGTGGTTTGGTGAATGGGCCAGCTAATTCCGCTTCTTGCTTGATGGGTTTGTGTTTGATTCTGTCACAAATAACAGAAAAGTCTTAACTGAGTTTGAGCATTACCTTCACTTCCTGTGGCCATGAATTTATTTAAACTTTGCCATGTGACATTCTGTTTAACTTAAAATTATTACAAAGAAGGAGAAGCTTCATGTTTATTGTGATGCTATCCTTCTATATTTGGAATCATTTTTCCTTGAGCTTCTACCTTTAGCTCCAGTAAAACAGAACATAAGGGGATCCCTGCGTGGCTCAGTGGTTTGGTGCCTGCCTCTGGCCCAGGGCGCGATCCTGGAGACCCGGGATCGACTCCCACATCGGGCTCCCCGTGCATGGAGCCTGCTTCTCCCTCTGCCTGTGTCTCTGCCTCTCTCTCTCTCTCTCTGTGACTATCATAAATAAAAAAACAAAAACAAAAACACAATGTTGCAGGGATCAGATGAGGAATGGATATTCAATGAACTGCAGATTGTGCTTTCTAAAACATTACCATGCACTACTAGGCCTGTCTGTTTGTGGTCTCTTAACGGTGCTTGGAATATTTCCATATTTGGATCATTGCTCAAGCTCCGGTTACTACTCTGAAATCTGCTCTTTCCTCCTCTCTTGACTGAATTCTTCTGGCTTTCAACACTTTTCCTAAGACTCCTATAGCAAGGAATTCTTTGACTCAAGTTATTTCTGATTGCTTAACTTTGAAAGATCTTATGTCCTTATATATCTTCAGTTAAGTTGAACACATACCATTTTTTCATAAACTGAGGAAAGGCTAAATTGTCTTTAGAACTAGCCTATAAGTTTTTTCTTTATTCCCCATGGACATTAGTGTGCACTTAAAATGTAAATGAAGATTTCATGGAGGAGGAATAATCCACATGGACCATAAAAGACAGTAATCCAACATGATTAGAAGTTCTAACTTTTTGATTTTCTTTTGGAATGACAGAGGAAGTTCAAGTGGAAGGTGAGATGGAGTGAGGGAAAATATGAATTTATTTTTAACCACTCCCTATATTCTATAAGACTTATAGGATGCCATACATCCTTTGGTCTTAGCTCCTAAGTTTGATCCCTGGAAGAAATGCTGCCTTTTAATCTTTAATTTGATTTAACTTTTTAAAGGATTCCTGCCTTTTGGGAATGCAATTAGACTTTCTAGGACATCTGTCTGTCAAGAAGGATAATGGCATTTTCAGTGCACATTCACCGAACAGGAATCTTAATCTAAGGCAGGACCTTAGGGGTTCCCTGGAAACAACAGAAAGTCATGCTCATCTGGGCCTGGTAATTTAAGAGAAGTGGCCATCCAGCTGCAGTTAGAAGCAGCTTCTCACACAGCAGTCAGCAATTATCTCTTAGCCCAGGTGACAGATGGTAAGAAAGCATTCTCTTCTATACCTGGGAGCTTGGCTTCTACATCTGTGAAAACATTTCTCATCAGGCTTCCTTGCATATTTGTAATATGACAGGCTTCAGTGCTATTGAGAGGACCAGATCTCTTCTGCCTCTATCAGTCTTTGCTCCTCCCTTATTCCATGCATCTTCAATGTCGTTTTGCCAAATTCCAGTAAAATCAGACAAATAGAATATAATCAAACATGTATATACATATACTGTTTATATGATGTACACACATACACAAACATGTTTTTAGAGTTAGCTCTGGAAGAATAATCTAGTGAAGAAAATCCTGAAAATTTAGGAAAAAAAAAAACAGAACAAGCATATAATTAAGCAGTCAGAAACCACTTTTACTTGGTTGACCTCTGGATATGGAAGTGGAATACTCCATTTATATTATTTTCACACTGGTCTTTGTCGCTAAACTCCTAAGTTTCTTGAAGCCATGGACTTTCTTTTGTTAACATGGTCATTCTAAATAGCCATATAATATATGCTTGCCAAATAAATGGATGAATTAAGCAGTTAATGGATTACTGTAGTGACATGCTCCAAAGAAACCATCTTGTGGTTGAAAGAAAAAGGAGTGTTTCAATTGACTAGGACCCCCAGATCCTTAAAGGTAGCAGATAATGTTGAGAGTAATTCTGTGCTATTTCAGTGGAAAGAATTCATTAGGTGTCTGTTAGCCCAGCCCAAATATTTGCCTGGATCCCAGGTTCTATGCTGACCTAATGCCTGGAAGTTTTTTCCACACATTGTCAGCACCTATTCCCACCCACCTTTTGCAAACTCTTAATCTTAGAACATTTTCTCATCCCGACAGCTCTTATGCTGAGATTTAACTCCAAGGCTTTTTGCTGCTTTGCTGTGAGTCCTGTTTGAAATTATCCAGATTGAGCCCCCTTTCCAAAAACTACATTCTTACCTTGTTTGTGTATCAAGCCTGACTTGTTACCATGCATTTCTAAGACCCTGGCTGTATGGTTGAACCCCACAATCTTTGACAACTGCATTTAACATAGCAGGAAGTTCTACACACATACATTGTATTTCTTCAATATTATTTTTAGGGGCTGCATGAAAAATATAATTTTGTTTATTAAATATACTCTTTCCACCCTGTAAAGAAGCTTTAGCAAAGATTTATCTATAAAATAGCATATGAGTTCCATGTAACAATCTCAGTTTTAGTAGAGGCCTCTTGACATCAAAAGACTAAAGTGACTTGGGAGGTTGACATTTATGTAAAGTATCACAGGGACATACAGCTTCTCATAACTCACAAGATTTGTGTTTGACAGGTTTATGATGGACATAATTTTGAGGAACATAGAAACTAGTGCTTTATTTGCATTTCCTTTTTGATTAAATTCATTGTCAACTCCCCCCCCCCAAGTAATTAGAATGCTTATCAGTAGTGGGGGTGGGGAAACCTTAATATCTTATCCCAAACCTCATGAAACATGTTGTTTGGTACCTAAGTAGTGGTCCTTCATGAAGTATTGTTCAGGCATACCCATTGCCTTTGGTTTAATGGAAACATGATGATATATTCCTGAGATTTTGTAGTTTCTACACCCTGAATTGTTTTGTTTGGTGTATGAGAGATTATGCTCTGTTCTATTACATACTAACGTAATAAATTACTGTTTCAGAGCTACATCCACTATATGTCTTTTGAAAACAGACTGACATTTAGGCAATTATAAGTAGTTACCAATGTCAGTGACTTGGCTAACCTTGCAATAGATGGGTGGATACCATAAAGCTAGGCTAAGTTGGTAAATTCCCAGGCAGTGATGAATTTATCTTAAATTGCTCCCCCTCCAGCAGCTGGCAAGAGTGTTTTGATACAGATTATAAGAAGCATTGTGATTTAAAAAGAAATTATGGGGGATCCCTGGGTGGCACAGCGGTTTAGCGCCTGCCTTTGGCCCAGGGCATGGTCCTGGAGACCCGGGATCGACTCCCACATCGGGCTCCCGGTGCATGGAGCCTGCTTCTCCCTCTGCCTGTGTCTCTGCCTCTCTCTCTCTCCCTGTGTGACTATCAAAAAAATAAAAAATAAATAAAAAATTAAAAGAAATTATGATGTAAAAAATAAAGCAGAAGTAGGTGTCACAGATTCAAAAAAATGATAGATCAAGGAAATGTTCACATTATTAATATTAACCTAAGTGTTCCCATATCCTCCTAGTCTATACCTATTAACTGGGGGAATTTTGGTATGTATGACTTAGGAGATACCAAATCTGTTTTAGAATTGTCTCAGTTATTTCTGGGAACTTCTGTGTTCATCTTATGATCAGAAACTCAGTTACTCATATTCTTCTCCTCCCAGAACTGGCTGTGTCCTCCTTTCTGTCTGCTCCATTAAGCATAGCTAGGTCAACCACTGGGCCACAGTTAGTGCCAAGGTTACTACTGCACCCCACAGCTCCTCAAGGGTGTGAGGAGAGAACCCACCTTGCCTTTATGTCTCTGGTCTTGAGTATCAAAAACCCCATTATCAATATAGTTATTTCAATTTTTATCTGCCTGTAACTTCACTCTTTGTAAGAATTGAGTTGTAGTCCTAAGGATTAGACCAGGAGTACAGACAAAATGTTTTCCTCTGTTCTTAAATCTAGCAATAGTCTGGATCTCAGATTATTCTTTTACCAGAAGGAAGTGGTCTTCTACAGTGTACCCTCCCTCCCTGTATCACTTCACATAGTTAGATGTCTGAGGCAGGACGTTCTAGTGTGATAGGTTCATCAACAGACTACATGATCATTATGTGTGAATATTTATTGAGGGCTTACCTATTGCAAGTTCTAGGAATTTCCAACACAGTGTGAAAAGTTACTAGAAGCCAGTCAGCACACTGAAACATAAAATTCAAGAAACAATTTTGATGAATATCATAAAGGTGAAAAATGTGCTTTGGGAGAAAGTAATAAGAGAAATGTTGTTCATACAGGATTAGGATGGTAAACAAAAGCAAAAGCATAGGTGAGAAAGTGATCTTCATGAGCTAAGTAGGATGCAGATAGAGAGACAGGATATGTTTTAGGTGAAGATCATAAGGGGAAAATGCTCTGGGCTGGAAATGAATGTGGCATTTTCCAGAAGTAAAAGAGAGACCGTGTTTCTAGAGTTTCTGGAACAAAGATGAGGGTGACAGTAATTTAGGATAAAGAAAGAATTGTGATCTTGAAGGACATATTCTATGTATTCTAATTTGTGTAGGCAATTTTTTTTAAAGATTTTATTTATTCATGAGAGACACAGAGAGGCAGACTCAGGCAGAGGGAGAAGCAGGCTCCCCAAGGGTAGCCGGGTGTGGGACTCAATCCTAGGACCCTGGGATCACAACCTGAGCCAAAGGCAGGCGGCCAAGCACTGTGCACCCAGGTGCTCCTGTGTAGGCAATATTGAACACATCTTGCTTGATCAGATTTACTCTAAAAGAAATGATAATCCTCAGAGAAAGTTGGCAAGGCTGATGTCAAGATTTTTTTTATGTGTGTGTGTTCTCTCTTTGTTTCAGTACTCAAGTCCCAGAAAGGTACTTTTGTGAATGAGACCCAGAAGACACAAATAGATGATCTAGAATAAGCTCACTTTGTGAACCTGGGCTAATCCATGCAGTCTTTGACTGGAAGCTTCTTAAGTGAATGTGTATTTAAGTTTTATTTGGTCTCAGACCTTTTCTTTGAAATCATGAATATGTTATTGATAAGTATAAGCATGCTTTTGAATATCCTAAAAGAGAGCAACATGGACAAACATAATACCATATTTTGTGTGTCATTTCTACTTGAGGAATAAGGAACTAGCAGAGTTACTAGATGAGTTTTTTAGGAAGTTTTTTAGCAGAGTTACTAGATGATCCAGTCTGGAATGACCTGACTTAGGTGGTAGGCACTGCACAGCCAACTGGTCAATCAGTCTGAGTGTCAAGATTCAGTTGAACTCTCAGCTTTTGGGATATATATTGCAAGCTAGTGGGAAAATACATGAGGACTGCCTGACTTTGGTATGTCAAGGCTAATGTGCTCTTACTCAGAAAAGGACCTTGTGCTTCCATACATCTGGTTGCCAAGGTGAGGTGTCAATCTTGCAGTGCTCAGTCCTCAGTAACCCCACCTGTGAACTCAGTATCCTCATTTTTCTGATTTTTGAAAAATTCCAAGGCAATGATCCCATCCATACCTTGAATCCTAATTTTTTATTAAAATTTACTTCTTTCTTGGGATCCCTGAGTGGCGCAGCGGTTTGGCGCCTGCCTTTGGCCCAGGGCGCGATCCTGGAGACCCGGGATCGAGTCCCACGTCAGGCTCCTGGTGCATGGAGCCTGCTTCTCCCTCTGCCTGTGTCTCTGCCTCTCTCTCTCTGACTATCATAAATAAAAATAAATAAATAAATAAATAAATAAATAAATAAATAAATAAAATTTACTTCTTTCTTAATGTCATGGCACAAATCTACTTGGTGGTTATTAGCCTTTACTAACTTTTTTTTTTAAAGAAAGCTCATCTTGAGTCAAGATACAAAGAAATACAAATACCTAGGAACAATATAGTATTTTTTTTCATTGAACTTCAATGTTTCTAATAACTTTTCAACTTAACCTTGATTTTCTTTCCAATGCTAAGGAGAAAAACACCTTCAACTACTTTTTCATGAGGACAATTATTCAGGATCTCTTAGTAACATGCTGCTGTAAGAAGAACATGAAGAGAGTTAAATAGGCACTCGCACTGACCTTGAGTAGTTTATGATCTAAGTAGAACATTATGATGCAGAAATATATCTTCAGGGAACGCATTAGAGACCTTACATTACTTATGTGTTTAAATTATGTGCAAGCAAAAAGGTAAGGGAATTTAATTCAGTGATGAAGAAGGGAAGAACTTCAGTTTGAGGGAAAGTATCAAAGATTAGCTATGAGCTTGGGAAGACTATTTGAAGTATAAGCTGCTTTAGAAGTATCTTTCTAGAAAGTAAAGCATTTCAGTGAATTGGGACTAGAAATTTCAAGCAGGAGGATTTATCTGAGGAGAAGTCTTGCTGGCAGATACCAGATATGTGAATGATGTCTGTGAATATATTTACCTATAAAACATGTTAGGTTGGATGATAAAATATACATGCTTTAGTTGTTAATGGAAAATAAGTAATGGACTTGAACTACATATTACAGGATATATAGAAAATGGATCAATTTAGAAAGTAGGGAGGGGCCATCAAGCAATACAATAAAGTATATTCAGAGAGATTTATTGGAATGTGTAAATTTGGGTTAGGTGTTGGAGAACCATAAATACTAAGCAGGTCAGCATAACTATCTCATTTTGAAGCAAAAAATTTGGAAAGGGGAGTATAAGTATGTCCCTATGAGCTATTTCCTTTTTCTGGTCTGTGAGCCAATCTGCCTATAAGTCTTTATTATCTTCAACTTCTTTTCTTTCCTTAGTACTTCTCCTGGTCTCTGTGTAGTGTGTTTTTTTCAAGCTGATTTAATGCTCCCATGTTCTGGATAACAGAACATAACCTGGGTTGTATCTTATTTCTAAAATATTGTGGTAACTCAACCAGTGAAATCATAAAGTAATACCCTGCAGATTCACCCAAATGAGGCTGGGTGAAAGAGCTAAGGGCAACCTGTTTTCACAATAATTGTTTTAGTTCTGTTCAAAGGAAGATTCCTTGTGATTTGAATCTGAAATTCTTGCAGCTCACCCAGATTACCTAAACCTGAAGAACAAACATACATTCAAATGCAATTTCCAGTTTTTCACATTACATAAATTATGTTTCTGTTTTGAAGATGAGCTCAACCCTTCCTCTTATACAAAGCTTCCTCTGAGTATTTTATCTGACAACTATAAATCTCTGCTCTGAATTCCTGAATTTATTCTGCTCAAAACTTTGAATATATTCTGCTCAACAAATAGGTTGCCTGGGCCTTTAGAGGGGTAACTGAGCCCTAATCTTTTCTGTCTCTTCCTTAACTGTGGTTTACACATGAGAAGGATATCGTTAATGTGTTAATAATAAGACTTCATTCAGATTTATGACCTCTCTATCCCAGTTTTTGGTAATTGGAATCATCTTGACATGGGTCTCAAACCACAGTAGTCTGTGGGTGAAGTGCTGTTCACATCACTCCTCTATCCCATTGCCATTTAGGAAAATCACAACAAATTTTCTGCCTTGTGAAATAAGCTGACAATTTCTGCAACTTCTTCCCTGTTTCACTCATTTAAGAAAAAGACAGACTAAGAAATGAAATTCTTTGATCTGCCTCCAAGAAAAAATCCCACTTAAATCTTCCATATTATTAACCAAACTCCAAACTGGAAAGGCTTAGTTTTGCTTTGAAACTTCAAATTCACATGTTCCTGAATAGTTGAACTTGACAGGTCATACCCTCCACCATTTCTCATTCTTGGCAACTCCTGATCCTACTGAAGTTGTAGGGAATATGATGGGGGCAGGACTGGAGAAGGAGATTGGTTGAGTGCTAGGGAGGGGAGAGTTCAAGTTTCTCAACTATTTACAACTTCAGGTTCACCCTAGGAAGAAAATGCATGAATGGTTGAAAAAGGAAAGTGATTGGTGTACTCTCCCAAAAATAAAACTATTACTAATATTTTATCAACTTGCCCTTAACTGTGGCTGTTTTATTCCCCTTATGGTACATCTTTAGAAAATGGGCAACCTCCAACCAGTTTCCACCTCTAATCATTGCATTTTAGGCTCTCTTCCCTGTAATGTGGCACTCAATGTGTCTCTATTCTAATGTGGGTAATAATACATTTATATTACCTAAATCTAATGAAGGGGATCCCTGGGTGGTGCAGCGGTTTGGCGCCTGCCTTTGGCCCAGGGTGCGATCCTGGAGACCCGGGATCGACTCCCACATCGGACTCCCGGTGCATGGAGCCTGCTTCTCCCTCTGCCTATGTCTCTGCCTCTCTCTCTCTCTCTCTGTGACTATCATAAATAAATTTAAAAAATTAAAACATAAATAAATCTAATGAAGGAATTAAAAGGAAATACTAGTAAGAATGCAAAATTTTCTGGAGAAAATAAAAGCAAAATTGTATTATTTTGTTTAGGAAGTGATCAGTAATGTTGATTCCAACAATTAAAAGCAAATTCTATCATTTTAAAGTGTTGGCTTATGCTATGGTATTATCTTCCTACCTCTACCATTTCCTCTCAGAATTTTGAAAATCAGTGAAGGTGTCATTTACAGAAATGAAAATGAAAATTTTTTCCATCTTCCCCCCCTTCAGCCTACATATGGAGAAAGAGGCAAAATCACTTTGAAGGTTTACTCATGACAGGAGAAGAGACATATAAGTTTGATGACAAAGTAATTTCAAGAAATTAACTTTGGTTAATTTATCTGACCTTGCTTTAAGAGGTATAGCTGTGCTGAGTTCACAGATTGCTGCAGCCAAGCAATGCCTTGACTAGTGAGTCTCTTTTCCTTGCTAACAGGGAAACTAAAATGATAACCAACTCAACCATAGAATTTCCCAGTCACTGAACTCATAATAATTTACTAGTCCAGGTGTTGTTTACTGGTGTGAATAAGGAATAAATATTGAGATATTAAGAATGGAATGACCATATAATCTCATCCTCTGACAAGAGTTGTTATGCCATGTTGCTGAGCAAGGCCCATGTAAGACCTTTCTTTGTTCTATCACATTGATGGAAATAATTTTTCTCCCCACTGCAATCACTTTTCATATTTCCCAGTCACCCATATTATTACCATTCTGAATCCCTTTGTTGAATAGTATAGCCAAATTTATCAAATAAAAATATAGAGTGTAATTTTGCAAAGATGAAATAGACATACTTTTCCCTATTCTTTCTGCTAAACACAGCTAAAAACCTTGATCATTACATATAAAACAAATATAAGGAGACTCTGAAAAGTAGAAGGCAGACTGGATAGGGACCTTAGGACCCAAAAAACAGCATGGTGGTAAGTTCTCTGGAGTTTTTTTTTCCCTCATACATTCTATATTTGGAGCTGAAGAATGAGAAACCTGGGAAATGACAATGGCACAAACAATGAAAGCTCAAGGAAAGCCTATTCTTACTAGCCAAAAGATCAGGGAAGAGACTGACCAGGAAGGGGAAAACTCCTAGGAAACAATTGTTCTACGGTAGCTGAATACTGCAAAAAAAATTGTGGTTCCATTCCCATTCATTCTAACAACAGAAAGCTGAGTAAGAAGCCTAGACTTCTACTTGACTTTTAATTGCAAGAGGCTCTAATGAGATAGTTTAACATCTTTGCCAAGGTGGTGTCAGGGATGGCCAAATATGGATCTGGGATTTCCATCCCTGATGACTGGTAATAAGGTCACTCCTTATTAATGATAGGTCACTCCCCATCATTCCGTAGTATCAATAAAGATGATGTGGAAAGCCTGGACCTTTACCTCAACCCACGAGTAGCAAAGCACACCTCCTACTGGGGTAGTCTCAGGTGAGGCCTATTAGAGAGTCAGGGATTTCATCACATCACCCAGCAGTATCAAGGCCACTTCTCACTATGGTGTCAGTGGAGGCCACATAAGAATTAAAAATTAGGGGCACCTCGGATCAGTGGTTGAGGGGCACCTGCCTTTGGCTCAGGTCGTGATCCCTGGGTCCTGGGATTGAGTCCCACATCAGGTTCCCCACAGGGAGTCTGCTTCTCCCTTTGCCTATGTCTCTGCCTCTGTCTGTGTGTCTCTCATGAATAAATAAATAATCTTAAAAAAAAATAAGAAAAGAAGTAAAAACTACCACAGTAATAAGGAAGCACTCCTTTGCTCATCCATGTATCTTTGATAGCAGTGAAGAGAGAGTGTACTTCTGTCTGTATTGGGAGGTAATAAAGTAACAGTTCTTCTTCCAGTGCTGGTACATTGTCACAGAAGTCAGGTAAAATAACAACAACAACAAAAAAGTTTAAATATAATCCTGAGTCTCATAAAAAAAAAAAAAAAGTCCAAGTTTCATTTGAAAATTATTTGTCATACTAAGAACCAGGAAGATTTCAAAGTGAGTGAAAAAGACAATCAATAGATGCAAGCTCTTAAGAAGATGGAGTTAGGGTTACCTAATAAAGATTTTAAAACAGCTGTGATGAAAAGGCTTTAATGAGTAATCATGAACACAAAACAAATGGAAAAATAGAATATCTCAGTAAAAAAATGACTCATCAAAAAAAAAAAAGAAAAGAAAAAAATCAAATGGAAATTTTAGAATTGATACAATAACTGATAGATAATGCTCAGTGAATGGGCTTAATAGCAGAATCCAGGAGACAGAGTGGAAAAAAATCGTGACCTGGAAGATAAATAATAAAAAATGAAACAACAAAGAAACCCATGGAAAGACGTGATTATTAAACTGAAAACTAAGGGAAAAAAGTTAAAAACTTGAAGTTACTCAGGTAAAAATGACTTTACTATAGGATAAAAACAATTGGAATGATTGTATTTATTTCTCCTACCAGGAAACCAAGAAACCAGGAAGGAACTATCTACCCAGGATAAACTACCTAGCAAAATATCCTCCAGGAATGGAAGGGTAATTCAAGGTAAATTCAAGGTAGATGAAGGAAAACCAAGAAAACTGCAGGAGACATACCCTAAGAAAATGTATAAAGGAAGTTCTCTATAGAGGAAGGAAAAAATAAAAGACATAGCACTTGAACATCTGGGATGAAGATGGATCATGATAAGGAAAAATATGGGTGAACGCATTAAGCTTTCTTTCTCTTCTTGAGTTTTTGTAAATTGTGTTTGTTGAAGCAAAGAACCACAAAAAAGAAAATGCTGTATGATGTTCTGAATATATATGGAGGAAATGTTTAAGGCTATATAAATAGTGAAGGGTAAGGGGTATAAAAGGGGTAATATTTCCCATATTTCCCTTCTCCATCAAACTGGGAAAATAACACCCAAAGACTATATAATAAGTTTCATGTGTGTAATTTAATAACTAGAGCAAACTTAAACCTGACTCAAGATATACTCAAAAACACTACAAAGTGGAATCTAAATGTTTAAGCAACCTACACAAAAAGCAGGACAAAAGAAATCAGAGAACAAGAAACAAAGGACAAATAAAACATAAAAATATAATATCAGACTGCATACAATTATATTAAATGTAAAAATATAATGTCAGACTGCATACAATTATATTAAATGTAAATGAATTAAATAATACATTAAAAGGTAGAGATTAACAGAGTCAATTCAAAATATGCAACTGTATGCTGTCTACACAAAAATCCTTCAAATATAAGGATAGAGGGAGATTAAAATTAGAAGAGTAGAGAAAGATATAAAATGAAGAGTTTAATTTTAAAAAGCAAGAGTGGCTATTTTCCTATCAGATAAAATAGAATTCAGAGCAACATAAATTGAGAGAGAGAAACATCATATAATGATAAAAGGTCAGTCTGTCAAGAAAGTATAGCAACTCTATGTATGTACCAAACAACAGAGATGCCAAATATGTGAAACAGAAACTGATAGAATTGAAAAAATAGACCAACTGATAATTATACTTAGAGATCTCAACAATATTTTCTGAACAATTGATAAAACAACTAGATAGAAAATGAGTAAGGATATAGAAGAATTCAACAATTGCATTAACCACAGGGTCTATTTGACATTTATAGAACATGGAACAATAGCAGAAAACATATTCAAGTGTCCATGGAATATATATCAACACAGACTATTTCTTGAGTCATAAAACAAACCTCAACAAAAGTAAAAAATATGTGATTCTCTGATTACAATGGAATCAAAGTGGAAATTAATAAGAGGAAGATAACTGGAAAAATTTCCAAATACTTTTAATTAGATAGCCTGAAGTTCCAGGAAATCTCAAGGTAAATGAAAAACAATGAATTGAATGAAAATGAAATTACATATCTAAATTTGTAGAATACAACTAAAGCACTCCTGTGAGGAAAATTTATAGAACTAAATGCACACATTGGGAAAGAGGGAAAGTAGCAAATCAGTAACTTAAGCACCTAGCTCAGAAACTTAGAAAAAGAAGAACAAAATAAGCAATGCAAGGCAAATAAATAATAAATTTAAGAGTTACGGTAAATGAAAACAGAAAAATAATACAGAAAAAACAATGAAACGGTTGGTTGGAAAAAAAGAAATCAATAAAATTGTTAAACCCCTGGTAAAACTGACAAAGAACAAAGAGAAGACACAAATTTTCAGTGTTGAGAATGGACTGATACATCGTTACTGACTATGCAGACATCAAAAGATAAATGGGAAAACTAAAAACAACTCTACACATTTATGTTAGGCAACTTAAATAGACATTTACTTTGAAAAACACAAAGTACCACAACTCACCCAATATGTAATGTATCATTTGAATGACCCTATACCTACTATTGAAACTGACTTCAGAATTTTACAACTTTCCGAAAAGAACTCCCCTGGTTCATATGGTTTCACTGGAGAATTCTGCCAGATGTTTAAGGATGAAATGATAAGAACTTTGTAGTATCAACACTTCCTAAGTCAGTGTATAAGGCCCACATTACTCTGACACAAAAAAACAGGTAATGATAGTAGAGAAAACTATAGACCAGTATCTCTCATGAACATTGATGCAAAAATCCTCAAAAACATTAGCAAATTAAACCCAGCAGTGTGTAAAAATAATTATCCACTATGAGCAAGTGCAGTTCATACCATGGATACAAGGCTGGTTCAGTGTTCAAAAATAAATAAATGTACCCCACCATTTTGACAGTCTGAAGAAGAAATATTCATGTTCATATCAATTTGTGCATGAAAAGCATTTGACAGCATTCAACACCCATTTATGATAAAAACCTCACAGAAGAGTAGGAATGGAAAAGAATTTCCACAGCTTGATAAATAACATTTACAGGATATCTGTAGTTAACTTACAATTATTGGAAAAAGATTGAAAACGTCCTAAGATCAAGAACAAGGCAAGGATATCTCCTTTTCCCATTCTTAACATAATGCTATAAGTTTTAGGCAGTCAGTTAAAGCAAACATATTTTTAAAAAGACAAAAAAAAAACTGTCCATTTTTGCATACAACATGATTATATAGAAAATGTCAAAGCTTTAAAAAAAAGAAAAAAAAAACAGCAAAAGAAGGGGAGCCTGGGTGGCTCAGTCAGTGGAGCATCTGGCTCTTGATTTCTGCTCAGGTCATGATCCCAGGGTCATGGGATCAAGCCCTGTATTGGGCTCTGCACGCAACGCAGCATGGCATCTACTTGTCTCTCTCCTTCTCTTCCTGCTCTCTGTCTCTCTCACTCTTTCACTCTCAAAGAATTAAATCATTAAAAGATTTTTTAAAAATTAAAGCAAAAGCAAAAAAAAAAAAAAAAGGATCCTAGAATTATTAAAGTGAGTTCAGTAAGGTCACAGGATATAAGAAACATGAAAATCAACTATATTTCTATATCCTAGCAATAAACCTGTGGAAACAAAATTTAGAATTTGATGCCATTTCAGATTACTCAAAAATGAATTTTTTTGGGTGCCTGGGCGGCTCAGTTGATTGAGTGTCCAACTCTTGATTTTGGCTCAAATGGTGATCTTAGCCCACGGTGGGCTCTGTTCTCAGAGGAGAGTCTGCCTGGGATTCTCTCTCTCTCAAATAAATAATTAAATCTTTAAAAAATGAATTCCCTAAGTGTAAATCTAACAAAATGTGTACAGAATTTGTATGTTGAAAACTATACAGTGTTGATGAACAGAAAGATCCAAATAGGGAGACATGCTGTGTTCATGAATTGAAAGAAGGACTCCGCATACTAAAGATTTCACTTCTTCTCAAATATATATACAGGTTTAGCAAAATTGCTCTCAAAATTCCAGCAAGATTTTTTTTTGTAGATACACACAAGATTATTCTAAGATTTCTATGGAATGGCCAAGAAGTTGAAATAGTTAAAAATTTTTGATAATGAAGTACAAAGTAGGAGGAATCAATTTACTCAAGTACAAGACTTCCATAGCTACAATAATCAATATTACATGGTATTATTAGAGAGATAAACATAGCAAAACAGTCAAGTGAAAAAATGGTACTGGAGAAACTGGACATCCATAGGCAAAAAAATAGTAAATCTCAATTGAGGTCTCATACTTCATACAAAAATTAACTAAAAATGGATCACAGACTTAAATATAAGTTGTAGAACTAAAAAAATTTTTACCAAAAAAGAATGCATCTGCATGATTTAGAGCTAGGCAAAGAGTTCTTCGACTTGACACTAAAAGCATAAATTGTAAAAAGAAACATTTATTAATTTTACTTCATCAAAATTGAAATCCTTTGTTCTATGTAAGATCCTATTAAAAGGATGAAAAAGACAGGTTGTAGATTGGAGAAAATATTTATAAACCAAATAATCTGACAAAGAGCTACCTACTATCTGGAATATATAAAGAACCCTCAAATTTCAACAGTGAATAAAGAATCCATCAGAAAATGGACAAAGAAACAGATATTTCATAAAGAGGACATGAAGATGGAAAATAAGCACATCAAAAGAATTTCAGCATTAGAAAAATGCAACTGAAAACCCCCATGAGATATCACTAGACACACACACACACACACACACACACACAAAGATATCACTACACACCTGTCAGAATGAAAAAAAAAATCACAACAAGGAATGTTGGGAAATATGCAGAGACACTGGATCATTCAAACATTACCTGATGAGAATGTAAAATGGTATAGCTTCTCTGAAAAACAGTTTGATACTTTCTAAAAAAAAACCTGACTACCTTAAGACTAAGCAGTTGTAATTGCATTCATCGACATTTATCTAAGAGAAATGAGTATTTCTGTATAAAAACTTATGTGGAAATGTTTTTAACATGTTTATTTGTAATGTCTTAAAACTGAAGCGAACCCAAGTGTCTTTCAAGGAAAGAACAGTTAAACTGTGAAACATACATATTATAGAATACTATTCAGCAATGAAAAGGAATGAGCTACTCATACACAAAGCAACCTGAATGAATCTCCAGAGAATTTTGCTGTTTGAAAAAAAAAAAAAAAAAAAAACAGTTGCAAAAAATAACATGCTGTATGAACATTCATTTATTGAACTTTCATGAAATGACATAATTATAAAGAACTGGTGATTGGTTGTTAGGAATCAAGGAAGGGGGTGGGGTGGGAGAAAGTGAGTGTGACTATAAGAAGGCAACATAATAGACACTCACGGTGATGAAAATGTTCTGTTTCTTGATTGTGTGGTTAATATCCTGGTTGTGATATTATAATAATTTTGCAGGACGTTATCATTAAAGGAAACTGAGTAAAGAGCACAAGAGCTTTTGCTATATCATTTTTTACTCTTATATCTAAAGTTGTCTTAAAATGTCTGATTAAAAATATAGGGTATCCAATTGAAAATGAAAATTGTATGGAACATACTTTGATTAAAAGTAGTTATATTGTTTATCTGAAATTCAAATTTAACTGGGAACTCTATATTTTCTCTGGCATCCTTGGGGCAGAAGGAATCTGTTCAGTGTTTCAGTGGCATGGAGACCATGGTATGTTAAGAAGTGAAAACGTGGACATGTCCAGGGTACAACAGACAAATAGGGTGTGTTTAGCTGAGTTGTTTAGTTTCACCTAAACGCAATATCTGTTTTGAGATTGGAGTATGTGAGTTAGAGCACATGCCTAATAAATACTCTTTTTGTGACAATTCTTCACAGAAAAGTGGCGATACCCGTGTAGGTTTGTGCGAAAGCATTTCTTTTAAAATTATTATATATTTATATTATAATGTATATATTTTATAGATTTACATGTTCCATACTTTTATATCTTAGTATGTATAATTTAATTTTTAATATTAAATTATTAAATTATTTCGTGCACAGACTTCTTGGTCATTTTTTATTTTGTTTCTTCCTAATAATTCTCTAAAGCACTACTGTATATGCCAGCAGAATGTAGAATTGAAGTAAAAGCTGGGTTAAAAAAATAATAATTTCTGTTTTATTCCAGCTTGTGCCTTATGAATTATATATTCCTGCTTTAATATTCCAAGAGTTTTCTCTTTCCCCAATTGTTTGTAAATCTCTTTCAGAACTTTAGCTTGACCCTAGCATTCTGGAAGATGAGTCATCTAAACTCATTTTCTAGCTGTTTGCACAGAGGTCTCCTGATCACAAACCTATCCTTGCAGTCTGGGAATTCTAGAGACGGTATACTTGAGGGCAGCCAGCCCCTTGAAGGCCCTACAGCAATGGCTTTTACTTTGAGAAATAGAGCAAGTATGTCTTACCAGAGAGTGCTAAGGCACATGTGGGAATGAATGCAGAGGCATCTTCAGCTGCTGTTCATGTTGGAGGTGGCTGGAGTATTCCTGCCCTCCCAGAAGTGCAAGGCACAAAATGTCATGTAGACATCATCAGAATGAGACCTTGGTTTATCAGATATCTTTGACACTACCGAGTACTCTGTGCATTGGGTATCTCTCCTATCTATTCAGCTGGGCCTTTCTTTTGTAAAAGCAACTTTCTTTTCTTTGAGCTATTGCTTGCGTAAAATTTTCATAATAAACTTGAATCAAAATGAACCGTCTGCAAAGAATATAGAATGACAGTGCATTGTACCTTCTCATATTTGAGTCACACAAATAATGAAGAGTGGGCGATAACATAGTGCACATTGTTACAGAGCTGTACAAAGGAGCCTCATAGAACTTGTGAAGCAGGGGACCGGTGAGAGTTGTGAACACTTTGTGCTGTTCTGTACCGTGGCTATTATGAAAAATTTATAGCAGGATGACCAGATCCTATAGTATGTGCCTGCAAAGAAACAGAAAGTGAATAGAAACATGTTTCTCTCTTCACTTTGCTAGCTGGCCACAAGGAGCAAATCTTCTATCCTCATTACCTCTGTGGTATTGACCTTATGGAGTATATTTTTAACTGAGTGGAAAAGCCTTTACCTGGAAGTAGCAATTTTTTTTATTAACCTAAAACTTCTGCATTAATTTATTATCTAGCGGGTAGAAGGCATTGATGGTAAAGAAATTGAGGGACACCCGGGTGGTTCAGCGGTTGAGCATCTGCCTTCTGCTCAGGGTGTGATCCTGAGTCCTGGTATCAAGTCCCATATTGATCTCCCTGCGGGGAGCCTGCTTCTCCCTCTGCCTATGTCTCTGCCTCTCTCTCTCTGTCTCTCATGAATGAATAAATAAATAAAATCTTAAAAAAAAAAAACTTGAAAGAAAACTGGGTAAATTTTGAGGCTTGGTCAGAAGAGCCAGTGCATTGCCAAAAATAATGAGGGTGATGTCTGATACTGGCATTGGCACATGGTATAGATCCTCAATGTTTGCTGAGTGAGTAAGTCAGAAAAAAGTATAACTCTGAAGATACACTTCCCCCCCACTCTGTGATTTTGCTGCCACCAAGCTTACATGAAATTGTAAACACTTCTGGCTAAAAACAATGTTTTGCAGCATCTGTAACTTTACATTATTAGCATCTGCATTATTGATACCTGGATTCCCTTATGTCCAATATCATATTATTTTTTATCTGCATGACTTGATAATTTCCTAGAAATGCCCCTCATTCCATTTTTCCATTTTTCCCCCGTTTTGAGCTATTCACTCTGGAGTTGACTTTCACAAAGCCCAACTTTTTTACTTCTCATACAATTTTGCATAAACATCAATGACTTTCACAACTGCCTTGGGGACTCTGCTTCATAACTTTTTTGACTTTCACAAAGCCCAACTTTTTACTTCTCATAGAATTTTGCGTAAACATCAGTGACTCCTATTTGCCTACAGGAAATGGTCTTTAGGATAATCTTTATATGCCCTGTAAACATCTGACTCAAACTGCACTACTAACTATACAATTGTTCACACATTGCTTCTAAAGCAAATTTACCTTTCCCATCCCTGTTTAAAATCCTAAACTTTCTGTAAATTTCATCTCTCACTCATCTCTCTTCTCCATTAGATCTTTTCCACTTCCAGTTCTCAGTACTTTGTGATCACTTTCCTTTAGAACTTCTGTAGTATTTACAGTTGCACTGCTGATGTGGCATATTTTACACCTTATCTTCCACTGCCATGTATCTTTAAAATTCTGAATTATGGTGCCTCAACTAGGTTATAAGCACCTGCCTTGGGGATTCTGCTTCATAACTTTTTTTTTTAGCTCAGCATAATTTTACTCATTTAATAGGGTCCCCTTTTCTTACCCCCTCCCCCTTTTTATAGCTCATGATTCAGTAAGACACATTCCCAGAAACATCATTGAAAATGCATGGCCCACTGGTGACAAGAAAATGATTTTATCTTTGGATGTGCTGACAGGTGGTCAGCTCTCTGGACCTGCCACATCTGTTACCAACTGATAGTCAGGAATCCCATTTCTTGTGCCTGCCTGCGCTTTAGGGACATGGAAGAAGAGGTACCAGCTCAGAGATGCCTAAGACTCCATGTGCCGAATCATATCTTAAGTGTTGCAGTGAGCAACAGGGCTCAGCAGGGGGATTTTGTTCCCAACTGAAAGCTTGACAGCAAAGAAATCCTTCATGCTTGTGCATGCGATGCAGACCAGTGAAGCCTCAGTCAAGGTATTTATTTTCCCCTTGGAAGCCACTGCCGCTAGATTGAATAATGTAGGAGCGTCTCGGTGGTCTCCATACTGATAGGAAAGTATGCTGTTGTCTGTATTCTGTAACAGAAAATAAGAAAAGGGTGTGGGAAAGTCGTGACTAAAATCTCTGATTTTTTTTTCTTTTCGTTACTATCGTTTTAGACTTTTACATGAATTACATAATTTTTTTATGTGCTGATATATTCAGTAGACCAATATATGTCCCAGATAGTGTATATGTAGGGCTGTATGCTAGACAATAGGGATGGGGGAAGATCTGGAGGGAAGAAATATCTTCTACATTTAAAACAAACAAAAAACACTTGTCAATACATATAGAGAAGTATGAGACAGATTTTATAGAGAACTGAAATGGGAGCCCACAGTTCTATGCTCTAAAATCAAGAGTCTAAATTATGTTCTGCCTTGAACTTACTGGGAGGCCTTAGAAGAACCAATGACCTTTCCTGAGCTCAGTTTCCTTAGTTCTGAAACAGAAATGTTATTAACCTCCTTTACAAACACATAGGGTTGACAGAATTTGATGCAAGAATAGTTTTTGAACTATTAAAATTAATCTGAAAGTAAGATCTTATATTTGCTGCTGTTTTGCTAAGTACTAAGGGTCTAAACTAGGGGTTGTCCAAGCTGGGAAGCTTTAGAAATGAAAGGCTCTTTGAAGCAACAATATTTAGGAAGAATTTCTGAAAATACAAATGTTTACTATGTCCGTAAAGAAGAGGAAGAAAGACATTTTAAGCTGTAATTCCCATCACAGAATTGTCCTGAAATGGTACATTTAATTTAACGAAGGTTATGGTGATGATTCTTAGGTATCAGAAAACAATCAACAAATAACTTTATATGGTTTCAGTTTATTGCTGGGTGCTAACAAACATGATGATGAACCAAGCATCATTTGGCCTCAAGGAGTTTACAGAGAGAAGGAAATCATTACACTAAATGAGATAGTTAGTCTAAGTTTGACCAGAGGGGTGAAAATTTGAGGATGTGCACATTTGAACTTCTCATTTCATCCTGCTTATATTTAAATACCAAATATTTCCAATTTAATTTAAATTTAGTTTAATTAATATATAATTATATTTAATGCATATTCTATATAACAATATATAATACATAATTCAATTTAATAATTTACTTGAATTCCAGTTGTATTTTTCTGTTTCCTTTTTTTTTTTTTTTAATCCATAGGACTCAAAGACTATTCAGGCAACGTGAATTTTTCTGATCAGTAAATGATTATTATATAAAAGCCTTTATCAGAACCTGGAATCTAAAACGTAAATTTTGAGTTTTATAAAATATGCTCACAAATATTACTGCCAGACTTTGGATCATACCAGAGTGAACTTTAGTGCTATGGAGTAGATAGGAAAAGATCAAGATTTGAAATAAATGTGCCCCTGAGGTTAGAGAGGTTCTGCCAAAAAAGATATTCTATACCCAACATCTGAATGGTCTGTTAGAAGGCATGGGCAGTTAGAAGCACCAAATTAGTCAGTAGAGCACCATAATGGACATTCTGGCAAATTTTTCTCAGCATTTTGAGAGTCAAATGGAATAGCAGTTTGGTACAGTGGGTAGAATCAATGTCTATCATTAGGAAACTCCATCAGGCAAGGCAGGCCCAAAAGCTGGAAGAGCCAAGGTGCCAGGCAGGTCATCTGGACCCAGGCCAGGGGATAAGTTAGAGTGAACTTTTTGCCTTTCAGATTAAAGTCTCATTCTGTGCCTTTTCTTGTGCTATTTTCTCTACTATCTGCCACACTGTTGTTTACCTTCTACTTCCGCCCTGCCCAAATCATTGTCCAAGAAGTTTCTCAGAGCATCTGCCAGGCTGACTCAAGGCCTCTTTTCTGTGGCCTCATAACATCTTGTAAATGTACCACTTTATGTTGTCTTTTTCACTTGACTATATCTCCCCCCTCTGCATCCCAGGACCTAACACAGTGTCTAGCACACAGTGCCACTTAAGTTTTAAAGAATGAGATACATGAGTAGATGCATGGATGAGGGGGTGGGAGGATGGACAGAGGAAACTAACTGAAGAGGACTGGAAAATAAAGCTGGGCATAAAGGCAAAATCAGAATTGGAATTCAAGGTTAATCCCAATAGTCCCCAAAAGTGGTGTTACAGTGACTTTCAAAATGTTGTGGCAAGGCTCAGTAAATGTATTATTCTCAGATCAGGATGAGTCTAAAGGGCACAGCTGACAAAGTTAAGTGAGTTTTCAAGGTCCTGGAGCTGGTAGGTGGCAGAGAAGTATTCAAATGCAAGTCAACCTAACTCCACATATTCATATTATCCATTCCCATGCCATGTAATTTCTCTAGGACAGAGGAAGCATAGCACATTCATGATTATCAACACCAAAAACCCCAAATTATACAAATTTGTAATTTATAATGCCAAAAATCATCATTTTAAGGAATATTCCTTTTTGAAAATATTAAGGAAGCATTCTAGTCAAAATAAGCCAAGTAACCAAAATATCCTTCACTAGATTAATGAGTAAATAAACTGATACATGAGACATGGGTAATACATGAGACATGAGACATATTATTCATTGGGGTGATAATGCTGGAAAATTTGATCAAATGAGACAGTTCAGGGCCAAGTATCTTGATATTGGAGAAGTTCTAATTATTGAAATAGAGAAGACTTATATGAATTCTAGTTACTAGACTTGGAGGTAACAGTGCAATATAAAGGAGATGAGAGAGAGATACAGTTAGGGAGAGGGGAGATGTGTGCACACAAGTGTATGTAGAGGAGATGTATGTGAATTTCCTGGCTGTATCCAGTGAAATGACCTGGGAAAAGCAATAATGCCAGTATTATGGAGAGCCAGTATCTTGGCTTCTAACTACCATTCTCCAACTAAAAGAATCAGGGATCTTTGTAGAAATGCCTGATTCTAGGACTGGGGCAAGGGAAGTACAGAAGGAGGCTGAACAATCTTCTTGCACAAGGAGAAGATGTCCTCAAAGAATGATGACAGGTGAAAAATGTAGAGAAGCCAACTCCAGTGAGCATCCACTGGGCAATCTGGGGCAAGTTAAGTATCAAAATAAGTGATAGTAAGAGATTATAATCTCTTAAGTAAAACCGATGACCATAAGTCTGTAGTGGTATAAGTTAATTAATTAATAGAAAGATTACTGTAGGATGGGATATTAATATAGTTTCAAATAATCTCCCTTCAAAATACTTATTTACAATGGGAGAATATTATCTTCATAGTGGAAAAGCTTGGCCTAGTCTAATTAAGGGGTCAACATGAATATCATCATTATTGGTACAAAGTATGCTACCTGATAGGTTGCTAAGAGAACACTGCATCACTTTCCTTTAGTCCAGTCAATGATACATAACCTCATCTAATCATGAAATGAGGAAGCCTCACACCTACTCTGAGAATATACTATAAAATACCTGCTCCTATAGTCTTAAAATTGTGAAGTTCACAAATGCCTGGGCTAAAGTAAGGAACTATTTCAGACACAAGTAGTTAAAGAGACATGAAAACTAATGCATGTGTGATTCTGGACTGGATCTTTTAGCAATGAAGGACGTTAGGGCGATTAATGAAAGTTGAATGAGGTCAATATGAAATAGCATTGTATCAATGTTAATTCTCTGATTTTAATTGCTGTGTTTTGGTTATGTAGGAGAATTTCCTTTTGGAGGAAATAAATACCGACATATTTGGGGCTGATGTATCGTCTGTTTGGCAACCCATTTTGAAATGGTTCAGGAAGAAAGTTCTTTGTACTCTACTTGCAAATTTCAGTTAGTTTGAAATTATCTTAAAAAAATTTTTTTTAAAAAGATTTTATTTATTTATTCATGAGAGACACAGAGATAGAGAGAGAGAGGCAGAGGGAGAAGCAGGCTCCACGTAGGGATCCTTATGTGGAACTCGATCCTGGGTCTCCAGGATCAGGCCCTGGGCTGAAGGTGGCGCTAAACCGCTGAGCCAAGTGGGCTGCCCTAAAAATTTTTTTTTTAAAGCAAATTGCCTTTAGTCTCCAAACCCAGACACATTTAAAACCTTGATAGGTGTGAAAAGTTGATGAGCCTTTTAACTGGCTCTGGTCTACATTTCTAAAAGTTTGTGTTTTGATCTGGAACTTTGCATTAGTACCTGATATTTTAGGATTTGGGGAGAAATTATATGTTATCATATTTTTACATTCAAATAGTAAATCCAAAACTTAATAAATCCAAACAGAAATGGAAATCATTAAGCATTTTAAAATGTCAATTTAGGCTTGATCAGTCACTTGTTGGACTTTTACCTGGCAACTGTGTGTTCAATTTTGAGTTAATAGAACAAAATAAAGAATGTGTACAAAATAATGGGAATGTAGCATTAACTGATCAGTGCTCAGGGTGGTATTGTTAATCAGAATGCACAATCTGCTGAGTTTTTATACACACACACACACACACATACCTGTGAAACTTATACCACAGTCAAGATAATGAATTTATCCATCGTCCCCAAAATTTCTTCTTTCCCCTTTGTAATGCTTCCCTCCTACCCTTCCATACTCTCACTCTTTTTGGGTGGCTGTGACTTGAACACAAGAGAAGTGGAGGATAAAGTTGTGAAAATAATGAGCAATTAGCAGGTAAGGCAACAGGAGTTTTCTTGGCTGGTATGCTTGAGTGTGCCAATCTCAAATTAATTTTTCCTCAGATTTTGGGGGTGTGAGAAATGGAGTGAGGTGGAAAAGGTCCATCTTAGTTCTTAAATGTAAACCATGAGGTCCAAAGTAACCATTGCCCATAGAGACCAGTGCTCAGAGTAGTGTTGTGATTCCCTTTCCTCTACCCATCATTGTTCAGGAAACTTGATTGGGTTAATGGTGATTGAAACTGAATACAGGCATTTCTAGGTTCCAAGTAGTATCATCAGAACAAACATAAAACCTAAACTGTATTTCCTAGTATGTGTTGTACAACTGGAGAGCAAACTGATCACTAAATCAAAGTTCATTGATTTGGTTTTCAAGTTTTCATTTAGGATTATAAAACTTCAACATCTATCCATAGGTAGATTATAAAGGGATTACCCATTTATAACACATATTATGATTATATACTTAAAATTTTTCTTTTGAACAAAAGATTGCCTGGTTTCATTGAAAAATTATATGCTGCTTGTGGTTCTTGCCAAAGGAGGAGACATCTTTAAATCATATAAACAAATGTATCTATATGCTGAGACATCTGGAAGGAAACAGCTTGAGAGTCGTTTTGCCCAGAAATCTAGTAGGGACTTTGGATATGTAGAATAGGCATTGGAGTCTTACAATTGCCTTTATTCTTGAAATGGGTCATGTTCTGGTATCTTTTTGGTATATTTTAGCACAGATGGGGAATTATGGAAACCCATATCATAACAGACATCACAGTGCCCAAACTGATATATTATGATATTGGCAGAAGAGTTTATGAATTGTTTTATTGTTTATTCCCATCTAGATAAATTTAAGTATATGTCACAAATTGTACTTTGCCTTTTCTAATTCTTATCAATATTGCTTTGCTTCGAAAACTCAATATTTTAGACTCCTAGCTTTTCCCATTAGATGAAACCTTAGAGACTACCAAGGCCCAGTTACTCATTTTATAGATGCTCTTTGCCTTGTATTTTGTAAATGAAGTTAAATTGCATGTTTGTTTCTTCCTAATCTTAATATAGCAAGTTTCTAAAGGGAGCAGCTAGGTCAGAGCTTGAAATTCCAGGGTGTTCCATAATGTGTATTGTTGTCAGAAAGTCTTCTTACTCAACTATAGACGCCAACAGTAAACCAGAAATAGGCAAGACCACTTAATTCTTGCTCTAAAACCTATTATGCTTATTTATCACACTTTCTTGAGGTATTAAAGACTGTTTATAATGACTGGAACATTCCAACCAGCAGAACAGAAGAGTCCTGATAACAGAATTCCTAGAAGACCATACCCCACATATCGCCTTCCTTGCCCAAGATCTTGGGCTGAGCACATATGAGCAACTCCTACTCAAGATCATGTGCTCTCTTGCACATACCCCTCTGAACCTCTCCTTATAAAACTCTTAGGAGTCCATCTCGTGTGTGGACAGGTTGGTTGTTAAGGCTTGAGCCTGCCACCTCCCCCATCTGCTGTCACCTTAAATAAATTTTCTCTTTCTCTTTTCCAAACCCTCATCTTACTGAGTTACTGGCTTCTCTTGTGATGAGTTTGTCCCAGGTTGTTCAGCAACAGCTTGAGCAAACCCAGCTATGAGGTATGCTTTCAATTTGCCCATCCCCCTGGGGATTCCCTGGGACGGAGCAGTTGGCTGTGGTAGCACACTGCCTGACCTGTTCCTTTCTGGAGTTAGTGGCTATGGCTCTGATAGGTTGATCTGTAACATTGTCAGGGAGCCAGAACATCCTGTCCCTTTTTTGCAGAGCAAGAATCCCTGTCTCCTTCAAGGTCCTTCTAACTGGGCTAAAAATAAGATTGACATGGCACTGATTAATAGGCAAAAGTCAAATTTAATAGTGTTCATACAGGGAACCCATACAGATGCGGAAATTCCAGATAATCAGGCAAACCGAGGTATATATGTCATTCTGAACTAAGGAAAAGGTAATAGGGATCTGGGACTTCAAAAGGAAGGATTGCAATTCACAGGAAGATTAAAAAAGTAATGTTGGTAAACAAATGTTTGCTCTGCCATATAGATGGCTTACTCAGATCAATTTTATCTCCTGTCATAAGCCTTATTTTGGAAAGACCCTCCAATTTAGATTCTTTTGATCTCTCATCATAAGCCTTATTTTGGAAAGACCCTCCAATTTAGATTCTTTCGTGTAGTTAAGGGAGGGACAAAAGTTTCTGTTGAGCCAGCAGGGTCTCAGTTGCCTTCAGTTCAAAATAATCCATCTCGGAGCAGCCTGCCCTCAGTTGCTACAGTATAATATAGGAGATTGGAAGAATGACCTAAAGAAGGCTTAGCAATATGGCCGAGAATTTTACGGAGATGATTCATAGTAAAATTCAGCTTGTAAGTGGTTTAACTGTTTTGCAGAAACTTCTCCCCATCCTTGGGTTAATATAGTTCCATGTCTTTTTATGATTCCTACTGTAACCAAACTAATGTGAGTTTGCCCCTTGTTGAGTCACAGATAGAAGCTAAACCAAGTTGAATCACACAAAGTAAACATTGTTTGCAGCAAATAAGGAGGTCATGGAGAATAGCTCACCAAGCAAGGGTGAACGGGTTCCTTTTATTTAGGATTAGGGGTAATGTTTAGATAGAGAAGCCTAGTCATCAAACAAGGGGGATGGGGTAAAAGTGCTCATGGGTCTTAAGGAAACATGTCTATGCATATATTGCATATTATGTAAATAAGGCTTGTGCTCCTCCTTGGGTAGACATTTTAGTATGATAATGAGGTAAAGGTAATTATTTACCTTTTTTTTTTTAATCTCAGATTATTCCAGAGGTTACTCTGTGGTTCATCTGTACAAGTGCAAGTTGGGGGTTGAGCTCAAACTGGTCTGGGTTGTCTGGGCTGCAGGAGCTCTTCCTTTGGGCAGTCATTATTGCTTTAGGGGTAGTTTTGATTTCCATTATGGGATGTTATGCCCACAGGGTCTTTTGCCTGAGTTAAGGAACTTAAGGAAAAATGTGGGACTGAGGTCAGTGGGTACAAGCAGGTGAGCAGTGCAAGTCAGCTCTTGAGGTCTAGCTAGTCACATTGCCATTCAAGTTTGAGGAACCTTCAGTCCTTCAGTTTATCTTTCAAAATAGTATGTCCAGGACTGAACCACAGTATTGAAGTTTTAGAATATAGGTGAGGTCAGAGCCAACAACCAAGAAAGAATTCTTTGATGCAAAATGGTGATTTTATTAAAGCACGAGGGGACAGGAAGTGTAGGCAGGAAGAGCTGCTGCCCCAGGCTTATGAGGGGTGGCTTATTATATACCTGCAGAGTTGGGGGAGATAAGGAAAAGGGAGATTTCAAAAGGATTTTCATATGGTAAGGAGGACCTACAAAATATTGGAGGCCTTGCCATTGTCAAGTTAAAGATTGTTTTTCCCTCTGCAATGCACCCATTAAGACAATTGGAAACTTCCTGAGGAATGTCACACATATCCCACCCTGGGCAGGGGTCCTTTGTGTGCTTTGTCCCTTAGCTAGCCCTGTTCCCCTTCTGGGCAATGATTGGATCTAAAAGGAAAAGGCTGGTCCTGTGCTTACTTACCTCCCTTCTAAGAAGCCTCTCCTTTTGTTCTCTGCCCCAGAATCATTAATAAACAACTCTACAAAGATTCACTTCTACTTGGAAAGGACCTCTCGTTCCTGGTATGATGCTCAAGGTCCAGAGTGACAGTGGTTAGAGGATTTGAAAATGGGTTTTTATTTTTTAGTGAAGTATGTTTCCTAGCTGGTTTGTTTTGCATGTATAGGGGAGCAAAATTTGCCACCCCAAAATATATCTTTTTGGCATAGGATTATGTTAGACTGATTATTTTTAAGAAACTGCAAGCATAGAATAAACTCAAAAAACAAGAAATTATTCTTTTGTAAGAGGCATTTACAAGTATAAGGGCAATCTTTGTAAGGGTGGTTCCTTACCTATACCAGGAAGAGGGAAGAGGGTGACTCTGAATCTCCGGAAATTCTTATCAAAGGAAAATATAATAGCTTAAATCTGCATAACAACCTTATTCATGTTTACTGTCTTTTCTTAGTAACCTCCCTCAACTAACCTTCTACCCCCAACATATTTTGTCTTTAGCGGAAAGTTGTATTTAAGGCAATGACTTAGCCATTTTGGAAAGTGACTCAGTTTTCCCAGGATTCTTTCTTGTATACAGTATATATACATATTATTAGACTTTTGTTTGGTTTTCTTCTGTTAATCTGTCTTCTATTAATTTAAGTATTAGATCAGCCATAGAACCCTCCAAGGGAAGAAGAAAGAACTTTTGCACCCCTACACGTTTTTTAATAGATTGTTTCAGCAGCAGCAAAGGGGCTTGTTAACTTGGATAGAAAATTTCATATAAGACAAAGACTTCCAGAGCATTCTCATCTTCATTCTAGTCCAGAATTTGTTTATAAATTGATGTGATCAGCTTTTGTAACTTTGTCCTCTTAGATATCAACATAAAATGATTAAGGCCCAAACCTCCAAAGGTACATCTTCCATTATCAACCCGGAGAGTGGCCATCATGATTGATTTTGTATGAATCTTTCTAGGAACTAAGTGTATTTTCCTTTGTCTGCCCTTCCCCAGTGTTGGAGTTTAGTGCCCCTTGAGTTTTTAACGTAGATCTTCATTTGATTTGACAAAAAAAAAAAAAAAAAAAAAAAAAACTGCTTCTTTCACATTTCAACAGGTTCCTCTGAGACCTAGTATTAGAGATTTGTTGAACAAGCCTGTGCTTAATCTTCTGCCCCTTTTCTGATATTTTAGATTTTAATTTTAGATTCTACTTCTTTTTCCAATTTTGCTTCCCACCTTTCTTTCTGTCTCTCTCTCTCGTTTTTTTTTTGTTGTTGTTGTTTTTTTGCCCCTCTCTGTCTCTATTTCATTCCATCTAAAGGGCACTGTACATAACATTATAGGAGCAGACACACAGTTTTAATCCAACATATATTCACCTGCCCACTTCTGGATTAAGGAAGTTCCCTGGGCCTCAGACTCCCTCAGGCTGCCAGAAGTAGGGGACTTGTTTACTGCTTTCTGGCTCACCAGCATGGAGGGTTAAGTGAAATTGGAGTTGGACTCACTTCAAGCCTTGACAACTTCTTCACCTATGACCAAATATAATCTGTGATATTAAAAAGCATGCTCTATGGAATCTTGACAAAGATAATTTGAGAAATAAAAATCTTTGACAGTTTTCTCTTTGTCCTTGTGGTTATTTGCAATCTCTAAGACTTGTGAGTGAGTCAGATGAATCTATTGTCTTGTTTTTTAATAAGTGTACTCTGAGGCCTTCCCCTCTTTCACACTTTTTTTTTTTTCAGCCCCACTCCTCATGCATGCTTACTGTATTCTCCTAGGGAATATTTCTTGTCTTTCTCATATTTCAGAGTTTCAGAGGGGAAAGTTCTTTTTCCCAAACCCCTAACACCACAGGTTCTAATATTTCCATGGGTACATGTTTATCGTCCTCTCAGCGAGCCACTGCTCTCAGCTAAGAATTTTTGCTCTTAAAAACCACAAAATACTAAGGTATTAGGAAGTATTCAAAAAACTGTATCTTTTGATATTTTCATCCTGCAGGAGCTTATATTCTTTCTATATATTGCTAAGATGAAATAAAAAGTGATTTTAGGGGTAGCTAAGTTGTTAAGCATCTGCCTTTAGCTCAGGTGGTGCCCCCAAGGTTCTGGGATTGTCCTGCATTGGGCTCCCCACAGGGATCCTGCTTCTCCCTTTGCCTATGTCTCTGCTTCTCTCTGGGTGTCTCTCATGAATAAATAAACAAAATCTTTAAAAATAAGTATTTTTGATTTTGTAATTTACAATCCCTTAACTATTTTTAAGATCAATTTATAAATTAGAGTCTTTGTTATAAGTGGACCCTTTCCATTAATGTAGAAGTTTAGAAAGACTTTCAAGAGACCAAGAAATAAACATTTTCTCATTTCCATGTAAGCAGTGGTAAACATGGACTCAAGTATATGATCATCATTAGGAATTTCTGAAAAACTTCTATTTCTGTACTATTTGTTTGCTTTTGTTCTGTCCTCAACTAAAAGACAAATTTTCAGACTTCATTCCTAGAAGAAAAGGATAGTTAGACTAGAAGGAGCCTTAAAATTTAACTGAATTTCACAAGTGATAATGAGCCTGAGACCCCAAAGCATGTCCCCACCGCCCACCCCACCAAGGGCATATCACTCTAACAAGGTCTCCTTTTTCCAGACTCCTGGGCTTCCATTCTGTACACTACTTTTCTGCCCTGGAGAAAGTGGCCTGGTGAAGGAAGAGTATCACTTTTCATTGTGACTTCAGCTAATTCTCTGCTTCTCAGCTACTTTTGTTTTGTAAAGGAAGGTGGAACAAATAAGCAAAGAGTTATCTCAGTATTTCAGAAGCTTATAAAAAGTTTGGGGTCAAGCATAGTTATAAAAATGGATTAACATTTGAGTGCTTTCTTATGTAAACCTTTCCTGTTTTTGCAGTCCTTGCCTGCTGACAGTGGTACAAAAGATGGGTTTTGCTTTGTGGTGGTGTTGTTCCAGCCCAGCAAAAGGTCTTATGCCTCAAAATTGCACAGACTAGATCTGTGCGTGGCATTTTTCATTGCCAGCAAAACAGCAGATCGTGCTTGGGAGATGTCACTTGAAAGAGAAAAGGCACAATAGGTTTAACTTTTCCTATCAAAATTCCCTTGGAAATGAAAGCCGAGTTTTTAGAGACAGATCCAGTTTGTTTTGGGTAACGGTGAGGCTGCTTAGTGTGAAGTCACACTGAGCATATGGCTTCGTACTTATTGGACATTTGGTCATTTCTTTTTAAGCTCCTTTGCTTGTCAGTCATCTCTCTCCAACCCTAACCTACCCCATTCCATTCTGCACAGGTGTACAATCAAGAGTGGATGAAGAAAGAGAGCTAGCAGGGCAGGATGAATAATGCGGTTTTGGGGAATAGGGCAGAAAGGAGGGAGGACCTGAGTACTGAGGCAGTAACTGAAGAGGTCACATACACATAAGGTCAGAACAGGAAGAAGGGTGCCAGCAAGCAGCAGGATCTCAACACCCTTGTGGAAATGAAGCTGATGGGAGTTCTGATTTATCTGCTTTAAAGCTTTTATTTTATTTTAGAGAGAGAGAGAGAGAGTGCTCATGGGATGGGGGAGGGGGAGGGTCAGAGGGAGAGAACCTCAGGCAGACTCCACACTGAGCATGGAGCCCAATGTGGGGCTCAATCTCAAGACCCTGAGATCATTACCTGAGCTGAAACCAAGAGTCAGATGCTTAACAGATGGAGTCATGCAGGTACCCGTACTCTGATTTATCTGCTTTATATTAGAGTACAGGTAGGGCTGAATGACTCATACAGATAAGCTTGAGCCAGTGTAATGGACAAAATTAAATAATGCAGAGGTGATTCAGTTGCTCACAATCATGTGGCTTTTCATCTAGAACACAGGTGCTTTTTTTCATTAGATTGCTTAGCAGGGGAGGAAAAATTTTTTGTCTACCCTTATGGGTTCTTTGGCTGATCTAATAATTAAATTGACATAAGACAGATTAATAGGAGAAAAATTTAATTTCATATGTTTGAAAATATGAGACCCAAGGGCAAGTCAGGCATTTGAGGGTTATATGCCATTTTGAATTAAGGAATGGCTTAACTTGGGGATTCAAAGTTTGGGTGGTGGTGGTGGTGTTAATTTATAGGACAATAAAAAGAGTAGATGTTGGTAATTAGATGTTTGTCCTTCCATACAAATAGGTCATTCTAGTAATAGTTCTTTTTCTAGCCCTGGCCACCTACCTGAATTCTTTTAGGTAATTTAGGGAGAGGTAATTTTTTTTTTTTTCCTACTGGGTTTTGTTTACCTTAAGCTCAAAATAATGCACATGCTAAGGTGGTATATTTTGAGGTCACCTATTCTGATCCCCTTCAGTTTTCATACATTTAAACATCTGTAAATGCATATGAAAATGGCTTTGCTAAAGAAAGAGTTTCAAAATATTTTCTTTAATATGTTGTATGAAGTGTATTGTATTATGCAATGAGGTGGACAATTGTTTATGATAACTCTGCAGGCATAATTGGATATGAACAAACAAAACTTAATAAAAAATACACACATCTAAGCAATTTTTATATGCAGGAAAAATACCATTTATTTTGGATTACCTCGCAATCATAATGTCTGCATAATTAGAGGGACTTGTTATAAAGTGAGAATAAAATAATAAGGGAGATGCAGCCAAGGGAAATTGAAATAAATAATGGATAGTTCATATAACTTGTAGTTCATGGACTAGCAGCATTGACATAATTTGGGAACTTCTTAGAATCTTTGGCTTCACTTCAGACTCAGTGAATAGGAATCTGCATTTTAACAAGATCCCAACTCATGCATATGCACATTAAAGCTTAAGAAGCACTTGTCTAAATGGCCAAGTGAATCAAAGAAATGCTGAGGTGATAAAGTTATTTGGTCTTTTTTAATAAGAGAATTTTATTATGACTCTATTCTAGCTGCATTATGTCCCTGAGGTTAGAGAGCTATGTATAGATCCACCCTGGATAAAGTGTTAAGGATAGACAGTGCCACTGGGAGTTGGGGTAGTGATGACATGGGGAAGGGATTGTCTGAAAAGCTGTTCATAGTATCATGAAAAACAATGACTATATTTAAAAAAAAAAAAAGAATTTTAGACTAGTGGTCAGTAGTACTAAGCAAATCATAGGCTAAAATGGAGGGGTTCAGGAATGCAGTAGGTGGTAGTTGTACAGTTGATTATTCAGGGGGATCCTAGAATTAACATGAAGTTTAGGGTGGATAAATATAGTCTAGGTTGCTATGCTCATCTTTGAAATCCAGACACATGGTGGGGTCTTTACTGGTAAAAGACTGGTTCCAGAATGTGGCCAAACAGATCCAAGATCATCAGACAGTTGTCTAATTCCCATCTATGGATGCTGTGTTCTATGTCTGTGGGATAAGAATAAGTAATATTTGTGATTCAGGTCAACAAATAATATTGTCCAGCTTTGTGATTCAAAGCTGAATCTAAAGTTCATGCTGCAAAGTCTGTGGTAGAAAATTTATTTGGAGGCCAAATTGCTTATTCCAGAACTAGAGTTTTGAGGTAGAATTTATTATGGTAGAAATTTACACAAAGCCTTTCTAGGTCTCACTGTTTATACCAAAAACCCCCAGAATGACAAGGTTGAGGGAAACAGAAGAATAGTAGGGAGTTAAGAACTCTTCCTGGGATGGGCAGTAAAAGTTGGTGAGGCTTAGAATGAAGTGGAAAAGGAGAGGGAGAGTTTATAGAACCATGGGATTAATACTGAGTGATTAACCCTTCTTTCTGAGACTATCATGGAGAAAGCATCAGGAAGAGCCTTACATTAAAAATGAAACAGGCAAACAGATTGGAAGGGCATGTGGGCTGTCTTGGGAGAGAGAGAGAAGGAAAGAGGAAAGATGAGGAGGGTGAGAGAGAGACAGAGAGAGAGATAGAGGGAGATACAGATTTGGTTATCAAAGCTGAGTCATTTTTGGCACTTGAGAGCATGGAGAATATGTACGGAAGTATCAGTGAACCTATCATGAGAGTTTAAGGAAGCTGAGACCTGAGTCTCTGCCATGATGTGTGGGGAGAGGGCTTCGTAGAATGGACTGAAAGAAGAAGCCATGCCTCAGAAGATGAGCAGCAAGAGACAAACTATATGGATAAATCAGCTGCCCCAAGCTTCACTCTTAAGAAATTCCCAGGTATGACACATGCTGAAAAACCAGTCCATGTGCATAGGGCTCTTAGCAGTACCAACCAGTATAGCAGTGATCAGAGGTAGATGGCCCTCCCCGTAAAACACCCGCCCTTCAATCTAAGGAAAAGGGAAGTGAAGGAATAAGCAAAATTGAGCTAGAAAATGAAAATTTCCACCATTTTCATGGATGAGGCTCAAGAGCAAAATTAGTGTTGATTGTAGAGAAATAAATAAATTTTAATTTTTATACCAATAACTTTTGTTACTATATATATGTATATATATTGAGCCTGCTACAAGTGTATTTTGGGGATATAAAAGTTATTACAATTCTATATTAGTGAGGTTCTCCAGAAAAACAAAACTGATATAATACATGAGGAGATTTTATTATAGAAATTGGCTCATGTGCTTATGGAGGACAAAAAATTCCACAATCTGCCATCTACAATCTGGAGAACCAGGAAATCTGGTAGTAAAATTCAGTCTAAGTGCAAAGTCCTATAAACCAAGAGCTCCACTATGTCAGAGCAGGAAAAAAGGGACATTCTAACTCAAGAAGAGAAAAGAGAATTTGCCCTTTCTCTGTATTTTTCTTTTTTTTCCCATTTGGGCCCTAGATACACTGAAGGATGCCTACCCACATTGGTGAGAGCAGATCTCTTTAGTCAGTCTACTGAATCAAATGCTAATCTCTTCCAGAAATACCCTCACAGACATACTCAGAAATAATGTTTTCTCAGATAATGGGGCATCCCTTAACCCAGTAAAGTTGACACATAAAATTAGCCATCACAGACCTCTTGAACACTATGTAATCTTTTGATTTTCAAGCTATATTCATGGACATTTAGAGCTCCATGGGATGATCACCGTAAGCAAAGAGGTAGGCCAAACAATTGGGATGCTGCCCAATCTTCCTTCCTCAAATCTTATAATAACTCTACTTCCTAATACTGGAAAACTTCTAATCTTCCATAAGTACTAGCTTGTTTGAAGATAGTGTGTCTGTTCACCCATGGCTGATAGCTCTTAAGTGTCAGAAGTGTACCCAATAGCTGTGTTTCTCTTCCCTTTAGCCAGTGCTCTCCTTACTTTACTCTTTGCTAGACTTGCATCCTGTTGGAAATGCCTGGGACAGCACCATTTTTCAGAGCTATTCTTGAGAGTCTTACATCTTCATATAGACAACTCCACATGTTGCAAACTGACTATGTTCCTTATTCTGACCCAGTCCTCTGACCCATACCACCACCATTCTAGGTGTGTGACTGCCAGGCTGACCCCCTTCGCCCAGGATCTAAATTCTGATTCTCCCAGGGATATAGGCTTATTGGAAATCAACTTACTCTGAACTGCTGAGTATCTCTATCCCTCAAAAAAGGAACCAGTGACAGTTCAAAAATAGAGCCCAATGACATTGAAAGGAATGTGTCCAGATAATTTAAAATTCTTTCATTGACTCTAATGCATCATCTTCTGCTCCTTAAGACCTTAGGTCTCTATGGAGTCTGCAAAGACAATAGGTCTGTTTGTCTTGGTGACTAGAATGGAAGTTAAAACTCAAATTGTAAAGGGATAGAGGGGTATATACAGGGAATGAGTAAAAGAAAGAACAAGATGAAGTTGAAGTCATGGGAATTAATTTCATAGGAAGGTTGTTATTGCCCCCTTTAGCAGCTAAAATTCACATACAGGCACATCTTAAGTAATGTGTCGAGCTGTCCGAAAGATAATTTGAATCCTGTCAAGGCAAACAAGAATATGCTCACAAATTCAAGAGCAATATATGTGCAATTTGCACAACATCAATTTCTTTGGTTGTTTTTGGATGGAGCCATCACCATCAATTAAGTTAGTGACTCTTTGATTCAAATTACTTTTTGACATGTAGTCAACTAAATGGCTCACACAAGCATTATTTTCTGCAGGGTTCCCTAGGCAGCCATATAGTAAATGTAAACAGGTGGGAAGGCAAAAAAACACTGCTGCAAGAGCAGCCTCCTCCCACTGCAGCAGGGAGAATAATAACATGAAAAAATATAGGGACATTATTAGATGGCCTGGAATAAGGCTTCTGAAAGGAGAGATTTGCATATTTATTATATTTTGCTTCTGATTTAATATTTCTCCAATTGAGTTTGTGTCCTTAGCCTTGCACTGGACTGTCATAATCAGGTATCAGAGGTTAAGAAAGGGTAAGGTCACCTCTTGGACCATAGCAGGATGGCATTCCTAATGGTATAGACTTGGATTTGGTAGGAGTGTTGATGGAGAAGAGTGATATTATTGACAGTATCACTGAAACAGCTTCAGGAGTCAACATGTTTTTAGGGACGTGGCAGTTAGAGAGCATTCCTTTAGAGGATAATGATATTTAATGTTCAATGAAGAAATATACAGAATTGGAAATTGGCCTCCACCATGATTTTCATTATTACAGTCAATATCAGCATCGTAATCAAGGCCAGTTTTATCCATATTTTGGGCAAGCCTGGTTGAGGATTCTAAAAGATGGAACAAGTTCTCAGATATTTGGAATTACTCAGTCCCATGCTAAGCTGTCTCCACATTGAGATAAGGGCAGGAATTCGTTTATTTCGTTCATAGCACTATTCCCACGGCCTATAACATATCTGGCACGTACAGATGAGAAAGTATACCACAAACAAAGCTGTTGCATAAGTGTATGAAAGAATCAAGTAATGAATTAACTTTACATCTGGTGATCAGCATGAAGGAAACCTAAATTCTGGTTATGGCTTCCTATTAACCAGCTGCATGACCTTTGGAATCCCTTCAGTTCTGTGGGAACTCTTTTGTACCTCTCTATAATATGATATCTAACACAAACCTTGACTACTGTGGACCACTGGAAAGATAACATGATAGAATCCATGATAGAATCCATAGCTAGTTAGCTGGACAATCTGGGACACTAAACAAAGTAAATCACTGTTTTTGTTTTATCATCACTTTCCACAGACATTGGTTCTTAAATAAGAACATTTCTAAAGGGAGGAAACAGCACAAATCCCTTAGCTGCCTATGCCACAGTCCAATTTGATATTTCTTATGCACAAGATAAAATGTTTCATGCTAAGATATACAATTCCAATACCTTTGTGTTTACTGGTTTATAAAATTCAGGAGCATAAAATCCCAAGTTTCCCTGGGTTTTTGCCAAGCACAGAATACAGATGGAAAGCTGAACATTAAGCCTGTTATGCCAAACTTAAATTTGGCCATAAATTGCCAGATAGTTTCAGTTCAAAGAAACATGGCAGTATTATCTTTAGAGCAAATTACAGCTGAAAACCAGAAACCAGGGCAGGAAAAAACTGACAGGAAGGAGAGAAGTGTTTTCAAAGGAAACAAGGACAAAGCAGGGTCCATTTTCAGCTCAATCTGAATGCTCATTTATGTTATCTTATCTGTCCTCTTCTACTAAAATAACTTTTATTCATTCATTCATTAAATAAACATTTATACAATGCTCCTAGGCCCAAGGCCTGTAGAGGTCATAATTAAAAAAGCATACTTCTCGCTTTGTATCAGTTAGAGTCTCTTTGTTGTGAGCAAACAAAAATAAGGAACACAACCCAGCTAACTTACACAAAAAGAGAACTTGCTGTTAGGCTACACGAAAGTTCTAGAATTTGCTTAAAGACTATCAGGAAACTCTAGATTTTAGAGAGGATACAGAATGTGTGTAAAACAGATGGGAATCTGGAAGTCAAGTCTAGTAGTTGCTCTCCATTTGCATCCAGATCCTATTGGAATGAACAAACATGTCACAACCATAGCCTGCCTCCATTTTTGTGGTATTCTTTTAAGATCTAAGATCATGAATAAAAGAGACCAATTAAAAGCTTCAATGTCTTTTCTCCTTGACTAAACCTGGACAATGAGCAGGGTGGGATCTGGTGGAAGGGTGCAGTAGGAATATCAGCTTTTATAGCTGAAAGGTAGCCTTTGGATGGACACATGTGCTGAGTGTTCACATGAAAGCAAAATGGTGATTCCTTAAGAAAACTAATGTGCTGTCAGGACAAGGGGAGGTGCCTACACAGTGAAGGTACTGCCTGCCCTCACAGACCCTGTGCCTTCCCTCAAACAGGTGACTCCAATAACATAGACAGGTATAGGCATGAGTAGAGCAGATCAAAAACAGTGAGTCTTAGAGCAGAATGGGATGCTGGAGTTTAGAGAATAGAGAAAGAAAGCTTCATTGTGAAGGGTGATATTTAACATCAGAAAATTTTAGTCTCAGCATTAAAAATCATCATTGTTTATTCTCATTTTGTTGGTTTTGTGTGTTCTGACAGTCTGTGAAGATGATTTTATTCACAGTCAGAAGCAGCTCATTCCTAACCTGTCAGATGGAAAACAGGCCCCTTTTGGTGCTGTGTCCTAGACAGCTCTCCCCTTACAGATTGCTTTTGTCGGGGTTCTAGAGTGGGACTGCTGTCCAGTCAAGTCTAACATGCTAAAAAGTAGTCTCAGAATTGAAGTACATGAGGTGATGAGAAATGCTCATGTTATTTTAATTTTACTTTGTTTTCCCTTAAATTTGAGGACAAATGTTACATACCTTCAGAGCATTTTAAAATTCAGGATGTTTAGTTGAACCAATACCCTTTGAGATATGTGAGGTAGAAATAGACTGTCCGATGTGATGGCCTTTAAAAGCCAGCGAAATCAAATAATATAGCTAAGGAGTAAAGAGGAGTCCCTAATATAAATTCTGATACCACCCAAAATGAACTCAAAGACTTTGAATAATATTAAGATCCATTTATTCAGCAAATGTGTAGTGACTGCCTGCTAGTGCAAAGCCTGTGAAGAAAAATGAAGGGGGGCAATTGATAACATCTAGAGTCACTCTACTTAGGGATAAAGATTTAATGTGCTGAATGAAGGCATTAATGAAAGTGGTAGTGGCTTCTGGGGGTTGCTGGCCAGCAGCAAAGAATGTTGGGAATGTGAGGTGTCCTGAAGTAAATTCTTAAGAAATGATGATTATTTGGGGATTTTTTTCAGTCTCACTTCAGAATAAGTGATAGACTGAATCCCTTTTGTTTGGGGGACTTCAAATAAGTGGTGTGGATTACAGAATGGCTCTAGAGAAGTGGCAGTATCAGAGGCAGGCTTGGTTTCACATGTAGCAGGGAAGCAGAGAGAGAATCTGCATGCAGAAGTTAGAAGTGGGTAAGCAAAGCATAGAGATTGGGGGTACTGCTCCAGATAGGTGTGGGAGATGGAAAGGGTATGGAGGGGTAAAAAAAATGCATTTCTGAGAATAGGCAGAAGTGAGAGGATGAGTGATGGGTGTTATGAGCGTGTAAGATTTTTTTTAAATGTTATTTTTTACATTTTACAAATGAGAAAACTGAGATTCAGAAGTTTATTAAAATGTCTAGGCTCCTCCTACCTAGAGTGGATAAATAGTATTTGCTCATTTGGGGCTATGTGGCATCTTTTTTTCATTCTACTGTCATTGCATTTTTATTCTCCCCTAATAGATACAATCTCCTTAAGGAAACTATTTATGTTTTACTGTTACTCATGTATTTGGAATATAGTATAACATTTTGGCTTTTTCCCAAGAGTTGTTTTGTAATGGTGTAAGAGACCTCTGGGTTTTCTTCGGAACTTATTCTGATTCTGAAACTTTTGCCCTACATTTTACCCTTAACCATCTGTAGCCATCTTTACCTTTCTTGGTCTTACCATACTCGGTCAGTCCATCATGGCCTCTATCACCGTCTGGTACAATTTATTACCACCGTCCTCCCAGAGCTTCCAAACCGGTCTCCTGTTGTCTCTGTATAGACTAGTCTCAACTCAGCATCATTCATTAGGAATGATCAAATGAAATATGTCAGAAAAATATGTCAGATACCTCTCTGCTCAAAATCCTTCAGTGTCTCCTCAAGTCCCTTAGGTTCAAAGCCCAATCATTGGCTTAGAAGGCCTTATAACCCCATTTCCAGCTTTTCTTTCTCATCATTAAGTGTTTCCTCATGCTGAAAGGTAAATACCCCCAGGGAAGGAATTTTTATTTTACTTTTTTTCCTACTATAATCTAAGTGCCTAGATTTTGCTTGGTGCATATTAGGTGATCACGAATTTCAAATGAATGAATGAATGGGTTCTTTCTTTGTAATAAATTAAAATAAATTTCTACTCTCTTCCAAACGACAATTTATGGATTCTAAAGAAGGCATCATAGACTTATCACTGTCTAAGCACTTCTCTCCTCTCCCTTATTCTTCATATGAGTTGGTTTTCAGGCATTCTTGTCTGAAGATTCACTCCACATTTCCCATGCCCCCTCAAAGAGTGGCTCTTCAAACTGAACACAGCAGGTATGACATAACCATTTTAGAACTGATCAGAGCTTGACAAAGTGACTTAAAAAAATCAGTTGTGGGGATCCCTGGGTAGCTCAGCAGTTTAGTGCCTGCCTTCGGCCCAGGGCGTGGTCCTGGAGTCCCAGGATTGAGTCCCACCTTGGGTTCCCTGCATGAAGCCTGCTTCTCCCTCTGCCTGTGTCTCTGCCTCTCTCTCTCTCTCTCTCTCTCTCTCTCTCTCTCTGTGTGTCTCATGAATAAATAAATAAAATCTTAAAAAAAAAATCAGTTGTATGCCACAGTAATCATCACCTGGATTAAAAATTGAAACTGTTAACTAATTTTTGAATCCATTGTTATTAATTCTACATGATTATTATTGTAATTTTTTAGAAATTGTTTAATTGCCTCCAAATGCTGACTAGAGCCTGTTTGCTGTAAAGGTTTTACCTCTGACTCTGTGAGGAGGAAGGCCTTATATATATCAGTCTTCTACTCCTCATTGCAATGTGCTGTATTTATCACTAACATACTTCAACAAAGCAGTATCTGCATGAGGATCCAGGACAGGCTTGGTGGGGTTAGTGTAGATATTTGAAGATTCTGTGGAGTAAAGGTGTGGAGGCCGAGAAAAATTAAGGCCATACCACCTAAAGTTTAGCATTAGCACAAGTACAGCCATCTTAGGCCCCTGTGAATAAGAGCTGAACTTTAAAGGGAAAAACTGCAGAATGTCCTCAATGTCCTCGGCAGGTAATCCCATATCAGAAAGATAACAGAGCTCAGAATTGCCCTCGGCAGAGAATCCCTATCAGAAAGACAACAGAGCCCACGCCTATGGTAGAAAATCCCCTAGACCAGCCTAATTCTTCCATCCCTTCTGGAAATCCCCTAGACCAGCCTATAAAAAACCCAGCTGTAACCCACTTCAGGGTCCAAGTCCCTGCTCTGCTGTGTTGGGTATACTTGGACCCAAGCTTGAGCTTGTAAATAAACCCTCGTGTGTTTTGCATCGGTGTCAGCTCCTCGGTGGTTTCTCGGATATGCAATCTTGGGCACAAAAAAGGCCCTTAGGGAAACCTAGACACTGTTAGAGGGTCCACTCAGCAACCAAACCTTTTGACAGGTGACTGACAGGTCATGTTACTAAAAGGAAGATACATACGGTACACAAATGTGTGCTGATTGATTAGAATCAAATGGATGAGAAAGGGCATGATGTCTGTAAAGCAAAAATGCAGTTCTACCCCTCCCCCAAAGATGGCCTTGATTAAAGTAAATGATAGGTATGGAAATGATAAGTGATCATAGACCATTGACATGAGGCTGTGTACCTGAGATTTAGATGAGATGAAAACCTTTTTAGTTTTTTCCCCAGCCAAGATGAATTAATCAAAGCAGAGGACATTAATTAAAAAAGAAATGTAAATTGCCTTCATAAGGACAGCGCACCACATATGGAATCACTGGGGCACAGTGCACACATGTGAAAGAATACCTGCTTTTACATCTGGCTCTTTTTTTTTTTTTTAGATTTTATTTTTTTATTCATGAGAGACACTGAGACAGAGAGAGGCAGAGACATAGGCAGAGAGAGAAGCAGGCTTCCCATGGGGATCCCAATATGGCCTTGATCCCGGCCCCAGGATCACACTTTGAGCCAGAAGCAAATTGCTCAACCATTGAGCCCCCCAGGCATCCCTACATCTGATTCTTAACAATCACAGAAGGCAGAAATTATTCCAGACCTTGTTGGGGATGGATCCAAGTCTTAACGTGTGCGAAAGAAACTGGCAAATATCAAAGATGGGTTGATCATAATATATTCAGATAAGAAATGTTATTTAAGGTATATGTGGATAAACAGCATCTCAAAAAGTTAGTGCACTTCTTAAAAAGTTTAGTTTTAAGAATGCAAAATATGCCATAAGTTGAAGCAAGTAGAACAATATCAACAGTCATGAAAACCTACTACCATGAAAAACTAGAAAATATTGCAGCTGTGAGAAATGCATGCTAACTATAATCATCCTATTAAAATTCCAGAATTCAAAACCACACAAAGACAGGAGATGGCAGAGTGCAAAGAAGGTGTACTCTCAAGTACTTGAAAAGTTCAAAGGATGTGGGTGGGCTGGAAATACAAGAAAAGTATCTAATGCTTGTGGAAATAAATGGAATGAAATTACTTAAAAAATAATTCTCCCATTACCACAGTTCTTGATGTCTTTACACAATTGAAAATCATATGATGAAGTTGATAATGAACATGATGTATATTCTCTATGGTTTCAATGGTAATGCAGATAGATTATGGTTTATTACCTAAATATATTCTCCTTTGGTAGAAGTTTGGTCTCTTCCAGAGGAATCACATCATGGGAACATGGAGTGACTAAATTTCTTGACTATGATGTGTTTCATATTAAATGGGAAAGAAAGAGAATGACATTAAGGATTTATGTTTAACAATGAGTCTGTTATCTTGCCTTGTCTTATCCCTCTATTCAAATTATAATTCAAATACACATCCAAAACTTTACTTCCTTTGAAAAGCCTTCCTAATATAACTCTTGTGGTTTATGTTCATAGACATATGTGTGTATACAATACAATGCATCCACACATACTAATAAGCATACTCCTTATGTGTTTCTCATCCCCATCATTCACTTACTGTTCATTTTTCATGCCTCATGTAATAATGCATTCTCATGAGAACTTCTGCTGACATCGTTAAAACATAATTTTTTCCACATAACCCCTCCAGTGGTTTCTCATTTCACTCAGAGGAAAACTCTTCCAGTAACTCACAACACCCTATTCAATCTTCACACTTATCATTCTGTGTCCCCTTATCCTTTCTGATCTTCTCTGTTTCCTACTCTGGCCTTTGTATTCGTCAAATGTCCTAGACATGTACTTGTCTCAGCTTCTGCCAGTAGCACTCTTCTCCCAGATATTTACAAATTTTCTTCTCTTTTTTTTAGGTCTTTGTTCAAATGTCACCTTCTCAGTGATAGCATCCCTGACAAACTAATTTAATGTATTCTATCTCCCAACACTCTTAAATCTGGCTTTGTTGCTTCATCTCTCTCCTTAGCTCTTACCTAATATTCCATATATGTTTCTTATATATAGTTGTACTTTATTTTTTGCTTATTCTCTTTTCTTATCTTCTCTCACCCACCCTTTCCCCTTTGTGCCACTAGAATGCATCTCCATAATGACATGCATTTTTGTCTACTGTGCTATGTATCTCCACTGCCTAGATGAGTACATATTCATTGAATTAGTTAAACCCATCTCCCTGCTCATACACACATACAACATTGTAAGAAGGTGGTATAACCTGCTTTTCACAGATTAAGAAAGGTGACCTAGAATATAAATAACTGGCCTCAGATCACAAGGGGGTGAATTGAGATTGAAGCCAGGGAAGTCTAACTTAGAAATTGTACTTACATGTTTGCCAACATACATGTTCTAGAATGCTCATAATGATGATATTTGTAGTAACTCCAAACTGGATATTCAAGTGCTTATCAACAATAGAGTGAAAATATTCATACAATAGAATACTATAACAGTGATGAGCTTATTTTGAAGAGAAGAAGCTAGAAACAGAGCCCATATTGAATGATTCAAATTATATATGTATTTATATGTATAAATCTAAAAAAAAAAAAGCGAGAGAGAGGGAAAAGGCAAAGCCAGTTTCTTTTATTAGAGGTCAGGATGGCAGTTACTTACCTTGGAAGGAGGGTAGTGCTGCTAGAGAACAAAAGGGAACAAGAGACAAGTTTCTGGGGTGCTGCTCCTTTTTTGAAGTGGATGTCAGTACATGTGTATTTAGTTTGTAAAATTTATTGATTTGTGCCCTTATGATATATGCACAGTACTGTGTGTATTTGTCACAGGAAGAATTCTGTTTCCCAAGATTCCAGACCCTTGTTGCACACACCCTGTATAACTTTCTCCCCTTGAGTTTCGTGGGACCTGTGATTATGAAAAGATAGTCATTCACTGGTTTGGGTTAAGCTAGGTTAAGATACCTGACAAAGATGATGGGATAGTTAATCTCATGATTGTGTTTCCTTATATAAGACTTTGTTATATCTGATTGGAGAAAGATTATTCAGCAGACTTTGAAGAAGTAGCCGTAGCTGCCACACTGTTGCTAGTACCTAGGAACTGAGAATGGTATCAAAGAGCTAAGAGTGAGTCCTAGCCACTAGTCAGCAAGAAATTGGGATCCTCAGTCCTCTAGCTATAAGTAACTTAATCTTGCCAACAACAGGAATGAGTGATAATAGTAGGAGCTCAGGCCTATGAGAGTCAGGTACTAATGCTGGGAAAACAAACATCACTGATCCTTTCTCCCCCACATTGGAATTTTTTGCATAAGATCTTTGTATTTAGATAAAATGAGTCACTTGAATATGAGAGTGTAAGTGAAGCTGATTCATGGGAAAACAAATAGGGATTTTTCCTGATAAATAAAATTGGATTTGATGTTATTACTGAAGACTTACTAAGAAATCTGACTTTATTTTGTATTCCAGATTATTGAATGGAAACACATACAGATTATTAAATTATATTCATTAATATAATACCTCCATGACCCAATAAAACATTCTGAGAATTCTATGTAGTTGATGAGAGTCTGATTTAAACTTTGAATTAAGAAATGGTGTGGCCCATTACAAGCTTCATGGATCCAGTGACAAATTAATGAGGTCATTAATGTGAGCCAGTTGGGCTTTATCCTGATGTTCAGAATCATGAAAATTTAGACTAGGACTGATAAGAGCCCTAGCTAGTTAGAGAGATGTGTATGTTCTTTCCTGACCCCTCAAACTGAAATTTTGGGTCTTTCTACTTCACATTGCCCTATGTTAATTCTCTGACTATGTAACATTATCTAAGATTATTTGTGCATCTTTCCTTCCTTTCCCTTTGCTTTCTTTTCCTGTTTCATTTTTTTCTTATTTGTTCTTGTTTTTTACTCTTTTCTCAGCATTTCTTATCAAACCCAGTAGAATGGGGGTGTTGTAAGGGAAGCTCCTAATGTGTGGGTTCCTTTCCTGTCTCATCCTCTGTTGTATGGTTAGGACCTGACACTTGGCTATCTGTGGAAGAGACAAAGGAAGCGGTGAATAAATGAATGAATGTATGACCTATCTCCTCTGCTAGTAAGACTTGGGCCTGTTTAGAGGGATAGCAGCTCCATCCAGTGCTGCCCATCTGTTCAGATTCCAGGTGGCTGACAGGTCTCCCTTCCTGATTGCCTTACCTCAGCCCCCCTGGTGACAGTGATAGAGTTGACAAGATGTCAGCCGACCCTTATTGATTATGCATGATCTCATTAGTAAAACCTCGGCCCAGTGTGACCTAATCCTTGCTGGGAAAGTCTGTGATATATGAGGACCAGCACTTTGTCACTTGAGGTTAGGCAAACGGGAAGATCACTTACTACCAGTGGTACCCAAAGACATATCCCCTCATGCTTTGGGAAAGCAGCTAGGAGAGCAAAGCACACTGAAGCTATGTGGGTCAGACAAGTCACTGAGAGCCCATCCTGGCTGTGAAGCTAGTTATTTATTTATGTTTTGTTGGCTGAAAATGCATCTGCTCTGGTAGTCCTGGGACACTTGTCCCGGTAAATAGCAAAGTTAGAATTGGGGCAGAAAGAGGCATGCTTGGACCAATCCTGCTGAGTTCCTTGAGGTCTGAGACTTTTATCCTCTTCAATAAAAAAAGCATGTTCTAACCTGCCGTTTTCCTGCTCCTGTTCTCTGCCCCTCAGAAAAGCAACCTTGCCACCATGGGCTGGTGAGAGAAATCACTTAACACATGAGACCTCTGAGGACTATGGAACAGGAGGAGTAGCATAGAGGTCTCTGACTGACCAGATATCAGAGCCACTGCTAGCACCTACAGTGCCATTGTATGAATTATAAAAAGGAAATCCTTCTTCCTCCTGGAAGATCTGTAAAAAGATACTCCTTTCTCTAGACTGAAGCAACTCATTGGTCTGCCCCATTTGCACTATTTTGTGGAGCAGCTTTGTTCATTGCATAGACTGTGCAACCGTGGTCTTGAGTTCTGAGTTCTGAGCACAGTGTGCCTGGTCCAATCTTACCCTGGGGAACTTAGAGTTCCCCATCTGAATGAATGGCAGGGCATGCTGATCCACTGTAGACAGTGACTATGGAAACATAGTGTCTTGAAACTGGAATATTTCATCTGGAAGCAGACATTTGGTGCCATCCCTGCTGTTTGAGGTATCAGTCTTGGAGGGAAACAGTCTTAGAGAAAGCAATTGCCCCATTTAAGTTATTCAAAGAGGAATAGGGTAGCCTGAACAAAACAAATTCACCTCGAAAGTGCTTAGCTAAAGAAAAAAAACAAAGTGTGTCTAGGAATAACGTGGCTTTCCCACTCTAACCACAATCATTTAATGTTATTAGAAAAAAACATTCCTCCCTTGTTTCCGTCATCCTCTTTATTAGTACTCTTCCCTAACTGGCTCAGGGAAGAACCATAACTAAATATTGCTTATTAAATGCTTGGGTCAGGTTGTCTGCATGTCAAATGGAAGGGGTGGGCGTGCACTGGGGCCATTGTTGCTGAGTGAGCATTCTTGGCTTTTCTGTGTATACCTCTGCAACACCCAGCCTTTAATAAGCATTGTGTTTGGTGCGCTTTTTAAAATGATTGAATTATGGCTTTTTATGGCTCTATAAAAGCCTTTATTAATTTTGGGAAGCTGCTGTATCTTCTGATCCTGTCCAGTCCCTGCCGGGAGGTTAAATTATTCATGTGGCTTCTAATTGGCTATGTTGATTGTGTTCTGAAAGGAACAACAAGCAGGACTCTTTGTTTTCCATGAAGGCTGGTGGGGAGGGTTATAGGGGGATGCAAGAAGAGTATGGGTATCCTGAAGGGCTTCACTGGAAGGGCCTCCTGGGGTGAGATGAGGAAGAGACCTCATGGTGGTCAAGGGGATTTTTGGATCAACTTCTCAGCCTGTGGGAAAGGGACAATGAACTTCAACAGTGTCCCTTCTGGAGATGTGTCCACATGTGTATACTCATGTATATGCATGTGTGCTAGTTTTTCTTCTGTCGTTTTCTGTTGATGGTTCTGAATATGAGAATAAAATCTTGTTTTTATAGTGTTCTTTCTAACTTATAGTATGCTTTCAAAACATACTATCTCATTTTCATATTGAACCCCCTTAAATTATATGCACTGCTGAAATAAGTATTTTTCCATATTTATGTCATAGATCATACAGTCTGTCAAGAAACCGGTATGGCCAAATACTACGTAGCTTCTAAAAGGCTACTCTGAAAAGCAGCTAGATCTTTGGTTCCAAGGCTAGTGCTATTTCCATGATAGCTCTGTCCTCTTTGCTACCGATTGAAGAGTTTGTGAAAGGAATGCTGTTTTGGGACACTTCCCAATGTCATTCCTCACTAAATTCTCCCCCACTTCCTATACATGTGCACACACACACATGCACAAATGCACTTAGAGGTTAAATTTATCCATCTTCATCTCTTCTCACTTCTCTTACAATCCCAAACTCCTAAAAGGTTGCCCTGCCCCCATACGTGTTATTCTTAGACCTGTATCATGCTAATTACTCCCTTTTCTTTCTGTGCTGCAATCCTGCTGTTCTATTGATTCCTTCAAGGACCTGCTTGAAAGTCACCTCTCCCATGTTCCTTCCCTAAGTAACCTCATCTCATGCTATGACCCTTCTTGAATCAGAAGAGATAGAGTAGAGCAGGATCAGAAAACCCATGTGTTAAAGTTGACTAAGTCTCTTCCCCACTATGAGGCTATAATCCATGAATCAGGACTACCCAGTCTGCTTCCCAACATTGTTATTAGGGACAAATGAGATTACATTGAGAAAGGACTATAGGAACTACAAACCATTATGTACATTTTATACAATTATGACCCTTTGCTATGAGAAATAGAAAATAAATAACAGGGAGATCTAGAAGTTAGATTGTGTCATCAAAGACTCTAATAGTTCTGCTGGCTTTGGAAGAATGAAGGGCTGTGAAGATATTCTAGACAAGGGGAAGGCTGTGAGGGAAGGAGCAGAGGTGGAGGCTAGCATGGGAGATTGGTTTTGCTGAGAGACTGGCAGTTAACAGGAGATGCAGTGATGAGTTTCAAGACTGTTGGGAAGCTACAGGTGACTCTTCAGAGAAGCTTCTGAGTACAGGGTTTGAGTAAGAACAAAAAAACAAGGATCTAGGTAGAGTAAATTGGAAGAGCCCTTGGCTGGGGGACTAGGAGAAATCTTCTTATCAGGACTAACATAAAACAGGTAAGGCTGGTTTGGTGCTGAGTTGAGCATCCTGCTAATTTAGGGCTCCTCAGATATTCTACTAAGCTAGGAGGAGGGTTGGTTTTAGATGGGAACAAAGCCGAATAAGTGGGGTAGTTCTATAATGTATGGGCTGCAGAATGACCATGGGGCAAAGCCAGGCCCTCCATCAGTGCAGTTCCATGAAGATCACAGTACAGAGAGAGCCATTTTCCCTGAGTGTGGTCTCCCTAACTCTCCACAAGCACATGCACATGCACACATACACACACTGAATAGAGATAGCTTCATAGAGTGAAAGGAAACCTGGAGACAGGGCTTTGGAGAACACAGGGTCAGTTTAAAAATGACATTTTCAGTGCTTCCTAGGTGCTAGTTCTAAAAATTTCCAGCTTTATTTTCAGCTACTCTATAGAACAACTGCTTTAGAGAGACTGTAGTTTCTTCCAATACTGCCAAGCCCTGTGTTTCTTCCTGTTTCCATTTTGTCTCCTCTCACTCTTTCCCCACTTAGTTCTTGGGTTATACTTGCTCTGTTACTTCCTATGTATAACATTTCAATTGGGCTACCTGCTTTCTAACCCCTAACCCTTTATGTGACCCAAATACTACTCAAAAGCTACTGCCTTCCTTAGTAACACTGAGAAGCTGGTCACTCTATCTCTGCAATCTGTCACTTGCTTGTGACCCATAGCCCTTTTCCCAGCATCCAGCTTTATCCTGTGGCAACAGCCCTGGTTTTACCTGCAGAGATGAAAGGTATGGAACACACCTTTTCACATTAGAGTATTTGATACAAAGGAGTGTTGTTCAGGAATAATTAACATATGAAAAAAGAACTTAAATTTTTTTCCCTTCAGTACTCACTGAAGTCTAAATTATGCCAGGCAATAGGGACATGGAAGTGTTGCAAAGCTCACATTTTCCTGGTGTTTAGATTCTAGTATGAGAAGACAGACGGTAAAATGACAAATATATCAGTTCTCAAATGATGGTATTTGTGACATCAGGGCAGAAATCAAACATTTCTAGCTTGGGTAGAAATCCTTTTTGTTTGGTTATAGCATTCTTCGCATGGGCAAGGTTGAATGAGAAAGTGAAGGGATTATTGGGCAAGGAACTTTTCTGAGATTGAGGACATAAATTACACCATCATCTTCTTGCTCCTTACCCAGTTCTGCTGGTTACTCATTTATAGATGTGTTTTATGTCAAATTGAGCCCTGAGAGAAGGCTAAAGCTTCAGCATAAAATGTGTATGTCAAATCGCAGTAAAAAGGTGCTTTGAGATTATGAATTCTAGAATGACTGTATGTAGAACTGGTCAGGTAAAGTGTAAAGTTGTCTAGTCAGTGACTGCTTAGAGGGTTCCCTTTACGTCCTTCCCATGTTTCTGAAATTTGGAAAATAATAGGGTGTTTGGCAAGTCAAATATTTTGAGTCTGCTTACCAAATTCTTGTTCTAGGTCCTTTTGTGAGGCAGTCATGCAGGAGAACATGGAACTGTAAAGGTCAGGTTGAGACTTGAAGGACAAGGAGGCCGCACTGGCTCTACATGAACACTGAACATCTGCCAACTAAAACCAAAAGAAAATATTTCTTTCTAAAATGATCTAAGTCCTTAGGGGAAAAGGAGATTCATTTAAAGTCATTTCATTCAAAATACTCAATTTCAAAATTAATAGACACTGTGAGATAACACTTCTCAGTCACTCTCTTCGTCCTCTAGAAAGTCTTAGTGTGGACACAACAGAGCCAGTGAGAGCTGTTCTGCAAGTGCAGAAGTCCAGAGCTGGACAAGGTCTACTGGCAACACCTTTCAGAAGAGACACCAGAAGGAAAGGCACATTGAGAGAGAGCAAAGGACACAACCCCTTTTTCTTTACGCATGGCAAATCAATTCAGTGTCTTTCATTACCACCTGAAAACCGAATGCACATGCGAACAATAAACTTTAATCTGGTTGACAACAGTTTTTTAAAAAACGCACTGAAAGCAAGTTTCAGCAGCCTGACATACTTTATGACACTTATTAAAAAGACACACTTGTAAGTCAATTAACCTGGCCAATGGTACCTTTTAACTTGTTTTCTAAGAGGAAAGGCAGCAGCAAAAGGGCAAAGTTTCCATCTAGAAGGTTCTAAGTTGATTTCTTTCCTCTTAAAGTAAAGCCGGCTGGCCTGAGTTCCAACTAATATATAGGTCTGCAGTTCATCTGCCTCCAACACCTAAAAAGTTCAAAGGAAAAGCTTATGGGTACTTCTCTTGGTATTCACATTTTATTCAAAGAAAAATTGAGGCCTTGCCAAGAAAGAAATAAATGTATGGTAAAATAGGTAAAATATGGGAATTAAAATAGAAGTATGATGTACATTAGGAAACATTTGTACTAGAGTTTATAAATGTTTATATTGTATTAGAAATGTTTATATTGGGGGGGAATCTATGTACTTTTAAAAATTGCTTCTAAAAACATGACCTGCTTCCTCCCAACCCCTAAAAAGTAACTAAATAAGATCTTTTCTGATTTCTTGTACTTTTTTGTTTTGTTTTTCACTTCCTTAAATTTTTTTTTTTTAATTTTTTTATTTATTTATGATAGCCACAGAGAGAGAGAGAGAGAGAGGCAGAGACACAGGCAGAGGGAGAAGCAGGCTCCATGCACCGGGAGCCCGACATGGGATTCGATCCCGGGTCTTCAGGATCGCGCCCTGGGCCAAAGGCAGGCGCCAAACCGCTGCGCCACCCAGGGATCCCCACTTCCTTAAATTTTATGACACGTGAAATATTACAAATTTATTGCTTCATGCTTACTTTCTGAAAATGATTATAAGTGCAATTATCTTAAAAGATCAATTTATTAAATTATTTAAATTCCATAGTTCTGGCACCACAAAAGTAGTAGCTTCCCAGAAATGCTTGCTAAGAGTATTTTAGTTGCATGCAGTTTTTTAACACAAAATCAAATAAATTTTGGCCTTAGGAGAGCACTGTCTATATCTATCTGTCTAGCTAGCTAGCTACCTAGCTATCTAATTTTTTTTTTGTTTTTGTACAAAAATGAGAACAAGGGTTTCAGTACATTCTTTGTAGCGAGCTTCATGTTCTTGACTTTCGATCTAGTCTTGTCCTTCTGACTAAACTTTAAGGAGTTGGAATTGGAAAGGCTCTGGCAGAAGTGGCTTATTCCTTTTTTTTTTTTTTTTAATTTTTATTTATTTATGATAGAGAGAGAGAGAGAGAGGGAGGGGCAGAGACACAGGCAGAGGGAGAAGCAGGCTCCATGCACCGGGAGCCCGATGTGGGATTCGATCCCGGGTCTCCAGGATCGCGCCCTGGGCCAAAGGCAGGCGCCAAACCGCTGCGCCACCCAGGGATCCCCAGAAGTGGCTTATTCCTACAGAGATTAAAAACAAGGGGAGTATTGGCCTATTTATTTAATAGGCCTAAAGGAGGACTAAAAAAGGATAAGAATGAGTTTAAAGAATTGAGCATTTAAAGATGAATTGGGTGCTACCTCATGGCCCTGTGATCAGAAACAGATGTCAGAATACGCACTAGTTGACCATAGGCCATTGTGTCTATAAGCCCGGAACCTCAGTTACATTTACATTTATCTGAATTGAGGATATAAAACACAAAAATTCACATTTTTTTTTCACATAGCCTTTGTAAACTATAATTGAATTCTTACTAATATAAGGTTTTGTGACAAAATCAGTTGCCTGCTGGGATGCAGTGTGGTGGACAGTTAACCCTGAAGAGTAGCCAACACTAAATGTGTTCATCTCATAGCCTAATGTTTATATTCCAGCCAGCCACTGAACCAGGTTTCCCTTTTCTCTCCCCCTATCAGCAAAATAGAGGAATTGTTGCTGGGTCAAGCAGTATTTCAGTTACAAGTTATTTTCAGTTTTTAGTGTATAGAAATACATTCTTGTAGACTTCAAGTTATGGTGGAAAAGAAAAAAAAGCAATTCTCAAAATCCTGCCTATTGAAATGTATATTTTTAACTATTGCTAGGATGACCTCTATTTCTAAGTTGTCTACAGAAGCCATAAAGGAAAAGATTGACAAATACAAATAGAAACTTTAGAATGGCAACAGTAAAAGCAAAGTTCAACAACAAATGACAGATTTGGAAAAAAATGCATGCAACAGTTTTCAATAGTTTTAAATGATGAATATCTCCAATATGCACAAGCTTACACAAATGAATTATAAAAAAGGAAAAAACTTAAGGAATAAAAGTAATTTGAAGAGATAGAAGTACAAATGTGCATTAAGTGCATGGCTAAGATAATCACAAAACAAAAATAATAAGATAGGATTTTAAATCTTATATTGGCAAAAATTAAAAGAACAATAATATTTAATCTCATCAAATAAATCTCTTTTGCATTATCGGCAGGACAGTAAGTTGTCAAACTTTTTTTGAAAGCCATTTGTAGTGTCTGTAAAAGTCTTAAATACATGTAAAAATTGGCCATATAATTGTACTTTCAGATGCCTGTCTTATATAAATTATCTGTAGAAATGGATAAGACTTTTCAACTTCACATTCTTTGAAATAATGCACAATTAGAGACAACCTATTTGTCCATTAGTATGGGAAAGGAAAGCTGCATTAGAGCACATCCCCTGTGGGGAATGGTCTAGAGCCACCTAACAAAAGGAGGACAGTTCCATGTGCCATAGTGAAAGATTTTCATTATATTCTGCCAATTCTGAAGGTTAAAAAGACATTTTTCTCAACAAGTATGCATTATATGAGCTCTTTCTTTTGGAAAACTATAAGTGAATAAGTGTATCTGTCTTTTCAAATAATCAGGGTTGTAAATGGGAATTTCTGCAGGGTGATGGGAGATTACTTTTTCTTTATCGTTTGAATGTTTTCTTGAGTCCCTACTACATTTGTAATTTAAAAAAATACTATTAAACTTCTCTTTTTTCAGGGATATGTAAACTACTGTGAAAAAAAAATCCAAATTACTAACTCCATTGTTCTTAAATCCAGATATCTCTTTCTAAAACTGCTTTTATTTTAGCAGCAGAAATATCTACTCAGTCAACACTCTCCAATGCTCAGATATTATCCAATATGCTCTTGGTAGATCTCTCATTATTTTCGTATAGAGAAAATATGATACCTGAAGATGAAAATAAAAAACTCATGCAGCTCTTGGAGTACTGTAGGTTTTGGAGTACCCCAATAAATAACTGAGTTATAAACTAAACAAGTTTCTATAACTCTATGAGCATTCTTACCATTTTCTAGCAGACACACTGTACGTCATGCTCTTTTAGATACAAAATATGAATAGGTTAAGGAATCTGCACGAGAAACACAGTATAGTACTGCATCCTATACTCTTTAAGGATGGATGAACAGATGTCCAGTGAAAAGAAATTATAACCTGGGATAAATGTCTCCTGAGGTTTTAACAGAAAAGTTGACTCAGGAGAGATTGAAAATTCTGTAATGTTGTAATGAAATTCTGCTCCAATATCTGATATATTTTAATCAAAATATCTGGATCTGGTGTTTTATTGAATAGTGATAGTGATAAAACATTTGTTTTGCTGACTAACTCAGGCAAAGAAGCATGAAAGAACTCTCATAGATAATAATAGATGTCTGTGTGCTTTTACGAAAAAAAGAGTTTACAAGTACTTCTTTGTGATATTCCATTAGACACCTTTTCAAGGAGTTGCAGGAAAGTTAAAAAGCAAGGCATCTAGTATTGAAGCTGCTACTTTAAAGAAGCAGACAGAAACTAAGGATAGTGAAGTTGAAACTACAGAAATACTGGATAGGATGGAGTGATGTCTTTTGAAAATTTATTTTTAAAAAATCTACAGAATCGATTGTTAACAAAAGAAATGAAAAATATCCAGAGTTTTAGATAACATTATACATACCCTACAGAAATCCCCAATAATGAAAAGCCAAGTTCTGGTTCAGACAATATATAAACTCTTTCTCCCCCCTCAGAATGTTTACTTACAACTACAGAAGAAAATAAATTGGAAATCTTTACTTTAAAATAGAAAGAATTTTGTTGTCAGTCAGTTCATGCTGCTGCATATATTCAGATCAGAAAGCAAAAAAAGTCTACGAGCTAGGGGCACTATTACAATATTTGACTAAACTGAAAAATAAAGTGCTCAATTAGAATTGGATGTCAGGAAAGATTTCAGAAATGCTGCAGCATGCAGACTGTTAATAGGATTGGGTCCAAGCAGCCACTGTTTTAAGGCTGCCTGTGTAGCTCCCTGTTGACCTACTCTATGTTTCTTTTTATAAAGTTTTGATTTCTCTGTTTGTTTTAATTTTACTTGTGTATCTTTTTTGCTATATTGATTAAAGTTGAATTGAGAGCTTTTTACTGATTGTGAGGCTGTGGTCCCTCCCATGCCTGGATAGTGTTAGTGTCACTAGTCATTCTCTGATACTGATGGGTCCTGTCTTCCTGCTCTAATGATGCTGGAACTGCATGTTTTGTGAGATCATCTAGTGAGCCAGAGGCAGATGGTGGGCTTTGAATCACTTTGAAAGGGTAGGGGTGACTCTCTATGACAGTCTTTCCAAGAGCAGAAACTTAAAACACATTAACAAATGAATTTGTATACATATTTAAATACTTTTGTTTGAGTCTCAACACTAACTACTTGCTAGATGCTAAATTAGCCTATAGTGACTGGAACCTCTGACCTTTGGGAACAGGAAAATCAGGGATCATACAGTTTCAGAAGCACTTCAACTAAATTTATTGCTGGAAAAAATAAGTGGTGATGTCATTCAGAACCAAACAGGGCCACTGAAGAAGAATGGTTGGAGCAGGCCTGGAGCAGGTGTGAAGAAAAAATGACAGTTCTGATTTCTAACTCCTAAGCTTAGAGAGCTGAATTTCTCCCTTTAGAAACAAAAAACAGCTCACCAGGTGGATTTTCTAAGCCCTAGTTTAAGGGGGGAAATAACCACAAACAAATAGCACCAAGCATTTCTGACAAATGGATGGCTCTGGCGCCTGAGGTACACAGGAAGGGAAGGGAAGGATAAAAATGGACACAAAAGTAGAAAGGGACCCAAAATGAATAATGAAGAATGAAAGCAATCTGAAAAGAACACCTGCTAGACTGACAACAGAAGAGGAACAGGAGAGCAAAGTAAGATAAATGCTCATCTTGGAGATATGTAAGATCGAAGGAAGGGAAGAAGAGGCAGGTATGAGCCAGTGATATAAATGAATTACACAGTAGCAGCCTTGTTTCAACACACACTTGCATCAATGCTATGCAAAGATCTATGATAACAGCCCCACCGTTTTGTCGATGTTCAAAATAAGCAAGAGTAATCAGGAGGAGTGATGGTAAGGCCTAGAAGTTGGGTCCATCTGTCTTTTCCTTTGCCAGCACTGTGGTTATTATTATTTCAGTAAAGCTGTCACTATTCAAAGTCCACAGACATGTGTCATTCTGTATAGCTGAGTTTCCTGATAGATGAATGTTCATCAATTTAAGGACTGAGACTTTATGTTAAATCTTTAAACTGATTCTTTGTTTTTAATAGATTACAAGGTACTTTCTGGTTACTTATACTAATCACTTTTCTTCGGGCCCTGGCCAAATTAGACCCCAAAGTAGACCCCTAATATGTAGGTCTGTTTTAGACGCTCACTATATTGCTGTAGATTCTGTGCCTTTTCGTTTTATCTTTCATTCAATGCTAACCCAAGACTCTTCTGTTCTCATTTTTATTTTTCTTCTTTTTTTATGGCATTTTTAAAAAGATTCTACTTATTTAAAGAGAGCGAGAGCATGATTTGGGGGGGGGGGTTGCAGAGGGAGAGGGTGAGAGAGAATCTCAAGCAGATGCCCCAGTGAGCGCAAAGTCTGACTCAGGGCTCCATTGCATGGCCCTGAGATCATGACCTGAGCCGGAATCAAGAATCAGACACCCAACCCACTGAACCACACAGGCACCCTTCATTTTTATTTTTTAAATCACTTCACTTATCCTAGATCTCTTTGTGGTTTTAGTTTCAAGAGCTCTTATTAGCCCTTTATTATATAGTAAATTGTTATTGTTATTTCTTTGCTATCTTTGCTAAGCCATCCATCTCAATAGTTCATTGCATCTTTGAGGAGAGAGATCACTAATTCATGGAATTTTACTCAAAAAGAGGAATTTAGCAGGTGTCTAATAGAACTGGATTGTTTTACAAATGAGGAAAATGGGCTCATTTGCTAATTTGCTGAATGTCACACAGCTAATTAAAGGCAGATCAGAAACTAATATATAGATATCCTGAAAGCTTCTGTAGTGGGTACTTTCTAATGTAAAATATTAGTTGATAACCTGCAACTTTTCTGTTTTACTTTAGAAGAAAGACAGTATACAGTATAAGAATGATCTTAAGCTGTGGAGATATATCAGAGGCTTAATTATCCCTATTTGTAAGATGAAGACTATAGTATATGACTCCTGAGATTTGTTATGATTGTGTCGTGAGCTTATTTTGAGCCTAATATGTATTTGCCCTTAAGACTTTTCTAGAGGTTTGGAGAGGGACATAGTTGCTTTAAAAGGAGTGAGATTTTTTTTTTTCTTTTTAAAGTAGGCTCCACACCCAGTATGGAGCCCAACACAGAACTTGAACTCAGGACTGTGAGATCAAGACCTAAACTGAGAGGGAGAGTCAGATGCTTAACCAGCTGAGCCACCTAGGCACTCCTGATAGGAGTGAGAATTTATTTTCACTTGGTAATAAATCTGGTATCTTCAAAGTAAAAACTCATTTTTGTAAGAAAAAGATGAGGCCTTCAAAAGAGATACAAGTATTACCAAGAAGAGAAATGATCTGTAAATTAATTATTTTATATCTGTCACTCTGCTGTTCTCTATTCCAGCTTCCATTTACCCATTTCTGAATGATAAGGAGAAGTGGAAAAAGGGAAATAAAATTTAAAAGTTCTGTTTAAAGTTCTTCTGAGGCAGGTCTGGGGTGTGCTAGGCAATGTGAGCAGATTCCCAGCTCAGTGTTCACCACAGTGGTGGTGAGGACATCAGCTGCTCTTGCAAGTGATGCACATTCAACTTTGGGCATCAGTGTTCCTAGTGCCAATGTTGTGGCATTATTGTCCTCTATAGAAACATCATTTCCATTGGTAGAGGTTCTGGCAGCCTTGGTCACAGATACCGCTACTTTATATCACTCATTCATTCTTCAGAAATCAACTGAGTATCCTTTATAGGCCAGGCACTCGCAAGATATTAATGATGACTTCTGCCTCATTATTTTATGTGAGGTACACAGAGCCAAGTAAGCAGTTGCTGATGGTGCAGTGCAGGTACTGGTAATGGATGTACCAGGTGCCATGGAGGCCCATCTTGTAGGCTTGGGAGTGGGCTATAAGGGTAGAGCATCTTCAGTGAGGTGAAATAACCTCATTGAAGGTGAACCTTAGGATGGTAGGAGACAGTCCATAGGGAAGGCTATTCTGATGGAGAAAAGAAATATATACTGAAACAGGGCATCACTAAAAAGCTTTAAGGGAAAGCAAGGCATAATCAGATTTATGTTTTTTAGAAATTAGTATTAATATCATGTGGCTAAAATAGATTGGAAAACTATATATTAGGAACTGCTCTAGTCATCAAATTGAGAGATGCCCATTTAGGAAGCCTTAGCTGTGATTCAGAACATAGAAAATGGTGATGTGGGGCACAGTTGTGGTAGTGAGGTTTTGAGGAGATAGTTATGTATATATTTTAAAGTCATAGTAAGATTGGTTGATCCATTGGATGCAGAGTATGAAGGGAAGCTAGGAGTCAAAGAAGATACTGAAGATTGGAATTGACCTCTTAGATAAGGTTATTGAGAAGATAAGACGTGGAATGATGGACTAAGAGTATAAACCAGATAAAGAGGGAAGCAATGTCAAGAGAGTGATTGTAGATAAAGAGCTTAAAATAATCAGAAGTCTTATTGTGAAGAGGCATTTAAAAGTAGAAAAGAAACTGAGAAGACAGAAGGCTGTGACCTTCTGGTTTGTGGGGCCAAAGTGGGGTGATGGGCAAAGTGAAAGGTGATTGCCCAGAAGACAAGTCACTATGAGAAATTCTCAAAAGTACCTGGGAGTACAATTTAAGGGAAGAGATTTGAGTTCTTCTGCTTGTGTACTGAGGTAGGGCCAGAGAAAATTGATGTGTGTTATCATGGCCTTATCTTAACCCTCTTCTAGAATGGCCCATAGGACAGTTATCCAAAAGTAAACTTTCTGGTGTAAGTGTTTAATAACTGTTAGCCTCTTTCCTCTTTTCCCACCCCTTACCTCAAGAAATAAAGTTCAAGGCTAAAATTTCAATAGACAGCCAATAGATTGTTTTGATTTATGATTCATTGGTTGATTTAGAGACAGAAATGAATCTATGCTTCCCTGGCTTAAAAAAAGTGATGAATTTTCTTAGTCTGGTATTTTGGTTGGTTATTTTGTGTCAAAGTAGTTTGATTAATTTTTTTAGTCTTTTCCGGAAGTCTCACTTTTTTGGGGGGTGAGTTAAAAACAGTCTTGGTAAGATATAGAAAGCTGAATAGATCTTGATTCTTCATTTGGAGATTTTCATGTCAAAGGTGTTTGTGTAGATTAAATGATAAGGCCATTGGAACAGAAGCCAATTCAGACTTCCTCCTGCTACACCTTAAGTAATACAGAATGATTAAGAAAACAATTCAAAACAAATAAAACAAGGAGAAAACACTAAGCCATGTTTTAAGATTCTAGGAAGCAAAAGAAATGCTGACGCACATGCATACACCATACACATGCGTATGCGCATATCCTTTCTGAAATGCGTAAGAGAAAACTTTATATAGAACTCCAATCTCAAATGCTCTTTGGAAGTTCAGCAAAAAGGGGATCCATTTTCATCTCCAGTCTTTTTATCAGATTCACTAGGGGTGGAAGTTGAACACAGATATAGACTCTGAGGTGTTGTTCAGTAGTTTTTAAATTTTTGTTTTCTATGCCTGGGTCTTTCACTCTCAGATCCTCCAGCAAACACTGCCATGCCACTTTATGACATTTCTTCCTTATAGAAAAGTTATTGAGGGATAGATGACGGCCTATTAAATTTCTCCATTGCATAAAGAGTGGGAATGTCTCCAAAGGCCAGAGAATGATGATAATAGTTAATATTTTTGATCACTTATCTGTCAGTCACGGTTCTAGGTGCTTCACATAAATCTTCCCATTTAATCCTCACAACAACAAAAATAATAGGCATTATTATTTTATCCATTTTATAGATGAAAATCTGAGGCATGGAACATGTAAATCCCTTACCCAAAGTCTTATAATTGCAATGGGATAGAGTCAGAGTTGGACTCAGATTGTCAGCATTTAGAGCCAGAGAGTACTCTCTGATTCACTAAAAGAACATCTCTAGTTTAAGAAGCCACTAACCTAGCTCAGATGTGTTTGAAGTATGGTTTCTTAAAGTCCTAGTTATTTCTGGGTGGACTAATGATAGAGTTATTCATTATAAGATTCAGTTGTCAAATTCAAACTCAGTCACTCTGATGAGTACCAACATATAAGAGGCATTGACTCTAACATCAAAGGATTCACAATCTAGCTGTGGAGGCTCCAGAGCTCAGTAGTTCAGAACACATACTTTTGAACTCATGGATATATTACCGTTAAGCTTGTTGAGCCCATTCCTTTTACTTATTAAGCCAGGTTTTTTTGTTTTGGCTTTTTAAGATTTATTTATTTATTTTAAGGGGGAGAGGGGTACAGAGAATCTCAAGCAGACTCCGCACTGAGCACAGAGCTCAATCCCACAACCCTGAATTCATGAACTGAGCTGAAACCAAGAGTTGGGACTTTTAAGTGACTAAGCCACTCAGTCTTACTAAGCCAAATTTCTTTTAAGGTTTGAGAAAAACAAACCTCAAAATATTGATGCAAGATTAAATGAGATGATATATAGAGAACCTTTTGCATAATGTCCAGCTTTTATAAACTATAGCTATTATTAGCTATTATTGTTGCTGTTGTATTATTTACACTTCTAAAAATATAAGCAATAGCACAAGGCATTCTATGATAAACTGCAAGCTGGTGGTTTGTACAGTACATGTTCTAGGGATCTGAGCTCTAATCCTCTCTCTTCCATAAAGTTTTCCCCCAGGGAGTACATGGAATAATTTTAAGAAATACTTGCAAAGGGTGAATGGATTGAACATTCTCCATCTGAAAGGATTTTTCAAACCTCTACACTTGCATCTGTTTAGTGCCCATAGTGTCTTGTTCTCTATGCCTTAGAGTCATATTGTGCTTTGTAACTTATCTTTTATAGGTAATCTTTTGATACTATTTAACTGTTAACCAATTTAGGTCCAGTCTCCCAAGTGATTTATTCATTCCCAATGAAAAGGACTGTAAATTCATATTTGTATATTTTACAATGTTTAGTACATGGCACTGCACATTGTAGGTACTAAAAATATATTTGTTACTTTTTTCTATTTAATTAATTTGCCTGGATTTGATTTTATAATAGATCTAGGAGGATTTTCATAGGCAGATAATGCCTTCATTCTTTTATGAATATAATTATACAATTCCATCATAATTTTCCCAGTGGAGATTTAGAGGGAGCGAATTGTTCTAGAATGGATGAGCTGCCCTTTAAAATAGAAATGTGCAACTTAACATAGGTGATTACTTACTACTAAAAGAAAAAGAAAAAAAAAACTTAGAAAAATCTAACATTTAAAAATCTTTACTTTTTCTCTAAAATAGCCTAAGATACTATTAAGAGAAACAGTTTTTAAGCCTTTTTTTTTTTTTTTAAGATTTATTTATTAGAGAGGGAGTGCGTGCATGCAGTGGAGGGACAGAGAGAGAGAGAGAGAGAATCTTCAGACTCTCTGCTGAGTGCAGAGCCTGATGCTTTCCTCCATCTCATGACCCATGAGATCATGGCCTGAGCTGAAATCAAGAGGCAGGTGCTTAGCTGACTGAGCCACCCAGGTGTCCCTAATTTTGAAGTCTTAAAACTTCTTATATAAAATCAGTGGTAGAAGTAAATGTTTTATGCTTTGTCCACCATTAAACCTTTGAAATTGGCTGTTCTGGGAGAAAAAGCATATCAGTATGTTTATATATTGAATGGAAAAGTCTTGAGGCTCTGTCTCTATAAGGAAGAAACAATGAAAAAGAAATTAGCCAGCAAGATAATAGTGCAGACTGCTCATCTCTATCAGTTAAGCCCAGATAAACTTAGTTTTATTTTATTGTTTTTATAACTAGTATTATTTTGGCGTTAGCAATCACTTAACAAATATTTTTCAGCATTAATATCTATAATAACTCTATCAAAGACAGTGAAGTGGAGAGTGGCAGAGAGTAGCCATAGGAGACATGGAACCCTGAACTGACTCTTGAGTTTACAGGCATATCGGAAAGGTGACTTTTGGGATAGAGCCATGTATGCTTATGATTGATGAGGAAATAGTGCTGGTGTGGATTATGCAGGCTGTGGTTTATTGGAATATCTACTTAGAACAGCTAAAACATAAACTGAACTTCACTAAATAATTTGTCAACTTGTTTGACTAATTTCTTTACTTGATTTGTCAAAAGAGACTGAAATCAAACAAACCAGACCAAAGGATTGCTCCATTTCCTATATAGTCCATGGGCAGAGCTTTTGCCATTTATTTGCCATTAAAACAGCCTACAACAAATTGGATAGAAAGGAAATTTTAATTCTTTACCTAATTTATCCAAACTATATAGACACTTAGCTTTTCAGAGTAATAGTTTCTTAGTCTATTTCATTAATTCCAAAGGGTGCTGAACTGTTTCAGGATGAACCTGGGGAGAAATTGTGCTGCTTATGGGGATTTTCTGTTGTTCTGTAAACAGAATACACAAGAGGGACCAAACTCAGTGGTGATTGATGATATCAGAGATACCACAGGTCCATGCTACTGAAAGTGCTTTGTGGCAAGGGTTCTAGTGTCTTTGCTATACATAATCATACTACAAATCATACTAAATAATCATTTAGATATTTCCCACTATGTTAGTAAGGAAAGTTTTCCAAGAATTAGTGCTTTGAATGGGAACAACATATTCAATCATAGAGAATGCATCCATGTATGCAAATTGCAAAAATGATTTATTTAAAATTACTTTTTTTGAGACACCTGGGTGGCTCAGTGTGTTAAGTGTCTGCCTTTAGCTTAGTTTGTGATCCTGAGTCCTGGGATCAAGCCCCATGTTAGGATCTCTGCTCAGCTTCTACTCTCCCTCTGCCCCTCCATCTTGCTTATGCTCTCTCTGTTGCTCTCTTTCTCTCTAATATATTTTAAAAATCTTAAAAAATAGGGGAACCTGGGTGGCTCAGTGGTTGAATGTCTCTCTTTGGCTTAGGTTGTGATCCTGGGGTCCTAGGATTGAATCCCACATCAGGCTCCCTACAGGGAGCCTGCTTCTCCTTCTGCCTGTGTCTCTGCCTCTCTCTGTGTGTCTTTCATGAATAAATAAAATCTTAAAAAAATCTTTAAAAAATATTAAAATATATATATATATTTTTAGAGAGAACATACTTGGGTGTAGGGGTTAGGGGTGGGGTGGGGTTACATTGGGCCAGAGGGAGCAGGAGAGAGAGAATTCTTAGGAAGGCTCCATGCCCAGTGCAGAGCCTGAGATGGGGCTTGATTTCACAACCCTGAGATCATGACCTGAGCTGAAACCAAGAGTCAGACACTTAACCAAATGAGACACCCAAGTGCCCCCAGATACAAGTTTTTTTTTTCTTCTTTAAAGGTATCATTTATTTTTTTGAGAGAGAGAGTGAGAGAGCATGAGGAGGGGGAAGGGGCAGAGGGAGAGGGAGAAGCAGATTCCCTGCTGAGCAGGGAGCCCAATTCCGGACTTGATTCTAGCATCCTGGGGTCATGACCTGAGCCAAAGGCAAATGCTTAACCTACCAAGCCACCCAGGTGCCCCAGATGTAAGTTTTAATGAGCACTTACCTTATGGTGATTCTAAGATACTAACTCTGGCTCTGGTGATAAATTTCCATGCTTGTTTTAGACTCAGCCAAGAACTAACTAGCATCTTAGCATCTTAGTATTAGAATTGAAATTTGGACCTAACTGATCTGTACTCTTTCTATATTTCTCAGATTACTTAGAATTAAAGTGAGGAGGTTAAATGCAATCAAAATACAAATAACAATAAATCATGTCATGACTTAGTCTGTTAAAAAGCAAGAGAAGGGTATATAATTTGATACAGAGGTGTTTAAGTGTGAGATGAAGGCTTAGATTTTTAAACCAGATCCTACAATAGGCCAGAATACAGAAAATGTAATTATTTGGCCCTTTCTTCTCACTTTTTTGGGCATGATTAGCAATTGTAGAATTTATCGTACATACCATAAGTGCTTGGCCATTAAGTGGATTACTTGTGGAAAAGACAAATGTGAATATAAATTAGGATAGGAGAAGTCAATGGGAATTTGGAAACTGGAATCAGCATTTTATCCTTTCTCCATTGAGATCACATAAAAATGAGTAAGCACATCCTACTTTCCCCTTTCTCTGCATCCTGTCTTAGCAACATAAATACTAATTGGTTGCTATGGTGATCTCAAGCTTGTAACTAAAACTGAGGTATCTAGGTAACAGTGTCTGAAGGTGAGAATGATGAATGCTTCAACTCTAGAGTTTTGTAGGGAGATGGTGCTGGAGTATAAAAACTGGCAATTGTAGCCTCAGCTCCAAAAGATTGGTAAATTTGTTAATTTTATCCCCATCATTTCTGACTACATCAATTCATCTACCTACAGAGGCTGGATTGCCTTCATATAAGTTGGTCTCTGAAGTTGACAACTTCCATAAACTTGCAGTCAATGAGAAATACCAGTTATGGGCAGAATTTAGCACTTAATACACTTTTTATTTTATTGCTGAAAAGGGTTCAGCGGCACTAAGATGATTTAAGCCATCAATGAGATGCAGTGGAAACAGCCTAGTAAAATCATAGTCAGTCTGTGCCTCTTCTCCATGACTCATGGGCTTATTAAGAAATCTCATTCTTTAGGGCCCAAAGGATGAACAACATTCCTGCAAGTCAAGACCTCTGTGCTCTAAGCAGTGGCTGCCACCAATCAGTTGCATACGATGCCATGCAACCTTTCCAGGTTTCTGCTTCCTCTTTCATGAAGGGGATGATAACTGGGTCCTCCTACTAGGGCTGTTATGGAGATTAGGGGTTGAATTTTTCTAAAGCATTTTGCAAATATTTCATTAGCTCTTCACATTTGAAAATTATAAGGACAGCTCAATAGTTTGAACAGTTCAAAAGAGAACTTGCAAAAAAAATGTATATGCCTAAGTATAGGTATACATCTATCTATCTGTCTATCTATCTATCTATCTATCTATCTATCTATCTATTGGTGTATAGGATGTAATGTTTGCTTGTTTATTTAGTGAGCATCAGGATGTTGAGTAAGACTTTCTATGATTTTAGAATTGGCAGGCAGTTTCAAGAGGACTGACACAGTCATCATGTAACAATTATGTGGCTGGAAACTTTTTTAGATCTGTTTAGAAGCAGAACAAGTTCAGCTACCCCCATCATGCTGCCTCCCCTCTCCTCCCTTAGCCTATGAGAGGAAGACATGGGGATTATCTCAGACATAAGGAAGAGAGTGCCATCATTCTTCTGTTTTTACCTGAAATCAAGGGAAATGGGGAGGACATGCATCTGCCCCAATGGAATTTTAGTATGAAGCTCAGTGGCTCAAAGGGAATTGCTTCCAGTGGCACACAATGGGAAAAGACTGCCCTTTCTTATTTCAGCTATTCTGCCAGTAAAAGAGCTGACCACTGGGCAGGGGGTTCTAGCAGCAAGAGGCTGTGCGGTAGACTTACATGGCTTATACAAGAGAGGTCTGGTGAGGGGCACCTGGGTGGCTCAGTCAGTTAAGTGGCTGCCTTAGACTCAGGTCATGATCTCAGGGTCCTGGGATCCAGCCCTGCTTTGGGCTCCCTGCTCAGTGGAGAGTCTGCTTCTCCTCCCTCTGCCTCCTTCTCCTCTCATGCTCTGTCTCTCTGTCTCTCTCTCTCTTAGGTAAATAAATAAAATCTTTAAAAAAAAGAAGAAGAGGAGGTCTGGTGATATTACATCACCCTGGCTCATTTATAGCAGAGATCTCTACAGTGAGGAGTTCCAATGGGATCCCTCAGAGATAGGAGGAGAAAACTCCAAATGAAAAGTTGATCCCATTTTTCAAATCAGAATATACAGTACAGGACACAAGAAACAAACATGTATATATACTGTGATAACTAGGATATAGTTATCAGTTGGACTTAGGTAAAGTAAGGGATGGTCAAAATGATAAGAAGTCAGAGTGAAATATGACCCGGAAACTTAAAAGACTGACTTAACTGAGTTCAGCAAAGAAATGTCAAAACTCAGTAAATCAGCTATATATTCCTAGTACAATGGATATTTGGCAATGGATATTTTGAACATGCTTCTGACCCAGTTATTTAAACTGGCACTCTCATCTCTTAGTGTTTAACCAGTTTGATAATCTTCATTGTATCTCTGAGAAATAAAACGGCCAGTGGTCTGTGTGTAAATAAAAAAATTTCTTTTGAAAAGTGGTAATGATAAATGCTTAATATATGAGGTACCACAGTCAGACGTTTACAGAGTTTATGCTATTTAATGCTCACAGAAATCATATGAGATTAGTACTATTGTTCCCGTGTCATACTAGAAGAAACTGAAGCCCTGAAAATTTAAGTGACTCCTTAAGATCATGGTTAGAATGATAGATTTACTTGTTTTGTTGTCTAATTGAATAGATCTTTTTGAATTCCATTGTTTAAGAGCAGATCATTAAAATGGAGATATCATTTTGCTTTTTCCTAAGATGTATGCCTGTGGAACTTGCTCACAATGTGTGGCTTATCTTGTTTCCTTAATTTTGAGGCAACTGATGCTACCAATTAAGACAAAAATAATAGGGATGCCTGGGTGGCTCAGTGGTTGAGCATCTGCCTTTGGCTCAGGTCATGACCCCGGGGTCCTGGGATCGAGTCCTGCATCAGGCTCCCTGCAGGGAGCCTATTCCTCTGTTTGCCTATGTCTCTGTCTCTCTCTTGTCTCTCATGAATAAATAAAATCTTAAAAAAAATCAAAATAACACATCAAGGTAGATTGATACCATTATAAATTTGTGCTCATGGAACCTCATCCAGGCATTCAGTGCTGCCAGAAAGTCCTATTTCTTTTTTTTTTCTGAATAACTTTATAATCCTTAGAAAAATACTATCTTTTTTAAAAACTGATACGTAGCTTTTAACGTTTTTTAAAAATTTTCTGCCCTGCAGAACTTGAAAAGATCTGACCAGTTGGTTTGCCAAAGGGGTAATCATTTGCTATGTGCTGATATCTCTTTGTATCAATGTTAGGGATTGTGAGCAGGGTTATTCAAGAGAGATGTATACAAGGCACGGGAAAAAGCTATGTAGCACCATCCTTCTAGGATTGGAGTCATTCTACTCTTTTGTATGCCATATAATGTGTATGGATAACCCTAAATCCACAGCCTTAATTTATTATATACATAAAGGTAGAAGATACTCACCTGGTATTTAATGATTTAAAAAAAGTGTATATTAATTGTGGAGAATAAAACAAAAACATGTAAAAAAATAAAAACTACTTTTATAAGCCTTGTATGGAGATGACCATTATTGGAGCTATAGAGAGCAAGTGTCTCTTCCTTTAAGGAGAGACACTTGGTAGTAAATGGATCATGGGGCTAATAGAAAGTCACATGGACAAACAACTATAATCGACACTTTCAACTTTGTGATTGATATAAGCATTGTGTTTCAAATGATCATAAGATAAGTAAATTTCTTCTTTAGTATGTGTGTGTTTGTGTATTATGTGTTCAAAGATATTTCAAACTATGAAAATCTGTCCATAGGTATACCCTTTCCTAGGAACAGGGCTTTATTAAAGTACTGCTTCTACTGTCAATAGAGGGAGAAAGCCATATGAATAGTGAAGGCAATATCTAAAGCATTTGCAAAGGGCCTAGTTCTGAGGAATCACCAACTAGATAACTCACGATATCCTAAGCATGCCAATTTGGACTATAACTTTTCTTATTGGAAAAAAATTATATATGTAAATGTATATATAAATATTCCAAGTGAATAGAAGCAATTTTTTCAGGAAACCAAAATAATATCATACCACAACTGAAAAAATACTCTTAAGATTTTTTCCAGTGTGCTTCCCTGAAGTACAATCAGGAAAAATTCATTTGGTCATACCAAGTTTAGGCAAACTAAGTAGGCTCCTTTACTGCAGGCCTTCTCAGGGCATTTAAAATGCTAATGTGAATTTCAAGTCTTCTACAAAGGATATGATGCTTTTCAATGTGCTTCTTGTTCTGTTATTATTCATTCAGCAAACATGTGGAATGCCCATTACACGCTAGGTGCCACTCTGTGCTTTGGGGTACAGCATGATACCAGACAGACAGACTGCCTCATGAAACCCACTCTAGTGGTAAGAAAGATGCCTGACCTACAGAGAAGGGAATTGGACAGCTGCTTATCTTTCTGTATTGTTTCAAGCCAAGGAAAATGTTAACTAGAGAAACATTTGTGAGATGAAGAGTGGGATTATCAGCAGGAAGCCAGGCATCTGCCTACCTTTCTCCTTTCTGATAATTAACCATCATCTCTGCACTTTCTCATCTTCTTTGTATTGATCTTTCATCATATAATGGCCACAAATAGCAAAAGGAAGGCTTAATAACAAACATTAAAATGAATAAATAATTACAGCCACTTATCTTCCTCAACCAACTGATTATTTGTTCAGTGACACTATTACATAAAATGAGGTTTACATAATTTAAAAGGACATTGTCATGCCGTTTTTATAGCTTTTTTTCTATTTGTCCTTGCTTTGGATATCCTTTAAGAGCAATATAAAGATATAATTATTGCTGCATATGTAGGGACAGAGGTAATGGTTTTACCCAGACATAGGAATAATTTAAACCAAAATACACATCAATTCAGACTATCAGATGTAATTTTCACACTTTAAATATTTTAACCCATTTTATAGTGAGTGTGATACTGTTTCTTTAATAAGTCTCATCATAAAACACCCCATTTTTGTCTACATTTGATGCTACTTTATAATTTATTCTTAGTCATTTTATGGATGCATGATACCCATTCACTGTACACTTCATCTCTAATGTTATCTATTTTTTTTTTTTTTGGTATTGTGAGGTCTAAATTTTTTACCATGTTATTGCAGTCTATTTTCAAAAAATAATTTCTGACCATTGTCCTTCAAGGATTGTTTGTGTTCCTAATGTAGAACCTGAGTGGACAGAAATGTAGCTCTGTAACTCCTACACTCAGATTGAACTGGTCATGGTTACCTAAGGAGGATCAAGAAGACTACTGCTAATCTGGGGACTACTTTTAAAAATACTTGGTAAGGCAAAATAGGAATCAAATCGTTGAAACAGCTGTCTTAAGATTCCAGAGTTCACTTTTGTAATATACGTATCATGGACTGTGAAAAAAGGGGTAAACCAGTGACATTCGACATTAAAAATCAACACATCTGTTGAGTACCTACAATGTGTCAGGCACTTTTTCTGTGTCCTATGTTTCTCTCCCTGTGTGTTCCCTCTGTTTTACTCTCTCTCCCTCTATTGGCTAGTCACCATTAATTTTTCAGTCTATAATTTCATGTAACTTTAGTGTGAATGAAGGCCATTTAGCTCTCTTAGCCCCAAATTTACATGACATTTCAGCTGAAACTCATAGCCCAACATCCTGATTTTCCCAATTCTAAATTCCTAGAGGAATTTGGTTTGAAGACCACATTTTTTAAAATTCTGTTCACCATCACTGAGGATGGTGCCATATATATATATATATATATATATATATATATATATATATACTGACCATATATATATATATATATACTGACCACTGATGATGGCTGGGGAGCTCTGAGCAGGAATTCTCCCAGAGAATGATGGGAGGAGAATTAACAGGAGTCAACTAGGATGCTTAGACTGCAAATAACAAAAAGACTAGTGGCAAATTAGCTATGCCCTTAGGCACATAGCAAAATGGCTTATCTATTCCAGCCTTTAAAGCTAGAACCAATAAGGAGAGAGATTATGTTTTTTTATATAACTCTTTTTTAGGAGCAAGGACAAGATTGCCAATTTCTTGTCTGGGGTCTTTGGATTTCCTCTCATGTGTCATTGACCAGAGGTGGGTCAGAAGCACATTTTCCCCCTGACCACTGATATGAAAATACCAGTTAAGTTGCCAAATACCAAGTCAGTGTGTATGTTCTTGGGCTGACAAAGAGGTTCCATTCCCCTTGTTACTTTAGGAAGGGATGGATGTAAATAGTAGTGGAATGCTGTTAGAATACACAGGTTAAAGTAAATCTAGTGCATCTTCACTATGTTCTTTTACTATCAGTTTTTCTCTTTCTAGGACTTTTTTTTTTTTTAAAGATTTTATTTATTTATTCATGAGAGACACAGAGATAGACAGAGAGAGGCAGAGACACAGACAGAGGCAGAGGCAGGCTCCATGCAGGGAGCACAACGTGGGCCTCAATCCCTGGTCTCCAGGATCACCCCCTGGGCTGAAGGCAGCGCTAAACTGATGAGCCACCCAGGCTGCCCTCTTCCTAGGACTTAACACCAAAATACTACTTGAATTCCTCAAGTGGACTGACAGCTATGGAAAGCTGGCCCAATAAGAGATAGCCCAAGCTTCCTAATATTTAGCTAATATTCGTAGTAAATAGATCCATAACTAGATTCATAGTAAATAGTACTTTTTGGGAGTGTATGTGAATTTGTGTATGCATAAGTGCATGTAGTTATTTAACAACTGGGAGACCTTGGGAAGCTCACTTTATCCCTTTTGAAAGACTCAGGGCCAAATGGGGAGGGAAAGGTCACAGGATTTATCTAGTACCCTCACTGGATTCTTATTAGGAGAAATGAAACTTGTAGAAGGATTTTGAAGCTGTGAAGAAGTATGCAAATACAGGGCATTATCATGCCCCTTTCTCATTAACACTCTAAAATCCCTCATGCGGCTACAAAATATCCACAGGAAAAAATATTTTCATATAAATAAATAAAAATATGTAGAAGAATGGTTTGCATAAAAACTAGATGGCTTGAGATTTGGTCTTATTTTGAAATGAGGTCAGCCTGGTTGGGTTTTGAATTTCAATAGAGAAATTTTGCATGGCTCTCTGAGTTATACAAAGATATTTTAAATGTTGGGAAGAAGAAAGCCCCTTACAGATAGCAGCAGGAATCACACTGGTAGAGTTGAAGGAAGTAGAGAAACAAATGCAAAATGAGGAGAACAAATACATATTTTCTCTCAGTGTGTTCAAAGAGCAAGGAGAATAAAAGAAACAAAGGGAGATGGCCATAGAAGGCGGCTAATATGGCACCTCCAGAGACAGCAGGGCTCCTGTTGAAATGTAAGAGAAGGGAGCAGGCATAGGAAGGGTGCTCAGGTGCTCATGGGGACCATGTGGAGCAGTGACAAGGACAAAGTGCTGAGAATCTGATCTCCTGCGGTTTTGTCCTGGCCTGATTATCTATGACTCTTTTGACTTTCGAGTATGTTATGGTATATATAGTAGGACTCAGGTTTTTTCAGTTGTGAAATGAGGTATTTGGGTGAGGGTAGGATGTCTCAGAGCAAGCCTGGTTCATGACACAGATTGGGTCAAGGATTATGTATGCCTCACTCACCATGCATACTAGAGTTGCCACTGAGGTTTTAACAATACATATAATGTGGTCATGCATGTGAAGTTGTCTTACTGATAGGAGTGTCCACAAAAAAATATCTATATTTGGAAACCAAGGTCTTTGATAAGCAAATAGAGCATCATACCTTAACACACATACAAAGTTTATATGTTCACACTCAATGGCAGCTGGAGAGAAATATGTACTTTTATAACTACTTTATTGGAAAGTGGGTCTTCAGAAATGCCTGGAAAGATTCATGAAGTTGCAGAAGCATGACCCTTACTGAAAGTTGTGATTCAGTGGGGTCTAGACTAGAGCCCTGAATTTACAAAGATCTCCCCATGCAATTTTCTCTTTTTATTTTATTTTTTTAAGTATAGACTCCACACCCAGCAAGGAGTACAACATGGGGCTTGAACTCAGGACCCTGAGATCAAGACCTGAACTGAGATTGAGAGTTGAGCACTTAACCAACTAAGCCACCCAGGTGCCCCTCTCCATGCAGTTAAGTGCTCCTCAGATGAGAATCAAATCCTAAAGCAAGAGAGGATTAGTGTGATCAGTTCTCCAAACATTTGTCATCATCGATATTATCACTTTGCTCTGTAAAGGCATAGTGAAGATTCTTTTAAAATTCAAGACTATGTTACCAAGCATTCACTATAACTCTAACTATTACCCTATCTACTATACAGAGTTAGACATTATATAGTTAAAAAACAGACACCAGTATTTTAAAACTGCGTTTCATTGGTATTATGAGTGATATAATTTTTTTTCCATATGTATGTTAGTATCTCAAAGTCAAATTTGACCTCAGTCATGGTAACTATATAGAAAAGTTTGGCTTCATATTTTGTCTTTCATCTTTGAGACTGATTTGTTATTAGGGTAGTATTATTTCGCATTTACATTTTACTATATATTTCTTTCTTGCCTTAGTGACAAACGTGGGGGAGAAAAGGAAGAAGAAAAGGTATAAGGGCAATGCGTGAAGTGAAAGATGCATTCAAAAAGGAGAGGGAGAAGGAAAGAGGAGAGGAAGATAGAAGAGGAAGAAGAAATAGATAGGTAAACTCATTTGAAGAGAAATTCCTCTAAGCCTGTGCTCCAGTGAATTTGGAAACACATCTGTTTTGGAAGGAAAGGGACAAGTCATTTTTTGGGAAAATGAAAGGAGCTTCATGGATGAGAACTGCAGAATATGGGGTCAGAGGATCTTTCATGTTCTAAATTATGAAATTACCAACACAGTTTTTCATAATGTTTATTGAACAGGCATGCTCCGATTTCTCTAGAGTAACTGTTCCAATCAAGAATTGTGATAGCTACTAATTCCGGATAAGGCAAAGCTTAAGAAACACATAGGTTGGTATGACTGAACAGTTGTTAGCTAGAAATGTACCTTCCATTTACTGAAATGATTATGAATTAAGCCTGGCAGCTGCTTATCAACTAAATTTTTTGAAGTACCACATCAGTATTGCTTTATTCATTAAAAAAAAATTAGGGAGATAAAAGTAAAAAATCAGATTTTCTGCTATTATGTAAGTAATGAGTGCAAAGCAGTCTGAATTGTAAGATGGCAAACCATGGAAACTTTTCTAACACCTCTCACTTGTGTAGTTTCCCCAAACCAATTTTACATAAAGATATGAAATCCACTAGTTAATATTAATGTGCTCATTTGTGGGTGTGTTGAAATAATATGACACATATGGGACTGGCCTCATTGACCCCTTTGGTAGTAGTGATTCATTAAGTGGTCACTTCTTGAGACAGCAATATCTGCTTGAACAACTATTAACATTTTGAGACCTTACCTAGGTATTTATTGCTTTTGAGTAGAAATCTGCATCATGGTTAATGAAAGACAGGTTGTGTGCATGTGCATGTGTGTGTGAAGGGTATAAATGTGGTGATGAGCTGAAATAAGTAAATCTGGAATGATCCAGCTTATGTAAGAATGTAGGAGGGTTTGATTTGAGGGTAAGATAGGTTTTTAGATAAATTGTTAATGGCATCCTTGTGTAGAGTTTAAAATCTACCCCACATTCACTCTGTTCAACACATTTTTGGGAACACACACCATATTCCAAGTACTATTTTAGATATTGGTACAATAATGCAGAAAACAAAAGAAAACAATCTCTGTTGTCTTAGAGGCAGACGTTAAAGAGGTGAGACAGTAAGTGCATAGAGTACCAGGGCATGACCATGTGTTGGATAAAGGGGGATAGAATGAGACAAAGGTGACTTGGGTACTTTAGACAGGGTAGTCAAGGTGGATACCTGATCAGGGAATTCTGAGATTCTGAGAGAGACCTAAGAAAGTGAGAGAATGAGTGATGCAGTTATCTGGGGAAGAAAATTCCTGGAGAAAAAGCAGTAAGGGAGTAGCCCTGGAGGAAGAATGTATTACGCTTTTCTTGAGGAAAAGCAAGAAGGCCCAGCATAGGGTAGAGAAAAGTATGTGTGTGCATGTGTGTTGGGGGTGGGAGGGTGAAAAGATTGGAAGGGAATCTCCTAGGCCCTGATAGACTACTGTAAGTACCTTGGCATTGTCCCTTTAGGCAGTTTTGAGAGGAAAATGGACCAATTCTGAGTTTTGTTTTTGGAAGGCCACTTTTGCTATTGTGCGAAGAACAGTTTTCGGGGTCAAAGAAAAACATGCACAGAGCAATTAGAGAAAGCATTAAAATAAAACACTGGTATTGGAGAAGAGTGGAGGTAGGGAGCATGGATGGGTTTTGGACATATTTTAAGGATAATGCCAAAAGATTTTCTGATAGATTAGATTGAGGATATGAGATAAAAAGAGAAGACAAGAGTAATTGGATAACTCTCAAATTTTTGCCTTTCTTTTTTCTGCCTCAATTGCTAAATAAACAATCAGTAGATAAAAACTTCCTCCTGTTAGGCTGTTTTAGAATTGGCATATCTTTTCATGTTCTATGTGAGCATTGTTTTCCTTATGAAATATCTTGATGATCTTTTGAATACATTTCTACCCAACACAGGAATCCTCATTCACACACTCCTGATAGATGTTCATCCAAGCATGTCTTTGACTGCAACAGCAGGTTTAATAATTAATGAAGGAAGTCTAGATTTTACCCATCTTTTAGCTGGTACCTTAACTCACCTCTTTTCCCGTTTTATTTTCACAAATATGAAATACTCAAAAGCATGGAGTATTTGCCATGTGTCAGGTAATTTATCTCATTCACATCTCCTAAAAACCATAGTAGTAGTCCTTATTACCACCGTATTATGTAGGAGAAATCCAAGGTTTACAGAGCCTTCTACCGCATAGAGGTTTTAGATTTTTTCTTCTTGTTGTTTTTGTAAATTATAATAGATACACAGAAAGTCATTCAAAACATGAATAGTTTTATCACAATGATAGATTTATCATGATGTAAACATCCATGGGACTACCGCAGAGATCAAGTCAAGAAATAAAACAGTACTTGTACCCCAGAACCCCTATATCCCTCCCAGTCACCTTGCCTTTCCTCTTCTGAAGTTACCGTTAGTCTGATATCACATAGTCATTTTATCTTTATCATTTTAATCACACAAGCTTAGACCAGTAAACACTAAAGCTAAGTTCTATATGTTTATGTTTTAATATTTCCATGGATCATATCTTACGATATGAACTCTTTTGTGTCTGGTGTCTGTGCTTCAGCATTATATTTGTTAGGTTCACTCATGTTGTTGGATGTAGCTATGGACTGTTTATCTTCTGTGCTGGCTATTATTCCATTGTGTGACTTTATCACCAGATAATTGTCCATTAACCATTAAAGAATGTTTGGGTTCTTTCCTGTTTTCAACTATTGTGAAAATGCTCCTCCGAACATGTTTTATACATGTATTTTGTTGCAAGCATGAACTGATTTCTGCTGGGCTAATAGCTAGTAGTGGAATTGCCAAATTGCAGGGAATGTGCATTTTCAGTTTTACTAAATGATGCCAGAGAATTTGACAAAGGATTTGTACTAATTTACACTCTCCCACTAGTGCTATAGGAGAATTCTATGTGCATTAGATCTGTTTTTCATTTTAGATATTATGTAAGAGCATGGTAGTATTTCATTTTGATTTTAATGTTTATTTTCCTGACATTAATGAGTTCAGCCCTTTTTAAAAAAAAATTCTATATTCTCTTTTCTGAAATATCAATTTAAATCCCTAGTAACCTTTCTTTTAGGTTGTTAGTATTTTTCTTACTGATTTGTAGAATATATTTTGGATTTTTTAATATATTAGTATTTTTCTTACTGATTTGTAGAATATATTTTGGATTTTTTAATATATTCTAAAAGTCAAGATCTTCAGTTAACATCTTCCATGCAGCAACTTGCCTTTTAAACTTTTAATAATGTCTTTTAATCAAATTTATCGATAGTTTCCTTTAGGGTAGAGCTTTTTGAATCCTGTTAAGAAGTCAGACATTATTTCTTTATTAAGTGTTTGGTAGAATTAAATTATGAGGCAATCTGAATTTTGAGTTTTCTTTCTTTTTTTTTTCTTTTTTTAAAATATTTTATTTATTTATTCATGAGAGACACAGGCAAAGAGAGAGGCAGAGAAACAGGCAGAGGGAGAAGCAGGTTCCATGCAGGGGGTCTGATGTGGGACTTGATCCCAGGTCTCCAGAATCAGGCCCTGGGCCAAACGCAGTGCTAAACTGCTGAGCTGCCCTGAATTTTGAGTTTTCTTAAAGTACTTCTTGTATCCATTGGATCAGTTGTATTTTTCTGATTTTTTTTCTATTTTGTCTAAATTTTAAAATATATTGTCATAAATGTATTTGTATTATTTTAATATTTTTGGAATCTGTATTAGTGGTCTCTTTTATTTCTGATATTATTGATTTTTTCCCTCTTTTTTTCCTTGATCAAATTCTCAAGATATTTTTAGGTTAGTTTTGTCCTTTACACACACACACATAGGTAGTCCTGCTTTTTGCTCTCCTGAGAAGTTGTCAAAAGTTTAGCTTTACTTCTCAACCTTTTTGTCACTCCTTCCAGAATTGGAAATGGCTTTACTGGAAGAAGGTATCTAAATGCCAAGACTAGCACACCCCTTATTCTCTCTGGTAATTCTGCAATTTCTTATTCACATCCCACTACTTTCAAACACACACACACACACAGTTGAAGTAATCTAGTTATTCTTGTGCTTCCCAGAACAACTATTGAGAGCAAATATTTAATTCTAAATTTGTTTATTCCAAAACTTGTTCACTTTCTATCCTCTACCCCACAGACTCAACCAATGCCAAGAACAAATCAATATTTATTTTATTTTATTATTTATGTTATTATTTTATCTCCCAATGTGTTCCTTGTAATCCTGTGGGTGATGTCAGTCTTATTCTGTAGGACCACTCCCAAACCCCTGAGCTCAAACCGACAGACACTGATGCAGAGCTGCACATAGTAGTCGGTAGCCCTTACTGAATAAAAATGGATCAAACTTAATAAAGAAGGAAATATTTTGATTTTTTTTTTCTAGTTTAGGAAGCCATTCAACTGTTTCATAGCCTGGGTCTCCAACAGTCAACTGATTTTTATACTGTGTGAACACTGCTTCAAATCCAGAGTCTGAGGAAATCCTTTACATTGGACATTTGAAAATTGCGTCTAGCCTAAATCCACAGCATCCCCCCCAAACATCAGTCTAAACAACCCCGAATGAATGGAAAATGCAGATTGGGGAGAGAGCCCCATTCTGCTCTGTAATATTCTTTGCAAAAGTTGTGTGAATATTATCAGTAAAGAGCAGTCCTAAATGTCCTCCTTTTAATAAACAGTTCCTTTTTTACCCCCATATTACATCCTTTCTGACTAGGTTTCTAAGCTACAGCTTTGGCTTCTGATGATTATTCATATCATCATTATTCCAGACTAAAAGCCTTTAAGTAAATAACCAAGACTTGAAACATTGTAGAGGATAATTCTTACATAACACCAACTTCATTATGTGGTTCTGTCATCCTCCCCTCCCTCCTCCAATCCCTTTTACTCTCTGTCTTTTTTTTCTTTTTTGTCTACTTAGTAACATTATTTTTTGTGTACTTTTACACCATGTTCAGTATAAATGGTATAATTAGTGGTGGAAAATATTTTGTTGTCTTCCTGCATTTATTTATGTTCAAAGGATCATGTAAAGTTCTGCTACATTAAAATTTAATTCGAAAGAAAACGAGTTTTGTTCATTTCTCAATGTAATGCCCATTTCTGTTCAGCTTGTATGAATGATAAAATATTATCAGCCCATGTTTTTCTATTTGGTTTCTAGGCATTTGTGTAAACTAGTTAGGAAAAGCAAGTGTTGCTTTGTTAGGCATGTGTTCAAAGGAGTATTGTAGAGACATATTTTATTCTGGGCACCCTGTCACCATGTCGACAGGGTCCAATCTATTATTTAGCAGTTAATTTGTTAATCGATTGACCAATTGGTTCAGAGATTTTTTTTTACTCTTAGATTACCAAAAAGAAAAAAAAAAAAAGAAAGAAAAGGAAAGAAGGAAACAACAACAAAAAAGCCTCTTTTGTAGGGTAAATTTAAGGAAATTGCATCAGAATCGAAAATGTACTGGTGTTTACAGATCTAGATTAAATCTGACACAGATTGGCAAACAATGAAAAAGGTTCTCTTGCTTGGAGCATAAACATTTTGAATCTCACCAGCCTGATGTTAAATCTCAGAAAATAAGTAAACTGAATTGCCCTTCTGGGGTGGATGTAGGGGCACTAGGAGGGAGGGAGATGTAACCCTAGGTTTGCTGAAAGTCCAGATTTTTCTCTCCAAAGTCAAGGAAAGGGCAGGATGGTTTCTACTCTTTTGTCTCAGTTCCCTCCTCTTTTGCCCATTCTGTAGCTTGGAAGTAGAAACAAAGGGAGAAATACACTATGAATATATACACGCTGATAAACAAGGGTGTCCATAGTATCTTAAGAAGGGGGGAGGATTGTGAAATTCACAATTACAATTAATTTCTATGGGTAATCAGATGATTGTGTCTGCAAAGCAATAAATCAATTGATTGCAATTGCCATTAATGAATCTTTTAATAGAGAAATATGAGTCAAGCCAATTAATTTTTAGGTAGCAAGTTCATTTTTCTCTCTAGGTTAACCTATATTTATTTTCAACTATATTGTTTCAAGTATGTATTAGGGATATGTGTGCATGTGTACGTGTGTGTATGTGTATGTATGTGTGTGTAAGAGAGAATACTGTTCTTTTCTTCCCTCATTTATTTTTCCATCAATTCTTCCTGATACATTGTGTCTTTTATATTCCATTTCTGCCTTGTCTGCCTTGGTAGTTGGAGGGAGTCTTATTTGTAAAATACACTGTTACCTTTTCTCAAGGTTGTGATCTCATATCATGCCAAAGATAAAATTTGAAACCTAACTACTTGAAAAAATCTCATACGTTCTATTTGCCTATGGTGCTTTTCTAGATAGTCACCTCTGTGCTGATTTGTTCTTCACCCATTTCTCTCTATAAAGACATGGGTAAGCCTGAGTCCACCTCCACATTCAGACTCCATCTGCAATACTGCCTGCAGGGGATGCCTGCAGAAAGCTTTTCCAGAAATACAAGAGTTCAGTACTTGCCTCCTCTCTCTTAAATCATAATTCACCCAAGGGAATAGAAGTTACTGAGTTTATGCTAAGTGGAAGCACACATTTACTCATTGTTCCATTGAGTTCTAAATACCCTCAGGGCCAAGAACAGTCCCTTCTCCTGCAGTTGCACTACTAATCTCTGTTAAGAATGGTGCCGAGTAAATACTTTAAGAAGTATGACTGGTATGGCAGTGCAGGGCATCCTGTCCAAGAGAAAAGCAAAAGCATGCTTAGCATAATCATCTAAGGGTGATGGGGGCAAGCCCTTTGTCATTTGAGCCCAAGAATGTCAGCAGTTTCCTCTCTTGAAACATTATTTGCCCTAGCTCTCAAATGCCATTTTAAAAATTGTATTCCTCTGTTCACTTGTTCGGTTTTCCAACATGCAGCTCTCTCCCTGACATCATTTTGACCTCTGCTCACTGCTCTCTACTGCTCAGATGCCAACTCTTATGGGAAGACTTTCTGAACTACTTCTTTGTTATAAGCATTTCTAATATTGCCAGAATTATGCTGTAATTTAGTTGTTATTATCTAGGTCTCTTGTCCCGTCTCTTTATCATTTGTCTCACAACACCAAACTTAGGAGCTCTTTGAGGCTAGGCCTCCAATATTTTATCCTTTTAGCTCCAGCCTCTCTGAATTCCTGGTGCACAGTAGAGACAAATGTCTGCAGAGAGAAATGACGAAGTTCAGAATTATTTCAGGAATTCCATGAAATCAGTAAAGAATACATACATTTGCAAATGCCCTGTGACCAAAGTTGCCCTCTTCCCCCAAGTTCAGGACATCCATTTAAACCCTGCTCTTTTCTTGGTACTATTCAAATTTCTTTAGTTAACTTGCATTTCAGGACCAAGTTGAAAAAGCAAAGAAACAAATAAACAATACTCTAGATTCTAGACTCTAGAGGAGTGGTGATCAAAGTTCTGCGTGTATCAGTCTCCTAAAAAGCTTGCTATATAAATAAAGCACAGGTCGCTGGGCCCAGCACCAGAGATTCTCATTCTGTAACTTGAGGTTAGGGTCTAACAATTTGCATTTCAGATGATGCAAGAGATCCTGATCCTGCCTGTCCAGGGACTCCTGTTGAGAATCACTTTTCTAGAATGCAATTAGCTGCAGCTTCTAGTTATAGGCAGACATTAGGGATATGCCTGTGCCTCATTGCTAGGCAGAGTCTGGAGATTTTAATTTACTCTTCACACTCTGGTTTGGTGATGTTCCCAATCATTGTCTCATTTTGCTAAGGCACATCAGAGGTGAAGTAGGCAAACGGCTCAAGTAGTGGAATAGGGTTTGTGTTTTGTTAGCCCTCTGTAAGTTATGTTCAGAATAGATTTGTTTCTGTAGGCTTATTTTTCCCTTAGGACTTCATCCATCAACCCTAATCCACAAGGTTATAGCAGAAGGTCTCCTGGTGGCTCTTTTTGTAACAAAGGACATCATACCCCTGAACATACTTGATTGGTCCAGGAGTGAACATCTGGTTAAAGCTAGAGTTGAATAATCTTTTTGTTCTGAGAGGATCTAAAATTAGCCTGTGACACTTCTGTGTCCATGTGACTTTATTTTGAGCAGAGAAGATAAAACCATAGAGCTATTACCAGCCATTTTCTGTTAGGTGGACTGGGATACAAACCAGACAGTCTAGGGTAAGAAAGGTAAGGAAGGCAAATTATAGCAGAGCAGATATGAGAGAGGGCCAGTGAACAGTGATAAAGTCTCAGGCCCTAGGCCTAGTACATTTTTGGGACCCAACTCTGTGCCTGCCCTTGTGTCCCATGGTGCCTTCTGTGCATTTAAAACAAACTCTACTTTTTGCTTAATCAACCTTAATCTCGTTATTTTTCAATGAACATAGTAAATAATATATCATCCCAGGACATACTTAACTCATAAATTAAAATATACAAGAATTGTTAACTGATGTATAGAAACCTGTGGACAAGGTATCTGTTGGTTTCTTTTTAATTTTAATTTTAATTTTTTTAATTGGTTATTTGTGATAGGGGAACTCTGTGATGTTCATGAATTTTCTTCAAAATTCCTTAGGACTTTCTTGTGATTCCACTGTTGGAATTTTTACTGCATGATAATAGATGATAAGACTATGTCCAAATAAATAATGTCTTATTCCTAACATTTCACCCTAAGAAAGAATATTTTGACATAAAGTCTGAATTGAACTATAGGAACAAAGAAACATGAAAGAATTGGAGACAATGTAATTCATTTAGAATAAGAACAGGAGAAAGAGGATAAAAGATTGAAGGACTTAAAGAAATTATCAGTGGCATTTAAGGAAAGTGGGAGCAGAGAGGTGTATGGATACCATCCTGAGTTTGCAACCCAGTGATGTGTAGGTGACATAGTCCATCTCTCAAAATTGCACTAGAGTGGGTTTTCAAAACTAAGAGATAGTACAAAGCATGTCTCCTCCTGTGGCCCATTCCATTTGATATTCAAGACATAGCTTCCTTCTCACTTCCTCTAAGAAATATTCCCTAATTTTCCCAGTTTGGTCTGATTACAATCTCAAATATCTGCAGTTGTTATTGCACATTTCTGCCATTAGGCTGGGAGTTCTAGCCATGTCATAACATTTCCATTATTGTTTTCTGCTATCATTTGGTGTTTTGTTTGAGAGTTACTTGTTATTGTCTGCTCAATGAGATAGCAAATACTTAAAAGTCGATGTCTCAGTATTTTATTACTATCATTGCAAACTTCACAGATACCCCCAACACAGAAGCAAAAATATATGAATTATAGAAGTATTACAATGATGTATGTAATGTTAGAATTGGGTGTCAAAAGTTAAGGTCATCTACTGTAACACGTCACCTCCAAAATGGACCAGGATAATGTTATTGTTGGCTAGTTATTTTGAAAATATGTTATTCTCAAAATACTCAAACTAGTAATAGTAATTAATAGTTCTCTGAATTCTGAGCTTTCTGAATTTAACACATAATGAGCATATATGTGTATGTGTATTTAGATATGTATATATAAATAATTAGGACTGAGTCCTATTAGACACACATACAAACATGCACACATACAAGGATGGGGCAAATTTAGAGCATTATTTTCATATTAAATATATATATAGGTATGTGTATATATATGAGCATATATGTGTATATACACATACAGATATGTAGAGAAAGAGATGCATTACTTAGGGGACTTTAAGTCAGATATGCACACAATATCTTACACAGACATACACACATTCTCTCACTATGTTGAAATTCTTAGATTATGCAATTTCACATGTCCCCCATATATAGATGATGCAGCACAGCAAATACAATTATAATTACCTGCAATCAATACAACCAATTCCAAATGGTGAATACAATCTATGAAAAATGGTGATTTAAGATACTCCCACAAACCACAATTACAGAGACATAAAACCCTCCAGGAAAGAAACATTTATCCCAACAACCTGTTTATTACCACAGAGGAAACCTGAATTGAGTTTCATAAACTTTGCATCAAAATTGAGTCTCCTATCTAAAGTGAAAGGAAAACAGTAGTTAATCCTTATTTAGCTTTAGCTCCTGGGAAGTCAAAATTATAATGACAGTTTTCAGCTGGGCCAACTGGGCCCCACAGAGTACACCTATTATTGTAATGCCATGTTGAGCCAAGAATTGACCTCCTTCTTGACATAGGCCCTTGACTTTTCCTTCAGGGTAAATGGAGAGTCTGCCAGACATCATGAAGCATGATTTCCTCTTCTAACAGTCTTTCAATCTAGGCTGTATTTTACTTAGCATCCACACACAGGGGAAAGCAGCGGCTCAGTGCCCCGCTAGAAATGAGCAATAACATTCAAACGAAAATTGGAAGCTGAAGATCTAATCATTAACAACAGATGGTTCAACTTGAATCCGATAAACAAGTTTTGTTGTTTGCTTTCCTTTCCCTCCTCATCCACTTGAACTTTGTGTGAGCATGCTTGGATGTAAAAGTGCTGGACCTTAAGTTAGCAACGTGGATGGCTCACCTGATAGAAAGAAAGCTTTTATGGCCAAGTTGGAATCTTTTCAACTTGAAACATACTTGCTAGTCTGATGTTGAAAGCAAATCCAAGTCAGTAGCATGCCTGCCCTATTTGTTTTCTTTGTGAGAGTTTAGTGACAATCGTGTCATTTAATGTGCTTCAACAAAGCCTTTTCATCTGGTCATATTGCTGTTCTTTGTGCGGTCTTCAGCCAGAGAACTTGCCTTCCTAAAATCACAAACCCAAAGGGTATTTGTTATGCCTGCCTTAAATCTTCCTCTTCTTTGTGTTCTGTTTTCAAGAAGAACTAGAGGATGGCATGCGAAGAACACCCCACTAGAGAATATAATGAGCACTGGGTGTCTCTATGAGAAAGCTTCATAGGCTTAAGAAACATGCATATACTCCCCAAGTTGTAGCTCCTGAGAAGCAGATAATCAAGCTTTAGAATTTTCTTCATTGTCTGTAGGGGGTATATATTTAATAATTCACAGAATGAAATCCTCCTAAATCTTTCAGTTGCCCACTGGTCATGCAGCCAGAACCCCTTATGACACCTGTTTTCATTGTGGAGTTGTTCTCAGTTCATTACTTATGCAGAGGACACAGGGGATTTTCAAACTCCTGTGCTATTTCTCTTTTCTTCCATGGACTTTAGCCCTAATTGTCAAGCATTTATTTACAGAAAGTGTTTCTTTCTGTAAAGCCATAAAGGTACATGAGGCACCGAAACTGTCTTTGTCAAGCCTCATGATCTTAACAAATATGAAATACTTTGCATTGCCAGATTTAGTATAATGTTTCCCTTGTATTATTCAGAAGGATGTGTGGTCATCGTCTTCCTCTTCTTCTTTTTTTTTTTCTTTCTTTTTTTAGCTTTAGTCCCATTGCAAAAGAGTAAATTCTGCAAGCAGCAAACTGGATGGGGATCCTCATAATACAAATATCTAAAAAAGGACTCCTATTCAGAATATATATATGTATGTATATATAAAATATTATAATACATTATATGTGTAACTATATCTATCTATCTATCTATCTATCTATCTATCTATATACACACAGAGAGAGATCTTCAATTTATCAAACAACCCAATTAAAAGTATGCAAAGACATGAAGAAGCATTTGACTAAATAAATATAGTAATAAAAAATCCAGTAAGTATATGAAATAAATCAATAGGGAAGTCCATTTTAAAGCCGTATTTATGAAAGGACTAAAATTAAAGACTGACAACATCAAGGGTTGACAAAGATATGAAGCAAATGAAAATTGTTGACATTGCTAGTGTATCAATTAAACAAACACTTTGGAAGATTGGTAATATCTACCAAAGCTAAATGCATGCCTCCTTGTATCCCATTTCTAGGTATGTTTTATTTTTATATATTTGTATTTTTAGGTATCCTTACCCATTTGTAGGTATATTTCTAGGTATTCAAAGAGAAGTTAGAATTTATGGTGCATTTCTTTCAGGGATTGTGTGTCAGTGTCTGCACAGTCCTAGACTGAGACATTCTTAGAGCTCTGATTTTAAAGAAGGAATAATAAAGGTCATTGGGTAATATGGGGAAAGGAAGAAGAGAACTGATTTGGACAGAGACCTCATTCAATCTAAATAATCAAGTGGATCTAGCTTAGATGTGGGAAGGTAGGAAATAGTAGTCATTCCAGTCCAGTGTCAAAAGCCAAGGGCACCATTGTTTGGCAGTAGTGGAAAGCACAGGCCCAGTTTAGGTAGTTCTCATTATCAAAAAGGCTTCTTAGCCCTGTTTCAGGGAAATGCACCAAAGTCAAGGTCCATCCCCAAAGAAAAGAAATTAAGAGAAATAACACATGTTATTTTAAAGTCAGGATGTGTTAGCTTCAGAGAGATAAGCTCTGACGGTAGCAAGTTGCTAATATGGTTTTGATGGTCAGAGGTAGAAGCTCCTGAGAAGATACAATGTTTAGCCAAATGGTCATTTGGGCATCCATGGGAGGGAGTTTACCTGATACTTTACAGAACCCAGGAGTGGAAATAGCAGAATACTATCCCCACTAACAGGGAAGAAACATTTATCAAATATAGCCAGACTGAGTTCTTCTAATTAGTTTGCGGATTGAGCAAAGCTTAGTCAGTAGATGGTAGGCTTTCAATAGACAGACTTGGCAAGGAAAGCAGGGACAGTTGGGAGCAAACACTGAGGAAAAAAGTCTTTTCTCTATCTCCATGCAGAGTTAATACAGTAGATTAAAAGTATCTCCCAGAGGTTGGTCTGCTTTTTTGTTTACTGGTTGTATGCAACTCCAATTGATTGACTTGAATGCACTGACCTTTGTGGGGCTGGATTAAGTTATCAACCAGTACTGTTGAACCATCTCATAAGTCTCAGATGATGTCTATATATGTCACTGATATCACTGATTCAGTTTAACTCAACTTCAGAGCACAAACTAAAATACCTTCAATGCTAGAAGAACTCAATGGTTGGAACCATTTACAGTTATTTATATTTCCATTTATTATTAATCTTGGAGTAAATTGTACATTCCCAAGGATACTTAAGATTAACTACTATGTTTAAAAAACCATATATATTTTTGAAAAAGCTATACCTTATTGAGGTTTGCCATACTAGTCAATCACTTGTTGAGCTATTAGTTATCAGTAATTAAAAACAAGGGGAACTTGACTGGGGGAGAATCCAGAGGGCTTTTTATTTTGTTTTATTGTTGTCTTTTTTCCTTTATTTCTTAATTATAGCAATCAAGGTGTCTAACTTCAATTTTCCATAATGATAGTTTATATACTTTTGAGTGATAATCAGATATTGTACACTTGGAACATTGATGGCTAAAGTTCAGTGATTCATTAAAATAACTCTTTTTTCATTTTTTCTATAAATATTTGGATAATCTTGATACTAAATTTTGAGGGCCTTGAGGAAAGGAGGCAAATCTTTTGCATAGTTTTACCTCTAACTCCAACACATTGATTGAAGCATCAGTGTTTTTCAATGATAATGAAAAGAATAACTGTATTATTGTTTCCAACTCTTCCTGTGGCCCTCAAGGAAGAAGATTATGCATTTCTGCTTGCAGTTCTTTCACTGCATTTTTAATGCTGGGACTTGCCATAAAACTAGCTTTGACCAATAGAATGTGGACAGACATGACATGAATCATGCCTGAGCAGAAGCTCTGAAAGACACTGTGGGGTTTCACTAACTCTGTTGATTCTGGAAGGAAGCCCTCAGAGTCCAACAAGATCCCAAGCAGCCTGAAGCAAGAGAACTGCTGTACTGGTATGTAACTTGAGCAGGGTATAGATCTTTGCTGTTGAAAGTATTTTACAGAGCTGATGAATATACTTCAGTCATCAATTGAATCGGCAAGTGAATTGTATTACCAGTTGAATGCTTATTAGCTTAATCAAAGTTGTATCAATCTGTGATATATTTTATGAAACTGATTAAGCAGTTCAGTAGACATCTCCTTCTTGCAGCAGATTCAAGAGAGGGTCTTTCTTACCTGAGTGAGCAAAGATTATAACCCAACATCAAGAACCAGTTTACTTTCCTGGGATTAGAATGCAGAGTAGGTTTTCACACAGAAAGCAAGAAAAGGAATAGGACCTGTGTTAATCCTGTCAACCAGGAAGTTTGTAGTTAGGGTTTGATTATTATTGGGTAAGGAGACTATGCAGTATGCTATGAAAATTTGTCAATTTTTCTTATTTCTCAGTTGATTTCTTGATTGGTATAATCTGTTGTATGCATAGCTTCTTAGCAAAGTTGCTTTAGAAAAGCATTACCCACTCCCCTGCCACTTTGATTCAACCACAGTGATAAGAAGCTTTACATTTCAGCCTTATTTACTGTTGACAGTGGTAGTTCCATTGAAATTCTTGGAGAAATTGGGGTCTTTGTAGACGGAATGATTTAGTCCGCAAGTAACAAAAAGCTCAATTCAACACAGCATTAAAATTAAGGTAGTATATAATTTTATATGGCTGAGAAACTAGAATCAGGTAGGGTCCATATTTGTTTTTCTTTCATGCTTTCAGTTCTGCTGCATTTGTGTATATGTTCTGGGCTGAAACTTGCTTTCATCATATTTATTTTTTTAAATGGCATTTAAGGACTAAGGCAATGTTTCTTATATGAAATTGAAAAGAAGAAAAAAATGCTGCCCCTAAATTTTGGATTAGAATGTCTCCCTTAGTCTAATTAGTATAATTTTGGTCAGCATTCTTCTTTCTGTATCATGCATGGGGAGGACACCATGCGCTAATTAGCTCAAGCCTGAATGCCTGAACCCGTTATTGAGGGATGGTATTGTGGTCAGTCTCCCCTGAAATGATGGGCTATGTGGGTGATCCAACATTATTGGGCATTAGGTTGATATAGGAGTTGAGGTCATGGATGCTGAGTCTATGGGTCTACTCCACTGGTATAGAGCCTAAATTCTGGGCTGTGGAAAATCAGATGAATGTAGTAATAATTTTTACTTTTTTTCTCCAAAGTTCTCTTATTTGCCTGTAGAATTACACATGCATAAATTAACACTCAATTTATTTCTTTACTGTCCCTTGAGTACACTTTCTATACCTTCATGTTTATATTGTTGCCTCTGCCAGAGATGACTTTCTGTAACCCATCTACATACTGAAGTTCTACATATCCTCCAAGACCTGGTTAAATTATCTCTTCCCTAGAATCTGTCCTTAGTGATCTCATGTTCCTATGACCCACACAGTCTTGTTGAAACTAATTTATTAATTAATTATATACTATCTTATGACATAATCAAACTGACGTTCCTGTTGCTTACCATTTCCTTAATCTTTGTGTGTGTTCTAAGCCTTGCATTTCACATTTTATTGTAAGATTTGACTTCTAAAGGAGGAGACCATGTCTTTTTCATTTCATATAGTTTTTAAATAAGCCTCCACTAAACACAGATTGATTGCATAGTAAACTTATATATAATTTGTTTTCTCAGTAAATATTGAATGGTAGAACTATTAACTTTTTTTTTGAAGGATAACAAATAGTGCCTTCAAAATTATATTAACACTAAAACCTATATAAGTGCAAATTTACTTTGCCTATATATAAGCAAACCTTTTTTATATAAGCCTGGACAAACAGAATTGGAAAGTGAAAATGATTATTCTTCATTCCCTAAGATGATTTGAACCAGCAATGCCATTTATAGGAAGGCCTTCTCCTTATACAAAAGGATTCATCTTAAGATTTACTCAAGTCTGGTTATTTCTACAGAACACGTTTAGTTTGAATCAAGTATAATAGACCACTATTTGGGGACTGAATTTGAAGAATATCAAGGTCTCCCTTTTTGAGCTTTGTCTTCTAGCCCTGTTCCCATGGATTGCAACTGACTCCTAGATTTGCCTGCCATAGTACAGTGAAGAAAAACAAAAAAGAGATTACTTTTTTTTCGTAATACATTGAGCAAGAATCAACAACTTGGACTTCATTAATTAATTCATCAAACGTGTATTGAGCATCTGATGATTCATTTTCTAATTTGAAAAATAAGTAAGATATATTCTAAACGTAAATTTCTATTTAGCTCTAAATCATGCTATTTCCCAAAATCGTACAAGGAGGCAATATCAAGAATAGAATGTGAATTTCAGATTTTGTAATTAATGTTTTTATGCACATTGCCTCTAGGGACCACCGCCCTACCACCACCCTCCTCCCCGCCCCCCATCACAAGTTTCCCAGATTTCCTGATGTCTCGGGATTTGAATGTTCATTATGGCCGGTGAGAGATGGCTGAGTCTGTGGCCATGAAGGCAAGGTTAGTTGCTCCATCTTCCTTTCTTCCCCACTATGTATGCTTACTGAATAGAGATGCTTACCTGATTTCATTAGCTAATGTGCTTCAGGCAGTGCTCATCCCTGTGACTGACAGAAAAGCTGTAATTTTTGTCCTAACTCCCCTGACCTGCCTATTAACATAGCCTTCCCCAAACTCAGATGTTCTTCTGGGCACTCTTTGAATCCAGTGACCCACTGTGGAAGGACTCTGTAGTTGGTTTCCAATATTAATTTGATATAATTGATCTTGGAAAAGGCAATTAGGCACTATAAATTATTCTTTTTCAATTAAATATTTAACCACAACAGAAACAAAGAAGAACCTAAGTGCATTAATTTAAAATCCTTCTCCATGCAAAAAGCCAAAAGAAATGTGGGATGATTTTTCCTAGAAGTGAGAAATTATCTGTAAAGAATGCAATAAAATTAAGAAACATTTTAACTTAATTTGTCCACAAAATAATAGATATGACTATTTTTCTGTTACAAATCAATTATACTAATAGTGAAACTTTATACAAGTTTACTTTTATTTAATTAGTTGCATCAGTAAGTGCTGTAATTGTTAATGCATCAAACTATAAATGATGAAATAAGGTTAAACGGCAGTTCTCAAAACATGTATATTTCACACTGTGGAGGAGAATCAGCCAAATATCATAAATAATGTAAACAATAATCTAAAATGTTGGTTTGTTAGAAAGCATTTTGGATCAGGAAAGTGGGAAAAAGGAAAAAAACATTTCCCAGATGAGTTCTCTCCTTCCCCTAGTTAATAGGCATTTACATCACAGATGATTAGAATTGAAAGTTCCCATGTGGTAACTAATTCACCCCCAACTTTTTTTTTTTAAATAAGGATCCTGATGCCTCCAAGGAGTGAAGAGTTTGCTCAAGGCTAGCCTAGCACCTAGTTTATTAGAGAACTAGAATTAAAACCTTGATTTTTTTGAAGTCTCAGACAAAGCAGAGCTCTTCAACATCATAATGGTTCCTTCCATTCTCCAGTAGTGATTATGAAACATACATTTCTCTTTGATTCTTAGCCATAGGGGGAAATTCTCAGAATTTCCCCCTATGGCTAACACAATTTACTTATATGAGAGAACATAGCACAAAATAAAAGTTGCATTGAGTCACAAGGAAATAAAAATCTTACCCTATTTTGTGCTACTAAGTACAGCTGATACTTTGGATGCTGAAGGGCAATAATTTAAACAAAATTGACACTGTGCTGGTTTTATGGATTTCTAATGCATTTCATCTTGGGTACATTGGACATATTGCTGCCTTGGCTTCTGCTGCATCTAGTACTGAGGTTTGGAAATTTATACAAATGAAAAACTGCAGACTTCCTTTTTCAAAAGGCAGGCAGGCAGGCACAAATACTGGTGTGTGTGTGTGTGTGTGTGTGTGTGTTTTCCAATTTTTTTCCTCCTATACTTAGCTTGGCTGTTTATTAAAAACTACGCATTTCAGAAAGAAAAGGACAGCATTTGGTTAAAGAATTGATTTAATATCCTCTTAGTCTTTATTTCATAGTTTATCAAGTGATTTATTTTCTTAATTTTTTGGCATTTTGATTAAACTGGTCTCTCTGTAGTTGTAAACTTTATAAAATTGGCTTGTTTTATAGTGAAACTTCAGATGTAAGTTCTTTGGAATGTCATATCTGGAAAACAAAAATACAAAAAACAAAGCAAACAACACCAAAACCTATAGCCACTAAAATGAAGACAAAAAAGAATAAAAACTCTACAAGCACAACATAAATGAAGTAGAAGAGCAATGTAGAACTTTATTCAAGTTTTCTTGGATCACTTGAATATCTTGCTCACTGGATATTGCTGTCATATTTTCTTTTAAGTAGAAAACAAGAAAATAACCCTATTTTCCCCTTGGCAGGTTGGTGTAGAGAAAGAGGTAAGTGTATATGTATCTCTCCATTTCTGTCCCTGTCTCTGTATTTCTCTCTCTTGCTGTTATACTTTCTGTTTTCTAGAAAACTTTATATATTTTCCTTAGAACATGCAGTGCAAAAGTGGGTCTATCTTTGGAATTTTATGAACAAAGAAAATGACCACATTTTAGGGACCACAAACCAAATCATGTGGTCTACCTATGGATTTATTTTTCATATTTGTGAATCTGTTGACATTAAAATTCCCTCAGGCATATAAACATTGAGAGTTAGACTTTTAATCACTTACATATATTGGAAGAAATAAAAATGCACTCCTGTAAGGTAAGTATTTCTTCAGTTGTGTGGATGGGGAAGCCATGTTTAAGCTCTGATGGCAGGAGCATCCCAAAATATACCTGAAGGGATCTTGGATCCAGCATTAGGTAAATATGCTTCTGCTTTTTGTGGATATGCACAATACTTTCTAGTAAGGTCTCATCTTAATAAGAAAATCCAATGTGTCTTTGCCTATGATTCTTTGTCTTCTTTTTGTGACTTTTGATATTTAGAAATAAGTATAAATTTTAATTATAATGCTTACTGTCATGATTCATATTAAATGAATTCATATTTATAACATAGTGATCTTCCATAGGTATTTTGATACATTGTAGGAGAAAATGTGACAGAATATTTTAAACCGGGATTGGCCAAAGTAAATTTGAGTTGGTTAGTCACTAATTTTATGTATCCAAAAGTGAATATTCACCTAATTCCACTAAGGATTTTGATGCAGCTAACAAAAACTAAGAAGCATTAGTGAGTAAAAAGAAAAAAGGTACTTAGAGTGAAAGGAAAATGAAGTAAAACATGACCTTCTAACATTTGTAGAGAAGACGGTCAGATTTGGCTGTAAGCTTCCTTGCAGTTCAAGCAAAGAGACTAGGCACAGTGTATATGATGGAGACCTATTGCTTGTTGACTTGATGGAATTGCTGATTCATGAATTTTGGTTGAAATATTTGCAATGTTATAACAAAAGTAAGCGCATTGGATCAAGTAGTTTTGCATGGTGTTTGAACATGTCAAAGATCGTGCATTCCTGGGTATGTCCTCATTAAGTTCTGAATGGAATACTGAGTTCCAGTACTGCATCTATTTGTTGCATTAACAAATGAGACAAGTAGCTAAAATCAAAGACTCAGAAATCCAAGTATTTACTTAGGTACCTAAAAATTTATCTTCTTAAAATACATTTAAAAAATGTTTTTAGAAAGTAAAATAAGCAATTTAAAAATTAAACATTATAACCAATATAAGTTTCAAATAGATTTTTTTTTTTACTGATTGTGTCCTAATTCTCAAATGGATGGAATATTTTGATTGAATTGATCTGTCAAGGAAATTTCAAAGAGCTAATATTTCTGTGTGGTTAGGAAGAGCTTATTTGAAGGTGATCACCCCATTTTTCTGATGTATTCTAACAGCCTTTCTTTCCTGGATCATTAAAATTTTAGGGAGGGTGACCTATAAATTTTCAGATTAACTTGGACTAGAAGGAAAACAAATAACCTGAGGCAGTGAAAAGCTAGCTCTTAGGGAAGATATCTCAAAGATTTTCTTCATATTCTGATCTCTTTTGCTCTTAAAATGTTACTGGGCAATACCATGCACCTGAGAACTCAGACCAGTAAGTTTCTCCTAAACTTATGTTTTGGTTTCAACTTGTTCATTAACCAGCCTGACAAATGTAGGTAATCATCCATTATTTGTCTCTTCAGGAAATAGTTTCATAATCTTGGAATCTTCATTTTCCTATTTGTAAATGTAGGATTTAGAAAAGAAGCTAAATTTCCTTCTAAAAATAGTGTCCAAATTATTCAATAGAATAAATGCAGCTGTAGAAGTAGAATCTGGCACCAGCGCATGTGATCACAGCCTATTTGGACAAATCTGTATTATAGAAATTGGGAACCCTTCATTTCTAAGTTGTGGTATTTAAGAATACCTCAAGGAGATATTGAGTTTATTTTTTCCCTAATGTTAGTGTAACTAAGAATCTAAGTTAATTGAATGGTAAACATTTTAAGGGGCATTTTTGAATTACTGCTTTATCAAAAATTGGTAAATAATTTTTACCATGTACATGTACATGTCCTTTTTAGCTTTTCTATTCAATTAGTAAATACTTGTTGAGAAAGTAGACTGCTCAAAGCACCCTACTTAGTGGTAGTGACAGAAAGCAGTCTGTCCTCAGTTAGTTTGCATAATGATAGGGCTCATGGCCTTTTAACAAATAATTACTTTATTGATTAGTTAATTATAGTTGGGATAATAAATAGAAAATGTAGAGTTATGAAAATGAATAATAGATGGGTACGATAAAGTATGAGGGTTAGAGATAGCTTCTTAAGGAAGTTGTAATAAAGCAGAGCAGTAGAACTCAGCTCTTCATGGGAGGTCCTTTCAAAAGCAGTTGTGTTATTCTCTGCTAGCCTTGCAAGAGGCATTGTTACTTTATTGTAGGTAGTGGGAGGTGGGGGATGGTGGCAGTAGGACGAAAGTCCGTTGCAAACTACTTTCCCAGATATTCTCCCAGATGCTTCCACTCAGCTCAGAAGAGAAGAGGGAGAAAGATTGTTGTATATTTCATAATTCATCAGGCTTTCTGCTCCTTGATGGTAGAACTGTATTCTGCACATCATATTCTCCTGCACATATTTGTTTCAGAGCCTTGAATATAAAAGATGCTCAGTTAATGGCTGTTGAGTGAATGAGTCTTCCTACAGACTTTGGATAAGCCTGTCTTCTAAACCATACAAAACAAGAATGTTAGAGTTCTAAGAAACATGAGAATAGGAATTCATGTCATTCGTATTGTTTTAAACGCTGGTAGTAGAGATGGTGGAATGTGTTAAATCCTCTTTGGAAGATGATTATTATTTCATTCATCTAGGTTTGATAATTTATTATGTGCTGTAGGTTATTTTGTTATATACATCTATGATTGCTCCATATGTATTTGGTCTCTCCAACTAGACTACCTGTCTTTCAAGTTCAGGGATCAGATCTACCATCATTGCATTCAACACAGGACCAACTATTTACACATATTTTGATGTGTAGGTGTGGGGATGCCAAGGAGGTGACCTATATATGATAGTTGAGTCTTGTTTCTTGGTTTTTACACTACTTTCTTTTTCTTGATCACATAAGATAAGAAATGAATTATCAGTAGGTTGCTATGTCTTTGTAACAATCCTGAAAATGATGGGGCTGTATGTGTCCTGGATGTTCATTTGCTAGTTTAAAATCAGGAAGCTCTCAGTTGCAAATGTCATGAATATGTATGAGTGGTCCAACTGTTGCTCCTTCCTCCCTTCCTGCCTGGTGGATGACTCCTTCTGAGAGTACTACATCTGCCTTCTAAAGCCTTTTGTGGAGTAGATAGGGAGAGGGAGGGAGTGCTCTGTTATTTTGCATTTTCAGGTAGAAGGATATATTTTTCTAATGAATCTTAGAAAAATAGCAGTCTTTTTCTTTCTGTCTGTCTGCCTTTCCCCTTTTTTTTCAACTCCTCTCCCCACCCTTATATAAGCACAGATTGCCTCTCTCTCTTTTTTTTTTTTTTAAAGCAAAAATATGAGAACGGGAGGCAGGAATTTGCAGTGGCAGATTTTTGAAAGAATACATGTCTCTGCTTCTTTTCTTTCTATACTCCAAAGACATCCCACATACACAGATGTGACAACTTTTTTTTTTTTTTTTTTTTTTAAAGCTAATTTGAGCGAATGCCTGTCTGGCAACTTACTCTTGGAATAGTTACACTTGCCCAAACTGAAGTTCTGCCTTTGTAGAGGTGACACTGACGGCATGCTATTACTGCACACTCAGAACAGAGATACTAGGAGAAGGAAAAAAGAAAAATAAAAGACATGAAACTGAAGTACATGTGGTTGTGTTTTTGAGAATCTTTGTTAATGGGACTAGAATAGAGGTGTTTGCCTAAGTGTGACTCTGCTTTTGTAAAAACTAGCTATCTGGAAGGCATCTGAAATTGACTGAATTTCATTCTTTTCCTTAATAGAGACTGTTCTCAAATACAGAAAAAAAAAAAAAAAAGCAAATATAGGGGTCTTTGCTAAAGATTTTGGTGTGGGGGAGCTGGGAGAGGGAGGTAGTTTCTACTGCCAAATTTATTCTTAAATTTTATCTTTTTCACTTATTGTATGATTATTTGTATCTATTTTGTCTTTTTTTTTTCAAAATAGATGTGCAACTGAACTCAACGCTATATTGAGTGATAGCTGAAGTTATTGCCGCACTATTTGAGGAGAGGAGGTGAGGGCATTTGTGGATGGAGAAGAAAGCAGGCTCTCATTTTTCTGGACTGTATATTCCAATTTCCTGTCATTCACTGGATGACTGCATTCTTTTCTTCCTTTCCATCCCTTCTCTTCATTTATCTCCCTTTTTTCCTTTATCTTCTTGTGTTTACCCTTTAATCAATGCAGCTTATATTTATATTTCTACTTATTTAAGGCATTGGGGGATATGGGGAATGCATAATGCATTTGTGGGGAACGTAAAGAATATTATATGCCGCATCTTGCCCTCAGGAGTTTGCTGCTATTTGGGAAGACATGATATATATGCATGAAATGTTGAATATAGATTCAAGATTTGAATGGCAATATAGGAATATAAATCAGATGAGCAGTAAGTACTATCAGCTCTTAGTTGGGGGATCAGTGCAGACTGGATGGTCTGAAAAAGCTTTGTTAAGTTCTTTACTGTTCTGGAACACACAATGCTGACATACACTTTCAGGTTTTATCAGGTTAGTTACTGTATAATGCCTTGCCTGTTTATCTTACCAAATGTTTCCCAAATACTACTCAGCCCTCAAAGTTTTGATTAAACTTTATCTTCTCAATGAGGAAATCTGTAGTCTTTGCATCTCACCAGCATCTCCTCATTTTCTGAACTCCTCTACATTAGCACATGCTACCACATACTAACCAGTGGACAACATATTATCTAATTCTTCCTTTGTTTTGTGTGTCTAAATTTAGTCTCACCTTTTCTCTCAACATTTCTGTTGTTTTGAGTAAAGGGCTTCATTTTGTGCTTCATATAGAGCTCATAGCACCAAACACATCATCTGATATATGCTGTTGTTCAGTAAGTATTTACTGAGTTGATTTATAGCCTAGAGACCTTGAACAAATTCCTCTCTTTGACATATCTCAGATCTCTTCCAGATCTAGTATCCAATGTGGCTTTGTTTCTGTGACTTGAAGCCAAGTCATTTTTACAAATATTTGAGGGACATTTCCTTATTTGGAATGATCACATTAGGGGTGAAGACAAGTTCTCATGGAGTTTAATTGCCAAATAGAAGTGGGCAGTGCGGACAGCAGCAGAACTGCCACAGAGTATATATACTTTTAGAAGGGTTACCTCCTTTTCCAACATGTAAGACCACTTCAGCTCTCTGAGAAGATTGAGCCTTTAAGATTTTTTTTTTGTTGTTGTTATTTTTTTTAAAATCCATTTCAAAAGCCATTCAGTAGAGGGCATGACAAGATGATGTCAGTATTTTTCTAGGCACTATCATTCTAGAATTCTGGATAGCAACATACATACACATTCATATACACAAACAGATTGGATTCAATGAAAGGTGACTGAGTTCCACTTTTCCTTACTGACACCCTGTCTTTCAGCACCCCAATTTTTTCCTTCTCTGTGTCTCATGGGCTTAAGTTCTGTTTGGCAAAGGAACCCACACGATTGTGATCCCTGGGACAGTATCTAAAACGACAGTTGCTGAAAGGTTACAGCAAAATCTATTAGAAAAGAAAAGTTGAGGGAAATCAGGTGAGCTCATAGAAGAAAATAAGGAAAGATTGGCTCCCTTTTGGGATTAGGTCTAATTAAGGTGAGCAAGCAGCTGGGCCTGTTTGGAATAACAATTGTGCTAGCATGTCACTTTTTTCTGCTTAGTTGAAATTTATATAGTTTGGGAATGGTGGATATAAGAAAATTAGAGCTCATTTAGAATCTGTTGAAAGGACAGTGTGCCTTCATTATTAGTTTTGCATCTGAATTTTCCTGGGGCAGTCCTCTCTCTGTTATAGGTAATGGATTTTTCCCCAGATGTAATTGGATGAGTTTAATTTTTTCTTTCATTACCTGTCGAGGAGGCCTATGCCCCTACTTCCCTTTGTGTTTTATTAGGACTGTAACCCCTATTTAAATAAAGGCTTTGATTGTGCTTATATATGTTCAATCAGCACTTTCTGATTGAATAGTTCTGGTCACACAATGCTCTCGCCTAGCATTTTTTACTAATTACATTTTCGCCCTGGCTGGGTATGGGAAAACCTCTCATGGTGTTTGTTTGCTGCTTTTGATTATGTCGGTGATTTGGTCTATCTGTGGTAGCATAAGGCAGAGAAAATATATCTTCAAACTATAATCTTACTTCTCTTAAAGAGTAACTTGATTTGATCTTTTTTTTTTTTTTAATTGAAGGGATAGAAAGCCTAGTCATATGCTGATAAATGCTTAGCAAGCAGTTCTATAAAAAATAAAAAAAAACAAAAAATATCTTGAGTTTGTATCTTTTACAGATTTCCATGGTGTAAATACTCCAACTTTGGCTAATTTCAATATGACATAATTGAATATGGAATTGGAAAGAAATTAATTAAATTAAATTCTTAATTGGAAAGAATTAAGCCCAGTCTCAAGAGCTGGTGCATGTGGTTCCTGCACACAATGAAAAGTCTCAGTCACATTTCTGCCATTGAGAACACATACCTCAGCATCTTCACATTACAATTAAGATGGATACTGGTTGTTAAGCCCATTTAAGTGTGATTTCAATGATTTATATGTGGGGACTATATTCATGTTTTGTAGTCAAAGGCATTTTAAGGTGATTCTCATGCCTGGGTTGAGAACTCAGAAATACAATGGCTAAGCCATATTATCTTAAATGAAATGTACATGTTTCCAAAGAAATTCTTTAAATATTTATATATTTTATTCTTTTCTAGTGTGTTAACAAGAATGTTAGCAGATGTATTATTCTAGGAGTCAGAAGACCTTGTATTTTGTCTCAGCCATCATTAATGTATTCTGTATCCTTGGGTAACCCATTTAATATCAGGGCATTACCAACTTACTCATCATTTAAGGAAAGAGATTATATTATAGCCTCTCATCTAAAACTTCTCATTTCCACCTGGATAGCATTACCTTTTTCTTTTCATTAGACATTTATGATATTTTGTCTTTGTCCTAAAGTAGATTTTTAACTAGAAACTTAAGTGATAATATGTTTACATATATTATATCTATAATATAACTTATGTTGATGGATCTTATGAGTCTGGAAGGCAGAAATAATGCTTTATGATGATATTTAGCCTTGATATTTAGCCCAGTAAACCTGAACAGGCTATGGTGGAATGACTTTTATGACTGGTTGCCATCCTTGTTAGATAAGGGTATTTGTATGATACCATGAAATAATTCAAACTAAAGTCTTGAAAGAAATTAAAAGCATGTTACCAATGATAAATATTAATTTTATTTTTCATACTACAAGTTTCTAAGACTGGTTAATGGCTAGAATGAGGTACACTATTAGGTGTGAATAGGTTAAAAAAAAGTTAAATTTCATTTCATTTGTATATTCCCTACATTTTAATTGAGAATCTTCAAAATAACTGACAATAAAATAAAATCAGTTCAGTTAAGTTCAATTAATATTAAGCCTTAACTAAGTACACTGTAAATGTAAAATTTCAAGACATTCCTCCTAAATTGGGGGGTATCTCACTGGATTGAGATGTTGTTTTCAACCTCCAGGCCAGCCTGCCATTGCATCATGGCCTCCAGAGTTGGTACAGACAGTATGGACAGATGTTTGGCTCTATCTTATGTGCAATGAAATGTGTAGTATGCTAGCAGTACTCTGTAGTGATAAGATCTGTGGCTAAGAATTGAGGAAGCTGGAGCTTCTCTTCTGAATTTTATTGCTCTACTTCTCTAAGATGCCATATATATATATATATATATATATATATATTTTTTTTTTTTTTTTTTTCATAAGACAGATAGGGGTGCCTGGATGGCTCAGTTGGTTAAATGTCTGCCTTCAGCTCAGGTCATGATCCCGGGGTGCTGGGATTGAGTGCCATGTTGGGCTCCCTTCTTTGCACAGTCTGCTTCTCCCTTTCCCCATCCTCTTGCTTTATCTCTTTCTCAAATAAATGAAAAATTAAATCTTAAAAAAAAAAGGCAAATGATAGCTACTTTGCTTCCCTGCATCAAGTAGAGTATGTTCAAAAAAAGAGCCTTAAAACATAAAAGTGCCATAAGATAAAATAATCTCAGGCTTTTAATTGTTCATTGTTAATCCAGTGACTAATTTTCAGCCAGTACATCTAACTATAGATGGTCAGTATGATTTAGGAGACTGTGGGTAATTTCAAAGTGGAACTAGATCTGGAGCAGTCAGTTTCTAGAAAAATAGTGGACTAAAATAGTGCTGATATCCTCCCATTACAAGATTGTCCAATGGAGTAAAGTGAAACATGACCGACAAACTTAATATGTGGCTGAGTTTTAAGAAAGAAAGAGAACTACTTTCCCAAAACAAAGGAAAATCAGTGATAATAACAGGGCTAGTAACAGCTCAAGTCTTGGATTTTAATCTATCAACAGAAAGAGGAGACAGTGTCATAGGCTTTGGGGAATAAGAATTGAAATTTCCTAATACAAAACTAGGACCTGCCTGCTACAACCCAAGGAAGAAAATTTTTCATGTTATTTATATGAATAAGATGTAAAACATAAATAAGCAAGATAAAATTTCAAAGTAAAATAATCCAAAATATATTTATTGGTAAATACAAGCCAAAAGTAATCTGGTATAACTTCCTTAATATCAACCAAAACACTTTGTAAGAAAAAAATTTAAAAGCACTAAAGTATTAGTAGGTTAAAGAAATTCATTATATATACTTCCAAAATATTCATGTCATAACAAATACAGTCCTGAACAACATAGCCTCAAAATCTATTATTCAAAAATTGATAGAAATATAAGGAAAAGCAGACAAATCCAAAATTAAAGTTGGAGATTTTAAACATAATTCTTTTAAAAATTTATAGGTTATTGGGGATCCCTGGGTGGTTCAGCGGTTTAGCACCTGCCTTCGGCCCAGTGCATGACCCAGGAGTTCCTGGATCGAGTCCTGCATCGGGCTTCCTGCATGGAGCCTGCTTCTCCCTCTGCCTGTGTCTCTGCCTCTCTCTCTGTGTGTGTCTCTCATATATAAATAAATAAAATCTAAGAAAAAAATTAATAGGTCATCAGATTGAAAATAAAGTAAATATATAGATGATTTATATTAAGCAGTTTTGAGTTGATATAAGTAACTGATGTATGCAGTGCTTCTGTTAATTTTAAAGTGCAAAAAGGGTTACTTGTAAACTAAAAGTTATGTAAATAGTTTGAAGGTGAAACAATATATTTATTATTCAAAGATACTATAATTATTAGCATAGAATGTTCAACAGATAAGAAAATATTAGCAATCTGTAATAACTAATAGGGGATTTCAGCATAATTATTGAAACTAAAAACATTAATATAAGAAAAAATTGGTGATGCTTCTGTGTGTACCAATGACGATTAGTACTTTTTTTCTATAAAGGTAACAATCTGTAATTGATTCTATGAAGTACCTAGAAATAACTCTAGTAAGATATATATTTAAGAAATTTATAACAATTTTGAAAAGTTATTGAAGAAGATCAAAGAGTACTAAAATCACCAGAGAGATATGCCTTGTTCATAAATGAAATTTTTAATATTGTAAAGATGGAGATTCTCCTATAAAGTAATCATTAGTAGCACAGATATTTTTTATCAAAAGTCCAAAACATTCTTTCAATGTAATCTGACAAGCTGATCATAGAATTTACTTGAAAAGGGAAAGGACAAAATACAGCCAAGATTATCTTGAAAAAATAAAAATAAGGTTGGGGCTTACTCCACAAAGACTTATTACAAAGCAAAAGTTATTAAAAGTGTTTGGTAGACAATTAGATAGAACATAATAAAGAGTGCCAAAGCATAACTGCATATAGAATGGAAACTCGTTATGTGACAAAGGAGGCATTACAAGTCAGCAGGGAAATGTCAATCAGTAGGGAAATGATAGATTAATTCAGTAATTGTATTGTAAAAATTGACTTTCCTAATTGAAAAATTTAATCCCATCCTGATGGATTAAAATACAAAAAACAAACAAACAAACAAACAAAAAAGAGCCCTTTTTAAAGAGAAAACCTAGGAGGACTTTTTTTTTTTTTTTAAATGATATCCATGTTTGGTAATATTTTAAATAAAATCTTAAAAATCTTATGTTGTAAAAGTACAGATTGATGTTTTTGTCTATGTTGCAATAACACAATATTCCCACAACTGTCCAATTAATTGATGTGATATTAGTACCCAGAATACCTAAAAGTATTCCAGAATCCCTAAGAAGGGTGTTTTATAAGTGAATAAGGGATTTAAATAGGCAATTCATAAAAACAACTATCTGAAAAGAATAGGGAAAAAAACTCACTCAGCTTCACTAATAATAAGGGAGATTCAAATCAAATGAAATTTAAAATTTCTTACCTACCAGATGAGCAAAATTAGATAAATATGATAGCCATGTTTGGGTGAAAATAGTAGGAATATAAATTATTATACATTGCAAATGCAAGTATAATTTGGTACCACCGTTTTGGAAGGTAACTGAATAAAATGCAGAAAAGTCAAAACTGCCTATACTTTATGATATATACATTCCACTGCCTGGTTTCTTACCTAAGAAAATATTTATTGAGATAGTACACAAGGAGATTCACACATGAGGTTTACTGTAACAGTATGTAATAATGAACAAAAATGAGATAGTGCTTTGTTTATTAATCTGGTAAGGGAAAAATATCTAGCATTATTTTTTTTTCTTCTAGTAGTATTATAATGAAGCAATATATGAGTGATCTAGATCAACTTGTGTCAAAATAAATAAACCTGAAAAACAAAATATTTAGTAAAATAAGCTGAAAATTTTCATCTAGTTTTAAACCGAATAAATTAATACTATATATTGTTTATGGAAATATATATATATGAAAGAAAACTATAAAAACATGCATGATGGGCAGCCTCGGTGGCCCAGCAGTTTAGCGCTGCCTTCAGCCCGGGTTGTGATCCTGGAGACTTGGGATCGAGTCCCATGTCGGGCTCCCTGCATGGAGTCTGCTTCTCCCTCTGCCTGTGTCTGTACCTCTCCCTCTCCCTCTCCCTCTCCCTCTCCCTCTCTCTCTCTTTCTCTCTCTGTGTGTCTGTCATGAATAAATAAATAAAATCTTTAAAAACAAAAAACAAAAAAAAAAAACCCATGCATGATGAAATATGTAGAGAGACAGATATTAACTTCAGAATAGTGATTAACTTTGGAGAACAGAGAAGCATAAATGAAAAGGATGAGTAGCTGCACTTGCTTTGTTTTTCCTATTAAAATTAAGAAGGGAAATTTGAGATTGGACCCAGAAATTTTTTTACATGTCCTACAATGAAGAATTCAATAATGCCTGAGTTTATTTTTGTTTTCCTCATCCTGAAGAATGATCCTCAGAATGACCAGTGAGCTTGGATACCATTGGGGTTCTTCAGAGAGTTACACTGCAAAATGCTGGACCATGGTCTTCTTTACCTGAAGTAAAGATCATTCCAGAGCCTCTATGTCAAGAGATCATATCAGGGAGCCATTTGAAAACTTCACTAACAGGGGACCCACCATTCACATAGCATCTGCTCAGTCTTGAATATATTGTTAGAAATGTATTTTTCTAACAGATTATCTGTCTTCTTTGTTTTGGAGTTCTCATCATACTTTCTGGGGAAAAACAAGGTTAAATATTACATGTGACCTCTTTTCCAATGTATGAAGCTATGGCCTTTAGTGTTTTTTTGAACCTACTTTTCAACAGTCTTATACTACTGTGTTCAGATCCCGTATTACCTACTGCCCTTCATTATGATCTCTTTCTAGAAGAAGGGAAGAAGTGCTGTGTAGAGGGTATATGGCACTAACCTTTATAACTTATTCCTTTCCTTAATTTTACTATCTAAAACAACATCTCTAGCAGAGAAAGTTGGTATTTTGGCTCTGATACTTTTTCATCTATCATGTTATTACAAAATGACTTAGCAGTGGGTGGTTATGGGAGATCTCTAGGAGAAAAGCTTTAGCCATTGCCATCCTATTGTGCATACAAACAGCCTACATCCCTCCATACATATTTATATAGGCAGGAGACTCGGATGATTTTTTTTCAAATCATGAATAATTTTAACACTACAGACGTTTGACTTTGAATCAACAACCAGTTTCAGATGAATGTAATTGCAGCCAAAGAAAGTTTCTAACTAAAATTAGTTACTTTTCATATTTAACAAACTACTGCCTGCTACATTTCCTGTGATCTCGCTTTCATCTTCCTCTCATATGGTCACATGTAACAATGACTCCTTCACTTCCATGTCTATTTTCTTCTTGGCTTCTCTAAGTATAAAACTTGCAGTTTCTCCTGCCAAATGACTTTGCAAGGCTGTGCCTAGAAGATGCCAACCCAACTCATGCTCACACTCTTTCCTATATTCTCCTCAGATTTCAATGGTTGTGAGTCCCTTTGCCCTTTCCATGTATCTAAGAAGTGGAATATGAATTTCACATAAAACCAAACAAACAAATAAAAACACTGTCAGAATAAAAATTTAAACAAGTTCTTTGGATACAGCCTTAGGCAGACTCTGTATTGTGTGCTTTCAAAAATTTTATCTCATTTAATCTTTATAAAATCTATCATAGTAGATAATAACTATTCATATTTTGTAACTTAAGCAACTTGCTCATGGCTTACCAATAAATCCCCAAATACAATTATTTCATTTGACTCCTTGGAAATTAGACCACTGTCTTAGTAAGCTTGGCTGCTATAACAAAATACCATAAAGTAGATGGCTTAGCAACATGCATTTAATTCTCATAGTTTTAGAGGCTGGGCAGTCCAAGATCAAGGTGACAGCAGATTTGGCTCTTGGTGAGGGCCTTCATTCTGATTTGCAGATGGCCACTCTTCTCATAAGGTTATTAACCTCATTATGGGGGCTCTACACTCAAAACCTTTTGAAACCTTAATTACCTCCCAAAGGACCCTCCCAGTACTATCACATTGGAGTTAGGGCTCCAACACATGAATTTGGAGTGGGCACAGCATACTTACTGTGCAGCATCCTGACTCTTAATAGGAACTGCCCTAGTTTGCATGAATCACTTGTTATCAGACTGAAAATATGAAGAGTAAGCACTTGACCCAATTGAACTGATGGCATCCTGCTCTATAAATAAGTTTTCCATAACTGTGGTTGGTGGGTGACAGAGATATGTTGGGGATTTTATTAAGGATATTTTACTTTCAGACCCTAGTATTCCTTCCTCTATCTTATTATCCAGTTTCAGAATTCCTAGGTTCTCAGCACCCAGTGGCCATTGGCAAACATTTTCCCTCTGAGTGTTTAACCAACTTTTGGAGGCTGTGTACTGAGGTACTGAGTTTAAACTATGGGTTCTGGAATCTAAGAATCTGCCCCCAAATTCTAGTTCTACCATATGCTACATTCATGACTTTGCACATTGCCTCATCTAGGACCTTAGTTTCCTCATCTGTTAATAGGGGATACTAATAGCATCTACTTCATAGATTGTGGAGAGGATACAATGTATACAGCTCTTAATTTAGTTTGAAATAATAATTTATTTTGAATAGAGGCTACACTTTGAGCTTGCCTGTTAACCACAAGGTTCTTTCTATTGTACTTTCTCATGGTTCTTTCAAAGCTATAAATGTTTGACATTTGATAACATTTCATTTTATTTGCTTATTAAGCAGTAATCAAGTTTTTCACACAATTGTCTACTATTGAAATGGATCTTTCCTCTCTAGAAGGTGATGCTAATTATGGTACATTTATAGACTACATGGAAATAAAAATCAGAAATGCTGAAATACTCATCTGGCTCAGTATTTTTGCCTTCTTCTTCCTGTGTGCAAGGGGTAACAGGTATTTTACAGAACTTGGGATTGAGCAAATAGACACACTGACAAAAATCCTGATATTTTCCTGACCTTGATTTTCTCATCTGTTTTTGAAGGAGTTGAATTAGATCCTTAGCAGAACATACCTAAGGTTTCTACTGCTCTAAATGTCTCTATGACTATGATTATGTTTCTTATCTTATTCAGATTAAAAAATAAAATTATTTTGTTGTAATTAAAAAAAAACTTTAGAAGGCTTACATGATTAATTAGGCTTAATTTAAAAATGCTTTCAAAGACAAAAGTTGAGAAGTGTTTCACTTCAGATTTATTTTACATTAAAATCATAGTTTCTGGTAGATTTATGTATTTATTTGTTTATTTATTTACTTACTTATTTATTTTTATATAGTTTCTGGTAGACTTAATTTGGGTACCAAGACCATGTCCTTGGATCAGTTTCACAGAAGGACGTAAGAAGGCTGATATGTGGGAGTGAATGAATTTCCTGCTTGGCGATGGTTCTCATGGAAGAGAGCATCCCTGGGTGTACATAAAAGTTTTGCAAAGTGCCTGTTGTGCCAGGGTTAGTGGGGATTGCTAAAGAAGAGTACAAGAGCTCCATCTATTTCTGTGACCATGATGATTTGTACTTTTGGCCAGGCATGGGATCTTGCTTCATTAAATTCTCTTTTTGAATCTATTTGCTTAGTTCTTTGACTGTGTCATTTTTTTCTTAATTTATGTACCTGCTTAACTCTTACCTATGATCTAAAAACAACAACAACAAAACTCCTACCTGCTACCTCCACAAGCTACCGTACTCCCTCGTTCTGATCTCACCATCAAAGTTCTTGTCTGCCCTATAGCACTAGAATTCATTGCTGAAGAGGCAGCTGTTTTCTTCCCATCATTTCATTCTTGGAACAATCCATACACAAAAACTTTCTCCCCATTGTAAGTATTGAGAAGACATCTTCTGTGTCCCTCATCTCACTCAGCTTTCCTCAACAGAGTAAAAGTAAGAAACTCCGACATCTAGTGAGCAGAAGTAAGACATTAATTGATGTTCACCTTAGCTCCTCACTTCGCAGGGGCAGGGGTAGAGCAGAAGTGTTGGTATGGAGTCAGTGTTTGCTCCACATATTCACTGTCCTCACTAAAATGATCCCAAGATCTAAACTTAAAACTGAGCAAGGAATAGGTTAGGAGTATTCAGCCTGATATTTAAAAATCTCCATGAAGTGACCCTGAACTACATTAAAATCTAGCACACTGTGCTCTTTAAAGAATATTGTGTTTGAGTAAACAAACTATTGTTTAAACAAACTATTATCGGAGTAGAAGACATCCAGTGCTTTCCTTGTATTTTGCCTTAAATACCTTTATTTAAGGTATTTGTCCTTATAATGTTCCACTTCCAAACTGGTTTCTTAGACATAATCCCCATGTCTTCTGAACTATAGTTTTGTAAATTCTTTCTCATTTTTATCAGATTTACTGCTGTTATTCTGTAGTGTAATCACATAACTCATCTTTCCCAGTAGATTGCAAGCTTCCTTTGTTTTTGTTTTTTAGTTTATTTGTTGCAAGCTTCTTGAATATAGAGACTACAATTTGTTCACTTTTATCGTCAGAAATGCCTAACTTACTGCTTTCCATGTGATAAAAATTCGCAACTCGCTACTTAATTGCTAACTAGGGCAATGAGGCTTTAATGTTTGAGAGTTCATGGGAACCTGTAGTCATGGCAGACAGAGATGAGGGTCAGTAAATGCTTTGAGAATTGCTGCCTGTCTTTAGACTAGGCTGTTTAAGCTTTGGTGAGTCATCTCTCATCTCATTTTTCCTGACCCAGTCCTTCTGCTAATATATAAACAAATGTTATCAATCTCAGGATCCTCAAGCTGGGCTATCATCTACAGGTGAAGTGAAACTATGTTAAAAGAAAAAAAAAACGACTTAAGTGAACTATACCATGTTGTCATGTTAACCTATTTTTCACATTCAGGGATAAACAGGTTTGGTCAGGTCAGGTCTATTCTGGTCAGAAAAAATCCTGCTAGTATAAGTTTGCTACCTTCTCCACTCTGCACTTCCTCTCAGCATTTTCTCGCCATTCCCCTGGTGTTTTGATTCCATACATTGACCTTTATTTTTCAGTGTCTCCCATTGTTGTGACTGTCTAGGGTTATGCTTCACGGGCATTCTGGTCCACTCTAAAGTACCGTACTGTTGTCACCTCTTTAAATCATTCTTGTCTGGAGAATGTTTTCATTTCAAGATACAACATGCTGTATCTATCCCAAAGAGTCTTTTCCTCATGCGACACTTATAAAAATAGTAGAAAAGGTTAATAAAAAAGAAAAATATGTTTAAAACACACTAGAATTGGTATTGTAATTTTAGAGGGGTAGAAATCATGTAGGTAGGATTTTTGAATGTAGAAAAGCAGAGGATAAGACTAAGGGGGAAGCCACAGCCCTTGGCCAGCAGGGGAAACACATAAATAGGAGACATGATCTATTTCCTGAGTGGTGGAACTTGGAGCAAGAGAGGGACCAAAGCAGCAAGAAGTGTGATTAGTATAGGTGCCAAAGTGATAGTAGTCAGACATGTTGGTCACTGATCACTTCTACTGCTCCAAGTGTTATGAGTAGTAACTGGACTGATTGCCTGCTAGACGCAGTATACAGTCCAGGATCTTTGATGACAGAGCAGATCTCCAGGCACTGGTGATGTTTTGTGGGAAATTAACAGACGCCCACACCATTACTATTGAGTTTAATCTGTTCTTTCCCTTTCTGTCTCTCTCTGAATACATTATAGAATGCAAGGCAAAGGGGGAGGGTGGACCTCTGAACCATCTCCCCAAGAAGGCAGCCTGATCCAAAGGTGTAAGTAAATAGATGTGCAAGGTATCTCAACTACAAAAGTGGTGACAAAATCAAGGCTTACTATAATTCGTGAAAGAATGCAACACACTGCCATAAATGAAATAGAGTATAGCCAAGGAAAAAGTCAGATGGATACTAGATACTACATTTTGGCAGGGATCAGGGATAATATTTCATCTAAAAAATGGGGGGGGGGGGGTCAGGTTCAAAAAAACAGAACTAGAGAGCTTGTACAAAAAAATACAATTTATAAAAAACAAAAAAATTAAAAATTAAGTAGTCAGTAGGTGTCATGATATAAAAAAATGGGCACAGCAGACAAGAAAATTAATAATATGGAAGATTTGCTGAGTAATTTTTCAAGAAAATTTCACATAAAGTTAAAGTGTAAAAATAAGAGCATCAAGAACTATAAAGGAGCCATTATCATTAGGCTAGTAATATGGGCTATTACATTTAGAAAAAATAAAAATCTAGAAATTTTACATGTGTATCTTATATATAGGTATACATATTATATATTATAATAATGTAGAGGGAGATTCTTTACTATCTTGTTATTTAAATATATAATTATATAGATTTTATATTTGTGATATACTTAAATAACAAAGTAGGAAAATATCTCTAGACCAAGAACTAAAGAAAGAAAATTACTCAGGCATTTGGACCACCATTTTCCACTAGAGAAAATGCTTGCTAATTTTAGGAGAAGTAACAGAGAGTTTGAGAAGTGTTTTTGACATTTATGGGAGGCCATATGATCAAAACATTAACGGTTGGCATCTAAAGTTCATCATGGGTAGAATTCCAGGTAAAATCCCAATATATTAAATTATTCATAAACCAAATATCAACATAATCTAAGGTGCTGAAATCATACATATTATGTTTTCTGTCATAATAAAATTAAGCTGGAAATCAACATCAAAGATAATTAGATGTATTTAGAAAATAAGGCATATACATTGAAGTGTCCACAATGTCAGTGATAACTAAGAATGAATACCAGAAAGCATTTTAAGCTGAATGACAATAAAATATTATGTATTGGAATTTGTGGGATACAGTTAAATCAATGATCAAGAGAAGTTTTATAGAATCAAATGCACATATTTTTAAGATTTCCCCCTTCCCAGCTTTATTGAGATATAATTGACATATAACATTATGTAAGTTTAAGATGTACAGTGTTTTGATTTGCTATACTTAATATACTGCAAAATGATTACTGCCATAGAGTTAGCTAGCATCTTCATCACATCACATAAATTACCGTTTCTTTTTTCTTAAAGATCTATTTATTTTAGAGAGAGAGAGAAAGTGTGAGCAGAGAGAGGAACAGAGGGAGAGGAAGATAAGCAGAGTCATGCAGAGAGTGGAGCCTGAAGTGGGGCTTGATCTCAGGACCCTGAGATCATGACCTGAGCTGAAATCAAGAGTTGCAGATTTAACCGATTGAACCACTCAGGCACCCATACCATTTCTTTTATGTGGTAAGAACATTTAAGATCGACTTTCTTAGCAACTTTAAAGTATATAATACATATTGTTACGTATAAAGTATTAGCTATAATCATCATGTTGTGTGTTAGCTTCCAAAAACATACTCATCTTGTAACTGAAAGTTCCTACCCTTTGATCAACACCTCCCCATTTCCCCCACTTCTCTGCCTCTAGTAACTATAATTTGGCTTTATTAGATTCCACATGTAATGATAGTGATCTATCTTTGTCTGATTTATTTCACTTAGTGTAGTACCCTTGAGGTTCATCCATATTGTTCCAAATGATTGTATTTCCTCTTTCTCATGCCTGAATAATATTTCATTATAATGAAATACATATATAAATATATAAATATATTATATATAAATATATTATATATAATATTTATATATTTAATTTAATATTTATATATTAATATTTAAATATTCATTAATATTTATTAATATTTAATAATATTTATATATTTAATTTAATAATATTTCATTATACATAATGAAATATATATAAATATATATAAATATATATTATATATAAATAAATAAATATATATATATATATATATATATATATATATATATATCCTACATCTTCTTTACTTTATCTGTTGATGGACATTTAGGTTTTTTCCATATGTGAGTAATGTTATATGAACATTAATGCAACAGAAATGTTGCAGTGAAGATAAGAATGCAGAGATCTCTTCAACATCATTAATTAATTTCTTTTGGATATATATCCAGAAGTGGGATTGTTGGATCATATATAGTAGTTCTATTTTTAACTTTTAGAAGAGCCTCCCTACTAGAAGGGATATCTAACTGTGGTTTGGATTTGCATTTCCCTGATGATTAGTGAAGTTGAGCAATATTATTATATAAGCTAAAAAAATCAGATAAATTCTATAGCTCATCTACTGCTCATCTACTGGAATTAGAAATGAGTTTAACAAGGTTGCTGGATACAAGGCTAATATACAAAATATAATTGTATTTCTACATACTGAGCAACACAGATAATAAAGTTAATAGCATACCAGTTTTAACAACATTAAAAAATAATAAATGGCTGAAAAGTAGTCTAACAAAAATATGCATGGCTCTGCCCAGAGAACTGTAAGACATTAGTAAGAAAAATTAGAGACCATAAGTGAATACAGAGAACACCCTTGGGGATCCCTGGGTGTCTCAGTGGTTTAGCACCTGCCTTCAGCCCAGGGTGTGATCCTCGAGTCCCGGGATCAAGTCCCACATCAGGCTCCCTGCATGGAGCCTGCTTCTCCCTCTGTCTGTGTCTCTGCCCCCACCCCCCCACTGTGTCTTTCATGAATAAATAAATAATACCTTAAAAAAAAAGAGAACACCATTTTTCATGTATCAGAAATTGTTTATATTGTGAAAATATCAAATTACCCCCCAAATTAATCTCAATAAATTTTCATAGATTTTGAAGAGAAATTGAGTTTGGTTCTAAAAAATATATATATTATAATATATATATATATATGTAAATTCAAATAGCCAAGAAGTGCCAGAATAATCCTCAAAATGAAGGATGATTTGAGAGGGCTTAAATATAGCTAACTATAATACTGAAATAATTAAGGAGACTATGATTTGGTATAAGTATAAACATATATTCTAATGAAACAGAAAGGAGAGCTTAGAAAGTGTACCATTCATTTTTTTTTAATTTAATTTTTAAAGATTTTATTTGTTTGAGAGAGCATGAGTGGGAGGAAGGGTAGAGGAAGAGGGACAAGAAGATTCCCTGCTTAGTGGGGAGCCTGACACAGGACTCAATCCCAGGATCCTGAGATCATGACCTGAGCCGAAGTCAGATGCTTAACCATCTGAACCACCTAGGCACTCATGTGTGATTTATTTAATACAGACACTTAATAATAGAAGTGGCACTATAGAGGAATGCGGAATGGAATGTCATTTCAATAAATGGTACAGAGTTAGTTGGATATTTATATAGAAACAAAATGTAAACTTGACAGCTATCTCATCCCATACGCACCAGTCAGGGTGTAAGATATCAAGTATTGAAGAAAAAACACAATATAGATATAGAGGAATATCTTTGTAACCTTGGGGCAGAATACAAAGTAAAAGGATTCAAAGATCAGAAATATAAATGAAAAGATTAATTTTTTTGCCTATAGTGACATTAAGAATATCTATTTATGAAACACTAAATAACTAGGATTCAAGTTGTACTGTGGGAAAAGATATTGGAAGCACAAAACCTGAAAAAATCGTATATATACATAGACATAATTCCAAAAGCTATTAAGAAAATAAAGAAAATATATATACTGCTAATAGAAAATGGCAAGAGACTTGAATTACCTACTTTATGAAAGAGAATATTAAAATGGTAAGTGAACATATGAATGGTAATGGTAATGAACATATGAAATGATGCTCAAATTCATTAGTAATAAAGGAAATGCAATGAAAACCATAGTAAGATATCATTAAGTACCCTCTACAATGTTTAAAACTAAAATTATATATATATATATATATATATATATATATATATATATATATATACTTGTGCTTTCTCTGTTTCTGTTCAGATTAAGATGTATACATGAAAATTTTCAGGACATTTGTTTGGTTTTGATTTTGGTTTGTCCGTATTTCTCTAGAATGGGAACAACTTCCAGAGGTTTAACATCACATCGCATCAGAATCTCTTGTTCTATTTAGTTACTGATGTTAAAGGTAATAGCGAGAGATATGTCCTATTTTCTGCTGGAGAAGATTTCAATTTTTAATATTTATATTCACTAACAAAAACAGTTAGCTTTTGAAGAAGAAGTATTCTATAGTCCAGATGGAACATGGTATTAACATTTTACTTTTGATAACTGTTTTAGAAAAATAATATGGTAAGAGTTGATATGGTAGAATTTGCCATCACTGCTAATCAGTTCTAAACACTCTGAAATTGATAGCACCATAGTAGTAATTGATCAAGTAATCAGTTAACTTAGTCCTCTAAACCCCTCAATCCTCTTTCCAATTAAAACGGTTAGAGATTTTCCCCCATTATTACTATTTTTTCCATTGCTAATGAAATGTAGATATTTGTTTTCATCATGTAGTTATTACCTATATCTATCCAGATGATGCATGCATTCTCATTCTCTAGAATGAGAAATCATTTGTTATTGTAGCCTAACTTTGGAGGTCCAAATTTTTTTATACAGAGCTACATGGAGAAAACTTGTGTTGTTCGCATTTTTGCGAGAAACTGGAGAAACATGGAGAAAACTTGTTTTCTTCGCAAAACTTGTTTTGCGAGAAACATGGAGAAAACTTGTGTTGTTCGCATTTTTGATTTGCCAGAGAATTCACAAAATTATATATGAAATCAATTTAATTTCTACCTTGTGCGATAAATGTCACAACCAACCAGAACACCTGATTTTGTTATCAGCCCACTTTGTCTTTGGGTTTAGAACTGACTTCCTTTACCTGAACTCATCATTTATTAAATAACATCAGAAACTTCCAAATATACTTACTATGTACCAGTCACCTCACTCTCAGCCCTCCATTGAGTTCATTTATCTGAATTTATCGTTATCTTTTTGTTTGGTTACAAAAGTGTACAGGTTGAATTAACTAATTTAGAAGTGGGAATGATTGGTCCTCGCTATCCTAAATTGTGAAATTTTGTAGAGACTTAGATTGGCAAGTTTTACACAATTTGAGTGTTAGACATCATAAACAAAAGCCCTTTACTTGTTTATATATTTATAATAAGATATACTAACGTATGTCTTGATTTACTAGACTTTAGAGGTGAGATCTATGGTTAACTTTGCATAATCACAAAAGATTGAGCTGAATAGTAGAGATTTTGGCCACTTTCTGAATATCTATACCAGCCACTTTCAGCCCTGATATCCTGACATTTGTCATTATGAGTTCTGAGACATGTTGTTAGTAACAGAATTAAAGCACTAAAACTTGTCAAAACTTACAGCAAAATAAAGGTCATTCATATACCCTGATTTATGATGATATGTTCACTAACTTGCCCTTGAATTTTTTGGGGGGTGGGAATCATGTAACAGATATAAGCCCAGAACTGCACTGCTTTAGAAGGGAATTGAAAAAGGATTTTTCAAAAGGATTGAAAATGGAAGGATAATGCAGAGGAAACAATTTGAATGAATAACAAATATACGCCTGTTTGGTATTATATGTACTCAAAGCTCATGTCTTCCCACTTTTTCTTTTCTTTTCCTCCCAGAGTATAGCTAAGTGCACATTAATGTCTGACCTGTTGTCTAACTTGCATTTTATATAATTTATGTAACTCAGTCATAGATGTAAGTAATTAGAATAAGAACAGTGCAAACAGCAATTGTTAACCGTATTTACAAAAATTTCTTAACTTGAAACATGAAAATAATCTTAACTTTTACTTTGTCTGTTACACAAAAAGCAAATGATTTATTCCTAAAATCTAGACAAGAGCTATCTTGGAACATGGTGACTGCAGTTCCAAAGAATTATGGTGAAATAATATTAATTTTTTCAATCAAGATCCTTGTATTTTGTTAGCAATATCTCACCACATTAACATATTAGCAGTATCCCATTGCATTGTATTAATATTCATATCATATCAGAATTTATTGTTGCTTATACAGTGTTAAAGTCATATCGCATTAGTGACTTTCATATCAGATTAGCAAAAGTGGATCCTAATAAGACTTTCATATTCAATTACTAAGGTAACAGTTTTGTCTTTCCAAGTCACTTTTAACTCCAGCCCAGAGTGCAAATTGATGAATGTGGTAATAAAGCAATCTTTCTAGCTGAAGATGGATGGCACCTGGGGCTGATGGGGCTATGAAAAGAGGACTTGAATAAAGGAATGGAGTCACAACTGGCTGGAAAGAAGTCCCACCTTTTGCCTATGTGGCAGTACTTCTGAAGTGATGTCTTCATAAACTTAAGCTAGAAATAAAACCTAAGCCTTAGTTATTTACACCTCACCCCTGCCATCCTATTCCAGTCCAATGATTTGGGCCACTGAAGAGAGAAAGAGAGGTAGGGAGAGAGAGTGAGAGGAGAGAGCACAAGAGAGGCAGGGAGAGAAGCAGAAATGAAACTGTTCATGAAAGTGATAAGTGGTTTCTATTCCTTAGTATGTTATCTCAGAAATTATTTGAATTTAGAGGACTTTTACCTGGCATTTGGATGAGTACAGGAGATGATCTTGTTGGGACATACAAATGATTTCAGAGAATCTTCAAAGAATGCTATGTAATTATTCAAATTAGTAGATTAAACTTAATCTTGATACTTGCTGCAGGATTTAGAAGAGATAGAAGCTATGAACAAAGACATATATTGATTTGATCTTATTGATGACCTGGACTGGACTATGGTATTTTCACCTTTTAATCCCAGCACGCATCTCAGCATCCGCTATATCACATGCATTCCATGTGTACTCTTTGAGAAATGGGAAAATCAGTAGAGTTTGTGTGGGAACTGTGAGCCAGGACCAGAGGACAAAGCAGTCATGAATATCACTTGATGGGAAAGGCCGGTATTTCTCCATCAGTTAAGAAAACTTTTATAGCTACATACATAAATGTGTGTGTATGTGCATATGTTTGTGATACATATATAGGTATATAATTGTTTTATATGTCCCTTCTTAGTCATTCAACCTCCAGTATATTGGACAAACTTCCTAAAATCTCTCCTACATTACTTCTTTTAAACTACAATAGTCTTCTTCCATGGAGTCTAAAGCCCTTCTTTCTTTCCTCAGTTTCTTCTCTCAGTATATTAATTTACTTAATTTTTTTCTAGTTTAAAGGGGAAGAAAACTCATCTTCTTTGACTTGATACTTCCCTTTCATTATAATCTTCCTATTTCTTTTTATGCCATGTGTTTAAAGATCTAGATATTTATGGTCTCTATGTCATTGCTCTCAGCCTACTAGCTTGTATTCCAAACACTTCATTAAATGTTTCCTCTTGAGATCAACAGTGTTCCCCAAAGTGCTAAAACAAAGGGACATTTTTTCAGTGTGTAAGTTCTGACCTTTTAGTCCATTTGACACTTGTTCAAACACAACCTCCTTATTTGATCTTTGATCTCTTAGGCTGTGTGGCACCATTTTATGGTGGCCTTCTGCCTTTTTTTCAGTTTGTTTTCCTTCAGCTTTGAGGCCACATCTCCAAATTCTCTTTTTCTCTACAGCCAACCTAACTGGTTGGGCACCATTCCTTTAGTTTAATGATTTAAAACTTTAGTGTACATGAAAATCACCCAGTAGTTTTATTAAACCCCAGATTTCTGGGCAATTTGAACTAGTATCCAATACCCATTCTTGTTTACTTTTTTCCCTAACATTGTACCTTCCTCTTTTATTCAGTCCTCAAGATATCTTATTGATTTTAACTTATAAGTGAGGAAATCTCCTTTCTCCTAGTCTCGTAGACCTCTGCTTGTCTGAATTAAGCAATAGTATCCTATTACAATGTCTTCTTACATCTAGGAAGACAGTGATTAAAATTCGTGTGTGTGTGTGTGTGTGTGTGTGTGTGTGTGTGTGTTTTAAATCACAAATCTTTTGATGATTCCTTTTTTTTTCCCTAAATTTATTCTCAGTCTGTTTAAAAGAAAATACTAGAGAATAGGTAACTTAATGTGATATCTCACAAAGAATTGGTTATTTGATTTTCCAGGACAACAGAAGAATTTAGCTGTATTATCTACTGCTAGGAATTACTCTGGGTTTCTTAGGGAGAGGATGGAAATAGTAAAGTGATACAGAGAAGAACACTGTAATTTTATTTTATTTTATTTATTTTTTTTTTTTGAACACTGTAATTTTAAAATGTAATTATTACTTTCTAGATAAATTTATATGCTAGATAGTTTATATACATAGAGGTAGTTCCACATTTTGTAAGGCCTGAAGCTTACACAGATTGGGGAGCCTGCTTTGAGAAAGTAGATGGAACATTACAGATACAAAATTTCTAGGGCTTCTCCCAGGGTCATGGAGAAAATGAGGGACCCTGAAGCATTAGCTTTATGATCTTCACAGCAGATCTGTCTCTGTAGATACATTTTCACCCTACCCTCTAAAAAATACTGTGGCTATTAGTCCCAGATTACATATTAGGAAATTGAGGTTTACAAAGATTAAATAACTTTAAGGATTTCACTGTGAGAAGAGGTAGAATTGAGGTTAAAATGAAGGTATGTCTAACTCCAGAATCTGTTCTTAATCCCTTCACTTTACCATCCCCACTGTGAGATAAAATTAACCCATCCTCCTTGTAAATACTTACTGATAATGACAGTCTCCTTCTCTCAAAAGCAAGTAATTCTCAATTATAGCATTGAATTTTGAATTTTTACTCAGAGCCTTAAGATGTTCTTCACACTGGCAAAAGATGCCAACTGTAAATCTTGCTCTTCACCTATATAACATAATCTGCTCTTCCAGGGTGGGCTAATCCTATACTCCAAGCAAAGTTACCTTATATTGTGCTCCATATCCAAGAGTTATCCCTATCTTCCTGGCAGGATCAAGACATGATCCAATGTCCAAACAAAACCTCTTCTTTATACGTTATTAAACTCTCCTTCATACCTTTATGGCTCACAAGTCATGATTTTCTTTTTATCATTGTCTTCTAAGGGTATGTTGGTCTAGATACTCATTGCTTTTGCAAGGTGACAGTAGCTATACTTTGACCAGTTCGGAGCTTCACCTATAGCTGTATAATAAGCACCCTGAGGGTGGCAGCTACTTCCTTCTTCTGTTCTTGGTGTTGTCATGCAGACTTGGCCAGGAGGAACCACAAATAAGTACTCAGAAGGGCCATGCTGGTTAGATCGGTTTACCTCTTGCTATTAGGGATCATTATACATTTACATTTTCCTTAGAAAATTATAATTAAAAAATATTGTCAAAGCCTTCAGGTCACTAAAGGAACCAGAGTAGGGATTCATTTTATTTTAAAATAAAAGTAAATTTGTTTGCCTATTTAGTTGTGAAATTCATGAATCCATTTGATTGAGCAGCTTTTTTATAACTTATTGTTATCTTTTCTGGAATATGTCTCCCACCTGCTGGGCACTTTTTCTTTGGTGGAAAAATAAGAAAATAAAATTGAGTCCGAGATAGAGAGTTAATCATTTCACCTTTATGATAGCTGAAATCTCTGAGATTTCCTTTATTTTCTGCCTTAATAAACTAGTTCCCTCCTCTTCTCACACGGATCTGATCCTGTTGCTTTTGGTGAAGCAGGTGAAGCAGATCTGGTGATCTGGTCATATGGGATCAAAGTACCCCCTAGTGCAAAACACAGTGGAGATTTAGAGACTTTGTCTTTAGGGCCCAACAAAGATACCAGAATCTTTCATAACATTATCTTCTTCCTTTTTAATTTCTTTGCAGAACACTTTCTGAAAATTGAAATCCTTTATCTTAGAGCCAGAGATCTTAGCTTCAACTTAGTTGCCCTTTAAATACGAATAAGAACTGGTGTTGAACGCTACCTATCTTATATTTGCCTGGTCTATTTGACTTCATAATATTTTGTTGTACTGTTCTTGAAAGCCAGCTTTCTTCTCTTATTCAGTGAATAATTTCCTTTGCAGCCTAATGGAATTTATTCCCCTCCCTGCCCCCATCTTCTTGGTTAGATTGAAGTTATAGAGGTTATCAGAATTACAATTTGGATTCATTTCATGTATTTTGGTTAGAAAGGCATTATTTGAATTATCAGCTGTTGTTTCAAAAAATAGGAGTTTATATTATAGTTTCACTTCCCTGTAGTATTTAATCAAGGACTCCTTTTGTCAATCAGTCAGTTTATTTGCATTTATGTTACACTGTTCAGGCAGGGATGTGTGATTGCGTAACACACAAACACAGATTCTCTCCTCCTGTGCTTCCTATCCTCCTGTCAATGGGCCCCAAAATGGTAAAAATGCCAGAGCAGAGCTGGAAATGAATAAGCACCCATGTGTCTACTTTAAAAATTAACAATATCAAACACTGAAAGACATTCATTGAATGTGAGCTATGATTAGCACCAATACCCACTATTATGAAAATTTACTTGTACAATGTGATATTTTGAAGTTACATTATTAGCCTGAATTTGCATACCTATATAACCAATTAAAGAGTGTTGATTGGTGTGCTTACTGTTTAGGAGGATTCAAAGAAGTTCTGCCACAGAATTTCCACACAAGCATGCATGAAATATTAACTGTCTGCTATGAATTGCATTGTGTACTCGATTCCCCCCCTCCCCCCACCATTTATATGTTGAAGCCATAAATCCTCATTTATATGTTGAAGTCTTAAGCCCTTCATGTGACTCCTGGAGATAGGGCCTTTAAGGAGGTGATTTAGGTTAGGTGAGGTCAGAGGATAGAATTAGTTGACTTAAAAGTAAGAAATACCAAAGCGCTCACTCTCTGTCCAGGATACAGCATGAAAGCAGCCATCTATCTATAAGCCAGGAAGATTGCTCTCACCAGAACCTGACCATGCTGGCACCCTTATCTCCAATCTCCAGCCTGCAGAATGGTGAGAAAATTAATTTTTGTTGTTTAAGCCACCCAGTCTATAGTTTTTTGTTATGGCAACTTGAACAGATCAATATGCCATCAATATATAGAAAAAAAAATATAATACTTTCCAGGAAAGTACTATATACCAGGAAGACAGAATAAAAAATTAGAACTGAATGTGGCCTGAGCAGTCTATAATCTCAAAGATGGATGGAATGTTATCTTGGAGTTAGAAGGTGGATAGAATTTGGCTAGGTAGAGATAAAATCCTTGAAAAAAGCAAAAGGGTGGAAAAGTGTCAGATTTATGTGACGACAATTATGAAATTGATATACTTAGACAAAAATGTTTGTTTAGAGAAATAAGATACAAAGACATAAACGGTAATAAAGGACCTTGAATGACTAACCAGAGGCCATAGTCCCCACTTGATATCTTTGTGATTAAAAAAGAAACTGGAGAAAAAAAAAAAGAAAAGGAAAGAATGGACACTTGACAGCCTGTACCTCACCAATGAGACTAATTGTTGTTACCTCCCTGGAATTATGACAGTAAAGGGACTTGAGATTTTACCCAAGTTTTGCAGGTGAGCTTTCAAGCAGTGCCTCCTACAGGAAGTGCTAGGAAGAGGATTGACACAGACATTAATCTGGGAAGAAAATCTGTGTTGCCTCCAGACATTGTTATAGGAATTGGAGACACCTGGCTTGATATTTGTTCTCTTCTTTTGTCCTGTGTTTTATGTTCTGAGACTTGTCTGGCGGTGGAGGGAATAGATGTGAGGAATGACATGCATGTTCCGTTGTTTTCACACAGGAAAACAGTTTTAATCTCACTGGAACATGTAGGTACAGAATGTAATAATGGAAAGAACATCAGATTTGAAGCCAGAAGAACCAGTGGGTGGAGGTTGGATTAGCTACACAGCAGCTCTCTGATCTTGGGCTGGTTGTTTAACCTCTCTGAGTTCAGGTTTCCTCATCTGAAAAGATACCTCATCAGGTTATCATGATTACATAAGCTAACATAAATTAACGAAGTATAATAATGATTACATGATAAATATTTCACAAATGTAAGGGATTTGAAAAAATTTCTCTGCATCTCGCCTCCACTTTGATTTACGTGGTGGTGACAGACCTCCATTTTATGGAGTAGGCTGGATTTATTTTGGAATATCTTTCCCACAAAAAGATAGCTCATCCAAAAGCATCCTCCCAAATGATTAAGTGAATTTTGTTATCAACATGAAATGATTTTCGGACATTAAAATGAAAATCTAAATTATTAATAATGAAGATGATAATACATATCTGTTATTTTGAATAATGTAAATTCCCCCAAAATGTCAAGTACTGTGATTTAATTATTTTTAATAGCATGGTTTCTTCTGAGGATATAAATATGTTAAAATCAATAGTAGCACACATAAATACGTTGTTACTATTAACATCCATTTTTAGAAATGTCGATGATCCCTGATAGTCCTGCTGTCTTTTTATGAAAAGCATCTCCATGAGATAAAGTTCCCAGGCCTAGCCTTCCAGCTTTGTGACTATTCCCCCATGTCCCACTTTGTAAATGTTCATTTGCTTGTAATGGCAATTTATGTCACTGTGCATTATACGGATGGCCTAATTCAAGGCCAGTCATCCAGTGGAGATGTCTTCACTTCGAGGGAAGTTGGTTAATGTTTGGAACCAGGATGTTTTATTGTACCATATCATTGAACTGTATTTTCTACAATGTCTTTTTACTGACTGCACCTAAAAACATTTCATTATGTTCAATCATATACACTCATTCTCATTAGAAGGCTATCATTTCCCCTGTACTTATACCTGTCCAATGCCAGTGATGCTTCAGGTTTCTTATACTGAAGTAAGAGAAGTGTTGGTTTTTAAATGAAAATCCTTATTACTCATTAGGTGTCCAGTGGTTTCAATACATGAAATGTACTATCCTTCATTGAAAGAGACGGTGCCCCTGGTCAGGGCCTAAAAGAGGCAGAAGTACAGTGGGTAAGCTATGGGATTTTTTAGGAGATCCAACAGGCCTCTCCTGGATCTCACCCACACAAGTCTCTCCAATCCCACCTGCATCTCTTTCTTACTGGGAGAATTGATTCTTGGCATGCCTTGGAAATATATTACTGATTTTGTTGATTGATTCATTCTTTTATTTTTATAAAAATCTTGGAGCAAAATTCACACTTTATGGTTTCTCTCTGGTTCTGCAAATTCAAAAATAAATTACTTAGTGTCATTAACATTAAAGAGAATGATCCATACTGGGGATACAGTCTACAAATGATTACAATATAAGATTCTAGAGCCTTCTAAGCTTCTAAGCTATACAAAGTGCTATGAGAGCACAAGGAAATGCCAGAGACTTCACTGCGAAAGTAACAGATGCACTTGAGAAGGTTAGCAAAGGTGGCCAACTTGACAAGAAAAGCACTGATGACAGTCATATGAATAGCATGTGAAAAGGAGGTGTGAGAGATCCTGACATGTTCAAATAAGAGTGAATAGGTATAAATGGATTTAGCAGCTCTGTGAAAGAGAATTTAAAGGCTATGTGGTAGGTCAGTGTGGGGTGGGATCAAAATGGGGTGAGGCTCTGGGATGGAGAATGAGTCAGAATCGGATTGAAGTTTATATTATGACTGTTGGTCAGTAATGATAATAACAGTTGCTGTATTTTTGGAGCAATGACATTTTATAAATATCAAAGTTTTCTGCATCAAAATGGCATCATTAAAGTGACTGTCTTGATGTGTAATGTATCTACTGCATACATCCTGAGCCTCTGTTTTCCCTCCTTCTTTTTATCAAGCTATAGAAAGCATTGAGTTAATTGTTCCAGTCAAAACTGATGATGTGGCATTACTGTCATCAACTCAAAATCATCTGGAAGAATGATTCCTTCTAATACCAGTTTCCTGTCCTGAAAGAACAGCTTGAGATTAAATACTGAAACACCCAAATCAAACTTTCTGTTAAATTTCCTCCAAAATGTATTAGGCTTATGTCTCAGATCTACATAGCATAGACTAATTTATTCATTTAATTACTGAGGGATAAAGTTTGCATGAAATTTACCAAGGATTCGCCAAGAAGTTATTTCCTTAAAAATACAGATTTTCTGGGTATATGCTTGAGATTATTCTAGGTCCAAATCAGTTTACTTGGAAAAAAATTTTTTTTCATTCTAGAATTCTTGTGATCACTTACTATTGCTTTTATTTTACGGTCTGTATCATACTTTTATTTTTATTGTTTTTATGTATTGAAGCCAGCACAGTAGTATCTTATGAGGGAATCACAGATACTCCTCTAGATTCTACCTAGGTTCATAAGAAGTAGACTGTCTTATTTCATTTTCAGATTCTCCATCCAGTAGAATATTACTCTTTGCTTTCCCTGCTTTTCTACTAGTAGTGCAGAGAGAAATTTATCATGCTTTTCCAGAAATTTTGCAAATTCTTACCATACATATTTTAAAATTCCAATTTTATACATTGTATCTTTTTTTCCTGTTGTTACTTTTCACCTTGTCTTCTTTAGATGTTTATTTTTATTTTATTGTTCCTAAATGCAATACTTATTTTATCATGTATTTTATAGCCTACCTAATATTTATTTGGTAATGAAATGTGATAAGTACGAACATAGAGAATGCAATTCCTCACAGTACACTAAGCATAAGCAAATAAGATACTGTGCCTCTCCATTTTTTAGTTGAGGCATTGAGGCATTGATGAGATAACCTGATGGGGAGGATGCTGCCTAACCAGAATTGAAGCTGAGTTCTAGCAGGGAACAGATGGGCATATGCTTATAAGCTGCTAACTTGTCCACAAAGCCCTTTGTTCTATATATGAGCAGTGCTGCATAATCTAATAAATAGTATCAATAATGATGACAGGAGAAGAAAATTATAACCAATCATGGAAAAAATGCTACCGGTGTTCAGCAAAATCAGGACAGAGAATGGGGCTTGCCATCCACCAGAGAATGCTGGGAGTTAAACAATTAAAGGCTGCTTCTCTAGAGACTAGAGGCTGTGTCTCCCTCCACATTGCTAATGAAGGATAATTCATTTTACCTCGCCCCACCTTTAGAAATCAAAGTTCAAGCGTCCGTATCAGACGCATTTGAAAGGCGAGGTCTTCTCTCCCCTTGCAATACTGTGTCTCCTCTTCAGGGAGCATTCTCCTGTTTTATTAATTATTGTGCTTCGATGACATTATTATTCATGGACTAGCATCTCAAAATACTTGACTTACCACTGGGTCTGGAACTAATACTAATAAGTACAAGGCTGAGTACTGGGTGGAGTTGTTTTTTTTGTTTTTTGTTTTTTTTTCCCTCTCTTCTTTTTCTCTTCTATACACAAAGAGAGGGGTTAGTTTTATTCACAATTAGCTGCCTTACAGTTCTAAACAGAATTTAGCCTTTTGACTCATTAGGAACAGTGCCATGGAGAAATGCACCTCTAGGGCATTTCTAAGAAATAGAAAAAAAGTCAACTTCAAATTTCCATGGACCACCAAAAGAAAAGACAAAAATAAAGACTTGTCTTATTTGTTATGATTTAATACAACTTACAATAATATTTATATTGGAGAGCAGAGAGTTTTTGTTCACTGGTATGGAGTCAGTGATTGCAAACATGGCACTGTGTTGGTAAAAGGGATGTTGATATTTGAGGTAAGTTTATAATATAATGAGATTGATTGTTTTAAGCAAATATAGTAGAATATATTCATTCAAAGAACACAAGTCCTCTTCAAAGTAGCCAACATGAAAATCTGTTTTTCAATTAAGAGTAGATTCCCGGGATCCCTGGGTGGCGCAGCGGTTTAGCGCCTGCCTTTGGCCCAGAGCTCCATCCTGGAGACCCGGGATCGAATCCCACGTCGGGCTCCCAGTGCCTGGAGCCTGCTTCTCCCTCTGCCTATGTCCCTGCCTCTCTCTCTCTCTCTCTCTCTCTCTCTCTCTGTGACTATCATAAATAAAAAAAATAAATAAATAAATAAGTAGATTCCCAATTTTCAGCTGTTAATAACAAACAAATAAATAATCCCTTCAGGAAATAGGTTTTGTTTCATAACAGAAAATCTGTCATTTGGTCACCTGTTCTATGACAATAAAACAAAGTCTATTTTTTGTTGTTGTTGTTGTTCTGCTATCCAGATTACAATTACTTTGACTCATATTAGTTGGCCCAAGGCCATATAATGGCAGACTCACCTTCAGTATAACTTCATATTAAAGTGGAGGAAGGGTAAAAGAGGTAGGACCAAGGAGCTTCCTCTTGCTTCTTTTCTTCTTATCAAGAAATTAAAGACCCTCCCACATTTATTCTTTTACATTCTTACAAGGAGTGGGGTCTCACATCTCTCTTAGCTGCAAAGAGGTTGGAAGACCAGGTATATGACTTTTTATTCCAAAATGAGGGAGGTGAGCAAGGGAGAAGGGCCCGGAGATTGGAAATGGTGCTGACCAAAGAACAGTGTCTACCATAAGCATAGAGTTATTTCAAAAAGGTTTCACTTTTTTCAAGTTGTTCTTTGTTAACTGATTTCATTTTCAGATACAGACTTTCCTTGTAGTGGACATCATGTCTGCCTTTGTTTAGCATTGTTTAGCAGCTAGCCTAATGCTTCTGAATATATTTATTGAATGAATTAATTCATGAGTTAGTAAATGAACCAACACCGTTTCTCCACTAGTACCTATAGGTGTATTGTATGTGACTTTCAAGCAAAGAGGAATAGATGATGGGCATATAAAAAAAACTGGTAGCTGAAAATGTTAAACAGAGGGAACATTTTTCCTTTTTAGTGGATGAGGTGGTACAAACTGAAATGGAAGGGAGATCAGAGATAGACTGAATAAACCATGCAAACTAATCCAGTTCATGCCCTCCCTGTGTCCCCACAAACTAAGGACATATGCTCTTCACATTTACCAGGCGCTGCAGCTGGAATCAGAGGCCTGATCCTGTATCCTATTGATCTGTCCCTTGATCACTTTTTTTATTGCTTCCTGAAAGCCCCTTCATACTATTTTGTCTCTAGGTCTGAATACTGGCAGTTTCAGCTGAGAGGAAAGTTTCCTATAAAACTTTAATTAGTTTTTCATTAATTCCTTTTTTTTTTTTTTTTCCTTTTTTTTTTAATAAAGATTTTTTTCTTGTTCCTTTCACCTAATACTTATAAGCTACATGTCAATCTCCAAAACAGTACCTCCATCACTGAAATTGCTTGAGCTGCCTGTGAGTTTATTGAAACTCCTGACTTTCAGGAGTTCTCAGTGATTTAATTTTTGAGAAGACTGGGGTTGCCTTTGTATTTCAAATCTGGGAAACACCTTGGCTGGAGTCCCTTCTTCCTATGGCTTAATGGAACATCTGCAGAATGATTGAGGGAAGACATTGATCATGAATAAAAGAAGGAGTATGACTCAAATTCTTCTGAAACAGTAATTTCACCACCAGCAATTTAAAAACTAGGTATCCTAGGTAGACTAAGTCATGGCTGGCCCTGGATTTGTGGTTATTTTCTGCCCTTCAGTTTGCACTTCCTCTAATCCCATGTTATCCCGCACCTCACCTGTTTTCTCAGGTCCACCAGTGTTTCCTCTCCCCATTGTCCAAACAAATTATTTAAATTACTGCTGCATGTTATACATTTAGAACTGTCATAATCATTATTGGGGTTAATCAGTTAGTGATACTATGAATAGGACGACTATGATTACTTCCTTTTAATTGAGTTAGAATAAACTGGGATACGATAAGGTTAAAAGGGATCAAGCCAGCAGTGGAGTCAAGACTGACAACCAGGTTTTCTCAATCCTAAATAATGATTTTTCCTACATATGCTAAGCCACAGAGAATCCAAGAAATCTAATGTAGTTATTATTTGAAAACAGAGTGCCCCTCACCTAAAAATTGCATTAAATCTAGTGTATCAGGTTCAGTCCCAGTTTGAGCATAAACTCTATCTGTCCTCTGCAGGGATTCGACTTTTCTAGGCATGTCTGGTAAACCAGCCAAACAGATTCAAGAAGACATTTTGGGGCTTCCTAAACTCTAAGGAGTCTTCTAGAAAATATGGTTTCTTAAGGCAGTTTGCTTACAAGAAAGTCGAAACCCTTTTTTTTTTCTTTTAAACCACTAGTGGGATTTAAAATTGTCACAGTAAATACTGAAGAAAATCATTCAGTAGGTCCAGCATAAATTCATGATTAGAAACTTTTAGAAAAGTATTCTTAGATGGAAATTTCCTTAAGTTTGTTTAAAAAAAAAAAGTTTACCTGTAAAAACTCCAAATGAGGAAACCTTGTAAATATTTACTTTAGAATAAGGAAGAATATAAAAATAGCATCTATCATTACTTTGATATTTTATGGGGATACTAGCCAGCACAGTAAGACAAGAAACAAAAAACCCAAAGATTTTAAAAAGGTGGAAATAATACTTTCATTTTTTATATCATATAATTGTCTAAATAGAAAACACAACAGCATAGCAAATTAAAAATCCTATGTATTTGGTAAAATGGCTATATATGAGGTCAATATGTAAAAAATATTAGCATCATAAAATGAGTTGAGGAGAGAAGCCTTTATCCTATACCAAATAATTTTTATAAGATTTAAAGACATATGTCCATGATAAGAAGGTAGTTCATGACTGGAACATGGCAGTGTTTCCTTCTCCTGGTGAGATTTTAGTATTGCCCTCTGGTGAAGTCTTTCCTTCTGGAAATCTTTGTCAGGGAGAAGAGTCTGGGGGTGGAAATTGTTTTGCAATAGCGTCTCTTTTTCTTCTTGTGTTAGGGTCACAGTTTTTGGATCCTTCCTAAGCAGTTTGATGGGTTTTTAGGAGAAGAAGCCAGCAAAAGTGTGGGGCCACTATGATGGTATAGTCCCCAGGAGTTTCTGTCATGCTAGTTCACACTCAGGCTCCAATGATTCACCCAAATTTCTCCTTAAGTGTCTACCAGCTAATGACATCTGGCCATTTTTACTCTAGGTGAGCAAATCCTCAGATTTTATATTTCTCTAGATTGTAAGATGGTAGTTTTTCCTGTGGCCTCAGTTCTCTGAGGAGTCTGAGAAAGTTCTAATATTCAGTTTGTCCAGCTTTTTCTCATTTTAAGAATAGAAATGATGGTTCCCAGGATCTTTAAATGTTGAATCAGAAACTGAAAATCTGGGCAGCCTGGGTGGCTCAGCAGTTTAGTGCTGCCTTCGGCCCAGGGTGTGATCCTGAAGACCTGGGATCGAGGCCCATGTCAGGCTCCCAGCATGGAGCCTCCTTCTCCTTCTGCCTGTGTCTCTGCCTCTCTCCCTCTCTCTCATGAATAAATAAAATCTTAAAAAAAAAAAAGCTCAAAATCTGAACATATATTTCATAATTATACATATGTGATTTTTCTTTTTTATTATTAGTGTGCAGTTTAAACTTAGCTTCATTGTGCTTAGAGTATGTTGCAACTTGCCTTTGTTAGAGTGCTTGATTTTTTTGGGTAAAATTTCCATATATGCAGGTTAAAATTATTTACTCTCTAGCTGTAAGGTAAAATGTCATATATATGACATATATATATATGTCATATATACATAAATGTATAATGACACTTCACCTCGACAACTAGAAATAATTTTATATCCATACACACATGTACATATATATGTGTACATGCACAAATGTATATGTACCTGCATTTATGACATATATGCATATATGAATATTTATGTAGATAAATAAAATCTACTTTAGACTAAGCCTATTAAAAATCTATATACTTAATGATTTTATTTCTTATTTAATCCAGGAGTTACACACATTTTAGACATTCATGCTCATTATCACTTAGGCTTTCTTTTATGTCTCTGTGCTACATTCTGAGAAACTTCTCCAAGTCTTTACTGCATTTCATGACTTTACACTAATTCTTTCTTCATCTGTATTTAATATGCTATTAAAGCAGTCTATTAAATATATCATTTTACTTATCACATCTAATGTTTTTAGAAATTATATTTGCTTTTTTTGCTTTATCATTCCTTAGAGTATTCTTCTTTACTGAAAATATTTTCAAGCCTATAATTTTTATGTTTGAACATACTAATTTTAATTGTTTTATAATTCCTTGAATAAAAATTTAATATATGAAGCCTTTGCAATTTTTTTGTTATGTACAAGTAAGATGTAAACCCATTTTTACAACAGAAACAAAGGAGATTAAACACTTAGAAATGAAATTAGTGAAAATGCACAATTGATACAAGGAATAAAGTTCTAAAATACAAAAGGAGACTTGAACAAATGGAAAATCATGCCTTGTTTTAGGATAGGATGACTCAGCATTATAAAGATGTCAGTTATTTCCAATTAATTTATAAAATTCAATGCAATTTCAATTAAAAATACCAATAAGCCATCTTATGGAAAAACTGATACTAGTTTTTATTGTAGAAACAGATATAAAAGAATAGCTAGGAAAGCACTGAAAACTATAAGGGGTATATTAGTTTCTTTTAACTATTATTAAAAAAATTACCTAAAACTGGATGGCTTAGAACAACAGAAATTTATTATTTCACAGTTCTGGAGGCCAGAAAAATAAAATCAGTGAACTAACAGAACTGTACTCATCAGGATGTTTCTAGAGAAAATCAGATTCTTGACTCCTATCATCTGTTGGCTGTCAAAATTCTTTGGCTTTTGGTAGCATCTCCCTCTGGTTTTTCTTCATATTACCTTCTCCTCTGTGTCTGCCTTACAAATCTCTCTGTTGCTTTCTTATAAAAATACTGTAATATCATTTAGGCCACTCAGATAACCCAGTGTAAGCTCCTCCCCTCAATATCTTTAATTTAATTGCATCTTTTAACAAGTAAGGTAGTATTCACAGGTTCTGAGGGTTAGGATGGGGTCATATCTTTTTTGGGGGCCACCATTTGGCTAACTACAAGGTTTGAATAGCCTTTTTGGACAGTTAAACATATTATTAAGCTTCTAATTAAATCACATGATGCTGGTACATAAATAGACATACAGACCAGTAAATAAAATGAAAAGTTTAATAGAAGACCCAACTGCATATGGAGATGTATTGTGTGACAAAAATGTCACTTCAAATCATTCAGATAAAGGGAACTTTCTAATAACAATGCTGGGACAATTGAGTAGCCAATTGGAAAAAGTTAAATTTAGGTTCCAATCTTATACTTTCTGTGAAGTTAAGTTCCAAGTTGATTGGAAATCTAATGTATCAAAGGAAAGCATTAAAGTAGCATCATAAAATGTGAGTTCATTCCTTTTTAATTGTGTTCAGGGATATGCTTTCTATCACTGGAAATCAAAGATAATAAAAAAATTGATAAACTTGAATTTATAAAATAAAACTATGAATGACAAGAGATACCATCAGCAAGTAAAAAAATCAGATAAAAAGTCTTTTGTCTTTTTTATAGCAGTTACTCTTAGAAGTGAAGTTACCTCTATTTTATATATCTCCAAATAAATAAATCTAACCAGAATATGGTGTTAGTGCTGGGCTTCAGGTAAAGGCGGTATAAACTACAATTGGATACTACAAGGATAAAGGCACGATATACTGTACATAAAGGTAGGTATTTAGTCACTAACTGTGTTTCTCTTGGGAATACAGATTAACAGTCATGGCACTAATGGGTACAGTAGAATTGAACAAATAAATATATCAAAGATAATAAGAATTAGTTTAGAGAAAGAAGTTATAAAGAAGGAACAAAGAGGCTAAAGGTAATCCTGTGACACTAGATTAGAATCCAAGGTATAAGTATGAATGCATAGTGATAGATACAGATACAGATACAGATACCAGTATAGATATAGACATAGATGTACATGTGTATTTATTTCTCTCAATATAGATATATTTATGTAGATAGATATGCATATAAATACAGATATATCTGTGTATACAGATACAGATATATCTGCCTGTGGGGTGTCCTTGTGTATGTATGCATGTGTGTATACAGAGAGAGAGAGAGAGAGAAAGAGAGAGAGCAATGTGTACATATGCATGCAGTTTAGTATACACTTTTATTTTTTACACCATTTGTCTCCTGACAAGGCTTAGAGTCAATTATACTCTCATAGCAATGAACATACCTAGCATATATCTTGCTTGCGAAACACCAGTCTCTAATAAAAAGCAACAAGTTCTCTTCGGAGAAGTGATTGATTCTAGCTCTTGGGTAGAGCAATACAAGGTGAGCCTGGAGTATCTTGTAGTACTGAAAGTAAGGAAGTTCTTAAGAAAGAATAGGCACTTGTTTAAACAATATAGGCACCAGTCTGGAGGAGGTGCTGATGGCCAAAGCTGGAACAATTTGAACAACAAATAAGAACTGACTTTTGACCTGTAGAATAAAATAATAGTAATGAATCTGTTTTGAACTAGATAATTAAATAAGCAGGAGAAAAGAGATCATTCCTTCTTATAAAATTCCTGTTATTCTATTAATCCCATTAATTAAATTTTTCTGCTAGTAAATGTAGAGGACAAGTCAGCATTAAGTAAATAGCAGAGCAATGGGTGTTTGCAGACAAGCTCCCTTGATGGATGCTCATATTAGTGGGTGAGAGCTTGAGGAGAAATATATATACTTCTTGTATATTCTCAAAGCACTTGTATATTCTCAAAGTATCTACCCTCAAATATTTATAAACTAGAAAGGAAAATTTTGTATCTTTATAATGCAGAAACTCAGGAGAAATCAAGTGATTAAAGTTAATGTCACCAAAAGTAAGACAAAATGCTATCATGAACCCCTTGGTTGATGAACTGAGAAGAACACAGTATCATTTCAGTGGTTTTCTTGCAAAAAATGCTTAACTTCATTCTAAACATGAGAAAAAATTATACCTGAATTTAGGGATATCCTACACAACAAGTGACAGATATTCTTCAATGTCAATAACATGAAAGAAAAGGAAATACTGAAGAAATGTTATAGACTTGAGGTGACCAATAAGAAATAACTTTTAAATGCAAAGAACACAAATATGAACCTGAAAAAATTGTGAAATTTGAATGAGGGGTATAGTTTTACTAATAGTATAGTGCCAGTGTTAATTCCTGGTTTTGATACTTCTATATTTACATAGGGGTATTAACATTAGAGAAAGCTGGATGGAGTATATCCAAGTGCTGTTTTATTTTTTTGCAACTTTTCTATGAATCTAAAGTCATTTGAAAATGAAAAGAAAATAAACTAATTATTTTCACCTCTGGCACCTCTGGGTCATATATATATATATATATTTTTTTTTGATTTATAAGCTTGTCCCTTTTCTTTTTCTACCTCTTCAGAATATTTTTCCTACTAACTTGTCATTTACAGTGCTTTGTTTTAATTATAAGAGTTAAATGCTTACAAAAATCTAAAACACAAAATGAATGAAATAAAATTAGAAAATCTTCCAAAAATTCCCAGTGCTCCTATCTAGAAGTAGAATTGTCTTTTGAAATATTTCTTTATTCTGCTTATGAACCATTTATTCTAGAGCATATCAAATATGTCTTAATAAATTTTTATTGTTAACTTGAAATATGTGATTAGCTTTGGCAGTATGCAGTATTTATGAATGATTTAGGTAGAAAGAATCTTAGCACACATAAAGTTATTAGTTCCACTTAAATGTATGATTATTAAGATTTAATTTATTTCCTCCTGCTTCCTTTGGGACATTTCTCCTAGGAATGGAAAGCACAGGAATAGGGTTCCAGTTCTACAATTCATTTGCCATGTCATCTTGCTCAACTGCTATAGTTCTCAATTTATCTGCCAATATAACGGGTAAATTCTCACCTGTCTTTCAACTCTAAAATGTTATAATGCCACAATGAATCTTTAACAGTATAATTTCAATTAATAGGAAAGATGGGTGGAGGACATACTCTTCAGGAGGCTCATTAATAATTCTCTGATACTGTATTTCTGGCTAATTTATGTTTATCCTTTATATTTAATTTCTTAGTATAGCTTCTAATTTCCAAGCATAGCAGAGGTGATTAAAATGGACTCTAGAACCAAGTGTCTGTGTTCAAGTGAGACTCTGTGACTTCCTACCTATGTGAACATGAGCAAGCTTCTTAAACCTCTTAGCTTAATTTCCTTGCAGGAAGATAGTCATCACTTCCCCTGTAGTGGCTTCATGAGGATCAAATGAGTCATAGTTGATAAAGACTTAGACCACATGGTGTTCTGGTATCTCATATAAGTATTGAGCAAGGTTTGTTAACTAAAACACATGGATTCATTTAGCTATAATGGTTCATATGATAATGTAAGAATGCCATTCATTTTTACTCTTAGAAAAGAAAAAACAGCAACAATGGAGAAGTCAGAGTACCTTAAATCAGGATTTGCTTAAAACTGTTACTTTTAGGAAATTAGTAAAGTTTCTAGACAATTATAGAAACAGAAGAAGAGTTAACATAGCTTCCCCAAAGAACAGACTCCACCCAAATATGAGGAAATGGCATAGTTATGAAGATTTAATTTGTATGTATGTATGAATGTGTATGCATATGTGTATATATACACATTTTTTTTTCCATTGCACTGATGTTCTGGTCACAGACTGTCAGTGGCCATTTGTGAACTGGCAGCTCTTTTCAGCTCTTCATTCTCCATTGTCATTGTTATTGGCATTGTTATAATTTATATTCATCTGATTATCAGAGTGTGTCGAGGCCGACATGTCCAAGAGAGCTGGGTTGAGCACAAGAGCTGCTTTTGGAGTGAGATAAACAAACAACAAACAAAAAGACTTTTCGATTCAGCAGTTCCCTGAAGTGTGTGATTCATATATGAGTCATTCTCGTGAAGTGGATAAAATTCCCATTTACAAAGTCAGAAATGAAAATAAAGTTGTTTTTAATTTAGGAGACCGAAGAGTGGGATGAAATATCTAGCTCAAGAGGCTCCTTCTGAAAATGGATTTCTAGCAGGAAAATCTCACCCCACTAAGCATAGAGATGCAAATTTTGCCTTCTATAAGCTAATCAAGACTTTTTCTATTTTGGAAAGAAAACAAAGGAAAACCAGTCTAATCCTGAGTAAACCTGGCTTTTTCCTTACTTATTGGGTCTCACAGGAAAAGCAGATTGCAATGTTTAACTCTCTAATATATGCAATAAAAGATTTCAGCGATACTGTCAAGCTGACTACTTAGCCATTCAACTCCTTTCATATTATACACATTGCTATGCACTGTCGCTTGAGATTACTTTGTGCAAGAAAGCTTTGTTAGGACAGAGTAATTTGATGAATGTCAAAGCCAAATGTATATAGAGAGATATAGATATAAGGGATGGGACCAATCTGATTTCTATTTGACTCCCACACAAATCACATTTCCAACACATTTCAATGAATCACCGTTAGATGCCAGGTTGGCAGACATGACACATTCTGGACATGGTTAGAAAGATAGATTTGGGATGTTTCAAACATGGCCCTGTGAAGGGCATTTTTTTTTTTTTTGCAAAAACATCAGAGAGTACAATACTGTATTATTTCTACAGTATATTTTAACCAAAAGATTTAAATGAAAATCACACTATATCTAATGGTTCCATGTAAGCTTTACTGTCTTTTTCTGATTCTTTGGAGAGAGGGGCCATTCTTCATAGTATCTTTTTCATATTTCTAGAAAATACGTTCAGCAAGTTTATTAAGAGGTGGTTTTTGCCACATGAGAGTATTTATGATTGTGTTGAGGAGCAACTGTAGGAGAAATCCTCTTCAGTTACACCATGTGAGGAAGAGCTCTTCAAGTACACACATTCTGCCTCATAGCCTGCCTTGTATGCAAAAGAGGAGAAAGAATCTTGCAAGTAGCATGACACTATTGGGCTGTTGAGATTGGCCAAATTACTGGTCTAGGTCTCTTTATCTTTAGTTTACATCTCTTTGGATAGAAAGTGCCCCATCTTTACTATTGCAGGTATTATTCTGGAAGAGCTATGAGCAGATGAGATATAGTCACTATGATACTGAGATAGAATGTAAAGAGTCCTTGACTTAAGATTACTTATGGTTACCAATTTTCTCTTACTATGATCCCTAGATTTTGAGAATATAAACATAAGAATACATATATTCTTAAAATAAATATGTAAATTTATTTACATATACTTGAATAAGTGTTTGTGACATACCTAGATTGAATTTTATCTCAAGAATGAAATATGTTAAAAAAAAAAGAATGAAATATGTTTAACTTTGTGATCTGATGTTTACTGATTTAGATTATTTTTGTTTTATTGAATTTCCTGAGGATATTGTCAATTTTCAAAGTATGAAAATTGTTTATAGGAACCTAACTATGAAAGCTGCATGGAGCTAATATGGAATGTTTTGTTTGGAAGGACTTTGGTATCTTTTTTTTTTTCAGGTATTATTTATTTGCTAGGGAGAGAGAAAGAGAGAGAGTTTGAGTGGTGGAGAGGGGCAGGGGGAGAAACAGGCTCCCTGCTGGATAGGGAGACTAATGTTGGGCTCCATCCCAGGGACCCTGGGATCATGACCTGAGCCAAAGGCAGAAGTTTAACCAACTGAGCCACCCAGGTGCCCCAAGGACCATGGTATCTTCTATACCAAATTCCTTATTTTATAAATGGAGAAAATGTTACAAAAGTGTTTCTTCCCTTAGTCACACAACTACTGAAGAAACTGACTAGACTAGGTTTCCTCATACTTCTGCTCATTAATTTCACATTGTGTAAAATTGTTTTGAGTGATAATGGTGTGTGTATGGTGTACAGGTTTAAAGCATGAATTCCTGACTAGGTTGCTGTTTCAAATCACAGTTACAGCAAGTTATATAAAGTGTCTATTCCTCAGCTTTCTCATCTGTAAAGTTGAAGTAATAATGCTACCTAATTTCTTAGGGTTATTGTGAAGAAGTTTATATGAGTTAATATAGACAACATATATGTAAAGCATATAAAATAATATCTGACATTTATTTAGTGCTGTAGAGTGTTAGTCTGCTATTATTACCCTCTAGTTGCTTAGAGCAATGGGAGGAGAAATAGTGAATAGTGAACCTCTTTGTTGAGAAGGTATATAGATAGAACCAACTTAATTTCTTCCGACTTCTTTCCCAACATGCTTCTCTCTCCACATGTGGCTTTACAACAACATGCTGTTTTCCTTATCCCCTTTATCTAGAAGAGCTGTTTCTCCTCCTGTCTTGCCTCTTTACCTAGTTAACTCTTCCTCATTCTTCAAAACATAGTTTGAGTGCAACCCTTCTAGTAGCCTCTATTTGATTTATGTAGCTCTCTTACTCCTATGCTCATTTTAATCATATTTATGGATCATTCCATGTACCTATTTATTGGTTTTATTTAAATTCAAGTTAACATATAGTGTATTATTAATTTGGGGGTAGAATTTAGCGATTCATCAGTTGCATATAACAACTGGTGCTCATTCCATCAAGTGTCCTCCTTAATGCTCATCCCCCAGTTACCCCATCCCCCCCACCTCCCTTCCAGCAACCCTCAGTTTGTTTCCTACAATTTGGCAACTCTTACGCTTTGCCTACCTCTCTGTTTTTATCTTATTTTCCTTCCCTTCTCCTATGTTCATCTCTCTTGTTTCTTAAATTCCACATATGACTGAAATCATATGATATTTGTCTCTCTCTGACTGACTTGTTTCGCTTAGCCTAATACCCTCTAGTTCCATCCATGTCATTGCAAATGACAATATTTCATTCTTTTTATGGCTGAGTAGTATTCCATTGCCTATATATACCATATCTTCTTAATTCATTCATCTGTCAGTAGGCATCACAGCTCTTTCCATAGTTTGGTTATTGTGGACATTGCTGCTATAAACATTAGGGTGCATGTACCCTTTCAAATCACTATTTTTGTATCCTTTGGATAAATACCTAGTGGTGCAATTGCTATATCATAGGGTAGTTCTATTTTTAACCTTTTGAGGAACATCTATTCTATTTTCCAGAGTGGCTGTATTGAAATAATCTGTTTACTTGTTTATATTTCTCTACCAAACTGAAATGCTTATGTTCAGTGTCATAGGAACTTTTATATCCCCAGTGCCTACCACAGTACAAAGCAATAGTAGATGACCAAAAATATCTGTTGAAATAAACTGAATTGAACAAGGAAGCAGCACATTTTATTTTAGGGTCTAGGACAATGGAGGTAATGAAGAAAAATAATATGTTGAGAGACTGAAAGAAGGAAGCGTGAGGGACTGAAATGAAACACTAAGGGAATAAGTGTATGATTAAGTTTGGTGCAGGAGGTATGACCCAACTCTGCAGCTTAAATATGCAGTGAAAATATAGACCTTTTGCATCACAGGTTAACATACACTAAATGGCAATATAAACATAAATGAATGAACCAATCAATACATAAATGCATGACAAGTATCATGAATAATGAGTCCATTTGAAAGAAGGTAAAGGAAGATTGGTCAATGTCTAGAAGTATCTAAAGGTACTCAATACTGGGCATCCCCGGGATCCCTGGGTGGTGCAGCGGTTTGGCGCCTGCCTTTGGCCCAGGGCGCGATCCTGGAGACCCGGGATCGAATCCCACGTCGGGCTCCCAGTGCATGGAGCCTGCTTCTTCCTCTGCCTGTGTCTCTGCCTCTCTCTCTCTCTGTATGACTATCATAAATAAATAAATTGAAAAAAAAATTAATACTGGGCAGCCCCAGTGGCTCAGTGGTTTAGCGCCACCTTCAGCCCAGGGTGTGATCCTGGAGACCCAGGTTCAAGTCCCATGTCAGGCTCCCTGCATGGAGCCTGCTTCTCCCTCTGCCTGTGTCTCTGCCTCTCTCTCTCTCTGTCTCTCATGAATAAATAAATAAAATATTTTAAAAATAAATAAATAAAGGTACTCAATACAGAGATAAGAATATAAGAATATAAGAATATATTTGTGGTGATGTAATGGAATGACCTGATTATAGGGAAACAGACAGTTTTCATGACTGATATTCATTTATTCAGTCATTCCATAAACTTGGATATATTGGACTCTATGCCAATTTCTGTTCTCTGTGCTGTGTACACTCATATCAACAGTTTAGAAAGGTTCTTAGTAAGGACTACCCTTAGAAAAGTCAAGGCCAGAAACACATGGGAAAGAATCTTTTATATATTGGCAAGATAGCCTAATCCTAAATCTTTCCTTTATCTGACCTTCCTGGTTATCTGTTCTAGATACTATTTTTATAAATGGATAAATGATCATCTGTTGGTACAATCCCATGGGGAAATAAAAGCATTAATAATTCAGATCACTACTATATCTCTGCTAATAGCAAGACATTATATATGTATATGTGTGTGTATATGTGTGTGTATGTGTGTGTGTGTATATATATATATATATAATAAGTTTATATGTATATATATATAATAAGTTTATATCTACTGGATGTTCATATTTCATAAAAATATACAACAAATATAAATACAAATATTACTAACAAACTTTGAGCTCTGGGACCCTGCCTTCCACAGGTTGCAAGCCAGGATAGCATTAGCAAATCAGTAGATTAGGTTACTTAGAATCTTGAGCATACCATTTATGACCTGCTCTTGATTCACAGTATCTTCTTTAGCCTCTTCTAACTTCATGGGATTATGCCTTTATTAACCCAATGATAACCGAAATATCTTGAAAATGAATTTCTTTGGCTTTTCTTGGCTCACCTACAATGGGTTTTGGCACAGAGTACATATTTACTTATAGATTGAGTAGACTTTAAAGAGATGGTTCTGTGGAAAGAAATGTAGATAAAAGAGAGATGGAGGAGTTTTAAGGGAAAGGGCTAGACACAAAGTTGTATAGATGAGGCACATTACTGAAGTACTCAGAAGCCAAGTGGGGTGGCTCTAGCTTTATCCACAAGAGATTACCAGTGAATTCCTTCACATGTTTTCTTTTTTGGAATTCCTTTCAAGGATGTCCAGGATTGTGCCATTTGGCCACCATTAGTGCCATCTCTGCCCCAAGATCTTAGTTGGTGCCCATCCATTTTTTTCCCCTATGTAGACTCAGACTTTGCTAATTTTCTGGCAGACTTCTCTATTAATACAGGCCAAAGAAAGCATAACCCTGAACACATGTGAAAAGGTAGGTAGAAGAAAGGGAAATCCCTACAATAATACCAGGGTTTGGGAACTGATACCCTAAGCCAGGGTAGTAGGTCAGCATGTCCCTATTATAGAAACATCTGGTGATCATAAAGGCAGCAAGCTGTAACATAGATATAACATAATACACCTGTGGGTAGTATTTGCATTCTGTCAGTATTACTGAACTTTTCTGAGCATCTTTTTTTAGGAGGAGGAAAACCCAGCAATAATTTAGAAAACCAGGGTAATTATAAAGATAAAAATCAAATAAAATTTTGAAAGTACCTGGATAGTACTTGGCACTCTGTAGATGCTCAGATGCATTGATTCTTTCTCTCCTGCATCCCCTGTACCATGAGTCTTAAAAGGACATCATCAGGCAGGACTGTGCCAAGGTGAATAACTCAGAACCACCTGGTATGTGAGCTTGCTCCCGCCATGGTGGCTTGCTCCTTCCACTTTATGTTGCACTTGGTCCAGCCACCAAGGCTACTGGAGGCTTCAGGTTGAGGCCAGGATGAAAGTGGGAGCGATGAACATCAGAGAAGCACTGACTGCATACTAAGTCATCAGAGATGAAGGAGTAAAATAAAATCCTGGGAGAGCAGGTGGGTTAGTGTAAGTTATACCTAGTCAATAAAATATAGTTTTGCTCTTGTTTTTCTTGAGGCCTATAGTCCACATTTCATTACCTTGTCATTCACTTCAGTTTCATAACTAGGAGAAAGTGGTGGTTGGTTGTTCCGCCCAACAAATGGCAATTCCTTTCCTTCCCCATCCCTTCTATGAAGTTTTCCTGGGTTGTGATTTCTTTCCATCCTCAGTCAGTAATTTTAGACATTAATGGAATTTAAGGTTTGAGTTTGGGAAGCTAGGTAAACTGTGGACCAACTGATAAGACTTGGAAGTTAGTCTCAGTGACCTCCAGCATGTCACTGCTCCTTGCAGCTCAGGGATCCAGCCTCTGAGACTCTCTTGTACACACATATGAATAGGGTACAAGATGCAAAGATCTCCTAGAGGGTGAGTGTGGTTGCAGCTTATACTAGTCAATCGGGATGAATTTAGGCAATAGCCAGAATTATGGAAATTAATTCCCAAGGCAGTTAATAAATATAATCATGGCTTTCCAGCTCTCTGTATCCCATTCACTAGTTACCTTCAAGAGAAATGAGACTGAACACTTTTTATAGCAGAAAGCCCCAGGGACTTAAATATTCTAGTTATAATGTTTATATTTCTAAGTTCTTTAACTCTTGTTGCCAAATATTCCTTGTTCTATTCTGTCTCACAATTTGGTTTATTAAAATACTTTAAGATGATTAAAGATGCTCAGGACAACCTAACTCAGCCCCTCACTTTAGAAATGAGGAAACAGAGAAGAAGCGTCTTATTCAATGTCAAACCCTACTTGGTGACAGAACAAGGTCTGATTTTATCCCTACTTTGTAGCAATATTTTTTAATTTTTCTCTTGGGTCTTAGTGCTATTAGCCTAACATGGAAGCTCTCTGTAGAGAAAAGAGGCCAACTCTTCTCCTTTGGAGATGAGCCTTAGTGTGAAACTACCTTTGTAGTGTTACAACAGATACTTTGAGGATTGCTTTCGCTCCACCAACTATAAGACAAGTAAGTCGGATTTTCACAAATACACGTCAGCAGCCTCCATCACTTCCACAACTTCTTTGCCCAGCCATGCCGCAGTTGGCAATATGGCCAGAAACGTCTCAGCTTCTGGGACAAAGCTATTGCTCACTGTGTCATTCAAATGCTGGAGAGCAAGTATAAAGGAAGTCGGCTTTGGTGACACAGTTCAAAGGAGGGACTCCCCAGCAGCAGAGGTGGAACCAACATAGGTAAGTTCCTTGCCCCATTCCAGTTGAAACAACACTCCAACTCCTGAGAGCTTGTGGAGCATAGAGCTGCTGTAAGTTCCTGCTAAGCCTCTCTGTCTTTATACACACCTCTCCTGCTGCCATTTGAGTTTATACTAGCTTCTCTTAAACTCATGTTATTTCCTCTTCTACTCATTTATCAAGCAAGTAGTAACTAAGGGATATGGTTTTTTATCTTCTGTTTTTTACGTTGTGTTGACTTCCTGACTAGACTATAAGCTTACTGGACTTTGTGTTGACTTCCTGACTAGACTAAATAAGCTTACTGGAGCTAGAGATACTATTACTTATTTATTCTATTCATCTTAAGGTACCTTATACAAGAGTGTTAATAAATAAGCCTTAGCTAATGATCATTGCAACTATTTTGCATCTGATTTGAACACGTAGTACTTCCTTTGAGATATCTTAGACTACATATTATTTTCTTTACATACAAAGAGGGACCATTTTTTTTTGTCTTAAATACCCAGTTCCTTTCTCCCTGCTGTATTATGGAAGATGAGAAAATTAAATTGAATTAGCTACTATATATTAAGTACTTAAAGTATGTCAGATAATATAATTAGAATAGTATCTACATTATCAACATCAACTTTAAGATGAACAGATTTATTGTGGTTTCACTGATTTATTGGGAGGACTGAATGACATAATATCCTATGAACAGTAAAACATGATTGAGATATGGGTTGTAATGATGAGTCAGTTTATCGGAATAGCTGGATTTCACTTTGGAATGCTGAAAGACCTATGGGATAAGATACTTAAAAGAATAATTTTCAATGGGGGGAAATATACTTTAGGAAGAAGTCAGGGGTACTAGGGATCAGACACAGATATTGGCCAGAGAGGGAAGAGCAAAACCAGTGAAGGGTCCCAAAATGTATTTCAGATTGCTGGTAAGTGCTAACCACATTTCATTTCTGCCTAGAGCCACTCTTGTTCTTTCTCTAAAATTGTGAGCAATATGCCTTTTAATCTTACATATTTTTCTTGATCCAATCATTGTTTTCTTTTCAGTATACTTCCACTTATCCTGAGGGCTGCTGATTCAACAATAGGTTTAAATACTCAAGTTTAAATGATATATATTTTAACTTGTTTTTAAAGGAAAGCTTTGTAATTCCTACAAGAAATGAATCATTAATTCTGCTATGACATTATATATGAAATCTACCCAGGAGCTCCCAAATACTCTCCAATTCAGGAGTCTAAAGTTCAGCTAACCAAGCTGATGTAGTATTATATTTGCCCTTTAAAAAAGGTCAGAATATTGTTCAATTGGTGCCAACATCCATGAACTGAATGAAAGGGGGCCTGAGAAGATTGCATGTGGTTAAGAGTTTTCTGGAATTCATGAGGCTCCTTAGTCACTATAAAATAAAACTCCTTGGCAAGCCTTCTTGGGAGTAAATTTGCAGGTATTTTGCCATTGGATATGGGCAATCAGTAGGAATGCTGTCATTGAGTTTGGATGGGCCAAACCATTTTTCAGTTTTCAAAATTCATAGCTCATCATCACTCCGCCTGTATTATTATTATTATTTTCATTTTTATTATTATTTTTATATGGATCCAAAAAAGAAATGAAACTTGGGTTATATTCAAGCCCATCACAGAGCCAGAGTTAATACTCAGGATCTGAAAGGTGAAGTTTGGCATTAATGAGACAGTTGTATGAATATTTACATTTTCTACCTCGCTACTTTTGGTAAGGCTAGCATATATACTGAAACCCCAAAGTGGTCATCACTACACCTCTCCTCAACTGTAATGCCTTAGAATTTTTATGCTGTAATATTTTTTCTATGTCTTATTTTGCCTTTATTTAACAGAATATTTTTAAACAACTAATGTATTTAAATAGCTTTTTAAAGTCAAATCATAGGACAAGATTCATAATGTGAAATGTTAAGATTGCTTTGTTTCCACTTCTCACATCCAACAGCAGCAGATTCCTCCCTTTTAGCGATACTTTCCTTAACTCACATACTTCTAAATCATCTGCTTATACTGCTGAATTTTGATGACATTTCTTGCTGTGATGATTGGCCCTCTGTGACTGGAGGTGGAGGATTCAGCACTCTTCCATGCTTCATGCTTGTACTTTCCCTTTCTTCCACCACTCAACATGGTCATAGCACTAGGCCAGATTTCTCCTCACTATGTACTTTATTCTCTAAGAATTGTTAATGATGGAGTCATGAATGCACTGTGAGCACATTCAGTGTTTTGTCATTGTAAGAGGTATTTATCAGTTCTTTGGTAACTTCATCATTCTTAGGGAAGATTTTTCAGCTCTCAGCCTGGAATCAATACACATCTCTTTTACCCTCATTCCGTAAGCTAGAATACAAGAACACAGCCATATCTAACTGGAAGGCTGGATGGTAGAATCTAGGACAACATACAGGAAAATTGGGAAAAAGGGATCTGTTGAAACTTTCAGCAGTTGTTATCATATCCTCTTCCTATTTGCTTTTCTTTGCTTGTTTTAGTTGTTTAGCTGGATTTGGAAGCATTCAAAATGCTTAAGTAATTTTTCCCCAATTGAACACAGAAAGAAAGTTGAAATTCATGCAAAAAAAAAAAAAAATAATCTGAATCTTGCCTACCTGATTATGACTTCCCTTCTACTCTTTTCTAGTAGGGTATGAGTTTGTAGGCATTTTTCCCCTCTAAGTTAAGACCAGAGGAAAAAAACAAGAGAGACGGGTATCAGAAGTGCAATTTATTAAGCAGGAATACTAACCCTGTTACTTTCAGGAGATTTCTATTAGGCTTGATGAGGCACTTTGCCTCCTAAAGCCCATTTGATTGTTCTCACCACCATTTGATGAGTGAGCTTCATTGTCAAATTCAAAAAAGAAGATGGCTTCTATCCCATGGCTCTTACTAAGGAAAGCTTCCTCTCTCATAAAGTTAGAAAAAATTAACAAATTAATAAAAAAGGGAGAAAGATAGTTCTCAAGATAGCCCATAAACTACCCACCAACACAACACAGATAGAGACCTTACACACTGAAGGAACAGATAAGTAAGTGTAGACATGAAATCCGTGTGCTATTATAGATATATTGAGGCCAACAACAAATTAAGCATAGTAATAATAGTGCTAGAAAAGAGATTTGAAATGAAATAGAATTGACCTCTATCTCTCTTATTACATAAAAAAGAAAACATTAATTGTATGTCAGTATAATGGACTGTCTGATAGCCTCGTTACTATGCCTTACCACAACATCTTAAGAAATATATAACAAAAACAAGTGTATTTTTTGAGCCAGAAACCATGTATCAAGCAATATACAGCTTAACTCATTCAATATGAGTTGAATCATAAGTCTTTGTGTAGGTTTTGTACTTTCTCATTTAGAAAAGATAAAACCAAGAATAGGAGAGGTTAAAGAATCCTGGTATCACCTTTTGAGAGAGGCACGGACCAAGGCCCAGTAAAGGAGGAGACCAGGAATAAGTGACAAAGATAGCAGGGAGAATAGATCCTTAAGAAAGATGGCACGTTTAAGGAAGAAATGAAATGAGACTGGCGGGAAGAACTGAGCTAATTGTAGCTATTGGTGAAAGTCATTGATGGCTAAATGAAGAGTTGGTATTTGGAAACAACAATAATAACAAAACAGGGCTTGCAATGGGGAAAGATCTTCTTTAATCAGTGTTAAGGCAGACCTTGTATTAAAGTCATGACCTTGGGTTTGGTCTGCACAGTGTTCCTCTCCCATGGTAAAGGGGAAAATGAAGTCAACTATATGGATGCTTGTTTATGCTTCCTCAGGATATAGACATTTCTCGGTACTTAAATGCTAGGATTGCATTAAGAAGAGCCTGTGGTTCTGATGCTGGCAAACAAGCTTGCTGTGTCTCTTCAGCCTCCCGTCATTGAATTTTAATGGAGAAAAACATGTATATCAATAATTCACACTCTTTTTCTGGCCCAATTGTGCCTATGTTCATAACAAAAATTTCCAAGACTACTTCTTTTATCTGTGGTTTATCTCTTGAATCTTCTGCCCTCCTCACTGAATGTCTGTTTTTGTTAAGAGTGACTGCTTTAAAAAATGCCCTTTTCGTAATGAAATCCACCCAACTAATTTTTTATTGCCCTCTGTCTTCCCATTTTCTTTCCTCTCTGGCACATAGTCTACCTGGTATCCATAATTGCCATTTTACCTTGCTGTCATTTAACCCACAGTTCATTATTTGCTCTTCTTTTAAATGCATCTGTGTTAATTTCCTCAGAATGTCCTCATTGCCAGCTGGCCTGTTCCCTGCAGATTTCCTGTGGCAAAATGTCACACCTAAGCGCCTGCACCTTTGGTGATTTCTCCCAGCATTTGTTTAGACCCTATCAATCATTATCTCACAATAAACAACAGCTTTGCAAATGGAGAGCAAGGCTCGCCCAGTGATTGATGCTTCTGGATGCCTGTCTTTTCTTCTTGTGAGAATCACAAGGACCCCCTCCCTTTATTTTGAGGGGTCTGGCTATACCTGCCATGGTTTATGGGAAAACAAGACTAAACTGCCAATACCAAGGCCTCTCTTCTTTTTCTCTTACTGCATTTCCTTATCGGTTGTGACAATATGCCACAATTAATGATAGCAGAAATACCCATGTTTGATACCGCATGCATCACACTTAGGCGTGATGGATTAGCAATCAAGGAAATTAATTCTGCCATTACAAAGTAACATCTGAACTTTGAAGTTAGGCAATTGCATTGTATAAGGTTCAGTTATGAATTCAGCCATAAATATAACATTAGGCAAGCTTATTTAGGAGCAGAATAGTTTCAATATTGTTAGCCTTTTAGTTTTCCAAGCAGTGGTTTGCAATTCTTTTTACCAACCTCTATTTCAGAGGGATATAAGGATTATCAGATTTCAAGGTCAGAAAGACATTCAATTATGTTGTGTGTTTTTGACCAAGTAAATAATATTTCTGATATTAAGAAATGAGCCTACTTATGATCTTAGGTTCTTCAAAAAATCAGTCCTTCTGGAATGAGTAGTTTAGTTTTGACAGAAGGCTTTGGCCTTCTGTAACATGCTTATTGCAATGTACTTCTCTTGGTTTGAGAGCCCTTGGAATAACCAAAGGCAAACCCATTGCCCGTATTTCCTGTAGTATTTTACCTCACAGCTATTTACACACTTCTATGCCAGAAGTACAGCTTTGGAGCTCTCTTTCACTTGCTTCACAGACTGTTCACAAGTACATGTTCAGTTGGAGCCAATATATACCAACCCTGAGATTGCTCAGGCTGTCAGATCAAACTAAGTATAATAAAATATATTAAAAAAAAGTCTAAACACTTCAACACATAAAAGTCTTCTACTGAGTGCACTAATACATCATAAGGAGGTAATTTTATATTAACCCTTAGTTTTCATTGACAAACTCATACTTCTATGGCTGTTGTGGACATCAGACTCAACTATTAGTCCCACTGTTTATTTCATTTAAGCCATTCTGCATGGGGTCAATGTGGTAAATAGCCATTTCACAGCTGTCTGCTGACCTGGTTTGGTCCACAGGTGGATTGTAGATTTGAGTCTCTAGAGACTCAAATGAGACGCAGAATGTTCCTGCATAGGATGGAGAAATCTTTTGTGAGAATATAGGAAAAAAAAGAGGAGTCAGGAACAGTTTCCCACATCATCCACAAAGTGACTTCACCACTATATCATCCACTGATTTCTAGTATCTTCACCTTGCTGTAAGGCACCACAATTCTGATGAAAATATTAAACAAGCAGAACTCTATGAAGTCTGCTAAATATCTCCTTCACTGATACCTTCAATATTTTGGAATTGATGTAGTGATATTCTGAATCGGAGATTCACCTAAAGCATGTGATAAAAAAGACTTGCTCAGTATATTCATGGTCTAAGTTCTGAGAAGAATCTCTGAAAAAGTTCAGAGAATCATTTAGAAATGTTTTAGATACACCAATTTTCATTATATCGGCTTGATTTATTTATTTAGAAATGTTATTTATTCTTCAGATGGTTTCTCTAGAATCAACACTTGATAATACTATGTTAAATCTATTATTGAATGTGTCAGAAAGTCTATATTTCTTTAAAAACTTCCTGATTATTACACTTCACAATTTAAACTGTCATTTCATCTAAATAGTTTAAATGAATGTGCTGCTTTCTAAATAATTTTAATTTTTGTTGTTTATATAGTTTCATTCTATTCAGTTAAACACCGACTTATTGGCAGTTTCTGTACGCCAGTAACTGTGCTGGTTTCTAGGAATTAAGGACAACAGCAATTAGAGATTACTACTTTTGTCATGCCTAGTGGATTACAAAATGGATCCATGAATATTTAGCCCATGCTCACAATGGCTGTCATAGAGAACATGCTTATCAGTATCATATGAGTGAACTGAAGTCTAGAACCTAGTAGCCTCTACTTTTGGCCCAGTGTACTCCAATCGAACTGCTATATTTTTCACTTTTTACATTTGTTTTGAGGGCCACAAAATCAAAATGGATGCCCTACATACAATGACTCATTTAACATGTATCAGACAAAGGAAGATCTATGTCACATGTCAAAAATTGAAGAGAGCTTTCCCGTAAATAAAATTTAAGCTCTCATATGACTGATTCATTTTTAAGAACTACTTCCCTGACCCTTTTCCTGTGAATCTGATATTTAAAGAATACTTAAAAATGTGTTTCAAATGAGAGGCACCGTTTGCATTTCTTTCAGATACAAACTATTCCAGAAATTAGACATATGGATTCTTCTGTTGTGGGCCTCTAATTTTTGTGTTTGCCCATTTTTAGCTACTTGAAGTCCCACTGTACATTGAAAAACTATTATCAAATAAATAAGATTTGAAGACAAAAGTAAGGCGAAGAACTGAAAATATGTCTTTTTTTCTGATCGCTCAATCATGTGACCATGATTATACTGTCATGTTCTTCACAGTTATTTGATCAAGATGGTGATGAAGAAGGAAGGAGCATGTTTCACTGCATTTACAAAATGCAATTTTTATTCCCTAGAGTGACGACAGCATGATTTATGTCCATGGAGTTAGGTGAAGTCTGGATGTTAGTTTCAGATAGTGATATGCTTTCTTAAAAGCTCACATGGATTCACTCTCCACATAGAGTGTATCGTTAGACCATGAGAGTCCTGCTGTGGTAATACCAATTGTGCAGTATTATTTATATTTTGAAACATATTCTTTTAAATTATTTTACTTCAACTTATAATTGCTTAAAGTAAGATGCTTTACAATTGCTTAAAATAAGACATAAGCTTAAAGTAATAGTTGAAGTTCTTCATTATGCCCTTTTTCCTCAAAAACAAAATTTATATTCATTGTAAATATAGAGTGCAGTCATTAATTAAATTAGTCCCCCCCCCCCCTTTTTTTAAAGATTTTTATTTATTCATGAGAGAGAGAGAGAGAGAGAGGCAGAGACACAGGCAGAGGGAGAAGCAGGCTCCATGCAGGGAGCCTGATGTGGGACTTGATCCCAGGACTCCAGGATCACACCCTGGGCCAAAGGCAGGCACTAAACCACTGAGCTACCCAGGGATTCCCCAGTCCCCCCTTTTTTTCAAAACCCAAACCAGACATCATTTGTACAAAGGGATATCACTAGAAGGAAGAATTAGGTGTCCATGAAGCATAAGTTTATTGATCATTTTTTGTAATGTGACGTAGGTGGGGAAGAGTGAAGGGTTGTAAAGGTCAACTTACAATGACTCAGGATAATAGTAAGACAGAGAATGGTGACTAATGGAGAATCTTAAATCCTGGGAAATCCTTCACTTTCTCACCTTTCCCCCATACCCATTCAATCTGTTTAGCTCACCTTTCTGTCTGAGGACTGCTCCAGAGTGTCCCTGCCTCCCTGTCTTCAGATTATAATCCTATTTCTTTTTCTTTTAGCTTTCTTTTTTTTCCACTTTCAACTTGTCTGTCTCCTGTTCCTCACAACATGTTATCCAAGGGCAGGCCTGGAATCTTTATTAGATGGTGTCCAATCCCCTTTGACTAGAGTCTTAGGCTCTTCAAGGAAACAGCTGACCAGCATGACAAAAACTTCTAGCAAGTCACAGGAGAGGTGAAGGTAGCATGATAGAACATACCTTTTCCTCCCCAAGTAATATAACATTAATCAATTTTTTAAAAATTACTCAGCATTCTCCTAATTATAGTATAGGCAGCTGGCTAAGTATAGATCCTGGAATCACACTACTTGAGTTCAAATGTAGACTAAATCTTGAGATTCGAGTTCAAATCTCCACTTCCTAGCCATATGGCATTAGACAGGTTAGTTAACTTCTCTGCCTCAGTTCCCCTAGCTGTAAAATGTAAGTGCCAGTAGTACTTTATAGGGACATTATAGGGATCAATTTCTCAAAGTATAAGGGACTTATAGCAATGCTTGATGTAAGTGCACAGTGCATATTGGGCTTACTGATATTGGCGTACAAATTAAGTATTTTAATCACAAACAATCCTAATGATAGGTATTAAATTGCTTGCATGTGATAAAAAACTAGGAAGTGTTTGAGTCAGCCCTTGACCCCAGGCTGTCTTTAGAAACTGTAGTCTTTTTATGATAATTTTAATTTGAAGACAATGTTTTACTGTATATGAAAAAGGCCTAATGTTATACATAATAAACTGAGGTTATTTTGAAAATAGTCTTATGACCAAAAGATATGCAGGATATTCAGGAGCAGTTCTCATCATGCCAATATACCTCTATTTACATTCTGCAGAGTTGTCTTTTTGTCTTTGTGAACATGAGTTGAATTCCTTTTTTTAAAGTGTAGGCATATGTCTTTTGTATCACCAGCCTCCTAACTAAGATGACCAAAACTGATGAATTGTGTGCAGAGATTACTCTTGTAGTAATCCTGTCTCATGTGAATATAAACTCATTTCTAGGAATAAACAGAAAAAAATTCTCTGACAACACAAATTGTCATAAAAACACACCGTAAAAGGCAAGTACTTTTGCTCTTCTTTCAATACCTAACAACTTCAATTTAGCATACTGCACTTGATTATCTGCTTATTCATAGCAAAGCATATTTTCAGTTTCAAATTAGGGAAGGGACAGAGGTTTTGTTTGAATCAGGCAGATTAGCATTTCTAAGAAATTATAGTTAAGAACAATAAAGTATTATTAAAAAAAAGTCATACGAAGGATAAAGTGTATATTTTCAGATAGCATAGAAATAATCACAATGGTGATTTATCAAGAAATGGTTAAATGATGTTTAGCATTTTCTGTGATCAGACTACTTAGAAAGATCTCCATCATACTATGTTAAAATAAACTTCGTTTTGACTTGCAAAACTAAGGTCTGGTTATCTGGAAAATACTCATCCCTTTATAATGCCAGATAAATTAAATGATAATTTAATATATTCTGTATAGAACACAGATGTTCTATGGTGATCGCTCAGCATATACATTTTCTTGTTAAACTGAATACTCATTCAAATAGAGATTGGAATTTCATAAAGAGGCTATTCACAAGAAACATTGGTCACTCTTGATAATATGCATTATAATTAGTTTTATAGATACTGCACTTAATGTTTAGAGTAGAGAAGGAACATACTAGAAATCTGGAGGCCTGCAGATATTGCATCCAGTACAGAAAATAACTCCTGAAATTGTATTCCGTTCTTCTGCTTCCTTAGCTCATAATTGGGTTCTGATTGAGAAAGAAAAAAAAAAATCTCAGAAGATTCAGAGGTTCAAATCATATTAGCACTCAAAAGTTTGGATGTGTCTTCAAATCTCCTGGGCCTGAAAATGTTGGCTGGAAAAGCCATGAAAAACACGGTTTCCTCACAGCGTTTCTGGCAGTTCGACTCCTGCTCCTGGCTGGAAGTTCAAGTGCAGAGACGCATGAAATTGAACAATGATAATAATAAAAACTTTTCTGAAACCATTTTGAAGCTGCAAAAAGTGGGACTTTAGGTCTATCTAATCTGGGGAAATGGCTCAGGTACAATTTTATAGTCAAATGGGCTCATCTTCTTTGCTTCTTTCTCATTTGGTTCCCATTGCATGATAATTTTACCCCTTTATTAAGGAATTCAAACTTCAGCACCACTGAACTGATACCTGCTAATTATTTGGAGTCTGATTAGTTCATTTGTTGGCTAGCAAGACCCCTTTGTTCTGTCCTTTTTTTTTTATGAGCAATAGGAATTTCAATTCAATGAATCCTGCTCTTCTCTCACATGTATACTTGAAAATGCTGTGAGAGAACTGGTTAAAGGTATTGCAAGATAAAGTACAATGAATTTGGAAGATTGTCTCCACATTTTATTACTTCCAGACCTCCTCCTTGTCTTACTAGTGGGGAACACAACGTTAGTTAGAACCTATACCCAAACACTCCCTGGGGCCATTGTCACTTCTGGAGAAAGAATCTCTATGTAAAAAAAGGTGGATACACTTCAGTGGTAAAATATTCATGTGACTCTTAAAATACTTTTCCTAACACATGAGTCTGTAAAAAGGAAAATGTATTTAGCCTTGTTTGTTCCCTTTTCAACCTGGTTTCTTTCTTACCTTCTTAAAAGGTCTAAGTATTATTCTATGATACAGAAAGTTCTCTTGGGCAAATAGTAAAGGTGAATGAATGAGTTGTTAAAAATCATCATCTTATGAAAGAGATATTTATGATACCTTAACATAAGATGTTAAATATTACCTATTTGCTACTATTTTCAACAAAGAAGGGGACCCTCTTAGAAGCCAATTCTAATATGCCAATCTAACCAAAAGATTGCCTGGAGACATCTTGGTGCACAGTCTCTCAGTTATACCTGATACATGATTTAAATTGGTACCAGTGGGAAGTAATGAACAAAGACTATATTTGTTCATTTAAATATCTATGATTAAATCTAGGACTTACCAAAAGACCTAACATTTTCTGAAGTCAATATTTATTCATTCATTCGCAGGGCAATATGGTCAGGCTCTATGGAAGGTTCATTTGGGGTTTTTTTGAAGCTGCAAAATATTGAAAACCCTTTAATAATTTGCACATGGCATTTGTGTGGTCATATAAATACTGTGTTCATTTTTCCTTCCAGACATATTCATTTAGTCAAGGATTATTTTTATACAGATGGATTATGGTGATTAGAAGTTTCCAAAGGAGTTTGCATTCACAATAAATACTGATGATTTTAGCCTACTGAGAAGTTGTTTATAGCAGTTTGTTTTCTTAGCCCGAGTCCATAAGTCTAGCTTTAGAAGCAGCAGGGCCGATAAACCACAAAAGAACTATTTTATGGGTGATCCAGTAATTCAAATTATGAGAAAAAAAGAGAAAGTTAAGAATTTTAAGAAATGACCACTATTGACTGGTTCATATGGTGGGTGGCATTTGCCTTCATCTGTGGGATAATTGGACCAGGGGACTACAAATCCATAGCAATACAAGGCTTTCCTTACAAGAGAGTTAATGCACCATCAATCAGCTAGTAGGAATAGTTTTTGTGTTGCAGCCTAAGTATGTTTTCATTCAGCTCATTTGCACTTCAAAGCTGAAGTCGATAATTCAGGCCCAAGTAGGTGCAATTTGGACCATTTCCCTTTTGTAGCATATGAACACAAGCTGAGAAAATCTCTAAATTCATTTGCACGGGACATTACTGGCCAGAGTTGGCAAAGCAGAGAAGCGGCTAGTTTCCTATAGGTAAGTATTATTGCTATGAATAAATCCTTTGGAGTGGGGGTCTTCAGATAAACATGGTTTACTCTCTACTGGTGATCAATGGTTTTATTACATAAAACATAGGGGTACCCTCTGTTTTACAACAGATCTTGGGATCTTATCTTCAGCAAAACACTTGTGTGGTGAATTAACAAACCCAACCAATCATCTTCATGGATTAAGAAATGTTTGGTGAATGAGGAGGAAGAAAAATGTGATGGGAAAGGTGTGTTCTGTCTAGGTCTGCAAGAAGGTGGCTAGATTATTATCAGAAAGTACAAGAACCAGAAGGGTGGTGGGGAAAAGGCAGTTACAATTCTTTTTGTTCAAATAGCATTTAATAAAAACTCTCAATGACCATAGTAGTACCATACAGCATCTACAGAATGCTGTGTTTCTGGTACTTTGTTCTTCATTGTGTACTGAGATTGGGTATCCCAGTTTCACAGGGCAGTGCTGCGAAGTTGATCCCCCCATCATTTGTCCCATTCCTACTACAAGCAACACAATCACTGTGTTAGAGGATTTCACAAGCCATGTTTTATGGGCTGGGGTTCTGTGAAAGGTGATCCCATTTAAATGGCCCAATCCACTGAATGAGGGTTTTGGTTTGTTTGAATTATTTTTAAATGAACACTTATTGAGTGCTTCCTTTGTACCCAGAACTGTACAAAAACGCTTTGCATGTGCAAAACAATCTCACCTGATAATTGCTAGTGCACAGCACTAGCATCATGCCCATTTCACATATGAATACATTGGGACAGAGATCAGGTGATTTGTTTAAGTTAAGTAACTTGCCCAGGATTTCCTGGCTGAGCAAAGATCGTAACTCGGATTTCCTGATTCAGGTATAGAGCTTTTATGTTATACATACTGCCGTTTATGCCTGTGACACAGGGTAATTTTTGATATTTGGGATGCACACCAAAGTCTTTACAGAGGATAGGAGCACTTTCCAAAGAGGAACTCAGCTCACAATGATAGCTGCCTGGCTTCTCATATTCTCCCTATTCTGGCCTTTCCCCACCTATTCCTTATATCTCTCTGTCCATTCATGCTCTAGGATTCATCTTTGTTTAAAGCAGGTTGTTTGTTCATTGCTCCTTGAATACTCTGTGCTCAGCTTAACATACCGTATGTTCCCTTGCCTGAAATGCCACTTCCGTTATTCTCCCACCATTGAATACCAAGATTGAGATTTTCTGGAAACACTCCCCCCGCGCCACAATCATTTTGCTCCTAAATGAGCTCCCTTCACTTAGTTTCATGCAAATTCACAATTAATTACATTTGTCTGTTATCATCTGCTTCCAGTCATCTTTCAATATTTTTGATACATCTTTCCCAAACTTCATACTTAAAATAATCTTACACCAAAAAGGGAATTATTATTTATAATCTTTATTGAGCGTTAGACTTCTGCCTTTATATTATGCTAAGGTCTTCTCCAAAATTGCCTTGTGAGTGTTCTGTGAAGTATGGATTATTATGACCATCTTATAGGACAAAAATTGAGGCTTCAAAAGATGAATACATTGTCTAAGGCAATGCTAGTGGCATAGCCAGGACCCATAAGTCCCTGTCCCCAGAGCCTGTGTTTATCTCCCAGGACAGTGATTGTTGCCTTCAGAGTGGTATTTTTTTTCATTCATCCTCTTACTAGTTTACATAACGACTTTCAAAGATATTCTAGTTAAAAAAAAAAGTCTAGAAAGATGTAGAGTGAATTTTGCATATAATATCAGGCACATTGGCCTGATTTGGGTCAGCAGGTAACCTCTCCTTGTATTTCTCTAATCATAGTCTCAAGAATAGAAATATGTACATTAGGGCAAGGTGGCTCCAAGTATACTTCCTGTTTCAGAAACTTCACTTCTTTAGAGGTTGTTTGAACAGTAATTATGCCCTGTTTTTCTGTAAAATTAGGATATTTTAAGCAGAAATTTCCACAATGACTTTTTTCAGATTTGCATGCCTTCCTTTGTTTCAAAATTACTGCCATCATCTAATGAAGAGGAATAGGTTAAATTAATCAAAGGAAAATTTTAGACTGAATATTAAGAAAAAAATCTGCTGAGATCCATTAGACTTTATTAGAAGCCCCATTGATTGAGTCATTTAAAAGAAGATTGACGATCCCCTGAGATGATTCTGAGACTACCCCAGGCCAGGGGAGAGAGGAGCAGATGGAACCCACAGGCCCCTCAGTCTCTAATGTGGGTGATTTTTTTCTGAATTCCCTCATTTTACCTTCTTGTCAACAAATCCTGCCACCATTTCTCTCACATCTTTGCAGCCTCTTTCCAGAGCTGTTAACAGAAATCATTTCACAGAGAGTGGGAAAGAATGTCATTTTGTCATTTTCTTGGGGGAGTGGATGGGAAAAACAGGCGGTCTCTGCTTCCTAAGGCTTTCATGATGAAAACAGAAGAGGAGAGTGAGGCCTGCCAGCTTGTGGGGTATAAGAAACAACTTTACTTGGCAGCACTGTGTGGAAATAGTAACTGGAAACTCCCCAGTCAGCCTCTCTCCTTATTAACTAAAAGGAAGGACAGTTTGGGACCACATGACACCCCAAACTTGCTGGCACTAATGAGCTGCATAAACTTAATCATTACATTATATCTAAAAAGTAAGAGGGACCTTAATGATAATCAGGTATAACCTCCTTTTTAATGCAGGAACTCCTGTTAATTACAGAATTCCTGTGAGATGGCCATTGGAAGCTCATTATTTCACTGAACTTTCCATCCCATGGTTAGTTGTTCATGTGTTAAGAAAGTCACCCTTTTATTGATCTAGGACATTTTTCCATTAGTATTTACTTTCCTGTTTGGAATAATAAAAATAATGTGTGATAAAAAGAGAAATAATGATAATTATGATAATGATGGCTCAGAAAATTTTTTCCTATATAGTAGGCATGTAATAAAATTGCATGTGATTATGCCCATTTGTTATCACAAACATTTTATATTATAGGCATTAATATTTGCTCCCCTTTTACAGAAGAAGGAATCAAGACCTAGAGTACTAAAGTGACCTTGCTCAGAGTCACACTACCAATTAATAAGGAGTTAGATCTTGCGGCCAAGTCTGTTAAATCACAGAGCTCAAGCTCTTAGACACTTTGCATCCTGGACACACAAGCAGCTTCTACCTTCTCATTTTACACATTATCTCCTTATTCATTTTTTTCTGGTTTGCTCATCTCTGCTTCCTTAAGAATTCCTTAATTGATATGACTTTTAGTCACCACATGATCATAACTGATTTAATTTTAAAGGTTTCTAGCTTTCTTAATGTATGGAACTTTGAACTGGAAATAATACTGAAATGTTTGACAAATGCAGCATATAGAAGATTCGATGGCCACCCTTCTTCATCACTTTTTCGAATCAAATTTCTGCATCTGCAAAAGTTATTAAAATAAAGGTGATAGCTTACATCATAAAAACACCAAAATACAGAACTTAAAGAAGATAGAAAATATTGACAATTGAGAAGACCCTATTTTCAGATCAGAAGGATTCTTTTTATTTATTTGAAACATCACCATTTTCTCTATAAAAGTGAGTAGTACACAACTTAGTTTAGGGGAGCCTGAGTGGCTCAGTTGGTTTAGCATCTCACTTTGGCTCAGATCATGATCTCAGGATCCTGGGATGGAGCCCCAGGTTGGGCTCCCTGCTCAGCAGGGAGTCTGTTTGTTCCTCTCTCTGCTCCCCTAACCCCTGCACTTGCACTCTCTCTCAAATAAGTAATAGAATCTTAAAACAACAACAACTTAGTTTAAATGATTTCTTCCTTAATTTTGAGGACATGGAACCAGATCGTCCCCCATCAGCTGAAATTTGGGGTGAATATCCTTTATTTTCAGCCACCTTGGGTGCAACCACACAGGGGGTGCATCATTCTTGCAAATTTAAGAGCCTCACTGTAATCTTATGGCTATGCTAATGTTGCTAACAGAGCTCAGGCTTTCAGATTAGTCAGGAAAAGAAGTGAGAAGTTGGTTAGACTGGCTTTGGTTAGTTAAGGTGAATCAAAGAGGAGAAGCATTATTCCCATAGGGATAGTGGAAGTTGGGGCTACTACAGAAGATACTGACTGGTGATGCCTTGGCCTGGAACCCTCAAAGTTTGGTTGCTGATGTAGAAATTGTGCTGAAAAGAAGGGGTCTTTGAGAAAATTTCTGGGGTGTGTAGAAGTAAGATAGTGTGCTTTCAAGGAACTTTTACACATTCCAGGCAAATAGCAAAAACCAGTGCCAAAAGAAGCAGATAGACCTTATTAAAAGAAGAAAAGTAGTAGTAAAAGTGATAGTTATAGTAATAAAATATTATGTAAAATATAATAATATCAGTAATAAAGGAAGTAAAACATGGAAATAAGGAGAGAAGAAGGCCTTTGGAATTAGGCCATTGCTATGCCTTTCCATGTCCTTTTCCATGTGACTTAATGATGTCTCTGGCAATAGGTCTTCAAGAAAGTGTCTTGAGAGAGGTAGCCTGTTGCAATGAAAAGTAAACTATTAAATATCAGGAGTTTTGGTTTGCAGTTCTGGTCAAGTAGTACTGTTGTTGGAGGTACTTTTTATTATTAGATTATTATATGTAAAGATTTAAGAACAACAACAATAACAGTAATGAAATAATGCTTAAAATAACACCTCTCCCTCACTCTACCTCTCCAATTACCTTGCTCTTATTCTTGTTAGTTTTAAAAATTCTTGTTCTTATGGGGGTTATATCCATAGTTGTAAGCAAGGTGTTAGTGTAACTTTTTCTTGATTTATGAAACATAGGCATTATCATTTACTGCTATTAAAGATGAAGACTTAGCTAACTTCCATGACCTCAATTTCCCTTCTTCTACTTAACTCTTAGCTAATATTTTAGTTTTCCAGTAGGTTAAGTCTTCAGTACTTGCTTCAGCAGCACATATGTTAAAATCGGAATGATAACAGATATGATCATGACCCCTGCTCAAGGATGACATGCAAATTAATGATGCATTGCATATTTTTATGGAATATTTTTCAGCCTTAAAAAAGATTGTACTTTAAGGGAAGACTCATGGAAACATGAGGCTAAGTGAAATAAGCAAGAAACAAAAGGACAAATATTTTATGATTCTACCCTTGTGAGATACCTAAAGTAATCAAATCATTGAGACAGAAAGCAGAATGGTGGTTGTCAGGGGCTGGGAAGTGGGGAAAATAGGACTTGTTGTTTAATGGATATGGAGATTTAGTTTGGAATGATGAAGAGTTCTGGAGATGAATGGTGATGATGTCTGTGCAACAATGTGGATATATACTTAATATCACTAAACTGTATATTCTTAAAAATTCTTAAAATGGTAAATTTTATTTTATTATTATTATTTTTTAAAGATTTGTTTATTTATGATAGACATAGAGAGAGAGAGAGGCAGAGACACAGGAGGAGGGAGAAGCAGGCTCCATCCTGGGAGCCTGACGTGGGACTCAATCCCGGGACTCCAGGATCGTGCCCTGGGCCAAAGGCAGGCACTAAACTGCTGAGCCACCCAGGGATCCCCTAAAATGGTAAATTTTAGTATGCATATTTTATCACAATAAAAAAAAAATAAACTATCTCCTATTCAACTTTTCATATCTCTTGACTTCCATATAAAATTAATATGTTTCTTCACATCTCAATTTTCACCCTCATTGTACTGGAATAATATCATATACAAGCTATTCATAAAGGTATGTAGAAGCAATTGTTGTTCTATTAGTGCTGTTCACAAATAACTTTTCGTCCTCTCTGCCTTCTATGCACATGGAATTATTGAACTTTGTACCACTTGTGGCTGTGAAGCCATGGGACTAGCTTTGGCCAATTAATTGAGCAGCAGGGAAGCAAGTTGTTCTCAGATCTAGGCATCTAACTGTATAGCTGTCAGTCCTCTGATACAGCAACTGGCAAAATTTGAGATGACTTTTTTTTTTCTCCTAAGTTCTCAGATTTTCTGATGTTATGTTTAGAATAGGTATATGTTTTCACCCATTCTTGTATGTAAGCAGGGTACCCTTTAAATAGATTCATGTCCTACAAAATTTTTCCTGTGTTTTATTTTGTGTATTTCTTCCCTTCTCTTTTCTGTTTTCTTCTTTTAAAGATCATATTTGTGGGCTGTCTGGTATTAATGATTGTCCTCTTAGGCCTTTTATATTTTATCACATATTTTCTGTCTCTGTCCTTTTTGCTCTATACTTATGTAGAGTTCTTTGACTTTATCTTATTGTGTTATTGTGTTTGTTTTTGTTTCTGTTTTTCGGTATAATCTTTCAAATCTCTCTGAGAATACTAATTAGGTTTTTTCAAGTTTCTTCTCTTCAGTGAGTTATTTCTGTTTCCACTGGGATTGTTTTGTTTATTTGCCATTTTAATGCTGCTAATTTTCTTTATATGCGTGAGTGATTATAAGTTATTTGTGCATTTTTAAGACAGGAAATACTCAGTTGGCTTTTCCAGGGAGTGGATTGGATCTTCTCTGCACTGTATTTGCATGCTTGTTTTCCTTACAAGGTTTTTCCTTCAGTGAGGAGGCTAACCTGGCCAGGTCTGTACTTAAATCATTGAGGAGCCAGGTTTTTGATAAGGGATTACTAAAATGGGGAGAAGTTTATTCTGTGGGGCTAGCACCCAGCTAGTAGTCCTAATTCTCCCCACTCAATGTAGTACATTTCTTAACGTATGGGTCATTGTTTTTGTTATGGTGATTATCATTTTGCTTTGTTTTCTTTTGCCTTGAAGCAGTGTGAGGTTCCCTGTACTGTTGTTATATCCAGATAGAAATGTGGGAGAGAGAGGAGAGGAGTAGGGAAGTGATTGGCTTCGTGTTCTAGAAACAGAATTTCAGTCAGACTTTCTATTTCTTTCTACCAGCTTTGGCTTGTTTTCCTAATCCAACCCTCCATTCTTTCTAATTTTATTCCCAGAAGTTTTAGGGGTTCTGCCTAGAAAATTAGCTATTTCTTTCTCTACCATCCTTTCCTGTGTTAATTTCGGGCTGCGGATTCCTCAGTCTTCCTTGTTCAATTGTATGATTCTCATCCATTTTTCATCTTCCAGAAATGCTGTGACATCTAATGTTGAATGATGGCCCTTCTTCCAGTCCCTTTCCTATTAGGCTTTATGGGTTTAGTTCTGTTTTTATTCTCACTTATTTTAATGAGAAGAGAGGCAAATGCAGGCACTTGATCACCATGTTAAACTAGAAATCACCCTGTGCACTTGCAGAAAACCAAGAACTGCATTGCATTTTGCACTTCTGTGGTGCCATCCAGTATGTTCTCATTGAGGGCCATATGTGCTGAGTTTGGATAACGTGAACACAGGTAGATATTTTTATTGTTTTCTGGACACAAGGCACATTGACATCTTTTCACGGTTTTAAGCTGTTTGAAAATAATGTTATAGGAAATTAGAAGGCAAATGAGGGATCCCTGGGTGGCGCAGCGGTTTGGCGCCTGCCTTTGGCCCAGGGTGCGATCCTGGAGACCCGGGATCGAATCCCACATCAGGCTCCCGGTGCATGGAGCCTGCTTCTCCCTCTGCCTGTGTCTCTGCCTCTCTCTCTCTCTGTGACTATCATAAAAAAAAAAAAAAAAAAGATTTAGAAGGCAAATGAAAGTCAGGATTTGAATCAATGGCCCTTTCTCTTGCCATATCTCTTTTTTTTAAAAAAAAAAAAAAAAAAAAACAGGGTCTTGGAAAAAGGTGGATATCACCAATGCAAAATTCCATTATTAAACTAGAAGTTCTGTTTTTTTTTTTAAGATTTTATTTATTTATTCATGAGACACACACACACACACACACACACACACACACACACAAAGGGGTAGAGACACAGGCAGAAGGAGGAGCAGGCTCTATGCAGGGAGCCTGACGTGGGACTCCATCCTGGGACTCCAGGATCATGCCCTGGGCTGAAGGCAGGTGCTAAATCGCTGACCCACCCAGGGATCCCCAGAAGTTCTGGTTTTGAGTGTACCTTGTTACAATGGCCTAATTTAAAAGAAACTAAAAAACAATAAAAGTAGTAATTATCAGAAAAGCTAAAATATTTTAGTAGGTTTTCTGTTTGCATTTTAAAAGATGTTGTATCTCAAAGAATCTTGAATTCAGGTTTTATTCTTGTAGTTTCCTGCATCTATAATTATCCCCAAAGTCGTTTTCCTCAGTTCTTGTAAGAATACATCTGGTACTTCTGAAAAATATTTTCACAAGTGCTGTTGGGTGATTTATCGGTGCTTACATCTATCCTTTGCTGGGTATATAAAATCGTGCCTACTCCAAATGTCCGGTGCCGACAGCAGCATGGTTTTCATAATCCATCCAAACCTCCCTTCTGTCCACCTGCTTTTATTAACTCACCCTGCTTTTGCCCTCCCTAAACTTCCAGACTTTTCATGATGTAGTCTCGTGTCTGTTATATGCCTCTGCATCCTCCCTCTCTGATAACTCATTTGAATCTTCTTGTCATTTATACCAATCTGTCTTACTCACAATCGCACACCCAAGCCTCTTTTGACCCCATATTTCATAATGTTTTTTCTTTCTTTCTTTCTTTCTTTCTTTCTTTCTTTCTTTCTTTCTTTTTCTTTTTCTTTTTCTTTTTCTTTTTTTCTTTTTTTTTGAAGAGTGGCTGTTGGGTACCGTCCAGTGTAGATGAAGAGAAGAAGGAACAAAAGGTTTCTCCAATTTGAGCTCTATGCTGTGTATCAGGCTAGAGTCAAATACTAGATTGCATCTAAGGAGAAAAGCTGTTGGTCAAAGCTAAAGTACTTGTAGGGCAAGGTGCATGAAGTACTGGAGAATACTGGAGCAGGGAGGAATAGATGGGGATAAGTCAACTGAAAGTGGCCTATGTGATTATTAGAGTTAAAGGCTAAAGTTCCCAGCTCTGCTTTTGTGCACAATATACTTTATAAAATAGAATATATGAAATTAAAACTGAGTCTCGTCCTACATGCTATCCATTGAAAACCAAACATGAATGATTTATGTGCTTATCAAAGATCTAATAGATATAAACTATGCAATGCATTATAGTAAAAATTATGGAAAATTTGATAGTGGCTAAGGCATTACCCTCAAAGAGAACTGTTACATGGCAGGAGAGAAATAAGTACACATTTAATGCAGTGATGGGAAGGAAGAAAGGAATGACAATATTTTGTAAGTGCCAGTATAAATTGTTTAGAACTAAAAAGATACAGTGTATTTATGGTTGCAGTTAATTTTTTTTTCATCTTATCCCTTGGACCCACAAAATCAAGGCAACACTTACCCTCACTGGAGAGCACATGTTAGGATGGGAAATAATGACAGCTTGCCAGCCAGTTCTGTCATGGCCTATGGCAGGGCATAGTATCCATTTATTGAAAGTATGCTGGAGGTGGCCAAAAGTTCCTGTTAATCACTTTTTTTTTGGCCTATAAAATGCAAATACTTTCTTAATAAAAATATTTTAAATTATGCCATCTGGCAAGTCATCTTGCCTAATTACAGTTCCAAATCTTTCCATTGATTTTCTCACAGGAAAACTTGAGGGTATTTTTCTACTCTTCCAATCCTCTTTCAAAAGTAACAAAAAATATGAATCACCACTGATCCTTCAGTTCATTGCTGGATGTTTCTTTAGATAACTATACCTTTTTTTTTATTTTTATTTTTTATTTATTTATGATAGTCACAGAGAGAGAGAGAGAGAGGCAGAGACACAGGCAGAGGGAGAAGCAGGCTCCATGCTCCGGGAGCCCGACGTGGGATTCGATCCGGGGTCTCCAGGATCACGCCCCGGGCCAAAGGCAGGCGCCAAACCACTGCGCCACCCGGGGATCCCGATAACTATACCTTTTAAAGCATTTTGTTCACTAATGTGTTTGTTTATACACCTACACTATATTGCATTTATAATAAAGTCTCCCATTTAGCCATTTTGCCAAAGGAGAGGTCATTCTGTGGCTAAAGTCACTAATGTTACTAGAGAGTACCCCAAACCATTGCTATATATGGCTTAGTTATTATACTCAGCAGAGCTGTGTTTTTGTTTTCATTTTCATTATCAATTATCATCACCTTCAGTATTCTAAGAATCTGTTAAATCCCTGTGTTTCTAGCTTCCAAGTGCACAGAGTGAGAGAAGGAAATATCTTCCTGTAACAATAGTATGCAACATAAGTTACAATGCTCATAACACAGATTAGGTCAACTGGAACCTGCTTGGTCTTTGAATTGTGAGGAAAGGGAAGATACTACAGCCAGGGCTGTCAGTCTGAGCACTGCACAACTTTTAGGGGTGGCACTTGAAAGATGGCAGTGAACAGGACTTTACAATTAGGTGGACGCCTTACACCATCTATTCTTTGGTCTAAAACAGTAAAACTAAATGCTCAGTTTGTTTAGAGAAAGGTAACATCCCATTATTACTTAAAACAGAGAATAGCATCAGATATTCAGGCTATACCATATTAGTAACCTTAGTATGCCTATAGGAAAAATAGAAAAGAATGCCTCAAATTGAAATTTCAGTCTCCTCCCATCCATTGAAACCAGACATGGATGATTCATTAATTTATTGAAGATACAATAGACACATGTTATATACAATTAATTCTGCTAATGTTATAGAAAATTCAGTGATGAATAAAGCAGTGCCCTCAGAGGAACCAAGGATCTTGCAGAAGAGTAAGAAAAATACACATTTGATGGAGTGATGAAAAAGAGGTAACTAGTCTCAACTCACAGAAGCATCTAGTCTCAGGATTATAAAACAGAAACAGTTTTTATGATTACTATGCAGACCACATAGGATACAGACCAGCAACATAATTGATGACAAATATCTTTGTTTCTCACAAAGATATTTAGGTATCTTTGCATGGATAAGTCTTTGTGTCTTTAGAGATGATATTGTGTGGCTTTAGATAGATAATAGACACCAAAATATATTTTTAAAATATGTAAATATGAATGACAAAACAGTATGTTATTAGAAATGTGAATATATTATGATGAAAAATAAATTATGGTTAGATGGACATTGGTTAGATAGGTAGATAGATAATAGAGAGTTAGCTGGGGTAAATTATAAACGACCAATTTTAATCTTAGGGTTGTATTCACAAATATGAAGCAAAATTGATTGACTAAATGTAATTTTATTTCAACTTTTAATATCAAGGATAATTATATTTGTTTGGGCCCAAAGCCCATTTTAACCTCTGATGTTGTCAGTGATGTGTTAAATTTCATAGGAGATAAATTTCCTTATAGAACTTCCATGTGTCTAATGATGGTGACAATTCTACCAACGTTTCCTTTAAACTAACTTTTTTTCCAAAATTAAAAAAAAAGAGAAAATAGAATCCTCATTAATTTGTGTGCTCATTATTCTTCCAGTTAACAGACATTTTCTCTTATTCCACTTCATAATATGTAAAAAAAAATAGAGATCAAGTTTTCTTACATATTTTCATAAAGAAATTTGTATTAGAGGAGAAGAAATACATTTTAATAAAAACAAAAGTACAGATCATTCTTTAATTGGCATATAACCTTGCTTTTCCCCCATTCTTTAGTCTTCTTTTCAGGAGAGCTCCAGAATTTGATTCAATCTGGAATCATGTTCCGCTACACTAGCTCCCCGAGCGAGCCAATTATCTATGAAGGTTTCTTCTTGGATGCCCTCAGTTAGCTCTGTTCATTCAATGGAAAACTTGTGGTACTGAATTCATTCTAAATGACAGGCAGAAAAATCTGTACTATTTGAATGGCAACTTAAATATACAAAGCAAGGTATTTGATTTAACTTAACTTAAATTAATCTAATTTAGCTGTCAAAGACCCAACAAAGATGCTTGGTGTTTCGTGTGGTATTTATTTGATATATAGAGGGGTTTGTGTGTGTGTGTGTGTGTGTGTGTGTGTGTATGTGTATATGTGTGTGTCCAAATGTATGTGTATAGGAGACTACAATTTTCCTATGTCTTTGCAATGAAAGAATTTTTTTAATTGTTTTATTGTAAAAGAAAAACACAAATTTATATTAACCTATATGAAGTTGTGAAATATGATAGAATCTATTTTCATTATAATTATAAATCATATCATATAACATTCCAATATTATTCCTTAGAAGTCTCTCCCTCTATTCAGAATTCTGTTGTAATTGTGTTTAGACCAGCTATCTACAAAGCACAGCGCACAACAAATTGAAAGAACAATTGTCTCTGCTACAGTCTCTACCATAAAGATTCAGCCAGTCAATAAATCTGTCAATCAAATATCAAGTAAAATCTTATCATCTCTAATATACCTGGTTCTGTGCCAGTAATGACAGAAAATTTGAAAGCATACAACATAGTTCCTGTCCTCAAGAAAATTTTCCAAAATTGTCATTTACCTTCTTGGAAAATCCAAAGTATTTACTAGGACACACATCTTTCAAATGACAATGTGACAATGACCAGAAGTGCTTTAAGAATTGAAAAAAGAGGATATAATTGAGGACACTACGTAAAAGATGCGGGAAATGAAATATCCAGCAGTTCAGTATTGTTGATTTCCCTCTGGGTGGAAGCATCCTCACCACAAAATTGTGAAATGGGTGTCAGAATATAGGTGGAAGATCTTATTTAGTATGAAGCACAAGTGTTGTGATAATGAGTTGAGGAAGAGGAGGAAAAATGTAGAGCAAAAGAAGGTAGCTATTAAAGTAGTCTAAAATTTGCCTCAAACTGGAACAGTGTTTAGCTCAAAAATAAAATTCCAGAGAATCTCTTAATAACTTTATTTCAAAATAATTTCTCAGTAGTAGAGATATAATTTTATCTTTTTCAGGTAATTTCTTGGATGGCATTTTGAGGTAGCTTCCCCCTTCCTCTTCAACTGTCCCTCGTTACCCCACAAATGGGTTCCCCAAAGTGGCTGTACTATGATGCCGGGCCTTGCTGGGTGACCATAGTGTATAGCTTGTGAATATGTGGAGGAAGAGGGTATCTGAAAAGCCCTTATAGGGAGACACCAAACCAAAAAGAAATGAATATTTATTTAAATGCTTATTATCAGGGCAACTGGGTGGCTTACTCAGTTAAGCATCTGCCTTAGGCTTAGGTCATGATCCCAGGGTCCTGAGATCAAGCCCTGCATCAGATTCCCTGCTCAGTGGGGAGTCTGCTCCTCCCTCTGGCTGTGCTCTCTCTGTCTCAAATGAGTAAATAAAATCTTTTAAAAAAATGAATGCTTATTTTAGAGAAATTCACTTTTTAATAAACAGGTAAATATGTGGGAAACCAAAGAAAAGCAGGGAAATTGAAGTGGGAGACAGTGAAGAGATGCCGAGCCTTTCCTAAATGATATTTGCAATGAATGTTTGGAGGAGTGGGAAGGTAGCCATTGAAACCACCCAGCTAGTATGGGCAGTTGTACTGAACATTATAACAAGATAGGTAAAGACAGGAAAATAAGCTTAATGGTATTGTTATCATCATGTACAGTTATTTGAGTTGGCCTTAGGACTTAACTTGTTTTATTTAAATAAACTTCATTCCATAATTCTAAATATTGGGGCTTTCAGATAGTTCAAAATAGTAAAGCTAGGAATTCTCCTTCTGGGTTCCTATGCATCTGTTGCACTAATGTTAGAATTTTGCTATAGACTGCCTTTTATTGTTTTCTGTCTGCTTTATTTTGATCAGTCAACTATAGTCCATTCTGAGTGTATATCTGGCAATATGCAGAAGTCTTAAGCAAGAACTGACCCCTTCTTTAAGCAACTAGTTATCTTGTAGATGAGATTAAATTTACAAATATGAAAAAACATATTTGTAAAAATGATTAAAATGTAAAAATGTAAATGTAAATTACATTACATAATGTAAATTACATTACATTATGTGATGTAAAAATGTAAATGTAATTTACATTAAAATATAAATGTAAAAATGATTATCTCATTGTAGTTGTATTCCCAACACAATACATTTGTGTATTTGCATTTGTCTGTCACATGGTAATAAATGAATGGTGTCTTAGACCACAAAATATTGTTGGTCACAAAGGTGGTATGCTTAGCTCTTGGCAAACTCTCTAAATTGCCTATATGGAAATATCTGTACAGGTTTCTTGCTTCCTTCAGAATCAGTTTTTTATCAAGAGGCATGTACTTTCTATATAACTATCTTTAAAATTTTCAGCTACCTTTTTTCTTTTATGTGTGAAAGCTTTTTTTTTTTTAAGATTTTATTTTTTTATTCATGAGAGACACACACACACACACAGAGGCAGAGACATAGGCAGAGGAGGAAGCTGGCTCCCTGCAGGAAGCCTGATGTGTCACTTGATCCTGGGACTCCAGGATCACGCCCTGAGTCAAAAGGCAGACGCTTAACTGCTAAGCCACCCAGGTGTCCCTATGTGTGAAAGCTTTTTAACTAAATATATAATATAGCATTATGTTGTATGATATATAGATATATACACATAGATATATACACACACACACACACACATATATATATATATACACATATATATGATGTATAATGCTATGTATAATTGTCTGGAAGTAATTGAGTGTATGGTAAAGAATTGAGCAAAGTCCCATGGAGATGGCAAGGCTGGACAAGTGGTTGAGTTGTTACTCATTTGCTGAGTGTTTTAGCCTAAGTACTATTTGTAGAGGTTCCTTAAGAACAATCAGAATTTTGAATCTTCAAAGTTCTATATAAGTGTATCTTAAATTATAGTCTAATTTAAGGCTTCGGGTGCATGGTGTTTAAAATACATTTATTTAGGGGCACCTGGGTGGATCAGTCTATTGAGCAGCCAACTCTTGATTTTCCAACTCATGATCTCAGGGTCATGAGATCGAGCCCCATGTAGGGCTCCACACTCAGCAGGGACTCTGCTTCAGATTATCTCCCTCTGCCCCCCACTTCCTCTCAAATAAATAAATAAATAAATATTAAAAAAATAAAGGGCAGCCCCGGTGGCACTTGCGGTTTAGCGCCTCCTGCGGCCCAGGGTGTGATCCTGGGGGCCTGGGATCGAGTCCCACATCGGGCTCCTTGCATGGAGCCTGCTTCTCTCTCTGCCTGTGTCTCTACCTCTCTCTCTCTCTCTCTCTCTCTGTGTGTGTCTCTCATGAATAAATAAATAAAATCTTAAAAAAATAAAATAAAATAAAATAGAATAAAATAAAATAAAATAAAATAAAATAAAATAAAATAAAATGCATTTATTTAGTCAAAAAATGGGCCTTCTCTCAGCCTTCCAAATCAGAGAGGACCTGATATGCCAGATTCACACTGGTGTTTCTCTCTTGGTCCGCATGTTTACTTGTAATCTTCCCCTTATTTATTCATCTGAATCTTGGTTTTGAAGACCACAGTTTGAAATTATAAGTGAATTTTTGCTATCTACTGTTCTTTTGCCAGCTCCATTCTTCTGGTCCTTATGTCTAGTTGACTAAAGATATGTGCTGTTCCTAAGAAAGGGTTGTGATTTCTGACTAGTAACCAACACTGCTTTAGATGGGTATGTCTCACACCAGGTCCTGACTATAGCTAGTAGGAGATTATAAGGTAGAAGCTGAGCCATGGACTCCAGGCTGTGTCAACCTTTCTTGCAACAGTATTCATTGTGGATAGTGCAAAATACCTAACTCTAAAATTAGAAAGCTAAGAAGCCCTCTTGAGATTTGATCTCAGTTATGCCAGCTATTTGGGCATTTTAAATATTTTATCTTTTTATTATTTTATAATAAATTTATTTTTTATTGGTGTTCAATTTACCAACATACAGAATAACACCCAGTGCTCATCCCGTCAAGTGCCCCCCTCAGTGCCTGTCACCCATTCATCCCCAACCCCCGCCCTCCTCCCCTTCCACCACCCCTAGTTCATTTCTCAGAGTTAGGAGTCTTCATGTTCTGTCTCCTTTTCTGATATTTCCTACCCATTTCTTCTCCCTTCCCTCATTTTAAATATTTTAACTATTTGTTGAGTTATTTTTTTAAACTTCCCTTTCCATTGTCATATCTTCAGACATAATTGGAAGTAACAGAATATGCATGTGGAATGCTAAACAATATATATGACAGTGAAGATTGCAACCTAGCATTCAAGAAATAAAAAAGCATATTTTTGAGTAGTTAATATATGAAGTAGGTTCCCAAGTGATACAAATACATATAAGGTGGAGGCTAAAGGAAACATTTATTTATACTTTATATAAAAAGAAACTGGGTTAATTTGTTTTTCATTCATTTATTCATTCAAAATTTTGTTACTTAGCTCCTACTCTATGAATCCTGTGCTTGGTATTAACTATTAAGTATAGTTTCTTTTTATCTGATGCCTGAATTTTCACTGTAATGCATAGCTTCACTGCACACAATGTGTAGAAATTCTTTCCAATCGTGTATATAGAACTAGTGATATTTTTAAATAATAAGATACTAAACACAAGCATAAAGTCTGGAATTCCCACATGGCAATAGTGGCTGGAGAAGGAATTAAGAGGGTGAAATCATGGTAGCAGTCAGTACTTGATTGTGAAAGAGGCAACTTCAAGATGGCAGCATCACTTCCTCTGATTATTAATAAATAAATATTGACGTTAATTTAGCACTTTCCATCTTCAAAGCACTTTACAATTATTAATTAGTCCTCTTAGAAATATAATTTCTGAAGTTTGCATTTAAATAGGATATTCATGATGCTGTTTTTTGGCTTCAAGTAAAAGAGCATTTTTTCCCCTGATTATCAGAATTTAATTTTTTTTCCAGAATCAAAGACAGTAGGATGAATGTAGCTAAATAGACATTCCAGGAAAGACTATCTCAGGACATTGAATATGGAGTCATGAGGATCTTGATTTGCATATCCCACAGCAGTGGACCAAGGTAATGGTTTAGTTTCCCCAAAGGCCTTTCATGAGAAGAGGTACTTTGAGATTGTTAAATGAACCTGCTTTTGCACCCAGACCTTTGTACAATGTGTCATCTCTGCCTGGAACTGCCACTTAGACTGCTGCCATTCTTCTTTTGCCAGCTAATTCCTAAGCATCTCAGTTTCCATATTTTATAATGGAAAAGTATTTCCTAAACCCTAGATTTTTTTATATCATGCAACAATTTTTATTAAGTTACCAAATAGAAGAATTTTAAAAATATAAGCATCTCATAGCTTATAGACTAACTAGAAGACCAAGATTATATGAATAACCACTATACAGTATAACAAGTATTTTTAAAAAATACGCTTTTGAGCAGTTTTATGTTAACGAAAAAATTGAGGGAAAAGTATAGAGGGTTCTCATATACTTCCTTAACACTCACTCCATTTCCTCAATTATTAACATCTTGCACTAGTGTGGAACATTTGTTAGAATTGATGAGCCAATATTGATAGATCATTATTAACTAAAGTCCACGGTTTCCATTAGGTTTCACTCTTTACACTGTATATCCTGTGTTTTGACAAATGTATAATGATGTATATCCACCATTACAGTATCACACAAAATAGTTTTCTCTTGTTATATGTTCTTGTGTGCCAGTTAATGAGTTTGACTTCCCTGTGATCATTTACCTTTGTCCCAGACACACCTGCATTTCAAGGAGGTTGTGTCCCTTTGGTGACTGCTTGTACAAACACTAAGACATCAGTTTTCTTAGCTCCAATGAGCAGGGAGTCTCTTTGTCCCCAAAGAAATATATTTCATTTATTTTGACTTGAAGATCAGAATGACCAGGACCTAAGTGTTGGTGATGAAAGGAGGACATTTACAATTTAATTGTTTGACTTATAAGAAGCTTCCTGAAATGTATGTCTGTCATGCATCTTGTGCAATTAGGGAGCATTCTGGCACATTCTTTTTGTTTGCCACACTTATCACCTCCCTCACTTCTGCACTGTTCAGGATCATCACAGGATCCAGAATAGCACCTATCCTATCTGTGAAGCTACAGATGGTTCTACTAAGTTCCTTCCTTCCTCCCTCCCTCTTTCTTTCTTTTTCTTTCTTTCTTTCTTTCTTTCTTTCTTTCTTTCTTTCTTTCTTTCTCTTTCTTTCTTTCTTCTTTCTTCTTCTTTCTGATTTTATTTATTTATTCGTGAGACACACACAGAGAGAGAAAGAGAGAGAAAGGCAGAAGACACATGCAGAGGGAGAAGCAGGCTTCATGCAGGGAGCCCGATGTGGGACTCAATCCCAGTTCTCCAGAATCATGCCCTGGGCCGAAGGCAGGCACCAAACCACTAAGCCACCCAGGGATTCCCCTCTACTAATTTTCAGTAGTGAATTGCCTCTATATTTTGGAAAGGCAGTTGCTGCTTATTTAACAAAAACAGATATACTGGCTTATGCCTTTTTTTTTTTTTTTTTTTTTTTTTTTAATGTCCATGAACTTTAGCCGAACCACAATTCCCCACTTAGTATACAGGGTCAGTCTTCACATATCATCATAGGTACTACATTGCTTTGTGATTATTTGTCTACATCTGTCTCCCCTTCTAGACCACAAGTTACATAATGGAAAGAAACTATTGCTTTTATTTATTCTTGGGTCCCTCAATAATTTGAACTTGGCCAGCTACATGGTAGACTCTCAATTTTTGAATGAATTTAAAACGAAAATAAAAATAAATTTAAAAAATAGATATGAGGAGAATAGATACTAGAAAACCAACTTTCTGTAATGCTTCAAGGAGATGGTTTGAAAAAATTCCTGACTTTACTACCCAGTATTTACTTGTAATGAATTTGTAATGGCACAGAGAACATGAAAAGGAGAAGGTATGCTTATGCCTTGCAATATTATGACACAAAACCCTAGTCATACTATGTGGGCCTCAAATTCAGCCCTTTTCTGTCCTTAAAGATCTCCTCTAAATGTCCTGTTAAATAGCAGGATAAAGACACTGATGACAATAAGGATAATTTTCCATCACCCCAGGGAGGAGACCCATTCTAGTGGCTAATAGAGGACATTTCAGACTCCACTCAAAGAACTTGAAATCTACCCGAGGTTCATGGCTTCCTAGAAGATCAATGGTAAAGATTTCCTGTTTACCTTTGGGGACCCTCTGGAAAGCCCTTCCTGTTACCTTCCTATGTCTGGACCAAGTGCCCCTATTAGGGCCCCATTAGCATATTGCAGCCTCTCTCATTTTCCTCTCATATTGGATTGTAATTGCCTGGATACTTGCCCATTTTCTCCACCAGGCTTTAGGCTACATTATGACAAGAAGTCTGTTAGCCTTGCTTAGTGTTTCATTGCTTATGCCTGGCTCAATATCTGGAACATAGTATGAGAGGGAGGGAGAAACAGAGGGAAGGGTGGAAGGTGGGAGAAGAGGAAGGGGAAAAAAAAGAAGGAAGGAAGGCAAGTCTTGTATCTAGAAATAAACTTTCTCTAACAAGTCCTGGTACACTAAGGTTTAAGTGTTTCTCCTAGAATCTTGATTCACAAAAAATGCCCTGAGCTTTTCAAGAAAAACAAAATGCCTACTTAGCAAGGGAAACTAGCTGGCCCACAGTTCCTTTGGAACCATTTTTGACACTATGATTAGCCTTGATTTTGCCTTCCCATCTGTCTGACTTATATTGGATGACAGTGGATTAACTGACCTCCAGCTATAATTTACTGCTGTGTTCCGTGGGATACCTAATCACTACAACCAGATATAGAGGTGTTCCTAGCACTAACAAACAGTGTAATCCTGTATTTGTGTGCACTGTTACCTTAATACCTTTCCCTTGGTTGACTATAGACCATATTTGGTTTTATGTCTTTTCTCTCATCTGAGATAACTTTAACTCACTTCTATCTTGTGGGCATTGTTATTTGTACTGAGAAGACTGTCTTTACTACCTATTTCCTTATTTTACACCTATCATGCAAGTGTCTTATTGTTCATATTAACTGGGGCAGGGATCATGCCATATATTGCTTTATTATATCTCTTAATAAGTAGCAATGTTATATTGATCATATTAGGAATTTGATATTTTTAAAAATGATGAAATACATAAAAAATAAAGGGAATTTTCTTATCACTAATGGAAATATTTCTTTCTAATTCAATTCATATCTACTACCTCTACACCTCTAAGATTCATGGATTTATATTAAGAATTTAAGAAATTTAAGAAATAGATTTTCAGAAACCAGTGGCTATGTGTGTGTATGTCATCTATGTTTTCACTAGGTCAAAAAAAAATGTAAAATGCTTGTCCATGTTGGACACTGAACTCTGGAGTTAACAGATGACATCACAAACCATATACTCTCCTTCTCTGTCACCACCCACACAGACATACTAGGCTCCACCCTCATTAATGTCCCAAATGGCATTGAGCAGCAGAAAGGTCAGAAACAAAAAACTCCCAAGTTTGAAAGATTTAAAGGCAAGTTATCAGGAGTTGGACTGGAGCCCCAAACCATACAGGCTATAAGGTCAGAGCTTAACTGTTTTTCCATTTTATTGCTCAAGGACAAGAGAACTTGATACATGAGACTCCAGCCCCGTAAACTGTCTACTGAGGTAGCCATTTCATCATGTATGGTTGTGGATTGAGTACTGACCACACAATTTAAATCGATAGTAGCAGGGCCCTGGTGGGGATGTGAGAAGCAGTGTCACACACACAACATTCTTTTCCTAATTATTGGGACCTGGACAGGTGGCAGGAAGGGAATGAGGGGTGAGGTGGGGGGAGAGGGAGGGGCGGGAGGCACAGTGACATTTCCCATCTCAGGAGTACAAGATTCATTACCTCTGATGAAAAGTCACCAGGCTGCGGTGAGTCCTGACATACTTCGTGACAGGAGAAAGTGACATGGCCGTTTGACATTCAGGGCTAGAAGGTTGCCGGTCTGTAATCACTAGTTAAAATTGAATCTTGTACATTGCACTCTGCCAGCAGAGCTCAACTCTTGATAATTATTTGGATGTTACTGTATTTGGATTTTATTTCCCCAGCAGAGAGGGGAAGTTGGATTTATAGTTTACTGCTGGGTAAGATTGGAACAGGCTAGATCTTTTTTATGGTTAATATGGCAGAGCCAAATAAATCTAGAGATGTTTTTTGTCCCTATTTTAATTCTAAACCACTTGGGGGTGGGGGTGGGGAGCCACAAAAGAATCAGAGTGCGTCTTCTAATTTTCCATGAACAAGCTACAATTCTATCTGCTAATGTTTTCCTCTTTTTTTTTTTTTTTTCCATTTCACTTCATGATGCTTTAACCAGCCATCTGGACGTGGACAGGGCTGGGACATACCATTTTGCAACAGCTATAGCCTGAGCTGCCTCATAGATGAGAACATAGATGGTCAATGCCATTTAACAACCACTTCTTCTTTACCTGGGGGTCAGGAAAAGTACAAGAGAAATGTTTAACAGTGGGTCATTTTAGCATAATTATAGAGTCGCCTTTAACTGTTGATTTGCATACAGGCATGCTGTGATTCCAATCAGAATATTCTTTCCCCTCACTCCTACCCCAAGGCACAGAAGCATCTAGTTGTTGCAGAAGCACAGACTGTATATTTACCTCATTGAGTGCAGAAGGATCCCCAATGTCTGGCTTAACACGTTTAATGTAACATTTTGAGGAGCCACAAGCCACATGTACATAGAAGGGTGAGATGATCACCGGGGATATCTTTATAGACAGAATAAGTAAGTATTGCCTGTGTCATAGGGGTTAGCTGGGCCCTGAAGAAGCAGATGAATTCAAGTCTTCAGTCTCTTTCTGATATGGTAGAGTAGGTATAGACAAGGCTGTCTTCACCAAATCCAGGACTGCCTTAAGAAGCTGAGATAGTCAGCATCCTTAGAGTAAAGCTCCTTTTCTCTTGAATAGTGCTGGGATGGGCACTGCCAACCATTGCTTCTTCTCTTTGCCTTTGTTCAGTCTTCAATAGTAAACACTATCCTCTCCGCCCACCTTCCACTTCATACCAGAGAGATCATGTGGCTCACAGAGCTCAGTTTTCTGAAGGCAGTCTCATATTTTCTGGCTTTTTAAGTCACTTTCAGACATAAACAACTTCATGTGAATAAATTTATTATTTGCTCTCATCCCATTAGAAAATACACTCCTAGAACAGGGGACCTTAACAAGAGGGTGTTTTTGTCCAAAGCGAGAATTTCTTTTTTTTTTTTTTTTTTTAAGATTTTATTCATTTATTCATGAGAGAAACAGAGAGAGAGAGGCAGAGACACAGGCAGAGGGAGAAGCAGGCTCCATGCAGGGAGCTCGACGTGGGACTCGATCCCCAGTCTCCAGGATCAGGCCCTGGGCTGAAGGCGGCACTAAACTGCTGCGCCACCTGGGCTGCCCTGAAAGTGGGAATTTCTAAACCGGGAAAAGTCTAGGGAAGTAAGTGAGTTTTGAGAAACTTGGCAATAATGTAACAGAGTAAGAATACCTGGGAGAAGGACATGAGCAACTGAAGGGGGAAAAAAAGAAGAAGAAAAGAAAGAAAGAAAAAAAAACAGGTCTGGCAAGAGGGCTAAATTACGCATACAGCCTCATAGTGGAGATAGAGTGAGGAGTCACTTGAAGGCTGTGGTTGCTGAAATGATAATCTTATCAGTAGTGAAGAGGCAGTATCTATCTGAGTTAGTTAGATGGGTTGTGACTAAAGGAGTCAACTTATTAGTAATATCACAATTGAACTAATCCTAATTGTAGAGACTGAATTAAGGGTAGTTTCCCTATTCCTAGGGATATCAGTTGCCTCTACTTCAGGAAAATAACCTCCATTATTCCTTGTCTAGTCTGCAGGCAAAAAGTTAAAGCTTCACCTGTTAGGGGTTGCATCAACAGTATTGCTCCTGGCAAACTTGAGGGCAGGCTTTATGTTCTGATGGTTGGGAGGGACCTCCTTTTCTCCCCTAAATGAAATCTCATGTATCATGTGTGGTTCATGTGAAGGCTCTCTCTTCCATGAAGTCTGCCTTGACTAACCAGCACAGTTAATCTTTTCTTTTCTAAATTTCTGTAGAGTTTGTCCTTGTAGAAGTGTACTACCTGTGCTTGATTTTAAAGTTTTTTCTGTTTCCTATTTGTACATCTTGCTTGAATGAGCAATTATAGCCTGGGCGTAAGAAGTTTGAGAGACCTAAAGTTAGTTGTTTAGCCTCCTAGAAACTCAATTTTTTTATCTATTAAGATGAAGAAATAGGAATATGGATCTCAAAGGTCAGTTCCAGTTCTATTATCCTGTGAAACTATGTTGTGCTTCCCTTGTCCTTCTCCCTGAAGGGAAATATATATTATCTTTGTTTAGTTTGCACAACCGTATGTTCAATCTAGTTTAAGCAGAACACCAGAAAAGCAATGCTTGGTACTAGACTCTAGGCACACCATGGGCACATACAAATGGCAGCCCAAATGCAGCAACATCAGCAAGAGCTCAGATCAGTAAAACATCTCATGAACCAACTCTGCTGATTCTGCAACTAGAACATAGGAACTCAGTGTTTTGCAGAATCAAGTTGTGTGTGTGTGTGTGTGTGTGTGTGTGTTTAATGTTTAATTTTAAAGTGGTGTATGGCCGAACTCTTTCCAGCCTTATCCTGTTTATGTATGTTTCTGAGAAAATCAAGCTCTCTGGAGTTTTCTACTCCTACAGCTCCCAGTTGTGAGCTTCTCCCACAGCTCTTGATGCAATTAGCATCCTGGAATATTGAACAGAAGTAATTTTATCATGCAATCAAGAATACTTCAGCTAAAGCTAGATGTTAGTTATTGCTGAACACTGGAAGAAAGGAAGAATATGAGAAGTAGCATTGCTCACAGGTAAAAAGAACATAAGCCTGAAAACACTCAGGAAAAGGTGGCTTATATTTTGATATATTATTATTATTTTAACATGCATGCTAGTGTTCTTTTGAAGAATATTGATTACATTCATTGGCATTGCACAATTGGGAATAATATCATCAATATCCCATTGAACAGGGGAGATGAAGAGAGAATTTGTGAAGCCTCAGGTGAGGCCCAGAGATTGGACCAGTGGATTTGGATAGATTTTCTTTACTTTTCTCAGACTCTGTCACCCAAGAAGGAAGATTTTTGTTGCTGAGCAGGGTTGGAGCTTATTACTCATTTTAGGAATATGAGGAATCAAGTCTCTTTTTTTCCCCCAAATGTTCCCTGGCAATGCCATCTGATAATTTAGCAGCAAATACTTTCCCTTTACCTTCCTGAGGACTGTTAATTCAAATGCAGAGGGAAATGTGGGTTTGCCTTTTGTGCCACTCTCTTAATCAAAGTGATTTTCTGAAATGCAACTGTAGAAAATAGACTCTTTTATTTTAGGATCAACAACAGTTTTTACAATGTTAGGCAAACCTGAGCCCCTCCTTAAAATGTCAGGAAAACAAAAACCATCCCCACCTGAAAGGCCTCTTCACTTGTCTTGAAAGGATTTTTTCGGCTGTTCCCCTTAAGCTGCTTTCTCCTTCTGTGCAACTTCTCAATCCCATTCACAAACTGTTGCCATGGTAAATAATTATATCACAGATGAATTGTGTACACTTCCTTTTCATAGCTGGAAGAGAAATTGTAGAGGAAAGGGGAAAAATCAAAATCCTTTAAAATTACAGGGGAGATAGCTGAGGAAAGATTGCCTTCTCGTTAACATAATTAGCTCCATGAATTATAAATTGGTATTAGAACTTGCTCTTCATGACAAAAGGAGTAATTATATTTACTCATGTAAAATTAAACAATACCAAAAAAAATTAATGGAACTCACCAGAAGCTCTCTTGACATTATCATAAAATTCAGAGATCTGAATATCCCACAATTTGAAGTGATTTAAGCAGCATAAACTTTAATGCTGCTCAAATTTGCTGCGTAGAAATATATTTCATGGGTAGTTTATAATTGAACTCTCCCATGTTCAAACAAACAAACAAATATGCACAATGTGCATACACACACAAAATCACAATAACTCAATTTAAAAAATATATGTATATATAGACTAATTTACAGTAAAAGCCAGATTTTCTGTACCCAAGTGGGATGAGGCAGTACTTTCCACAGAAAGATACATTTTTTTAATTGACTCTTCTAAAGTCAAAACCTCCAGAATAGAAAGTGACCTCTTTATTTAAACAGCTCTCAAATGTATCTGGAAGTGGGGTTGATGTGAGAAAAGGTTGATTGGTCTAAGTAGCTTTGCATACTCAGAAAGATCCCCTGTTGGGAGAATGGCTGTGTGGCAGAATGACAAAGTGGTGATATCTCTGCATTTCAGATCCAGGCACCCAAAGACCAGTTTTACCAGGATTTCACACCCTTGTATCCCTGGCCCAGGCCTATGAAGAGAGGACAAAGTAAAGGGGAGCCACACTTTGCTCAGTTCTACATGAGCCATTATGGATATTCAAAGATAGTTTTGGTCCCTTAAAAGATTGTGGAGTACTATTTTCTATTCTTTACATCCTTTTTAAAAAAGTTTTTTGAAGGGAGTAGGGGAGTTCTAGGTTTTCTAACTAACAAAACCAAAATATCCCTTAGAATTTTTTACTGTTTATTGCACTTATCTTTATTAACGGTTTGGTGTAAATGTTGTATTGCCTGCATCCCTTGTCTCTCACCAGCGTCTGATGCAGTGGACTATAGAGTTCCACTGTGTGCTAGGTGCAAGTTAAATGAAATCAGTCACATTTTACCCAGAAACCATTTTTCATTGGATCTGACAACCTTCCAGTATGCTATGAAAGCTCCCGAAGTGTCTATTCACTTCTAACTGCCATATGTGTGTAACTCCTTACGGTGTAAGTCACAGGAGTCTCTTTTAAAATATATGACTTAATCTAGATTGTATCCTTCACAAAGTTATTGACTCAACTGTATTAAACTAAATAAAGAAGATACTTACTTGCATCGTAGGTAGAGGAACTATGATAAATAAGGCATCTTTGGAGAAAACCTTAGTTTCTATATTCATTCAGCCATTGAGCTCCTTTGGGGGATCTATAAAATTTGCAACTGGACCCTGCATGGTAGGATTGGGAGAAGGAGGATAGCAAATACTTGAAAGATGTTTCTTATACTTTTGTAATTTATGACTACTATAAATCCAGCCTTTAATTTGGCATAATATGTAGCCAAAGTGATTTTGCAATGAAGCCTTAAGAATATGACAAAATGATTAAATCATACATTAAATTAAAAAGCAAGTTATAAAATTGTTATTCTAATGATGCCTGGTATAAGCATATGGAAAGACAATCTGTCACTGCTTTTCCTCTTGGCCATCCTTCCTAGCTTGGGACCTTCTAGAGAATAGATTAATTCACTTTGCCATTGGAAGTTTCTTCTAGTCTGTCCCTCATTGTGTATCTGAGACTGTTATGTATGCCAGTCAATAGAACAATCTGAGTGGGGAGGCTATACCAAGGGAAAACCAGCACCTTCTCTTTCAAGGTACTGTTTGAGTCTCATCAAGAAATAGGTGATGCACTCAAATGGAGTAATTGAGGAAAGATTATAAAGGAGACTGTTCAGAAAAACACAGGCAGAATTAAGAGAAACCAATAAAAAATGATGCTTTAATCCCAGGCTAATGACATTGAAGGGACATCACCACCCCTGAAAGGTCAAGAGGAGTAAGTGGAAAGGGGAGTTGTAGGGAAGATCTACCAAACAGAAATTGTGGCCTTTGGTAGAGGCACACAACAAATGTGTGGCATCTTGGCTAGACAAGAGCAAGAAGACCAAATACCCCAATTCAGCATTCCTGTCCTTTAGTCTTCTATAGGTACCTTCCATTGGCCAAACCCAATAGGAAGTCAAAAAAGGGTGCCCTTTTAGTTTCTGGAGATTGGTCTCTTGGGGCATAAAGCATGATGGAAAAGGGTAAAGTAAGGAGGAGGTACAGAGAAACAAGAAATAGCCAAAACAATTCAGTGAGTAGCTGAGCCCATGAGACAACTTTAGAAAGATTAACAAATTTTTCACTCTAGGAAATTATATATTTCTAAATGAAAAAAAAATTGTCATTAAATTTAAAAATAATGATGTTGAAAATATGGTATGAATCTTTACTGTGAAATATCACTTTGATTTCACTTTGAAGTTAAATGCATTTTGAACCATATGAATCATTTAGTTTAGTCAAATATATTTTGACCAGTTTTTTGATTTATGAGTTGCCTCACTAATAATCCATTTGAACAGTTTTGTTATATGAATATATGAATGAGAGAATGAATAGTGGAATTCGCTAGGAAAATTCTCGACCATCAGTGACACCCTTGACTGGGTTTTGCTGTTTTGGGTTCACCACAGTAGTCTCCACTTGCAACATCTAAGGAGATCAGTCTTGTTTTTCCCTCAAAAAATGTGCCTTGAGGCTCATGCTAAAGTTTTACATTAAGGCTATTGGGCAGAAAGAGTATTTTCTAACGATGTAGCATAGCTGATTTTTATTTAGAATTACTATTTTATCATTTATAAATAACTCATTAAATATTTGCCATGGTCATTTATTGCAGAGAAAATTGATATTCTTTTTTCAGTCTAGCAAGTTGATACTAATCATGTAATAGCAGAAACCTTTTTTTGTAGGTCATATTAAATTTTGTCTTTTTAAAAATCACTCCTTCTGCATTTGTTTCCTAATACTGTTTGTCTAATATATTCACTAAATCTCTCTCTTTTAGCATGTAACTCTGATTTTGTTGATACCACATAATCATATAAAGGTTTTTAATGATGAAAATTATCTTTGTCACTTATAGAAACCAATGTCTTCCTAATGTAGTATATATATCAAGGGCCACTAGAGAGGAGCTAAAGATAAAGAACAAATAAAATGAGAAACCATGATTTGTTTTTAGGTAGTTTGTGTGGTGAAAGTCTGATGATACAGACAAAACAAGGTCAAAACAGAGATAGAAGAGGCATGGCATCTAAGCTGTCACATATGTCCCTCTTCATGGAAGACAGTATAGACAGATCACAGCATTGCTTGTATTCTAAATCTTATCGCAGTTTTACCACCTTGCTCATTCTGATGCGATCACCCTCACAGTCCCAATGGATCAGAGTCAACCATCAAGTTTACAAGTGCCCCCGATATCAGAACTGTTTGTTCAGTACCTTATTTTCCACAGGAAATTACCTTTGAAAATTGTACACTAATACTCTAGTAAGTTAAATGAATGTGCTTTGTTTTCTGCTATGGTTGCCTTAAAAACACAATATATGCTATGATTTAGAAATGTAGAATTTAGACATGAAACTGTACTTAGTGCTTAACTTGTGTTCACTAACAGGTATCAAGGAAGGGGATTTGGAGTGATAAAATACAATTTTATAATAATAATCATTAAGTCTTTCATAATTAATGCCAGATACTCCAATTAACACTTAACAGACATTACCTAATTTGATTCTTTTAAAAACTGTAAGGGGCATTATTATTCCAATTTTACAGCTAAGGAAACTGAGGTTCATAAGATCCTGTAAGTTACCCAAGATCACCCGGCTAGTACCCAGTATGTACTCCATAGTCATAATGTATATCCATTATTAAGGACATAATTTTCACAATAATTTTATAAAGTAAGTGTCACATTAATGAGTAAACTAAATTCAGCGAAGATAAGTGACTTTCTTCAGGCCATGTAGATGCCAAAGTTAAAGCTGAGAATTGAATCCAAGGCTTCCAGGCTCTTGAGTTAAGTCATGCTTTCTCCCACCCCCAACTAAATGTCTGCCTGATAAAGTCATGAATTTAATAGTTCATTATCTGCCTAACTCCCCAATGAAAATTTCAGGAGTATTTGACTATACACTTTCCAGGTTCAGAACCTGCTTCTTCTTCACAACATTCAGATAGTTCCCAATTTGGGCAGTAAAAGTAAGCATTCCACGTGCATTGTTATCCGACTGAAGGTCAAAGGAGGAAGCTCAGCTGATTCAAAGTCATGTGTGCATCTGGAAATAGTGGAGATCATCAGCAGTTATAGGTCAAAAATGGAGTCAAAATCAGATCGCACTATAAATAAGCAAACAATGGGAGAGCAACATTTGAAATAATAGCCACATTCACATCACAGCTCTCCGTCAGCTGGGTGCTGAGAAACTACCTCAGTAACAAATGTCGCTGGAGGTCTGAATGGCATTCAGAATGGCTCATTGCCTGCTGGCTGAAATCCTCATCAGGGCAAGCTCCAAAAAGAAGTTATTTCACCTAACGCCTGTCGACTTCTATTAGATCACCCTGGGCATTAATTTCAATTTTCATGTTTCTGCACCATAAAAAAAAGGATGAAAAAAAACTTCGTATGTGCCAAAGCTTAGCTGCCAACTGTTGGGAAAAAAATTTGATTTCTATTGAATACTGCACTTTGGAATGAAAGAAAACATTGTCTAAATGAAGCTGAGGCTCTCAGTCACCTATGCCTATATTACTGTGAAATCAATTATGTGGGCTCTTTCGAAAGTTACTGATTGTAGCAAATTGAATGGCCTTCATTTCAGCATAATTTGGAGAGGTTGATGTAATCAGAGACCTTACACCACAGTGAGATACAAGATTCGTGATATTCAGATGGGAAAAAAGCTACAGTGGTTAAGCTTGTTCTGTACCTTCCGCTTACCGGCTGTAACGCTTTCATAAGTACAAATGAAATTGTTTTGATGAAGGCGGTGATGGTTCTGAAGGGATGTGTGAGGGAGTAAGGGAGTGGAAATAAGGTTGCTGGAAATCGCACTATTGTCCTCATATGCAAGGAGGCTGCGAAATCTAATCCTAGGTCTAATTGGCTGCAAATGAAACACTTTAATATCAAATCTTGAGTTATGCCCCAGAGCTGAGGTTCAAGCTTAGATGCGAAGAGAGGTGAAATGCTTCATTTTTCTTGCTGTGAATGTTTGTTCCACTTCACTCTTTTGGAAGTCTAGAGGCCCAAATAATTGCTCTTCAAATTATAAATTGATTATCTCCAACCCCAGGATGATTTTTGGCTTGAGAAAATTCCTGGCAGACTTAGTTTCATTACATTTGCCTAAATGAAAAGTATTGTATGCATTTATATATGGGAAGCAGCATGTTTGCAATCAAGTGTTTCTACTTTGTAATAGGTCAATTGGCATTACCCAATGCTGAGACTGTATGGTTTGTTCTGAATTAACAACAATGTCACTATCCCTTCAAGGGTCTGTGAGTTATATTAGCACGCATTACTTGGCCATTGGGAGGTACATGATGCTAAACAATAATGTACTTTTTGCAAGGTGCTTGGGATATAGTCTAGCTTTGAGAATTTGTGTGGCTTTGATTTAGAGAGACAGACAACAGGGCTCTTTCCTTTATATGAGGACGTCTGCATTTACTCTTTCTACTGATTTCAAAAATCTCAACTCAAGAACAAAGCTTGGTGATTATTTTCTCTGAACACTGAAGATAGCTCCCTCATTTGGAATTCACTCTTAGTTAGTTGAGAGACCTTGGTGAAGTGAGAGGAAAAGGACCTGGGTTCAGTCTTGAATGCGTCACCTGGAATCCATCATTTACTTGAGTGACTGAACTTCAGAATCTTCCCATTTATATGGGATCTACTTTGTAGTTTAATTGAATGATTAAGTTTTAAAATACATGTGTGTTAGTGGACATGTAATAAGGATGACAAAATATTAGTTACATTATCTACTCAGCCAGATTCTAAGACCCTGAAAGCAACGGTCACACTTTTGTCTTTGCATAGAATAACATCTAATACTTACTAGGTGTTCAGTTATTTCTTGCTTGAGACCATGTATTTTAGAAAGAAAACAGATTAGATTTCAAAAACTTTTAGTTCGAGCCCAGATCTAACAGTGCACTCTTGGAAAAGACCTTTATTTTCCTGGGTCTACCTAATCTATTATATAAATAAAAAGTATGTTTAAAAGCATTTATAAGACTTCCTTTAAAAACAAATTTTAAAAAATTTAAATTAAAAAGGTGAAACTTAACAAATTAAAAAGGTGAAAAATTAAAAAATTAAAAGGTGAAACTCAACAATATTTTAATCTAAGTGTGTTTATGTATGGGATTATATATTAATACATATGTGTACATCATGTTTTTGGATGCCCATCATCAACTGGACCTACTTTTATGGTCTAACACAACACACACACACACACACACACACATACCCTCTCTCTCTCTCTCTCTCTCTCATTCCCACATGAAAACTTTCTATACTTTTAAGCTACTGAAGCAAGATATCTCTCAAATATTTTATCCTAATTTAAAAATGTAAGATAATAAATTTTATTGAGAAAATCATCAGCTAAGGAAACAATGGAAATTAAAGACCAGTGAAAAGTTAAGACACCAAGAAAGAAAAAAAGGAAATTTATTCAGAATTTGGGGCTAGAAAATGACTTTTTCTGATTGAAGTACTACTAAGAAGGCAGAAGAGCACAAGGCTTTCTCTCTTGATCCACAGACATATTCTCTGGTAAGTACCAATCCCTGGGGTAGTTTGCCTCTGGCTCCAGGGAAGTTAGCTTGGACACTCAGATTTAGTTGGAATCAGTATGCATTAGGTGTTAGTCTGGATTCTCCAAGAAACAGAACAAATGAAAAATATAGAGATATATCTGCATTTGTATTTATGTCTAGTGAGAGAGAAAGGGAGAAAGAGAGAGATGGAGAGATGGAGTTTTATTTTAAGAAATTGGCCTACACAATTATGGAGGTTAGGAAATTCCAAGATCTGCAGTTGGCATGGTGTAGACCCAGGAGAGCTAATGGTATAATTTCAGTCCAAATCCAAATGCCTGAGAACCAGGAGAGCCAATAATGTAAGTTCCAGTCCAAATTTAAAGGCAGGAGAAGACCAGAATCTCAGCTAAAAGATAGTCACACAGAGATAATTCTTTCTTACTCAGCCTTTTATTCTATTCAGGCCTTCCACAGATTGAATGAGGCCTGATTTGGGGGGGAGAGGGCAATCTGTTTTATTCAATCTACTGATTTAAGTGTTAATTTCATCAAGAAACCTCCTCCTAGCAATAACAAACTGCTGTCCGTCCGTTTTGTAATGGAAGAGTCCAGTGTAATCCATTTGCCACCAGGTAGTTGGTTGATCACCTCGAGTAGTGACGTTGCATTAGAGACACGGTTTTGGTTTCTGGTGCAGGCAAATTGGGCACTCAGAAGTGGTTGTACCCAGGCTGATTTTGGTGAATGGAAGTCTGTGTTGTTGAGTCCACATATAATACCTATCCCTGTCACCTTGGCCTCTTTTTTTATGAGCCCATTGGACAATGGCAGAGGTGGCTAGGGAGAGGCTGGCTGATATCCACAGAATGGGTCATCCTATCCTATCCACTTGATTATTCAAATCTCTTCTTTGGTGATCAACATGGGACACAAGTATATTCATATGTTGTGCCCTTTCAGAGATGTCTCTCCACATACCTCTTCCCCAAATTTCCTAGATATGTCTCTCCATATACCTCTTCCCCAAATTTCCTTGTCACTGATTTTCCAATCCTGTTCCTTCCAAAGCCCTGACCATCCATTTGTCACAGCTCATAAATCAGTATACAGTTACATGGCTGATCATTTCTTTCACGTAAAGTAAACAACCAGGTGCACTGCTCAAAGTTCTGCCTAATGGGAGGATTTCTCCCACTATCCTCCTTTGGGGACACTCATGGCCTAGTTAAGTTGATACATAAAATTAACCAACTTTCAGTATTCCTCTGTAGTTGGAAAAATGATATTACACAGAGCTGGAGTTCCATTTTTTCACCACTCCCTCTACTGGGAACCAGACTCCTTCCCATTTACAACCATAAAGGACTACCATAATTCTAGTTATTGTCATGTGCACATGGGTTGAAATACATGCTAATGTCATTCCTATGAGAAAAAATTAAACTAAATCCAGAAATATTAATAGAACAATATGATAAGGGAGATTTTAACTACTTAAATCTTAAAGATAAAATTATTTTAAAAATAAAACCTAGCAATATCCACATTTTTACATAATGTATACTATCACAACCCTATCTCTCTACTGTAATAGATTTTAGAAGACTTCTTCTTTGCCCTGTATTTTTTTAGTTTATATACTGAGAGATTAAACACACACATATACACAATTTCAATCCATCAATTCAATCATTCAATCAAATATTTACCGAAACAAGTGAAAAAGCGTAAGACGTAACTTTTACTTGAGATGATTTTATAATCATCTAAGGAAGAAAATCAAACACAAGTAGTAGAGAAAAATTCAACTTTGTTTAATCCACTGCTAAATTTTGTGGAAGAGACAAAAAGTGTCAGAAAGAGGAGAGTCAGATAGGGTGTGGAATATTTAACAAAGGAGAGATTGGGCATGAAATGAATCTTGAGGAATACCTGGAAGAGGTAAGAAGGCAGGAAAATATCCCTGGCTAGGTAAAACACATTTAAACTGGATAATGAAAGTGGTCATAGTGTTTATGAATGCTATTGTAAGATTCAGTCAGGAGATAAAAAACACAGTTTAACTACATTCTAGCTCTTTTATCTCCTGTATCTGAACATCTTTCTTAGCACATACAATTCATCTGATAGTCTAATACATAAAATGTCTAAGCATATTTCTATAAATCCAAAGTTGCCATTCTGCTTTTCTCTCTCTTACTTCATATAGGCAGTGTTATTATGTTCATTCTTTTTGAAAATAAGTATTTTGCCTGCATTTATTACTTTTTTTTTCAGATTTTATTTATTTATTCATGACAGACAGAGAGAGAGGGAGAGGCAGAGACATAGGCAGAGGGAGAAATGGGCTCTATGCACGGAACCCGACATGGGACTCTATCCCGGGTCTCCAGGATCAGGCCCCAGGCTGAAGGTGGCACTAAACTGCTGGGCCACCGGGGCTGCCCAGCTGCATTTATTCCATCCATAATACCACACTCAGTATCTGTATTCACTCAAAAATAAATGCTATCCACATTATCCAAATAAATTTATTTCACTTTAAAAACCTTCAATATGGCCTGCACTATATGAATCACATGATAGCCTCTACCAGTCCAGTCATAAGAATTCACCCCTGAACTGTCAGGGTTTTTTTTTTTTTTTTTGTAACATAATATGGAAAAAATCAGAGAAAGAACCTAAATTGGAGAAATATTATTTCTAAAACTATCATTAAAAAAAAAAAAAACAGAACTCTTCAGTTATAGAATAAATCACCTCATGAGTGCCCTGTTGGTGAAGACATTCAAAGAGAGATGGGGGCAACCTGCTTGTTCTTTCCAGGCTGCTGGAAGAGATATTGTGATTTAGACCAGGGTTTAGACACTTCAAGAGTCCTGTTCTCAGCCATACAGTCCTAGCCTCTTACTACTCCCATTGACTTTTAGACTTTCAGTTTCCTCATCTGTAAAATGTATAGAATCAAACCCATCTCATTCTTTTGCCATGAGGATTAATATCTTTATAATACTTAGTTCAGCATCTGGAATTCATTATAATCTGCCTCCCTATGTCGCCCATTATTACTAGCTTTGCTAAAAAAAATAATCACTCCCAGATGCCAAGATACAGTTAAATGTTAACACCTCCAAAATCCTTTTCATGATTCCCCTAGTTGAAAGTTTTGATTCCTAAATTTAATGCATAACTGTATTTGTACCTCTCTGTTAATATTTATCACTATCTAAACATGTATTTAATTTCCTCTGCTTCATTGTCAACTTCTTGAGAACAGGGACTACAGTGCAATTCATCTGTGTATCCTCAGGAAATGAATAGGGTAATAACAATAATTCGTGGATATTGAGGACTGATAGGTGTCAGGTACTCTGGCTCTTTTATTCTCAACAATTGTATGTCAAAGGTAGTAGTATTATTACTAGTTTGTAGGAAAAACAAAAACAGCAACAATAAGCTCTGGTGTGTAGGCAGGTTCAGCAACTTGCTGAAGTAGCATAGCTACTGAGAACTTGAGCTAGGTTTTGAAACAAGATTGTCTAATTCCAAAACCCATCTCTTAATCTTTGTATTATAAATGTCGAGGGCAGCCCTGATGGCTCAGCAGTGTAGTGCCGCCTTCGGCCCAGGGCCTGATCCTGGAGACCTGGGATGGAGGCCCATGTTGGGCTCCCTGCGTGGAACCTGCTTCTCTCTTTGCCTGTGTCTCTGCCTCCCTCTCTCTGTGTCTCTCATGAATTAATAAATAAAATCTTTAAAAAAAAATGTCGTGGTCTTGACCTGAATCTAGCCTTTGGCAATGGAGATTTATTTTGCTATTTCTGTAGTAATAAACCTGCTTTTCTTAACTAGGCAACGGAGAGAGTCCTATAGGGAAGTTAGCATAGCGTTTTCACATTGGAGGGTTAATGACGAAAGATCTAACCAAAACAGAGCAGTGTGAGCTGGGAAAGGCTAGATCCAGACATAAACACTGTGGAGGCCTAGTGGTGGAGACAGGCTTTACAATAGGAGACAGCTAGGAAAGAAGATTGGACACTCAGTCCAGAAAGAAGAGTTTCAGACATTGTGTCCAAATAGCCACTATCAGGCAGATCCAACAAGGAGAAAGGGGAGTATCTTAGCTGGCATGAACATGTTTCAGAAATAGAACCATATGCAAAAATCCAATAAGATAGTATTTGAAGTTCAGTTCTATGGCTGATCTATGACTCTTTCTCTCAGAGGAACTTATTAGGAGAAGGTATATTTCTGGTCCTAGAGGAACTATATATCAAGACAGGGTCAGAGGTTGAAAGTATAAGGCAGGGATCTAGTAACCACAAAAATGAAAGAAGTTGCCTCTTGTATCTCAGGATCCAGACAGACATCTTGTGTGCTAGAAAGAGATGCAAGGTCAAAGACAATTTAGAACCACTGTTGACGTGATGCTGATCCAAGTGAACTATTTGCATTATAAAGCCAAGTTTTTGGTGGGGCTGAAATTATATTCAGTATGTCTCTATCACTGTAGACTTTTGAGGAAAAATAAGTAAAACCAGATGGACATATTTTATAGTGAGAACCACACTGACTTATTGAATCCTATTGAAATTAAAGCCATATTAAAATTTAATGTAAATACCTAGAAGAGTTTTCTAGCAGGCCCATAACCAAGACTCTATCTGACAGATAGCAAAAGACAGGCTGGACAGAAATAATGACAGCATTTCTATTAGTACTTCAATTATAGCTTTGTTTTTCAACCTTTGATCAACATTTTTCAGAATTACCCAGAGAGCTTGTTAAAGCACAGGTTTCTGGCCCCACCTCCAGAGTTTCTGATTCAGCATATCTATGGGGAGGCCTGATAATTTGCATTTCTAACAAATTCCAGTGATATTGATAATGTAGGTCAGAAGTCACAATTTGAGAATCCTTGAATCAGAGTAAAACTTTTTTGAACTGTTACTAATAAGAATTGATCCAAAATCACCAACACTAAACAGGGAGTAAAAAACACTGCAGATAAAACCCCAAATATGAAATTCCATCATGGGTTTTGAGAAGTCTGAAACTTTACTAGATTCAAGTTCTGAAACTTGATTGTGTATATCGAGGCTACCTGCTATACCTCCTAGTTTGAGCGGTGAAAGTAGTATCTTCCAAATGTATCCTTAGGTGGGGTTTTACTCCATTAGTCCTTTGTTTCCAGTTACATGTTAACATGATGTTATTAAATTGTCTTGAAATCAGTAAAGTGTCCTTCCAAACATCTCTGATTTTCTAATTATACATCTGAATTTACCTAAAATTTTTGAGTCATACACTTAATGTAAGGAAAAATATTGGCAAATAAAATGGTTTTAAAAAGAGATATGAAGAAGAGAAGTGAGGCATAATCACATTTCCACAAAGATTAAGTCAAGACTTAACAGCAATGGCAGAATTGGGGAGCAGGTGTCCAGCATTAATCCACATAGCCTCATGACATTAATGGGAGTCCTGTGGCTTTATTCCCAAGTATCACTTTGAACATTCATCCCAAGATATGAATTAGTACAATGTAGTTCCTGCACTGCTGGGTCTTATTGCTTAATTAATGTGATCATAATGACAGCGGTGGACTCTAAATTTTCCATGTCACTTCATGTCCTATAAAGTTTCAATAAAGTAATGAGCTTCAATAGTAGATGAGTCATTTGCATGTGAGAGTTTGAGAAGCTTAAAGGCAGTGTCCACCATTAAAAAGAGGTTATGCAAAGATATTGGCTGAGAAAGACATATGATGTATACTAAGTTTTAGTATTTATAGATTTACATCTCGGAGCTAAATTCTGAGAATTAACTTAATATTTAGTTGCCCCATGTCTCCATTGAGAAGAGAATGTGTTAACTAGATACATCATTGACTAATCAAATTTTCCTTTAAGCAGGTGGTTATGAATTCTATAAGATATTGCCCTATAATACTTTGGGAAGGTGGAGTTGGGGGTGGGGCTAAGTAAGGGATATATACCATATCTTCCTTTTTTTAATATTTTATTTTTTATTTTTATTTTTTTTAAGATTTTATTTATTTATTCATAGACACAGAGAAAGGGAGGCAGAGACACAGGGAGAGGGAGAAGCAGGCTCCATGCAGGGAGCCCGACGTGGGACTCGATCCCCGGTCTCCAGGATCACACCTCAGGCTGCAGGCGGCGCCAAACCGCTGCGCCACCAGGGCTGCCCTATACCATATCTTCCTACAATACATACAGAAACAATTTCTGCCATGTTCCTGGATTTACTGTCCTTTTCCTGCCTTTATATCCTATTTACCATCTGTAACATTTCAGACTATTGACTATTTGTCTCTTCTCCTTCTTAAATTTTTCTTCTTGTCAGTCTTTAACTTTATTAAAGTATTCTTGTCTTCCATTTATAACGCTGACATTACTCTTGTTCTTTGTTCCTCATTAATATAATACCTCAGTATAAGGAACCCCCTGGGTTATGATCTTGACCTTCTCTGCCTCTTTATTGTTTCTTTAGTTACCTCATGTATTTATACAACTTGAACTATCACTACAAACAGAAGATTTTTTTAAAAAAGATTTTATTTATTTATCTGAGAGAGAGAGAGAAAGAGAGAGAAAGAGAAAGAAAGAGAAAGAGAAAGAGAGAGAGCACCAGCAGGATGGAGAGGCAGAGGGAGAGTGAGAAGCAGACTCCCCTCTGAGCAGGGACCCAGGATTTTTAAAAAGTATATTGGAGAGCCAGAGACTAAAATGTGTTACTAGAATACGGAGGACATGTAATATTCTGTCCCAGCCCCATGTTATATTTGAGCAAAATTTCCTCTACTCTAGTATTTAATAAGGTAACAGCAGTGTTTAACATAAGGTAATGACTACCTCTGCACTTGTGTTTAATAAAGTAGCAACCAAATAAAACTAATAAAAATAAACAAATAATTCTACTCTTTTATATCCTGCACCATGCCCAGTAATTTGTGAAGTTATGAATTAGCAGAACATGAACTATTTGGAAATGCATACTTTCAGTTTCTGCAGTAGAATGCCTACTTGTTGGTATAAGAACTTATTTCTCTGAATTTTTACCCTGGCTGTGATCTAGAAGGCTGTTTATGTCTTCTGTTTCCAAGTTCACTGTGCTTTAAAAAAAGAAGGACACTCATTTTCCTCAATGTATAAATGTATGCCATAGTGAAAATGGTGGACTACTTTAATTACATGGGCTAGCATGAAATAACAGCCTCAGGATCTCAAATTTTTGAGGCTTAAGAGTCACCAGGAAACTTTATAAATAACATTTCATATTATCTTCCCAATTATCTGAAGATAAAATCTTAAAATTCATAAGAATAAATAAATAGTCTACCCCCTGTGGTTATGATTTTGATATCACAGGATTTTGAAATATGGATCTTTACATTTAGGCAATCTTTAGATAAGCTACATTCAAAGAAGGAAAATGTAATCATCACTGAGACTCGAGTACCAAAGATTATCTAGCCTTCAATATGTATCACATATCAGGAATGGAGTGCATAAATATCTGAAGGACCAACACGTATACCAGGAAGTCAGGAGAGGTCTAGATTTCCAAGAGAGTCAGAAAATAGAAAGGAAAACTAAAAGAAATCAGGAAGACACTGTTTTGGGGTGGTTTAATTACAAGGTCAACCCAAACACTTATATAAGTAATTGCAGGCCAAGAATATAGATATGCAACACAAAGGAATAGGATCAAGGGTATTTGATTGTTCAAGAAAGTTCCTCCCCTAGTCTTTTACATAGTTCTTATGGGGCAGAAACCCATCTTACTAGACAGAACTTGTTCCTAGCCAACACATGGGAATAGACAAAGAGAATCAAAGCACCACGAAACACTAGAGTAGAAGACCTCCAAGAACACCAGAGTCAACAATCTTCATTTTATACAGAGTGAACCTGAGTCCCCGACAAGGAAAAACATATGCTTTGATAAACGTAAAATGTTAGAGCCACAGTTGGAACAAAACCACACCATCTAATTTCTAGCCCTAATTATCTGTCATGTGAAATTTGTGGTGATAGAACCCAGTCTGCTAATATTAAATGTGCACTGGGTGACTCAGTGGTTGAGCATCTGGGTGACTCAGTGGTTGAGCATCAGCCTTTGGCTCAGGTCTTGGGATTGAATCCTGCATTGGGCTCCCAGAAGGGAGCCTGCTTCTCCTTCTACCTATGTCTACCTCTCCCTGTGTCTCTCATGAATAAATAAAACCTTTAAAAATGTGCATATATGTATAAACCTATTTTAGGAGATTTATACTATTTACCGTTCTCAGGACTTTGGTTGTACAGAGGACATTAAATTATGGAACTTAGATATACAACAACAGGAGCAATATTATGAGGTCATAGACCACATTCACTTACTCATTTATGCCTCATGATTCACTTAACTTTGATCCCTCACCCAATATATTATTTATTTCTAAAGGTTCTTTCTGTTTTCTGAGCAAAGATACCATTGAAATTTTGGCTCCAAATTAAGACAAATGGTCATTTGATGAGACATTCACCTTGGAAAGAAATTTTACTCTGAACTACAATGAATTAAGATCACCACTTATACCACTGATAATCAATAACAGTTTGGTTGCTTAAATTCCTGTCCCATGTATTTCTTTTTTGCAGTGAAAGATCTAACTCAAAGATGGAGTGTATGTTATTTAACAATGTACAATTTCAAAAAATGCAATTTCTGTTATTCCTTGCAAGCTCTCTAAAACATTTAAAATCCCATGCGTTTCTTTGTAACTATTCTCAAACCAAATGCTAATCTCACAATTTACTTGGAAATGCCCAAAGGGGCCCCAAGTGGATTCCTTAGGTTTTAACTGAATTCCTATATTAAAGACACATTGTGAGAATATTTTAGTTAGCAAAATATAAGTTCAGCAGAATGATAATTAATAACTGGTATGTGTTAATGTCTTATGTCCTCTGAGAGATACTAAATTTTGTACATTACCTCAAGTCCAGGTACTAATTATTGTTGCAAGGTCTAGGGCTTGACTACATAGGATTGGTGGCCGGTTGGGAGATTCCACAGAAACGTGTTTTTTATAGAATTGAAAAAATCCACCTTGTTGGAGATCATCTGAAGGGAAGAAGTCCAACGTGATTAGCTTACCCAAGAACAAAACTTTGGCTTCAACTAAACTGATGGACTAGGACCCAAAGGCTTAAAGTCTGAGACCTCAGGAGCCTTATGGCAGAAGCCCAAAAAACAAGGAAGAGTGATTACACCAAAAGCTTTTAGGAGTTTTGGAGTGTAAGTGTTAAATTCTTGAGATTGCCTTAAATGAATGCAAACTTGAGAGAGGTGGGCCCCACTTTACCTTGGAGATATGTGTAGGTTGAACATCTTCAGCTTCTATGAGTTTAGAGTTTTACCAGCTGTATACATTGAAACATTCCAGGATATGATGGTATCCAGCAGAAGTGTGACTGAGACCACATTGCCCAGTGTTGCAAAGAGAATGCCAAAAATGAGACTTGGGAGCCTGGAGAGAGAGTAGCAAGACTTAGAGAAGCAACAATTTTGCTAAAAGGATGTTCTATAATGCCTGACACAGTGTTGATTATAAATATTGGTGAAATGCCATCTATAGATTCTTTGACGTGCTCTAGGAAAATTTGGAGGAGACTTCAACTTGAATTAGAAGAAAGAAACCTATTATTTAGGCATTATTGCTATTGATAAGAGCTCTTTTATGCTCATAGGTTGATAGGACCAGAAAACTTCAGGTGACATACTTGTAAGCTTTGTCTTTTACTATTACCTAGCCAGCCATGGGTATTTACACATCCTGTGGGAATCTGTTTGAGTTACTTTTTATGAAAATTCCAGATTTTATATCCCTGAAAGTCAAAGCCAATATTCTAAAGTGAATGCTTTCTTGGCTACATGAGTCTGCTATGATCTGATTCTGATATTACCTGAGTTTGCATTTTAATTTTCACCTGTACTATTTGTTTGGTGATGATTTTTAAACATTGATTATTTTTTTTAGTTGAAGTATAGTTGACATGTGTAAACACAATTATGAATTCACTTTTTTTATTTCCATATTATCCTGAATGCCTAAAACTGCAGAGATATTCTTTTAGTTTTCACAGGAATGGGTTCTATCTACCTCTCTAGACTGCACACACTGAGATTGCTGGGACTTTTTTATTTAGCTTAGAGTAGTTTCTACTGTATTTTAGCAGTGGTAGATACTCAAAAGTACTTGAATGAATGCATGGATGAAATGTTTAATTTTCCATCACTAAGGCTATGATAGTCTTATAGAAGGACATGCCCAGTTGTTGTTACATGGTTTGGTTCATCTATTTACAGTATATTGTAGCCAATAATAAATAAATGGTTGAATTCTTCCTCTCAGTAGGGTGTAGAGATTCCCTGGGACAATTTCTCATTTGTCAGAATTGCATTTTGATAAAAGTACAAAAAGGGAGGTAAAAAAAATGGACAAAAATCTGCTGATAAATTTAAAAATTTTCACTAAAAACACAGCAGTAAAACAGCTGAAGCTCAAATGTAGAGAGAATCATGTCTCCTGAAAATAAATATCCCCCAAGCTCATAAACACCAAGGCTAGTGGTCAGGAATGAACAGATGTTTATTGCCTCATGCACCCTCTGCTACTCTGGGATAATCTCTTAAATATCCCAAATCCAGTTTGAATTTAAATTAGATTCATATTTTCCTTCACGATTATTCCATTAAAAATATCATATGATTAGCCAATTAAATGGAGGAAAAAAATCAGTAGGAGAGCAATCCCCTTTAATATTTTCAATTAAGATGTAGTGTGGCCAATAAAAACGGCTTACATTTTCATTTTATGGGTACCTATGGAGAGCATTATGACACAAATGACTCAGAAGAAGGTAATCGTTTCAAAATATATTGTAGTGGAAGACTGTAAACAGTGCAGTGTGTTAGCTTACAGGGGATGTGATGAAAATATAAAGTTTTTTTCAAAGGGGATTCATGTTTATTTTATAGTCTTTTAGGGTGCTTGTGCCTGCCAATTTGCAGCACATATTTCTAAAATGCCATGGACTGTTCTCTCCTAGGGAAGGGTTGGAAGGTGAGGATATACCCATTAGGGGATAATATGTTTTTAAGGAGAAGAGAGTCATGTAGCAACTCCATCCTGTGTGCTGCCTGGATTTGAAATGAAACTTCATCAGGGCATAGTATAAAACCTTACTTCCTTATAGGACCATAAGGAAGAGGCCAAAAGGTTTGGGCTACATGATGTCAAATGCAGCAAGGAATATGGAAAATTTCTAACTCCTAGCACAGCATCAGACATTTTGAGATCTGTAACCACTGAATTATTTTGTCTGATTTCTTAAGATTGTTATTAATGGTTATAATATTTCATAACAAGTTGGGTTATTTTTTTCTCAAGTTTTTCTGTACATACTATTTCATTGAATTAGGCTAGCAGTGATAAATTCTAATGGGCTAGGGAGAGTCTTCAGTCCCCTATATTAAAATTTTTTTAACCTAGTTTGATTTAGAATTTGTATACTTGATTTTGACTGAGAAAGAGTTTATCAAGATCATATTGGCTAAGGATTGTTCCTTGCACATAGAGATAAATAAATATTTACTTATTCTTCTACGTAAAAGCAGATTAACGTTGAGAACTTTTCTCAACAATCTGAAGCAGTAATGCAAAAAATCAAAGCATTTGAAGATTAAATACATGCTTCTTAATGACACAAATTTTAATTTTTAAAAACTTCTTAAATTAAGAGAAACTGTGCTTATAATATGTCAGATCCTATAGTGATTATTTAGTATACATCCCTTAGTTTTTGTCACTTTCCAATGAGATCAGTATTACCATCAGACTCAACAAAGACCACATAACTTGCATGTCGGAGTATAACCACAGTATCTAGGGCCATATTAATGCATAGTTCATCTCATGGTTACATATACTTGATACTGTTCTAAACACAAGAAATACTGGAATAAACAGATGTAAGCAAGTCAATCATAATCCCTTCCCTCATGAAATTTACATTCTATTTTATTTTGTGTATAATTAAAATCTATTTTTCAATGTATTTGATAAGGTTTCTACTGTTTTTGTTTTTGTTTTTTTTTTTTTTTGGTTTCTACTGTTTTTAATGTCTTTGATGAATAATTTAAAATATGAAGAATATTGAACCAAAGCCTTTTATTTGTAGCTCATATTCACATAGAATGAGACTTATGTTTTCTATATTTTTGTTTACCCAGTAATTATATAAACTACATCAACAATTAATTCAAATCCTTGACTACTGGAATGAATTAGATTTATTCATTGCATACAGAAAAATTCATAATAACATTATAATTATTTCTGGCCACAGGCAAAAATGAAGTCTAGAAGTTTGTTGTGTTCATTACTTCACCCCTACACAACTAATTCTGATATCTTGTTGTTTGTTGTTGTTGTTTTCAGTTGTGTTATAAAAAGTATTTTATACATATTCTTCTTAGGGAGCTGGAACATCACTTGTATCAGGAAGATTTTAATTTTCCTTATGATCAGGTTCTAAGTGGAAATGTATCACACTCTGAAAGTGAAATTTCAGGGCTTACACTGTGAGTAAAAGACATCTATAGGTCTGGATGTCTTCAGGACTATCCCTAGCATTATATCACATGCAACAGTTAATGACACTACACACACACACCACTTTAATGAATATATGCTTTGCCTATCTTCCTATTTCATTTCTCAGTTTACTCATCTATAAAATTTGAATAAAAATATCTATCTCTTAGAATACTCTACCTTGTAGATACTGTAATGGTGGATACATGTCATCATACATTTGTGCAAACCCACAGAATGTGTAACACCAAGAGTGAACTGTAAAGTAAACTATGGACTTTGGGTAGTTACGACGTACAGTGTACATTCATTAGGTACCAGTGTAGATTCATTAGCTGTAGTAAATGTACCACTGTGCTGGGGGATGTTGTAGTGAGGGAGGCTGTTCATGTTTGGGAGCATGGTTGATATAGGAAATCTCTACCTTCCTCTCAATTTTGCTGTGAACCTATCAACCAGTCTAAAAAATAACGGCTTAAAAATGATTGTCAATATCAAGTGGTGATGAGGATGTAGAGTCTAACTCTCATATACTCCTGTTGGAACAAAATTTTACAGACACATTAGAAATCCATTTAAAGTTAAACATGCATTTATCACATAACTCAGCAATCCATTTTTAGATATTTATCTAACTGAATTGAAAAAGTATGTACTTTGAAGTGTATAGAAACTCTATTTATCATCACAGAAAAACTGGAAACAATCTGAACGTCCTTCAACAGGTAAATGCATAAACATTTTGTGTACATCTTTGCAGTGGAGTACCACTCAATGATAAAAAGAAATGTACTAAGACTCACGTAGCATGCATGAATCTTAAGCACATTTTGCATTTTGCTAATTGAAAGAAGTCAGATGAAAAAATAAGCTACGTATCATGTGTTTTTGTTTCTAGCTTAAGTAGCATTCTGTAAAGGGTGAAACTATAAGAACTGTATCATCTGTTGCCAGTGATTTGGGGCAGAATTTATTGTCTACAAGGGACACCATGAGGACATTTTGGGGATAAAGGAATCGATTTCTGTAGTACTGTGATAATATATGAATGACTATATGTATTTGCATAAATCTATAGAACTGTACACCACAAATGATAAATTTTATATATTTTTAAAGATTTACTTATTTATTTTAGAGAGAGAGAGAGAGTAGGAGGGGGAGGGGGAGAGAGAAACTTAAGCAGATTTTGTCCTGAACAACCAATTCAAGGCTCTATCTCACGACCCTAAGATCATGACTAGATCTGAAATCAAGAGTTGGATGCTTAACCAGCTGTGCCACCGATACACCCCAACAAATGATAAATTTTACAGTATTAAAGTCAAAAGAAAAGATCAAGATTTTGGAAGAATTCAAGATGGAATGCAGATTGTGACAACTCTGATAGTACTACAAATTAGTTAAATAAATGTACTGAAGTACATAAGAAAGGAGCTGATCTAATAGACTTTGGGAAACAATTTGTTTTGATTTTTTTCTAAAATTAAAATAAGTAAAAAAATAAAAATATATTCATACTATTCATATATTTATAAATAAGTATTTTGTACTATTTATAACATGTAGTATATATATTTATTATAAATTTATATATAAATAATATAAAATATTTTTCTTTTTTTCTTTGAGTCATAGGTATTCTATAAGTATGTTGCTTACTTTCTAAGCAATAAATCAATGGCAGTTACCTTTTTTATTGATTTCTAGCCTAAATCCATTGTAGTATATCAAATGATGAATATATGCAATTAAAAAATATATATATTGAGCTTTGCTTTAGAAAACAATATGTGGTAAATTTTTCTGAAAACTCTAGACACACTTGAAGCACAAGCTTATTTTGTCCTTGTTGGATGTAATATCTATATATGTCAGTTAGGTCAAGCTTGTTATTTGGTATTGTTCAAATCTCCTATACTTTGTTTCTATGTATGTAATACTTCTTTTTTCTTCTTAATTCTTTTAAGATTTTCTCTTTGTTACTGATTTTGAGGAATTTGACTTTCAGCATAGTTTTGTGTGTGTGTGTGTGTGTGTGTGTGTGTGTGTGATGTGTAATTTTGTGCTTGGTTTCATTGAGTTTATTAAATATGCAGATGTATAATTTTCATTATGTGTGGATAAATTTGACCATATACAGGTATTTTTCTCTCTCTTCCTCCTCTCCTTTCATTTGTGGACTCCAATTATGCATATAGTAGTACATTGGAAGTTCTTTCCCAGCTCACTGATACTTTGTTTATCTTTATTCTTTTTCCCCCTATTTTCCATTTTTTATAGTTTCTATTGTAATGTCTTCAAGTTCACTTAGCCTTTTATCTACAGTATTTACCTTCCATTAATCTCTTCATATATATCTATATATACATATATATATACACACACACATTATATACACATATATATATTATCTCAGACATTATAGTTTTTATCTCTAGCAGCCTAATTTGAATCTTTTTCAAAAAGATATCTTACCTATTTCTGCTTAATTTTTAAACATATACAATACAATTATGTTAGCTGTTTCAGTGTTTCTGCTAATTTTAATTCAGGTGAATTTTGATTGATATTTCTTCTCACCATGAGTCATGTTTCCTTATATGCCTGGTACTTTTTTATTAGATGCTAGTTACTATTAATTTTACTTTTCTGGATGGTGGATATTTTTGAATTCCTCTATTTTGGAGCTTTCTTTTAGCACACAGTTAAATTAGTTGTACACAGTTTAGTTATTTCTGGTCATACTTTTAGAATGTTAAGTGGGACCAGAGTTGTGTTTAATTCATAGTTAATTACTTCCTAACACTGAGGTCAGACCATCCTGTTTACCCTACATAACATGAATTATTCCAGGGTCACATGAATTACGAAGTTTTGTAGTCAGACTGGTGAGAATAGGCACTATACCAAGCTTTGTGTTAATGTTACTGGTCTTCTAGTTCTTTTTGTCTTTCCTGGAATGTATACATTGTTCTTGATCATCTGCAGATATTGTTGAAATTCTCTCACTGGGCACCCTCAGTTCTCAGGTACTCTGTCTTGCAAAATATAGTTGCTTTCATTTTCCTGGACTTTCACTCAGAATTTGCCTGGATTTGTCTGGATTCCACCTTGCTGTGCTACAGCCTACACATTCTCTCAAGGCAGTAATCTGGGATAATCACAGGTTATCACTTTGTTTTTCTTCTTGTCTCTCGGGAATCTCTGTCTTCTATTTCTTGATGTCTAGTGTCTTAAAAACTGTTTTTTTCTCCCTAAATGTTTGTTTTCTGTTTTGTTTTGTTTTTGGTAGGGGGAGGGAAAGAAAAGCTCTAGTGGCAAGGTAATTTAATTATTATTTCTCCATGTTGGCCAGAAGCAGAAGTGCAGATAACTGGACTATTTTAATAGTTTCTAACTGACATAATACTTTTGGATCATCAGTACAATGTTTAACTTATTTTGGGAAATTTCAAATCCACCTTTTAGGAACATGGCTTTTGTTTTTTATCTACTTAAGATGCTTTTGTCTTATCACTTGGAGATATATAATCCTTAATACCTGATAATTGTTAAAGGCATCCATGGAACTATCCCCAGATCCTTAGGTATATGCTGGCTTATATGGGTACCCTATGACTTTATATAATTAAATTTGACTTTATGGTCCTAATGTTTCTTTAATATTGACATTATATGTTATAATTCTTTTCTATCATTCATAGCACCTAGCTCATTTTATATGTACATAGTATATGCCCTGTAAATAAACAGTTTATTTATTGTCAATGAAAAATAAAGATTAAGATTTATCATTAGACCAAATGACATAAGGGTGATTCTTCTTGTTTCAATTTTAAATTCTATGAAATTGCAAAATTTGTCACTCTGATAAAATATATACAATACTTAAAAAAATTACAACCTTAAATAATATTTCAGAAATATGTAAATGAAAAATACCTCCTGGGGATTTCATAAAAGGATGGGAGGCCTTATACCATGTGACAAGCATACTTTATGATCTTGTCTTTCTCAGAGGAGAATATGAATCTAATTCTGAGCTTCTCAAGAGAAAAAATATTGGCGTTTAATTAACACCATAAGGCAGACAAACATAGCTCAAGTGATCTTTATCTCTGATGTTTGCCTTGGATGCTTTCAGGAATAGAAAGCTTTCAACAATTTCATGCTTTTTGTAGTACCCCTTTAAGGTACCTTCAGGCATCATGCACATAAGTTACATGCATAATATGGCTTTATTTATGGGGACACTTGCTAGGGCTTGTAGGAAGCTGTTTTTCATATTATTATTCAAATACCAAAATGATTATACTGTGTTACTTATGTAAGCACCGCTGGGAGAATACATGTTTCTTCTATGAAAAATAAAGTTTAAGTCTTCCACATGAAAGATACTGTAGTAACTCTTCCAAAAGCCTTGATACAGTTGTGTAAGATTTTTAGGAACTAGCTGACCTGACTCTGCAGGTAATTGCTGACCTTTTGACTTTGTTACTTTGGTACCATAAAAATAAAGTCCTAAATTTAAAATCTTTACTACAATATAAGAAAAACAACAATTGCTAATTTGACAGATATTCTAGGAAATATTTTTGATCAGTTGCTATGACCCAGGCTGTAATAAAAATCTGAGGGATAAAGCAGCCAACAAAACATGAGATCAGGGGCACCTGGGTGGCTCAGTGATTAAGCATCTGCCTTTGGCTCAGGTCATGATCCTGGGTCCTGGGATCAAGTTCCTCATCAGGCTCCCTGCAGGGAGCCTGCTTCTCCTTCTGCATATGTCTCTGCCTCTCTCTCTCTGTCTCTCTCATGAATAAATAAATAAAATCTTTAAAAAAAAACCCCTTGAGATCATTTTATTAGAACTCATGTGAGACAGAGTAAGCAGATAAATAACCTGAAAAATATCAGACAAAGATATATAGAGAATTTTTGAAAGAGTGACATTATGTAGAATGCTGGGTCTAATTTCAATTGTCTTATCATTGTATATATTTCTGATGAGATGTTATTTAAAATAAAAACTAAATCACCAGAAGTGAAGTATAGAATGATAAAATAAGAGTTTTTTTTTTTTTTTTTTGGTAGACAAATATAATAGTTCATTCAAAGACCCTAAAGTGATTCATTAGTTAGGAAAGGCTAATTTTACCATTATTTAACATAAAGAAAATTACTTCTCAAGGTGCTTATTCAGCAGGGGTTGACAACTTTTCTGCTTCATCAGGCCTATTAGGATCTCAAGCTTAAGCTTCACCTGAGTGAGATCCCACCATATTTTGGCTAAGCCATGCACAACACAACCAGACTTCTGTGGTTGGTAAGACAAGGAAAGAAAGACTAGAGGATTGTATATAGGCTTTTCACTAACTTAGCCTGCAAGTGACATGCCTCTCATGTTTACACTGTATTGACCAGATCTTATCAAACATCCTGCTCAATTGAAAGAAGGGCTATAGATGTGAAACTTCTCATGACTAGAGTCAGAGAAGAACTGCTAATATAGTAGTCCCCTCTTATCTACAGCCTTGCCTTCTGTGGTTTCAGTTACCTGTGATCATTCTGTCTGGTAGTAGATGTTCCTCCTTCTGAAGAGTTGTCAGAAGGTCTATAGTAGCCTAATGGTGCACTGAGTGCTTACATCATTCCCCTCTCTTCATCTCATCATTTAGGCATTTTATCATCACAAGAAGAAGGGTCCATACAGTGTAATAAAATATTTTGAGAAAGAGGGAGAGACCATACTCATGTAACTTTTATTACAGTATGCTCTTTTAATCATTCCATTTCATTATTATTGTTGTTAGTCTCTTACTGTACCTAACTTATAAATTAAACTTAATCGTAGGTATAACATGTGTAGAAAAAATATAGTATACATAGGTTTCCATACTATCTAGTTTCAGGCTTCCACTGGGAATCTTGGAATGTATCCCCTTCAGATAGGGGGAGACTATTCTATTTCTCCCAGGTAGGAAACAGCTTGCAAAATGTGCAGAACACAGTAAAGTGTACAGTGCCAGAATGTAGAAATAAGGAGAAAGTCTTGTGAGATGAGGTTAGAAATAGAGGTCCGGGTTTTTAAAGGATTTTCTAAGCCAACAGTAAGTTGTTTGGATTTTATTCAAGGTGCAATTGGAAGCTATTGCATTCTTTACAATGGTCACATGATCTGATTTTCATCTTTAAAGGATCAGTATGTATGGGATATGGAAAATGAGTATTAGGTAAGAAAAAAAAAAAAAGGAGGAAGCCAGCAGGAGGCAATTGAAATCTTTTAGGAGATGGGTTGTTTTCAAAAGTAATAGTAAAGGTTGAGAGAAGCAAATTCATTTATAATGTTTAAGAGGTAAAATTGACACAATCTCCTGATGGATTAGTTGTGGAAAGAAGAATAATGTTTAGATTTTTGTCTTGGGCAATGACATGATGCCTATTTACTGAGATGGGGGAAGATATATGTGGGGTACAAGCTTATAGTATATAAACCTAGAGCTGTCTTTTGAGTATGTATGATAGGTATATTAGAGGTCATTAAAGATAAATCGAATAGATGCTGCTTCCTGATTCAGGAGGTCACTGAGCATGGACATACAGATTTTGGAGTCTTCACCATATAGATATGGTTTTCAGCCATAGGAGAGAATTTACCTTACAGAGACCTGATGGGTGTTATGCAATAGGTTTATTGTTGATATGAGGCGAACAAAGCAAGTGTCTGGATTCTTAGTCTTAACTTTTCTTCCATTGTTACATGTATTTTTCTGGAACAAACTACACATATTTTCATGGTGACAAACAACATGGTAAAGTTTCCAGGGAGTGAGTCTTAAAAATGGCCTGCCTTACTCTCTAATCAATAAGAAACTGTTTTTAAGACAGCTGCTATTTTCTGGTGCAGAATGCATCTCAACATTTCCTGGCTGAGTGGTTCTGGAGGCTGCTTCATGATTGCATTTTATGTTACTTATTGAAGGGCCCACAATTACTATGCCATCTTTCACAGCAAACCATGATTCTGTTGACCCTCCATTGGCAAAGCATATGAACTAGAGAATGGGTTTTATGTCGGTGTCCAAATTATCTTGCTTAGTTTCTTTTTTTTTTAAGATTTCATTTATTTATTCATGAGAGAAACAGAGATAGAGAGAGAGAGAGAGAGAGAGGCAGAGACACAGGCAGAGGAAGAAGCAGGCTCCATGCCAGGAGCCCGACACGGGACTCGATCCCAGGACTCCAGGATCGCGCCCTGGGCCAAAGGCAGGCACTAAACCTCTGAGCCACTCAGGGATCCCCTCTTTCTTAGTTTCTTAAGGAAACTAACCAAGTACTTGTGTTAGAAAGTCTTTAGAATCTCTACTTATCCAAATCCTATTTTTCAGAGACAAACTTAAGTCTAAAGTTCAGTAAAACCTTTCTATGATGAAACCTTTATGTCTCATTTTGATGTGAAAATATGTAGTTTAAATTATTAATTTAATATGTTGCATATATATGCTTCATTTTTTCTAGTAAATTATTACAATTGTAACTTCTGTTTTAGGGTTCCTCTTTGAATTTCCTAAAAAATCTAACCTAACTTAGAACACATAGGAGTTGTTCAGTGAATTCTGAGTTTTCTGCATATGTGTGTGTATGTGTGTGTGTGTGTGTGAGTTGTGTATGTGTGAGGGAGGGAGAGAGAGGGCAGATGTCAAAATGTTAATGAGTTCATTTTTGAAACAGGGTATATATTTTAAATTATTTTTCTAGTGTAAAAATAATAAATGTATTTTTGAACAATTTGAAATGTAGAAATATCCTAATAATTATATTTTAAATAGCTCTAAATAATTTGGAATTTCTTCATGGATCTGTAAATCATGCTATTATTAAATTGAATTTTATATTACCATTTTTAGATCAAAACTAGACAGATATTGACAATTTCAAATGGCTTTAATCTATTTAAATTTTCATATATTGATTTCCCATAATATATTTTGAGCATGTTTTCTGTTTGTAAATGGTTCTCATGTGTGATTTTAATTGGCTGTTCAGCAATCCCTGATTTAAATATCAATTTAATCAGCACTTCAATATTGTTCATCATTTGTTTCCTTTTTCTATTTTTAATAAATACCAAATTTGCTATTTCTGTACATTAATCTTTGCCTATATGTGTTTCTGTTATTTTTAGATATTACTGATAAGGAATAACTAATTTAAAGAATATAATAATCATCCCTAAGTTTCTTGATTCATCCTGAAAAATAGATATCTTGAAATAGTGTATTAACTTACTCTTCCATTGGAAGGGGATGAAATAGCATTGGCAGACATTTTTCATATTGTATTAAGTATTTCCATTTGTTCCTGAAACATCTACACTATTTACTATTTTTTTCTTTCTTAAACTTAAGAATTTTCTCACTAATTCTTAAAATCTCTTATGAAAGATATTAACCTTTTCTCAATTATATTAAAATATTTCCAGATTGTTTCACTTATGCTTCAATTATTTTGTCAAATTTAAAGTACAAAATATGAGGTGGTAAAACATTAATATTTTCTTTAATTATCTTTTTGTTCTTAACATTTGTCAATCTTAAAATCAGATTTTGCCTGTAATTCAAGTGTTTATTTTCCATATAATTTTGTGATGTTTTTTACTCATTAATGTACTGCAGATTTATTTTCTAATATAATATAAGCCAAGACTCTAACTTGACTTTTTAACTGAACACTTTTCTTGACTTTTAAATTCTGTTTCTCAATCATAGGGAATGTTACCTTTATTGTATATTATGCTACACACACATAAATACACACATGTATGTTTTAGGAAAAAACACTTTTATTCTACATTAATTTTTTTATTATTGACGTTTCATTTATTATGTCAAAAGAAAATTCAGAGGGCTTTACTTGATGCAAATATTTTATTGAACAGGAAAGAAACTGGGATCCCTGGGTGGCGCAGTGTTTGGCGCCTGCCTTTGGCCCAGGGCGCGATCCTGGAGACCGGGGATCGAATCCCACGTCGGGCTCCCAGTGCATGGAGCCTGCTTCTCCCTCTGCTTGTGTCTCTGCTTCTCTCTCTCTCTCTCTCTGTGACTATCATAAATAAATAAATAAATAAAATTAAAAAAAAAAAACATTGTGAACAGGAAAGAAACTGTTCACAAACAGGGATACTTTACACTTGAAACAGGTAAGAAGCTAAAAGGCATGATGTCACAGGGTGGCGTATAAAGTGAAAATGAGGAAGTGTTTAACCTTAATAATCATTACTTGTTGCATGAGGTCTTCCAGATGGCAGGGAATGGCCTAAAAGTGATATTCTTATGCCATTTTAGGAAGATGACTTAAATTTCAATTATGATTATCAGAACCATTTGCAAGACATAACTAAGTTAAGTTTTGCTTATATTCATGAAATAAACTAGAATAAGTTTTGCTTTATGGGACTTAACTGGTTTTGTCTGCTCAGGGAATTTTCAAGTCTAATTTTTATTTTATTTTTTCGCAATCATTATGACCCATTTGGTGTCCTAAATATTCACATTATTAGTGCCTAAAAATATTTTGTATTTAGTTTTTAGAAAATTATAAAATCAGTTCATCAAAATAAATCCAACATTTACCACTGCCATTCTTGTTCTGTTGCCTGAAATAACTGACTCTAAATAAAACATATTAATCCTATAATTGTCGTGATGATCTATACATTTATTTTGAGAGACGGACTTAATTACAGTATAAATTATACTAAGGGTTTTGCAAAACATTTGTTTCACAGCATTGTTAAATATTTTAGCTGTTTATGGTACATAGACCTGCCCATTGAGACACTAAATTATATTATTAATTTTATACTTGTTTCTGTATATTATATTTTATTTTCTATAAGTATAATTTAGAAATATTTGCAATTATGATCTGTCTCCTTTCACTAATTACTACCTTTAATAATATTTTTATGTCTTACTGAATTTATCAAAATTTCTTGAAAGAGAATTTGCAATAAATAGCTATCACAAATTTACTGAGAATTCTAATATTTTAAAGTTACTTGTAAGTCTAGAATGATTTATATGTATTTTATTGCATTGTGAAGCATGCTTCCATTTTCATTTATAAGTATTTAAATACTATTTAGAATATTAATATGTCTTTGAAATCTATTGTATCATATTTCTCTTATTGACCCTTTTTGTACAATATGCTTACAGAATTTCTCATAATTAAAGTATACATTTTCTAATATTAAATCACAATTCTGAGATAAGGATTCTTTCTTTAGAATTATTCAACTGATATATTGTTAAAATTACTAAATAAATATTTTATTTAAGATTTTTAGTACATTACAGAAAAAATGAAGAAAAAAATGATCATTTTAATATAATTTTCAAAAATTATTTGGAAAGTTTAAGATTTTCTTATCTTCTTAAACAAATTATAGCTTCTGAAAATTATTTGCTATTCACCTTTCTTGTTCATGTGGTAATTTATTTTTATATTTTCCGGGAAATTTATGTATATAAAAAAACATCAAATTTTCAGTAAGTGCATTATAAAGTTTTGGAGAACCCTTTTGAAACTCCATGTCTTAGATATTTTTCTTTTGTCTCACATTAAAGTATAATTTTGTATATTTTTATTTTAAATAAGAGGTTTTTAAAATTTAATTTACATAGTCTTTGTTTTAACTTTACATAATCATTCACTATTTTATTTTTCCTGCGAATGGTTTTCCTTATGTAGCTATTATTTTCCAAGCTGCCTGGTGTAAAGATATATTTCAGTACTTTTTCTGTTTTTAATAATGAAAACATGTGAAGCTATAAATGTACTTTGGCAAAACCCTATACATTTTGATCTATGTTTATCTTCAGTTTTGTTTAACATTTAAAAATTAGTAATATTTATTATGCATTTTATTTGGATTATGTTCTAGGTTTTGTTGTGTCTGCTCAATGTATTTTAATCAGCCAATAATCCCATTTTAGAGATGATAAGAGAATTTAGATGAAGAAAAGTTGCATAACTCTGCCAAGTGATATGCCTGGAATTTTAAACTAAGCAGTTTACAAGTACTTACCCAGAATTCTCTCTTTTAGAAAAAGACCAGTCACCCAGAAGTAATTGTTACTTTGTTTATTTGTTTGTCCATTAGTTATTTGTTTGTTTATTGCAAATTATACAGAACCTAAAATGAATGCATTTTAAGCATGCTGTTTGAGGAGTTCTGACAAATGCATAAATAAGTGTAACCACAGACTCAACCAACCATGATGGAAATACAGAAGTTTCTGTCAACCCAGATGGAACACTTGGACACTTTTCTGGCAGTTCACACCCCTCAAACACTGTGCTGATTTTTATCAGCATAGAATTTTATCTAAGACTTCACATAACTGAGTATTTTTTATATGCCTGGCTTCTTTAGCCGAACTTAAAAATTGACATTCCTACATTTGGTTGCATTTAGCTGCAGTTCTTTATTTTTAACTTCTGAACTTCAGCTAAAAGCATTCTGTTTTAGGACATAAGTTTTCATTTTTGGGGGGTAACTATCTAAGAGCAGAATTGCTACATTACAGGTCTGTTTTTAACTTTATAAAAATACCTGATTTCCAAAGTGATTGCTGTACTTGTAACTTGCACCGAAAAATTATGAGATTTCAGTTGTTCTGCTTCTTCAACAGTATTTGGTAATGAAATTTCAGTATTTATCAATATTAGTGGTTGTGAAGTGGTATTTCACATTTTGAATTTGCTATTTTCCAATATCTAATGACGGCAATCACTTTTAGATTGCCTTGTTGGTTATTATTTTCTTTTAGTTTGTGAAGTCATAAGTGTTTTGTGTGTTTGGATTGTTACCTTTTTATTGATTTGTAGAGGTTATCAATATATTTTGATAAAGTTCATCAGATATATTTAGGGAGGTATTTTTTCCTCAATCTGGCTTATAGATTTTTTTTTTTCTTTAATGATTTATTCGGAAGACCAATTGTATTTAGTTATAATATAGTTTAGTCTATTGTTTTTTTCTTGTTATTTTTTGTCTTATTTAAAAAATCCATTTATTCCAGAGTTACTTAATATTTTCCTCTACTTTATTTCTTTTTTAAAATTTTTAAATTTTTTTTAAATTTTTATTTTTAATTTTTTTTTTACTTTGTTTCATTTCATTTCTTAAAGATTTTATTTATTTATTCATGAGAGACACACAGAGAGAGACAGAGACATAGGCAGAGGGAGAAGCAGGCTCCCCAAAGGGAGCCTGATGCAGGACTTGATCCGAGGACCCCAGGATTGTGACTTGAGCCAAAGGCAGATGCTCAACCATTAAGCCACCAGGTGCCCCTATTTCTTATACTTTAGCTTTTATTTGTGTATGTCAGCCAGAATGTTGAGGGTTTTTGTTTTTTTGTTTTTGTTTTTTGTTTTTGTTTTTTTCCTTTCATTCAGATACTCCGTTTTTCCAGCATCCTTTGTTAAAACTTTGTTTTTCTCTCCAGGTACTTGCCTTGATACCTTTGTTAAAAAATTAACAAAGCTTAGTCAAATAAAGACATGGATTAGTTTGCAAATGTTTGTTGAGATTAATTCTATTCATGAAGTTTATTGGTGTTAAATATAATTTTCTTATAATATACTTAACAGATTTTTGGTAATAGTTCCACTTTCATTTCTAATTTTGAAAGTCTTTATTTTCTCTCTTCTATTCTTTATCATCCTTCCTGGTTTTATCAACTTTCCTAATATATATGAAAATTACTTGGCTTTCATTGCTTTTCCTATTGTCTTTCCATTTTTGGTTACATGGATTTTTTCTCTTATTTTTATTATTTATCATTTTTTACTTTGGGTTTATTGTGCAAAATTTTCTAGTTTTTCTTTTTTTTAATTTTCTAGTTTTTCAAGTTGGAAGCTTAGATCATTAATTGTAGAACTTCCTAATAAAAGCATTTTAAAATAGAAATTTCTTATAACTGCTTTAGCTGCATCGCTCAAATGATTTATATATATATATATATATATATACACATAAATTTTTTTTAATTTTTGCCCTATTTCCCTTAATATGATTCAAATACAGTTTTGTGTAGAAATTGCTTCCTTCAGTTTTAAATGGAAAATATTCATTCTTTTACCAAGTATATTACCCTTGGACATTCTTTAACCAACTTTGTGGAGTTTCACTTTATTTATTCATGTCCTTGTACTTAGCAAAGACTCAAGGGTACCATGTGGTGATTTTTGGAGGTCTTTCTTTGAGTAGTCCATCCTTTCTGTATTTCTTCTCCACAACTTGCAACTGCCTTAGCCTCCTTGAACTCCGAATCCATCTCCTTAACTCAGCAGTCACAAGGTTCAGTGTGAGTCCTTCTTCCTTTTGGAAATGTTGGGAGTTCCTCCATGGTTTGAAAATTTCCTCCGCAGAGAAAGCCGAGGTGGCTACTGAGCTCACCACATTTGTTTTCCTCCATCCATGATCTCAGTGCTATGTTGTATACTGTCCAGTACTTAAAATAATTTCATACATTTTGTCCATTTCTCCAGTTGTTTATATTTGGGTAGTCAAGGCTAGTACTTCTTACTGTCATGTCTATAAATCTTTTCATTCTTTTCTAATTACCATATTAAATTATTTCTACACTGAATATTGATTGCACTTACTTTATATGTCCAATGTTGATAGATGTATTTTGGAGGCTTCATAAACATTGTGAGTTTCTCAGTATCTTCTTCCACTTTAGACAGTTAAATATATATAGTTGATAAATAAATTGGTATGGAAAATTGTATGATTATTCTGTATGAAAGGTATATATACTGTGAATAAACTTTATTGCTCTTTAAAGGAACTTGCCTTAATTTTACTTTTTCTAAAAAATAACTTTCCCACTTTATCTTTATAATCTTCTTCAGTACTGCCCAATGAATATTATTCATTTAATTTATTTTATTCATTCTGTCATCTCTTTAAAAATGTTTCTTCTTAGCGTTAATTTTTCCTCCAATTTCATACTTGGTATTTTTATAAGTAGATTTTAATTAATTTACATTTATTTTGATAATTAGTCTATTTGATCTTTTTTGTGATTATATTCCTAAATATTCTGTTTATTTATAATCTATTACTCTTTTTGCGATATTTGGTCAGCTTTTACATTCTCTCTATATATTTATGTATTTTTTAAATTAATTCTTAGCCATTAAAAATGATAAAGTAGATACTACTTACATATTAATTTACTGAAGCTTTATGGATTTAAATAACACAAAAACCTGGAAATGACTTGAGGTTTATTAAATCCCAAAGCCCATTCTCTTAAGCAGTATATTAAACTTTCTTGTCAGTGGTCTCCTGTCTCATTTTTATTGATCATCTTTGCATTCATTTCATTTTCTTTCCATATAGGTTTCTGTACCTTAATCCATTCTGTCCATGAGATTTTATTCTCTAATTAATATCTTTATATAATATGTGCTGTTACGGAAACAGACCTCAACCTCAAAAATTTTCTTTGGTAATTTAAAAAAATAAAAATATGCTTTTATTTTGAGGTTTCAGAATGGATATTTTTCTCCTTAACAGAGAGCTATTTATAGGGAACTTTAAAGAGGTATAAGTCATGATAAGTTCTCTAAGAATTTATTTATAGTCTAGTAATTTGTTTCTTAGTGTCTTCTCACCTTATACCCAATATCTGAAAACAATAGCTAGAAACATAATTAGGACATATATAAGGACTCAGTATTTTTTTGGATAAATATACAAAATTAGAAAAAATACACATCTTGTGTCTGTCAATATATAGAATGTGTGAACGTCTTTTTTTTGTTTTTTAATGTCACATTGTCCATTTTGTTTCTGGCTTAAACTTTCTCTTAGAGTCATAGTAGGTCAAATTGATAGTATCAAACGTCCATTCAACTGGAGTATCTGATGGTTTGAGGGACTTAAATACATGGTCTCATGCTTTAACCCTTTGTGTAGTAAGCAAAAACTACAGATCTAATTATGCTGGGCTATGAGCACTCTTCCTTCCCTCTTCATTGCCATTGAAGTGGCCATCTTTTATGTCTGCCTACTCTTTAATCTGCCAGTCTTCCATAAATCAGTAGCAGCCATGTCTTCTACATGGATTTGAGTTAGCCTCACCATGCTCCTGTCCCTACCAGAGAAACACAGGCCTGCCCAATCTAGCTGAATAGTTTCAAGGATGAGAACACTAACCATTCAGGACAGAAACCTCCACAGGCTTGTGCTCCACCTACTTGAAAAATATTTTGCTTTCTCAGATGTTGTCAACATAATATGACCTTGAAACTACCAGCGACATTCTTTAGAGAAAGCCTGCATTTAGAAAAGCCTGCATGGGAATGAAATTAACATACTGGACTGTAGTTCTGAGAGAGAGAAGTGGGCCAGAAAGAGAGAGAGACCCTAAACAATAAACATCATGGAAGTTAGAATCGTCTCTGGATAAATTAATTCTATCAGGTGGAGGGGGTTGGGGGTGGCATTTCTATAAATGACCAGATAGTAAATATTTTAGGTGTTGAGAGCCAGATAGTCCCTTCTCAAATCCTGAGTTCAGCTATTATAGTGTAAAAACACTAACAGTCAATACATAAAGGAATGATTGTGACTTTGTGCCAGTAAAACTTCATTTATAAAAATAGTGACTGTAGGCCATAGTTTGCTGATCCTTGCTATAAAATAATAAATTGTCTTTTTCTTTAGTGAGGATTGGACATACTCCATTTGCCTCCATAAGATGTTTGACTTAGAGAAAAACTTTCAGTGTCTTTGTGGAAAGTGTACGTCCCATGATATATCCTTCCCAGGCACTCACTCTGCCTTTTCTGCCCTACTACCTACTCTTTTTCAAGTACATGTAGCAGTATTAAAATGGGCAGAAGATATAAGTGATATTATGGTCTGGGGAGGGAACATTTAAATATGTCCATTAAAAAAAGCAATGCCCTGGCAGTGGACAGAAGCTGCTTTGTTCTCTTACTGTTACATTTCCTGGTGTTTGGGAAGAGATACTGTCTCCCCATTTTGTTGCCAGGGGAATAGGCTGCTCTCCTCAAGGAAATGAACAGCAGGAGAGCCACCTATTATTTTCTCAACCCAGCTCCATTGTCTTTATACTTAATGTCAAATCTCTTCAGATAATAGCAAAAGATTTTCTGTCAGTTGAATTTTTGGGGGTGGTGAGTTTTTAATGCTTTTCTGTCTTTTAACTTCAAAAGTGTTTCAGCAGGAAATGTAAAGTATCTGTAGTTAGAGCTGCTGGTCCAGTGCTGTTTTGGACCAGGATGTTGTTCAATATACTGAAATAAAAACACTATACAGCTCTGGGGCATAGTTTTTAGTCTGAAGTTATGGAAAATAAAAGAGAGAGGAAAGGGCAGACTCTGGCAGTAATTAAACTTTCCCAGAAGCCTGTGGGTTCCTCAAACTCTCAGCAAACATATTAGAAAGGATCTGATTCAGAAACAGGTGCCAGGCCCAGTAACTCAAGAGCATATGCATTATCTCCACCTGGGGAATGGAAATAAAAGAAGAAGCATTAATCAGAACTCTAATCAGTGAGGGATACAATAAGGTTGATCTCACCTTATTTAGTTAGAAAAGCTCACATTGAGGCAATATCCAGGTAGTCACCATTTTCATACTGATTATATCAGGAAAAATGAGGGTAATGATTCAGATTTGGCAGCTGTGGTCTCTTGTAAGAGAAACTAATAAAGGGACACTAAATCTTGATATACTTATCACATTTGGGCTGTCAGGAGTATATAATCTTCTCCGAAGTTTCTTGGATTTGTTTAGTGCAGCATATTTCATCAGGAAGAAAAGTTCCCCTCGCCCCACCTTTTAGAGGATTGCCTAAAGGAACAAACCTACATCTTTCCAAAAAAGCAACAAGTCATTGCTTTATAAACAATATATTTATTATTAAGGGTCATAAAAAAACACTCAGACACATACAAATACACAGACCCATCTTCTCCTCACTGCTAGATCCCAATTTAAGTTACTTGGGAACAAAGCAACTTCACATTTGAAAGACATATTTATATGTAAAAGTGTATGTTTTTAACCCATTAGCCATTATTACTTTTATTCTGAAATTACATTGAGAAAGACAAGTGAACAGATAGCAAAGAATATATAATCTAAAATGCATTACAGAGATAAATGTGTGTGCAAGTGTGTGTGCCCACATATATGTTAAAAAAGTCATATATAAAGCTGAAGTTGATACAGACAAATATAACCAGTTTTACATTTTGCTGTGAATTGGCTCAGTTTACCAAGGAGTGGGCATGGCAGACCATGATGAGGAGTGCAGATAGTATTTACTGTCACCAGTGATGTGCTAGTGGAGTGATTGATTGGGCTGCCACCTTCTCAAGAATACAGAATGTAGTAACTAATTCCTAACAACACAGAATGTAGTAACTAATTGTACTTTTTATTGCATTGTCCTTTCCTCTGTTTCAGGACATCTTCTGAATGTGAAGCCTCTCACTATGTAAGAGCTGTTATATTGCTACAAATGGTCTCTCTGGAGTAAATGTTTTCACCAGAAGTCCTAGTCATTTTGTAATGCAGTCCCTCCAAAGTATCCAATGGTCCTTGGCTCTCTACCCCATCAAGCTTCTTTTGTAGGACTCTTTGTTATGTGCCATTTGAAGTGATAAATAAATAAACTGAAGTCATCTTTTCCTTAAAACTTATTTGTTTTCATTAGGACTTCTCTTTTCTTTGAGTTCTTTCCAATCCATATATTATTCTATGAAAGCCCTGCTTTTGAGGGCTCTTTTAAATATCTGAGATTTTTTTCTGCATTTATGTGTTAATGTGTGACTATTTTCACGAACATATATGTGTATTTTATGTATGTTGTTTGAAAATAAATTCTTAAAGATATGGTCTTCAAAAGTTGGGAGGAAGCTATCAAGTAATAATGCTAAAATGACCTTCTGAACAGAGTATGTAGAGTATGGGGAAAAGTACTAAGTAAACTTCACTTTGAGCTTTATCAATTCCCCACCAATAGCTTGGACAACAGAACTAAATACCTGAACCCTGGTTTTTACATCTGAAAATGGAGGACAGTATCTATGATATGTATGACACTAGATTATAATAAACAAATCAAATGATGAGATGAAAATTCTTCATAATATGTAATGAGTTATAAGAATTTGCCTTATAGGAGGCATCCTATTGCCTAGGATCTTCCTATCCATCTTCCTATTTTACACATCTTCCTATTTTACCATCTTCCTATTTTACACAAGTCCCAAGAATACTTTTAGAGTCCTGAGGAGTGTTGTTTGTTCATTTTTTGTTATTTTATTTTTTCCATTTTTTTTTTTTTACAAAATACAAAATACTCTTCACAGATATCTACTTGCTTTCTCTAGGTTTCTGCACAAAGTTGTCCCACTTATCTAAGATTACTTCATTTTTCCTATCTTCAGTACACTCCATTCACTTGTCATGCTTTATTTTCCTTCCTAACATTTATCATCATCTGATGTATTATATTACCTGTGTTTCTACATTTAGTCTCCCCAAACTTGATTTTTGTTTATTGCCCTACCTCTTTGTCTATAATAATGAATTTCATTAATAAACATTTAACAAATATATCTAATAGATAAAATATATAATGATACATTCATAGTATAACAAAAAGTAATGATAATCCAAAGGGTTACTGTAGTACAAAAAATTAAAACTTTAGTTTTATTACTGTGGAAGAAAATCTAGTTTTATGCCCAGTGGAACCTACAAACATTCTTTATCAAAGTGCTTGCTCCAGCAACATGCAGGGTGGCCTTAGATCCATAGATGTTTGACCTCTTTCCTTTAGTAGCAATGCATACTTATGTTCCTTCCAGAAGAACTCACAGTCTGAGAAAGATCTGTAAAATATCTAAGGAAAATTTACCATATAGAGAGTAGCTGCTAAAAGAGTCATGCATATCCAATTATATATTTGTTTCAACCAGAAGGTAAGTCATAAGCATTAGTAGAGATATGTGTGAGTTTATAGTACTTTCAGTATATAAGCCATTCTTATGGCATCATATTCTCATATTGTTCTGTGGTTGTCAGTACCATCTCACCAGTGCCCAGATAAGAAAGAGAACTCAAACCATTGCTCTTATGGTGAATGAGTTATGTATCATTAATCTTTGTGCTTGGTCACTAAACTTTCTTTGTCTTGTTTAGCATTATTGTGTCTGTAGAACTGGAAACTTTGTGTAAAAACACCACTGTGTATATGTTCACTTCTTAAAGCATTTCACTGAGTTTCTTTTTGATAGTTTGCAATGTGGGAGAAAATACGGAGGTCAACTATTTGTTCAAATTTAGGAAAGAAAGAGATACTGTGATTTTTCTCTCCATTTCTGACATGAATGGCCTAACAAGGCAGGCAAGGAAAGATCTTACCTAAAGTTAGGTATTTAGTAATTTCCAAAGAACACAATGAGCATGGGAACAATGCATCCCTATCAATTGTTCTTGTTTTCATTATTGTTGTTTTGGGTAGTGTGCATAGGTGGTTTGATTTTTATTGAATTATTACCCAACATATTTTTGAAATGAGGATAAGGACCAATAGTGTCTGCTCTTTTCAAGAAAATGAGAATAAGGATAACATGGCATCCAGAGCAGTCAGAATGGCAGATGCTATGTGTATACCTGTGCACAGTGTCTGCTAAATATGTTTGGAATAGATTTTGTGAATATTATGGTAAAGATAGTTTTCTAGAGTTTAACTTGGAAATGAAGGTTAAAAGAAAATAAGACTTCTTCTTGGGGGATAAATTTATCTTGTAATGTTGTATTTACTGGTGTAGGTAGAAAAGTAGCTGTGCAGACACACTTGTGGCTTCTGAAGTCTTAACACAAAATTGATATCCTTTAGTCTCTGTCTCTCTCTCTCTTCTTTTAAAGATTCGTATTTATTTATTCATGAGAGACACACGGAGAGGGGCAGAGACACATGCAGAGGGAGAAGCAGGCTCCCTGTGGGGAAGCTGATGTGGGATTTGATCCCAGAACCCTGGGATCATGACCTGAGCCAAAGGCAGACACTCAACCACTGAGCCACCCAGGTGCCCTCCTTTAGTCTCTTTTATTTCAATAAGGTCTTTAGAAGTGTGCCTAGTAATGTCTAAAATGTACCATAGAAGACAGGGTCATTTTACCTCTTACACTGTCATCAGCTGTATTAACAAACTAATAAAGCAATAAGTACAATATTTATGTGTTATTTCAGTATTTGATATTTAGCATCTCCAACCACAGACTTTACCTCTAAAAATGCAGATTCTATTATTAGAGTAAGGACATAGTCAGGTATTAAATATTTTTAAAATGTTAGAATGCTAAATAATGTTAAGAACAATTAGTATTTATACATATTTAGGTAATTTGAATTTTCTTATTTCATTCTTTATCACAATATTCCTAGGAGCCAGCACTCTTTTTTCTATGATGAGCATATCCTTCCCATTTGACAGCTAGAGAAACAGAGGCACACAGAAGGGAAAGAAAATTATACTGAGACTATGAAGAAGCTGAGCCAAACAGTAATATGAAAGTTTTACTCTATTTCATAGGCAAGATTGTTGTGTATGCTTACAACTCACCCAATTTTTTCTTACATTCTGAGCTGGCCTGCTACATTTTAAGGGATAGATTTGAGGAGGCTGTTGTTTTTAATACAATTTTGTTTTGTTTGATACTTACGTGTTTAATCATTATTGCTGCTGGCTATTGTTCCTTTTCATGTATTTTAATACTTTAATCAATGGGAATTTTATTGGTACTTGTACCCTGAGGCTATTGAAAGTGGAGGGTGCAATTTTATAAATATACAATTGAAATAAGGAAAAATAAAACAGATGGCCATGGAGACCAAGTGGGTAATAAAGTGATAAAGTTCTTCAGGAGCTAGATTAAGAGGTAGGGTTCTTCCCAGATAAATGTTTTTGCCTAGGACTCCCTGAGTTAAAGAAGTCAGTTTACCTTTTGTTCATTGTATTTTTTCATCTAAAATTTCTTCTTCAACAATCATTTCAAGTCTAAAACTACGTATGGGGCATTAATATGAATAGTAGTAATAACCTCTTGAATATCTTGACTATATATTGCAAATACAAACTTTGAACTTTATTTTGTACTTCACTATATTAAAGGTAGTACCTACCTTTATGCTGGCTTATAGTTTCTCTATTTCAAAATCCATTATATATTTTATTCTTTATATGTATTGTCTCCTTTTATCCAAATAGATTTCAGAATAGATTTCCTGAGATGTCATATCAGATGCATCTTTGATACATTCCCCAGGAAGTGATATAACCCAATTCCTGTAACTTTGATAAACACCTATGGGATTAACAGCAAACCGGTGAATAAACCTAATATATTTTTTAAAAACTTAAGTTATTCATTCACCATTAAATTCATGTTTCTTATTCTTCAGTAACCTGGTCATTAGCATATATAATGGTCAGTCTTCTATCCTCACTTCAACCTCTTTGCCACATTTTGCCCAAGTTTTATTTCTTGTATTTTTGTTCTAATAAAGATAATCTCAAACTGATAATTTATCACTATCTCGTCTGTTACCACAAAACAGAAAGTTAAGGAGGTACTGGAGAAACTGATCCCCAATATTTAATTATAGTAAGTACCAAAGTACATTCTGGGAAATACTATATACTCTTACTATATCTAAAAAAAGGTAGGAACAGCTGTTAATTTTCTAAAATTTAGTTTATTCTTTCCCCTTCCCCAAGTGTTGGGAGGAAAAAAATAATATTTAATGGTCTCTTAGGACTCTTAACGATAAGAATTACTGGATTTCTTCATAATGATTAAATTGGTGGAAGTAGACAGGGAAAATGTTTGGTGGAGCTGACCTTCAGATGAAGAAGTTTCCACCCTTTCCCAATAGTGCTGAAAGTTGCATTTCTTTTAATGACTCCACTTAGAGCAGCAGGAAGCAAAGTGATCATCACCAGCAGGTACTTAGACAAGAGTGAGAGGTTGGATGTGGACTGCTCTATTAAAGCATCCCCGTCTAAACAGGGCTTCCTGGAGCTTAAGTGCCCATTGCTGCAGAAGCCAGGATACCATCTGTGAGTGCACAGCAAAGCTCATAGCTTTGTCTAATGAGAGGAACTGCATCAAGGAGACATTCTTAAATAGATGAAAGATCCATGGCATCTAATGGACAATTAGTTAACTTCATTCTTCAGAGTTTTTAAGCATCTGATAAATGACAAAATAAAGCAAAATACTTCAAGTGAAACACTGAAGGGAATTAAAAGCAGTCTAAAAAGAAATGACTTCCGGGTTTTATATATTTTAACATAATTCTGTGTTTGAATGTAAAATACCTAGTGATCAGATTTCATTTGCTGTTTTGGTTTCTTTGTTTAAAATTGTGAAGACTAGGGATCCCTGGGTGGCGCAGCGGTTTGGCGCCTGCCTTTGGCCCAGGGCGCGATCCTGGAGACCTGGGATCGAATCCCACGTCGGGCTCCCGGTGCATGGAGCCTGCTTCTCCCTCTGCCTGTGTCTCTGCCTCTCTCTCTCTCTCTCTCTCTCTCTCTCTCTGTGTGACTATAAAAAATAAATAAAAGTTTTAAAAAAAAATTGTGAAGACTGTGACCAGTGTCATTATATGTGGTTAGAACATATGCTAGGCCAGTATTTTGAAATGTATATTGAAATTAGTGAATACGTTACAAACATTGTCAAATTTAATAAGATAATAATCAATAATACTCAATTTGGAATGGATTTTAAAATCACCTGTTAAATTTTATTATTTAACAGGTGATGAAACTAAGGTCCAGAGAGAATAAATGTTTTTTCTAGAAGTTCATTCTAAATTGCAATTTTGAAGATTTTTTTGAGCTTAGTATATTTCCATTCCATCATACTGTTAAATTTAAGGGTGTAGGTAAGACAAATAGAATGATGATATTGTAAATTTAGCCTATGTAAATTAATTTATACTGTTTTAAAGTAAAATATCATAAACGAGTTTTAATTTCTTGCTTCACACTGGACTAGGTTGCTTTAGAAGCCTATGAAAAAATGTGCAGCATATGTTCTCACTGAAGGAATTTGTATTTAGTTGGGAGAGAATGGTACATAAACAAAATGATAGAATGCATTATATGAAGAAGTACCAAAATGTGTGGTGTGGGTGATAAGTGTTCTCAATAGCCCAGAGAGAGAGAGAGAGAGAGAGGTGGCTTGGGCATAGCCCAACTGAGATGATTCAGTAGGAAGGACAGTTTTCTCTTCATGGCCAGTCAGCACTTGATGATACAAAAGGACACAAGGATCCCTGCCATTGGTTGCAGAATTGGGATTTATGGGTATATTTAACTAATTGTTTTAAATGTAGAATATTTTTTAAATTGTCTTTTGGCGAGCAATCAGTAGAGCTGCTTTCCTTATTTAAAGAGTTTGATTTTGATTTTTTGAATAGAACATCAAATACAGTGGACATCATTAGTTAATACTAAGAACAGGGATCCCTGGGTGGCGCAGCGGTTTGGCGCCTGCCTTTGGCCCAGGGCGCGATCCTGGAGACCCGGGATCGAATCCCACGTCGGGCTCCCGGTGCATGGAGCCTGCTTCTCCCTCTGCCTGTGTCTCTGCCTCTCTCTCTCTCTCTCTGTGACTATCATAAATAAATAAAATTAAAAAAAAAAATTAAAAAAAAATACTAAGAACAGTAAGCATAACACTATTATTCTGTTCTTTATCTTCTTGACTATGTAATACAGCCTTGTGAGTTGGGAACAGTTTTTCCTAAACACACACTATGGATGAGAGAAAGAGAGAAAAGCAGATAGATTCCAAGAATGTGTGACTCAAAACCACAGGTTTTTAACTATTAGATTAGATTCAGAAAATTTGCAAATATTATAAATAATATACATTGCTTAAAAAGCTAAGATTAAAATATTAAAGTAAAAATTTGTCTCTTATCATCATGTACTCTTTTTCCAGTATGAACAGGAGATTCCATAAGAAATAAAATTTTCCCCAATATATCAGGATTTTAATACTAATGTAGAATTTACTCTATTAATGTCTTCTTTCAGCTCAGCCTGAGAGGTTGGTATTGATGGTGGCTGCTCCTAAATCTGAAGACGTGCATGAGTCCTGGAGAACAGTGTCTGTCATTAAAAAGTTGCCATCTGTCTTTTTTGTGATATCTGCTGTGCTGCAGTAAGTCACAGTATTTCCCTATCCTTTCAATGACAGCTCATGGTAAGATAAACTTGCCATGATAAGATAAATGGCAACTTTTTTAATGAAAACCACTATGTGTGAGCTGCTTGGTTAGGTTACAGTTCCTCAAAGTGCATCTCATACCTTATTCCCTAATATCAAAACCAATGACCTATTCTTCAAAGGATTTTCTTTTCACTTCTATAATCAACATGATTTACAAACTTCTCCTCCCCCCATACTTTTATACCCTCTCAGAATGAGACCTTGAATGACCCTGTAACCTTAACTTCTTATACCAAATTTTTGGAAATGTTTGTTTAGAAGACAAAGACATATTCTTTCGCTATTTTGAAAATCATCTTTGAGTAAGGTTAGCAAAGTAAGTGGAAAAAGCAATTTTTATTTATTTGAGTTACTTCCCCCCCATAAAAATAAAGGTACTTTACATATTGGTCAAGAATTGGATCTTGAAGTGGTTCCAGTCCATTATAGCTATCCTATAGCTGGCTGAATTCTGTTTTTTCTAAGTCTCTGACCACCTACCTGTCAGATAAACCTAATATTGATAAACCTGATATTGATTCCAAATAAGTGTGGGGTAAATTTGCCAGAGACACCTCCTTCAAGTCCATTTTTATTGCTGCTGGGGTTCCTGGATTTTTTTTTTTTCAGTTTAGAAGGTAAAAAAATGACCTTACATGTTAGTTATAGTTACTTTAAACAATTATTAAAATCATTTAGAGAACAATTAATAATTGGTAAGCTTAAAATCATAAAATTATGGTAAAATCATAAAATTATTGTAAGTATATTTGTTTTATTTTTGGCCATCAAAACCATTTCTAAGTTCCTAAATACATTTCTTTATATCAGAGAGACCAAAAGATCAAAGCAAAAGTGTTTCCTCAGTTTGAATTTCACAAAGGATCAGGGTCATCATTGTGAATATTTCTAGGTTTTAACAGGAAGAGATGGAGAATATATAGATAAATCAACTAAACCAAACACATAGAATTAAATTATTTTCTTAATTCCTTATTAAATAACTGTATAGGTGTATGGTGCTATTTGCCACTTTTTTCTCTGAAATTCAGATGTTTTATTTAAATCAGGAAATTAATATATCTATGTTTTTACTTAATTCAGAGTTTTGATTAAGTCAGGTTTTGTTATAACTGGTTCACCATGGAAATTCCTTATTCAGCAAGTGACTGAATTATTAATATGTAAATATGATATCTCAATATGCAAAACCATATATATATTCAGTAATTATTTATTGAGCACCTGTTGTATACAGGCACTAATCTGGGTGATGGAGATTCAATGTTGAACAAAAGAAAAATCTCTGTTCTCATGGTGGGCACTGTTAAAGTTGGGTTGTGGAGGTTGATCAAAAATAAATACTGTGGGTTTAGAGAGCAATGAAGTCAGAAAATAATAGAGTAGAATAAAATAGTAAGTGATATGGGGTGGTAATGAATGATTTGCCCCTACAGTCAATAAAGGTGCAATTTGTATTAAACTCTAATGATGGGGGCGGAGATCTAGGGAGGAGGATTCCAGACAGAGAGCCCAGGATATGTAAATGATAATGTTACACATGTACAAAGTAAGACTCAGTACAGATGTCTCTGAACTAGAACATTGCCAATAAGGAACATAGTCTTAGGAAATTATGTTGGAGAAGTGGGCAAGGATAAAATCCTATATAGCCACTAAGGCCATGGCAAGAAGTTTAGATTTATTCTAAGCATGAATGGAAGCCATAGAAGAATTTTGAGCATGAAAATAGCATGACCTTAAGTAAAAAGAAATCAGTCTGGCTGTTGGGTGTAGAATAGACCACTCAGGTGCAAATGTAGACTCTATAAATTAAAGAGAAGGCTATCACATAGTCCCTGAGCAGTGCTAGTGTATTATTCAGAAGTGATAGTGGTGAAAATGGAAAAGTTTTGTGAATATAATGACAATTCTGAAGACGGTATTAACCAGATTTTCCTGATGGCTTAGATAATGAGGGAAGTGTGAGGAAAGAAAAGAATTAAGGATAGCACCTAGGTTTTTGGCCTGAGCTACTACTTGAAATGGAAGTCTGAAGAACAGAAAGTGTATTTGAAGAAAATATCTTTTTGTTTATTATTTACTTACATGTGAAATTTGAGGTTCTTGTATAGCTGACTAGAAATGATTAGAGTTCAGGGGAGAGCTAAACATCAGCAATAGAAATTTGTATTCAGAACATATTTTGGAGGATAAATAATATGAGATTGGGTGAGTTCACCTAGGAAATGTATGTAAATAAAGGGCATGTAGAGATCAGAATGAGAAAATGCAGCAAGTTAAGTTAACTAAGTCAGAATAACCAATAAATTAGGAGGAGCACCAGATGAGTATGCTCTCACAGCTCCTGGAAAAAATATTTCAGGCATAAAAGAATAGTTAAATATGTAAAATGACACTGAAAAGTCAAATAAAATAAGACTGAAAACTGACGTTGGGACTTGACAAGTAGATGCTTATACAAAATGCACATGTATGCATTTACACACATGCACACAAAACAAATTATTCGTGATTCTAAACTGTAGTGCTTGCTCATGACCCTAGTCGTGAAATAATCAAATACTAGGTCCTTATGTGGTTGATAATTGAACCAGTTGACTTACACTACTTTGTGCTATATATTCATGACTAGGGTTATAATTTTACAGACTTTTACAGAGACTGCCCACCCATTAAAGTGGTTTTAAACAGATGATGTTATGTTTCATGTGTTTAGCACCAGTGGGATGACCTTATAAATTTTCCCAAGCAACTATATTTTAATTGAGGAAGAAGTAAACAATGTGAAACATGCTTACAAATGCTAAGTGAACGAGGGAAAGTAACAGTTTTTGCCTTTTCTACCAAATTGTGTAAACCTTTTTGTCTTTGTAATAAAAAGAAATGAGTAGGCAGTCCGAATTTTAACAATTTTTGTTACTTAAGCTCTTATTAAATAGGATTCTGTTAATTCTTTGCAAATCATCTCACATTTCACAGTGATGGGTTCTAAAAATTAGAAGGTGAATTTTAAAAAGATCATCATATTTCTCTCTAGTCAGCCAATATAAATAGGTACATTTTTATCTATAGATTTTCAGTAGAACTAGATTTTTATTATATAACTTAATATTGGATTTGCTTTAGAACTAACTTCAAAAAAGCTAATTTGTAATATTTGCCTCTGTAAAGAAAGGAAGGATTTAATTTAAATAACAATTCTAAACACAAAATTTGCAAATGATAAACAATTGTATCAATAATAAAGAATGCAGACTTTTGAAGATTTGGAAGCATTGAATCTCCAGTATTTCTCTCCAGCCCTTTCTCTCTCCTTTCCCTTTCTTTCTCTTTCTCTTTCCTTTTCTTCTTTTTTGGGGGGTTGGGTGGGTGCCAGGTGCTACTTGCACAGTATTCAGGAAAGACCAGTCCTCTTGTAGGAGGAGCAGTTAGTTGGGCTATAGTTCTGCCTCTGCCTGTAATCATCAGTGGACACCTAAAGTATCTGTTGAGACATATTTCCACCCCCCTCTCTCTTTCTCTCTCTCCTTCTCTTTGCAATACAATAGTCTTGGATTTGACCAGTCTTTTTTGGTGAGGATTGTGAGAATGCAGTGAAAAATGGATCCTTCCTACAGGAAAAAATGCATAAGCACAAATTCACAATCATTTTGCATGCAGCCTCAGATAGATCAGAACTTTTGGACTGGAAGGCAGCCAGCCGTAATGTCTATTACTTCAGATGCCATGGAGAGGACTGCAGGGGTACAGGCAGAAAAAGAGATGTTCACGTCCCCATGCAGTTAATGAAAATCTGTTTTCCTACACTAATGGGTAGAGCAAAAGGATAGCTTCCAAAAACCATAAGAGTTTCCAGCAACCCGTGTTCATATTCTGGAAGAACAGAGACCCAACTCACATTGATTTATAGATCTCGTTGTGCCTTTGCTTAGTCAAGCATGAATTTTTGTTCTTCTTCCTGCAATAATACAATAGATACCTCTGACTTCATTTGATGGTCATTCCTGAAGCATGGCAGGGATTAGTTTCAATCCGTAGAGAGTATGTTTCCCCTTGGCCATCATAGACTTCTATGGCAGTTAGGGCATTGCTGTCTAAAAGTAAAGTTCTTCGGAGGTCTTCTTTTTACCGTCCCTTAATCCCTTAATTAACTATGATTCAGCACCATAACCAAAAATTCTGACCATCTTATATATCATTACCTCAAACGTCATCATAAGCATTAAGCTTTATCTTTGCATTTAGAATTCACTAAATGGTGTAAATTCTTAATCCTTAGAACACAATCATAGCACCATAAAATAGCTTACTACCTGATAATTAATTCATATTTTTAAACTTTTTTTATAGCCACCAGACAAAAGTCAAGGAGAAAATTAGCTGTTTTACCATAAATTATTTAAATTACCCTTAGGCAAAAGCTGATAGAAATCACATATTTGAAACAACACTTATGATTGTTTTACATTGCCGTGTCCCATAGAAGGAGTGACAAATATATGATGGATTTTGACAAACAGTTGGACTCTCTGGAATAGAGTGGGGATGCACTTCTTTTTCATGACAAATACCTCTCTCAAGTAAGGGAGACAGTAACCTGCCAAGTGAAATCTGAGGTGCTAGTTTTGGTAAGAGCAGTGGGGACATGATCTTTCAAATTCTAAGTAATTATGTTTCTCAAGGCTTGAAAATTATGGGCTCAATGGATGGGGGAGTGGCTCTTTGGGATAGCTGGATACTAATCTATTAAATGTTCATGAGGTAAAGGTTAGTTTTTCTTTGTCAAGGACTACAAGGGCACTTTTAATTCCAAAAATTTTTGAAAATACATTTTACTACTTCAAAGGAAGACTAGAACAGAGGCCATGAATGACAGAGAAAATTATTTTCTCATTAGCAAGGCAGAGGAAATGATGGTCCCTGACAAACACAAGACAAATCACAAATATTGAGGGTATTTTCTTCATGAAGGTGGTACCTTTAGGGGAAGGTAGATGAATTAATATTTAGTCCTATTGAAACTGTCACTTAGAAATATGGAGCCTAGATGCCCAGTTCTTATGGGCAGCAGCTTTTTTCTCTCACTCACCAGGTTGTACCCACAGCTTCTTCACTCACGCCACTTCTTTCTGTTACCAAGTAAATGCAGCATCATTTCAGGGAGAACTGATGTTAATAAAATTAGCCGGTCACACATTGAAGCATTTATTGAGATCTTCTAGTTGTACATTTCCAGATCACAGTTGAGAAAGAAAACAACCTGTAGACCAATGAGAAAGTGCATCAAAAGCTGCAAAGGCAGCACATTTTTTTTCTCTAATATCATCTCTTCTGGGAAACATTACCCTCCTGTGCTCTTCCAGACCATTGATTCCATTCTGAACCCATAAAAAAGAGATTATAAATCAAGAGAAGGAGGTACCGGTAGAATACTATGAATGGTTTAGAAGTTATTTTGTGAACAAAATTGAGACCATTAGAGCTGCTGAGCAGCTTCTACCTCTAATCATTTTTTCCATTAACTAAGTTTTTTGCCCACTCTAGAGAGAGTGGTACAATTTTTATAGCAGAATCATGCAGAATTTGAAAGCATCAGATGGGCAGTGCTTACCAGTTGCTACCCTCTTCATATATCTTGTAAAGATATTGACCCCTAACATGGTACCCCTTCCTTCTGACGTTTGCCCAGGACATGAACCACTGGTTAGATCTCTGGGATACAGTCATGTGATGTCATAAACGTGATACAAGATTAAAAGCTGGTAGACACTGATTCTAATCATAGTTTTGCTTCAAGCTGTTTGCATAGCCTTAGAGAAAATTGCTTAATGAAACTGAGCCTTAGTTTCTTGCAAAGTACAAAGCTGAAGATGAACCCACAGGTATTTTACAGGATATTACACAGAAAAGATGAGGTCACATGTGTGGAATTCTTTCAAAAGTGAAGCACTTTTGAATGTAAAAGCAAAATATAGTCAGCATTTATTGTGTTATTATTTTGGTCATCATTTTTATAGTGTTTTAAATTTCTGTTATCTTGTGCTAATGAACTACACACATATACTGAGACTATGATTTTATATCTAGGTGGTTATGTTCTTACTTCCAGGCTGTCATGGACATCAACTCTTTCTGCACCCTAGCAGCTCTCATCCTCCTCTGGGTAATCCCTCCCTAATTTCTGTCTAGGACCATGCTTTTCTTCCCCTGTGTCCATATTAGTTCATATGTTTCCAAAGGCCTAAACTCTACCTTCGGGGCAGATTACATGAAGTGTATGTATAAGCGTGCATTTATTTGGCTTCCAATATTGATTCAGAGGTTGGCCTTAGGGACAGGTTTAGCTGGAACTATTGGAACACAGTCTCCTACTCTTTTTTTTTTTTTTTTTTTTTTCACTTGATCTCTACTGGGAAGGATCGAGTCCTGGATTGAGCCCTGAGAACTGCCAGCAGCCATCTTGTGACTATATACAATACACGTTTGAGAATAAAGTCTTCACAGAGGATGCAGACCTGGCATACAGGAGACAAAAGCAGATTTTGATGAGATTGTTTAAAACCCTATGTCAAGCTGTGACTCTCTATCCTATATAACTCTTCAGTTATATGACCCTATAAATATCCTTCCTTTCTCTAAGTCAATTTTAATGCTATTCTGTCATTTGCAAACAATGTAACACAAATACAGAAACAAAATATAGTTTTTTTGAAAAGCTAATCTTTTGAGTGTTCCTGTGTATTTTTAGAAATTCGCATAAGACTTATATCTTTATAAATGTGATCCTCTTATACAGTATAGCTGAGATAGATACTATGTGTATTCTCAGATTAAAGATGAAAGATTCCAGATGCAATTGCTCCAAGTCACACAATTAGTGAAGGGAGGAGCCAGTATTCAATTACAGTCTGCCAACAGAAACCATACTTTGTATTATGCGATAAAGGTTCTGTTTAGGAGGTTTTTTTTTTAATGGCAAAACTCTAAACAACCCATACTCAAGGGGCAAGAATATTTATATAGGTAAATGAAATTCAGGAGCATTTTGATTAGTTTTAACTGTGCCAGCTTTGCCTCCATCGTGCCTTCTTTGTGAGAATGTGGAAACCAGGAAAAGAGAAACTGAATGAAAAATGGAAATTGACCTTAAAACAGAGATAGGCTAGTGGAAACTAAAGTGAAATGGAAGATGTCCATGGTGGCAAGAAGAGAGAATAATTTTCTTCTGATTGTATTCAAAGATTCCACAATAACATAGTTTGCCTATGAATGGAATATGAAATTTTAGAACTTAAAAATTCTAGTGTTTGCTGCCCTAGCTTCTACCCAGTCAATCTGTAAATTTCTGCACAGTTCTTTTTTTTTTTTTTTAATTTTTATTTATTTATGATAGGCACACAGTGAGAGAGAGAGAGGCAGAGACACAGGCAGAGGGAGAAGCAGGCTCCATGCACCGGGAGCCCGACGTGGGACTCGATCCCGGGTCTCCAGGATCGCGCCCTGGGCCAAAGGCAGGCGCCAAACCGCTGCGCCACCCAGGGATCCCTGCACAGTTCTGATATAGGAGATACTGAGGTAGAGAGCTCAGAAAGGGGAATAGGAGAGCTGCTGTCTGTTTTGTCTTCATACTTGTACCTGGTGGAAACTTACAAATTTATAATAGAATGAATTATAATCCAAAAGTATTATTTTCTGCCATTGTGATTCTTGAGGACTTTTAAGGTATGTGGAACTTTATGTTACTGAATTAGGCCACTTTCAGAAAAGTTTGGGGACTTATTTTATGCAGGGCACACAATATGCAATCATGGCTCAGCTCTCCTAATAGTTATAAATGTGCAGCATAGTCAGATAGGGTTCACATCTTTGTTCCCAGGTGGTTACATATCATCACTCAAAGGAATCACTTAAGATAACATTGATGTATGAATTATTTTCCCTGACCAAAAGGAAGCTCTTTCCAGTCAATTGACACTCAGTCTTGAGTGTCTGAATGTCTTACAGTTAAATTATTAGAACATGACATTGAAAGTAGGGAAGATTTTCTTTTCCTTTTACCCATCTTCTAAGTAACTTTAGTACACAGATGAATGTATTTTCAGCTACTCACTAAACTTGAAATAAATACTTAAAAAGAATTTTCATTAAAAATTCAGAATAATTTTCAATGTCAAATTCTAGTTCTATCAATAGTCATTACTACTCCATTTTAAATAACAATAATAATTCTCACCACCTTCTTCTGTGGAGCACAAAACCAATGCTGCCTTCAGGGGGAGAATGAGGCACTAATTCATGTCCCCATTATATCTTGGCTAGATTGCTACAGTTCATTATAGGCTTTCTTGACTGTTTATTTAGGCAATAAATCTTGTCATTATATATACTACATCTGTCAGGTTCAAGACAACTACACAAAGGCCCTATTGCTATTATAAACCTTTAATTTAAAAATCTATAATTAAAGAAGGGCAAATATGTTATTTGAGGCTTGAAGCTTTGGTGATTTGGAGACACTCCAACATTAAACTGTGCTTGCCCAAAGTAGTAATTTCAGAGGTGAGGTAAGTGGAGTGATCAGGCAATGGGTCCAAATAGAACAAAATTCCTTGAGAGCCATTGACTCATATTTAGGGCCTCATTGCTTTGCTTCCTCATAACCACATCAGTAGGATTTGTATCTCTACGAACAGTCTACAGAACTCAAGTAGAAATGGCTTAGGAGATAGGAGGCATCTCAACAGACATCTATTTTAATGACCCTTGAATGCTGATTCTGGTTCCCCTGGAATTCTTCAAATTAACCTACTCAATTTTTATCATCAAAATTAATCAAGAGTAGTTATCAAGGGAATCAAAGTCAAATATCTTTTACTTTCTCTACACTTCTGTCTTTTAAAATGAATATTAAAAATGGCTATTATTTATTCAGTGACTATTAGGTCTAGGCACTCTGCTAAGCACTTTATTTACAATATCCTTGGCAAAAGTCCCTTAAAATAGGAAAATAATCACTTTATTTTAAATATAAATAAATTAAGTATGACAGTTTAAGTTACTCTCTGGATCTGAAATTGAGATCAAATTTAGACAATGTATCTGCAGTCTTTAAAGCTGCACCATGACTGTGATGTTCTCAAACATAGTTTTTTGGAATTTATTTTTCTCTTTTTTTTTAGCATTTTCATTTCTTATTTTTACTTTTAATATATATATTTTTTTATTGAGGTTCAATTTGCCAACATATAGTATAACACCAGTGTGCTAAAATCTTAAAAGGACCTGACAGTTCCAGGAGAGTAGACTTCTAATTCTTCTTTCTCAAAACCATGCATCCTTTCCCCAGGTGGTCTACTTTCTCCTTCAAGCTTCAACTTCTGTCTTTCAATTGCAACTCCCAAATTTATATTTCTAGCTCTGATCTTTCTTCTGCCTTCCAGAATTTATGTTGCCAATTTTATTTTTATCTTTTGGGTTTTTTAAACTTTTTTTTTTTATTTTGAAATTAAACTTACAGAAGAGTTTCAAAGATAGCACAAAGAGGCCCCAGGTACCATTTACCCAGTTTTCCTTGATGTTGGCATTGTATTGATCTGTAGTTCAATGACCACAATTGAGAAATAAGCATTGGTAATTCAACACTGATTTTATTTGTATTTCAGCAGGTTCTCACTAGTGTCCTTTCTCTATAAGAATCTAATTGAGGACACAACACTCTAGACCAGTTACTCAATCTCTATTTGCTTATCATAACCCCCATACTTTTGATCAATTATTGTATAGAATGCCTGTTTTTTGTTTTTTGTTTTTTGTTTTGTCTGGTATTTTCTCATGGTTGAACGGGGCTTATGGACATTTGGAAAAAATAGCATGGAAATGAAGTGCCTTTCTTGTCTCATTTTATGTCTTATTATTCATGAAGTTCACCTTGATCACTTGATGAAGGGAGTGTCTTTCAGGTTTCTCCACTATGAAGTTACTATTTTTCTCTTTCCATGTATTGTTTTTCAGAAGTGAGTTCCTCAGACCACTTAAGGGGAGAGGAATTAAGCTTCAATTCCTGAAGGGAGAACTCTGAAAGACGTTTTGAATATGTGATTCTTTTTTTTTAAGATTTTACTTATTTATTCGTGAGAGAGAGAAGGAGAGAGAGAGAGAGGCAGAGACACAGGCAGAGGGAGAAATAGGCTCCACACAAGGAGCCCATTGTGAGACTCAGTCCTGGGACCCCGGGGTCATGCCCTGAGCCAAAGGCAGACACTCACCCACTAAGCTGCCCAGGCATTCCTGAATGTATGTTAAAAGCACCACGTAATTAAAAATACTTGGGGGAAGATACTTTGAAGCTATGAAGATATTCTGTTTTGTTTTTTAAGTTTTACCCACTAATTTTAGCTTTCACAGTGAATCTTGCCTGCAACAATTATTACTATAGTGTTGTAATGATTATTTTTAAAATAATAATTACTTCCCACCTCCTTTTTTTTATTAACTAACTGTAATTCTGCGAGGAAGAATTATCATATTTTAGTTATTTATTCACTCATTTATTCATTCAATTTTCAGTTGTGTATATTGAGGTAGTTTTGTAGATACATAGTTTAGGTAATAATTTAATGCTGTCATCATTCTGTTGCTCAAATTGTTTCAGCTTTGGCCATTGAGTGTTCTTCCATTGTTGTTTCTTGGTGTCTTTTCAACATGTATCCATCCTTTCTTTTTCTCTACTTTCTAGCCACATAAGATTCTCCAGAGCCTGCTCAAATTCAAGATTTAAATATTTCTTCAAGGAGCCCTAGATTCTTCTTGGTAAATGGTATTTAGAGTATAAGAGATATACTCATTGCTACTGAAGTTTTACTGATTTTAGACATGCTAGGAAACCTATTCATACTAACCATGTACATACATAAATCTGTATTTACGTTATCTATCATCTATCTAGTCTATCAATCAAGATAAATATGAGTTCATTCTGATATCTCTCACTCTGACATACCACTTCAGTGTGGATTCTAGCCTTTTCTACTTCACTTATTTTTTTTAATATATTTTTTTGATTTTTCTTTATTTATGATAGTCACAGAGAGAGAGAGAGAGAGAGGCAGAGACACAGGCAGAGGGAGAAGCAGGCTCCATGCACCGGGAGCCTGACGTGGGATTTGATCCCGGGTCTCCAGGATCGCGCCCTGGGCTAAAGGCAGGCGCCAAACTGCTGCGCCACCCAGGGATCCCCTCTACTTCACTTATGTTTAACTTTTTTCTTTACAAGGAGAAACCTGGCTCTCATTATCTATAACATATTTGCTTGTCCAAACTTTTATACATATAAAGTAGTCAGAATTGCTGACTTGGACTTCTGTGGAAAAAAAAAAAAATGTACCAATCAGAGTAAATTGCTTGTGTACAGTTTTCTTTTTTCTTTTTTCTTTTTAGCCTAACAGTATTTAGTCAAAACACTGTTTTACAAATTTTTTAGGTTAGATTATTCCTTCCCCATCTTTTTCGGTGTGCATATGTTATAAAACTGTAATATAGTTAAATTCCTTCTTCACAATCTGTATATTTCCTCTTGAGTTCTCCTACCATCCTTGTTGTTTTAGCCTTTCTATTTTTTAAAAGATTTATGTATAGCAGATTTATATAAAATGTATAAATTATGAGTACATCTCAATGACTTTTTTACACTGTATACATAGATATAATTTCAGTCAGTTCGAGATATAAAATATCACTGGCACACACACACAGTCCCCTGTAGGACTCTTCCAGTCACTACTTAACAAAAGTAATTTTTTTTCCACTTCTGTAACCATGGGTTAGCTTTGTGTGTGTGTATATGTGTGTGTGTGTGTGTGTGTGTGTGTGTGTGAAGATTTCATATTTATTTGAGAGAGAGAGGCAGATATAGTGACACAGATAGCAAGAGAGAGCATAAGTGTGGAGGAGAGGGAGAAGCAGACTCTCTGCTAAGCAGGGAACCAAATGCAGTCTTCAATCCTAAGACCTTGAGATCATGACCTGAGGCAGGTGCTTGACTGATTATGCCCACCCCTTTTAAAAAAAATTTTTGAGGGATACCTGTGTGGCTCAGTGGTTGAGCATCTGCCTTGGTTGTGATCCCAGGGTCCTGGGACTGAGTCCCACATCAGGCTCCCAGCAAGGAACCTCCTTCTCCCTAAGCCTATGTCTCTGCCTCTCTCTTTGTGTCTCTCATGAATAAATAGTCTTTAAAAATAAATAAAATATTTTTGATTTATTTATTTGAGAGAGATAGTGACAAAGATAGCAAGAGAGCCTTGTGTGTTTTTGAATATGCTGTACATTTCTTTTTTTTCTCAGTATTATATTTATATAATCCATTCATGCTGTGATGCGTTTGAGTAGCCAGTTCTTTTTAGTTTCCCTATAGTATTCTTTAATCAATTTTATTGAGATAGTTCACAATGAAATGCACCTATTTTTAAACATACAGTTTGAGTTTCGACATATGTATGCTCTCATGTGATCTCCACCCTCCTCAAGATACAGAACATTCACATCATCACAAAAAGTTCTGTCTTGACACCTTCCCCCTCCATTTGATGCCTCATTACTCTTGTTTCTTACCAAATTGGTCATTTTGTAACATTGACTTCTTCAGGCTCCTCCCTGACTTGCAAACCTTTCAGTACTTCTACATTGCTTTCATGATAAAACGAGATCTTTGGAATGACCTTTCATGTTCTGAGTTGACCTTTGCTTGCTGTCACTTGTTTGTTGCTCTCCTATTCATTGTCATCTCCTTCCAGCTACTCACAGTTCCATGGATATCCTAAGATCTTTATTTCATGCCTTTCACTTGCATGAAGCTATTTAAGTCAAGACTATCTTTCCTTACCCTCCCCATCCGTGATGATTCAATTGGATGATTTTGTTTACCCCTTAGAAGTAAACTGCTATTCTTTTGTACACTTGTGTCAGATGATGGCCTTTCAGATATGCACCCATAACACTCATCTCTGCATAATGCTTATTGGAAGTATTTTTTTTTTAATTTAAAATTTATATTCTATATAATACCATAAAATTTACTTCTTAGGATGCTTCTAAGAATATTTACACATGTATAGATTCACACATTACCATCACAATTAAGATGCAAAAGAATTCAACTGCCCAAAAAAACTCCCTCATAGGATCACCTTATAGTCACTGTCTCTCTTACCCTGGGCCCTGGGAATGACTGATCCGTCCTCTAGTACTTATTTTCTATCTCTATAAGAATGTTATATAGATGGATCCTACAGTATGTAATCTTTTTACTTTGCCTTAATTTGAAACTAATCCAAGTTAAGACATGTATGTTCATTAAATCTTTATATAAATACTGCAGTAAAAATTTTAAAAAAATATATATTGTTTTATACAAAGTTACTTAAATAAGAAAAGAAAACAGAAAAAACTATATGGATGTATCCTTTATAATTGTCTAAATAGTCACTTTTCCTAATGTTTTATATTCTTTACAGATTTAAATTATTATCTAGTATTAATTACTATATAACTTTTCCTTAGAGAACTACATCTAGTATTTGGCTTCTAGTAACAAATTCTCTAAATCTTTTTTATATGGAAATGTTAATTTTGCCTTTTGTCTTGTTTTGTTCTTTAGAGAGGGAAGATTGGGAAAGGGCAGAGGGAGAGTTAGAGAATCTTAAACGGGCTCCATGCCCAGCCCAGAGCCAGACACAAAGCTCAATCTCACAGCCGAGATTATGACCTGAGCTGAAGTCAAGAGTCAGATGCTTAACAGACTAAGCCACCCAGGTTGCCTTTGCCTTCATTTTTGAAGTATAGTTTTTTTCTGTAATAGAATTGTCGATTAACTTTATTTTTCCTTTCTTTCAATACTTGGTCTTTACCTTTGCATTGATCACTCATTTTGATGAGAAATCAGATGTTAATATTATTATGGTTCTTCCTTGTATATAAGCCACTTTGCTGTGGCTGGTTGCAATATTTTCTCTTTGTCTTTGTCTTTCAGTGCTTTAATTATGATGTATCTATGTGTATCTTTGTGGAATCCATTAAACTTGGAATCCATTAAACTTCTTTTGTATTAGACTAATGTTTTTCATCAAATTATAGAAGTTTTGGTTACTATTCCTTGGAGTAATTTTTCTATCTCTCTCTGGGGAAAAACCTACTTACATGTTCTTTCAGGTTGTTAGCAGAATTTAGGTACTTGTACTTGTTGAACTGAAGTCTCTATTTCATTGTTGGCTGCCAGCTAAGGACCACTTTCAGATCACAGGGCCACCCACATACCTTGCCATATACTCCCTACCATTTTTTAAGCTTAAATTCAATTTGCCAACATATAACACCAGTTCTTCTCCCATCATGTGCTCTTCTTAAAGCCTGTCACCCCATTACCCCATCCCCCTACCATCTCCCCTTCAGCAATCCTTGGTTTATTTCCCAGAGTTAAGAGTCTCTCATGGTTTGTCTTCCTCCTTCTTCTTATGATCTCTTAACACTATTTCTTATATTCCACATATGAATGAAACCATATGAAAATTGTCTTTCTCCAACTGACTGATTTCATTTAGCATAATACCCTCCAGTTCCATCTACATTGATGTAAATGACAGGTATTCATCCTTTCTGATTGCTGAGTAATATTCCATTGTGTGTGTGTGTGTGTGTGTGTGTGTATATATATATATATACACACACATATATATAAATATATATACACACATATATATAAAGAAGAGGTATTATCCATTCATCTGTTCTTTATCCATTCATCTGTTCAAAGGACATCTCAGCTCCTTCCACAGTTTGGCTATTTTGGACATTGCTGCTATGAACATTGGGGTACAGTGACCCATTGTTTCCATTACATCTGTATCTTTGAGGTAAATACCCAGGAGTGCAATTATTGAGTCACAGGGTAACTCTATTTTTTCAACTTCTTGAAGAACCTCCATACCATTTTTCAGAGTGGTTGCACCAGCTTACATTCCCACCAACAGTATAAGAGGGTTACCCTTTCTCCACATCCTCGCCAACATTTGTTGTTTCTCATCTTGTTAATTTTAGCCATTCTCACCAGTGTAAAGCGTGTCTCATTGTGGTTTGGATTTGTATTTCCCTAATGACAAGTGATGTGGAACATTTTTTCACATGCCTATTGGCCATGTGTAGGTCTTCTTTGGGAGAAATGTCTTTCATGTCTTCTGCCCATTTCTTGAGTTGTTTGTTTTTCTGGGTGTTCGGTTTGATAAGTTCTTTATTGATCTTGGATACTAGCCCTTTATCTGATATGTAATTTGCAAATGTCTTCTCCCATTCTGTAGGTTGCCTTTTAGTTTTTATGACTGTTTGGTTTGTTTGTTTTTTGTTTTTGTTTTGTTGTGCAGAAGCTTTTTAATCTTAACAAAATTCAAATAGATCATTTTTGCTTTTGTTTCCCTTTCCTTTAGAGATGAAATGTCTTGCAAAAAGTTGCTATGGCAGAGGTCAAAAAGGTTGCTGCCTGTGCCTAGGATTTTGATGGATTCTTATCTTACATTTAGGTCTTTCATCCATTTTGAGTTTATTTTGTGTATGGTATAAGAGAATGGTCTACTTTCATTCTTCTGCACGTCGCTGTCCAGTTTTCCCAAGACCTTTATTGAAAAGACTATCTTTTTTCTATTGGATACTCTTTCCTGTTTTGTCAAAGATTAGTTGACCACAGAGTTTAGGGTCCATTTCAGGGTTCCACTTATCTATGCCTGTTTTTGTGCCAGTACCATGCTGATTTGTGGATCGCAGCTTTGTAATATAGCTTGAAAAGCATTGCGATGCACTCAGCTTTGGTTTTCTTTTTCAACATTCCTCTGGCTATTCAGAGTTTCTTCTGGTTCCATACAAATCTTAGGATTATTTGTTCCAACTCTGTGAAAAATGTCCATGGTATTTTGATAGAGATTGCATTGAATATGTAGATTGCTCTGGGTAGCATAGATATTTTCACAGTATTTATTCTTCAAATCCATGAGCATGGAATGTTTTTCCATCTCCCTGCTATTTTTAAAGCCAGCAATGGAGAACATCTATTGCATCAAATCATGCTTATGATTCTCATGTCTAACCTTTTCTGTTTCTGACTGGTACTCTCAAATTTAAAGGACTTCTTTTATTAAGTAGGGCTGCCTATTTACATTTCTTAAAGTCTACTGTTCCTTATAAAATCACTGAACCTTGGAATCAAAATCTATCATATTCATATTCTTGGGGACTATGCAGAATTTGTACACTAAAAGATTGGGATATTCATGGCCATTTTAGAATTATTCTTACCACCATATGCTTAGTGATTGTAACTACTTCTTTTATATTTTGAGAGGAATGTTAAAGTATCTATGAAATGGATATGAAATGAAATAGGTATTTTGTATATAATGCATGTTTCCACAGACTGTGTATATTGGGGCTTGGTTTATTTTTTTAAGATGACAATAGCTATCTCTTAACTTGTATGTTTAGACAGTTCACATTCAAAGTCATTATTAATATGTTTGAATTAAATCTTAGGTTCAAAAAGAATTTGTTGTTTTTTCTTTCTATTTTATCCTGGATTATTTGAATACTTTTTTTGATTACAATCCATCTCCTTTCTTTCCTTATTTATTATACATCTATTTAAAATAAACTCTTTCATTGTTCACTTAGGGATTATAGCATACATTTAAATTAACATATCCACTTTAAACTAACATTATACCACTTCACAGGTAATGTAAGGACTTTGCACTGTATATTCATAATTCTGTCTACCTTGGTGCAATTGTTATTTTTTTTAACTTTCATCTATGTTATAAAATTCACACAATACCTTCTTAGAGTATTGCTTACAGTATTGCAGAAAAGCCCATTTCTCTATTAAATCAATTAAAAATAGAAGAATGAATTTTATATTCATTTTACCATAACTTATTCTTTTCTCAGTGCTCATTGTTTTAAATTATGGACTAAATTTCTTATCAGTGTCATAATAAGTATCCTTTAACCTTGACAGAAGAGTAGATCAATAAAAAAGCAAGTATTTATCATTATTTTAAGAATAGTTTTACTGATTATAGAATTCTGGATTAACAAGTTATTTGTTGTTCTGTTTTGTTTTGTTTTGGTTTGGTTTCTTTGTTTGTTTATTTTTCCTTTAACACATTAAAGATGTACCTCCCATCATCCCCAGCTTGCATGGGTTTTCATGAGAATTTGTTATAATTCTTATCTTTGTTCCTTTGGCAATAAGTATTTTTACTCTATCGGTTCTCAAGATTTTCTGTTTGTAACTTCCAGCAGTTTGAATTTGATACAGCTAATATTTTTTTTTCAGTGTGATAGTTTGCTCACCTTTGTTTCATTTTGGTTTTTATCTTCTTGATATTCTCTAAGCTAGTTCAATTTCTGGTTTACTAATTATAATTAATTTTGGTAAATCTTTGGACGTTATTTTTCAGCAATTAATTTTCCTCATTCTCTTTCTTGCCCCACTTTCTGGCTGTTACTATACATCTGTTTTAACATTTGGCATTGTCCCATACCTCTTGGGGGCTGTGTTATTATAGTATCTTAAGTCTTCTATCTCATTGTGATATAATTTGGGTTATTTTTATTGACCTACCTTCAAGTTCACTAATTCTTTCCTTAACAGATGAATCTAGTAATAATTGCATTGAAGAAATTTTTTCACTGTTATAATATCAATCTTAGGTTTAAATGTCTTCTCCTGTTGTTTTAACAAGATGAACAAGATGAACTCATGCTTTAGTTCCAAGATGAGTCGTCTTCTTCTAATTGTTTCATGTCTTTTGAGTGAATTTGTTATGACCTTATTTCTGTGCTTCCTGGTTTGTTGAAAGCTGGACATCTTATTAGGATCATAGGTATTTGGAGGAGAACACACTTTTCCTTCTGCTAGCCGTTCAATATAAATCTTTGTGTTAATCAAGTTAGAAACTTGGTTGGATTTTATATTTAATGTTGCTGTGATTGTCTTCAGTCTATTACATATTTCCAAGTCCTCTAGTGCAGTGAATCTCAACTGGGGAAGAATTCTGTCCACCCCCCCCCAACCCCACCCCCACACACATGCCCAGGGTACAATGGCAATGTGTGGAGACACTTTTGATTTTACTCTGGGTTTGCGGGCGCTATTAACATCTAGTAAGAGGCCAGGAATGCTGTTCAACATCCTATAATCCACAAGACATCCCCCCTCCCACATACACACAGCAAAGAATTATTCAGCTCAAAATACCAGTAGTGCTGAGGGTGAGAAACCTTGCACTGATAAGAACTTGTGTTTAGGCTGTGGGTTTGTTTTCCCAACATTATTTCATCAGTGTCTGCCCTCTTTTCCTTTGGTTTTTGTCTTAGCTATGCTCCAGAAAGAATCTGTCTCTTGTAGTTTTCTTGAACTATATTCAACTGTTGTTATGCATGTTAGCTTGTCAGTGGGTGGGAAAGAAGACCTTTTCTGATGTCCTGATTATGTTTTGGTCTTAGTAAGTCACTCTGCCCTGGATCATAGAGATACTAAAGACTTCATAATTACCCTTGAACCTCCTCTAGGGATTGTGCTTGTTTTGTTTGCTTGTTTGTTTTTCTTTTCTTTTTCTGTAACTACAGAAAACTGTAACTACTACAATGAGAAATATACCCTAAGACAGGAGTTTTTGTTGCTCTACTGTGTTTATTAAGATATTTGTTCTTTAGGAGAGGCAGAGTGGATGAGTTTAGTTGACAGTGGATACTGTCCTCCTAACTGTGCCTGCCCTGCAGGAGCTTCTACTTAGCATTTTCCCTATATTCTCTGTGAGACCTCATTGGATTTATGGGAAAAAAACAGTGTGCAAAATAGTGCAACTTACCTTCTACCTATATCTTTGGTGCCCATTACTTTATACTTTCATACTAGCTCACATTCAGCCTTTAGCAATTTTTTTTTACTATTAACTATAATTTGTTACCTATTTTTATGTCATCTAATGTTTATTCCCAAGCCAGTGAATGCACAGGTCTTTTTCACCTGGTAAGAGTCCCTCTTACTCCAAATTTCAGTTTACTTAGTTATCCTGTAATCTCAGTTCTTGATAGGCTAAAAAAAAAGTTATGAATGTGCAAGTTGTCCAGTCTTTATTTTTGCTTACAAAATAGAAGTACTGCTTTTTCCAGCTCTTTACATTTCTAAACTGAAACTGGAAATCTGTGTCACCAACTTTTTATAAGACTGTACTTTGATATACTATAAGTATCTCAACCTTACATGATTCAACCACATTTTGTTATCTACAATTGTTCTTCCCTCAGTTTCCTTATTACTTACATGATGCCTATTTGTGCCACCCAGTCTTACAAACCAAAAATCTAGAAAACTTCCTTGCTTTACATCTCATTCTCTAAAAGACGGTGATGCTTATCTAATGGTAAATGTTGAAGAAAACAGGGAGAGAAGAAACGTTCAAGTGTCTTTTTTGCATCAGTTTTTGTACTGATGCTTTGACCAAAAAAATTCCTACACCAAATCACAGAATCAGAGTAGGAGGGTACTACCAAAGGATGTGCATACCGAGAGGTACAAGAATGAGACCCATTAGTGCAATAACCCTATCACCCACATTAAATTTTGAAAAGCACTGATCTTATTGGACCTCCTACTTGTTTTTGGAAGTTCTACATTGTAATCTATATTGATTATCCATGCAGTGAGTATAAAACCATAAATACTACATTAGTGCTGTTTGTAAGAAAAACTTACAAGTATGATATGAGTCTCTCCAGGCATTCCTGAAGGTTTACTTGAGTCAGACCCACCATGATACACCGTGAGTTATACTGCAGAATAGAGACTATGGTCTCCTGCTGTATTTCGTATTCACAGAGACTTTACAAGGGGACAGTTCTCTTTGATGTTCCAGCTCATCATTGACTACCCAGGGAAGATCTACCACTATTACAAACTAAATTAGAAACATGGTATCTATTAACTTCATTCGTCCTCTGAAATTGAGACAATGGGAATTTTAATATTCTATTAAATGAAGGAAGGGTCAAGCTAGGTATCAAAAGAAACTATGAGTTAGGACTAAAATTCTTCTGTGAGCAAAATATAAATAATTTGAGTTTATCTTATTTATATGATGCCTTCAGGTCTTAATTTCTTGAGTCACATGTTGTCATCATTTCAACTTCTTTTTCTTTTAATGGTTAGGTGTAGAAAGTATGATTAAATGCATCTGAACAAAGACATTGATATATGTGTGTGTGCATGTGTGTGTGTGTGTGTCTGTGTGTGTTTCTATTAGCATTCTGATCTCATCATGGCTTATGGGATCCTAAATCTCTCTATTCACTGAGTCATATCAATTGTCCAAGTCAAATAAATTTTGGTAGAAGTGCTGAATCTACACCATCAAATAAACTACTAAGTAGAATGGACCTCTGTATTATTGGAGAGGCTGGATTAGAAATTCTATTTCTGCGACCTCCAAGTTTATATAATTTCTCAAATTTTATTTTTTTCTCTTTTCCTTTATATGGCATGGTACAAGAGAAAAACAAAGTTTCTTAGGAGAAGCTTGGGTTTCTGTTCTCAAAATATCCTATACCCTGTGGTAGTATGCAAAAAAAAAATCATATTTTTGGTAAACTATAGTTCCACTCCTCGGTATTAAGGGAAATACCAATATCTTGTGATGATGAAATGAGATAATGCATGTAAAAGAGTAATTTTTAAATAATAATGATTGAACAAGTTCAAGACACTATTATTATTTATCACAGACCCTATGTACATATTTCTTAACATTGCAGGAACTCTGAAGTTAAGATTAAGATGTATTAAAGTTTAAGTAGCAGTGCTTCCCACCCCTCTTCTTGGTATAGCATGAAATAATAATGCACCTTGCAATTAGTAGTATCTTTGAATCATTGAAAAGAATATGTATTTATTAGGGTCACATGAGTGGCTTAATTGATTAAGTGTCGGTTGATTTTGGCTCAGGTCATGATCTCAGGGTCATGGAATTGAGCCCCAATTTGGGCTCTGAGTTCAGCACAGAGTCTACTTAAGACTCTCCCTCCCTTTTCCTTGGCCCCTCCCCCTACTTGCCCATACAGGAGCATGCCCTCTAAATAAATTACTAATAAAATCTTTAAAAAGATATACTTCTTACAAATTCTGGTATTTCAATGTGCAGTTTCTCATGAAAGAAGTGTATAAAAACTGAATGAAAAAGTATTCCTATTTAGAAACCATAGGATAAGAAGCCAAAAAAAATTGAAATGAGCACATAACATGCAAGTACAGCCAGTCTCATTTCTTGGCAAGTACAGTACGATTCAATACATTTAATAGCATGAAATAAAATGAGAGGTTGACATTCTTACTTTGCCTTAAGATACTAAACATCACATGCTAATATGTCCTTTAAATATAAACATACTTATAATATTATAATTTTCAACATTTTTGCATTAATTTATTTTTTATTCTCATCAGGACCCAATTATATATGCAGAGGAAGTGTATATTACCCCTTTCACAGATAGTGAAACTGAGGCTCCCCAAAATGAAATTAGGACACTTAGTTTATAGTGTATTAACTTAGTTTATAGTGTATAGTGAGTTTAGAATCTGAAGTAGGATTTGATTCCTAAGCCCATTTTCTTTCCACTGAACCTGGCATAATTTTTTTCCTACTAGACTCCAGAGGCACTGAAAGCTTTAATCAGAGGCTTTTTGACTTTGCTTCTGAGTAATAACCCAAAGTTCAAAGAAAAAGAAGAAACAATAATGCTTCATGTAAGTGGAAATTTGGAACTCTCTTCCTTATTTGCCTTTTTTACCCCTTGGTCTTTCCTTTATATTGGAATTCATTAAAGTCCTTGCATCCTGTTAAGGCAGTCAGCATCCTTCAGTAATCTATAACTATTGATTCTGTATCAGTTATTGGCCCATGGCCATAGCATTGGCAAAAATACCCAGAACAAAGTGTGCTGCTATTTAATAGAGCGTTCACTTTAATCAGACTGTGTACTGTGTGTTTTATAATGTTAACCTCATTTTACCCATCCAAAAATCAAGTGTCAGACTAGATTTCAACCCCCATCTACATGTCTGGAAAGACAGCTATTTCTATTGCACAATACTGTTTCTTATTAGAATAATAAGAAAGTACAAACAAAAAGTACACTTCATAGATGTTTGAGTCAAGGAGAGATAAGATTGTTTCATGAACAATACATTATAAAATTGATTATCTATAACCAAGTTATTCTCAAATCAAATAAGAATTAATGTAAATCTAGTATTCCACAAACTCTCTCTAGGCAATATCATTTGCTTTTGTAGCTTCAACCACTGTATAGATGGAACAGCTTAAAACTTATCTTTTGGCTAAACTTTAAGATCCTGATACTTCTCCAGTTAGATTCCCACCAATATCCCAAATAAAATGCATCCTCCTCAGTGCTGTGAATGATACTACATTCAGAATTTCCTAAGCCAGACACCAAAAACTCACCCTCCCTGGCCTGCCTTGCCCTCCCCTTATGCTTGGTCATTGTGTTTTCAAATTCCCCTATTAAATCTGTCGCCTTTGCCCAACCCCTTCGCTCCTTCGTAGTTTCAACTCCTCCTGATTTCCTCCTGAGTTACTGAAATCTACCTGCTCCTCATGCCTTCTTTATGCCTTCCTTTTTGTGATCTGTTGTCCACTTACATATCCATGCTTGTTTCTCTTCAATGCCTATGATTCTGTCACTACACTGATTAAAATTGTCATTGAATATTAGCAAGAAACTTAAGCAATTAGCAGGGCCCATGAAACCCCTGAATATGCCTCTCTTGAATTTTGTTCCTTAAATTCCATCAATACACTTGCCCATCATGCTCTCGGCATTTTGAAATACAGTGTAGATAGGCATTACGCAAAATATGACACTCAAAATGCAGCACACTTAGCAACAATTGATGCATTGCCAAAATCTCCTTTGAAAATTGCCATGAAGTACAACATTCATATTTTATGTACACTGTATTTCTCTCCACAAATCCAGTGCAGCCAGATTTCCCTCAATAGTTGAAACAAATCTTTTGTTAACTTTTGCTGCACATGTATTTTGATTTCATATACATTAAATGTGTTTATGATGTGACTCCCATGTGCTGCCCTTCTATGAATACACAGGCATTTTCTTTCTGTTTTGTGGACAAATGTTTACTTGACTTTCAAAACACAATTCTGCATCCATGTCATCACATTTCCCTGTTCATCCCTTCTGTCGACTGTGAGATAGGTTTCCTTCTTTTGTGATTCCATAATTTAGGTAATCATCATTATTTGTTTCTCACACTTGTGTAACATTATGTTTGTTTAGATTTCTAAAAGAGTATGAGCCAAACCAATGGCAGGATTCTAGTTTTATTTGTCTTTAAACTTTGTTCTTAGTATACTGCCGGGGATGTAGTGGGTAATCAGTAAATATTTATTTCATAAATGAGTAAATAGTAAATATTATTATATATGTTTTACTGTTCCACATGGTCATAAAGAATCAAATGTTTAGGTGAGACTCTCAATGGGTATATTTTCTGTGTCTAATTTGTAGAAAGAAAAGGGATAGAAAAGAAATCTGTCTTAAAAATAAGGTCACTTTAAGGTAAAGGCTTGTGTGGATTTATCCTTATTTACAACCTGTAAGTATCCATCAGGAGAGAACAGATATGAAACCATGTCTAACATTGCTCAGGATCATCCCCTGGGTCCATTTAATGCATTTAGTTTGGCCAGGATATCAGAAAAACAATTCAGGTGAGAATATCACTGTTCTTGATATTACCCGTAAGTAACACTCTGCCTTACCGCCCAGTCCCAGCCCTCACAGATGAAAACATGTCCAGCTCCAAGTTCTGTTCCTATGCTTCTTGCAAGAGTTTTTATCCCTGAATTGATAGAATTTAACGTCAACTTAGCTTTTCTAGAGCCACTTTTTAATCTAGTACTCTAGCATTTACTGGGGGCTGTATTTCATTCCTTCAGTTCAGTATTCTTTTTAAAAAACTTATGTTCTTCCTGTTTTTGTCCCCTCACATAATGCCAATGATTTTGTGTTCAGTCTAATGATCCTGTAGTAATAAAATTAACAATGTTTATGACAATGTCAACTCAATTTTAAAAAGTGCAAGCCTTTAAATCGAATGCATGTCTCTACAACATAATAGAACTGTCTGTACACCTTTGATCATCAGCTTTTAACTTTTCATCTCCAGTTTGAGAGCTGAATTTATCAACTTCCTCTTTTATGATATGCAGTCACCATTGGTCTACGTTTTACTTTCCATTGTCTTTTTACCTAATCTTCATTTTCATTCTATTCTCTCTCACTGGCTGTACTTCCAAATGTTTTATATGTGTGTATATATACGCATACATACACACATATGCATATATGTATATATGTATGCATGTATATATATATATATGCCTTCCAACTATATACTAATATATATAATATACCTTCCAAATATATACTAATTCTTTATGTATATATTTAATTCATAAAAATTTTTATTTAACTATTGATAGAATTACGTTTCCTATGTTTCTTACTTTTTACTATTCAACACTATTCAAATTCTGTCCAGGTTGCCAAATATATTTTTAGGCATTTAATGTTAACTGTTCTAATGTATTATGGACTGAATTGTGTCCCCAAACAAACATGTATCTTTTGAAGTCTCCACCCCTAGTATCTCAGAATGTAACCATATTTGGAGAGGGTATTTTTAATTGTGATATGATTGGCATGTATATTAGTTTCAGTTGTACAGTGTAATGAATCAATATATGTACGTATTGTGAGCTGATCACCACAATAGGTCTAAGTAACAAACATCACCATACATGATTACAATTTCTTTTTCTTCTTGTGATAAGAATTTTTAAGATCTATTCCCTTAGTAACTTTCAATTATACAATACAGAATTATTAATTATGGTCATTAAAAGTCTCTAAAGTGATTAGTAAGTTAAAATGAGACCGTTAGGATGGAGTCCTCATCCAGTATGACTAGTGATCTTATAAGAAGAGGAAGAAATACCAGGGGCATGTAGACACAGAGCTACATAAAGAAGCAGCAAGAGGGTGGCTGTTTGCAGTCCAAGGAGAGAGACCTTGGAGAAACCAACCCTACTGGCACTTTGGACTTCTAGGTTCTAGAATTGTGAGACAGTAAAGTTCTGTTTAAGCCACCCAGTGTGTGATATTTTGTTGTGGCAGCTCTAGGAAATAGAAACATGTGATATTTCATTATATGTATGGATTCTACGTATATATATGCACACAAACACCTATCTAATGATACTCATATCTCCTCTTCTGCTGTAACAATAATAGTCACTCCAATTGTAACCAACTCCATGTAACCACAAGTTGTGTTGTAATAAATTCATATATAGCCTCCCTGCAGGGGATTTTCTAGGGCATACTTCTAGGAAATGAAAAGCAGAATGCTGAGTACCCGCAATCTATATTTCACTAAGCATGGCTGGTTGGCTAACTTAAATGGAAGCATGTTATTCTCCTACCAGCAGCACATGAGATTCCCTTTCGCTCTAGAAGAAGGCCAAATTAGTATCATCTGGGGACCCAATGTAGAACAATCTGAAGGATGTCAAATAGTTTTTTGATTTTGTTTGTTTTCCCTTCTTTTTCTGATTCATTTGCAGCTGTTCACCTTTTTTTTTTTTCACATATGGGTGCTTTGTTGAGTTTATGCATTGGAAATACCCTCTTTCAGTCTACCAATTGTATGTTGATTCTGAATATTTTATCCACTATATCCAATATGTCTAATATAGTTAAAATCCATTGAATTTTTCACTCATGGTTTATGATCTGATTTATGTCTTTACCCCCAAATTAGAGATACTATACCATTTTTTAATTATATTTCGAATTTTATCTTTTACATATAGGACTTAATTAAACTGAATTGAGCTTAATAAAAAAGGAGAAATCCATATTGATTTTTACACATACATCATGACAGTAATTTCAACGACACCCATTAAACATCCCAGTGTGTACATATACACATACATACACACATACCACATTTTCTCTTTGATTCTATAACTGATGAATCATTTTTGCGCTATCTGCACTTTTACAGTAGCTTTGTATATTATCTTAATATTGATAAGATAAAGTCTACTTTCTTTCTCATCTATTTTAAAATTGTCTTAGCTATTCATGGACCTTTTTCTTTCACATAAAGTTAGTATAAGTTTCTCAAATTCTTCAAAAGTCAGTTGTAATTTCTTTTGAGAAGTATTAAATTTATACATTAATATCTTTATGATCTTAAGTTATCATTTCTAAGTCTTATTTATTCATGTCTTTTACATCTTTTAATGTATTTTAATATGTTCCCCATAAAAAGTCTATGCATTATTTGTTAACTATTTTCAGCAACTTTATTTTCTATTATATTATCTATCTAGTTAGCTATTCCTTGTGTAGATACATTCTATACCCTTTTGCAAATTGATCTTGAAATCAACTACCTTAATATAGGTTTTTCTTAATTCTAATAGGTTTTTTATTTCACCATATCTTATAGGTAAATGATGATATCATTTAAAAATAATGTATTTTTTTCTTTTACAATCATTAATGGATATATATAAAAATATATAAATAGTGTATGTATATACACCAAAAATGTATATAAATACACCTCACTATTTTAAAAAGATCTTAAATTTATCCATTCTATCCATCCTATATATGTTTCTGTACATGTAATATATATGCATATAGGTAGATAAATACTTATATATAGAGAGATAGATCTGTAGATAGCTATATCTGAATCAATATTTATCTATTAAGAGAAAGAGATATAAGTATATACATGGATTTATATAGTTAGAAATATAGATTCATGCATGTATATACACATGTGCATAGAGATAAATAAATATACATCTTGATAAAGCTAAATAAATACTGATTTTTTATTATTTTATTATATACATGTTTTTAGACTATAATGCATTTCATCTTGGTATATTATTTTTAGTACAAAATTGCATTATTTTAGGGAATATATTATTTAGGAATTTTTGCACATACAGGAATAAAACAAGTTTTTAATCTTCTTTCTCTGAATTATTGTTATCTAACTTTGTAAACAAAGTAATATTAGCCTCACCAAAAGGATGAACAACCCTTTGCTTCTTTGGGAGCAACTTGTCTGAGGAAAACATTATTATTCCTTACATTGGTAGACTTCAATCCTGGGGCATGGCTTTTACTGGAGAAATGTAATAGGTTAAAATTTTAATTTCTTTAATTTTTGATATATCTAAGTGTTATTGTTCCTCCTTTAAAGTTAACATTTTATACTTTCTGACAAATTTATCTAATTTTTCTCAGTATGAAAATGTATTGTCATTATAGTATTTCAATTATCTGTTATTGATGGCATATGAAGTTATTTCGCATTTTATTTTGAATTAGTTTCATTTCCATCATTTCTTTTTTTTTCCCTCTTTATACTTGACAGCATTGCCTTTAGATTTTCTAAATTATTTTTAATGACTAGTTTGGCTTTGGAAATTATCAGCCTTTTGTTTTCTTCTTTGTTGATTTCTGCCTTTATCTTTATGATCTCCTTTCTTCCTATTCGGTTTTATTTACATTCTCTCTTTCTAAGTATTTTAGTTTTTTTTTTCAATTTTAGCTTATTTTTAAATCTTTTTTGTTTATCTGTAACTAAATTTGAGGTGTCCCTATAAGTACTACTGGTTTAGCTATGTTTTCATAGATTTTAACTATTACCAATTTTGTCATTGACTCTAAGATTTTCATAATTTACATTTTATTTTTTTAAAAGATTTATTTATTTATTTGAGAGACAGAGTGTGAGCATATGCAAGCAGAGGAAAAGGAAGAGAATCCTCAAACAGACTCCCTCTGAGCCTGGAACCCGAAGGGTTGCAGGGGTGGAGGGGTGGGGATGCATGAATCCCAAGATCCAGGGATCATGACCTAAGCTAAAATCAAGAGTCTGATGCTCAGTTGACTGAGCCATCCAAGCAAGCGTTCCTCACAATTTAGTTTTAAATTCTTATTTCACTCACATATTATTTAGTAGTGACATTTCAGTTTAAGTTCATTTGCATATTAAATGGTAGATTATGCTTACTAACTAATAATGCCATTGCATTCTGGTTAGAGAACATACTTTAATTTTTGGTATATTTGCTGTATCATTTATGACTGAAGACATGATTGATGTTCATAAATGATCAATGTATTCTTGGGCATAATGAGCAATCTCTTAGATAAAAATTATATATGTATAAAACATACCTACATAAATACAGTTTGGTAAAATTATATTACTTTGTTCCCAATATGCAGAATGTATGTGCTTAACATATTATTCCAATAATGTGTACTTAATGTTTTCTCTTTAATCTATCAGGTTCTGAAAATTTTATGACAAAATATCAAACTAGAATTGCTGATTTGTCTGTTTCCTCTATAACTCTGTCAGATTTTTTTTTTACATTTTTAAGTTATTTTGTTAGATGTTTATATGTTCATATTGATGATGTCATTCTGATTATATTTTTCATATTACCTCTATATAGTACCCTTTCATGATTATATTTTTAATCAAATCTTTTTCATTTTTAATACAAATTAGTGTACTTTGTTGTTTGCTTTTTGTATTTTATTCCAATATATAATTTTCTGGTTTTCTGTAGCATTTTTTATTTCAAATATTTCTCAGTAATTCTCAAACTTTCAGATTTTTCCTATTAATGCAAATATAGTTCTCTAGCTTTTATTTGGGACCCAGACCTATTTTTATTTAATGGCATTATTGTTATACTAGGACTTATTTCTACCTTCTTATTTATGATAAATATTAAATATGCTTCTTTCTTCTATTTTTTTTCACTGAACAAACCAAATTCATTTCTTGAGAGTAACTATTCAATGTTCAAAGCTTCTGTGAGTTTGCTTCAGGTGTTTGTTTCTTTTAATTTTATGAGTATCCAGTATCTCCACTAGATTTTTCTTTCTACCTAGCTTCTTGGCTTAATTCATATTTGTGTAGCCTTCTCTATCTTCTTATAGATAACGACTATTCAAATTTTTATTTATTCATCACATTGATTGTACTTTAAATGGCATAGTTATTCAATTTGATGTTATTATTACCCAGCAATTGCATCTTTCAGCTATCTTAACATGTTCCCTGAATATATCAACTCCAGTGGCTGGAAATACATCTCTTGGGTTCTAGAGTGTGAGGTTTACCATTACACATTTAGCGTCGCACTCTAGTCTCCTTCTCCCAACACATACCACATAATGCTGGCCTTTAGGAAGTTAAGAGTACTCATTTTTCAAAAAAATAATAAAAGTAAAAATAAGCAAAAATTCCTGCCTTGCAAGAATTGTTATCTGGGGACAAGATAACTCTCAAGAACTAGAATGCATTTCTGAATCTATGGAAATCTGTACCCTAATCCAACCAGGCCCTGAGGACATCCCTGACCTGATCCAAGTTGATGCTGTTCTTTCTAGGCTATTGAGGCAAGTGGTGACACACTAACAGCAGCCTGGGGGGAAGACATAAGCACAGCTATAAAGCTCTTCCTTTTCTTATTCTTTGACCAGAAGTTTTCATTGATGGACTTCACATTTGTCACCTCCTTTCCTTCCACCTCTCAGTGGCAAGCAACCACCTTACCCCTACACAGAAATTTCATATTTCCCTTCTCATATCTCAAAATCAACTTTCTTCTGTGCAATTTCAAGGTTGATTTTATTTTATTTATTTTTAAAGATTTTATTTATTTATTCATGAGATAGAGAGAGAGAGGGAAAGAGAGAGAGACAGAGACACAGGCAGAGGGAGAAGCAGGCTCCATGCAGGGAGCCTGACATGGGACTCGATCCCTGGTCTCCAGGATCAGGCCCTGGGCTGAAGGTGATGCTAAACCGCTGAGCCACCCAGGCTGCCCCTCAAGGTTGATCTTAGAGGAAGCCAGCAACTCATGATTTTTTCCTGTTATCAGGAATGTGAGACTGGCAAAAGCTTCTGCAGGAGCCATCATTTCTGTATGAGTGTGTGTGTACGTGTGTGTGTTTCTGTCATAGCTTTCAGCTTTAAGTGTCAATATAAACTTATCTTTGTTGATGTATTTCATGATAACATGAAAACAAATCTAAATGCGTAGCATTTTTTTTTCCTGGCGTATGTGTCAGATTATTTCTTAACTATGGATTTTCCTTGATTTTCCCACATGTGCATACCAAATAAAAGTAAAGCAAAATGTAAACATTCTTAGCGTTAGTCTCTCCGAGCAGGATGTAGAGATCTCCCATAATCCCTGCCTTTTGCTAGTTCACAAATAGTTGCATGTACATACTTGATTCTGTGCTGAATTGTATTGTCAGACTATCCTATTAATAATATTATCAAAGTAGCCTATGTAACAAACATTTTAATGTCAGTACATTAGAGTTACTTCAGAAATGAGTCTCTCCTTCATGTGTGATGTAACAATCAATTTTAGTGATGTTATAAATACATTTTATTGTTATATTTTAATTTTATTTGCTTAATTTTAATGATAAATTTAAGGTCCTAAATAAACTTCAAAAGAAGATAATTAATTTCCCTTTAGAAAGATTCTCTTTTGTTTCAAAATACAGAAAGATTTTGTAAAATTCTACTACCTCCCATATATTGAGGAGTTGGTAATATTTTATTGCCAAATAGATCTCATCCCACTTAAGAAAACAAAACAACAAAGACACTCATTGTGTGAGAAATTTCAGCATATTACTTTCATTCTGTATTTGTTGCCAGTACATTTGAGTTAGTTAAAAAATAATTTGTGCTAATACACAACAATATGCTAAATGTGCCAATTTGACTTTTAACCTAGGTTTAAATCTAGATGACAGAAAGTAAAAACAAAGAAACTAAGCATGTTCTACTAATTGTGTATATTTAGGGTCAAAAGTAACTCTAGATAGCTGGATTTAGGGCAGCCCGGGTGGCTCAGCGGGTTAATGCCACCTTCAGCCCAGGGCCTGATCCTGGAGAATGGGGATCGAGTCCCACGTCGGGCTCCCTGCATGGAGCCTGCTTCTCCCTCTGCCTGTGTCTCTGCCTGTCTTTCTCTCTCTCTGTGCCTCTCATGAATAAATAAATAAAATCTTAAAAAAAAAAAAAGGTTGGTGGATTTAGGCAGAAAGTTACATCTATATGGAGACAAGGGAAGAAAGGAAGAAGTTTTTGATTGGGTCATGTCAGAAACAGCCAATAGAAATTACACAGCTAATAAAATGAGAGAAAGAGTAGGAAAAATGAAAAGTAGAATTAAGATTTTCCATTGCCTCATTTATAATAGCTGAAAGTCAAAAATACCAGTAGAAGCTGATAAGTAGTAGACTTTTAAGCCTATTTAAAAATACAGAGTTAAAGACTAAAAAAAATATTTTATTTACTAAGATTGAGTTGAAAAGGTGTCTAAAGAAAGAAAAAGCTAAGGGCATTATATTATAGTCACCGCTAGACAGATCTCTCTAAATTTCAAAACAAATTACAGACTCACAATGATAGAATTAAATATCTTTAATTTAATATATTTGATAATAAGATATTAAATATCTTTAATCCTCTTACAAGAGGAAAGAACTTTTGTCTTATCAATACATGAAAATAGATATATATATATTTTTGTTCTTATACCGTATCTCTTATAAAGATTTTTTTTTATTGAATCACTAAGCAAAATGCCAGTTGGCATTGTAGAATAAGAGTCATTCTTAAAGTAAAATTATAAAGAAAATAAAAAATAATAATTAAGAATATGAAAGCATAGTTCTGTTTTTAACTTTTTGAGGAAACTCCATACTATTTTCCACAGTGGCTGCACCAGCTAGAATTCCCAACATCAATGCAAGAGGGTTCCTTTTTCCCCACATCCTCACCAACACCTATTGTTTCCTGTTTTGTTGACTTTAGCCATTACAACAAGTGTGAGATGATATCTCATTGTAGTTTTGATTTGCATTTCCCTGATGATGAGTGATGTTGAGCATCTTTTCATGTGTTTTTTGGCCGTATGGATGTCTTCTTTGGAGAAATGTCTGTTCATTTCTTTTGCCTCTTTTTAATTGGATTATTTGGTTCTTAGGTGTTGAATTTTATAAATTCTTTATATATTGTGGATACTAACCCTTTATTGGATATGTCATTTGTGAATATCTTCTCCCATTTAGTAAGTTACCTTTTAGTTCTGGTTTGTTTCCTCTCCTGTCCTTATTTTGATGTAGTCCTAGTAGTCTATTTTTGCCTTTATTTTCCTTGCCTCAGGACACATAACTAGAAAAAATGTTGCTACAGCTGATGTCATAGATATTACTGCCTATGCTTTCTTCTAGGATTTTTATGGTTTAAAAACTCACATATTTAGGTCTTTAACCTATTTTGAATTTATTTTTGCATATGGTATAAGAAAGCGATCTAGTTTCATTCTTTTGCATGTTGCTATCCAGTTTTCCCAACACTTTGTTGAAGAGACATTGTTTTTCCCATTGGATATTTTTTCCTGCTTTATCAAAGATTCACTATTTAGTTGTGGGTTTATTCTGTGCTTTCTATTTTGTTCCATTGGTCTATATGTCTATTTTTGTACCAGTATCATACTATTTTGACTGTATAACTTGAAGTCTGGTATAATAATACCTCTAAAATTGTATAACTTGAAGTCTGGTATAATAATACCTCTAAAAATACCTTTGCTTTTCTTTTCAGAATGCTTTGGCTATTTGGGGTCTTTGAGGTTTTATATAAATTTTAAGATTTTTTTGTTCTAATTCTGTGAAAAATGCTGTTGGTATTTTGATAGAGATTGCATTAAATGTGTAGCTTTCGTTGGGTAATATAGACAATTTAACAATACTACCCTATGATCCAGTAACCACACTACGTATTTATCCAAAAAATACAAAAACACTAATTCAGATGGATACATGTACCCCTATGTTTATACCAGCATTGCTTGTGATAGCCAAATTATGGAAGCAACTCAAGTGTCCATTGATAGATTAATGGATAAAGAAGATGTGGTGTATACAGAATGGAATATTATTTAGCCATAAAAAGAAATGAAATCTTCCTATTTGCAATGACATGGATAGAGCTAGAGAGTATAATGCTCAGTGAAATAAGTCAGTGAGAGAAAGATTAATACCATATAATTTCACCCATATGGGAAAAAGTTAAAAAAAATTGTAAGAGACAAACCAAGAAACAGACTCTGAACTATAAAAAAGACTAATGGTTACCAGAGTGGAGGTACAGATAATCGATTACACAATCAGAAATCAATTACAAAAACTACCAGTGAGAAAGGAGACTTCTCTTAAACAAGACTTATGCCAATGGGGAAATAAAAACTGAAGAAGAAAACCTATTTATACACAATGATACTGAAATCACTACACATTAGAATTTACAGGGTTCCGCCCAAAAAAGTATACAACAGAAGAAAATTTATATACTAATATCAATAATGTTTTAAAAAGGAAAATAAATTGCACAGCTACTTTTTTGTGTATATGTAACTTTATTTTATGGTTTTATATAAAGTATTTGTGCTCAATGCTGCTTGCATACTAGAATCAACTCAGAATGTTTTGAAAAATGTTAATACCTGAAAAGAAAATATGTAAGAAATGTTAACACCTGGTTTCCAATTCTAGAGATTTGGATTGATGTAACTGTACATCAATAAAAATAAAATCCAAGTAAAATAAATTTTAAAAGTATAAACTATTCTCTCTCCTTCTTTCTTTCTGTCACTCTCTTTTTTTAGAAAAAAAGATTTAGGAAAATGTCTCCATTATGTCAAAATAGCTTGTATTTTAAACAATATTTAAAAAATGGAACAATCCAAAGGAAGAGATAATTTGACATATATATGAGGATTTTTAAAGTTTTTTTATAAATGGTAAAAAAATTGACAAAAATGGCCAATAATAACAGAATGCTTAAGTAACTTATGTGTATATTTGCATGTATACATATGCACAAGTACACATACATAGGAAAATTAAGAGCCCTTTAACTGTACATTGTGAAAAAGGTTCAATATTATTTAAATGTTCAAAAAATAATGATAAAAATGTAAAAGATATATATTGTAAATCTATAATCCTAATGTTTAAAATCCACATGCATATATTTATACACATAACAGAAGAAAGTAATATCAAAATTAGTTTAGTGTTGATTTGCAGGCAATGGAATGAGTGCTTTAGCAAGCACTCATTCTTGTTTAGTTTTTGACTTTGTTTAGTTTCTTGTGTAGTTTTTGACTATTCTCTTTACCCCAAATTTCTCAAATGGCTCTGTATTCAGTCTGTTTTCTGAAAACTATGGACATTAGAGAGTGTGAGCTGTTCCACACGTTGTGAAGCAGTTCCACTTTGGCTCCACCTAGCCAGTCATGATGCTATATGATTAGATAAAACCAAATTCTGCCTAGATACGGTGGATTCTAATATCCATGAATTTGAGCCTCCGCTCTGCCAAGTGGGCAGTAAATTGTTATGTAGAAGACAGCCTGAAAGGAAGTGTGTTCCACTAGATAGAATTAAACACTGTAATGACAGGAACATGAATTATGTTCATAAGGTAGTAACTTACTTTCTGTTCAACTTTGAAAAAGTAATTTAACTTATGTGTTTCAGTTCCCATTAAATTGATGGTAATAATCTTTCTTTGTTAACAAAGTGCTTTGAAATCACTGTGTGACAAGTAATATATTACCAGAAAGTATTCTTATTTCACTCTGCATTGTAACCTCTCAGGAAAAGGATCTATGCATCATTGTGAGTATTTCAATGTACAATGTTGGAAAAAATGAGGATATGATTGAGAATGATATAGAAAATACTCTAATGCTCTTCTGTAAGTCAGCGTTATGAACTCACCTTGAATGTTGAATTGACTAATAGTACGTTTACATCAATGAAATGACAAATGTAAGGAAGTTTCAGAGAAAGCACAGTGGCACCCTATTTGTGAAGGAGGCAGGGAAAAATAGAGGATAATAGAACTTAGTACGCAAAAATAGGACTATATTTCAAAATAGGCAACTGAATTGCAGGGAATACATATAACTGAAGGGAAAGAAGGCTATTTCTATCCTGTGAGGACTTGAAGTTTGATTGAGGAACTTTCAGTGTAAATAAATGGGAGTGCCATTTTACCAAGTTAGTTCCCATCTCTTGAAACTTATTGTTCAAAAAAAAATAAATAAAACCTTATTGTTCCCATCTCTTGAAAAAGGAGAAAAAAATGTAAATTGTAAAGAAAGCTTAAAACATAGAGGTGTACACAAATTTGTCTAACTCTGTATTTGAGTTGCTAGTGATACAGACTTCTCCCTTTGGCATGAAAGTCAATGGAGGAGAGTCATGTTTTATATCAAGTCATTAATTGCTTTGATATGTTCTTGGTAGAAATAAAAGCCCTGGATCCAGAAGAACTATAAAACTGAGCAGAAGCACTCTTGAATTAACTACATATCCCTATTGCTCCACTGGGGACTTATGAAAGTTAATAAATATTTATTCATCAAATGTGATAACATAGGACAAACAATACAAGATACCTTATCTGCAAAAGATCTGTAAAGCCTAAAATACTATATAAGTATTTCTATATTCTTGCACAACCTCTTTTGGAAATCCAAAGATCACATTTTTTGATTTCGAAGATCATGTTCTTTTCCTTGGTTTGGTATGGGAGCTGCACCTAACATTATGAATCTAAAACATCTGTCCCACTACAGTTCTCGAAAACTTAGGAAATAGCCTTTCCTTCTCATTCGTTTGGTGTAGCATATTGTGTGACATAGTGTCACAATGAATTCTGATAGATTTGACTTCAAGTTCAACCCACCATTTACTATTCTGATCAAATTTCTGATTAACTTTCAGAATTTTTCTAAGATCCTGTTATATCAAATATAACATGAAAATAAAACACCAAACTTTAAGTCTGCTTGGAAAGTAAATAAGGTCATAAATGTTTAAATGGCTAACAAAGTTGGAGACATTTAAGATCTGTCAATAAGTATCACATTTATTAACAAATAGGGGATTTAGTGGTTTATCTTTGAATAGTGTGCAGCTAATTACAGAATTGTCTAAGCAGCATGTTCCCTCATATGTATCATCAGGATAATAAGAGCAAATTCATGTATTTCTGAGATTATTGTAAATAAATTAGGGATCATCAATAACATTTATTACCACCTTTCTTCCTGCCCACATTCTTCACTAGTTGTACCAGTAAAGACAACAGCACCACGTTAAACATTTACAGATTGAATTAGTCACCAACTGCTTAGTGCTCAATCTGTTTTGCTTATTTTAATGTCTGAAATAATAAGACTTGGCAATTTTACACAAGTAAATTACATGAACCATTTAATGCTGATATAGTCATTAGTGGTCAACTTTTGTATAATAAGGTATACTGAACTCTCATATACCCTCAACATTGTATTTTTATCTTTTATATGTCTATGGTTGAAGGAATAAAAACAACAATTTTGAAATACTTCCAGTTTCTGGTTCTGCATGTAAGGAGCTTGAATGTCACCATTCTGCTCTAACAACAAATAAAAAGCTGAACAGATGGGAAAATCAACCACTTTTCTTGGATCTGTAAGAGAGAAGAGGACATAGAGCCAACTGCTACTCCAGAGCTTGGGGAGACAGACGGGCAAATACAGGTCATCATAGTGTCCCAGAGCAGGGACTCACAGTGGAAACTGCCATAGGGACCAGCACCAGCATGGGAAAACCTAAAATATAATTGATGAATTGCTGGAAGGTCAGTGTGGACACAACTAAGATTTAAAAACACCAGGAAAACCCAGTCATAGGGAGGTCCCCACAGTCTTGTGAGATTTGTTTCCAGAATCTCAACTAGTTTCCCTGGTAAATATTGGAGAAAAGTCTCTTGATTCTTCTGGCAGAGGGAGGAAGAAGAGAACCATTTTGAAATTCTCCAGAACATTGTGTTCTTCTTAACAAGGCCCGCCTTCAGAGGAAACTAGTTAACCAGAGCCTAACTTGCCTGGGTGTTATCAGAACCTAACTGATAGGGGGGGAAGGGAAATACCCAACTCTAACCAGCTCTAGCCTCCCACATGGAAGGAGGGAAATACTGAATTTGAGCTTATTCCAGTAATTCTGTTACACCTAAGGGGGGAGGAAAAAAATAACCTGATAAGCAATTGTGAGGGACACCTGGATGGCTCAGTGGTTGAGCATCTGCCTTCGGCTCAGGTCACAGTCCTGGGGTCCTGGGATTGAATCCCACGTGGGGCTCCCCACAAGGAGCTTGCTTCTCCCTCTGCCTATGTTTCTGCCTCTGTCTCTCATGAATAAATAAATAAATAAATCTTAAAAAAAACAAAGCAAAACAAAAAAAAATACTCAGTTGTGAACTTTGCAGTCCAGAGGGATAGGCTCACTAAAAGACTGAGACCAACTGTAACCACCACATTACTAAAGGACTATTTACAACAGTTATGTTTAACAGGGACACTATGTCTAGCTATCAAGAAAAATTACAAGTCATGCCAAAAGGCACAAAACACAATTAGAAAAGACAGAACAAACATCAGAACCAGACATTCAGGGATATTAGAATTATCAGACAGGTATGCTAAGGGCTCTAATGGATAAAGTAGACAGCATGCAAGAACAGATGGGCAGTGTAAGCAGATAGCTGGAAATCCTAAGAAAAAAAACAAAAAAGAAATGCTAGAGATAAAACAACAACGCAGTAACAGAAATGAAGTATGATTTTAATGAACTTATTAGCAAGAATACAGCTGAAGAAGTAATCTCTGAGATAGAAGATGTATCAGTAGAATTCTTGAAAACTGAAAAACAAAGAGAACAAAAGACTGAAAAATACAGGATAATATCCAAGGACTATGGGACAACTGCATAAGTTGTGACGTATGTGTAAACAGGGAAGCCAGAGGAGAAGAAAGGGTAAAAGGAACAAACAAAAAATATTTGAAACAAGAATGACTGATAATTTCCCTAAATTAATGTCAGACACCAAGCTATAGATCCAGGAAACTAAGAGAACACTAAGGTAGATGAAAGCAAAAACTAAAAGCAAATAAACAAAACCCTATAACTGGCACATCACTTCCAAACTACAGACATTTGAGGAAAAAGAAAAAAATCCTGAAAGAAACCAGAGGGAAAAATACCTTACCTATGGCAGAGCAAAGATAAAAATTATATCTGACTTTTCAGAAACCATGTGAGCAAGAAGAGATTGGAGTGGAATATTTGAAGTGTTGAGAGGTAGTAAACACCAATCTAGAATCCTGAACTTTGCAAAATATTCTTTCAAAAATAAAAGAGAAATAGACTTTCTTAGACAAACAAAAATTGAGGGAATTTGTTGCCAGTATACCTTCCTCACAAGAAATATTAAAAGATCTTTAGAAGGAAGGCAAATTATAAAGCTCAAAAACAAAGATCTATATAAAATAAGGAAGAGCATAGGAAGAAGAAATGAAAGTTCAATAAAACCTTTTATTTTTCTTATTCTTAATTGATTTATCTCATAATAGTTTATTCAAAATAATAATGCCAACAGTATATTAGATCTTATGCTTATATAAGTGAAATGCGTAACAGCAATGATATAAGGGATAAGAGGGAGGAATTAGGGTAATTTTGTTTTGATAAAGTATTCGTACTACCTGTGAAGTAGTATAGGTTTATTTGAAAGTGAACTTGGATTAGCTGTAAATGTATATGACAAACTCTAGAGAAACCACTGAAAAATGTTTAAAAAGAAGGGTAAATGATATGCTAACAAAGGATAGAAAAATAAATAATAAAAAATGTTCAATTAAATCCACAGAAGGCAGAAAAAGAGAGAAAGAAAAAAATAAAACCAAGTAACCAGGATAACAAGCAGAAAACAGTTAACAGTTTTTTTTTGTTGTTGTTGTTGTTTTAAAAGATCTTATTTATTTATTTTTTCATGAGACACACACACACACAGAGAGAGAAAGAGAGAGGGAGAGGTAGACATAGGCAGAGGGAGAAGCGGGATCCATGCAGGAAGCCTGATGTGGGACTCAATCCCGGGACTCTTGAGATCATGCCCTGAGCCAAAGGCAGGCGCTCAATTGCTGAGCCACCTAGGCATCCCCCCCCCCTCTTTTTTTAAGAAAATAAATTATTAGGTAATTAATTGGTTTACAACTGTACTAGAAAAATACTTTGTGATAAAAGGAGAATCTTTTCCAGTCAATCAAGATAATCCAGGTTTGGCTATGGTGTATGCTGGAGCTGGCTCTTATCTTCCCAACCTTGTGTTCAATGATGTCTTGTTAGTAGCTTGAAATCCGTCACAGCAGTGGTATTTATACCACAGAAATAAGAGGTTCTCTTTCCATTTTGAAGACCTGTTAAATATTTCCCAGTATACTATTATTATTCCTTTAAAATACAATTGAATTCTTTGTTCATAAGAATCTTATTTTGTATAAATATGGTAGATATTAACCCAACTACATCAATAATTAATTTGAACATCAATGGTCTAAATGCACTAGTAAAAAGGCAAAGGTTGTTCAAACAGATCAAAAAATAAAACACACCTTAACCGATTTTAAAAGAATAGAAATCATACCATACCTATTCTCAGATCGCAATAGAATTAAGCTAAAATTCAGTAACAGAAAGATAAGTGGAAAATTCCCCAATACAGGGAGATTAAAAACATACAACAATAAGAACACATACAACCCAGTTAAAAAAAGTTGGCCAAATAACAAACACCTGACCAAAGAATATGACAGAAATATGTGTGAAAGATGCCCAAAATCATATGTCATCAGGGAAATGCATATTAAACAGTGCAATAACACTGCTCATCCATTGAAATGCCTGAAATCTGGAACCCTGGCAACACCAAATGCAGGCCTGTTTGTGGAACAATAAAAACTCTTACTCATTACTGGTTAGAATGCAGAAAGGTACAGCCACTTTGAAAGTGTAAGTAACATTTTGTTATAAAACTAAGTGCATACTTATTGTACAATTTAGCAATTGCACTCCTTGGTATTTACCCAAGGGAGCCGAAAATTGATATCTACATAAAAACCTGCACATGGATGTTTTTCACAGCTTTATTCACAAACGCCAAAACTTGGAAGCAACTAATATGTTCTTCAGTAGACTAATAGATAAACTCTAGTACATCTAGACAAAGAAATATTATTCAGCACTAAAAAGAAATGAGCTGTTGAGCCACAAAAAAGACATGAGGAAACTTGAATGAATATTACTACGTGAAAGAAGCTAATCTGAAACTGTTACATGCTGTATTATTCAACTACCTAATATTCTGGGAAATGCAAACTTCAGAGATAGTAAAAAGATTAGTCATTACCAATGGTTGGTAGTGATGAATAGGTGGAGCATGGAGGATTTTAATTTTTTTTTTATGTTTTTTGAGTGTGGAGGATTTTTAGAGCTTGAAAATACTCTGTATAAAACTATAATGCTGGTGCTTGTCATTCTACATTTGTCCATACCCATAGAATGTACAACACCTAGAGTAGACCATAATGTAAACTATGGACTTTGGGTACTATGATGTGTCAATGCAAGTTCATCGGTTGAAATAAATATATGACTCTGGTGGGGGATCTTGATAATGAGGGTGTTTTGCATGTGTGAAACTGGAAATATATGGGAAGTACCTATCTTCTGTTCAATTTTCCTGTGAACCTGAGACTGTTCTTTAAATTGTCTTATTAAATATTTCAACAAATTATGTGTAATGAGCATAAGTTTGCTTTTAAAACCATAGGCAAACTATTTTGGTTGCAACACAGGTATTAATTGATATCAAAATACCAAGTTATTCTAGGTGCATCTGGATTTGGCCTAAGGTTGGAAAAAACCCTTGGATGTCACAGAAAAGTTTGAAGAAATTTTCAGAAATCTTTTAGGTTTAGCTATATATCATTTTAAATTAGAAAGCTATTTTAATATTATAGGGTGCTGCATTTTGAAATTCCAACAATTTTTCCTGGACCATCCAATTCAGATCTCTGTTTGAAAAATAAACACCAAATTGTTACGGAATGGAAAATGTTCTTTAAGAGAGATAAGGAGATAGAGTTTTTACTAATTCCAAGCACTGCTTAGTGCAACATACGGTGAGCCTCCATATAAACCTGTTTCCCATTCCAGCAGAATATATCACAGAAAGAACAGGTATAGTGTAAATGGCTGCCCTGTGCTTTCATAATAAATAAGATCGTTAGAGCTGTAAGAAAGAAAATGGCTTTCTTTTAAATTGTATGAGGTCATTTTCCTCTATCATAATACTTAGAGACTGTTATTTTATGCTACATGGATCTACTTTGAACCAAACATATTTTAATATAAGCTGCAATCCATACTTGCTTCTTCAAGACGGAACTCCCGAGATTTCCTTACTGTGGATCTCTTTGAAATTGTGTGCTCTTCTCTATGCGTCAGAAGGTGAATCAGTGTAAATAAAATGAAATTATCTCCAAAAGAACTGAAAACCAGTCCAAAGAGCTGTGAATTAACACTCTAAAGGATCCTAGGATCACCAAAAGTTTAGGCTGCCCAAGCTATTGGGCAGATAGCTTCCTATGCAATTGGATTTCTGTTGTAACAAAAAGTGTCCCAATTAAAACAACATCTGTCTAAAATTCCTACCGTAAATTCTCTGATTGAGTGGCTAAGTCACTATATTTCCTAGAAAAGACGGCAACTTATTTCATGTATTGCCAAAATTCGTTTCTCTGTTTTCAGGCAGAGTAGAAGGTGCAAGAAAGTGAAAGGATCTGAGAAAGGAATCAGGAAGATACCAATAGGTGAATGAAATATTGTGGGAGAAGGAAAGAGAGGTCACTGACAACTCAGACTGTCTGAGGGCATTGGAATTTATAAAAAGAAAAGTACCAGCCCATTTCTGGTTCTAAAAGGCAAATGAAAATGATTCAAGGGAATGTGATCATATTTCATTTCATTCAGACATAATAGTTATTAAAAAGAAATAACAACCTTGCTTTATGACTAAAGCAATTTATGATCTACCACCTTTTCTCTCAAGGAATTTAAAACTTTGCTGAATTCACAAGCATACACAGAGTTAAAAGCTAATGAAAGAGTTAAAGAGACTGTAAGATATTTGCACATGTCACTCCATAATTAATGACAAATGAAGAATACAGAATACATGGGCTCTATCTTCATTATTTAGTGGCAAAGGTCAGGGCAGTCTTCGGGGAAGTGGCATTCCTTTTGACTCCTCTTAGAAAGCCAGCAACTGTAGCAGCTAAAAATAAAAGAATAAACAGAAGAAATGTATTTTAAATTAATATTCAAATGATTTTGAAATATTCAAGTTGAGCTACTGTGAGCATCAGTAATTACACCAAAAAATGAGTAAATGTTATAATTATAACTGCAGTAAAAATTATCCAGCAGTTTCAAGGAGGAGCTCTGCACAGCATATTGATCAGCAGTTATAGGGCTTTTCTTAAGGATGAAAGCAACCTGAAGATAACTTAAATTTAGTTTGTTCACATAGTGGAGGTTCCAAAGGCTGAGCCACAAGACCATACAAGTAGCTAGTTTCACAAATTCTGGCCCCTACTGTTTACATCAAATGTAATAATCTTATATTAATAAGTTTTCTGGATTATACCAGGGGGAGAAAAACTGCTCTCCATAGTTCTCTAAATTTCTTAGTTCAAGCCAGTTAGCTAAGGAATTTTGGGTTAGAATCACAGTTCTCCATTTATTAGCCCCAATACAATTCTAAACGTTAATCACACTGCAAATATTACATCTAGGATTATAAATTCAGACTTATAATAGTGATTGGGAGAAGGAAGAACAAAACCCCCTGTTACTCTGCCTCTATTTACTACCACTCTCTGCACCTTGACTCCACCCGAATCCTGCAACTCACCCTAATCTTTAGCCCCAGCCTCAATCTTAAAGATACCTAGATTGTTTTTGTGTATTTGTTCATTTGCTTTTTAAGATTCCGCATAGAAGTGAGATCATAAATAGAGAAAAAAAAAACTGGTGGTGGCCAAAGGGAAGGGGTTGGGGGATAAACAAAATAGATGATGGGGTTGAAGGTACAGACTTCCAGTTAATAAAATAATTTAAGTCATGGGGATGAAAAGTAAAGCATAGAGAATATAGTCCGTAATATTATAATAACATTGTATGGTGACAGATGGTGACCACATTTATCATGGTGAGCGTTCTGTAATGTATATAATTGTCGAATCACTTTATTTTCCACCTGAAACTAGTATACATATGTCAACTGTACTTCAATTAAAGCAACAACAACAACAAAAAAAATCTAAGCTGGCTGCTAGTGGTCCAGTAGACCACTAGCAGTCTCTGCCTATTCACTCTATCCCAATCTTACATTATTTATGTCTTTATTTAGAAGACGGTACACAGTTTCCTCTCAGGTTAAGTCAAACTCCTCAGCATTGCATTCTAGGTTCTCCATTAGACCCTACAAAAATACCTAATGATTTTCATTCAGATACCCTCAGATTTCATTATCGGCCCTATTTACTTCTTCTACATATTCCCTTCCTCCAATCAAAGCAGTCAACTCCCTATAGCCTCCTCACATTCAACACTTCTGTGACCACTTTCCTGATGACAACACACCAGATCAACCCCTGGTCTTCTGAAAAGCTACCACCATCTGTAAATACAACTTTATGCTCTCATTTACACCTTCTTCTCAACTAATTTATTGAATTCTATCTTGCCTCCCCAGCTCTAATTTTATGTTCTCTGGAAGAGCTGTTTCTAACATATGTTTGCAGTCCCTACACCAGCCACCATACTGGAATGGGTATAAAGTTGAATATATTGAGCACAGATACATGGGGAAATGAGCAGTTGAATTACTGAGTCTTAGGAGAGCAGAGGACTCAGAGATTCTTGAAAATGTAGATGTCTAATAATAAACATTGATGTATTGAGAAAATTTGCTTTTTGTATTTTATAATTGTTAGCCTGATTTATTGCAGCATAAGTTCACTTATTTGTGCTGGATTTTTTTTTTAAGATTTTATTTATTCATGACAGACACACAGAGAGAGAGAGAGAGAGAGAGAGAGAGAGGGAGACAGGCAGAGGGAGAAGCAGACTCCATGCAGGGAGCCTGACTTGGGACTTGATCCCAGGTCTCCAGGATCACACCTCGGGTTGAAGGCAGCACTCACTAAACCGCTGGGCCACCGGGGCTGCCCTTGTGCTGGAATTTTAATGGAGTTTGTAATCTAGTGGAGGGAGAGAGAATAAACAAGTAAACACTCAAATAAACAAGATGATTATCACTAATTTTTGTTACATATATAATACATGTTTTATATTACCAGTTTATAACATGTAAACTATATATCATTAATATATTACCAGTTTATTGATATTACCAGCTTATTGATGATTCTAAATTATGCAGTAACATTTCAATAGGAATCTGTTCCCCAACTACTGGTTTCAATGCCGCTCTGCTAAAACTCCCTTTCCTGCTCTATAACGACATCTCGGGCAGAAACCACAACTTTCTGGTTGATCTAGCTATAAAAACTCAAGCCATTTAAAAACATTAATCTGTTTTTTAAGTTTTTATTTAAATTTCAGTTAACATACAGTATAATATTAATTTTAGGTATACAATATAGTGATTCAGCCTGTGCTCATCACAAGTGCCCTCCTTAATACCCATCACTTATTTCACCCATCCCCCCCACCATTTCCCCTCTGGTAACCTGCAGTTTGTCCTCCATAGTTGTTTCTTGGTTTGCCCCCCTCTCTCTTTCCTCTCTGTCTCTCTTTGTTTCCCCTTTGCTTATTTGTTTTATTTCCATATATGACTGAAATCATATGGTATTTATCTTTCTCGGACTGACTTATTTTACTTAGCATAATACACTCTAGCTCCATCCATGTCATTACAAACGGCAAGATTTCATTCTTTTTATGGCTGAGTAGTATTCCAATACAGAAACAGAGATAGATAAAGGAGTATTCCAATATAGAAATAGAGATAGATAAAAATAGAGATAGATAAAGATATATCCCACATCTTCTTTATCCATTCATCCGTTGATAGATAGTTGGTCTGGTTCCATAATTTGGCTATTGTAAATAATTCTGCTATAAACATCAGGGTGCATATATACCTCTGAATTTGTATTTTTGTATTCCTAGTAGTATAATTGCTGGATCATAGGGTAGTTATGTTTTTAACTTTTTTTTTAATTTTTTTATTTATTTATGATAGTCACAGAGAGAGAGAGAGGCAGAGACACAGGCAGAGGGAGAAGCAGGCTCCATGCACCGGGAGCCTGATGTGGGATTCGATCCCGGGTCTCCAGGATCGCGCCCTGGGCCAAAGGCAGGCGCTAAACCGATGCGCCACCCAGGGATCCTCTGTTTTTAACTTTTTGAGGAACCTCTATACTGTTTTCCAGAATGGCTGTACCAGTTTATATTTCCACTAACAGTGTAAGAGAGTTCCCCTTTCTCCACATCCTTGCCAACACTTGTTGTTTCTTGTGTTGTTGATTTTAGCCTTTCTGACATACATAGAGTTATATCTTATTGTAGTTTTGATTTTCATTTCCTTGATGATGAGTGATGAGCAGCTTTTCTTGTGTCTGCTGGCCATCTGTAGGTCTTCTTTTGGAGAAATGTCTATTCATGTCTTCTGCCCATTATTAATTGAATTATTTGTTTTTGGGTTGTTTGGTAGTTTTATGAATTCTTTATGTATTTTGGATACTAACCCTTTATCAGATATGTCATTTGAAAATATCTTCTCTAATTCTATAGGTTGCCTCTCAGTTTTGTTGATTGTTCCCTGGCCTGTGCAGAAGGTTTTTTTTTTTTTTTTCTCTTCCTTTTTTTTTTTTTTTTTTTTTAATGTAGTCTCAATAGTTTATTTTTTATTTTATTTACCTTGCCTCGGGAGACATGTCTGGAAAAAATGTTGCTACAGCTGATGTCAAAACCGGTAACTGCCTGTGTTCTCTTCTAGGAATTTTTTTTATGATTTATTTATTTATTTGAAAGAGGGAAAACACAAGTGGGAGAACAGAGGGAGAGAGAATCCCAAACAGACTGTGCTAGGTGCAGAGCCTGACATGGGGCTCTATCTCAGGACCCTGAAATCATGACCTATGCTGAAACCAAGAATCCAGAACTTAACCAACTATGCCACCCAGGTGCCCCTCTTCTAGGATTTTAATGGTTTCATGTCTCACATTTAGGTCTTTCATCCATTTTGAATTTATTTTTGTGTATAGTGTAAAAAAGTGGTTCAGTTTCATTCTGTTGTGTGTTGCTGTTCAGTTTTCCCAATACTGTTTGTTGAAGAGACGTTTTTCCCATTGGATATTCTTTCCTGCTTTATTGAAGATAATTCACCATATAATTGTGGGTTCATTTCTGGATTTTCTATTCTACTCTGTTGATCTCTGTGTCTATTTATGGTATGCCAGTACCGTACTGTCTTGGTCACTGTAGCTTTGAAGTCTGGAATTGTGATGTCTCCAGCTCTGTTTTTCTTTTTCAAGGCTGTTGTGGCTATTTGGGGTCTTTTGTGGTTCCACATAAATTTTAGGATTGTTCTAGCTATGTGAAAAATGCTGGTAGTATTTTGATAAGGATTGCATTAAATGTGTGGATTACTTTGGGTAGTATAAACATTTTGACAATTTATTCTTACAATCTATGAGCATAGAATGTCTTTCCATTTCTTTGTGTTGTCTTCCATTTCCTTCATCAGTGTTTCACAGTTTTCAGAGTACAGGTCTTTCAGCATTTTGGTTAGGTTTATTAGGTCTCATTGTTTCAGTGCAATTGTAAATGGAACTGATTCCATAGTTTCTCTTTCTTCTGCCTCATTATTGCTGTATAGAAATGCAACAGGTTCTGTATGTTGATTTTTTATCCTGTGACTACTGAATCCTAGCAGTTCTAGCAGTTTTTTGGTGGAGTCTTTCAGGTTTTCTATATATACTATCATGTGAAAATTTTATTTCTTCCTTGCCAATTTGAATGCCTTTTATTTCTTTCTGTTGTCTGATTGCTGTGGCTAGAACTTCCAGTACTATGCTGAATAAAAGTGATAAGAGTAGACATCCCTGTTTCGTTCCTGACCGTAGAGGAAAAACTCTCAGTGTTTCCCCATTTAGGATAATATTAGCTGTGCATTTTTCATACATGGCCTATGTATGTTCCCTCTAAGCCTACTTTGTTGAGGGTTTTTATTGTGAGTGAATGTTGTACTTTGTCAAGTGCTTTTTCTACATCTATTGAAATGATCATATGGTTCTTATCCTTTCTTTTATTAATGTGATGTAACACATAGATTGACTTGTAAATATTGAAACACCCTTGCGGCCCAGGAATAAATCCCATTTCATCAAAACTTTAATCTTAAAGTCAATTTACATCCCATTTCTTTCCCTCCCTCCAGTATGATCTTGAGCTGAGGATCTAGATTCAAAGAGTAGAGGAGGCAAATGTATGGTATGGCTCTCATAGCCCTCAGCCTGTTCTGTTGCTGAGGTGTTTGTATGGCTCAATCCTGGATACCTTTTCAAGTATATACTTGCTGTGGTGAAACTTCCCATTACTGCATGGTGAAGAGACTACTTTCTCTCCTGGCTCTGCCATTTCTTTCCAATTGTCTCCTCTGTTCTTTTAGACACAGGGGCAGCTCTCAAGTCTGTTGCCTAGGGATACATTCTTAAAGTAAACAAAGTAGACCCTATTTTATAAGATGGGTGCTTTTGAAGTCTCACTGGTATCTGAGAGGAAAAGGTAAACCAGGTGAATCTTTTCCACTTTGAACATATCATTCTTCTTTAAGAGCAGCCATCTCTGGGTACCTGGATGGCACAGTTGGTTAAGCATCTGACTCTTGGTTTCAGTTAAGGTCATGATCTTGGGGTCATTTAAACTTGCTATTTTTCTACCGTATCACTTCTCTGTCTCCCAGTTATAATCTCATCTAGTCTGCATGCAAGGAAAAAAATTCTTATTTTAAAAGCAAGCATTCAAGTATTTCCATTTTGTGCTTTATAGTTTCTTTAAGTCCTTGGTCCACTTGACAATCTTTTCTTCTGAGCTTTGGGCACTAGTCTTCAATGCTTTATCACCAGGAAATGCCCAAATCATTACATTTACTTTCTTTCTCCATCTTCCCTTCTTGTCAAGTTAGCAAAGCTTGAATTTCTCTTCAGTGTTGTTATTTGCATGGCTATCACCATGGTGACAGTAATCCAAGACAGAAAGATACCAGTATATACAGACAAGAGATATAGAGTGATTCAAGACCTTGACTACACAAGCTTATCTCCAAAAAGCATCTCAGCCATACCTTCCACCATTCCCCTAGACCCATGGAGGCATCACTCTGCAGATAGGCAGCATGATTGGGAGTAAGAATCCTTTTGAGTCTTTGGGGAAACTTTGTTTTCTTGGGCACTTGTAGCATCGGAGATGATAACTGCCCAACAGCCTGCACAATAGTAGTTCCAAGTAACTGATAAAATTGCAAGTCATCATAGTGAAGCTAAATGTGTTGAAATGCAGTCCTAGCCAGATTGCTGCCTTTCCATCCATACCAGTGCTTTCCGGCTGCCTCTCATGTAGTCCTATGTACCTTTACCATTTGCTTGCAGTCAGACTCATGATTGGTTTAGCAAGGACATTGTTCTTGGCACATGAAAAAAACAATGATGAACTTTTCAATAGTGGCAATAAGCTGACATTAAAGTGCAATTTTCAGAGCACAACTATAACAACTTCAGCCTGGAAAGGGATGACTTCTTTTGCTGTTTGTTAGAAGTAAAAGCCAAGCAAAGAAGCGGGTTTGTTTTTCTTACACTTATTTCCTCTCTGAATCTTTTCACAAGATCATAATCTGATTTAAGTGACATCATGTCTGCCAACAAAGGGATTAAGATGAAGTGAGTTACACATATATTAGTTACACAGCAGAATTATCCAAGTTAGAAAAACTGTTTTCCTCAAGTGTATGAGCAATTAAAATAAAAGCATGTGTATTTACCTTACTTTAGCAATAACAATTTTGTAGATGAGCACTGAATATTTTGCATTTTGGGGTGATTTAAGTAACTGGAGTCAAAATTGATATAGAAAACCAGTGAGAGGACACAGTCAAATGAGCAATTAATTTTTCATGTCTATTTGAAAATAAAATATCTGAATGGATGAGCACATCAAAGTAACATGTGCACAGAGGTTTCAGTATCTAGTATACCTCAACATTTTTATTAAGAAACATGTAGATCATTCTATGTATGAAGCATTCTTATTTTGAGACGAGGATTGATAAATGTTAACTCATTTGATCTTTATACCAACCAAATGATTTTGGTATTATCATTACTATCCCCATTTTACAAAATAGGAAACCAAAGCAATAAATGTTAAGTAATTCCCAAAATTCACACAGTGAGGGAAACATGGAGGCTTGACTCGAACACAGATAGTCCAGCTCAGAAATGCAGACTTTCACTTGTGCACTAAGCTATGAAAAGACCAGCCTCTCAGCCACAGTCTTGGCATTGCTGCCTAATAGAGTGTGTGCTGAACTGGGCTCTGAAGCCAGACAGGCATGTGTTTAAAATCCTGGCTCAGCCACACAACGGCTCTGTGACCTCGGGCAAGTACCTGCACTGCTCCATTATGTATATGCCATTTCTTTTTCCTGAAAACAAGTTTTATTTGAATAAGGGTTTAAGTACATAATGTAAAGTTAAAACTGATGGAAAAAATAAACCAAAAACCAGTCAGTTACTTCACATGACATTGGACAGCTGTAGCGAATAAGTTGCAAGCTCTACAGCTAGCTACATGAGTGATACATCAGTCTGAAGTCTGTTCCCTTGTCAAAGTTTAACTTGGATAGAAGTTTGTTCTCACATTTTGGTGTTTGGACATTGATTAGCTAGGATATGTCTGGTCAAAAGACCTTGGTGCGAGCCAGATGTCCTGTCACACCTCACTAGAGGGAAGGTAGTTTCTCTAAACTCCACCTGCCTGGTTAGTTTGGAGACACCAGGGATCTTTTTTGACTCCCTGTAGCAAGCAGCAAAGCTGCTGTTCCTGTCTCAGCCCATCCTGTCCTCTCAGCTTCACTGTGGGTTGTTCAGGTGGTGACATTCTCTTAGGCCAGGAAACTCTGAAGAGGGAGTGCTGAGGAACTGCTAGCCAGACATGGCCATCTATGATCTTGGGGCTCTGGGCTTGACCAAAAAAAACATCACATTACTGCTTGGTTTGAGGTGGGACACGGCCAGGTGCCTACTGCTTGACCTGTGTTTAAATGAGGTCTTTAAGACTAGACAGCATGGATCTTTTCAGTTTATTGCATGAAGGAGTTAAACTAATCCAAGTTAAAAGCAGACCCCAAATGGTTACATTATACAAGCTGTGAGGTTTTTAAACTTGTGACCAAGGACAGAAGGGAAATTCTACTCATTAAGGAAATCCTCACTTTAGCTTCAGTGAGCCAAAAGCACTTAAAACCCATGAACTGGGTTTGGTCATCCTTAGCCACTCCAGTCTCTACGAAGAACTGGCATATGTTCTTGTGCTGGTCACCCTGTAGCTAAATTACTTCTCGATATTCTGGATGCTCAATTACAGTACCATTGCAGGCAAATTTCTTCTTAAATACCTTCACTAGTTTCTTTTTATTGTAATCATCAGTGATCCCTTGGACAGTAGTAAGGGTCTTCCTGCTGTTTCCCTGGTGAATTCTTATATGAATATGATCCTCAGTGTCAACAAGAAGCAGATCATCACCCTGACTTGCATAAGCCAAGGACTTGAAAGAGTGGAGATTTCTGGATAGCAAGATATACTATACGATTCCTTTTCCTCGGTAGAAGTGGCCTGAAGAAAGCAGGAGCTGGAGAAGGTAGGAAGGGGTCAGTGAGTGGCACAGAGGGAACAGAGGGCCAGGAAGTGAGGGGGCACAAGGAAGAGGCCACTGAGTCCTTGGTGGTGGCTCAGTGAAGCGCTGTATGCCATATAATTCAGAGGGTTGGAGGGAGGATATAAATGCACAATACAGATAAGGCAAAGCACTTAGAATTATGTTTGGCACAGGGGCAGTAATAAAATGGGTTATTTATTAATATTTCTATTAGATAATAATAAAGAACATGGAGTATGACAATTACACCCCCACCAGTCCAGTCCAAGCAATCACATCTGTTGCCTAGACTTCTGCTCCTGACTTCTAGTTTGACTCCCCACCTTCAGCCCTACCTCTGGCCCAAAGCAGATCCTTTTTAAACTAAATTTGATTGTGCCTTTGTAAGTTTAGGTCATTCAGTGATTTTCAAGATTTCTGTGTTGCAGTACAGAAGCCTTAATAGGGCTTACATGATCTGGTACCTCCCCACATTTCAGTCACATTTCAACCATTCTCTTTCACGTACTTTGTGCTTATAGGTAAAGAGAGACTAGTGACTGACCCCAAAATCAACAATCTCAATATTGCTCATTAATTCTACAGGCATTTGTTGAATGCCCACTCAAGTTATAGGTGCAAAAAGGAGCACAAAGTGGAAAGATCCAGGGGTCTGTTCCCATAGATGTCAACATTAATAGAAATGTATACAGTTTCATTTGTATGGCCCCATCTTTCCTTTCCTTCTCAAGTATACTTCCTGCCCATGTCTGCTTTTACCATATCTTCTTCTTCCAGTTGGCCCTCTTTTGGCTTAATTTTGGCTTTTGTCTTAACTCCACCTCTCAAACTATTCTCACTGAGATTGTAAATGATATCTGTGGCAGATTCTGATAGTTGTCTTTCTAATACCCATTTCCATTTTCTTTTTTACTAAGAGAGGGAGAATCTTTACAATATTGAGCCAGCTTAATTTTAAAAAACTACTTTACCCACATTACTTGTCAGCTTTAAAGCTATAATAGGCAGTCTACAGAGGATTTCTGGGAAAGATGAGTTTTGCTGATTTATATTTAAAAAAAAGTATTACACCTTTCCTCTTGTTATTTGTTCCTTCTTCCTTTCTATTTGTAATGTAGATGTGAGGCTAGAGATAGACCAGCCATGCTGTGATCAAAATATGACCTAAAGATGAAAAACTCTGGGTAGAAAAGAAAAAAATGAAGACACCTGAGATATTGATGAGGTTGTGAAGCCCCTGCAGGAGTCCTGGAACTTTCTGTTTCTAGACTTTGTTACGTGAACAACAGGTTTCTGTCATATGCATCCAAGCATAATCTATAACTGATACACAATCCCAATAACCAAGTGTCCTAGCCAATGTTTGCTTTTATATTTCTGAAGCATTAAGGTATTTGTTGCTGCTAATTATGTTTTATCCCACTTGAATCCATTTATACATCTGATTTTTGTGTTACAACTCCTTCCTAGTTCTTTCCTTCCGTCTTCCTGTGACGACTTTCTCTTAGTCTCTATTCTGGTTTCCTCTTCTGACCATGTATTGTATATTGGTTGACGCTTCTCTTTTTTCTATAAGGTGTCATTTAACTTTTTATTCCCTGCAATTTTACCTGAAGAATGTCATCTACATCAAGACTTTTACTACAAAATACATATCCCAAACTTACAAATCTTTGTGTTTCTGGTCCAGTGCTTTTTTCTTAACTCTAGACTTAAATAACAAATGACTTGTAGAACATTTATACCTGGATATCTGTAGCAACTTCAAACTTAGTACTTCTAAGACTGATATTGAAATCTCAAGTTCTTGCCACAATTCTGGAAAGAATTACCTTCCTTTTTGTACCCTCATTATACCATGTGATTTTTATTGCAGCATTTACCAGATTTACAGTAGCATTTTATTATAGCATTTACCAGATTTACAGTTTATGGCACACATAAGAAGAAAATGCAAGTCAGCATGGCTTAAACAAAAGGAAATGTATTATCCCTCAGAACAAGTAACTAAAGGTTGGGAGCTCCAGAGTTAGTTAATTCAGCAGGTCAGTAATGGTATCAAGAACACTGGTCATTTCAATCTTATCTTTCTCCCATCTTCGTTGTGTCACCAGATGATTGACATGGGTTCAGGCATCAAATCCAAACATGTACAAATCTAGAAGAGAACATCTTTTCCCTTTTTAGAACAAAGAGAATGTTTTCATAGAAAATACCAAGTAGACTCACCTGCATTATCCAGAGTTATAAATCATATCCTTTTCTAAAGAAATCGTTAGAAAGGAGGATGAGATTACTGTGAATGGCTCAATGAAACACATGGCAGAATAGAGCATGAGGGATTAGCCAAATTTAGTTGGATTTGGGGTTATGTACTGCATTTAGTCAGGGTTCTCCAGAGAAACAAAACAAACAATATATGTATAGATGGATAGATAGACAGAAACAAATATACATATATATATACAAGAGGATACATACACACATACATATACATATGTACATGTACATATTATATATACAATATAACACATATATGCAGTTTATATAATAGGATGCATATATAAAGAATATATGAAGAGATTTATTGCAAGGAATTGGTTTGTGTGATTATAGAGGCTGAGAAGTACCAAGATCTGTAGCTGCCAAAAGGCAAAACCCGAAGATTAATGGTGTAGTTCCAGTCTGAACCCAAAGGCTTGAGAACCAGCAGAGCCAATGGTGAAAGTTCCAGTCTGTAGGCCTGGCAGATTTGAAACCTAAGAAGAGCCAGTGGTGAGTCCAAAGGCAGGAAAAGACTGATGTCCCAGTTCAGGGCAGTCAGGCAGAAGTTCCTTCTTTTCAGCCTTTTTTATTCTCTTCAGTTCTTCAACGAATCTGGAGAGGCCTACCTACATTAGTAAGGGCAATCTGCCTTACAGAGTCTCCTGATTCCAATGTTGATCTCATCCAGAGACACTCTCACAGACACACCCAGATTAACATTTGACCAAATATCTGGGCACCCCATTGCCTTAGTTAAATGATATATAAATTTGACCATTAATGAAACTAACAGTATCTGCTCCCCATTCTATGCTTCTATTGTGTATTTATGTATTTATTCTTCTTATTGAATTCTGAGTTTCTCATGACTAATTTTTATTTTTGTCTCGATCACATCTTGCAGTATCCCCAGACATAGTAGATATTGAGTAAATGTTGAATGAATTAATTTTGATCTGAAGGTCTGAAGAATAATCTGACCTAAAGAAATTGACTTTATATATATATATATATATATATATATATATATATATATATATACCTGTTATCTGACATGGAACATTAACAAACTCAATTCAAAAAAAACAGTGATTTAGAACTCTAGAATTAAATTAATCTTATCATAAAGAATCATAGAAGATGATCTTAACATTGTGTGATATTGGTGAAATATCAAAAACTATGAAATCTTTCATGGAATAGAGTACATCCTATTTCTTGTGCAATTCCATTGATGAGAAAAATGTAAAATAAAATTAATTTCAGGATGTCAGTCAATATGTATTTAGTGAGTACCTATTATTTTTCACTCTTCTATGCAGAACATCATTTGTTGTTATTAAGTGGTCCCTTTCTTCATGAAACTTACTTGTTGGAGTGACAGGATTGAAGCAAAGGTAAAAAGTTGAGTGATGACATCAATTATTGATAGATATTTATCAAAAACTTCTAGGTACAAAACATTGCACTAGGAACTGTGGAAGTTCTAATGGGATGAGGATATTGGCTTTGGACTCAGAACAATTGCTTATCACTTACCCTTTGCCCTTGGTCAAATTTTTCAACATTTCCAAAACTCAATCTGTCATCTATAAAATAAGGGTAATAATACAGGTTTTATAATATTTTCAACAAGTGCCATTTATATCTACTTTCCATCTCTATGCCAGAACCTCTCAGATGTGCATTTCCAGCACCAAAAAGATAACTCAAACTAAATAGAGGCATCTCAAACTAAATAGAGGTATAAAAATGAACTGTTGAGCTGGCTCCACAGTTTTATTCCTCTGGTGTCTCCTTATTTCCATACATTTTGCTACTAGAAGATAATATTGAAATATGTCTATCACTCTTCATAGTCAATCTATAGTCAATACTGTTTTCTTGTGCTCAGATATATCTGCTCTGATTTGACACTTCTCCATCTCTTCCAGCAAACTCAGAAAGTAGACTGGCATTTTAGTCTACATAAATATTCTGTCATTTTATTGATGAAAATGCCTTCATTAGCTCCTACCTAAACTTCTACAAAATATTCCTTGCCAGATAAGACAACTTTTCCCCTCCCCACTACCACCTTCTATCTCCAGACTACATAAGTTTATTTAATACAATCTTCTTCTTCTTAATCCCTATAGATTTTTATTTCACCAAAGGCAAAATCCAAAGCTCTTGGTATGATTTCATTAAAGCAGCCTCTCCTTACCTTCCAGGGCTAACCTTGAGCATTCCAAGCCCCTGTCTGCTCAGACCTTTCACACCTGCTGTTTTACCACTCCCATGTGACTGATCCTTCCTATTGGTAAATTTCCCTTTTTCAGAAGAGCCTTTTCTCACCAATCCTCTCCCTTCTCTTTCGCTCACTCGCTCGCTCGTTCAGATTTTACCAGACATTCAGTTTTCCTTGTCTCACCCAACCTTTTAGTCTTTCCTAGCAGTACTTATAATGATAAGAGTTTAAATATTTATTTGGTTATTTAACTGTTTCTCCACTGGAACCAGTGTATCAGGGAGACAGACTGTTTCTATTGTTCACAGCTATATTAGCAATGTTAGAAGAGTGCCTGGCACAGAGTATTAACACATAATAAATATTCATTAAATAAATGCATTAGCATAGAGGAATCAGTGATTTTATTACAGATTGGAAAAGCTAGATTCTCCATTTAGATAATTGTGACTTACAGAAGCCAACCAAGCTCTATCTTGATTGTGCATTGGTGATTACAAGCATGCCACATAACTGGGAAGGCAAACAAACAAATAAAAAAATAATTTATCTGTATTTACCTAAAACAAAAGCTACTGTGCAATAGCCAAGGTAGTTTAGCAAAGACTACACTGTACCAGAAAAATTTAATTTTCACAATTAAAGACTTGTACTGCATTGGAGCCATGCACTCATATTCTAAAATGTAACACTTCAAAGTAGAACAATTTATATCTTGAGCAAACTACTTAAAGGAGTGCCTCACCATTCCAGTGAAAGTGATCATTTTACTATGCTTTAATAATTACAATAACAAGTACAATTCAAATAACAATAATTAGCTTATGTGTGATATGTTACAGTTCACATAGCATTTTTATTTCCATCATCTCATTACTAAGCAGGATATTTTTCTGATTAAATTTCTTTTTCAAAGAATACTGTATTCTCATTCTGGCACTTCAAAATATACATTCTTGTGTAAATACGTTTGCTTGCAAACAAAATACACACACAAATATACACATTCACAAATACATATGTTATGTACCATCTATCAGTAGCCAGCAGAATGCTAGGTTGGTGTTTTAGTCTACATGAATATTATTTCCTTTTATTGGTAGTTCTTGTCCTCATTAAAAGTTCTTGAAAAAAAAAAAAAGTTCTTGGACCCTTTCTTCCCAGTTCTCTGATACACACAAAAATACATTTTTTTAATCTCTGGAAAAATGTTAAACAATTCTTGCCCTTACATTTTTTATCAAACATTTTTTATAATGGCAATATATGTATTTTAATTAAATAAGTCAGTTGACTATTCTCACACAAATATTTAAGTACATAAACAAACCATTATTTATATAAAATGTAATTAATTTGAAAATAGAAGTTCATATTCCCTATGCCAGGGGGATACTGATGGGTATTAGCCGATTAATGCACATCAACCATAATTCATAACTGCAAACGAAAAGTGCAAAATGGCAATTTTCTCTAACATTAATCTGAAGAATTTCCTCTCCTAGAGTTTCAACATTACCATAGGCCAATTTGGAACGTTTAAAAAGTTTCTATATTAAGTGGAAGGAAGGATGGATCACTCTACTCTCTTAGTAAAGAGGATAGGGATATTCTCAGAGGGCAGCCTCTGGCTTTTGAGTGATGTGGTGATGATAACAGCTCAGAGTTGTCCTCTTTCTGAGTGAGCCAGGGACTCTAGGGCCAATGGACAATTGTGTTGCAGTGAAATATTTATTTCAAGACCCAATGTCCTGGGGAAGAAACAGCCTGCTTCAAGTTTAATGATTGGAAGTTCAGTTCTTCTTAAGTGTTTGGGGAAAAAAGTCGAAATTACAATTCTTCACTCTCTTCTCTCATTTACCATTATATGTAGGTGAGTGGGGGATAGTGAACAATAAATTGCACTACTTAGAGATATAGGCTAAGCCGTTTTTTTGGCAGCTGTGTCAATAAAGTACACATATAACATCAGTTTCCTATTACACACATCATTCAGAGTCATATATTACTCAGTATAATGGAAAAAAGGGAGACCAAAATCTAAAATGAAAAGAGAAATTGAAGTACAACCAGAGCAAGTAGCAGCTGAGCCAACAGCAGCCAGCACAGCGAAACATTTAGTCAGTTCTCCTGGAAAAGAAGTGCTTCTGGCATTAATGACCCTCCATGTCACGTCTCAGAAAGCTGACGAGCAGCTGGGGTGCAAGAATATTGGAAGCAAATTTTTCTTGCTATTCTCAGGTAATTGGAAATAAATAGACGACTGCCCCCACACATCGCCCTGCAGATTGTGATTTAGTTCAAGAGTTTTGAAGGTGAATGTTTCTGTCTGTTTGCATTGACTTTGATGTGGATTTTTCAAAGTGGGTGTGATAGGACAGTCATTGTGAAGGTATGTCATGGGTGCAAAAATGAGTGTTTCTTGAGACTCAGATTGCTGGTGGTGGGGAGGGTCATCTGTTCATCCTTCCATTTCTCCCTACACGCAAATCTCATCACACTTCTGCTCAGTTGTTGTCAGAGGCTAACACTGGTTCCAAGATGGCTGGCTGTTCAGTCAGCCCTGAAACCAACATCCCAAGAGTGGTGAGCCTTCTTCTGTTTTACTCAATAGATAGACTTGCAAAGAGTCGCAACTACTTATTTATTCTCTAACTATAAGCAGAATCCAATTTTTATTGCCCTGAGAAGGCCAGTTAAGAGTAGCATCTTTCTAGAGGCATATACAAAATATGCAACAGAATACTCATTTTGAGGGATTGCTACACTTTAAGTTTATAAAAAGGTTTGCAAAAGATGGCCCTGGGATTATTTTGTCAGGTCTGTCACATAAATTTGGAAAGATCTCAAACATTGATTGTGAAACAAACATTGTTTCATTGTTTGTGAAAACCTGGATTTTATAATTAGATTAAGAGGGTCCTAATAAATTAAATTCTTATTTTCTAAAGGAATTTTCTTATAAAATTTAATTTTTATTACACTTTCAGTTTTCAGTGTTTCTTAACATGTTAGTGTCACTATATCATATGTGTTTTATTTTATATTTGTGAGTTTTCAATCTGTTTCTTTTCATTTTTAACTTTAATATTTCTTTTTATGAAGGAATGTTTTTAGCACCCAAATATGAATGACAAGTCATTATAGTTTCCATTTGCTTTCATATTCTTTTGTCTACCCTCCAAAATTAGTATTGTCATGGATTACATGAAGCTTAATGAATTTATATGAAAGTAATGTTAAGAATTTTATAGTATGCCATTAGAAAATATTCTTATGCCTCTGTCTTGGTATTTTTAACTTTATAAATAATTATTGAGACCCCTGTACCATAGAACAGAGGAAAACAAACCATTCTTTTCATTCTTACAACTCTTTTTTTCTTCCTTCATCTAAAACTTTAGTTATATGTATATGTATACATACAGTTATGTAGTTATAGTTATATACATATATATGGTTTTGTAAATATTTGAGTCTTTTTACCTGTAACTTTCAATAATATACCCATATTACTTAGTTATAAAATTTTAAAAATGTCTATATGTCTATTGACTGTCAGTTATCAAAAGTTACAAAGGAATCAGCCTACTTACACAGAATCTGACCATTTCACACCTCTCTTCCTTCATTAGTTATATTTTTATTTCTACATTGCTTTCATTTATATTATGTAAGATATATTTTTCTCTAAGCCAGGGACAGATCTCAGTTTGATAGGTCCCAGAGCTTGAACAACTTAGCTTCCCAAAATCTAGGAACATTGTATATTTTTATTAACAGTCAGACAAATCTTCATAATACATTTGTTCTTTTATTTTTTGGCTACGTACTTTGACCACCTTTTCATGTGACATTTATTTTATAGTATTTTCTATAGTATCAACCAAAATATAATTCATCTCTTTTCTAGAATGATTAAATGATATTTTTATAGCTAAAAAAGTTTTTGGCAGCTTCATAATTTGTTTTTGGTAATGGTATGCAAATTTATATTATACTTATAAAATTTAGGATGATCTTTATCAGGTTATCTTTCATAATAAGCTGTACGATTTTAGAGCATTTACATTTTCTTGCGCCGTGATTAAGCACTCTGAAATAATAAAGTCTCTTATTAATCCATGTTTTGTTTGTGTTTTATGTGCTGCACCAGTGGCCATTTTCCACACAATTTCATCTGGAGCCCTTAGTGATAAGGGCAATATATGTCACTGTGTACACTAGGACACAGTCCAGCATCTGAGTTCCCACACAAACAGGTTTACCAATTTAGCATTGATATAGATAATGCTCTACATGAACAGGGTTTCTCTTTTGCATAATTTCCATAAAAAATGTTAAAAATGAACGTAGTGCATTTATAGTTGTATATGCTTTATGAGAAAACATGCAGTTTTTTGACTAGGTGATGGCGAAAAAATGTTTGATGATTGAAAAGATTTTTCAGGAACTAGGCCCAGCCCCCATCTTTTTCAAAACTTGTCCCCTTTTGCTACTCACACACTTCTGGGTGCTTAAGCACTTACCTTGACAAAAGACATTTTGTCTTTTACAACATTTAACTTTACAACATTTTAACTTGACACTGAGTGGTGGGAGTAGGACAGTTCTACCATAGTCTGTGGAAATGACAATGAATCACATGAATATATCACATTAAACTCCAACTAAAAATATTCGAAGATCAGTTTTCCTTTAGCTAGTCCAAATAATGCCCATGGCTTTTCCAATGGAAGGGGAAATATAATAGAAAGGGAAACTGAAGTAGAGACCAAAGTGTCCTGTCTGTTGTAGCCAAAATGTCGTTTGATTGCAAAATTTAAAATCCATGACCACACGTGAATACAAGACTAGAAAGCTCTGACCCCAAAATACATGCACTTGGCCTTGGAAAATTCATGAACAAGTAAGAGGTCCTGAATCAGGAGCTCATTGTCTTCAGGCAGTTGTTCCCACTTTCTTGTTACTTTTAAATGAATTCTCTGTTCACCATCTGTCCTTTTACATGTTTTGCTGTTTACTTCTTGGTTGGATAAACATTTATTTTTTAGTTTTCTTTAATAAGATTTAATGACTAAAGTTTGAAAATATCTGTCAGTTGACTGAACCTATGTGATAGTTCTGGCTGAAAAGAAAGCACAAACAATGTAATTTCTGAAAAGAAAATATAGATAATAATAGCTCTACCTTTGAATGTAAGGAGAGGTTTACAGCCAGGCAAATGTTTTTGTCTTTACAGATTAAATTGATTTTTTAAATTGTTTTGTCTTATATGCCCTTAGGTTTCTTTCTTTACCATTAAAGTCCAGTTATATTACTAGAATATATATATATATATATATATATATATATATATATATATATATCCAGGGTGATACATACCAGGTTTCCCTGGGATATAATTTTCCTTTTCAACTGGCATATTTTTAGTCTTTACTTTTCTTCTTAAAATTTTCTTGAATTATATCTTTTTTTTTTTTCTCATTCATTGGTTGCCCTTCTACCAGGACATCAATTATATATATAATCCTTTATTTTTCCTGTATTCATATCTAGCTTTATATCACAAATTATTTCAACCTTTTTTAAAAATTTGATTTACTTTTAATCCCCTTTTCCAACTCACTTTCATGCCCTTGGCTGTGTTTTTTAATAGTAGTCATTCTCCTATATTGTAGCTTCTAATATATTCTTAATTTTATTTTTTCCCATACCTTTCTAGTTATTAAATCTATTTATACTGTCTTAGTGTTTTGTCCTTAAAATCATTTGTATCTTCTTCAAGAGTTTGTTTCACAGAGGGTATTTGTTTTGTTAAAAGTCTTCCAGTTTTTTCAAAATATGTCTTCACAGGTTTATCTGCTCTGTGGAAATGTTTCAATTCTTGTTCTCATTTGTTTTCAATGTATTGAATTCCTGTCCTTTGTAAAGGTCCTGTAAGTATTCACAACTCTTGGCATGAAGGTCATTCTTCCTGGGCCTGATGTCTGGTGAGGGAATAGTGAGCCTCTGAGCCAGGTCTGTCTATGCATGTGTCTGACTGCATGTATGAGAAAATTGGAGACTGGCAGAGACAGAGGCAGAAAGAGAGAGTAGATTTACAACTTCTCTTCAATAACCAAGTGTGGCAGCTGGAAGGGTCCTCACAAAACCCCCCTGTAAAAACAGCAAGGTATTCAAGAATATCATATTGTTATGTTGTGTCTTTCTTCCTCAGCTCTTCTATAGTGCCAAGTGAGGCCCCAAGAATTTTCAGCAATCAGCCTGTGTACCCCTAAATCCCTTATTTCCAAGACAGAGATGTTCCTCCAGTCACTGATTTTTACTGTTTTCTGAAAAGAATGTTCTTTTCGTCAGCTCTTTTGGGGATACACAGTTATAGGTAGCCTCTCATAGCATCTTGCCCCACCAATCCAGGCAGTGCAAGGCTCGTGGTAGCCCTTTCTCCTACACTGATTTGGAATTACAGATAACTCTTAAATTCATTACAAAGATGCTCATTTTTCCTGTGGTTTTCATTTGTTTTGAGTGTGTAGAAGGAGAGGGAGCAGACATATTCTTACTGTGCCAAAATAAAGCCAGAATTCTCAATGGAATATTTTTGGGGAATAACCAAAAGACTCTGCTCTGGATCAAAATTCATAGAGAAACCTATCTTCTCCTTCATTAATTTTTTTCAAGAGTACATAGAGGTAATCACTCGATCTTCTTATTCATTTTGCAACAGCTAATGAGAAAATATTACAGTGTTTTGGAAGTTCTTTTCTTTTTCCTTTTAAAATATTACTATGTATCTAAAGTAACTTAGAATGTCTATTTCCTTCATACCCTTTTGTTCTTGTCTAAGATTCTTATTTTCATCATTGAGATCTTTCTAAAGAAATGAAGAAACAACCTTATTTTGTACATTGAGAAAGGTAGGTTCCATTTTAGTCAAATGTGAAAAGCACTTTAAGCACTTTTTTTTAGTTTAAAATAACAGTAATAAGAAAACTTCAGAACTATTATACTGGATTTGGATGCAGTGATGTCTTCTAAATATGAGCAATGGAGACTTCAAGAAACATTTGTTAGAAAACTTGGATACTCAGTTTGAAAATAAAGGATTAGATGTGTGGTTTAAGAAATTTAGATTATATTTGCTAAGCAATTACATATGAAAAGTAACTAGAGTAGTGTCTAATTTAATAGTATTTGATCAAGACAAGCTAGTTCCTTTCCCTACTTGGTGAAGCTTAACCTTTGTCCTTGGTGGAAAAAAAAAAAAAAGAAGAAGAATGCCAGAATTGGGTGATTCTGTCCTAGGATATATGATCAGATTTCAACATGATTAACACTAGTAAGAACAGGGAGCACAGAAGAATATTCCTTGTTTCTTACTCAGTACTTCAGTAATCTGTCTGCTGTGAACCTCTGAGCTCTCACTCTTGTATGCCAATTGCCAATTCACAGGCAATGTTAGGGTTGATGCTAAGAAGACCTGACAGCAGAGAGCAGAAAGGCACCAAAATAATCTTATGCCCTTGAGTGGCCCTGTGGACATAGACACTATAAGACGTAGAAATGAGGCCATAGAGCAAGAAGGCATCATTTCAGTGTCCCTGGGGCCTGTAGGAGTTGAAATAAAGCAACTGTCAGAACAAAAGGTCTTTCTCTATTGGCTTGTATGTGATGCCATGGCAATTTTGATTGTAATTTTTTGTCATTCCTAAGTCTGTATTGCAAAGAAAAAAAATGTTGAACTATCTTCTCCTAGTATATGTGATCTTTTTTTTATCTGATACCCTCCTTTTCTTCCACTACAGCCCTGCACCCTTTTAGAAGATGCATATGGTGTTATAATTATTTTTGTGGATTTGTTTTACTAAAGACTGAGGCTGGGTGAGCAGAATCAGTAGATGGGAGAAAAGGAAATACAAATCATTCTAACACCAGATGATGCTAAATGGGCTTACGGTCAATATCTTACAATATCTTCCATGTGGAGATTTCCATTAAAGAAATGTATGTGACAATGAACAAACACTAGGACACCTGTTCTCTACCTGTTAAATATATGCAATAGCACCAAGTCATGCTAAAAAGACAAAAATTTCAAAAATTAAAAAATTTTGAAGTTATAACTCTCTTCAAGGAGTTTTCAAACTATCAGTAGAGTCTAGATTAAGTATGCAAAATGATTACAAACAATATTGGGTAGCTACTCAGAATTATTTGATTCTCAAGCATACAGAATAAAAATGAAATTGTTATTGATATAAGCTTGACAGACGCATTGCATTTGCCTCTGTTTTTTTACAGTTTTAATAACCATTATTATATAATCAGAGAACCCAAGATTTCTGAAGGGTCCATTTGATAACCACAGTAACCCAAGATAATGGAAATATTCTTTACAGAACAGTCATTTAGATATCACAAATCTCTGCTTACATGAGTCTAATGACTTGTTTGAAAAGTTTTAAAAAATGACCTATTCTAGAAATAGATTTTAGCTCTGTCAGTCTAGCCAACCCAGTGCTTGTTATTACCTAAATAATTTCTTAAAGTTCTTGTGTGTTCTTCACATAATATAACATGCTATTAGATATTCTTAGAGTTGATATGTGATATATCAGGCAGCCGCTCATAAGCCCACAAATGGTCTGGATTTAAACTTAAAAGTGTGTGAAGAATAGGTCCTCAGTGTTGGTCTGTGAAATGAGCAAGTAGCTTTTTGATTGAAAAATGTATTCATGACCTCACAAGATGCATGCACCGGGGAAAAAAACACCCTTTCAGATTATATAGATTCTAATTCAGTACATTAAGTGGGTTAGAGACATAAGCAAAACATGCCATCCTGTGCTTTCTGCATTCATGAGAGTGGAGGAGGCTAAAGGCAGAGGAATTGTGCAAATCGAGTTCTATTGCTAACTAATTGTAATACAAACTGGGTTGTATCACCCTTGATTTTATAAATACTTTGAAATAAAGTGTAGTGATTGCATAATAGCCCATCAAATGGGTGGTTGATTAGTTCAGTCAGTTTTATATGCAGTTTAGCTATTATTTTCTATTAGAATGGAAGAAACTGAGCAAAACTGTCACCATCATGGTGATGCTTTGCAGTTGGGTACCAAGGATCAGTCCCACTTGTAATATGCAAAATCTGAAGAAAGTAATAATTATTTCATCTGATCTCTGATTTTCAAGTCAGTATCATTTTAGAACCGTATTTCCTCAATTATTAAGTCGGACACATAGAGAACATGACCCTCCTCACTTGAGTTACTGTGTCATGCAGGTTCCTTTATCTTTTGTCACACAGGCTGTTTTGGATGTTATAACATTTTTGTTCTAGGAATTTTCTTTTAAATGCAATTCATTATTTTCTTTGAACTTCAGGGTGTCTAGAAAATGGTCTCTTCTCATTCCAACACACACACCCAAAATTCTCTTCCTCAGTAAAAGCCTTTAAGGTTCATGTCGTTAGTGTATGTTGCTTGCTTCTGGTGAACAAGGGACAAAGAAAGTAGTGACTAATATCAGAATCATGAGTGAAGATATGTTTTATTCATAAACTTTGTACCTCCAGTGAAATTAAAAGCAAAGTAAAGGGTCGAAGCTGTGAACCCTTTTTCCTAGAGCCTGTAAACCAATAAAGGCTTTATATTAGCTATCGATATCTATCTCTGAGTTGCCTTAATAACATCTTATTCCCTGTTTTCACCAGCCATCAATAATATTTCTGCCTGCCCGCTCAGGCCCCTATCTCTGCGTGCAATTGCATTATAAGGGTCTATAAGCCCAATTTGCTTCACATTCTTATTTTTGGAAAAGGCTGGCTGGCTTTTGTAATGAGAGCAGCTGCCAAGAAGGCTTGACAGAATTTGTGGCCCATCTGGCTTATAATCTTCACTCAATATCGCAGAGGCCTAAACTCTGAGACCTGCTGATAAGCCCAGGCGTCCAGGCAAGCGATGGCAGCCTTCTCTGTGATTTCTCATTAAGGGCAGGGACATCTCTCTGGGAATCTCTCATATCCTGGATATCACATAATTCCTTTTTTCATTTTCTAATAAGTACAAGAGAGTTGTATTTTTTTTTTATACTATAGTATCTTCGTGTACCCAGATATGAGTGAACAGCCATTTGGAAAATTTTGACATTTGAGTGTTCAAGTTTCCGAAACTATTTGTTATTTTCTCCCCCCCCCACACACACACAAAAACACTAAAGAAAATGCTATTAAATAGATCAGACTATATTAAATAACCATGTATACATTTTAGTATTTATAGCTGATTCTTTTTCCCACTATGTATTTATATACATTTTCTATCACAATGCTATGTCATGTGGCACCAGTAGTTTATGGCAAACGGGGAGAAAATCAATAACATAGCCACTGATTTACCCAGCATTGATTGGCCTGTTTTCTTGGTGATTGAACAAAAGGAGAGAAAGATAAAGAGGAGGCTGTTGAGGGTGGGGGGGTGAAAGGGGGTTGTACTGAAAACACCTTCCTCTGTCTTCTCCCCTAACTTGCCTATTGAAGATGAATTTTAGAAATTATGTATAATGATATACTGTATAATAATAATAATCCTGCCTATCCTGCACATTTTTTTCTGATCTCTCATATTGTATTTATTATCCTTTGTGATACACTGCTAAGAATGACAGAAGAAGGTGATATATTCCCTGCCCCTAGAAGTTTGCAACTAGTGGGTCTGAATTGATTGACTTCTATGCTGCAGTTGGGGAAATTGTTATGTCCTCCAGTAGGGCTGCAGAAACAGATTCTGTCCTCTGGTGGATCTACATCTACCATTGCGGTTCAGTTTTGAAGATTGGCAAGGCTTTATTTACTATGCCATTTATCTTCTCTCCCTTGCAGAAATTGCTTTCTATATTTCCTATATTTTACAAGTATTTTTTATAAACTGGAGATGGTAGTGATAATATTCTAAACAAAAAAGATCCCATGAGAAGAATCTGAAAAAAATAACTCCTCAAAATAAAATCTGGGCAAGGAGTAGGACTGGTTACTTATAGGACAGAAGACTAGATGATTCCTAGAGTCAAGACATATCAGTCAATTTTTTTCTTATCAATTATTCAACAAACATTGATTAAGCACAAACTTTGCATCAAGTGTTATAAATGCCCTGAAGGAATGCAGATTTGCATGAGGTAAGATAACAACCACCTGTTTTGCAAAAATGAAAGAAAAAAGGCTAATGGAAACTTTGAATTCTAGCTCTGCTGAAGTGGGGAACTACCCTTAACAAAATGCTGATGTGAACACATCAAACAAAACAAAACAAAAACTCTGAAAAGTATATGCGAGACATTTCAATGGAGAGCCCAGTCAACAAATTGCCCAGTCAACAAATTGTGTCCTGAGACCACATGTGAACCAATATATGTCAAAGAGAACCTGAGGACACCAAAAGCAGAAAGAATGACCGACATCCTGAACCACAGCCAGAAACAACTTCTAGGAAGGACTAAGGACTCTGTCATCCTAGCATTGGAACCAACTCACATGTAGCAGCTCATTATCTTTGCACAAATGGAGCTGGAGAAAATCTGATTGCTGAGTGGCAGAGCTTACAGGGACTTCAATTAGGTACTAGTGGAACCTAAAGCCAGATTTGCCATTGAGAACCAGTTTCTACACTTCTTAGTTTTATTTTACTCTCTCTTTTAAATTACTTAGTAAAAATAACTTCTAAAATATGTGTCTTAGCTGAACTAAAAACAAAAGGAATGTTACTCAGTGTTATGTTAGGGAGAACTGATTGAAGATGTTATGGTTGCTGCCATCATTCATAGGTTAATCTCTCACCATTTACACCACCATCCACATTCTCAAAAACCTGGTTCAGAGGTCACTTAACTCCTTTTGGTGTTCCAAACCATCAAATGCTCCTCTGTTTCTCTGGATATTAACAGCTTATTTTGTTGGAATCATTCATTTCCCTGTCCCTTGAAAATAAGTTATTTAAAATTTTGTATCATGTGAAAAATAATTATTAGATTTTTCTTTTCCTCCATGTATCCCCTTTATATTCTCAATTAGACCATTTTCTATAGATAGTAACTCAGTATTTTGCCCTTAGTAGGTATACTGGAAGCAACTATCAAACCATTGGCTAATTCGCTGATTGTTTACCAAATGCAGAATATTCAATTTGTAGAGCTTTAGACTTAGTGAAGTGTCCCACCACAAAGAGTCCTGAATCCTCATTGTAAAAGAACAGTTTTCTAGATGACCACCTGCAAAGTTACTAAATGTAATTAGAATGATTCTGACATTTTACTAAATAGGTGTGTAAATAATAGATATATGGAAACATCCTTCCATACCTATAGGTAGCACAATTTGTATCATGCTCATATATATTCCATCCTATTTTCTGATGTGGGTGTGGATGACATGGAAATTTTTGAACAAAGTGAAATATGAAGATCTTGGATGAAGGAGTATATGAGAGAATGTCTCTTCCTCTGTATGTATATGAGTAAAATCCAGTAGCATTTGGCTGCTCAACCTCATGCTGAAGCATTAATTTCACACTTTATTTCCCAGAAATTGAAGACATTTAATTGACTTTTTACAACTGGTATTGAAACTTTTTTCTACTTCATGCCTCATGGGATGGGAAAACTGTGCTGTTAGTGGGGCTCAGTGGCTTGTCCAAGAAGAGGTGACCACTCAGTAAATAGAAGACCCACATTAGATTCTATGCATTATAATGCCCTGTTTTCATTTCTGTAGAGATTTATTGCAGTTGAAAGGACTTCAATAAAGATCACAATTTGGCTATTTTTCTTCAGTGGTGTAAATTTTCTTAAATTCACAAAAAATGTTGGAGCCTAGAGGGGACTTTAGAAAGTGACATTCAGAGAAGATCAGCTGTTCATGTAATAAAAGTCATCAAACTGGAATTCAAGAAAAATCCTCATGATCTTTAACCTTTTGCAAGATAAAACATAGAAAAAGAAAGAAGGGAAAGAAGAATCGAATTAGGGATCTATTCTGATACTCACCATTTGCCTACTGTGTGCCTGGCCCCACATTAGCCACTTTTATGTTTTTTAGATTATTCTTACCTTCTAGCTACAAGTTAAGTCCTAAGGTTTTCATTATTCAAATAAAGAAATTGTCAGAGTTGTGCATATTACAGGTAGGACCCAACATGACTAATGTAGAAATCCATAAACCAGCCTCCACTTATCCGATTAGTCTGAAAAGATTTCCCAAATATAGTAAACATTAGGAACTTACTAAATGAAATAAAAGAACTTTTCTGGCAAGTATTGTAAGAGTTTCAGAAACAAGTTGCTTTTTGACAAAACACTTAAACAGAGCATGATGGGTATCATAAAGAATTTTTTTAAATAAATATTCTAGCTCTGCTTTCCCTCTAGGTATATGTCAATTTACAATTCTCCATACCCCTGAAGGAAGACAAAAGTGGCCATGGGACTTGCTTCTCCCCATTAAATATAGTAACATAAAACAGATCTAGGTGGAAGCTCTCAGAGGTAATATATACCTTGCCACCTCCCTTTTTCCTGCCTCAGTCATGGAAAAGTTATGTGCTGTGAAGGAGCCTCTGTCAACTTAGGTCTTTGAGTGACTGTGATAGTAGAGCTTAGCTGGTTCTGACTCATCTGGTGAGCATTCAGAAACTTGCCTTGATGGAGCAGGCTTTCCTAGTTGAAATAATGTAAATATAAAGGACACAGTTTTGGTTCCAGAGAATTTTGTTTTTTAATACCTGTTTCTGCCACTTATTGCCTGGGTGACCATGGAAAATTGGTTCTCTATCAATTTCTTCACCTACAGTGTGGTCACAATGACCTCTATTTCACAGGATTATCTTAAATTAAATATGATGTTGATACAGTGCCTGCCACATGCCACTAAAAGTTTAGAAGTATCAGCAGTAGCAACCTCATCAGCACCCGCATCAACCAGAGGGGGTTCTTTCTCACCATATTTTCATAAGGGGCTTTGAAATGAAGGAGAAAAACTTTTGTGTCAAATGGAGACTGAGAGGGATCCACAATAATAACTTCCAAATGAAAAGACAGGAAGAGTGACACAAACCACAGACCTCATACAGGACAGACTCTGTGAATACTCAGCAAACTAGAGATGAGTTATAGGCTCATCTGTGGGAATAGGAGGTGGTGACCGTCTTCAGAAAAACATGTGAAGTCCAAAGTAGTACCTTTTAAGTATTATTTAGTTAAAGGATTATTCTTTTGGAAGAAAGAAAGAAAGAGAGAGAAAGAGAGAGAGAGAGAGAAGGAAATATGTAAGGAAGGAAGGAAAGAAGAGAAGAAGAGAAGAAGGGAAGAAAGGAAGGAAAGAAAGAAATGTTTCTTTTAAGAAGGTGAATTAGGAATAAAATGCCCATACATTCCTTTGTCTTTTCTTCCTAAGCAGTTTCAGAGTCTTGGGAATGACTTGAAGCTTCTTCAGTTGGATTGAGCTGAAGACACGGGCATCTGAATATGATTCCGGTTTTGACTTTATGAAGCACTAATGGAGGAAGATGTTACTAAAACAGAAAACAATAACAACAATATCAAGGAACAAGTGCCCTGCAATTGAATGTCAGAGATTTTCTCAGAGTTCACAGCAGGAAGCCTCCCACCAACAAGCAAAGACTGAAATCATTTCCCAGGAGAGTGGCTCTGAGAACCTGGATGTGCTCTGAACAGGTGTTCCAGCAAGTGCTGCCAACTGTATTCTTCAAGTCAGGAGAAAGCTTCTGTAATTATTCTGAAACCTTTAAAAATAAGGCATTCGACCAGGATCTGGGAGAAAGAACAGCATATAGAAGGAGAGAGAAAAAATCCCAACTTTCATAGACTAGTAGACTATCAGTGTATGTATTCATGTTCTCTATGTAATTATGATTTATTACCACCATTGTACTCCCTTTGTTTTTTGAAGTTTCTCCCATTCTTTAGGTTTTTACTAATGGACCTGTAGCATAGAATAATTAAATATCATTTTAAATTCTTGAAAGTATCTCTAAAACTGTAGAATTATTTAATCCAGTAAGCAATTTATCTCCTAAAGCAAACCCCATATTTGATAATAAACCAACAAAGGTAACCTCTTCCTATAGATAGAATAATGTGAACCAGTCAGAAATGTTTGGTCACTTCCCATCGAATTCCATAGAGCAGTAGTAGGAACAAACAGGACATGACTTACTAAGAGGACTCTTATTCCAGTTAGATCTCCTAGTTATTTATGTGTCTCATAGAGATCACCAAACTGTCATGAGAATCAATGTCTTCATCTGTAAAAAACAAACCAAAGCAAGACAAAAAAAGAACCCGTTGCACCTAAATTACACTTTGGTTAAAATAATCAAGTGGAATGATGTGCAAAAAAGCTTTTTAAAAGCTCTAAAACACTATTATTATCACTGCAATCCGTTTTGAAATAAATGAAACCACATTGAACCTGTAGCACCTCTATACTGCATTTACTCCCCTACTCCCTCTTACATGTATAGTCTATAGTATACAATTATCAACGTCTTCCAGCATAATTCTGTAAGATTCTCTGCTGCATAAGGCAAGGGTGAATTGTACTGTGTTTTGTTCCCTAATTATTACATATGTATGTTATATGTATATTATACATATATATATTTCCTTCTTTGCCTAGTGTTCAGAAAGTGCTCTCCATTTTAAACTAGAAACTAAGAAGAATATTGGGACACCTGGTTGACTCAGCAGTTGAGTATCTGCCTTTGGTTCAGGGCATGATCTTGGAGTCTGGGGATCGAGTCTCAACGTCGGGCTTTCTGCATGGAGCCTGCTTCTCCCTCTGCCTATGTCTCTGCCTCTTCTCTCTTATTTTTCATGAAAAAAATAAATAAAATCTTTTTAAAAAGTAGCATATTGAGAAGATTAGATAAAAATATATAGAAAATATACAGAAATATGGTAGAAAAAGTTCCCCACTTGTCTGGATATAGCAGGGTGAAGTAGAAGATGCTCTCAAAAGAATACCTAGTTGTGAGTTTCTAGCTATGCTCCAATATTGTGTAGCTTCGTAATAAAGTTGCAAAACATGATAATTTTTAGTCAAGAGTTTTATGGGTTGTTAGCAGTTGTCAAAATGCATGGGGTCAGTTGGAGATTAATATAATGTATGTGTCGTATAGAAAGACTGTGATATCTTTCTTGGAAGACCTAAGAGATGAAGTAAATACCTATTCACTATTCATGATTTGCTGCTATCTTCCCCTCCTATCCAGAAACAGAAAATTAGAATAAATAAAAAACCCTTTCTGTTACCCTCTCTTTCACACACAGACACACACACACACACACACACACACACACACACACACGCTGTTTCAACTCTTTAATTTGAAGACTAATTTCTGAATCAAACCCCTTTCTTCCTGTATCTTCTCACAAACACCAGTCTGTAGCCCTTTTAACACTAAGATGTAATATTTACAAGAATGGATGTTCCCTGTGCAATCTGTCTGTTTCACAGTCTCAAGTCTATTACTGATGGGTATGTCACTCATTATGCAAATGTGGAATAACAGGGAGTTGGTGACCTTAGGTCAAAGCTAAGGGTAGAACAAGCAGTGTGGCCAAGAACTGTAACCTTAGCCAAGCTTAATGAGAGACCAGCCCACACCTAATTGCCACATACCTCTCTGCAGCATAAACTTGGCTGGGCATGATAGCAGTAACTTGTCAGGAAGGGCTCCCAGCTCAGTTGGTACACAAAGACTTTCAGAAACTGTTATTCCTTATTTGCCTAAAACCTGTGGGAAGCAAGTTGCTAGAATTTTAAATTCTATGCCTCTGCCATCAAAGGGGAACTTCTACTAATACATATTTTCAAAAGGGTTTTGAAACTTACTGTGTCAATTGGGTTCTGTTTTAAGGGTAGAGAGATACTTAAACATGCTTTGAAAGAATAGTAATAAGAGCCATGATTTGAAGGCACCAATTGCAAACACACTTCATTAAAATTGCCACAAGACAAACTATTAATACACTTAATGGTAGTAATAGTCACAATTTATCTAAACCATTTATGTAAATGGAGCTGACATATACCATTTATGCAAATGTTAGCATATGATACCATCCAGGGCATATATAGATTTTTTTTATTCATCATATTATTATCTGTGATCATAAAATTTTACTGGGTTAAGATAAATTAAATTTATAGGTTACCATATATCTTTGGGTTCTACATGTTCATAAAATTATACTTAAAAAGAGCTTGTTGCAATTGTAAGGCATGCACTTACTTGATTTACCCAGGGCTAGTACAAGAAAAATGCCTTTAAGTGTAGGCACCTTTATGATGAGCATCTATGTTAAAAATATCCATGGGTATAAGCAAATACTGTACTATAATACAAAAGTATGAAGAAAGTGATTGTATTAGAATTTTTTGTTACTCTAGTTTAAAATGTCATTTTTAATGACAATATATTTATCTTAGTCACCTTGGGCTGCCATAACAAAATACCAGACTGAAGGGCTTAAACAACATAAATTCTAGAGGCTGGAAGTCCAAGAAAAGGGTGCCAGCATGGGTGATTAAGAGCCCTTTCCTGGCTTTCATAAGGACCACATTTTCACTGTGTTCTCACATGGCAGAAAGAGAGAGAGAGAGAGAGAGAGAGAGAGAGAGAGAGAATGTATACCGGTTGGGGAAGAGGCAGAGGGAGAAGCACACTCCCCACTGAGAGAGTGCCCTACATGGGGCTTGATCCCAAGACCTGGAGATCATGACCTTAGCCCAAGGCAGATGCTTCACCAACTGAACCACCCAGGCGCCCCCAAAATAGAAATAGTTTTAAAGTGCCGCTGAAATCTACCCAATTAGGACCTTTCCATTTTAAAAATATATTTGAAATATTTTTCTTAAGGTGAGCTTTAAGCAGGAAGAGCTAAACTTAAGTATGAAATGAACAAATATTTCACTATTAGTAACAAAAAAGTATTCAGCATATTTGAAATAATATGTAGCTTTGTTCTTACAGTGAGATCTTGCCAGGTGCTGTTTTCCAGCACCTCTTCAGGGAATCCCTATGGCAAATAGACATCATTATCCCAGTACTGGTTGGTGTCTATTTTTGCTTTTGTCATTCTTTTGCCACCTTACTGCCTCCCAGGACTATACTTCACATGATACTTCTGTATTCCACTATGAAAGGGAAGATAAATATATATATATATATATATATATATATATATATATATATATATATATATATATATCTGTATGTGACTCAGGGAAGAGTTACAATTCAAATCCAAAGACAGTCTACTAGCAAAATTACTTTTTGCTCTGGGGAGGTCAGTTTTTGTTCTACTAAGGCCTTCAACTGATTGAATGAGGCCCATTCACACTAGGGAGGGTAATCTGTTTTACTCAAAGTCCACTCATTTAAATGCTAATTTCATCTAAGAAACACTTTCACTGAAACCATCCAGAAGAATGTTTGGCCAATTACCTGAGCACTGTGGCCCAGGTAAATCAACACATAAGATTAACCACTATGGTCACTTCACCACAGGAACTGCCACTCCTCTTAATTGTGTGTGTGTGTGTTTTTTTTTTAATCCAACTCCAAACAGATTCAGGTGAATAAACATTTTTTTGAGCACTTATCATGCATTAAGTGCTGGGGCAGGTACTTTAACACTCATGATTTTATTGATGCACAAGCCAATCTTGTGGGAAAAACTTTAATATTATCTTTATTTTACAGATAAGAAAATTGAAACTCAGTTGGTTTAATTGATTATGTGCAAATCAATATCCAGGTTACAACTCCTGGGAGACTCTATTTTTATGAATTTCTGTGAATGAAATTCTATGTCATGGCACAAGAATTAAACACCTTCACATCCCATCAGGAAAAATGAGATTGTGTGTGTCTGGAAGCTACCATCCTTCTTCCCTCCACACATCTTTCGATCTTTCCTATCACCCTCTCCTTCAAACCAACCCTGTTATATTCTGCTTGTGTTTCTATTGTTATTATCAATTGTCACTATTAAAATGAATTAATAGCTGCCAAATTCTAGGATTCTAGTGCCTGTGTTATATATCATACTGTAAGTTTGAAATGCATCCTCTCATGTCATTCTCTGACACGTACATACACTGTCACACCCATGTGTATGAACGTACCTATGCAATATACCTATGAAGCAGGTATACTGTGCAAAAAAAGAGAATTGAAGTTTAGAGAGTTTTAAGTAAATTTCTCCATATCTAACAAATAGTAAGTAATTAAAGTGAGGTCTAGCTACTGCCAAAATCCATGTATGAGACTGTTACTCTGTGCTACCATTCCACATGTTACTATTAACAAAAACCAGGGTCCCATCAACCTTCATGTCAGCTCATTTTCATCCCTATAAAAATGTTTATCAGAATGGAATATTAATTTCCAGAAGAAGATGGGATATATAATTAAAATGACTGTCGTAGATCCAGTTTGGGGCCTCAATAACCATTCTCCCCACCTCCTTTAGGTACATACCCCATAGATTTAAAGGTTACTCTGATTGCATTCTTTGAGAATATTCCAGTTCCCCAGTGAAGTTTGAACCCAGGCTTCTTTTCCTAGAGATTGAACTCTATTCCTACTGACCCCTAGTAAGAAAAATTTGGAGTCTTGTTGTCTGTTGATAGAAATTATTTTATGAGATTACATCCATTTGTGCAGAAAATAAGTGCCATGGACACCAAAGACTTCTGTCTTAATCTCTCTCTCTCTCTCTCTCTCTCTCTCTCTCTCTCTCAATTTCTATATCCTCAATGTTCATAACAGTGCCTGACACGTGGAAAATACTTAATAAATATTTTTAAATGAGCTAATTTATGTATCATAGATTAAATGGATATTTACAGTAAATATCCATTATATATATATCCAGAATATTATAATTTAAATAGTTGACTTTCATCCTCTTTGGGTCAGTGTCTTAGCCCATTTGGCCTGCTTTAATAAAAATACCATAGACTGGGTGACTTAACAGGTATTTCTTTCTTACAGTTCTGGAGACTGTGGAAACTCCAGGATCAAGTTCCAGCAGATTCAGTATCTGGTGAAGGTCTACTTGTTAGTCCATACAACCATTTTCTCACTGAAAACTCACATAGCAGAAGGGGCAAGGGAGCTCTCTGAAGTCTCTTTTATAAGGACATTAATCCCATTCATGAAAGATCTATCTCTTTGACCTAGTCATCTCTCAAAGGCACCAATTCCATGTACCATCACATTGGACATTAAAATTTATGTAAGTCTGGCTAGGCTTTTATCAATATTATTAATTTTTTCAAAGATTCAGCTCCTGGTTTCATTGATCCGTTTTTTTTTAAGTTTCTATGCCATTTATTTCTGCTCTAATCTTTATTATTTTCTGTCTTCTGTTGGCTTTAGGCTTTGTTTTTTTCTTTTTCTAGCTCCATTAAGTGCAAGTCTAGGTTGTTTATTTGAGATTTTTCTTGCTTCTTGAGTTAGGCCTCAAGTTGCATATACTTCCCCCTTAGGACTGCTTTAGCTGCATCCCAGAGGTTTTGGATTGTGTTTTCATTTTCATTTGAATTTTAGGGAAATAAACATCCAGTCCATGGTAGTCAGTTGCATATTCAGTCTAAACTCTCTCTCCTATCCACATAATCCTAGCTAACATATGCCTCTATGCCAACTCATATATTCAAGTCATGATTCAACCTGCCTTTTCATAGCAGAGTACATTCCGGGTTTTCATCTAACAATGTCATCCTCACTAGCTATAGATCACTTTAAGCCCTGTAGAATCTCCTTGCACATAGGAGTTTGGAATCCATGCTCTTTGATACCATCCTGAATGACAATTGTTTGTCTTCTTGAAGATCTTCAGTTTCAGCTTCCATTTGGCTTCAAGGTGATGTTTTATGGTAGTCTATTTTGAAGTACAAGAAGGTAGAAAATTAAAAAAATAAAAATGCAGTGCTCTTTAGAATAGTACTCAGTATCCCATTCAGTTTAATCTAGAACTATCTTCTAACAGTGTCTTCCCTGACCATTCTGCAAGCACTCTCCAATTTCAGTAATCTGAGTTTCTTCTTATTTTCCACAGTAATTGTGTTTCCCTTTTGCCTGTACTCATCCAAATCCTGCCTTATCTCTTAATGTCACTCCAATACCTCCTTCCTCTACAGTAATTTTCCTGATTAGGAAATTTCATTTGCCTTTTTTTTTTTCCCTATTAAATAGTTACTTCCAATGTACCAAGATAAACTCTCACAAGTAGCAGTGGTAAAGCAGGCACAATCTTAATTTTCAAGAAGCTTAGAGCCCTAGGGCAAGTGTAAAAAAGTGAGAGGAAAACCACACAGATTCAGAACTGTAGGGAATTCAAAGGAAGGGGAGTTGCTTAATTCTTGACATTAGAAACCATCTTTGAGTAGAGTTGTGAAGAAAGAAAATGTTCTTGATTACACAGATATCTGAAGGCCATATCAGATGGAACAGACTTTATGAAAAAAATCAAAGCAGAATTTGAGGGACTGCAATTCATTTGATTTGACTAGTCCTTTAAAGAATTCTGAGAAAGTGTCAATCAAAAGGTTAGACAGGTTAACTAGAAGTAGTTAATGGAGGAACATTAATGCCATTCTAAAGAACTTGAATTTTGTTCTGGAGACATGAGGAAGCAGTGAGGAAACACCTACTTTAAAATAAATGGGATGATATAAAAGGAGCGGTGCTTTGAGTGAAAAATGAGAACAGGATGGAATAAACAGTAATCTAGCTTCAGGTTATAAAGAGTATCTAAGGCTCGCCAACTCTCCTAACAAGATTACCCTTGCAGCTAAGACACCCATAGTCTATGTCATTCCTGAAACCTGCATAAGGATTTAATTCTGAGGGAGATCATAAAGAAGAAACATTCCCTTGAGGTTTCAGGTATTGAAAGACAGTACCATTGAGTGTGACAGGTCTCACATCTCTTTCTTCAATACCAGCTGAAGTATGAGCCTCCCAGGTCCTCCATCATCACTCAGGCTCACATATGGTTTGCCTAATATATTTTACTATACAATGTAACTCTTTTCTCCATCTCCTATCTCTTTCTGACCCTCTAGATCATTCTAATACGTTCTTTGGAGAGTGCATGCTGCCTGGTGTTGGATCTTACCTGGCTGTACCACTTAAATGTTGTGTGATCTTAAGCATGTTACTTAACATCTCTGTGCCTCAGTTTCTTCATCTATGAAAAAAAATCAACATACATGATAACATGTCTGCTGTAAGTATTCAAATTGTACACATAACACATTTTGAAATATAATAGCAACAACATAAAATTATAATAACATCCCCCTGCGATTGAGTGAGTGCCCAATGAGTGGTACTTACTATTATTAGTATCTTCCCCCCAAATTCCCATATTATAAAATTTGAACTTTTTTTGACCTTAGTAAAATTTTACTATCTTCTGAGAATATTACTTACACTGTTGGAATCTCAAATGGTGTTTTGTTTGGCTTTGTTTTATTTTGTTTTTCTTCTCACACACACTGCATATCTCAGGTGTCTTTTTTTAATCCTCTTGCCAGTTCCATATTATTTTTGTTTTGTACATTCTCTAAATCCCCAATCCTTTGAAGTATGAGCCACCATACTTGATTACTCACAACTCTTTCTCATTACTGTCTTCTACGGATCTTATATATCACCACTCCCTTCCTACACTATTAATCACTATGTTTTCCTGGCTTCTCCATTATTTCTCTAGCCATCATTCTTGGCAATTCAATATCTATATTGGATACTTTCCTGTCAACTCCTTGACTTCTTTACTCCATGTTAGCCTTGCACTCCCATGGTTATAGTCTGGATTTTGTCATTATCAACTACAGCTACCCTAGAAACTGATTTCAAGCACAGCACTTTCTGACCTTTACCTTCTCGTAGCTACCTTTTCACTCTACATCCTCACTTCAACAGCTCATGTGATATGCTACCATTTGCTCCAACAGTTCCTTCTCTTTTTCACAAATCTTTATTTTTTATGTATTTATTTTTAAAGATTTTATTTATTTATTCATGAGAGACACAGATTGAGAGAGAGGCAGAGACATAGGTAGAGAGAGGAGAAGCAGGCTCCATGGAGGGAGCCCAATGTGGGACTCCATCCCGCGTTCCAAGATCACGCCCTGGGCGCAGGTGGCGCTAAATCGCTGAGCCACCCGGGCTGCCCCACAAATCTTTAGACAAATTTTTTGTCCAGAAAAAAATCCTTCTGAGAACCCATCCCTTACTTCACCATCCAAGAGATCTGCACTTCCCCTCATTCTCCTTCATCTCAATGAATGATTGTATGTGTGATTTTCGCACATTTTAAACATAGATCACCTGGAGTAAATGTTCTAAAGTGTAAATCATTTAATGGTACTTCTCTGGCTAAAATCCTTCAATAACTGGCTATTACATTTTGTATAGAATATTAAATCCTTTCTTTGACCTAAAAGGTCCTCCATGGTGACTTCTGTTCACTCTTTCCCCTTATCCCTCAGTCACAACAACTCACTCACACTGGTCTTCCTGGTATTGGTAAGCAGCTTAATCCTGCTTTTTTATCCTGTCTACAGCTTTATCCTTGAGGTTTCCTTACCTAGAATCATTTTCTCTCAGATTTTTTTAAGCCTTCCTTTTTATCCTCTCTCAAGTCTTTACTTAAATGTCACCTCCTCAGTGAGGCCTTCCCTGACCACTCTTGCTAAAGAAACCTGCCCTCTACCCCATTATTACTTTCTTTCCTCTCATTCTGTTTTTTGATCTTGCTTGACTTTTGATCTAGAATTTATTAAAAGAAATAATTCTCTTTATTCCTTCTACCTCCGTGAGAGGAGCAACTTTCATGGTTTACCACTTTATTTTTGGTATATGCCAAGAACAGTCACTGCCACCGAATAGGGTTCAATTAACACTCTTCTTTTTACATGACTGACTTACTGACTGGCTGAATGAATGAGTAAATGAATGAGATTATAGAACAGATTATTTAGGAGACTCTTGTAAATACTCTTTTAACTGTTACATCTAAAAATAATCGCTTTTTATTAATTAATTATATAAATAGCATTTTGTGACTTTTTCTGTATTATCATTAGCAATTAACTTCTTTTTTTTAACTTGTTATTTTGATCTGTATGTGTGCAGATCAAATATCTTCAGCTCTAGGACAAGCACGCCCAATATCTTTTTCTTCTTGATAACTTTAAACACGAGGCTTATACTCCTCTGGGCACAAGAAATATTTATTGAATAAATCAGTGATTAAAAATTGGATACAAAGACAAATTTGGAAGATGTGGAGGAAGTAGCATACAAAAGAGGAGCAGAAACATCAAAAGGGACAAAGAAACAGTTGCTAGAATTGAATTATGTGAGAAATAGAAAAAGTTATTTGGCAAAGAACAGAATCTTCTAGCTTTAGTACTATTGATGCTAGGGACCAGATCATTCTTACTTGTGGGTAGGGCTAATAGCCTTCTCCCTCATTTGTAGCAATCAAAGATGCTTCTAGATATTTTTGAATGCAATCCTAGCAGGCAAAAATCATTTCTAGTTGAAAACCACTGACTTTTGTAATAACTGTTGAGAAAGGCAGTCTTATGAATGTGCTATTTAGAACTCTGCTAGGTCATGTAAGAATGGACCTTGAACCTGAACCCTTCCTTTAATAAGAGATAGAGTCCACACAGCCTGTGCCAGGCTTTTCACCTTGGTCAGGCTATTTCATTTTGTGTGGGAATGTCTTTCCCTGTTTCAGACTCTGAGTGTTTCTTTGTTCTGATCAATTGTGCCATCCAATGACCCTCAGCCACACCCTCAACTTTCAGTATTTCAGACTCTATGGAAAGAAGTGAGTCCTTCTGCCACAGCACCAGAGTGGTGCACATAGGTCAAGGGACCTACATCAACTGTTGGGGATATCTGCTTGTCATAAGGGACCAGTGCACACCATTGAAACTGATCTTGCTCTCTCTCCTCTTTGTTAGTAAAAGCATTTTCCTTCTGGTGTTAGATGGTAGTGTATTTTTACCAGTGACTCCAATACCAAAGTGCTATGGGCAAAACAATCCCTAATAGCTGGTATTGTGATGATTTTTGTTATCTTCCATGTAGTTGAAGTTCTCTTCTGACATTGGTTATGGGTGCATAGTGTTCTGTTTGACAATAAGCAGCAATGGCACATGGCTCCTTGTTGCCAAGCACATGGTTGAGGAGGAATTTGCAATATTTGCTAACTTCATATCACTGGAAATAAATATGACTTACCTTGGTAAATGAGATGAGACAGAAGTGATGGTGTTTCAGGGCCCAGGCCAGACCTCAGGAGGCCTCATTGTTTCAACTTGCTCCCTTTCATCCCTACCAGTGCCATGAGAAACGCCTGCTCAGGATAGCCCATTGATCTAAGGAGAGGATGAAAGACTTGTAGAGCACAGCTACCTGTAGCCCATTAGCCTAGGTCAGCTTATTTTTAGTGAAATATATGTCTTTTCATACTCATGGCAAGGTGACTCACCTAAGGACCCCATCTAAGTTGGTCTGCTATCCCATAAACTCCTTTGAGCTCCACATCTGCAACTTACTCTGCCAGTTAGACTTAAACACAAGTGGCAGCAAGGAGCATTTCACATCCACTTGAGACAAAATTGCATTTGGGGTAATTGTAGCATATTAACCCTTTGAGTCAGGTCATGTTTTTATTCTACTTCTTCTAGACTATTATCTCTAGACTATATCCCTTGATTTATGACCTCAGTTGCAAGGCCAAGACTTGAGATGGATAAAGCACACACAGAGACCCATTCTCAATTCCACCATACAGTGGAATCCCTGCTCTCTGAATCCCTAATAATGATTGTTACCAATACCTAATACTTTATTTTCTCCATTTCTTCAATTGTTCTGCTGGTCTCCTCCCAATTAGATGCCCTATTCTTGACACTAATTTTAAAATTTTATGATTCTCCTACATCATTAGTAGTATACCCATTAATTAGTACAAAATAGGTGCCTAGTATATAGTCTTTATTAATTTTATATAAGTGACTATAATATTTATGCAAAATAATCTGATGGAATAGCTACTGGCCTGAGTCAAAAAATAAGGTGACTCCGTTTCAAGGTCACAGTGGTGACAAGGAAAGTATATATACCTAAGACTCAAAGTATGGCTGAATTTGTGTCAAATTGAGATGTTTGGGGACCCGCAAAATCTTAGCTATGTCATTATGGACATCTGCTAAGAATGCTAAAGGTAAACAATCACCTGAAAGATATATTTGCTTGCATGTAGTGGAAAACAGCAGCTCATTAGCTCTCTGCTTAGCTCGTTAACTCACCAGCTCGTTAGCCCTCTGCTCGTTAACTACTTAGCTCTGATTAGCTCTGCTCACTTCCTCCTCCTATCACTCACAGTGTGAATGAACTGTAAATCTGCCAGAGCAACAGATGGCCATTCCAGGTCCAGGGAGGGAGTTCAGGAGGTGGGGGATGAAGCATTCCCAGATTTTTCTGACCTTGAAAAGATTCCATTTTGTTGAAGTTTGTGAGTTATGATTTAGCTTCATCAATAAAGAAGCCGGCACAGTTTTATTTTAAGATGCAGAAGAGTTCACTTAAATGGATTCCCTGGGATGACGCAAATGTGCAATTACAGAGCCATGTTAGGCTTGTCGGCAGTGGTCTACACAATACAACGGACTTTAACCAAGAGTATTTATAATGACTATTTATTAATGGCTTGTCCCATGCTCAGCGCTGTGCTGGACACTTGTGAGGAATTCAAAAGATGCTTTTTAAAAGAACATATGACATATTTATATATACAAACTACTAGAACAAAATAAATCTTAGTTGTTAATTAGGAATTCAATTTATGGTATAGGATATATGCACTATGGGAGTTCAGAAAACATTTTGATTATCAATACAAAAAAAAAAAAAAAAAGATTGCCCAATATGCAGAAATCACAGATGTGGCTTCCATTGCCTTAGTAACCAGATTGCCACATTATCAACATGGCTGTAGCCAGGCCAGCTCTTTAAGAACACATTTGATTACCTGCACAAATAATACCCCACGTCTACTTGCTACCAGCTATGAAAGAGACGATTGATGATTCATTTATTTTATTTTTTTAAGATTTATTTATTTATTTGAAAGAGAGAGCACAAGCAGGAGAGGTGGAGGCAGAGGGAGAGAGAATCCCAAGTAGACTCTGCACTGAGCACAGAGTCCAGGGGTTTGATCTCAGGACCCTGAGATGATGACCTAAACTGACACCAAGAGTCGGACACTTAGCTGACTGTGCCACCGAGGAGCCCCTGGTGATTCATTAATTACAGCCACGTTATTGTGCCTCCAGGTAGCCAAAACTTGAAAGGCATATATTCTCTGGAAATGATGGCAAATAAAACAATGTTTTGGAGTCTTTTTTTTTTCATCCATCTGCATATCCATTTATCTATACCTGTAATAATTCACAAAGCAATTGAGATAGTATCTACTACTAATAGGTTATTCTAAAATGTGTTAGTTATATTAGTAGGTCAAGTCTGTAGAGGTAGTAGAAAGGATAGTTAAGTTTGATAAGGTAGAAAAAGATACAGGAAATACAGAGCTAGGATTGGTATACTGGGAGAAAGAGCTGGGTAGGGCAGCCCAACAAAATTCCTGCACATTGAAGAACAATTGAGAGTCTGGACGCCTAAGTGAACCTGTCTTGTCAGGGGTGGGAGACAGACAGAAGTGTGGAGGGTTCTGGTAGCCATTTTTATTTGCCTGGCCTTGCAGTGGACGAGTACTCCTATCTGCAGGGATGGGCTGCCACCAGCCAGGCCACCTTTGCCTGCCCGGCAACCCCCTACTGATTTTCAGCCATGCAGATACAGTCTGTTTTGTTGCTACCTCATCATCACAAATTTTTTCTTAAATTAAAAAGAGAAAGTAGCAAAAATGTGAGACCTTTCTTAGATGCCTGGGGCTCTCTTACTTCTGCTGCAAGAACTTTTGAAAAAGAAAACATAAACAAAATATATTTCCTGTCTGCCCATAACAAACAGAGACTAAAAATACTGTTACAACTGTACAATAGTTTAAGGTCAATGTATTCCCTCTTCGTGGCTATGAAAACCTGACCCGCATAAGGCATTAAAATTCATAACACATGAAAATTAGGGAGTCCTGGAAGCACTTTCTTCTATATAAGTACAAATTTTCTCTGCCTACATCTAGCATTTAAAGGAAACCATCCAGATAATTAAAATGCCTATAAATGAAATGTCAAAGTTAAATGTTTTTTTTAAGTCTTAATGCTTAGGCAAAGTGAAACCTTTATTCTAAAATAATACACTTTAAATACTAGCGGTATCTTTTGAGGGAGTAGAATAATTAAGGATTGCCACAGAAAATGGGTCTACAGGTCTATGTGCCGCTCCACTCAGTAAGTAACCTTTATGAAGGAATGCGATAATCAGTGTGTATTTTTTGTCCTTAAATACTGCCATTATTTTAAACATGAATCTAGCTCCTGTGGATAAAGCTAACCATACAATGCACAAGAAGTAAATTAATCACACAAATAGAGAAAACAGAGTTGTTGAGTTAGGCAGATTTTGATTTGGTTTTTGTGTATCTGACTTCATTTTCTTCCTCCCTCATATTGCATGATCATTGTTATTTGTTTGTTTTTTTCTTTTTATCTTCTTGAGTGTGTCCCCCTCATCTGAGGATAGTCACTGTGTGAGAAATGCCCTTGTGAGCTCTGACTAGGTTTGAGGCATGCATGATATAAATGAGCTGGGAGACAGTTGGAGTATAATCCAGTCCCTTGGTCATGATGTAGATCAAACGGGCTGTAGAACAGGCAATCCCCTTTTCTAGATTCTACAAGGTTTAGGTCAAACTTTTCACACACCACACTAATACAAAAACCTACACTTCAACTGTATGGCTAGCCCTTTGAATACTAGGATAATTGACCTTTCCACCCTTTGCTCCAGTAGGTGAAGCTCGCTAACCATCAAAGCTGATCTCATTCTCAGCAAAGAATCCTGACATAGGCTCAGGGTAGAGTCTGAGCAGAAGATAAAGAACTGGGATGGTGTAATTACTTAGATAGTTTGTTCTGGGATGACACACATCATCCCAGGCCCCACTGTTATAGATATTGATGTGCTACTGCACCGGTGTGTCCACTCCTACCTCTCTGTGATGCCAATAAGGCAAGACTACAACTTGCTCAGCTGCTAGGAGCCAATAGCAATTGACTTCTCCAGTGTTTTGTTCGTGGATAGTGGACTTCCCAACAGGAAGGAGCAAATAGTTTGGGGGACAGTCCTTAGTTTTTCAGTAGATAATCCTGACTAAAACTGGTTCTTTCTTCATCTAGACCATTTTCCAGTTTCCTCTTGATGGCAGCATCCTGGAGATCTGGTGTAAGACCAACATCTCTAGTCATCAGTGAGAGGATCCTGTCTCTGGTTGAAGCATGCTATATATATTCTTGCAATTATATTTTATCTGTTTGTTTAGAGTTACTTTCACTCACTCCTCCTTGAGTGGAGATGGTAAAAATGGTCAATTCCTCTTCCGGGCAATGCATTAAAAAGTGAAGTCAAGCCAGGTGGTTTTGAAAGGGAGATAAAAGGTCAAATATGATACCTAACAATTAGCAGTCTGCTTGATGTGAGTAGTATGGGCTGATCCTAATAAATAGGGACCCTCTCCATGGGCCCCCAAACACAAGCATTTGGCTGATTCAGCTCGAGGGGGCCATAAGTGGTACTGTGCATCACTGAACTAAAGTTGTGCATGTTTAAACATGCAAGGGCACAGAGATAATTAAGTCTCAGCTTCTGGCCTCTTTTTCTATTGAAATCACACTTCAGTTTTGGCATGGAAGGGCCTAGAGCAGATATTCTTTTTTTTTTTTTAAGATTTTATTTATTTATTCATGAGAGAGAGAGAAAGAGAGAGAGAGAGAGGGAGAGGAAGAGACATAGGCAGAGGGAGAAGGAAGCTGTCCACAGGAGCCCAATGTGGGACCCGATCCTGGGCCCTGGGATCATGCCCTGAGTCAAAGACAGACGCTCAACTGCTGAGCCACCCAGGTGTCCCTAGAGCAGAGATTCTTAAGAGCAGAATGGTATCCCTTGATTCATGTGGAGCCAATAGAATGTCTCCTCATCTTTTGTGTCTCTGCCCCACTTACTCTCCAACAGACAGGCTGTAAGAACTTGCAGTGAATACATACCCATGTGCCACTTACTGCCTACTTTGAAAGACTGACTAGTGAAATCTCAAATATGAGAGGGAAAGAGATTATATATTCACAAAGAGTCTGGAGGAATTAACTTCCTTGTTAGGACTTTTAAGGTGGCTCTAATTCTTGGTTCCATTCATTATCTTTTTCCTTTTGGTAACATTCAGTAATGACATCCTTTGATATCTCTTCTAGAACAGATATAGCAGTGCTTTAAGATAACTTGATGGATAATGGAAAAATTAGTCTTTACGGATTTTGTTCAGTGTTGAGAGGCATGGCTAGCATTTCAGAAAGGTCAAAATTCAAAAGAATTCCAATTATTTTATTTACTTATTTTTTTTTAGATTGTATGTATGTATATATTTATTTGGAGCACATGCTGTGCACAGGGTTGGGGGCAGGGGAAGAGGGAGAAAGAATCTCCAAGAGACTCCCCACTGAGCATGGAGCCCAACATGGGCTCAATTTCATGACCTGGAAATCGTGACCTGAGCCAAAATCAAGAGTCAGATACTTAACCAAGTGTGAGCCACTTAGGAGCCCCAAAACAATTCCAGTAATTTTAAAGGCAAACAGGAAAAGAAATACACAAGAAGTCACAGCAAAATCTACCTGCTTATGCTGCTCTTCAAAGACAGCTGATACGGATAGAAAACTGGACTTTTCTACCTTTTGTATTTGCGTTTTGCTTTAGTCTTGATTAAGGAGAGAGTAAAGAACACATCATTACTCATAAGTTTAAATTATAATTTTACTCACTATTTTAAACTCAATTATCGCTTCAATTTTTTGTAAAGGCTGTTCCTCTTGCTACTACTCTGTGACACATGGTTCAGTAAACACTTGCTCTTCTAAAAAGTGCTAGAAGCAGGACACTAATGTTTAGATCATGACTTCTGCCAGTGGCTTATGAGCAAGCACTTAGGTGATTTGGAATGATTGCATATTCGATGTCATATTGAAACCATCATCCTTCCGGACCTTCCCCCACTTCTCTTCCCTTTCCTTACTCCTGTTTCCTTAATTATTGAATTCTACCCACCCAATTTAAGCCAGAAATCACTACACTGTCTTTTACTTCTTAACTCTATACAACTCACATCTAATCAGTTACCAAGGCCTATCAGTCTTAACTGCCAAAAGAATCTCAGCCTTTTCCACTTGGTGTCATCCCTGTGACCAACATTCAGTCCAGTGTCCATCCATCTCCAGTACCATCACCAATTACTAGATTCTTCCAAGGCCTTTAATTTATTGCTTACCTTCCTGCTCTGCCCGGCTGCAGACTTCTTTCTATAACCAGGGAAATCTTTCCAGTCTTTCTAAAATATTTCCAACACCTGTCAAAGGTTTCCCAAAGTCTAGGAATAAGAACAAAACTTTGTAGAAGCATTTGTAGGACCCAGGCTTTGGTGTCCTACAAGATGTTATGTTTTCATATGTCTCTAGCCTCATTATTTGTCACTACTTACTTCACGCTACCTGATAACATACCATAGGATTTCATATTTCTCCAAAGAACCATGTTCTTTTGTTCTCATTTATGTCTATGGCTCCCTCTGCCTGGAACACATTTCATCTTTCCAGCTTCTCTGCTTTGCCCACTTCAGGTCTCGTATTCAGGAACTTTTCCCCAGAAAAACCTTCCTGATTCTCCCACTCTGCTTCATTTCTGGAGAAGCTACCCCTTTTATGTGTTTACAGGGTCCATGTGTTTCTCTTTTCATATTCACATTATTCATTGTAGTGCACCTGTGAACAAAGTATGTGTAAAGACCTTGTTATCCCATTTGCTCCTTATATCCCCAGTGGTTAATCCAGAATAGATATTCACCAAATACATGTGTATAAATTAATAACCCCACTATAAGCTCAGGATCCTCCAAACACTTCCTTTTTACTGTTTTCTTGAGTCCTGAGAGAACAGACACTCTTCAAACCCAAGTAATTCTTGTTTACCTAGACAACCCCATTAAAACAGGTAAGCATATAATAATAATAATAATAATAATAATAATAGGTAGCTCGTATAATAAAAATAGAAAAATTGTTGTAATCCTTTGTCAGTGATTATACTAGATGCTTTTGATTGTTCTATCTAGTGCTTAGTAGGATGAATGTACTCCCTATTTCATCTCCAAGTACTCACAGCACTTCTGCTTTGGAGCTAAAACACAAACTCATCTGACTGACTCTGAAGCTTAGGCTTTGAATATTCTTCTTGCTGGGGATCAGCCTAAGTCCCCCTTCTTTTAGTACTGCTGACAGAGTGAACAAAAGGAAACGTTGAAGAGCTACAAAAGCACAGGGCTCAGGGTCAGAAGACCTAGCCTCTAATCCTGCTCATGAGCTGAGGTAAACATTCTCATCTCTTACAATATGAAAACTGAAAGAAACAATGATTTTTAAAAATTTGTTCCTCAAACCGTTATTCTATATTAAGTAGCCCAAATGAGACCATTGAAAATATTTATTGTCCCAAGCTCACAGGTTTCCTTACTGTAAGTTTCCAGTTTGGGCGATAGACAGTGTGTACCTCCTGGGCATACTCCCAGAGCATGCCTTCCCTGAACCAATTTTTGGACACTTTGCTTATTGCTTTAGTTTTAAAACAATATTGTTTATACCTTGTTGATCCACACGATTCTAGAAGGCAAATATGCTTATGCTTATGTATTCTTCTAACATTCTGCTAAGAGCTTTGTATTGAAGAAGTATTTATAAATATTTATTGAGATACTGCTTATTAGTAAAGATTCTTTGAGTGCTAATATTGGCTGAGAAAAAAAAATGACCATCAAAATACTCTTTGAGCTCCATTCTTGAAGAAAACCAGTAGTAAGAAAGCAAAGCTTAAATAATTTTTGAATTTAATGTATTAAAATGCCCTCAGCAGTGATCAGATTTCTTGGTTTCCTGAAAGCTCCTTAGACTCTGTCATTTGGCATGTGGAGGCATTTTGCTAGGCAGGATTTGCCTTGTTCTTCTGCGATAAGCCATAAAAGAGAAACTATTTTGCTAGCACAATAAAACTCTTAGCATAAACATCCTTTAAAAAAGTCTTCCATTTGATTATAGAGAAATTATTTCAGTATTAAGATGGATTTTTTTCCTAATAAAAATGCTACAAAACTTCAAAAGTTATTTGCCTCCTCTAAAAGTTACTTCCATTAGAAGTTCAATTTTGCTGGATCATAAGATAATTTCATTCTTTGTTTGGAATGTTGGTGCAATAAAAGGAAGCACTTAACTGCTGCACTCTGTACCCAAATCTTTTGCTGTCTTTTGCCAGTCATTTGCTTTCTCAGGGCTCTATCAGGCACCATCATTCACAAGCCCTCTAGATCAAGGTGAAAAGGAGAAGCAGATAATGATAACATCTTTTGATGAAGCTATCTTTGTCCCCAATCGGTCCCTGATTTAAAAGAAGAATTGGTTAAACAGTTACAGATTTTAAGTAGATACGTAATTTTCTAATTTATTGGAAAGGATTTGAAACAATAATGCAGGAAATTCAGGGGAGAAAAGAGTGAAGGATGACATCAGAAAGATTCCTGCCTGAGTTAGAAAGGGCAGAGTATTCGTAGGAATCTTTTACTGTTTTAACCCATGCTTTTATTTTTTTTTAATTTTTTAAAGATTTTATTTATTCATGAGACACACACAGAGAAAGAGAGAGATAGAGAGAGAGAGGCAGAGACATAGGCAGAGGGAGAAGCAGGGCTCCATGCAGGGAGCCCGATGTGGGACTCGATCCTGGTTCTCCAGGATCACGCCCTGGGCTGAAGGTGGCACTAAACCACTGAGCCTCCCAGGCTGCCCACCCGATGCTTTTATGCTGTGTAGAATAGAAATCCATTGAGCTTATGTCATTGGAAATGCATATTGTGACTCAGTGGAAATGAAATCAATTTGGAAATGACCAGGATAAAAAAGGTAACATGACACATTAAAGCTCAAATTATTTAAAAGATGTGAAATAGGTTCTTCTGTCTTTTGTCCATATTGATTTCTTCTTTCTCCTCTTCCTTCTTTTTTCTTATGCAGATGTTGAATTCTAGAAACTGACCTATACCCACCCCACCGAATAGAAATGAACTTCTCACTTTTCATAAAATGTTTGGAGAACTTTATTGTTTCTTTATACAGAGCACTTTTATACCAAGGAATCATTGAGTTAGGGAAAAATGCTTGCATTTTGGATTTAGTTAGATGTTTTGAATCCTGAGTTAATTGGGTTGTTATTTGGAGCAGGTCACTTCACTACCTTGAAGCTCATTTTTCTGTTTGTGTAATATGATTAATAAATTCTAATACCATTCAGATACGTATATACTAGTGTTTAATAAATAGGAGCTAATGCAAAAGAGAAGAAGCCCACCTCTGCATTGATTGAAGGGACCCTGCAGGCTTTCATGGGGCACTCTATCACACAAAATGCAGATTAAATAACAAAGGAAAGATATATGTGCTACTGCAAGAGTATAAAACTGAAAGGCAGAGGACATCAGGCTGTAAAGTCACTATGAGGCACTGGCTTGATTGGGGTGGGGAATACCATGGGTAGACAAACAAAGGACAGGTGATGGTTTCTAGAAAACTGTGTCAACTTCCCAATTTCATCGCCCTAATTTCTTCCCATGGGGCCAAGCCTTGATCTCATTGTTGCTTTCTGGCCTGGCCATACTCCATGCAGTGCCTACACAAGGGCTCGTCGATTGGTGCATGAGCCACTCCAGAGCAGAGCAAACCGTGTCACTCTGACAATGCTCTGTACCGTAGCAGTCAGCTTTGATGTTTAAGTTCCTCCTTAACCAAATTATGAATGCTCTATTTCTCTCCATTGCCACTGTAATGAACTTTAGCAATAATTATACGCAATGCTCCCTGGACTAGATTTGTTGTCTCCTTTGCCGCCCATGATCTCCTGAGTATTGCAAACCCTGGAGACAATGTGTAATATAGTCGGGTGCAAAGACAAAGTTTCACCCAATTGGAAAGTGCTGTGAGGAATAGAACAGATCAGAAACTGGTTAATGAAGATAGAGGAAGAGTGGCTTATGTTTATATAATATTTGGAAAGTTTGAAAAATAACCTCAATTTTAGTTGCATTTTCTCAAGTCTTTGTGATGTCAGTTTCAGGCAGTAGACTTATGCAGTGTAACTATGATTGGATGCCTTTGGGATACCACATTCCCTGGCAGTTCTGTGAAATCTGTTTTACTGTGTCTTTCATCTATATGGTTTCAATGCACTTTGACCTCTACAGATCCCTCAGTGCATTTGTGACAAAAAGCACAAGTATCCTGATTGCTTATTCAAATATTTCCTACTATATCCCACTAGAGGTAGAGGAGGTAAGGCATACGTAATACAAAGAAATTATTGTCAATTTTGATGTAATTTATTAATATTTGAGAGTTAAAATCTATTTTAAAAAAATAAAATATAATTATTAAGAATTCAGCTTCCATTGTCCTGTTCAAATTTTGTCATTTACTAGGTGTGTGATCCTTTTTTTTTTTTTTTAAGATTTTATTTATTTATTCATGAGAAACAGAAAGAGAGAGAGAGAGGCAGAAACACAAGCAGAGGGAGAAGCAGGCTCCATTCAGGGAGCCCAACGTGGGGATTCAATCTTGGGTCTCCAGGATCAGGCCCTGGGCTGAAGGATCAGGCTAAACCCCTGAGCCCCTTGGGCTGCCCCAGGTGTGTGATCCTTGATGAACTAGTCGCCAGTTTCTCATCTTATAATGGAGATAATATAATCCACTTCAAAAAACAGTAGTGAGGTTTAGAGCACTGAATATAGAGTCTGGCTTATATTAAGAACTAAGAATATGTTTCCTATATTACGATGTGCCTTGACTTACTAGACTTACCACCCCTTCCTTATTCTTTTTTTTTCCTTCTAATTTCTCTACATTTCTTTACTCTTCTTTTCAATGAAACTCTAATAAATGGTGGCTAATATCATATACATTGCTAAATGATTTTTATGTGCTAATTTAATACGATAATCTCACAAGTTAGTGCTATCATTATGAAATTTTATAAATGGGGTAGTTGAGGTACAAAAGTTTTTGCCTAACCTGGATGAACACTGATTTGCATTCAGGAAGAAATACATAGTTCTGCTCATTAGTATTATGCCATATTGCTTCTCACCTTAATATTTTTAACTTCAGAGCAAGGCTTTATTTTAGGTTATAATGCAACATTTAAATCTCATTGGGAATGTGATTTAGAGCTTTAATTTTTTTTTAATAGATTGTGACAGAAAGGAGAAATCACGCATGTCTGAACTTCATGAATGAGCTGATCATAATTAAGAAAAAAGATACTAGAGGCTATACCAAGTGTTCCCTGAGCCTGTTGTAGGTGACCAGAGCCTTCTTTGGATGAAGGCAATGGACTATCCTTCTCCAAACACACTTCTCCCAAGGTTATGAAGATAAAACAGAGCTCCATACACAAGAAGTGCTCTAACTGTCCTTCCTTCTTCCAGTCAACCACTGCCAACCTTGCAAATGATAAGAGTACCATTTTAGCACCTGCTTCAGGCTAGGGAAATTGTGTCCCCAGCCCTGTCTTTCAGTGATTGTCTTGTCTTTCTGGAATTTCATATGACTGCTGGAGGTTTACTTAAGTCTCTTCCTGTAGGATATAGTTATACTTTTGTCAACTCAACGGTACATAAAGTTTGCTCACTCTGCAAGAAGTTGCCTAAAACAAAGCTTCAGATGTTGGGGAGAACTGAGATGCTGATGTCAACAGATGACAAATTAGATGCCTAACAATGCAAGAATCCTTACGGTATAGATTTTAACATAATTATCAATACATTCCTTTCAGCTATTCTCCCATTTTAATTGCGCACAGTTTATGTCTTTGTTTTATGTAGCTATTTCTATGAGAGGAGAATGGAAGTAGCAAGATGAAAATGAAAGAATTATGCAAAGGAATCGAAGTCTTGCCAAATACAGAATTTGTGGTTTCTACTTTGTGCATGATTTATGCATGATTACATTTTTCAGTGTATTATCCTGCAAGCTACTTCATTGTATAGTCCCAGTTTGTCTTTCTGGTGTCTGTATTTGGATTGAGACAAATATGCTTCTTTTATTTTTATTCTTGAAGCCAAAAACTTTTTTGGAGAGATATGGAGTTTCCTTATTTTAGATTAAGCACTATCCTTGATTTTTAGTATTATTCTTATTTGACCTGATGTTAAACTATCTCACCATCCTGGTTGATCTCTTCCTAACCTATGCAAAAGATAAAAGTGGATTCACTTCAAAAGCTGAATCCTCTTTTCTTCTCAGGATTAAATTCAGAATTTTTCTCATTTCTGACTTAGCTGGGTCAGCAAAGAGGAAGGGGCCAAGACTAGAAACTAGGTTGTACCCCTAGGTACTGTAGGAGGCATGGCTGGAAAAAAGACTGATGGTATTTTAAGGTACTAACAGAGAAGATCATTAACAACACATTTCACCACCTAGATTTAATAACTACTGGGCTGAGGAAGGCAGGTACAACAAAGTTGTATATTGAGAAGAGGGATGTTACCCCAAAGAGGGAAGAAACACATAATTGAGGAAATAAATAAATACAAGCAGGCAGACACTCAGGATTAAGGGATATGTTTGTCAACAGAAAACAGGATAGGCTTTAGGAATCCTAAAAGGGCTTGAATACATCCTGCCTCATGTCAGTATTAGTCTTGGCATTGGAAAGAGTAGGTATAAAAGTTAGGATCTAGCATGGTCCAATGGGAATTTTCTAAAACTCATCTACATTCTAGAGATAAAATCATGAGAGAAAATATCCGCAGTTGTCTGACCTTCAATTATTAACTGAAAGAAGAAGCCAGGAACTAATGTTCTGTAATCATACTTTGTATCACCAGTTTGAAATTGTTATGAAAAATGCAATATTCATCTCCCCTCTCTGCCTGGACAGCCAATGGCACACTCCCCTGGTAGCATGTCTGTTCTTTTTTTCATTACCTATGTTCATGTGCTTCAATTATCCTTACCTTCCAGTCATGACTATTCATGCTTATCTATATCTTCTTGACCTACATTAATAACACTTTTCTTAATAATCATATTTTTTATTGAAGTAACATACCTATTCTTTGGTGCCTGTTGAAGACCCATGCCATCAAGCCTTCTTCTCAGGTATATTTCTCATTAAATCACTGGAAAAGTCTCATGTTTTATTTTCTTTGCCTATATGTCTATTTTGTTGTTATTGTCCTTTTAGAGCTCTGGAACATCCAGATAACTTTTGTGAAAATGAATTCTTTCCTATACTCAACGTAATTCAAGACCTAAACTTAAGAGAGACTGAGAGCTACCCAAAATTCGCATGAGGACCAAAGGGAAGGGAGATACAGTTCATAATCTGAGTGGCCTGTAGTCATCATGCCTGGGTCTCATATTCAGATGTGGGGCCCAGGCAAAGCTAGTTTTTCAAAGTCCCCAGATGATTCTAATGTTAATCAACCTACATCAAGGTTAATCCCCATTCTTAATTTTCTCTGAATATGTTTAGACTGAAAAGATTCTTGTTAACTAGCTGAAAAGATCAATTGACCAAATCCAAAGAAAGAATGGACCTTCATATTCAGTGTCTTATACTGGAAAATTCGACATATGTGTATGTGTGTGCACACACCTGTGTGTGGATGTGAATGTTATGTGTTTCAAAGTAGGTTTATAAACTACTACAAGCAACAAAAATTGAAGAAAAAAAAGTTGATTTTGAATAGGCAAGTGCTACACTTAGATATATGCAACCAAAATCTCGAAGCATCAAGGCGTTGCCAGGATGTCAAGCTCCCCCATTTCACACCGTAATAATTAGACTGATTATTCACAACACCTGCTCTAATTGTTGTCCTTAATGCTTCTGTCTGCTGGGGTAAATAACTAGTATCTTGATATCAAAGAGCTGACACACAGCAACTCCAGAAGAAAGATGGAACATCTGCTTTTGTTTGGGTCATGACTAACAAGGGTGTAGCAGGTTGATGAAAAAAATTGAACTCTGTTTGCCCTATCTCCCTCTCACTTTCTTTCTCAAACATTTTTTCCAGCATTTTGTCTGCAGTGGGGCACATATTTTCTCTTTAAGTGTCATGCATGAAACAGAGCAGTGAGACCTCATGTAGGCTGTATACTAAAATCCATAAGCAGAAATAGTGCTCAGGAAATGGGCTGATGTCTCTGACTGCAAGATATACATGGTGAATTATGGCCATCTCCAGGCAGGAGCTCAGGTGTCAAAGTGGAAACATGTGGTATAATCTTATTAGTAAAATTTCAATTCAGTGAAATATTGGATTCATCTATACTTTTGCTAAATGCAGTCTTGCAATGAGAGCAAACAAAATAGTAAGAGAAAAATATAGGCAAAAATAATTTAAATACACAGTGAAAAGAGCAACAGTAGCAAACATACAATTCGAAGGTATAAAAAAAGGATACTGGAGTAGGGAATTTAAAATAAAAACATAATAGAGGAGAACAATCATGTCTTCCTTTAAAAAGAATCAAATAATCATTTTGCAATTTTTATTCAAAATGGGAAAAGAAGGAAAAAATACAGAAATTCTGGTTATTTAGAGAAAATGAACACTAAAATCTTAGTATCAGTTAGGGTTCAACCACAGAAATAGAACCAGTAGGATGTATAAAGAGATTTATTGCAAGGAATTACATTATGTAATTGTGGGGCTGGCTAGGTAAGCCCAAAGTCCTAAATGGTAGGCCATTAGGCAGGGCAGATTTGAACATTAGGGCATGAGCAGAAGATGCATTTTACAGGCAGTTTTTTCTTCTTCAGGGAAAGATTTTGCTCATAAGGTCCACTCCGATTATACAGGATAACCTCCTTTAAAGCTAAGTGGTTACAGATACTAATCATACTTACAGATACCTTTATGGCAATACCGAATTTAGCATCTGATTGAATTAGCTGGGGATTATAGTTAAGTTGATACATAAAACTGACTATCTTAGTCCACTTCTTGCCAACTTGGTTCTCATGCACATCTTCTTAAACTATATTAAAACTCTAAATAAAGGCAATAACAAGATCATATTTCAACCTAACATGATGCTATTGCTCTACATACATTGAAAACACACTAACCACTTTTCCCAGAAGAGGACACAAAGTTCTTCATTCCTGTTCTTTTCAATATTCTGTAACTTCAATACTGTGATGTAAAGTTAACTATTATTACTACACCTTATTTTAGATGATAAGAGAATAAAAGAGAAACTTTGCTTAGTATATATACTGATTTATAACAAAATAAGGAAGAAATATCCATTACAGTTTTCATTTCTGCAAAAGATCACTGCTTGTTTGCCAGTGGAGTTAGCAAAACTCTTCATTCTGGAAGAGTCAGGGCTGTTAGAACTCCTCCCTTAATTAAGTTAATACAGTTTTCCAATGCCTTTAATCATAGAATGTGGTAGTTTGAAAAGATGCCCTAAGAATCTTCTGTGTTGTAAACATAATATTCCTTACCTCTATTTTGTAGTGGCAACTCAGTTTCACCCTGATAATAGGATCAATTACTCCTGTCAGTACAGTAACTTCCTTCTTTGCCTAGTGATTCAGAGGCACAAAGAGCCTAAGGTGACCAGGTCACAGTCTCAACTTTCAGTTCAAAAAACCATTATTTTGTGCTCTGATAGAAGCATTCTTCTTTTTGGTACTATGACCTCTAGGTAAGCACAGTATAATTTCAAGAGAAAAGGAAGCAAACATTTTAATAAAATAAACATTTTTAAATCATCAGAAAATATGAAATATAATATAAAATATCAATATTGCCTCTCTAGATTCTTAATAGCTACTCTTATGATATCTATCTTTAACCTTTTATTTTTGAGTTATCGGGTTCTTTTATTGAAAGTGTCTTTCTTCTAGGTAGCATGGAGTTCTGTTTCCACTTTCCTTCAATACGGCAATCTTGTCCCTTTAATTTAGATATTTAACCTACTCATAATGTTATTATTGATCTGAGGTCATTTAAACCAGTCTTTTTGCTATATGCTTTTGTTGTGGTATATCTTTTCTTTTCTTTCTTTCTTCTCTTTTCCTACCTCCCATTAGATTCCATTTTATGGATTCCATTTTATGTTTTTATTAGCTCCTTAGCTATAATTTGGGGAAGGGCAGTGTTATTCTTGTGGTTGCTTTTTCCTTTTCCAGCCTTTGTATTATTGTTGTTATACATTTTATGCTATAGATATGTTATATGTTATAGATTACATATGTTATAGATTACACAATGCATTTTGTTATTTTTATTTTAGTTATTTGATTTTTAAGTATTTATTCCAATAGTTACCATTTTTAGTGCTCTTTATTATTTTTGGCTTATCCAGATTTATTTCTAGTACTATTTTTCCCTGTCTGAAGGAATTTCTTTAATATTTTTTGAAGTCCAGGTCCGCTGATGATGAATTCTCTCAATGCTTGAATTTCTGAAATAGACTCCACTATCATTTTTGAAAGATATTTTTACTGGGTATGGAATTCTAGGCTGGTACTGTTGAAATTTTGCTGTGCTGTTTTTTGGCTTGAATTGCTTCCAAACAGAAGTTTCCTGTCTTTATTTTCTTTATTCTTTTGTATATGATGTGTCATTTTCTTATTACTTTCAAGATTTTTTTTTCTTTATAACTGGTTTTAAGCAATTTAATAGAAACATTTGGGCTTCACTTTTAAGCTTTGATGTTGGCACAAGAGCAACATTTATCCTAGACCTTATTGTTTTCCCTTTATTGAGCCAAATCCTTTCTCATTACAATTGTCCCATGAATTATGAGATTTTCTATTCTGGCTGGCTGTGATAGGATCTGTTTCCACACCTATGAAAGTTTTGAGTATTGTTTTCTAAAATCCTTTTAAGCATTTCTTTCCTCAGTCTCTGTTAAGTTTCCTCAAATGTAGTTTCAGTTCTCAGCTGAAAACATGGTAATAACCCTCTGCAGAGCTTCAAAGTTTTCCTCTGTGCATCTTCCCCCTCTGTTGTATACTACCCATAAATCTACCTGTGTTGTCCTCCTTACCTTCTCAACTTTTTATCATCCACTTAGGAAGACTTCAGGGCTCCAGCATGATTCACTTTTCCTATGCCCAAACCTGGAAAAATTTTTCAGGAAGTGAGCTGAGACAGTTATTAAGACTCATGTCATTTGTTCCCTGTTCCCTATGGATCACTGTCCTTTGTCATATTCTTTTTCTCAATTTGTAATTGTTTCAGGTAAAAGAGTAAATCTCATCCCTGTTTACTCCATCTTTACCAGACCTGAATTTTCCATAATTAAATTTTTACATTAAAGATATATTTTGAATGTATTTTGAAAGAAAGAACCTACATAGATTTCTTTAAAAAAAAAAAAAAAAAAAGAGGGAACCCAGGGTGGCTCAGCAGCTGAGCATCTGCCTTCGGCCCAGGGCATGATTCTGGGGTCCTGGGATCAAGTCCCACATCAGGTTCTCTGCATGGAGCCTGATTCTCCCTCTGCCTGTGTCTCTGCCTCTCTCTTTCTCTGTGTCTCTCATGAATAAATAAAGATCTAAAAAAAAAAAAAAAAGAAAGAAAGAAAGAAAGGAAAAGAAAAATCTTGGTTATCTGTACTGTCTCCCATTATATAGAGGTGGCATACATATTTTAACAGTCATGATTTGGGATTAATTTTGATACTTTTAATAATATTTTGGTGGACACTTTTCTATGTACATAATTGTTAACAAGTCCAATTATTCCTAATGGGATTTTTCTAAAAGTATATTTGCTAAAACAAATTTTAAGGCCTTTAACACATATTGCTAAATTGCCCAATTTGGTCAACCTTCAGATGATTTTTGAAGAATGAATAAAGTGGTTATATTTGTGTTTGAGAAAGAAGAAACTCACAGTTATGTTAAGAGCTATTGATGGTCAATAAGCAGGGAGACAAAGAAAAGAATTTGAGTTAGAAAACCAAACAGCATGAGAGATGATGAGAATCTGAATTAGGTATTGCTTTATGAATGCAGAAAGGAGGGAGGGATATTGGAAATATCCTGAGACAGAATCCACAGGTTGTGAAATTAATTGGATGTTGGAAATCTCTATATGATTTGGCCATGGACTAAAATAGGAATTACCTAAAGCAAGGAAGTTTTGTATGTGGGGGAGCATCCATTTGTTACTCATTTAATCTTTGTTGGAGTTAAATTGCACAGGAACTACCCATGGTACAGTCAAGTAGTGATGGCTAATAGAAAATCAGTTTAGGTGTGAGATCCGAGCTTGGGACATTGATTTGAGTATCTACATAATTTGAGTAAATACATAGAAATGGAAATCAATCATGGATGTCCACCACATAAGTGTAATTTTTACTAAGTAAGATGTCGGGAGTGAAAAGAGAAAAAAGGCCAAGGAAGGAATTAAAGTCACACATACATTCTGAGTATGAGTAGAATCAGAGAATGCTGAAAGAAGGTAAAAAGAGGAACCTGGTAAGCAAAATCAAGGGAGGAAAAACAAAAACTGAAAAGGGATACACTGTCCATAATATCAAGTACTTGTCTAGAGCAATAAGTACCAAGGAATATCTTGGGATTGGGCAATTAGCTTAGCAAAAGTAGTATTAGCTCATTTGGGCAAGCATCTGGTTGTAGGAGTAGATGACAAGGCTTTTAATATCAAGAATGTATTAGTTGTATGGGACAAAAGTCAGAGAGATGGCATTGTTTTAAGTCTGTCAGGTCCTAATGTCCACCATGCCATTCTTGTCATGGTGAACTAGGATAAGCTGGGTCCTGGTCTGATAGGCTGGTAGCATTAGGGTCGATGCTGAGAGATTTAGGGTAGAATGTTCAATGTAACATTTAATTTGATGGCAAAAATTTGTGGTGACAGGTTTTTTTTTATTTTTATTTTGATTGGTTAGAGGCTGCAATGCACATAGATGTAAATGGGTCATCTTAAAACTGTAGAATCTGGAATACCAAACTAGATTCAATTAAAATAAGATATCCTGAATATTAAATAAAAAAGATTACTTTAAAAAAAGGAGGGGGGAGGGAAGGTAAGGACAGGAAGGCAGAGAGTGAGGGACAAAAATGCTCCGAGTAGTTCTGAACACTTATTTCTTACAATCCATGTAATGAAGGAAAATTACTTACAAATAATGAATTCATATGATCAGGGTATTTTTTTCCTTTTTTTTTTTTTTTTGGGAATTATAGAAACTGTGTATCAAAAAAATTAAAAGGGATGGGTGGGTAAAAGGTAAACAAGTATCAAAGCGGTTTTCATTAATTAGAGAGGCTTTCAGCAAAGGGCAGCCAGTTGTCAGATTCTTATTATCAATTCAGTAGATAATGTTCTAAAATATACAGCTAATTTTTAGTCATCATTTTAGACATGTCACTGTAAATGTGAATTTTAGTGCAATTACGTGTCACACCTCAACCACCTCTGTATCCCAGGAGTTCCCTAATGATCAATGTAATTCCCAAGATTGCTAAAGGAATTAATAATAATTACCTACCTATAACCAGAAATGCAGATAAACCACCTGCTTTTCCCCTTCCAAGTTCATTTCTTTCTTTTGTTTAATCACACAATGAAACAATTATCTTCCATTTATGACATCACAGTCACTCCCATAGCAACAGGCATCTTCTATCACTTCAGTATGGGAATAATCAGAAAGCAGATACGAATTTTTGAAGGAGAAAGAATGTATTTATATATAAATACCCTAACAACTAGCAATTTCTAGGAGACAGAAATAGAAAGAATAGGAATATCTCCTAGATAAGGGCTTCCTTTTAAATGTTAATTTTTGTCTGACTGTAAACTTCATCTTTTAAACCCTTTCTCCCATTATTATCATCATACCTTGAGTGCTTACAGCTGAACACCAGTTCACTGTGACCTTTCTGAAATCGCAAGCCATCCTTTCTCTTTGTCACTGTGATAATGGAATGGATCAGATTCTTCCTGCAGACATTATAATGGAGTTCAACTGTCTATGGCCTACACTAATGAAAAATGTTAAACCTTTCTCGTCTCCACCATGTGCCGCCACAGCACACAGCAGATGCCCTGCCTGGAGAAGCCCATATGGCAGGCTGGTATTGGTGATATTTCCTGTAATGTCAAGGGAGCCTGTTGTATGGAAAGGATGTTGTGGGTACCATTTGGAGGCTTAGGTACAAGTGCATTGAGTGAGAGCCACTTTATCTGTCTGCCTGTCCCTCCCTCCACGGTGCTAGCTAGAACCTCACTGGCAGGCAAGTAGGCCTTTCTGCTGTGTGATTCAGAGACACTGGAAGCCCTTTCACTGCCCCCTCTCCATAAACACAAATAGTACCTACCTCCTTATAGATGTCTGATGATCCTTTAACAGTCTGTAAAATTTTTTCACTGAAACTGAAAAATAATATCTTAAATGCAAACATTGAGGCATGGGTACATTCTGACTTCAATCCTCATTATATAGATATCAGTATAAATCATGAGTATTACTTCTGTTCCTCAAAGAAAAATACATCATGGGCTATGTGCCATTAAGGGAATGGGACAGCTAAAGTAGGGTGAAGTGAGGAGAGACAAAAACGTTCTTTTAAAATTCGTACCTCCAGCCACTGCGTAACAATTATATTGTTTCACTATCAGGTACTATTACTCATTGTCCACATTATTAAGCTAGGCCTTTAAGGCTTGTGAGGTGATGAACCCCATGAATGAGAAGGACCAAGAGAAATGAACAGATTCCATTAAACACAGGGAGTATCGTGGGTGGACACTCAGGACCCATAGATATTATATCGGTTACAGTTTACTTAATTGAGCCAAGGGGATACATATTTAATAAAGGATAATAAATTATATAAAGCAGAATGATGGTGATGATGATAATTCAGTGAGCATGCTTTTGCTAGTCTTTTCTAACTCCTTACTGGAAACCCTGGATGCAGAGGATAGAAGCTAAACCAAACCTCTGGTACCATAGCATTGTTACCCAGAAACATGGTGACCTTATACAGTTTCCAGACTTCTCTGGATGAAAAGCATATATCCAGAATCATCATGGTCTGGACTAATTTTATCATTACTGTTCCTCTAACCCCACATTGTTGGTATATTATTACAACCTTAATAATAATGGTCTGCATCTAGTCCAGTCCCATCATGATGTGGTGACTAGCATGCTGCCTTTTTCTTTCTTTTTTTTTTTTTTTTTTTTTTTTTTTTTAATTTATTTATGATAGTCACACACACACACACAGAGAGAGAGAGAGAGAGAGAGGCAGAGACACAGGCAGAGGGAGAAGCAGGCTCCATGCACCGGGAGCCCGACGTGGGATTCGATCCCGGGTCTCCAGGATCGCGCCCTGGGCCAAAGACAGGCGCTAAACCGCTGCGCCACCCAGGGATCCCAATGCCTTTTTCTTTCAAACCACAATAGTCCAGGAGGGATTGACCTGGCATGCTTTGTCACAACTTATCAACTACACTGTGGTTTAGTTTCTTCTTCAGAGACAGACTCAAATCGCATGTATGTTTGCCAAGTCAAAAGGCCAAGTAAGGGAACCCTGTGAATAATTCCACCTAAAGTTCCACTGTTGGCAAAATAGTACGCATAACTAAGGTGTTTGCATTTGTTTTACCTATGTTTATGGAAGTTGGCATACACAAACATTTCTCAAATGTTTAGTCTCCTTTTCTCTGATCATGTAATTGAATTAATGCTGCTTTGAGATTACATCCCTCAAGTGTTCAACTAAATATATAGTACAGCTTATATTTGCAGTTGGCAAAGAGGTTGGAAGCTAAACCCTGCGGTGATTAACACACAGGCTTTATAATAACACAGACTGTGTTCAATCCCCATCTGAGACAAGTTTTGTAACTTGCAAATGCCTCAGTTTCCTAATCTTCTCAAAAGACATAGTAATAGAAATCCATAGCATGGCTTTGTTATGGAGGTTAAAATAAGTAATATACATGAAATATGTACAAGAATAAATGGTTCACAGTAAATCCTTTGTAAATTTATTAGTTAACTTCAGGTTGCAGAAGGAAGCCAAGACTATTGAACGTGAAAATAAAACTCTTTGGAGACTAAGACTTTAATGTCCCTTACACACATGTACATACACACACACCCCAGAAAATAGTTTAGTGCCTAACACAAAACTGGGAGTTATGATAGTTCAGTGGTGTCTGTGTTCTGGAATCCCTAAACGAGGTAGGGTTTATGTCTCAGGACTGATGGCAGAGTCTTTTGCTTGGCATTTCTCTTGAACAACATTTCTAGGACAATAGGCAGATGAAGTACCAACTCCTAAAGTTGATAACAACTGGGACACTTCATAACTACGTACAAATTGCCTCTGATTTTCTGCCAGTGTGGTTTTTTTTTTTTTTTTGGTACATTGGATGAAGATTTGATTGCCACTTGGCAAGTGTATTGACTTGATGTGTGATCCCTGAGGTTTTAATCATTTGTATCACATTCTTGTCTCACTGAAAAGTGCAATTGTTGGCAATCACTCCTTCCCTCGTTACTGCCAACTGGCTCTAGCCTGCTGTATTTCTTTCTTGTATTGCCTCCTTACTCTAAGTTTTCATATACAAACCGAAAAAAGTCCAAGCATTTTGTCTATTACCAGTCTTGGCCATCAGGAGGATCCTCATTGGCCTAATACATTTCACTGAAGTTCACTAAAAAGAAACTCAATAATTAATTACCTTTATATATTATCATCATACCTATTGGGTCAACTATTATATTTCTGTTGTGCATAAAAAGATACGATGTTTATATTCATGTGGGCAATCATGTACCTTTTGATTCACTGATTGACACATTTATCCAACTAACGGAACTTCACTGAATGCTTAATATGTACCAAGTATATTCCAAAATACTGGAAATACAATGTTGAATGAAAGCAATTGGAGCCTGGATCTCATAGAACACTTATGCTAATAAAAGACAAGCATTTTCAAACACACAAACCAATGTAAAACTAACAATGAGAATGCTCTAAAGTTGATGTGCATGGTTTCATGGCAGGATTATTTAATCCATTCAGAGAGGTTAGTGACCTTTTCCTGAAGAAATGACTCCAGAGCAATGAGGGTAATAAGTGATGATAGAGAAAAACATTTCATGTTAGAGACAGAGTCAGTGCCATGTTGCCAATAGGAAAGGGAGATTTGACCATGGAGTCTGAAAGGAGCAAAGAGAAGAATTGAGTAGCTGGAACCGAAAGAGTGATATAAAATATAAGATAAAGCTGAAGAGGTAGAGATCAGATCAGATCAGATCTTGAAGGCCAAGTTAAAAACTAATCAAATGAAGTTTAAGAACAATGAGATTTTGATGATTTTTTTTTCTTTGATATTTGGATGATTTTAAACTGAAAAAGGATATGCTCCGGTTTTGGATATTGAGAATAACATGAGTTAGAATATGGAAAAGAGATACTGTAAGTAGAGAAGTGGAGAGATAAGGATATACTGATAAGGTGCCTAATATAACAATCCTAGAAAGGAAAGGTAGCAACCTGGGCAAATGCTGTTGAAGAGGACATGAAGAGAAATAGATGGGATGAAATGATATTCAGACAATGATATGGGTAAGGCTTGGAATCAAAGATGCACCCTTAGTGTCAGAGTGATTCCTAGTTTCCAGAATGTATAAATTGAATGAATGTATGGTGGGACCATTTGCAAAGATGAGAAACATGTGCAAGGATTATATCAGGTTTATTTTTAGCAATAACGAGAATAAAGTATCTTGGGAATATTTAGGAGGAGGTATCTGATGAGCAGAAGACTAAATACATCTGAAAGTCAGCAATATCTCACTTGAATATGTTTATTTGTATTATCTTCTCATTGGTAATTCCAGTAGTAGCAATGGATGAACTTGTTGGGGAAGGGAGTTTGCATGATAAGAGAAGTAGGGAAAAGAGTAAACTTGTAGAGTTTGAAAAACTTTGCAAAACCTAAGTACCGGGCCTTCCCATTAAATTGGTGAATCATTATCTAGGATGACCTATATCAAATTAGGGGTAGACCTAGACAACTGGATAAAAAGTATATGGGAATTTGAAGGAGTATAATAGATTTTCTAGTATCTACAGTCATTTATTCTTACTGTAGAATTGTCTGAGTAGATTTATAGTTTGACAATTACCTCTTGACCTTTATTTAACCCATCATGTATGTTAATTTTCCACCCACTTTTGCCTGTAAATAGAGCTATTAAAGATATTCATAATGTTGCTCGATGTCCCTTCTACATAGACTTTAGTGAGAAATTTTCCTCATAAATTTTGTTGGTACTTAGTTCAGAAGGCTTCTGACAAAGTAACTCGCTCTGCTCTCCAGTAATCAGGTCATTCTTTCCCTTAAGCTAAATCCTAATATCCCTTTATTTAAATGTAAACTTCTTTTATTTGGCTTCAGGACTCTCTCCTCTTTGCTCATGTGTGTTATTTGTTACACTCAGAAGTCTAGACTCCCCACCACACCATCTTTGCTATCTTCAAATCAACTTAATGATATAGGTCATTCTTTCCTCTTTTACTAGTGTCTCTCACTTTCTTGAATCCTCTCACATCTTCTCCATTGGACATTCCTACAACTCAGATCTTTCCCTTTTTCTTACTCTTTTTCAAAGGTAGGATCTTCCACTAGGGATTGTGAGATATACCCAAGACTCTGAATATAAATTTGTGAATGCAGATGCAAACTGAACTGGTTAATTATCCTAATGCATTGTGGGGATATATAACAATAGGTAAACACTAAGTGTTCCTACCCTCCAGTTTTCTTATAATTTATCTTGAATATAGGGTATATGTCAGCCTTTAATAAAAATATAGGGTATATATCAGCCCAAATAAATTTTTTTTCCTTTCTTTTTAATGGAAGGCAGTATGATTAAGACAACTAAAGAGATGTAAGAAATGAAAGTATTGTCTATTTGAAGTCCATCCTCTCCTTCCCATCCCATTTTTTTCTAGTCAGTCACTTCTAATCTCCCTTATCTTTCCTAAAAATCAAGCCTGTAATAATGACAACATATTTTATATATTTTTATGTAAATAGTCATAATGTCAATAATGTTGATGGATTTTGAAGCATTAATTGATTGCTTTGAACATTTGTGCATACTCTAACTCATCATATAACATGTGTGGGTCTCCTTTCCCCTTCAAAGATTTGGGCAATGCCTTCTTCCAAATCTCCCTTGACACTCAGTGCTAGGAAAAGCTGATATGTTAGGCTCTAAACCATCCTTAATTAATTATATTTGAGTAAAAATTACTTCTACTCTAACATTTCAGTGCAGTAGAAATACATATTTATTTTTAGTTAAGATATGATATTAGTTTGATGTCTGTCAATTCAAACAAAATAAAACATTAACCCAACATTCATGCATCTCACAATATAAAAGAAAGAGGAGTCCTGGATATAGGTAGCTTTAATACAAGCTAGAACAGAGTTTGTTTTGGAGAGATGCTATGAAGATTCATTGAAGAAGGTAATATCTTTCACTGGAGGACTTGAGAAGTTTCCCGATGGGAATGGGAGCATTAGAGAGGTGAACATAGGCATAGGAGAGTAGAAAGAATGCACTATGTCCAAATATCCTTTGGGTAGGGAGAAAGATAATGCACTCCTAAGTACAGGAAAATGATATTGTAGGGTGTATAATGCCTCGGAAGTAGAGTGGCATTTATCCTGGGATGTCTGGAATAGTTAGTGCCCATTATAATTAATGGCACCCTTTTGTCTCTCAAAAGTCTCTGGTTTAGATCACAGATTATGTGACTATCCTGTACATATGGAGCTGTGACACTGTTGTGTAGACTGATGCTTCCCACAAAGCATCAAACAATACAAATTTATAGGGACTCTGAAATGGGTTCTGTAGACTTTTGTGAGAATATTGTATACAACTTATGTCCATCTTAAAGATTTGCAATGTATGTTTACAAGTTCTGTAGTATAGAAACTTATTTGAATGTTTTAGCAGTTTTTGACCACAGATACCTTTTCATAGGACACAAAGTGACATATCATGAAAGTGGTAATGATTGTCTATTGGAAGAGTGTTGTGGTACAAGTGTTATGCTATAGGAAGATCAATCTGTAGTAGGCTGCACTGTTTTGTTCAAATGGCAAAGACTTGAGGTGGCAAGAAAATTATGTTTTTAATATTCTTACTTATATATTAGTGTAATATGAAAGATTGTACTTTCCAACAATGGATGCAGTAACATCCTTCTGCATTGTACACAGTCTTCCAGAACCTTGCCAGTCTCCCACCAAGAGGTGGAATCTACATCTCTTCCCCTTGAAACTGAGTCAGCCTTTTGTAGCAACCTCAGCTAATAGGATCCTGACCAAGATCTGTTCTGTGATTTCCCAGTTTAGGTTATCAAAAGTGCTAAATATTTTACCTGACTCTCAGGATATGCACTTGTGGATCCCTGAGCCACTCTAAGAGGTCTAGTTACTCTGAATCTGCCAGGCTGGTGAGACTACACAGCAAAAGGAGAGATACCTGAGGATCTCCATGTTCTTCTGTCTGCCATCTGAGTCTTCCTAGCTCAGATGTCAAATGTAGAAGTGAGGAAGACTCGGAGAGGACTCCGGCCCCAGCCATTGTCTGATGACAAGTGCATGAGACAGTAAGAGCTACCTAATTGGTCCCAATGAGTCAAACCCAAAAATTGTTAAAAGTCATAAATGTAGTTAAATTAAAAAAAAGGAGTGGACAAAATTTAAACAATAAAGTAAAGGTAGGAAAGATAAAATCGGGCTAAATGTGAGATCAGCCCATAAATCATGATATAGTTTCCTTAAATTGGTTAGAGGTGTACCCAAGTGAGACTCTGCATTTTCTAACAGTGTAGCCACTTGGATCTGTTGCACCACCAGCACTGACCAAGTGGATGGGCGGAGTCTCATGTTAGAGAATTGTCCCTTTAAAGGATATGGGGGGGAATAGGCAATGAACACAATGTAGGGGAGATCAGTCAAAGTTAATGGCAGACATTGATACTCAGAGCTTGCAGCAGTAGCACAGCAAAGGAATCAAATAATATTGGTTATGAACAAAAGAACATTATAAAGGAAGAGGGTTTTTAAATGGCATTGATTTAACTTGACAAAAGAGAAGAAAGAGGGACACCTGGGTGGCTCAGCAGTTGAGCATCTTGCCTTTGGCTCAGGGTGTGATCCTGGGGGTCCAGGATTGAGTTCCACATCGGGCTCCTTGTGGGGAGTCTGCTTCTCACTCTGCCTGTGTCTCTGCCTCTCTCTCTCTCTCTCTCTATCTCTCCGTCTCTCATGAATAAATAGATGGAATCCTTAAACAAAAAAGAGGAAGAAGAAGAAGAAGAAGAAGAAGAAGAAGAAGAAGAAGAAGAAGGAGGAGGAGGAGGAGGAGGAGGAGGAGGAGGAGGAGGAGGAGGAGGAGGAGGAGGAGGAGGAGGAATCAAATATGATTCTGAGATTATGAGCTCAGGTACCCAAGAGAATAGTGCTTCTATTAAGCAATGAGTATGAAACAGGAAGAAAAATGACGCAAGAACAATTTTATTTGAAGTTTGTAGATGGTTGAATAGTAATATTCAACTCAGTAAGCAGACTGAAAGGGAGAATGGGATGCAGAGAATCAAAGTGTAGCAAGTTCTAAAATTTCTTAATTTTCTCCTTGCAGGTGAAAGTTGAAACTGTGACCATCCATGAAATTGGGGAAAATATTTGAGGACAGGAGAAATTGTAAAACACAGAATCTCAAGTAAGTATGGGCAAGCAAAAGACCTAGAGAAGAAGATGAAAGAAAAAAAACAAAATGGAACTATAAGTCACACTGTTAGTTAATCATTATCCCAGAATTCCCACTGCTTTAATGATAAAGGAAGATGAGAGAGAAGGCAGTATAAAGAAGGGAAAGAAAAGAATGAAGAAGAGAAGCAGTAGTAGGTGGATACTGTTGCCTTACTCAGACTACAAAATACTGACCTCCCCAAATCCTCCAGCAAACTCATAAAGTTGGAAAAAAATTTGATTAGGGTTTAGGAGAGTGGGGTGAGGGGCGCCCCTTCTGATGCTCACTGGAGCCAAGCAAAGAATGTCTCATTGTGTAGCCCTGGGCTGAGTTCATCAAGCTGGCTCTGTAACCACAATGTCGGCTGTGCCACTCTGCTCCCTTAATGTACAGCACAAACCCATTTACTTGTTTGATTTTGCTCCTTTTTGGTAAATAATTTACATAGTTTTGCATTAGCTCAATTTGCAAAAATTGAGCAAACAGTGCAATTTTCTGTAATTATGCCAGTGCAAGACAGAAGTAAAGTCTGGCTGAGAGAGGCTTTATCTGAACTGAAAAGACATTTGGTGGAAATGGAGCATGAGAAGAAAATGAAGATCTGCTTAAATTGGCTCTGGCCAAAGTGAGAAAGAATAGAACACAATTCAGCTAACACTATAACTGAACTAAAAGTCTTTGTTTTCCCTCTTCTCCTCTAAAAGTTGTCAGGTGGGCATATGTACACCATACATATGGTGGTACACTTGTCCTCCCAGAGAGGAAACAGTTACTGTTATAAGGGCTGCCAATGTGATTCCCTCACTCATAGACATATGTACTACTTTGAGCTTCCTTGTTCTTCACTCTGACCCTCTTATTTTGCACATCTTTCATTAATCTAAGATCCCAAAATAGCCTACAGGGACAAAATGAAGAAATTAAAAATTGAAGTTAATTTTGTTAAAGACCAACCAAATGCTTGCTTTCGCTAGATATTTGTGATGGAATTTGAGAAGCCTCAGATATATGTAATTGTTTACAGCTCCAGGCATGGGGCAATAGGGTATGCATTCCAATCTCTGAATTGTGGAAAATTGGTATAACTAGATCTTTCAGTCTTCTCTCATTAGAATGTTATCTAGAAAGGGATGGTTTGCTTCTATAAATTAAGGAATGAAGAGGAGACTTCCCATTGCATTGTTAATTTGATCTAGTTAGGCAATGGGTCTGGTTGAATCTAATCCCAGAATAGTCTTTTTGCTTGTTTATTTTAATTTACATAGTCTGGTCTGGCTGGGCCCTGTCAACATCTAACTGTGGTTTTGACAAAATCACTTTTTATCTTGATGCCTCCCTTTCCTTATCTTTAAACCAGTGTGCTATATTATGTGATCCCTAAACTCTCTGGCAATTCAAGAATTTTATCAGAACTTCATTACAAACATTTTAACTAAAATACAGATATTATTCCTATAAATATCTAATCATAAAGTAAAAATAATTACTTTCTACATTGAGTCTTAAATAGAAAGATGCCTTTGTACTCTGGAACTCAAGGAATGGTCTCCCTTTCTGAAAACTTATATAAAGGGTTAATCTGATTTTTTTTTTCAAATGGATAAACTTCATTAAATTCCATTCCACATTTATTTATTCTGTGAACTCATGTAATTACTGGTTTATGTAATATGAAAGCATATTCATTATGTAGTATTATTGTAGTGGACATTTCTTGTTTGAGGCTGCTCATCATTAATTGCTTTTTTGCTTATAACAACCACTCATTTGCCTTTTTGGTACAATCTTGACCCAACTCCACATAATTCTCCTGAAATTGTCAAGTCTCTTACCCCACTTTCTCAACACATGGGATCATCTAGGATTATTAATCTTATACACTAGTCCTGGATCTTAGTGATTGATATGGTGCTGGGCATATTAAACTAATTAATTAAACTAACATATTAAATCAATCAGTTAGACAATCAGAATCTTCTCTGAGTTTTGATGTATGGATTCAGTGAGAGGAAAATTCTTTTCCTTTGGGTAATAACACATTAGAGTATAAGCTTCACACTATGAGAGGCTGTATTTTTAGTCATGTTGGGAAATATACCTGACAGTAAAACCAGCATACTGAAAGATCAGGGATGGAAGATGGAGAGAGAGCAAAAGAAAGATTTTGTTCTGATCTGGATCTGTCTATGCACACAGTCTTATTTACTGCCCTTGAACTTCCTAGGTACATAAACCAATATAATGTACAATGTAGAAAATTAGATTACTGTTCAAAAGTACTCCTTCCCTTTCTACCACCTATATGGGAGGGGTATACTTTCCCTGTATTTTGTTGTTGAGTTTTTCCTCATGACTTGCTTTTTGCCAATGGGAAGTGAACAGTTGTGATACAAAAAGACTTAAAATATATTTGCACCATTGGGCTTATTCTCTGGTGCTTCTTTCATCACCATGAAAAGCACTACTCATTTTTTCAACCTGTTCTTCATAATTCATATTCATGGAACAGACAGTTGCCCAATCCATAGTAAGAAAAAAACCCAGCTATGTTTGCAGTTTAAAGCTGAGCTGTTCAACTGAGACCAACAGACCCAACAATTCTTAAAATAAAACAAATCATTGTTACTTTAAGCCACTGAGTTTTGGGAGTGGTTTATTACAGACCAATAGCTGATATGTAGGTTTTTAAAAATATAGCCTAGTTTAAGCCAGGAATAAGTTGCTTGCTGTTGAAAGAATTTTGACTAATATGGAAACTTCCATTTCTTTGAAATAAACTTGTGAAATCATAGCTAATCTGAGCTTTTATTAATGAGAAAATTCCAAGATATTTCACTTTGGAATTTGAGATGCAATAAATAAGAAAGAGGTAAGAAGAGCTGAAAAATGAACCCTGAGTCATGGAAGTATTGAGAAGACAAAGGAGAAATAGAAGTGATATAGAAGGGTGAAGGGGGTAACAATCAGTAATTCTAGCTACTGATTCCAAGTTCATAAAACCTACACCATAACCTTGGATATGGCTAGAAATTGCTCAATTTTCCACTCACCTTACCTATGCAAAAAAACAAAAGTGGAATGTTAAACCTATTGAAAAAAAGCAAAAACAAAAATTACTTGGAAGAAAAACTGAAAAAATGCCCAGGTGTTGTCTTTATGATCAAATGAGAGTGTTTTGCTTTCTTTATTTCATTTAATGCATCTGGTCATGATAGCTAATTGTCACATAACCAAGTAGACTGTAGATTGGCCCATGGAATTCAATTGTTAATTAAGATCAGTGAAATAACCAACTTGACAGCAGAATTGTTTTAACAAGAGAAAGGGACAACCTCATTGATTTTTTTTTTCCTGGTCAGCCTCTGAATAGTCAATATGATGCCCATGCAAAGTGACTTGTTTTTTGTTTGTTTGTTTGTTTGTTCCTTGTTTCTTAATTCATAGGTGTCTGGAGCAAGAGTAGCCATATCAAACTTATAGACACTACTCTGCATCTCTGGGAGACCCTGGACTTTAAGCTGCAGCAGAAGGGGACTTTAAAATGATCTTTCCTTAAAAAAGTAATAATAATAATAATCTAAAATAATCTCTTCTATGGAAAAAGGACCATAGGAAAAACTGGAGATGAATATTTGATGTTCATTAAATGTTAGGGAGATAATTCATGGAAGCCATTTATGCTATTTAACCATGTCTGCTCCTCCTCCTCCAGGAGTACAGCAAGTCTGTACTCTCCTGCGTGCCTGAAGCCAGGGCATGCCAGGTGTCTTACATTGGGTATTAAAATGTTAGCAGATGCGACTTGTTACTTTGAGACAAAAGTCTTTAAAATCTACGTGAAACTTGCTATCTACCTGTCCCCTTGCAGGTGACTAGCAATGTTCAAAATGGTGAAGTCTCCATTTGAGCCTGATTGAGGATGACATGAACAGAACAATGTGCTGACCATAGGTGGAGACATAGCATGGGCAAGAAATACAACTTTGGTTTTTTGAGACACTGAAATTGAGGAATTATTTGATACTATAGTATATTCAAGCCCTGCATGATAAAAAGGGGTCTTCCTCCCTAAGCAGAAAAGCAGTAATATGAACTAGAATCTGTTGGTCATATTTTGCACTGAACTTTATCTCCCTTTCAGTTGTTGCTTTTTTCACTGGACTGTAGATTTTGAGACTTTAACTAATCTTACCCCTTTTACATATAGTCACAGTAAGCTTATTCTTTTTTTGTGCTTCTCTTTTAAAATAAATTTTAACCTTGAAATACCTTGTCTATGTGTGTGAATGAGAAAAGGTGACAGAAGATGAGGCTTTATTAATTTTACTTATTCCTTCTGCTTTCCCTATTACTGGTGTTTCTCCTTCGCCTCCTCCTTGGACAGCAGAGAAAGAACACTACAAAAAGCAATCTTTCACACTTAAAAGAAAACCGATGCCCTGTCCTGGTGTGTTGTCAAGAAAAAAATAAGCTGTGTCTTTCCAATAACTGTGAAATTCCTTTGCCCCTAGAGAGGGCTGCTTCCTGTACCTTGGCCAAGTCATGACTTTCTTTCTTTATAAATGCAGCCAGTGTGATCTCCAAAGAGATAAATGATGAATAAGGTGGAGGCTATTTATAGTCTGGCTAGGAAAAACAATTTCACTTAACAAGGATGTCGGTTAAAATAATTAATGTTGATCAAGTGGACATGTGAATAGAGAAGCCTGTTGGAAAGTGATTAAATAGACAGTCTGATCCAGGAAGAAATATACCACTCAGATACTGGGGAATCATTTCTCTCTGTGCAGTTATTGGTTAGATGTTTGACCAAGGCCTTGAAAGACCAGGGCAGTGCTTTACTAGATTTCGTCAAATGTTGCATATGTTAAAGAAAATAAGTGGGTTTGTGTTTAGAAACTCTGGTCTATTCAAATGTGTTTCCGCATTTTAGATCTTTCCTTGGTTTTCACTGAAAGATAACACAAGTGGAATGTGTGGCTTTTATTTGGCAATAATTTATTGAGTACCTTTTTCATGTTTACCATGGTAATAAGGCTTACCATGGTAATAAGCACTCATGCCACATAGATACATACTGTCCTTGAGTATCATATGTTAAAAGGAAAGCAAGAAAGCAGAGAAGTAAAGCAATGAAAACTAAATGTTCGTGTAAGCCTAAATAGGATTTCAAACATAAGTCACAGCAGTCTGTGTAGGTATGGTCAGAAAGGAATATATGGAAGAAACTCATCCTTGAAGAATCAGCAAGATTGATAGGCAAAAGGAAAAGGTAGAGATCTCAGGCCTGTAGACTAGCCTGAGAAACAAAACAATATCATTGTGAGCACACTAAGATGGTCATCCACTGGAGATGGGGTAGGGAGATTCCCATCTGACTCCTAACCTGGCCCTCCAAACCTAGGTGCAACTTAGAATAGCCAAAGCTAAACAGTGTGAAGAGCTTAGAGAATTAAGCTTAATCTACCAAAAGTACAGTGTGTTTGGGTCTCTATCTCCACCCCAATTTAATTGAATGCTAATGAAGTCATAATACTATGGCTACCTGATTACAGAACAGTGAAAATCATAACACTCAGAGTTTCTTTTTCCAATTTGGCTTTACTCATACCCACATATTTCTAGAGTGAAATGGAAACACTAATCTCAGAACTATTTCTTTTTTAGCGCTTGTTATTTTTATCTCTAATGATCTCTATTTTTAGAAGGAAAAAATATTCTGAAGAATTTTGCAGAAGGCTCTACCTCAATTTCAGGGAGTGTGATGATAGCAGCATGTGCTGTATTTCACGTTGGCAGGGTAGCCTGATGAACATCCCTTATTAATAAGGACAAGAATGACTATAAAAATCATGCAGATCTTATAAGGAAGTAGAACCAAATGGCTCTGAAACGGCTTTACAGCCCTAGTATTCTATGATTCTCTAACTCATAAGTGACACTGTCAAATAAATACCAATACAAAGAGCAGAGTTCCTTGTAGATTCCATTTTGGGGGGGAGTGGGGGTAGGCAGAGTGTGGGTGGGTGGGTGAGGGGGAAGAATTCCACAGCTGGTATGGCATACCTCAATGCAGAGGGAGATGAGACTTACAGACTGTGATTCAAAGGCTCCATCCGCACTTCTCTAGTCTCATGGGCAAGTTATTTAAAATCTCTGCCTCAGATTCACTATCTAGAAATGACATCTATTGTGGCAGATAATGGTGAGGTAACATTAAATAACATATACAAATAACCTAGCAATAATAGAGGCTTCATAAATATTAGCCAGGTTCCTACTCAGCCTGGAAATCTGTCAAAGAAGAACTTGACTAAGCATCTTTAAAGTCAAGAACATCACAGCCATCATGTTTCCCTTTTTTTCAATATTTATTATACGACATGTGTTTTATTATTTTTTAATTTTTTATTGAGGTGTAATTGACATGCAATATCCTATTAGTTTCAGGTATACAGCATAGTGGTTCGATATTTTTATATGTATTTTATATATTACCATCTGTCACCATACAAAGTTATTACAATATTACTGACTATATTCCTTATGCAGAGAATTACATCCCCATGACTTATTTATTTTGTAACTGGAACTTTTTTCCTCTTAATCCCCATCAAGTTTTAAAACAATCAAGTTTCTAAGTATTCACAAACATTTTCATCTGGACAAGAATCTGTCTTGGGTATGGCCCCTAAATTCCTGAATGGAGTGAGTATTTTTACAATAACTTCCAATAATTTCAAAATTTAGAGTGTCTAATTCTGATACAATTTCTTCATTTGAAGAGATTAGCTCACTGGTGCACCTGGGTAGCTTAGTCTGTTGGGCGTCAGACTCTTGGTTTCAGCTCAGGTCATGATCTCATGAGTGGTAGGATCAAGCCCCATATCTGATTCCCACTCAGCAAGGAGTCTGCTTGGGGATTCTCTCCCTCTGCCCCTCCACCCAGTCTCTCTCTCTTTTTCTCTCAGATAGATAAATAAATCTTTTTTAAAAACGGCACACTTCTCCAAAGACACAAAAAGTAAATACAATTTTTGGATTAGAAAGCATATCTCTTGACTTTAATCTAAAACTTATCTTCCAAATATAGTCTGCATGGGAGAGTTAAAGGCAATTCTGTGTCTGAATCTGGTCCTCCATCCCTCCCTCCGCTGAATTCTTCTACTCTATAGAAGGCTGTCAGAAGTAGCTTGTCCACAGAACTGCCAGGTAGCCAATGTTGAGAAGTTTTCTAGAGCAAGAATCTGTTTCTTAATGTGAGGAGAGTGGAAGAGTCAATGCTACCCAGCCTCAGCAGGTGGAAGCCCAAAATTCAAAAACCAAGTGCACGGAACCACAAGGGTAAACTGCTTGGAGCAGAATTACTATTCTGGATTGCAGCATGATTTCAAAGTTTAATAAATATTAGGTTAGAAACTTTAAAGATTTCAAAATTTAGTGGAGATTAGTTAGAAAGAGAAAAGATTTGGAGCAAATGAGGGAGTGGCAGTGAAATTGCAATAAAATTCCCAAAGCTCATGTGAGAGTGTGTTGGACTGCATTAAAAGACCACAGGACAGACAAGCATAGCAATGTTCATATTAGTACAAAGTATTTTAAGCAGGCTGTTTTCTCCTAAGCTAAAGTAGATTACTTATTAATAAGAAAATTGAGATTTTAAAATATTGAAAGTATATGGATAAATGAGTTGTTCGGGGGCATGAGGTACTATGGAGGACAAGGAGGTATAGATTAGAATGAGAGGCATCATAGTAGGAACTCTTGATAATCAAAAGATTTCATTATTGTGGGAATGGGGAATACAAGGAAGTGGGAGGGGAGCTAAGAAAGATCTTTATCCAAAACAATAATTTCAAATGATTGCCCAGGTTCTCATACATGTATTCAAGCCAAGCATTCTGTGATCTCTGTTCCTCAGCATATTACAAATTATTTCCATGGGTGGCAAAATAGTGTCCCCTTTTTAAAATCAAGAGATAGAGAAATAGTGTTTAAGCAAATTTCTGTAAACTGACATGGATAAGTTTTTTTTTCTTTTTTTTCCAATGGCTGATTTAAATTAGAGTCTTCCTGCTAAAGCAAAAAATAAAAATAAAGAATCATGAAAATGAGGGTTTCCAATTTCACAACTTCCAGCCCACGCTTTGCCTCACCACCCTGGTTTCCTTTTGAGAATTTGTCTCAGACAGATGGTAGTGAGTTAACAAGTCTAGACTGTGGGAGTATATATCTGCATTTGCATCTATATGATTATATAGAATAATTTTTCACTGAAATGGCATGCATCATTGGGATGAGCTCCAGGACTTTACGACTTCTCTCTACTCAATTGAGTATGGCATGTGTACAATTCACTCTGGCCACTACAAAAATTCCACCACAGCTGGAATGAAGAGCAACAGCTGCTTGCCAGCACACAGCAACATGGCACAACAGTTTAGAATCATAAATGAAGAAGACAGCCTTCAATAGACACTGCAGGGGGAATTTAAAGCAAGAGGAAGCAATTAGCTGAACTGGAACAGAGCCAGGAAAGCAAGACAAAATTCTCCCCAACTTTGGGAAGGAGAATGCAATGTGTGATGCATAAGTGTGTTCCCAACCTAGGCTCACCAATAAAGGCACTGGGAACAAGGATGTGCGCGACATAAAGTGATCCCATTTAGACTGGGAAGGTGGAATGGGTTCCTGGGCTAAGCCGAATACCTTCATTTTTCCTCAGTAGGCCTCTTATCTGAGTACACACCCAGCCCCAACCTTGTTGGGCTTATGAGATCTGACAAGACCACAGTTTGAGGGAAGAGGTCTGTAACACTCTCTGACAGTGGTTGACTTGGCTTTTAATAGAAATGGGCAGACATGTAGAGACCTTGTGCATTTGAACACATGAGATCGGCCAGCTTTCATCGAAGAAGCTTCAGAGCCTCTCTGTGGCAGCTGGAGTGGAGACCTAGGAGCTGATCTGGAAAATGCGTCCTTTCTTTCTAACAGGAGCCACCACATTGCGTTCCTTTAATTACATCATGTCATGTCGTGTTCCCGTGTGAAATGACACAGAGGAACACGTGGTGACCTGGGATAACTGTGATGAATTGCATCCCGAACAGAGGCCGGCTTTGAAAGGCATCTGATGTGGAGAAGCAGGTAGTTCCTCTGGCTGTGGGAGTCATGGATGATTTTCCCATTGCAGGTCTCAAATATTTAATGATAAGATTATGTGTGAGCAATGGAGGCTTTTTGCCAACTTTTATTTTTATTAGTGAAGCATCATAAATTTACACTGAAAATAATAAAAATTATAATTATTAAGTAAATAAAAGCAGCCACTTTCAAAGGGATTAATCTTTCATAATCGGATTAGATGATGGAACTAACATCAGAGAGGAGTTCGTTCTAATAGTTGTTTGTTTCCTGAATTTGAAATGAAAAAAGAGCATGAGAAAAAGTAACAATTGTCTTATCAGCCATTAGGTAGGATTTTTTTTTTCAGTAAGTTTCTCTGAAGTTCTAATAAAGGCTAAAAACAAATAATCTCAATCAGCCCTGTACAATACAGTATCCACGGGTCACAGAAGGCTATTTAAATGTAAATCAACTAATAAAATTAAAGGTTCAGTTCCTTGGTTGCAGTAGCCACATTTCAAGTGCTCACTGGTGACATATGGCAAGTGGATGCTTTATTAGGTAGCACAGATATAGAATATTTCCATCATCACAGAAAGCTCTAGAAAACAACCCTGAATGAAAAGAGGGGTAAAAAAAGCTATCTCTATATTTCCCATTTCTTCATATACATTGACATGTAGACTAAATATCTGGATGATTAAATGGATTTTTTTCATTGTATGCAGTCTGTTCATGACAGAAAAAGTTTCATCTTGCTACTGTAGAATTACAAGCTTATTTTCTCATAGCCTACTATGATTTGTGAATGCTGTTTTTCCCACTAAAATGTCATAAATGCAGATTCCCGTGGAATGCAAATGAGAACCATTGTTAGGTAAAACCATTTGGGAATTAGTTTCCTGTTCTCAACAAATTGGAAACCTTTACTTGTCCCCTGTAGAAGTATCAGGGTACTCATTGACTTTTTAATTAAGAAGGACCCATTCATATCTTACCATTTCTGAGTTATGTCTTTCATACCTTAACTATCAAGGTATGAACTACCAAAAATGTAAACACATCAGTCCATTTTTTTCTGTAATTTGTTAAATATCCCTCCATGCAATACAAACAAATTTTTGGAAATCATGTCCAAGAAAAAAGAAAAAAAAATCCCACATTCTTTAAAAGTATTCATATTTACTTCCCATGAAAGCTTTGGAGATAATTAGAAAAAATAATTTTTCCCAACTCATAGAGAGTAAAGAGGGTCCTCCCTCCTCTTACCCCTGAAGTTAGGTCAACAGTAACTGTGCCAGTTGGTGATAGACTCAGGACTAGAAAACAGATATTCTGATGCAGATACAGTATTCTTCCTAGGTAGACCGCATTTGCCATCTTGAATCTAGCTCCGGGAATCTCAGGAGCATGGGATCTGTGCACCAAAAAAATGCAGTTTTATGAATTGAATAGTGACTAACTCAGCTATTGTCTTCAGACTGCTTTCCTGTCTGTGGAAAGGCTTATTTAAGACCTTGGCCTTAGACCTTGACCCAAGCAAGGGTGCTGCTTCTCTCTCGCGACTCATTGTCAATAACATTATTTTATCACCAAGGTGTGGCTAGCTTTTTAATATACGAGGCGAGTATGGGAAACTCTATGACTTACTGTGCCTTTAACGTCTTAAATTTATAAGCTAGAAACTGGAATGTGGTGGGTAAGGGTAAAGCATTGTACTGTAGCTGGAAAAAAATCAATACCTGCTCCCAAGATAGGTTACTTGACCAGAAATGATATTGCAAGATACAAAAGAGCAGATATGAGATACTATTTCTCTGAAGGTTCTTCTTCTTCTTCTTCTTCTTCTTCTTCTTCTTCTTCTTCTTCTTCTTCTTCTTCTTCTTCTTCTTCCTTCTTCTTCCTTCTTCTTCTTCTTCTTCCTTCTTCTTTCTTCTTCTTCTTCTTCTTCTTCTTCTTCTTCTTCTTCTTCTCCTTCTCCTTCTCCTTCTCCTTCTCCTTCTCCAATTTTATTGCATCAGCAGCACAGAACACAGATTAGGTAGACCTACAAAGGCATCATAATTCATTGTTAATTACTTGAGATTATGTGAATTTGTATGCATTGCAAATCATATATTAGTTCCTGAGATAACCCCCCCCCCCCAATCTGGGAATTAACATTGTCTTAAAAATTGGAATATGCTGTCAGAGGTCATTGATTGAGCTTCACGTGGTAGCCTACGTAATCTCTCACTCCAAGTTAACCTAGTAAATTTGGCCAAGTTATTCAGTCTCTTTGGGCTTCAGTTAACTCCTTGAGATAAAGTAATATGAATATTAATCATTAAGTTCAGGCCTACAATTCTGTGATTTTTAAAATTTTCTACATCAATCATCCCTTCTGTGTCTCCTCTTGCTTTTTGGGAAATGTTGGGACTCAATTAGGAATCTCTCATTCAGACTCATGCCTAGATTTACACCAGCACATGCCAAACAATACCTGCCCAGCCCACTCTACCTCTTTGGCAACATCTGCAGGCTGAGTGTGTCTTTCTCTAGAGGGCAATTTTAATGCGAAACTCTGACCTTTTCCTCCTGCTCAATTTCTATTAGATTATCCCGTCTTAGATCAAAATAAATTCTGAGCTATTGGCCTAATTTATAAAAATGTTATTAAAAGACATCAAAGAAGATCTAAATCATAGTTTGTAAGAGATATAGTCCCATCCCGCAGGACACTTCAGACTTTTGTGGTTGTGTTTTTGGTTGGCACAAAGATTAGGGGCACTATTATATGTGAGGGTCAGGGTTCAGAGATGATAGTTTTTTGTCATAAGAGTATTTCTCCCATATGAACATTTATTGAAGAAATGGAATGACCATTTTGATAGCCAAAAAGTAGTTTTCAAAGCAATGGATATTACTAAAGATAATAATAGTAATCAAGGAGTTTACTAAGAGGACATAATGATAATACATGTTTGTATAACTAAAGAAGATGCAGGAATCAAACACTGATAAAACTGGGAGGAATAGACAAAACTATGGTCATAGTGTTATCCTAATACACTACTCTTAACAATCAAAAGAATAGAACATCAAATGGACTTAAACAACACTACCTATCAACTTAATCTAATATTTGTAGAACATTCCACCGAACAACAGCTGAGTTGCTATTCATTTCAAATGTACATGGATCATTTGCCAAATAGATCATATACTGGACCATAAAACAAGTCTCAATAAATGGAAAAGAATTGAAGTCATAAATTATTTTCTCTGGTCACAATGGAATTAAATTAGAAATTAATAACATAAACATGTTTGGAAATTCCCCAAATATCTGGATACTAAAAGACATATTTCCAAACAACCCAAGGGACAAAGAAAAAAAAATAAAATAAAAATTATAAAATACCTTTAGTTAAATGAAAATCACAAAACCTATCAAAATTTGTGTCAAAATTTGTGTCACTAAGGCAGGACTTCAAGAGAAACTCAGAGCACTAAACAACTGTATTAAAAAAAAATTGCCCATAACTAAGCTTTCACCTTCAACAGCATGCAAAAAGACAAATTATTTAAAAGTAAACAAAAGAAATAAATAGTAGCCATGAATATGCAAATAAATAAAATAGAAAAAAACAACAATAAACCAAAGTTAGCTCTTTGAGAATATAAAAATAATGAATTAAACTTTAGACAGACTTGGGCAGTCCCGGTGGTGCAGCGGTTTAATGTTGCCTGCAGCCCATTGTGTGATCCTGGAGACCGGGATCAAGTCCCACATCGGGCTCCTTGCATGGAGCCTGCTTCTCCCTCTGCTTGTGTCTCTGCCTCTCTCTCTCTCTCTCTCTCTCTCTCTCTCTCTGTGTCTTTCATGAATAAATAAATAAAATCTTAAAAAAAATAAACTTTAGACAGACTTATTAGGAAAAAGGAAGATAGGGAGGGAAGACCCAATGTACCAATATTATGAATGAGAGAGATATCACTATATATTCTACAGGTATTTAAAATATATTAAGGCGCTATCATAAACAACTTCATGCCTATAAATTGGACAACTTAGATGAAGTGGAAAAATTCACTGAAAAATATAAGCTACCAAAAGTTTCTCAAAAGAAAATAGTCCTATTTATAACAAAAATATTACATTTGTTGTTTGAAACTTTCCCACAAAGAAAACTATAGACACAGATGACTACTTTGGTGATTTCCAAAATATTTAAGGAAGAACTGATTCAATTTTACACAAACTCTAATAGAAAGTTGGGAATGACTGGGTATTTTCCACCTCCATTTATGAGGATAGTGTTATTTGATGAAAACACAAGACAAAAACATTATATAATATAAAACTACAAATAAGTATGTCTGATAAACATAGATGAAAAGATTCAAAACTATGAAACATTTAGAACACAAAAAGACTTCTTTGTGATTTGAGTGGGCAAAAATTTCTTAGATTTAATACAAAAGAACAAAATATAGAAGACAAACTGGACTTGATCAAAATTAAAAACTATACTCTTTGACATATACTGCAAAGAAAATGAAAATATAAGCCCAATTTTCTCTTGGGAGAAAATAAAAGCAAAACATATCTCTGATACAGGACTTCTGTAAAAAACACACGCTAAAAAAAAACCCTCCTCTAACTCAGTAAGAATGGAATAATCAAGTAAAAATATGGGCAAATGATTTGAATACACACTTCACAGGAGAAGATGTATGGTTGACAAATGAGTACAAGAAAAAATGTTTAACACCATTCGTCATTTAGAAAATGCAATTTAAAACCACAATGAGAAACCACTATACACCTATTAAAATGTCTAAAATTAGAAAAAGATTAATCACGTGGTAGAACTGAAACTCTCATACATTACTTGTGAGGATATAAAAAAAAGTTCAACTACTTGGGAAATAATCTGGCAGTCCTCTAAAAAGTTAAGAGTGCATTTACTATATAGTCAAGACATTTCATTCCTTAGTACCTACTCATGAGAAATGATGAAAGCATATGTCCACACAGGGACTTGTATGTGAATATTCATATCACCTTTGGTTTTTTTTCTCTATTTTTTAATTTAAATTCAATTAACCAACATATAGTGCTTCATTAGTTTCAGATGTAGTGTTCAATATTTTATCAGTTGCGTATAATACCTAGTGCTTATCATATCATGTGCCTTCCTTAATATCCATTACCCAATTACCCCATCCCTCTACACACCTCCCCTCTAGCAACCCGTAGTTTCTTTCCCAGAGTTAACAGTCTTTCACAATTTGTCTTTCTCTCTGATATCTTCCCATTCAACTTTCCCTCCCTTTCTCTGTGATCCTCTGCATTGTTTCTTATAATCCACATATGAATGAAACCATATAATAATTGTCTTTCTCCTACTAACTTATATTTTACTCAGCATAATACCCTCCAGTTTCATCCATGTCAATGTAAATAGTAAGTATTCATCCTTTATGATGACTGAGTAATATTCCATTGTATACATATACCACCTCTTCTTTATCCATTCATCTGTTGATGGACACTTGACTCCTTGTACAGTGTGGCTATTGTGGATGTTGCTGCTTTCATATCAGCTTTATTGTAATAGCCAAAAAGCTTAAGTAATCCATATGTTCCTTGAAAGGTGAATGGTTAAACAAATAGTGGTATATCTATACAACTGAATACCACTTAGGAATAAAAAACAATGAAGTATTGAGGCAAACAACATCAATGACTCTAAGTGTGCAGAGTTGAAGAAGCCAAATTAAAAATAATACATATCATATTCTTGCACTTATATGAGATTTTAGAAAATTCAAACTAATTCACAGTGAGAGAAAGCAGATCAGTTTTTACCTAAGGATCAGCCAAGCCCAGTGGGAGAAAAAGGAGGAATCTCATAGGGGCTCAAGGATATTTGAAGGAGTGATATATCTTGATTGCTGTGATAATTTAATTTATGTATATGTATTTCAAAACTTGTCAAATTGTACTTTATAGATATCCACAGTTTGTTTTATGCTAGTTGTAGATACTCTATACAGTTAAGAAAGAGTGAATACTTTCCAAATCATTTTAAAGTTTAGTATTATCTCTTTTTCAAACCAGAAAAGAATAAATGATAAATGTTAAGAAAGAAATTACTAACAATAGGCATATCCAACTAAAAAAGAATTAATAGAAGATTCCCATCAACAGGTCAAGAGGGTTCCCCTTTCTCTGCATCCTCTCCAATACCTCTCCAATTCCTGTGCTAATTTTAGCCATTCTGATGAGTATGAGGTGGTCTCTCATCATGGTTTTGATTTGTATTTCCCTGATGAGGAGTGATGTTGAGTACCTTTTCATGTGCCTATTAGCCATATAAATGTCTTCTTTAGAAAAATGTCTATTCATGTCTTCTGGCCATTTCTTAACTGGATTATTTGGTTTTTGGGTGTTGAGTTTAATAATCCTTGATAGATTTTGGATACTAACCCTTTAGCAGGTATATCATTTGCAAATATAGTATAGTGGTTCCTCAAAAAGCTAAAAATAGAACTACCCTATGATCCAGCAATTGTACTACTAGGTATTTACCAAAAGGATACAAAAAATACACATTCAGTGGAGTATGTACTCCCCAATGCTAATACCAGCATTATCAATAATAGCCTAACTATGGAAAGAGCTCAAATGCCTGATGAATGGATAAAAAAGATGTGGTACACACACACACACACACACACACACACACACACACACACTGAACACACTGGAATAGTATTCAGCCATCAAAAAGAATGAAAGCTTGTCATTTACAATGATATGGATGGAGCTAGAGTATATTATGCTAAGCGAAATAAGTCAATGTAAGAAAGACAAGTACCATGTGATTTCATTCATGTGGGATTTAGGAAAAAAATGGATGAACATTCAGGAGAGAGAAAAAAAAGAGAGAGAAAGGGAAATAAATCATGAGAGACTTAATTCTTTCATGGGGGAATGGGATAGATGAGTGATAGGTATTAAGGAGGGAACTTGTTATGATGAGCACTGAATGTTGTATGTAAATCATAAACTACTGAACTCTACTCCTGAAACAATTATTGAGCAGTATGTCAACTAACTAGAATTAAAAAAAAAAAGAATTAATGTAAGAGTTCATTAAGGATGCTTGTTTCTAACACAATATATAAAAATCAGTGTCATTCATATATACTAGCAATTATACCTTATAAAATGAAAATATTATCTAAGATAACTATGATCAGTCATATCTGAAAATATGTCAGAACTTCATAGAGAAAACTACAAAGCTTTATTGAAGAAAACATTTATTATAAGATTGAATTTCTCTACAATTATTTATTGCTGGCCTTCCAAAAGAAATCCAACAGAGTTGTAGATTTATCATAAAATTCACAGGGTAGAACTAAGGTGCTTGAATACCCAACATAACTGAAGAACAAGGCTAGTACTGGATATCAGCACTTAATATGCCTGATTTCATCAAATCTAAGACATACAATTATATGTCTGTCAATTAAACTATATATACCTCAGTGTTTTCTAATGTCACACATGTGCACACACTTAAAAATATATTTTCTAAAGATTTTATTTATTCATGAGAGACACAGAGAGAGAAGCAGAGACATAGGCAGAGGGAAAAGCAAGCTCCTATGAGGAGCCTGATGCAGGACTCGATCCCAGGACTCTGCAATCACAACCTGAGCCAAAGGCAGATGCTCAACCACTGAGCCACCCAGGTGCCCCCACACACTTACTTTTATATTTGCTGAAAGAATTCCTTTAGGCTTACATGTATGCATGCACGTGTGTATGTAGATACACACATATATTTTATGCATACATACAAAGAAAAATATAAGTGGAATACATTGTCTAGGGTAGTACTAAAATGTTTTATCATTCAGAGTCTGAATCTTCTGAATGACTTTTCTATTCAGAGTCGCCAGTGTCCGTGTTTACCATCCAATATTATTTTTCTATGTCATCAAGTGCTAGTGATTCTCATTTCTTTAAAAGTGCTTCACACTTGGGCACCTGGGTGGCTGAGTCTGTTCAGCATCTGCCTTTGGCTTGGGGTCCTGGGATTGAGTCCCTCATCAGGGTCTCTACTCACCGGGGACTCTGCTTCTTCCTCTCCCTCTACCCCTCCCCCCTGCTCATGTTCTCTCTCATGCTTTCTCTCCCCACCCAGCTCTCTCTGTCTCAAATAAATAAATATTTTTTAAAAAGTGCTTCACTATTGGGGTGCCTGGGTGGCTCAGTCAGTTAAACATCAGACTCTTGATCTTGGTTCAGGTCTTGATCTCAGGGTGGTGAGATCATCAAGCATCAGGCTCTGCACTCAGCAGAGAGTCCACTTGAGATTCTTTCTTGCCTTCTTCCTCTGCTCCTCCCTCTCTCTAAAATAATAAATAAAATAAATCTTAAAAAAAATAAAAGTGCTTCACTATTATCTTCACAATATTTACATAAACTGCAGATACCTGTTCTGTAAGTTTTAACGCTGGTATATTGCTGATCCTACCCAAAGGTATTGATTGAACACTTTCAGACAACTACTGGGACCCATATTCTTTCCTCAAATTCAGCATCAGCCTCTATATGCTCATAGACCACCAAACTCTTGGGATCATTTTAGGAGTTAAAAAATTTCTCCACACACTCCTCTCCATTAGGGATTGGGGCTGCAGTTTCCATAGCTCAAAAAAGCCTGTAGATGCCAGTCTCTGTAAGTAATCTCCCAAGGCTCCCCTCACTAGGCATCTCTCCATGAAGAGCGGAGGGTCTAGCTACAAAAACTGCACTTCCAGCCACTACTCCATCAGCACCCCTCCACAACCTTCTGATGTTAGCAGGAAGTAAAGTGGCTTGCTGAGTACTTTGGTGGTAGCAGAGCCCAGTTTGCCACCTCAGTAAGCTCTGGAGAATGCCTCTCCTTAATTTTTTACTGTAGCTCTTGTGAGATCAGCATTAACAAAATACATCTTATTGTTCCCAGATTTGGGACGTGCTTTCTAATTCTAGGATAGTCAGAGAGATTCCAAATTATCACCCTATTCCACAAGTGTACGTACCTGACAGAATCAAGATTGGTTGTGTATTCTGAGGTTTCTTTGGATAAGAGAAATTTGGAGAAAGCCAAAAATTCTGAATCCCAAGGACAAAATCCTTAATTACCTACAACCCAGAGGTAGCTGTGCTAGACTTCCCCAAGTATATCCATTGTTGAGGACAAAACATTTTGAGTTAGTTTGGCCCTGAACAAAGAGCTAAGAGTGTGAGTAAGGGGCCATTGGCCAAAATGGAATCAATTTACTTTCTCATTGTATGGATATCAGAACTATCTAAAAAAGATTCATTTCTACATGTACTCTCCAGTATTTTCTTTTATATATTGACTTCCTCATAAAGAAAATCTTTTTAACCCCAAGCATTTATAGTTCTCATAATTCTGGTATAGTCACTTGTTTTTCAAACAATTATTTTGGTTTTTACCTTGAATATTCTAAATCTCAAATTCTATGATATATTAAAAAGTTTAAAGAGAGTTATCAAAAACTCTCTTCAAATAATAAAATATTTTTGTTGATAAACAATGGAACTTATTTTATCTATATACTTTATGAAACCACTTAAAGGTTAATGTGTCTAAGCTTGTGTAATAAAGTTAATCATTACTAATTTAATTTGAAAAAACTATTTTCTAGAAGCAGAAAAAGAGTTATGGGGTCAGGATCTCTATCTCTTTTTTCTCTCTTCTCACTCATATATTATATATTTATATACACTCTGGTTTTATACACAATGTATATATTTGATTTATATCATATATAATTTGATAATATATGAGAGAGATAAGACAGAGGGAGAGATCCCTCCCTCAATTCTAAAACAATCTACTAATTTTCAAATTTAATTAAATGATAGATATTTATTAATGTGGTTAAAATAGTTTCGATTTATAAAAAACCAACTGGCATATACTTTCTGAGTAAAGTACCTATTGTATTCGGGATAGAAATATATTCTAACATTTTATGAAAAATGTTCCACTTATTAAAGTATTCTTCTTAATTTCAAATGTACCCTTCAATAAATGCTCTGCAACAAGAGATGGACTTTCTACCAGCCTTTCTCCATTACAGTAGCACAATGTTAAACTTTCTGAAGACAGTGTGCTGAAGGGACAATGCAGGAGGAAGGGGCTCTGTTGCTGGGTTTTGACACTCTATAGGTTGGTCAGTAGTGTGGATGCAAGGACACTTTGTGGTACACTGCCACAACCATGCACCCAGAACATGCAGTCCTTCAGCAACTTTGCAGCTCCAGGCTTGGCCTACCTCCATTCTGGGTCCTCTGCTCTGGATGGAGGGCTAACAGAAACAGCATAGGGAAGCAGGGTGGAGGAAAAAGCCAAGACTGAAGTTGGAAACAGTAATAAAAGACATGGAGCCAAAGAGGCAATATATGAGGAAAGAAGGGTAGAGTTAGGTTCAGAAAGGTATAGCTAAGGAGCAAGAAGAGACTGTTTAGGTAACTAAGTGTAAGGACAAGCTGCAAATTGAATCTTTTATTTGCCATCAGGGCACACAGGGGTTGCTCATCAAAGGAGCTATATCTAACTGAACGAATCCTTTACTGATATTTACTGAACACATATTTTGAATAAGAGATTATACTAAGTACATGATAAATTCTTAGTTAACAAAAAAATGGGACAGCCAGAAATCTCTTGAAATTACATCCAGCAAGATTTATAATCCTATTAAAAAAAGAATTGCCATATGATCCAGTAATTCCACTGCTGGGTATTTACCGAAAAAATACAGAAACACTAATTTGAAAAGATACATGCAACCCCTATGTTTATTGCAACATAATTTACAATAGCCAACTTATGGAAGTAGCCTGTGTCCATTGATAGGGGAATGGATAAAGAAGATATGATATGTATATATGATGGAATATTACTCAGCCATAAAAAAGAATGAGGTCTTGCAGTTTGCATCAACATGGATGGATCTAGAGAATATAATCCCAAGTGAAATAGTCAGAGAAAGACAAATACCACATGATTTCACTCATATGTGGAATTTAAGAAACAAAACAAATGAAGGAAGAAAAGAGACAAACCAAATAACAGTCTTAACTATAGAGAACAAACTCATGGTCACCAGAGAGGAGGTAGCATGAAATAGATGAAGGGGATTAAGAGTATACTTACCATAATGAGCACGAGTAATGTATAGAATTGTTGAAATCACTATATTGTACACCTGAAACTAATATAATACTATATGTTAACTATACTGGAATTAAAATTTTAAAAGGATTTGTAATTATATTTTGCATTAATAATGACTAAAACAAGGTTAAAATAGGCTATGACTTAACACTTAAAATAAAAATTCATAGAAATTTATATCTAAATATGATTTATTTGAATAGTATACCACAAAATAAAAATCCCCTGGTAAATTGCCAATAAATCATACTTTGCTCTTTTTAATACAATTTCTGTATCTTAGGTTTTACAAGTACTTACATGAGACATGGATCTGACCACCAAGGGGCATAGAATTGTATGGAGCAAGATAAAGGTCAATGTAATAATCACAAAGTGACTTGTTCAAATAATATATATCAGAGGAATTCAAGAAAGAAAGCTATTATTGACTGGTATAATTACAGGAGGCTTCACTGAAGGGGCCGAAGGTGTCGGAGGATTGGGTTGGATCTAAAAATATTGGAACCTGGGGAAAAATTAAATGTCTCTGGAGAGCATTGATTAGAAATTATGGAGGGATTGCCAGGACACCATCTGGTCTGTAGAGGAAATTATGGAAAAATCAGATTGGAAATATATAATGGATCCACACAGTGGAAGAGATTTTTTTATACTGTTAGGAAAATTCAATTTATCATTGTAGCTGGCTTCAGTAGCTGGACAGTACTGTTTTCTACATTTTCTCCCTTTTTTATTGGTTTTCCCGTTCTTATCTCTAGATAGTACCTTTGCTACAAAGGGTTATATAGCTCCAACAAGCACTCAATGTTTATGATTCTCTTTAGTTTATTTGTGCATTGGCATCATTCCCTCCTCCATTTTACAAGCAGGACTGTGGTAAATGTTTGGCAGCCATTGCAAAGGCCATGAGATCAGCCTCTGTGCCTGTGTCTCCAGATCACATTTAGATGGCCTTGCCTCAAAACATCTCTTACCCTTAACTTGGCTGAGTGTGAGTTCCCTTGGCCTTTGATTTCACTTTCTGTACCTGAGACACATGGCTGTGGATTTGGCTGACTGTTTAGCACTTTGCCCTTACCTATTAATCTTGCCCTGGAAAGCAAGGCTTGCTCTCTGACCTCAGATGCAAGTCTTTCAGGGTGAGCCTGCCTCTTCCCTATGCAGGGGATATCTTTTTGCTTGACATGCCCATAAAGAAATCAATGTGACCTGCAGAACTGCTGAGGCTGGAAGATGGAAAGGGTCTTCATTAGGCCAATCCAATCTCTAATCAGATCTTCTTGAGCTGGCAGCAGGTGATGTGGAATTATTACTGGTTTGCTGACCAAGGAAGCTGAAGGAATCCTGCTCTCTCCCTCCTCCTGTTACCAAGACTGGCCTCCCACCTAGCCTCGCCCTCCCACTGATTGCCAAGACTCTGCTCTTCCTTTAGCTCAGGCAACTTCTTCTGAAAGTGCCACCCCTCCCACCCCCAAGAAAACCTTGTTTCTAAGTTCTCCAAAACTGTTATGTTCTTTGTAGAAATCGTTTTTAGAAAAAAATGTCTCTCTGAACCGATTCTTAACAAAATGGCATAATTACAACCAACTTTGAATTATTTTTTAATGTCCAGTTATATGTCAGTAAAGCAATCCCTTTCATGATTGTACAGCTGCAGAGGCTCCTAGGCACTGTGGAATGTTCTTTTAAATATCTGCATTTGGGGATCCCTGGGTGGCTCAGCGGTTGAGTGTCTGCCCTTGGCCCAGGGTGTGATCCTAGAGTCCTGGGATCAAGTCCCACATCAGGCTCCCTGCATAGAGCCTGCTTCTTCCTCTGCCTATGTGTCTGCCCCTCTCTCTGTGTGTCTCTCATGAATAAATAAATAAAATCTTAAAAAAAAATATCTGCATTCCACGGATGAATTTCAGTTTTAGAAACATTGAAGAATTATGTATGGTCGATCCTGATATGCAGCATAAGGAATCTAGTGAAATAATGTAATTCTAAGTTAAACACAGATTTACTTTAAAAAATGATTGAGATTTGTAAATTGGCAGTAATTACGTATGTGTCACCATTTCTAAGATTCTGCATCTCACTCCCACATGGCATCTGCAAAATTCTATAATGCATGTAGTGTCCTGGCAAAGGGCATACCTATATTGTAGTACTTATCATATTGTGTCAAAATTTATTTTTTACAGAACTTTCTCTCCTTTCAGACAGTGAAGTCTCAGAATTCAGTAAATATGTCATAGCTATCTTTGCACAATGTTTGGCACTTAAAATATGCACAACAAATATTTAGTAAACACATAAAATATTGACCAGGAATTATTTCCATAAAGGTGAGAAATTCAAATAGATCTGTGGATTTTTTCAAAATGTATTTATTTTTCCCCATATGTAATTTTTATTCGTTTGTTTCTCCTGATTATTGTCATTCTCTATTTCCCAAAATTTCTAAAATAAAACATCTGTTATTCTGTTAAACCAGAGAAAGGAAAGTTAAAAGGCAAGAAAAAACAAACCTGTGTAATATAGACAGTTTTACCTGTTCTTGACCATAATTAAGAGAAAGTATCTAATATAAGCATAAGTATGGTTGGTTTAGAAATGTGAATGGTTTTGCCGCTTCTTTTTCTCTCTTGCTAGCATTATGTATAGAGAATCTATAAGATACATGATCCACAGATGAGCTAAATTAAAGGAGGGTTTCAGCCTCAGGTATAATTTCAAAAAGACAGGGTAAAATTTGGAAAAGGGGGACTTGTAGATGAAGAAACAGCATGCTCAAGAAGGTTTTGTTTTGGGAGATATGACTAGACTAGTGTAACTGGTGCAGAGGATTTAGTTTAGAAGATAAGTTCAGGTTCCCTGTGAAACGGTATGCAAATATGACAAGGTCGTATGCGGGGGCAATGATGGCATTCAAAAAAGCCAAGCTGTCAAACCATTTCTCTGTCCTTGCAAAAGAGCATGTCTGTCAGGGAGTTGTAAATGAGTTGAATTTGTGTTAAGTCTGGGCAGACAGGAGACTTGGAAACAATCCAAGGCCTGCGATTGAAGCTTGCCATCCATGGCTATCTTGATGCTCTTTCTTTTTTTGAGAATGGTTTCCGACCTCTGCTCTGATTATCTCCATCCTCTCCCTTCATACTCTAAGGCCCATCTCCTCAGCATCACCTTCCCTAACTGCTCTACCCTCAATGATCTCTCCATTTTCTGAATGTCATGAGTTCTGATGCTTGATTAGAGAAGATTTAAGATTAATTTAGCAGTGAGGCATTGCATGAAGTAAAAAGGGCAACGCAGAGTGACACGGAGGCCATTTAGAAGGTGATTTCCATATCCACATGTGAGGTGATGAAAAGATGAACGCGGGTAAAGAGATTGGAAGTGGAAAAGAATATGTTAACGAATCAACATGAATTGGTTACCAGATAAGGCGCAGACAAGAAAGGAAGAAATCCAAAATTAGTTTTTAAGTTTTAATAATCAATTTGATACCATTACAGTTTGCCTAAGGAAGCAGAAATATAAAGGAAGGAGTCTGAAGGAGTGGTTGGAAGCAAAGACCCAGGATATTAAAAAGCAGTACACTGGGAAGGAGTGGGGGGATGTTGAAGCTGTGGGCATGGACTGGGGTAAGCAGCTGGGATTGTGGCCCATGGAACTTCCAGAGATAGGGCTTCACTTGAAGATACGAAGTTCATCAGGCTGGTCAACCACTCACTTAGTTACTGTGCGTTAATTGATTCATAACTATGGCTATACTGTAGCTACTATTCTTTTCGACTTAAAGGGAAGCCTTGACTCCTTGCTGCAACATTTCAAAATGTTGCAAAACTTCAAAAACCACCCCCAAAACTGCAACACAATCTATACTGCAAAGTTTGGGGCAACAACATTTCCATTTTCTTCCTTTATATTCAGTCATTGTTGAGGTTTTGATTCTAAACAACTTTTTGTCCCCAACTCAGTAAGTCCAATATCTAATTTTAATGTTTTTAAGAATTGAATCTGAACCCTTGAACAAACAGCTTCTGTTTCCTGTTACTGTCACCTGATACGAAGGTTGATGGTTTAGGCTAAACAAAGAAGCAGGGGGTAGTGACATAGGTATGTTTGTTGTCTTTGTTGTTTTAAGTCATTCTTTTTGATCTATATACTTTTCCTATCTTGTGCTCTAAATATTAATATATTTTTCACACACGCAAAATACCTCCACACGCATAATAAATAAGAAGTCCCAAACTTAAAGCTTTTTGGGATTTCAATTTGATTATTTTAAAAATAAAACTGCTGTCAGCTTTGTTTGTGGAGAGGGTTTAGCAGCTCTGTTTACTCTAAAAGTAATCACTTCTTGATTCAAACTGCTTCACCAGTAAATAGAATATCTTAGGACATTAATTATATGGGAGAGAAGTCAGCAAGAAGTAGCTGTTACAATTCATTACTGTACAAGAAATAGCAAGAGATGGGAGAAAATGTAAAGACGGAGATAATTGTTATTGCTTGGTTGTGAATAGGATTGGGATAGATGGATTGGAATTGGTTTATCTTTCTCCTTCATGATAAACTGGAACACAGGCCAATGAGGGAGGTTAAGTAACAGACACCCACAGGTTTAATGCTCTGGAATACTGCAGACAAAGAGATCTCTGGCTGCACCTTTTGAATATATATATACACACACTCATAATGTATACATTAATATTTTTATATAAAACGATTTATTTCAGTTTTATTATATTTATTTCGATTTATTTTATTTATTTATTTTATTTCATATAAAGCAAGACCCCATGAACTATTTTGCATTAGCTTTACAAACTTGCCTTTATAGCAGTTCTTCTCAAAGAAGATCTTATTGGAGACCAGAATATATAAAACCTGTCTGGGTGACGTTGCAGTACAACCTGAACATTAGCCATGTACTCACACCCAATCTTCCTCCCTTCACTCATTCCTCACAGCCCGAGGCACCCCAACACCCTACAGAGAACAATATAAAGACTCTGATCTAGCTGTCTTAGTCCTCTCGTTTTACAGGTGCTAAAACCAAGACCTAGAAAGAGGCAGCTTTTTTGCTGTAACTTATTTCACTAAATTTTGAGGAAGCTAAAAAAAAGAGAAAAGGTTCGTTGGTTCAGGCCTGTTGTTCTTGGTCCTATACCTTGGCTTCTTATTTCAGGACAATAACATCAGAAGAGAGTTTCAGTGTCATTAACTCAGCATCTTCCAGCCGCATCTTCAAGTAACACCTCCTTCATATTGGCCCAGGTCTATACAGTAACTCACCTGGTTCGATGTTGGTATGGAAATTGCTGATAGCGGACAACACTTTAGAGACAAAAGTATATAACTCAATGGAGGTTTAAGTGCAATGGGCATCAGGCTGGAAATGATTTCAAAAGAAAGCATAATGTGTCAGTAATGTTGTCCTTCTGGATGCTCCTGACCACACGAAGAGAGCCACATTCATTGGTGAATAATCCTGGTGTAAGCACTCACAAGCATATGAAACCACATTGGTATGTGAAGGTGATAAAAAGATTGTCCTGAGACATCGCATGACCAATTAGAGTGAAAGCTGTAAAGTGCAATATAGGCAAGATAGGCAGCTTTGTAACTGTGGTTTTGTAAATGAAAAGAAGGGATCTCTTTATAGTTGGTAATTAGACAAAAGCTTTTTATTATAGGAAGTTTCAGAGCTATAGAGGGGAAGGAAAAAGGAAATAAATAAAATATAAAGGAGAGAGATTATTGCTTGAGCAGCATGGTTATGAGAGAAGACTTAGGGAAGTCAAAACAAGAAGAGAAAGGAGTCAAATACCAGTGACACCAGGAAAGAGTAGACACTCCTGCCATTGTCTGTCATTTGGGGCAACATAGAATCCTATCAGATATGTGGCAGAGAATCCAGGAAGCTGGCTTTGACACTTGAAAGCAAACAACTGGGTTCTGGAAGTGTTATAATTGAATCACTGTGTCTGCTCCTCACCTTGGTGAGTAGAGCCTAAGATGAAGATGTGGCTCCCACCTATAAACACAGAGAACAAATCGATGGTTGTCAGAGGGAAAGGGATGGGTGATGGGCAAAATGGTGAAGAGGAGTGAGAGATATAGCTTTATAGTTATGGAATGAATAAGTCACAGGAATAAGGCACAGCATAAGGAATGCAGTCAACAATATTATAATAATGCTTTATAGTGACAGATGTTAGCAACTCTTGTGGTGATAGCATGAGGTAAGCGATGTCATACACCTGAAACTAATGTAACATTGTGTGTCAACTATTATTAAAAGAGGAATATAGAAAGAAAGAAAGAAAGAAAGAAAGAAAGAAAGAAAGAAAGAAAGAAAAAAAAAAAAAGATGTGGTTCCTAGGCCTCCATTAAGAAATGCAAGGCCTCATACTTAGCTTTGAGTGATTTGACAGATGCGTTACCTTAAGCCCAAGAACCTGGAAACCATTTTACTCAGGCCTCTTTTTTGATTTCCCCAATGGGTTACACTCTTGCTCCCACCCTTTTCATTCCCCTCTTCCTAGATATGACACAGATCTCAAAGAGGAGAATTAGACTGCTCAGGGAACACCAATTAATACCTCATTTTTCACTGTAATTGATGCTAGCTGCAAAGAGAAGCATGCTGTGTCTATGCTCCATATGTGCTGCATGCCATGGCTATTCCTTGATAGCTCTCTTTCCTGATGGCTGCACACACCAGTCATATGGTAGCATCTCAGGGAGAAGGGTACTCATGCACAGTGCCATCTTCCCCCTCACAGCAACTTCCTCATCATAAACACTCCACCACCTCCGTTAAAGTGTAGAAACTCTCAGCAAGTTATCTAATGTCAACTACATGAGTTCTTACCCTGCCTTTGACATTAATTCACTAGATGAATTTAATAGGTCATTAAATTTATCCTGACTTTGGGTTACTCTTTGGGATGATGTAATAATTCATAATCTACTAATCTGATGGAGTTATTTATAGGATTGAGTTAGAGAAATACATGAAAGTTTTTGTAGAAAGGCAGAGAAAATATCTTAGGATAGGCTCTTTATAAATCAGTATTTCCATTGTTCAGTTCTAGAATATACATATTATATAATTTTGCAAGTTATTGCAGTTTAATTTAACTTGCAATATGTTAGGCAAGGCAAAATTACAAAATGTGTGGGATCACATACAATCTTTATAGTGGTAGATCCCAGCAATCCATGTAACCTACCCCCTTCCTTTATGTAGAAATATCTTAATCACCACACATAGAGAGTCATTCATTTAACAACTAGACAGCCACTAATTTACGTTTATCAAATTCAAGACCTTCCTCAAACCAACCACTTTGTAAGTTTCCTGTTATCAAGGAGTATCTATGAAATAAAGTAGCAAATTATTATAATTAAATCTAATAAGTAATTTCATATAAATACATGCATAAAACTGGAAGCCAGAGTGAAACAAATTGTGACTTATTTCTATTGTTAGCACAATTTAAAATGAAGAGATAAATTTAGGAAAATTCATGGTTTGTCTTCAAGTCTAAGTCTAGGCAGATTTTTGGAGCCTTATCATTCTCCCCTAATCTCAGTTTTCAAATGTGGTAAAATATACATAACAAAATTTTTCATTTTCACGACTTTCAAGTTTGTAAGTTGATGCCATAAATTGCATTCACAATGTTATGCAACATGACCTATATATATATTTACAAACTTTTCATCACCATAAATGAAAACTCTACCTATTAAGCAATAACTCCCTGCCCCAGTGCCCATTCCCTGGTAACTTCTAATTTATTTATCTATGAATTTGCCTATTTTACATATTTCTTATGAATAGAATCATACAATATTTGTCCTTTTTGTCTGGCTTTTTTTCACATAGCAAAATCGCACATTTTCAAGGTTCATCAGTGTTTTGTTTTTTAAGGTTTTTTTGTTTATTTATTTGTGATAGAGACTGAGACTGAGACAGAAAGGGAGAGAGAGCACAAGCAGGAGCCAGGGCAGAGAGAGGAGAAGCAGCTCTCTTCTGAGCAAGGAGCCTGAGGCAGGGCTTGATCCAGGACCCTGGGATCATGACCTGAACCAAAGGCAGAAGCTTAACTGACTGAGCCACCCAGAGGAGGTTTTAGCATATATAAGAGCTTCATATTTTTTTTTTACAGATGAATAATATTTCATTTTATTTATATGCCACATTTTGTTTATTTATTCATCTGTTGATGGACACAGGTTGTTTCAGTTTTTTGGCTATTGTGAATAATACTGCAATGAGCATGGGTGTATAAATACTTATTTGAGTTTCTGTTTACTTCTTGTGCATATATACATAAGTGAAACTGTTGGGTCATATGACATTTCTATGATTTCCTTTCTTAGGGACTACCAAACTTACATACAATGGTGGCACTATTTTACTTTCCAACCGACAATACACAAGAGTTCCAATATCTTCATACCCTTGCCAATACTTATTATTTTCTTTTTTTTTCCTTTTTGTTATAGACATTCTAGTAGGTATACAGTGGCATCTTATTGTGCTTTTAATTTGCATTTACATGATACTTAATGATCTTGAGCATTTTTTCATATTGTTATTTTTAATTTGTATGTCTTATTTGGAGAAATATCCATTCAAGCCATTTGCCCATTTTTAAATTGGATTGTTGTTGATTTATAAGAGTTCTTTATATAGTCTAAATATTAAATCCTTAGAAGATATATGATTTGCAACTATTTTCTCCCATTCTGTAGGTTGTTCTTTCCTTTCCTTGATAGTGTCCTTTAATGAGCAAAAGTTTTTGGCTTTGATGAAGTCCAATTTATCTGTTTTTTCCTTTGTTACTTATGCTGTTGGGGTCATGTCTAACAATTAATTGCCAAATCTAAAATTATGAAGGTTTACTTCTTTAAAACTGTAAGTTATAGAAAACAGAAGAGCAAGTAGTAGTGTAATGATCAAGAAGCACAGAGATGTGGTAGAGATATATTACATTCTGGAAGATGTTATCCCCAAGTGTACTTTAGCATAATAGAAACAAGGAGAATTCTGGAGGTAAAGTATGCTGGGTACTACAATATCTCACGAGTCCTGTCTATTCAAAAAGATAGATGGCCAGATAATAGAAGGGCAGGGAGCATTCCAATTCAGTTCCACAAAACCACTTTCCACATTATATACATGCCTGGTAGACACTAGAAATTGGGTGAGGAGCTACAGCTTGCAATCTAAAATCATCCAGTGGATAAGAGAAGAGGATTTTACCAAAACACACGGAGAGACTAAAATTAAGGAAGTCTTACAACCTGTCTATTGGTAACCTTTTTTTTTTTTTTTAAGATTATTTATTTATTGATTCATGAAAGACACACACAGAGAGAGAGGCAGAGACATAGGCCGAGGGAGAAACAGGCTTCTTGTGGGGAGCCTGATGCTGGACTTGATCCCAGGACCCCGGGTTCAAAACCTGAGCTAAAGGCAGATGCTCAACCACTGAGCCACCCAGGTGCCCTATTGATAATCATTAAATCTGTTTATATTATATCTTTCTCAGATATGAGTTTTAATAAAAAGAAATAAAGTATAATGAAAGATGTACTTTACTATAAAGAAAGAGGAAACATATACAAACACTTAGGAAAACACATACTCTTTGCAGAGACTGTATTACTGACCTTGATTTTTCACCTCTTTTTGTATACATGTCTTTTACTACATGATTTTAGAGCCTCTTCGACAAAGACAGCATTGTTTCCCCACCCCTTGACTTTGGTCTAGTCCAAAGTACATTTCTCTATCCCTTGATGTGACCAATAGAATGAGGTAAATATGGCAATATGTATGCCAGTTCTGAACCTAGTTATATGAGGGCTTGTATGCTTTGACTTACTCTCTTGCATAACTATGACCATGAGAAAAATATGTCTGAGCAAGCCAACTGGTCAGAAATAGGATAAAGTATAGGTAGAGCAAAGCCTCTTCATCCAATTTACCCCATTTCATTCCAGTCTATGTTAGCCAATACCCATAGGCAACCCACAGATGCATGAGTGATGATGACCAATTTTTGTCTGATTCATTAAATTTTAAGATGGCTTAAATAAGCAGTTCTTGAGCAGCCCGGGTGGCTCAGCGGTTTAAGCGCCACCTTCAGCCCAGGGCCTGATCCTGGAGACCTGGGATCGAATCCCATGTCAGGCTCCCTGCATGGAGCCTGCTTCTCCCTCTGCCTGTGTCTTTGCCTCTCTCTCTCTCTCTCTCTCTCTGTCTCTCATGAATAAATAAATAAAAATCTTTAAAAATAAATAAATAAATAAGCAGCTCTTACTAAAGCAGACTACTAAAACTTATCTATTACAGGAATCAGAGGGGAAAATGAGATAACCGAAGATTTCAAAAGGTTGTAAGATAAATTGACTTTCATGAAATATAAGCAGAATGTATAAGCAGGTAACTCTTGAGATAAAAAGAATAGGATAAAATAAAAGGAAAATAGGAAAAAAGACAATTTAAAGATGTGTTTAAATAAACTGATCATGCAAGAAAAAAATGAAAACATTCACTGAGGATAAGAATTTAATTCATGGATAAACAAAACTTAACTATCTCAGAATCCACAGTAAAATTAAGTAAATATATTAGATACAAAGATGAGAGACATTTGTAATACAAGTCTTTTAAAAAGGAACACTTTAGAAACTAGAACAAAGAAAATCTTCTCATAAGAATGAAATTTTACCATAATCTCTTGAAATCAATAACAAGAAACCACTTCTTCATAGATTCTGACAATGATTTTAGTTGCAAAAATAAAAAATTTGCGCAAATAGCCATGAAGGAAAAAAAAAAGAGAGAGAGAACCAAAAATTTTTGTCCCAGACTTCTCCTCTCCAACATTAAATTTTGGAAGATAAGAGATAAGTACTTCATCAATTCATGACAATTTTGTGTTTCAAAATTATAAAATAATAGAATAATATTGTAAGGTGAAGACTAAGAGAAGACTTTAAAACTTAATAATTATTAAGTTGAAAAATGAAACAAGACTAAGAGCTCAAGATCAAGGCCATCTGGGTGTAAAATTCTGTAACTACTTGTAATTTTTGTGATTCTCAGCTTAGAAATTCAGTTGAATTATATTATAGATTATAAAGTAGTTTCTATAGCCCCAGGGAAAAGCTTAGCCCTTTAGTTTCATCTTCTTTTTTGATACTTTCCTAGAATCAGAAATGAGGTTCTTTCAGCATGAAAATATCAAAGAAACAAAAAGTAGTAATAATTTTTCACTCCACTAATGCTGAGGAATTTGAAAAATGATTTGAAGATTTTAAAGGGAAGTAATGGATAACCTAAGACTTTCTAGAATTTTTAAATAAGAGTAGACCAATGACCATAGAGATGTCTCTTATCCAAAATCCTGTCTATAAGTTGCACATTATCAAATAAATATGCAATTATACTCTTTTTTTTTTAAAGATTTATTTATTTATTCATAAGAGACACAGAGAGAGAGAGAGGCAGAGGGAGAAGCAGGCTCCATGCAGGGAGCCTGATGTGGGACTCAATTCCGGGTCTCCGGGATCAGTCCCTGGGCTGAAGGTGGCGCTAACCCGCTGAGCCACCTGGGCTGCCCTGCAATTACACTCTTAAACACAAACAACAAAGCACACATTATAGTGATTAATGTACCAATTTTGTAACATTAGTTATTTCTGTATTTCCTTCTTTCTGCATTTTTGAAAATATTATATATTTGAGAGAGAGAGAGAGGGAGAGAGAGAAAGTGAGCCAGAGAAAGGTAGAGAATGAGCAGGGGGAGGGAGAAGAAGAAACAGACTCCCCACTGAGCAGGGAGCCTGATGCAGGGCTCAATTCCAGGACCCTGAGATCATGACCTGGGCCCAAGGCAGATACTTAACCAACTGAACCACCCAGCATCCTTTCTTTCTGCATTTGTACATTTTTCTACATTTCTTGGAAAAAACATGAATTATTTTTGTAATAGAAAAAATGTATTTTTTAAAAGATTTATTTATTTATTTATTCAGAGAGAGAGAAGCAGAGACACAGGCAGAGGGAGAAGCAGGCTCTATGCAGGAAGCCTGACGCGGGACCCCATCCCGGGTCCCCAGGATCACACCCTGGGCTGCAGGCAGCACTAAACGCTGCACCACCGGGGCTGCTCAGAAAAAAATATTTTAAAAGAGGAAGGTAGTGTCTGTATAGATCTACCTGTGTCTGTCTTGTAAGATTTTTATGTTATCTAATGATGACAGTTTCATATTTTAGTACAGGCTGCAGCTCCTCACCCAATTCCTAGTGTCTACCAGGCATGTATTTAATGTGGCATGGGGTTTTGTGGATTGCATAACCCATCTACAAGAAATGATGTGAGAAGAACCAGGTGTTTCTTTAATTCTGCTGTGAGCCCTATATTTTTTTGAGCCCTATATTTTAATGTACATGGGTCAGTTAGCTGTGCTACTGATTTTATTATTTATTTAAAGATTGTATTTATTTATTTGACAGAGAGAGAGAGCACACTCAAGCAGGCAGAGTGGCAGGCAGAGGGAGAGGAAGAAGCAGGCTCCCTACCAAGTAGAGAGCCTAACATGGGGCTCCACCCCAGGACTCCGGGATCGTGACCTGAGCCAAAGGCATACGCTTAATCAACTGAGCCACCCAGGTGCCCTGTGCTACTAATTTAAAACCCCCTAATGTTTAGTATTACTTGTCAAAGATAAGACATACAAATCAACAGTATGGTAAAATTTTAAGATATAGTAATCATGTCATATCATATTATTATTTGTAACTACTCATGTTTCTATTAGTTTTTCCATGAAGAACATGCATATATATACATATATATATGTATATATATGTACATTTATACATCCACACGTATAGCTGCTATTTCCAGTGTCATTATAATACCATTTCCAAAGCCATTTGGCCCATTCTCTAGAAATAGGAAGTTAACAGAGTTTGAACCTCCAGAAATTATGAATTGTAACTAGAAACTTCAGAGCGGCATTTGACCTACAATTATTGCCTTGGACAAAATTCCCCTGCACATTCTTTCTCCTATCTGTGATATTCATGAGCCTGCAGGTGGATGGTTCACTGCCTATGCCAATTACTTTTAAATAGTTTGATACATCAAATGTAGTCTAAGATAAAGTTTCGTCCTGGAATATTTGAGAATTCAACTCCAGTAAGTACCTAATTGTTAATTTGCAGATGGGTTGTTGGAATAATACTAAATGCTAATGGTAGCTGTGAAATTGGGAAATTACTGGTGGTATATTTCACTCACGGTCTCCTTGGACATCATCTTTGGGAACAGTACCTAAAAAGACTGCAGTAAACTCTTGAGAATAATTTTAAAATAAAACAAAGCACTGTTTTCAACTTTATCAATCAAACCTCTAATGAGATTGGAAATCTTATTTTCATATAGTATTATTTTTTTAATTAATTTATTTATTTATTCATGAGAGACACAGAGAGAGAAGCAGAGACACAGGCAGAGGGAAAAGCAGGCTCCATGCAGGGAGCCTGACGTGGAACTCTATCCTGGGTCTCCAGGATTGGGCCCTGGGCTGAAGAGGGCGCTAGACCGCTGAGCCACCCGGGCTGCCCATCATGTAGTATTAGACATCAGGATGACACTTCTATCTATCTCCTTCTTTCCTCCGTGATTCAGATTTGTGGTTGGTTGTCTTTCCCTATTGCACATAAGTTATAGGATTTTAATGGGATTCTATAAGTGAATCTGTTTTAGAAAGCTTCTGTCTAATGTGGCAGAGAGGTAGTCAGTGAGGATGGAGCTGAAGTTGCTGTTTTAGACTGCAGCAACTTTTTAGTTCCTCTGCATAAATGTTTAGTTACCTATGAACTTAAGTTATTCCACTGTTGTAGGAAGATGGGTAGTAAGGCAATTTAAGTAACTCTTTTATTTATTGAAAATATAAAGACTTTCTCTTTTGAATTGGGAAAATTCTAGAAAAGAAATAATAAAAATTATCTGTAAAAAATGTAAAAGACTTGTTTTTCTCATGAGAGACAGAAACTTGTGAGTGAAAACAAGAAGAAGAAGAAAGTATATTTTTCCCCTTCTCACTGATCCTCAAAGGAGTGGGAGAGGGGAACTCAAACTATGGGTATGGGAGCATAGAGGTACATGCATTAGAATGATTACCTCCCTCTCAGACATGGAAACAACTGAGCAAAGTAAGAGGGGTGTTTGGCAAGGGACGTTTTTGGGATGAGTATGGCCTGTGACTCTAGTGGCGTTCATATCTAGTAATCAATAATCATTTGATTTCATGCCTTCCAATTTCCTTCTATCGTCCTGATATCTTCGGTGAAACTCTCTTAAACTTTCTTGCCTTTGGTGGCCTGGTCTGAACTTTGGCCTGGGATTTTCACAGAGTCCAGGAACAAATTTGAGGAGAAGTGAGACATAAACAGAATGGAGAGACTAGGTGAAAGGTCACTATAATTATGACCTTCAGGGAGTCGAGTGGTTACCTGCAGCAAAACACCTACACATCTAGTTCCATCTAACAGAGACGTTAAATTTGTAGGATGCATAAATATTCCTTAGAGATCACCAGACATACTTGGGAAGTGAAGCTCAGGGCAATCCAGTAAAGGTTAAACTTCTTACAAACATGTCTGATGTGGGATCAAAAGATTGTTATACTGACACTGAAGGCATCTGACTCAGAAAATTAAAGAAATTGGAGACTTTGACAAAGCAACATAACCAAGACTGTAAACAAGTTGTAGAAAAATCTACTTAAGGTGTGAAGAGCAGGAAATGATTTTGATATTTCTTTGTTAGTTCCTGTTGCATAGCTAAACCTACATATGATTGCATATTGCTAGAATTCTGTGTCTCTGTGTGTATGTGTGTACAAATAAAAAGAGAATCCTCTCATTTAGGATGTACACATTTATTCAGGACTGAAACCCTTTGTTTTCTAGACATATTTCCTTTTCCTGTATCATCAGAAATGAAAAGTTTGTATAACCTTGGATCTCTACCTTCAAGATTTTACTCTTCTTAGTCATAGAATACAGAAAGTAGGTTCACATTGTCTAATACCTTTGGGCATGAATCTACAAATATGTTTGCTAGTAAATAAGGGCTTATATTTTCTGGTAGGTGAAAAGCTGTGTAGGATTTAATTCTTAAGGGATTTGCCCAAGAGTGAACAATGTGCTACTGGCCAGGAGTAGCCATAATCTTACCTTTCCATCCCCAAAGTTCATTTTGGTTTGTTCATCCATTCATCAAATGTATATTGAAACAGGATGTTTTCCCAGGCAGTGTCATAGGCAACAGGGTTCTGGAGGGAATGAAGTAGTCTTCCTGCCCTTAAAGAACTCAGAGTCTAAGAGAAAATAATACTATAAGCTGATATTTATGTCCACTTAATATGTGCTAGGCTCTGTTTTAATGCTAGCCCAAAGTCAGGGCAGAACTAACTCTCCCTGGGGTAGAAGAGAAAAATGATATTTGAAGTGAGCCTTGAAGGACAAGGAAGACAAGGAATGGAGCACATTCCAGATGGAAGGAGCAGTATGTACAGAATCATGCACATATGAATAAGAAATTGTGTGAAAGCAATAGGGAAATTTACTATAGCTGAATAGATGTGATGAGGAATTGTCTTAGCAAGCAGCATCCGCTAGTGCTGGTGATAAATTAGAGAAAGTAAGCAGGTAGGAAATTAAAAATTGAGCCACTTCTGTGGCAGTTACTATGGTAGAAGTGCTGTTCCTATTACTCAAATAAAACTTTAATTAATCTTTACAAGGCATCTATTATTATCATCACTGTTCCACAGGCAAGAAAATGGATAAAAATAAATGCAAAGCATTAAGTATCTTACATAAATTCGCACAACTAGTCAGAGAGAGAGAGACTCCAAAAAGTTTCTTTTCTTGTTGATGTGCCATACATAAAGGATGCCATGTGGCATCCTAGGTAGTTCAACCTTAGACCACAGGCAATGGTGGACTGTCATTACTTAGAGCTATAGTGTTCATCTTCTTTGATTCATTCATTTATACAAAAAATTATTACATTCCAGTTATGTGCCTGGAATCGTTCCTAGTGTCTGTGCACAATCCTTTAGAGGAAGATAGGTATGGAAACGTATGCATTCAAGACAAACTATGAGGCTGTGATGAAAGCATGTTGATGCATTATCCTGTGCAAAAGAGGAAGTGGCAAAGCCTAACATGGAGGCAAAAGATAAATGTGTTAGGAAAAGCTATATAAGGAAATGATGCTTGAGCAAATTTTTTTTAAAGGTAGTAAATTAGTAGCTGTTATGAAAATCCAACACACATTCTAGACACACAAAGAAAAATAATCAGAAGAAAGTATATGTAATTCAGTATGATAGAGTATAAATGGGTTGGAGTATTAGCAGTGGGATTCAAGAGGTAGTCAGGGGCTACATTATGAATAATCTTATATTCCAAAGGAGACCTATGAACCACAGATGGTGGCCCAAATTCAGATGGCAAATGTACTTTTTAAAAAATTGCTCACACAGTATTTTCTAAAGTAAAATTAGTCACAAGAAGAAGAAGAAGGGGGAAGAAAGAAAAGAAAGAGAGAGAAAAGAAAAAGAAAAGAAAGAAAAGACATCATAAAAGATCCAGATTCCTGCCTTTTGAAAACTCAGGGGAGGTGCCAACATAGGGCCTAGATTACTAGATAACAATAATTGATTGAAGCCGAAAAACAGTTCCCTTCTTGAGATGGCCATGTTCACTTCCCAAACTTCTTGTTGTGTTAATGGATTGGTGTCTGCTGGCTTTGTGTTTATGAAACTTGTTTGAGGCTTTGGGTTCATTCAGGATCACTCACATTGCTTTTTATTTCACTCTGAAACCCCCTGACACCTACTTACTTTTTTAAAAATTTAATTTAATTTAAACTCAATTAATTAACATATAGTATATTATTAGTTTCAGAGGTAGAGATCAGTGATTCATCAGTCTTATATAATACCCAGTGCTCATTAATCACGTGCCTTCTTTAATGCCCACCACCTAGTTACCCCATACCCCCACAACCCAGAAACACTGTTTGTTTTCTAAAGAGTCTCTTACAGTTTGTCTCCCTCTCTGATTTCATCTTATTTTATTTTTCCCTCCCTTCCCCTATGATCCTGTTTTGTTTCTTAAATTCCACATGAGTGAGATAATATAATATAATAATTATCTTTCTCTGATTGACTTATTTTGCTTGGCATAATACCTTCTAGTTCCATCTACATCATTGCAATTGGTAAGATTTCATTTTTGATGGCTGAGTAATATTCCATTTGGTATATATACCATATCTTCTTTATCCCTGACATCTACTGCTAACACAGTGACTCTTGCTGAGGTTCATTATGATTTTTGCAAATGTAAAGATTATGGAGGTGGTTTTCTAAAGAAGACCTAAGACCTCAGATTAAAACTAGAAATAGAAGCAAGCTGAGGGGCTTGAGATGCAGTGATAGTAAAGTGAATAAAAGATCTACTTGCATTTAAATGTTTTATTCCTTTTGTTCTACTTGCAGTGCCTAACTCAAAGGTTAGGTGCAGAATACTGTGGTAAATATGTTGAAACAGTTTTATAAGATTATTTTCTAAAGTATCCACTAAGATTGTAAGGTCCCAAGATATTCTCCCCAAGGAAAGAATCTTGGAAAATTAAGTGTCTTTCTCTTGAAGATTTTGAATGCACTTTAATATATCAAGATATCACAGAAATTGCATTTTTCCAAAAAAAGAAAAAAACTAATTCTCTTACAGCAACCTGGTGTCCTACAATTCAACTTAATTCTGACACTAAATACCTGGAGTTAGTGCAGACCCCAGGTTAAGGGCTCATTGCCACAGGACCTCTCTTCAGACACTAGCCACAATTCTTGGATATCCCAAGGTTACTCACACTTCTGTCCTTCAGACTACAAAATTGAGGGTTCCCGTGACACCCCCCCCACACAGGTTGATAATTCTCTATAATGCTCACCGAACTCAGGAAAGTGCTATACTTAAATTAGAGTTTTATTATAGAGTTTTATTATAAAGTATACAACTCATGAACAGCCAAATGGAAGCAATAAATAGGACAGGGTTAAGTGGAAAGAGCCACAAAACTTCCATGCCTTTTCCAGGAGCTCCATCCTTCAAAGACATTGATATGTTTTTGAACCTAGAAGCTTCCCAAACCTTGTTGTTCAAGAGTTTTTATTGAAGGTTCATTATGGAGGCATGATTGGTTAAATCAGTGACTATTGATGATTGAACTCAGTCCCCAGTCCTCCTCCTCTCTCCAGAGGTCTGGAAGTAGGGCTGAAAGTTCTAACTTTCTAATTGTTTGTTATTTTCTGGCAACAAAACTCCATACTGAATCTATCTAGGGGCCTCAAGAGTCACTTCATTAATATAATGAGACATTCCTATCTCTCAGGATATTCCAAGGGCTTTTGAAGCTCTGCTCCAGAAATCAGGGCAGAGACCAAATATATATATATATATATATATATATATATATATATATATATAGTACCACAGAAGTCCTTTAAGAAACATACCTATTTATTTTTGTTTAAATTGGTGTTAACCATACAAGTTTGTTATAAAAGCATTTTTGATAATTGACATATTACATGAAACAAAATTTTTGAAATGTTAATTTAGAAATGGCAAAGCACTCAATGGAATCACTCAAAAATGTATTATTTGTTATAAAATTAAACAGAGAAACAAGAAAACAAAAACAAAACCTGCTCATGTCACTGAATTCAACCATTTATGAGTATGACCAAATGGTGTTTAGCTGACAGTGTACAGTCCCAGTGCTTTCTGATTTTAAGCCATACCTAAAAGAAAAATAGTGATTAAAACATTTTTCAGCCTTCCCTGTTGTGCTTTAGAATTCTAATTCCTGAGTCGAGGACCAGGTACAGAGTAGGTAGTAACTGAGGGGCTCTGAGTGGCTCTCCCCCCATGGTTTTCCTTCTAGACCAGTCTGTACCTACCATCCAGGATTGGGATCTCCTTCCATTAGAGTAGCTTTATCCAAAGAACAGTAACCCATCAGGAGGGGTCAGAACACACATACATACCATACCTTCACTGTCTATAGCCAACGTCCATCATACTGAGAGCCTCTTCTGTCTCACAGGTAGCAGTGAGGTTTGGGGAGATAAGTCAAAGGTGTTCTGTGGAGTTGTGTGTAGAGCTTGAGGTTTCCTTTGGTCAGACTGTTAGCACACAGCTGAGCTCATGGCCCCAGCTGCTTTACCTCCCTCTGGACATATGGAGACTAACAGTTCCAATATGCACAGTAAGTGGCTTAATTTTCAAATCCAATGAGGAACCATTTTGATTTGTCTATAGGTACTATAACTTTAAAACAAATAGAGGTATCTTATCTTCTTTCCTTTTGTATTTCAAATGCTTACCTTTAAGTTGCCTCCTTTTGTAATCCTAACCCAGATAGCTGAGTATTACCAGGTGGCCAAGAACATAATAACTGGCTTCCAACCAGCTTCTGTATTAATAAAACCAGAATAATAATATCACATCTACTTACCACAGCAAGTTGGAGTATGTGATAATCAATATTTATTGAATTAATGTTTATTTAGATCCCACTTTGTAAGTGATCCTGTTTTGAGTATCATCTATCCATTAGCTCACTGCATACAATAAATAAAGGACACACTCCTTTTATTTTTGCCATTTCATGGTTAGAAAACTAAGATAGACAATGTTAAATAGTTTGCCCAAGGTCACACAACTAATAGCAAAGTTAGAATTCACACCCTGCCTATCTGGCTCCATTGCCTACACTTTCACCATTCCATTCGGACAGCTTCTTTAATGAGGAATAATAAAGAGAAGTGAAAGCACTTGGGAAATGCAGTATACTTTGTAAAATTACTTTCTGACATGTAAAACCAAATGCCTAACAAAGCACCCCATGTTTGTGTGTGTGTGGATGTGTAGATACATGCACATATATATATATATGCATATGTGTATCTGCGTACCCACACACATATATATGGGGTGTGTATGTGTGTGTGTGTGTGTGTGTGTGTGTGTGAGACTTGAAGAAAAGAACAATAAGGCCTAAAGATCTAACATTAGTCTAAACAAGTCAAATTATACTGAGGTAAAATATTATGCAATTATACCTATTTGAATATTCTGACATAATAGCACTAGATATATATATATATATATATATATATATTTAAGATTTTATTTATTTATTCATGAGAGACACACAGAGAGAAGTAGAGACATAGGCAGAAGGAGAAGCAGGTTCCCTGCAAGGAGCCTGATGCAGGACTCAATCCCAGGGTCCTGGACCCAAAGGCTGATGCTCAACCACTGAGCCACCCAGTTGCCCCTAGATATTTTTTCAAAGTAACTTAAATTCCCAGTGAAATAAATAATCCCATAAAAGAGCCTTCTTTTAAAAGTAATTTTCTTCTCAGCATTCAAGTCTGTTCTTCAAGAATAGTTGATCATTTTCTCAGATACCCCCGTACCAGGCCCCTCAGCCCCTTTGCCAAGTTGAAGGGGGTGCTTTTAGTATCACCTCAACATCTAAAGCCTCCTGTCCATCCCTGTGATCAGCTCCGGCTTCCAGAAACTCTTCCTCCAGAGAGTTCCTAAACTGACCACTCCGGTGGTTTGCATCCCTAAATATACTTATCTAAGGTTCCTAACTCTTTGTACCTTGGTTCTCTCCCAAAATCCTAAGTTGCTTGAGGACTGAGAGGCTATAAGATACATTGTATAAATAAAAGGGTATCAATAAACTATGGACTTATTATTGACCTTCCACTTGCCTGTTGTGACACATTAGACAAATCTTCTACTTGCTTTTAGTTGAAGCCTTCCTCTGTAAAACAAAAGGGCAAAACTAAAAGCCGGTACTACTCTGAGGGACTTTGGAGCACAGAACTGGTTACACCAATGCAGAGGAAGCACCAGAATGGCTGGTTGGAGGACATCCCATGGATGTACTGTGTTCAGATGAATTGCATTTAGGTCCTGCTTCTCCTTGATGGGGGTTACTGTCCTTTGGGTAAAACTGCTGTAATGGTGAGAAAGCCAGAAATTGACTCACTGCTCTAAGAACATAACAATGGCACAGATCTGAGCATTGGGGTTCCTGGGGTGTCATCTGTCTGAAATCTCTCTATAATAGGTTAAGGTCAGGAAGGCAGGTAGCAATTATTAAGTGCCTGGTATGGTCTGAACACTATGCCAGGAATTTTAAATTGTTATATAATTTAAGCCTCACAACAACCACATGGATTATGTACAACAAATTATCCATATTGTATGGATAATAAAACTGAAGCTTATTTAGAAATAACCTAGTTAAAGTCAGCCAATAAGCATTAAAACTTATACTCAAACTTGGGTTTATGTCACTTGCCACCCTGCATTTGTTTCATTTATTTTGCATTATGCTTCCCCAGATATAGAAAGGACCCACTATAATTGTACTCATTCGGAACCAGGGGTCATAATCTTCACCACTGCCCTTGGTTTTTTGTTTTGTTTTTTTTTTGTATTTTTTTTTTCATTTATGATAGTCACACAGAGAGAGAGAGAGAGAGAGGCAGAGACACAGGCAGAGGGAGAAGCAGGCTCCATGCACCGGGAGCCCGACGTGGGATTCGATCCCTGGTCTCCAGGATCGCGCCCTGGGCCAAAGGCAGGCACCAAACCGCTGCGCCACCCAGGGATCCCCTGCCCTTGGTTTTCTTAAACCTGGCTTAGCCTGTGGCACCTTTGCTATCTTTTTACAAATAAATTGGCTTATGAGCCAAAGAACAAAGAAACTCATATATAAGGGAAAAAAAAATTTAAACCAAGGCTTAAAAACTCAGGAAAGCTGGTGCCACAAAATTTCATTTTATTTCACCAAAGTACATATTTTTGTCTGTGATACTTCTAACTCTTTTACTTATGCTTTGAGCAAAAACGTTCACGTTCCTTTCTCTTCATACACACTAAAATGCAATAGAATTAGGTTTAAAAGCAGTGTATTCTTTCAGGCAAAATAAATTACAAGCAAGTCTTGCAGATAGTTGCTAGGTAAATTGATTTCTGTATACAAAATGTTTTCTCTCTGATTTGTTGATAAAATTTTAATGTTATACATGTTAGAACTATTAAACACATCCTCCAAGCATGGGGCTTTTATTGGTGTCATGGTTTCCCCTTTTGTCACTTGTTTTTTTAAGGCTTTCACATTATGTTGAAAATTGGGCAGATCATGGTGATGTGAAATAGGATACTATTACCAAAGGGATCTCATTGCATTATCTTTACTTGCTGCTCTGAGCATTAGGTCAGAGCATGGAAAATAACCAGGCTGTTCTAGGTACACTTTAAGGAAAATTGATGAATAGAACTTTGGAGCCTGTTAAAATTTGGGTTTAATATCAAGGCATGATGTTTTTATAAATCTAGAGTCTTACCAAAAAAGGAAATATAGGAAGGGCTGCTTCAGCAGATGGCTAAAATTACATTAAAATCTAAGTGGTGGTCAAGTGAAATCCTCTGGCCAGGGGTAGCATCTGTAGATCATGACTGGGCAGAAAGTGTGTGGCAGGGATAGAGGCAGGGCTTAGATTAAAGCAATTTACCTCACACAGATTATTTGCAGCTTTTAGTCATCTATTTAGATGTATTTCCTGTAATCTTTTTAAGAACATGGGGCACTGAGTTATTTGTGGTTGTTGTACCATACTCTGAACACAAAATGTAGACATGCTGGTTTCTTGGCCTTATGTGCTCCCATTTTACTGATCTGAAATGCCTGGCTCCCTATTCTCCAGCACCCAAATCCTTGTCACTTTGACTGCCTAGATTGATATCTACCTCAAATCAATCAATATGTAGCAAATGAGCATCCATTTCATTTGCTAGGCACTACTATGGGGACATATTAAAAGGCTAAGAAGAATGCTAGAGGTAAGGAAGCCAACTGAGTCCACCTTATTAAAGAAGGCTTCCAGAACAGGTGTGACTTAAATTGCAGGGAATTTGGGTTGGCATGAGGTTTTCCAAATTTCAGATTTTCTGCCATCTATATGATTATTTATTTTCCATGGATAAAAACAGTGTTGTTAAATCAATTTAATCAGGAAACTTCATATCCTTGAAATCAATTTTTATGTATATATTTCATTTTTTTCCCTAAGCTTAAGCTGTTAAAACAAGAATGAAGACAACAAAAATGAAACAATATTTCAAAATTGGAGCTCTTACCTATTGTCTGCCTAAGGCTCTGAATCTAAAGTCTACTTCAATTTTGTTAAAAAAGTATATTAGCTCAGATATAGTGACCTCCTAAACCCCAAATGAGACTTGTCTTCACATAATCAGCGGCATTGAAAGAGAATTGAAAAGAGAATAAATATCTCATTATGTGATTCAGTGACATTTAATGTCTTACACACATCCCGCTGGAATGAGTACAAATCTTACACTGGAAGTCGTGTTGTGTAGTATTAGTTTAATACAAACTACACTTTGAATGTATTGAATAATTAGGAAGATGAAAAGGAGGGAGTTAAATTAAAAGAAAAACAAAGCCACAAGCTGACATAGTGGGTGTCCTCCACCAAGGTGTTTCTGGAAAACCATTCAGCCTTTCTAAGCTGGACTTGTTTCTTCCTTAAGGTTCTATTGCATTATAATCTATGTTTAACTTAGATACAACTTATTTCCCTCAGGATAATGTAGTTTCATTTTGTGTAGAAATAATATCTGACACCTCTGTTACCTCTTCACAGCAACCAGAACAAATGACATAATGTAAACAAATGAAATCTTCTTTAACTGAAGTATATGTTGAGTGAGTAGCTGTATTCAAATAAACTAAAGGAAAATCATGTAAGTAGCCTTTTTTTTTTTTTTTTTTTTTTTTTTGCCATTTATTCATCACTCCATGGGTGTGAGTATCTGAATAAAGAATGCATGGGTAGGACTGAAACCACAATCGAGTTGGCTTCCTAATCCCAGACATGGTAAGGGCCTTCACCTACATTTGGAAGAATTAGCACAAGAACTAATCTGAGTCCAGTACTCAGGACTCTTCTCAGCATATTCACTAGATGTACTTGGAATATGTTGTATCTCTTCAGCAGTCTTTTCTGCCATTGAATGGATACTAATATAATTATTGAATTTTTAAAATACTATGAAATTCACTGATGTGGAATTTTGGGTAAAAGAACCAAGGTCATTCAACGTGTGGAATGCATTAAAAAAAACCAGACTGGTGTACCTTAAAATGATATAATTATTCTTATAGAACCACCTTTGAGGGAATAGATAAAGCTATACATATTACATATAATATTACATATACTTTTACACATTCCAATATAGATAATGATTATAGATATAATCATTCAAATGGAAATAGTTATGCTTTGAAGGAGAGCATAGAGGGAATAAACCATGGAAAGAAAATGAAAAGTACATCCTTAAGCCCAGTCAGACCCATACTACTGTTCTCTGCCTTCTGTACATTCTTGTGAGGGACACTGATGGATACTTGTCTTACATGACTTTCTAGAAAATATAATAGAAAGTGCTACTAAAGTTTAGAGAATAAGCTCACATATATGCTCATGAGTGCATACACACACAAACACACACACACACACACACACACACACACACACACTGACTGGCCTGAAAAATCTTTCATGGAGAACCTAACAATGAAAACCCTTCAACAGCCTTTAGCCCCCACCTGCACCACCCATCCTGTCTCTGCTGTCCATCCCTAATGTGATCTAGCAGAAAAGGAAAGGCAGCCTGCTTCCATTGTTCCTCTGTTTAAGTGAGATAAGATCCTCACTCTGTACATATTTTCCCTTTATCTCCGCGGTCCTTGTGTCTCAGCTTGTTCTTTGAGTTTAATGACTTTTTTTCTTGCTTTGTTTTGCTTCTTCGTATCTCTTTGGGTTAGGAGATCTTTACTGATTTCAGGAGTTGGTACTTTTTTTCTTCTTTGAGTCTCTTTGTTCATTGTTAACTGGCTGACTTTAAAAAAAAAAAAGTGTCCAAAGCATATGGAAATTCTATTTCTCCTTCTTTGTTAGCTCAGCTTTCCTTTAGAAACTAACAATTGAAATTTATTTCCATAGACTTGTTTTGGCCACTTAGTGATATCCTTACATTCATTCTCCTTCCCACAAAGACCTAAATTGGCAGGTTCTTTTCATAAACAAAATAATTTGGAATTAATGTAACAGTATATGATGTGTCCATAACTATCTTACATCTTGTTTCTTCACCAGTGAGACACACATATATCCCTCATCTCTCTATATACATTGTGTTACTATTTCATATAAAGAGATAATTTTGGGGAATAAAGCTGACTCATCTGTTTCAACATCGGCACAGGTTTTTTCATATCACAAGTTAGTGTCTGTGAGCCAGCCATAGCTCTCAGGGCAGTGAACCAGGAGAATAATAGTAAATGGAATGAAATACAAGAATGGCTTTTAATTCCAGAATTAGAGGATAACCTAAGTGGGAAGTTGTCAGTGCATAAATTATCAAAACCAAAGGCCTTGCTTGGATAAGAATCTGAATGAATAATCAACACTTAAACATGATGACCTGATTAACCTGAATTCAAATGCAAAAACATATAGGACATATACTTTATGCCCAGAAATGTGGTAAGTATATCAAGGAATGAAATATAGTCAACATATATTATCTTTGGCCCTAAAAGAACTTATGATCTAGCTGAGAACCCAGATTTGAAAACATGAAGCCAGAAGATAATTAATCTAATAGGAATATAATTAAGTGGGTAATGTACAGTGGAGTCAGAGACAACAGAGATTATCACATGTGTCTGCACCGTCAGAAAAGGCGCTGTGGTAAGCAAAGGAAGCATGTAGAACATGGTCGTATGAAGGGGGCACCATACTGATACTGCTGGCCCTGAAATACCTTTCATAGGCATAACTGGTAGGGAAAAAAATATAAAAATTACAACTAAGATATAACACTGGACTTAAATCCTCCCATAAGCCAAAATCAAGGAACTTAACCTTCATAAAGCTATCTTATAATAAAACATTAAAATCACAATTAATGTGCCTATTTTTAAAAAGGCTACATAAGTATGATTAAACAAAAATCTATCATGCTCATTTTATCTAGGCTACTATAAATATAATTTATTCCTGCCTGATATAGACTACTCCCTCCCTGAGGAATAAATGCAGTCATTGTAGTCACATGGAGTATATAAACTATTCATGTATAGTCAAGTCTTTAATGGCACCTTGTGTTCTTGAGAATGTGATATTAAATATGTACTTAATTCTAGTATTGTCCCCCTCCAACAAAATATCTTAATCTCCTCTTCAGATTAAAAATAATGCAAATAAATAAGGTTGGTATATAATGCTGGATCGAGTGCTCTAGATGTTTGTATATATAAGTTTGGATTGCAAAGTAAAAGTTCTTATTAAAAAGAAAAAGATGCTAGAAAGCATGGTCTTACCTTGGAGAAAAGCATTTCCATATCCGGGGTGGTAAAAGTATATGATAATGTCAAAAAAGCAAATGTCTGAGCAACACCTAACTGTGGATGAACCCTGCACTGGAGTTTTGTGTAGCCCTGTTCTTGGTGTTCTAGCGTTCTATCTTCTGATGATGGTTGGAGGTACTCTTCAGATGCTCAAGTGACACAAGGCTGGCAGGGATATTGACCATCACAATAGCCTAAAATGATAAATGAAAACTGAGAAGATGAACTTTGGTTAAGAATATATGTAAAGAGTCAGTGGGTTCTTGGGATTAAAATAGATGACTTGAAATAATCACAAAGCTTAAAAAAATCTATAATGTCAAAAATTAAAATGAATATTTTGTTAATCAGTGATCTCTGCATCTCTGAAAATATCCAAACATTGGATGATACTTAAAGAATTTTGTGCTAAGAATCTGATATTAGGTAGGAAATCAGCTATGACTATCTACTGAAGCCACTAACATCACTGTGTTCCCTTTGCATCGGGGTAAATTGAATCATTTCTGTGTTGCCAGCCTTCCCAACCCTGGGGGCTGAAAGATTTGGAACACTTTGACATGAAAACTGGAATTAACAAAAACAAAAAACAAACAAAAACTTAAAAAGAAATTACCCCTGTGAACTTCTAATGACCTTCCTCTTGCATTTCATAGGACAACCATCCATAGTCCCCTTATTCCCATGGACATGCTTTACTCCTGTTGTGGTTGGGAACTTCAGTAGTAAATTTCTTGTTTATCATCAGGTTTGTACAGAAGTAACCACATTCAAACCACCTACTCAACCAATATTAGTAATGTCCTTTTACTTCCTGATTAAAGTGCAAAGTGCTTTAAACATTCAACGTAAACACATTTGTTTATTTCTTTCTTAATTTGTGAGGCCACTTTGCTGGCAGAGACCAGAGTAGAGGAATCCAAGATGTATTGATTTCTTTCTTCATGACTATTTAATCGGTTAAAGTGTGCGCCACTTGCAAGTGCCAAGATGCTGGTTACATTTTAATAAATGTCCTCTTTGGTCGATCAATACTTCTCAGCCCAAAAATAAATAAATAAATAAAAGTGCTGTTCTCTCATAAGTTAATGGGGAGAAAATCTTTTTACTATCGTCAGTCATCATGACAAACAAGAATATGAAAAGTGTTAATGAAATGACCAACTGTCTATAAAATAAAAGACTTGCAAGACAGTCTCCTTTCTTCCCTTAATTTGATGAAACAAAATGGAAAATTACACTAGTGCCCATCCAGCGTGAAATGATGTTAACAAGCAGAAAACAAATGCTATAATGAAGGACTTCTAGGATGTACTATGTATAGTCTTACTTGTAAAGAGGGAATTACTGGGCAGAACTCTAGCCCTGAGCAACATCCCACCCCCTACTGAGGAGAATCACAGCTACCATCACGTCCCTCGGGAAGTAGAGCCATTCGGCACAATAGGACAAATTGATGTTCACAGCATAATAATTATCCATGTGCTGCAAACAATAGGCCACACAATTACCAACCAGGGCAATGCCCTACACAGGCAAAGTGAAGTTGCAAAATGAAGTGATTGTACAGATAATTGAGGCAATAGCCCCACAATAAAGGGATGTGCACAACTTGTTATTTATTGGGCTTTGTTTGGGAAGGAAGAGTTACAAATAACTGAATTTTCCAGAACACCAAAACTTACCATTTGAGCACAAAATGTTTCATTTTTAAAATGCATTCATTGTGAATAGATATCTAACTTAAAATATATTACCAATTCTCTTGCCTTTTTAAAGAGTATATATATATATATATATATATGATTGTATTTTGATGGCTCTCTTGATTAAACAAACACATTTTTTGCTAAGGAAAGGTAACCCAGAAGCTACTCTGGCCTCTCTACCACATTCATGTAACATTTCCCTGTCTTCTGCATAAGGGTAACACAAGATACTCTAGAAACACTATTTATAAGCCCTCAGTTGAAAGTTTAACAAGTTCCTACATAAACACCACAAATACAAAGCAGCATAAACCAAAGCATTCCTAAAATTAAAAGAGATACCACTGAAGATGGTTTAAATAGTTTGATGACATGCTCTATGAATTTTTGTTTTTCTTATTGGAGCACAGCAGGAAGATTTGGGATTGAAGAAGCAGCCTTATACTGTGGTCATGTCACTGTCGGTGAAGCTCCAATTGCCTGGGCTCATACTTCATCTAGAATTTAATAACCAGGTGCTGCTGAAAATCTTATTTGGATCTTTCTAAAAGCTTGGATTCTGTCTACAAAATAGGAATGACTAAGATCCTTGCATTGTTGGAATTTTTAAATAAGATAATGCAAAAACATTTAGCCTCTCCATTGGAACTTATTAAGGGCCTGTAAGTGTTAGTAATCTAAGTAAAAATAGAAGAGGAAAATTGACTAAATAGGAATCCAGAGATTTGTATATAAATGATAAGCATGAGAAAGACTATAAAAGGCAGTGGAATTTTAGCAAGAAACTAAAGGAGTAAAGGAAGGAGCAAAGGAAGAGAGAATTCAGGGGACACCATGGCCCTGACCATGAAAAAAAAATCACTATTTCAGTATTAATAAATATTGATTGAGCAATGTCATAGACTATAGGATAAAGGAATACTGTAGGTACTATGGTAAGACTCAAGCATATTTAAATAAATTGTCTTTTGGCTCTAAATCCAATGTGCATCTCACAAAGCCTATATACACATATATTTTCTTTTCCTTCCTTGTTTCTCCTCTTTCTGATCCAATTTGTCCTTCACCTGTGTTTTCTGAGCACTCCCTATGTGGGAAGCACTGAAATGAGAAGATAATTAAAATTAGGTCTCTACTCTTAGAAATTTTACAGTCTTATAGGAGGACAGAAGCATGTGAAAATATGCACATAATATAACAGATGACCTCTCCAAAAGGGACATGAGTGAAGTGCCATTGTTTCTCACATCAACCTCTCTGCCAGAAATGCTTTCTCTTCTTTTCCAGGCTGATATCCAGATCCTGATATCCATCTTTCAAATTTCAGGTCAAATTTATCCTCCTCTTCCATAATTCTACACACACAGTGATCTCCCAATTATTTAAATTCTTTCATGATTTATAGTCTACACTGGAAGAGCCTGCCTGTTAGATACACAACACTAGGATCCACTCCCAGAATTTAAGATTTAGTATCTGGGATGGGCCCTGGGAATTTGCACTTTAACAAAAGTTCTAGATGATTCTGAGGCTGCCCATCCAAGGACCATGCTCTGGGCACCACTGGCTATACCACTGGCAGCCACCAAGCATTCCTTTGGCACTTGGTAAACATTTCCTCCTGTTCTTAGCTAATGTTCCTGTTGTATATGCCCAGTTCCCTACTCAGTCATTTTGTCCCTTGAATCCAAGGGATATTTCTTTTTATTCTTTGTACTTTCCACAGTTAGTAGCATAGTATGACAGTCAATAGCAGCTGTCTAGGAAATATGTTTTACTTGACTGGTTGATTAGTAGACTGATACACTGAGCGCTAGGTGGCTGTTTGTCTCCCTGCGCTTCCACCTCTCATGACAACTCCACCCAGAGTAGCTATTGTGTACAAACTCAGATTACTATATGGAAATGGAGGTGAGCATATGTAGATATTTGTATTATCATATCTATCAAATAAGATCTCTCAAATAATGATACTTACAAACTTTTCCTCATGCTTATTTGCAAGGTAATACATAGACAGTTGCCTTGGAAACACTCACTCTGAATATTCTAAATTTTCTATAAAGGAAAATCTTGCCTTTGCCTTATCACTTACACAGTCTCCCTCATTTTTGTGTTTTGCTGAGAATACATAATGAGATCTGAATGCTGATAAATGTCATTTTTGAGGACATAATTATTGTATTCATCTATTATGCTTTTCATAAACCCATTTTTCTCAGTCAAGCTTCTGAAGGGCAATTATCTAATAAAAAATAAATTTTTAACTAATGCTATTTAAAGCTGTGTTTTAACTGACCTCTCTATAGTGTCCATTTCTTTTTTACTCGTGCATTTAAAAATCATTTTTTATTAGTCCTTCCCTCTATAAATCAGAATTAAAGTTGACATTTTCACATTTGATTTTGAGAAACACAAGTAGAATTAGACAACTTTTCAGGACTTGCCACTGAACACAGATTTGCCTTAACAGTTCTGAATATACTGATATTCAGGAGTTGCATTTTCTACTAGACTCAGCAGAGTCTCCATTAGTTATTGTTACTGTTTACTCAGTTTTGAGCTAAACTCTCCCAGAGTGCCAATTACGTCCTGAGAGCAAGTCCACACACCACAAGGTGAAGAACAGGTTTGACAATTATCCTATTAATTTGATCTATGTTTACATGTAGACGGTCAAACCAGATAATTCAGTACACATAACTCACCCAAAGGACTTATTATCTGGATTGGTTATCTACATAGATCAAATTATACCCTAATAACTCCCAAACCTCCACTTTACTTTATGTCCTATAGACATAACCAAAGGTGATTCTACCTGTTATAGCCCATGCACAGCAACCTATCTATCTGTGAGAAAGTGGATTCAACTTTCAAAGTTATCACATATTTACAGAAAAGTTCCTGAAGTCTGAAGATGTCAAAAAACAGCTACTAATGGGTTATTATTACATTTATCTTCCTGAGATCTACCAGAATGTACATTTATGTTTGTTTGTTTGCATTACCATGATCTTTTGTCTGCATAGCATGAACCCTGAGATTGGTTTAAACATCCATCTCAGTCAGGGGCCATCCGACCACATACATACAGATGCTTCTACTTGTCAATGACAAGTCTTTTATACTTGATCTTGTCTGAGCTATAGGAATCTACTGGCAAGAATGTTAAATCAATCTAAACATATACTGTTAAAAATAATTATTCAGCATCCCTTCTTTTAGAATTGCAATATCTGGCCACTGCACTCCTCAAAGATAAAGAATATTCATGTGTGTATCAACAGAGCCTTTCTGAAGCATAGTAAGTATCTGATAAATGACTGAATAAATATGAATATTACAGATATTAAACATAAATATAGTAGGAAAAAAATAGCAATAAAGAAGAAGAAATATAAAAATAACATCACTAATCACACCACCCTAAGGTAACCACTTTGACATTTTCATCCATTCTTCTAGAAAGGGTTTAATGCATACTTTATGTACTTTTAATATTGCATCATGTCCTAGAAAGAGCTTTGTAAACCTTTTTACTAACCAGTATATCACACTCTTCTCCATATAAATAAATGTACTTCTGTCACTGTGAGAAACCTGGTTTGCAGTATCGCTAATACATCTTTTTGCCCAGTGCCATGCTCCCCACCCATGTGCAGGTGTCTACCTCATTCCATTTAGGCTTTGGCACCCTTCTATGAAGTTACCTCTGCTGCTCCTCCTGTTTGGACTTTAACACTTTCTGTCAGGCTGCTCCACACTGAGATCTGCTTGGGCTCCAACAGGGATTCTCTAATCACACTTGGGCTTTGACAGCCATTCTGGGATTTTTTTCTGTGTGAATGTCCTTTTCATCCTGCTCAAGCTCTGGCACCCTCACCTGGCCACCACGGCATGTGCACAACCTTCTCTCTTGCATGGGCCTCTGACTCCTCATATTGGACTTCCCTCCTTATGGACGTACTACTCACCGTATTTGAGTTCTTATATTTCCTCTGAGCCATTAGTGGCTCTTCTCAACCCCCGTATTGATTCTTACCCTATCCAGTCCCACCTAAGAGATTTAGGACTGAGTTATTTAGGAGGGGAGGAGAAGAGGGGCAAATAAGAAAAAAACCTCTTTTTACTTAAGAAAAAGTTAAATTATTAAGAATCTGTCACTGTGCTAAGTGTTTTGCCATATTATCTCATTCAAATCAAGATATGCTCCTCCAGAATATGTACCACAATTACTCTTACCAATTATTATTATCTTACTATTATCAATTATGTAACTGATCTTACATTGATCAGGACATTGAAAGGACCTTCCTATTATCAGAGTATAAGTCATAAAGAGAGAATTTGAACACTCACTTGTCTAATACCAAACCATGTCCTTAACTATAAGCTATAATGCTTCTCCTTCTGTAGTTTTAACCCTTGGTTTTTATATCGCTGCTATAAAGGAAAAATTACATCAATTTTTCAATTTTAAATGTGTGATTTGGCTAAATTAATGCAAGTTAACAATTCTACTCCTTTATTTTTATTATGCTATGATAATCTCATTTAATTATTTTCCTTTTCACTTTTATTGTCTTACCTTGTCTCTTAATGTATCTTATTTACTTTTAATTTTTATTTGGCCACTTAATCTTATTTATTTTATACCCCTTTCTCTATCTTGCTATTTTATCTTTTTAGTATGTTTTCTCAAGCACTGCTGCCTATTCTTAGTACATTTTTACTATATTTCTAGTAATGGAAAACAAGACAAAAAAATCACTCAGAGACTCTGAGGGTAAAACAAAATCTAGCAAGAAGGTCTGTCTTCTCTTGGCCAACTTTTTCTGCTGTTCACCAGAACATCCCTATTCTCTTCATATGTAAGCTACATTATTGATTCAAAATCAATATGAAAAGCAAGCAGGTGGGGGGGGCAAGATAGCAGAGGAGTAGGGTCCCCAAGTCACCTGTCCCCACCAACTTACCTAGATAACTTTCAAGTCATCCTGAAAACCTATGAATTTGACCTGAGATTTAAAGACAGACAGCTGGAACACTACAGAGAGAAGGGTTTTCCCTTTTAACAAGGTAGGAAGGTGGAAAAAAAGAAAAAAAAAGGAAAAAGAATCAAATGGGGGAGGGGCCCTGTGAGGAGCCGGGCTAAGGTGGGGTGACGAGAGTCTCCGGGACAGGAAAGCTCAGCCCCGGAGAAGCAAGAACTTTAAAAATCCGCACCAGATTCTTCTTGGGTGGAAAAGCGCTTAGCAGGAACTCCGGCAGAACTTCAGGAGGGGAAGTGGAGCCTCCAGTCTTCTGGAGTCACTAACAGAGAAGGTGCACCCAAGGGAGAGCGCCCCATACCACGCGTCTGAGCTCGGTAAAGGTCTGGAGCACGCACCTGGCGGGGCCTTGGGAGAAGCCGCTGGGTCGGGGGGCTCCGGGGGAGGGGGCTGCGCCCTGCTGCCTTCGGGAGCCGAGGCCCGGGAGTGCGAGTCCAGCAGCGCAGGCCCCAGACCCAGGGCGCAGGGGACACAGCCCAGGGTCCTGCGCTCCCCCCGGGACAGGCGGAGGCGGGGAGGGCCCAGGACAGCGAGGACGCTCCTGCCAGAGGCCCCGAGCTGTGCAGATCAGGGACCCCTGCTCCCAGAGCATCTAGGCCAATGCAGACTGGCAGCTGTGGTAGTTACTGTGGGAGCTGACTCCAGAGCTAGGGAGCTGGCCACTGCCAGTGTTGTTCCTTCTTGTGTCACCCTGTGTCTGGGAAGGGCGGCACCGCCAGGGAACAGAGACTTCACAGGGTCAGAAGCTCCCACTGAACACAGCCCCCAGCGGGGGGCGTGGCAACTCCCCCAGGGCACACTCCTGAGAATCAGCACAGCAGGCCCTTCCCCCAGAAGACCGGCTGGAAGGACAGCAGAAGAGCAAGTTCTGGACCAAGAAGCGCTGGAAAGCGCCAGGGGAAGTTGAGGGATTTACAGAATACAAAATCAGAGGGTACCCTTACTATTTTTTTTCTTCCTTTTTCCAGTACAACCCATTTTTATATCAGACTGTAAATTTCCTTTTTTTTTCTCTTTTCCCACCTTAACTACAATATTTTACTACCTCTTCATTTTTAAGATTCTTCCTTTTTGACTTTCATATTTCTACAATTACAGGCCCTAGATATGTTTTCCACTTATAGATTCCCTTCAACATACTCAACTTAATTTTGGGAGATATACAAGATATGTTTTTTGTTTTGTTATGTGTTTTTTGTTTTCTCTGCATCATTTTGTTCTACAATGGCAGAAGTTAATACCTTCTAAAACATGACCGGCATGCAACCAGAACCAAGTGGTATACCATGCTGGTTCATTCTGTGAGATTCCTCATTCCCATTCTGCCTCCCTCTTTTATCTCATTTATGTTTTGGTGCTCAATGTTGGGGTCTTCTACAAGTATTTATGGTTTATATAAATTTGGGACTGAGCATCTTCTAACATACAGAACTTAATGTACTCAGAAACAAGACAATCACACTCTAGAATTTCTCAGGTAGACTACATTCTCCCTCCACTACAACTTCATCACCACCACCATCTCCCAGCCCCCCACCCTCTTTTTATTTCTTCTCCTTTTTTTTCTCTTTTTCCTTTTTTCTCTTCTTCATTGGGATTCTTGGCCTTTTATTTTTTGCTACTTTGATTTAAAATTTGTTTTTCACTTAGTGGTCCCTTTGTTTTATTTCATTCTGATCTTTGTTTTCAATTTCTGGTCTCAGACCTAAGCAGAATCATCTAAGGTGAAAATTACTTTGGTCATGGTTGATATTCTTGTTTCAGCCAACTCATACAGCCACTCTACACTGAGCAAAATGACTAGAAAAAAGAACTCACCACAAAAGAAAGAATCAGAAACAGTACTCTGCCACAGAGTTACAGAATTGGATTACAATTCGATGTCAGAAAGCCAATTCAGAAGTACAATTATAAAGCTACTTGTGGCTCTGGAAGAAAGCATAAAGGATTCAAGAGGCTTCATGACTGCAGAATTTAGATCTGATCAGGCTGAAATTAAAAATCAGTTAAATGAGATGCAATCCAAACTGGAGGTCCTAACAATGAAGGTTAATGAGGTAGAAGAAAGAGTGAGTGACATGGAAGAGAAGTTGATGGCAAGGGAGGAAAAAAAGAAAAACTATTAAAAGACCATGAGGAAAAGTTAAGGGAAATAAATGACAGCCTCAGAAGGAAAAAATCTACGTATAATTGGGGTTCCAGAGGGCACTGAGAGGGACAGAGAGCCAGAAAGCATATTTGAACAAATCATAGCGAGAACTTCCCTAATTTGGGGAGGGAAACAGGCATTCAGATCCAGGAGATAAAGAGCTTCCTCCCCTAAAATCAATAAAAACCGTTCAACACCTTGACATTTAATAGTGAAACTTGCAAATTCCAAAGATAAAGAGAAAATCCTTAAAGCAGCAAGAGACAAAAGATCCCTAACTTATATGGGGAGAAATATTAGATTAACAGCAGACCTCTCCAAAGAGACCTGGAAGGCCAGAAAGGGCTGGCAGGGTATATTCAGGGTCCTAAATGAGAAGAACATGCAGCCAAGAATACTTTATCCAGCAAGGCTCTCATTCAAAATAGAAGGAGAGATAAAGAGCTTCCAAGATAGGCAGAAACTGAAAGAATATGTGACCACCAAACCAGCTCTGCAAGAAATATTAAGGGGGACTCTCTAAAAGAAAGAGGAAGCCCAAAGAAATAATCCACAAAAACGGGGACTGAAAAAAAGCAAAAAAACAAAAAAACAAAACAAAAAAAAAAAACAGGGACTGAATAGCTATTATTATGACACTAAATTCATATCTTTCAATAGTAACTTTGAACATGAATGGGCTTAATGATCCCATCAAAAGATTCGGGGTTTCAGACTGGGTAAAAAAGCAAGACCCATCTATTTGCTGTCTACAAGAGACTTATTTCAGACCTAAGGACACCTACAGCCTGAAAATGAAAGGTTGGAGAACCAATTACCATTCAAATGGTCCTCAAAAGAAAGCAGGGGTAGCAATCCTCATATCAGATAAATTACAGTTTATCCCAAAGACTATACTAAGAGATGAAGAGGGACACTATATCATACTTACAGGATCTATCCAACAAGAGGACCTAACAATCATGAATATTTATGCCCCTAATATGGGACCTGCCAAGTATATCAATTAATAACCAAAGTAAAGACATACTCAATAATACACTAATATTGGGAGACTTCAACACAGCACTTTCTGCAAATGACAGATATTCTAAGCACAACATCTCCAAAGAAATAAGAGCTTTAAATGATACACTGGACCAGATGGATTTCACAGATATTTACAGAATTTTACATCCAAATGCAACTGAATACACATTCTTCTCAAGTGCACCTGGAACTTTCTTCAAAATAGACCACATACTGGGTCACAAATCAGGTCCCAACTGATACCAAAAGATTAGGGTTGTCTCCTGCATAATTTCAGACCATAATGCTTTGAAACTTGAACTCAATCACAAGAAGAAATTTGGAAGAAACTCAAACACATGGAGGTTAAAGAGCATCCTGCTAAAAGATGAAAGGGTCAACAGGAAATTAGAGAAGAATTAAAAAGATTCATGGAACCTAATGAAAATGAAGATACAACCATTCAGAATCTTTGTGATACAGCAAAAGCAGTCCTAAGAGGGAAATGCATTGCAATACAAGCATCCCTCAAAAAATTAGAAAAAACTCAAATACACAAGCTAAACTTGCACCTAAAGGAACTGAGGAAAGAACAGCAAATAAAACCTACACCAAGCAGAAAAAAAGAGTTAATAAAGATTCAAGCAGAACTCAATGAAATAGAGACCAGAAGAACTGTAGTACAGATCAACAAAACCAGGAGTTGGTTCTTTGAATTAATAAGATAGATAAACCATTAGCCAGCCTTATTAAAAACAAAAGAGAAAAGACTCAAATTAATAAAATCACAAGTGAAAAAGGAGAGATCACAAACAATACCAGGGAAATAAAATTTTAAAAACATATTATGAACAGCTATATACCAATAAATTAGGCAATCTAAAAGTAATGGACACATATCTGGAAAGCCATGAACTACCAAAACTGGAAGAGGAAGAAATAGAAAACCTGAACAGGCCAATAACCAGAGAGGAAATTGAAGCAGTCATCAAAAATCTCCCAAGACACTAAAGTCCAGGGCCAGATGGCTTCCCAGGGGGATTCTATCAAACGTTGAAAGAAGAAACAGTACCTATTCTACTAGAGCTGTTCTGAAAGATAGAAAGGGATGGAATACTTCTAAACTCATTCTATGAGGCCAGATCCCCTTAATTCCAAAACCAGAAAAAGACCCCCACCAAAAAGGAGAATTATAGACCAATATCCCTGATGAACACAGATGCAAAAATTCTCACCAAGATACTAGCCAGTAGGATCCAACAGTACATTAAGAAGATTATTCACCATGACCAAGTGGGATTTATTCCTGGAATGCAAGGCTAGTTCAATACTCATAAAGCAATCAATGTGATAGATCATATCAACAAGAGAAAAAACAAGAACTATATGATCCTCTCAATAGATGCAGAGAAAGCATTTGACAAAATACAGCATCCATTCCTGATCAAAACTCTTCAGAGTATAGGGATAGAGGGAACATTCCTCAGCATCTTAAAAGCCATCTATGAAAAGCCCACAGCAAATATTATTTTCAATGGGGAAACACTGGGAGTCTTTCCCCTAAGATCAGGAACATGGCAGGGATGTCCACTCTCACCACTGCTATTCAACATAGTACTGGAAGTCCTCGCCTCAGCAATCGGACAACAAAAAGAAATAAAAGGCATTCAGATTGGCAAAGAAGAAGTCAGACTCTCTCTCTTTGCAGATGACATGAAACTATACATAGAAAACTCAAAAGACTCCACCCCAAGATTGCTAGAACTCATACAGCACTTCGGCAGTGTGGCAGGATACAAAACCAATGCACAGAAGTCAGTGGCCTTTCTATACACTAACAATGAAACTGAAGAAAGCGAAATTAAGGAGTCGGTCCCATTTACAATTGCACCCAAAAGCATAAGATACCTAGGAATAAACCTAACCAAAGAGATAAAGGATCTATACCTTAAAAACTACAGAACACTTCTGAAAGAAATTGAGGAAGACACAAAGAGATAGAAAAATATTCCATGCTTATGGATTGGAAGAACTAATATTGTGAAAATGTCAATGCTACCCAGGGCAATTTACACATTTAATGCAATCCCTATCACAACATCATGGATTTTCTTCAGAGAGTTGGAACAAATCATTAAGATTTGTGTGGAATCAGAAATGACCCCGAATAGCCAGGGGAATATTAAAAAAAAACCAGAGCCGGGGGAATCACAATGCTGGATTTCAAGACAGTGTGGTACTGGCACAAGACCAGACACATAGATCAATGGAACAGAATAGAGAACCCAGAAATGGGCTCTCAACTCTATGGTCAACTAATTTTCGACAAAGCAGGAAAGACTATCCACTGGAAAAAGGACAGTCTCTTCAATAAATGGTGCTGGGAAAATTGGACAGCCACGTGCCACAGAATGAAACTAGACCATTCTCTTATACCATACACAAAGATAAACAAAATCTAAATGTGAGACAAGAATCCATCAAAATCCTAGAGGAGAACACAGGTAACACCCTTTTAGAACTTGGCCAGAGCAACTTCTTGCAAGATACATCTATGAAGGCAAGGAAAACAAAAGCAAATGAATTTTGTTTTGAATCCCAAAATGAATTATTAGTATTAATCAAGATAAAAAGCCTCTGCACAGCAAAAGAAATAGTCAACAAAACTAAAAGACAATCTACAGAATGGGAGAAGATATTTGCAAATGACATCACATAAAGGGCTAGTATCCAAGATCTGTAAAGAACTTATTAAACTCAACAGCAAAGAAACGAAAAATCCAATCATGAAATGGGCAGAAGACATGAACAGAAATTTCACCAAAGAAGACATAGATATGGCCAACAAGCACATGAGAAAATGCTCCGCATCACTTGCCATCAGGGAAATATAAATCAAAACCACAATGAGATACCACCTCACACCAGTGAGAATGGTGAAAATTAACAAGACCAAAAACCACAAATGTTGGAGAGGATGTGGAGAAAGGGGAATCCTCTTGCACTGTTGGTGGGAATGTGAACTGGTGCAGCCACTCTGGAAAACTGTGTGGAGGTTCCTCAAAGAGTTAAAAATAGAGCTACCCTGCGACCCAGCAATTGCACTACTGGGGATTTACCCCAAAGATACAGATGCAGTTAAACAGCAGGACAACTGCACCCCAGTGTTTATAGCAGCAATGTCCACAATAGCCAAACTGTGGAAGGAGCCTCGGTGTCCATCAAAAGATGAATGGATAAAGAAGGTGTGGTCTATGTATACAACGCAATATTACGCAGGCATTAGAAATGACAACCACCATTTGCTTCAATATGGATAGAATTGGAAGGTATTATCCTGAGTGAAGTAAGTCAGTCAGAGAAGGACAAACATTTTATGGTCTCATTCATTTGGGGAATATAAAAAATAGTGAAAGGGAATAAAGGGGAAAGGAGAGAAAATGAGTGGAAAATATCAGTGAGGGTGACAGAACATGAAAGCCTAACTCTGGGAAAAGAACAAGGGGTTGTGGAAAGGGATGTGGGGGGGCAGGGAATGGAGTGACTGGGTGACAGGCACTGAAGGGGGCACTTGACAAGATGAGCATTGGGTGTTATGCTATATGTTGGCAAATTGAACTCCAATAAAAAAATTTAAAAAAAAGACACCTGAGAGTTTTAAAATTATCAGATCATAATTTTTAAGATAAAATTTCTGTTTTATTGTTTCATATTTTCTAATTCTCTACTGAAATTTCTAATTTCTTTATTTGAGACATATTTTTTCTTACATTATTTGTTGGTGGGAGTTATAATAGCTCCTATAATTTTTTTGTTTAATAAACTCAACATCAGAGTAAAAAAAAAAAAAAGAAAAGCAAACATATAATCTTTATATCTATCTACAAAATGAGGATAAAAACATTTATTTACTCATTTACTTATTAGCACAGGAACTCACTTTCAAAGCAAATCCTATATGTAGATAGAGCATGGAGCCTAGAAATTACCTTAAGGTTACTAGGTTAAGTTATGGTTAGGGGAATAGATGGGAGATCTAGAGACCTACCTCTTCTAGGCCTCCACCCTGGGTCTGCCTCCATAGTGGACTCTGAGATAGTTCTTTATTAATCCTAAAATCTTTCCTTTATACTATTAGAAAAAACTTGTATTAAAATTCAGTGGTTCTTGAACATGAACATGCATCAGAAACAGCTAGAGAGCTTGTTAAAACACAAAGTCCTTGACATTCCCTCCCCCAGAGATTCTGGTTCAGTAGAGTTGGGATGGAGCCCAAAGATCTGTGCTTCCAACAAGTTCCCAGATGCTTCTGATGCTATGTTCCAAGGACCACACTCTGAGTAACACTGGGTTAGAATATTATCTAGAACACTCAAGCCACAAAATACTATGCTATATCTTCAGCTTCTCTTCACTCTTCTCTCTAAGTACAGTGACAAAAATATTTATTCTCAACTTGTCCTTTATGTTATGGTCATTAAAGCATTTTTGCCTGGGTCTTCTGAAGCCAGAAGAATAAAATTGCCCAATATCTATATTCAGAGATGAAAGAGAAAATGGTGACTTGATTCTAAATTTGATTTTACTATGATCTCACAATTTTTTCTATACTATGTATAGCTAAGAGAAGAAGCAAAATGCATTTGAGCCACTAATGTTTCTATTACTCCTCATGGGTCCAAGAAGACCAAATTATGAAATGTACAGAGTTTATGCTAGTTTTTAATATAATAGGTTGTATATGGCACATATTCTTCCCCTATAGAACCGTATGATAGCCTCTACAATGGAAAGATAGTCAAAAGTGTACACTCCTATAGGTTCATCTGAACACCTGAAGCATCTACCAGACAATGTCCATCATCCCATTGAAAGGAAGAACAGTAAGAAGTTCTTTTGTCCATTTCCAAATCTTGGTTATTTTTATTTTTAAAGAGTTTATTTATTTATTCATGAGAGACATAGAGAGAGAGGCAGAGATACAGGCAGAGGGAGAGGCAGGCTCCCTGAGTTAAGTCTGATGTGGGACTCAATCCCAGGACCCCAGGATCATAACCTGAGCCAAAGGCAGATGCTCAACTGAGCCACCCAGGCGTCCCTTGGATATATATATTTGGAGAGTAAACATTAAAAATTCTCTTTCTCACATTGAATTTTAATTTCCTTTTGTTGCAATGTCTTTATCTTTCATTAATGACTGTTATACCCATATAATTTTATGTGGAGTTTACAAAAGAAAATGAGGGTGGTGTTTATAGTGGAGTATAGGATCTGCTTCACCTCTTTGCCACTCACCAAAGAACCTTCCCTGCAGTGGGAGGAGCAGGCAAAGCAGCTGAAACCATACTTCATGAGTTCTAGCAATTCGATGACTGTCAGCATAACTAGGTCATTGGTGATCGGAAAGAGTAGCCCAGTGAGTGCTCCCTGGCAAGGGAATTAACATTCTTATAAAGGACAACACTTCCACCAAGAGAAATGGATGACTAATGACTGGATTTCAGCTGGGGATATACATTGGTGCTGGAGGGATTTTAGAGTTGGAGGCCTGAATCAGAAGGAAAAAGAATAAGGATACTAAGGTAAAACCAACAACTGGGACATTTAATCCTGTTTGGCTCACATGTCAACATACCTAACTGAAGAACCTGAGGGTTTATGGGAGTCCAATGCCACACTGGTGGATTCCAATCCCGACTGAATGGGAGTTGTTATGAAAACCCGCCTGACTTCACACCTACCTGCTAAAAGATGTTATCACCCTGCCAGCTCTCTGAAGGAGATAGGCTGTTCTGGGAGAAGGAGAGCAGGCTGACAGCCCTGAAATGTGCCCTGGGTTTTGCAGCTGGAAAAGACATAGATCAGAGTGGTGATTCAAGAAAATCCTGTCCCACATGGATTCTGATAAATATGCAAGCACTGAAACATTAAGCTACCTTTGTCAGCAATCTTAGATCCTATTTTTTTCCTTTCCTGCTAAGTTCTTTTATTAGCCACAATGATAATGATGCTAATAATAATCTACTTATTCCAGCCTCTGGAATGATTCTTAATAATTTATGATCTCCATTTTCGTCTAAAATTCAGCACAATTCAGCCTAAAAAAAGAAAAAAATGAAGTTACACACAGAAAATGAATTATGCACCAAATTGTAAATATTCCATTTCTTTTGCTGATCTGAAACTCCCCAAAGAAATATGAACACTTGATTTAAAATTCAGCTGCAGTGACATTTCCTAGCTGGAAAGAATACTTGCACAAATTCACAAGTATTTGCAAAAGATAACTTTTTTGGTGGATACTAGTACATTCTAATGTGTTTTTAAAAACTATCCTGTGCTTATATTCCCAAAAATGAATAAAATATTTCTTGGTGGAAGCTTGTTCTGTGAATAGACTTTTACAGCGTTTCAGCCAGAAGGGACTTTGCATTGCTAGGGATAACTTCGTGATAGTAAAGAGGTATGTGACAGCAACTTCCTGCCTGGCAAGAGTCGTATAAATGCCTACTATTTTGCACTGCAGACGTCACCATTAGGTGTCTTGTCCAACTGATATGTCACAACTGAAAACTATGAGTCCACTAAAGTCTGAAAGGAGATAGGAAGCTTATGCATTGTGTTTTCTCCAGTTTCCAAACATAAGGAGTCAAGTGAATTAAGCTCAGAAAACTGTCTTTTCTTCTAGTAACTTTTTTAAATTTTGTTTTATTTTTTTTGTTTTCTTTAAAATGCTGCTCAACTATGAAAGGAGTAGCTTCCATTCTTGTCCTGCTATGTTAAATGATTTCTGATGACTCAAATATGCCAACCATCCAAGTACTTTAGTCACATGGGAGAATAAGCAGAAAATGCAATTGAGCCAACATCTTTCTTTATTTTGATGATTTTGAAAACACACAGACACATAAAACACATTATTGCACCTGAAGTATCTTAACACTGCAGTGAATAGTTGATGTGAACAATTTGATTTTCTTTGCATATTAGTAATAACTGGTACATCACTGGTAATAGCTTCCACTGATATTAGTTGATTTAACATTCATTCAACACATACATAGTGACTGTTTATTTCACAGCTTTTTCATGCACTTTAATTAATCACACAGCCCTGGGAAATGGCATGGCAGGGATAGTTTACCTCATTTTTTTCTGTGGATAAACTGAGGATTATGGAGTTTATAAATTAGAATTCTAAGTCTTGCCTCTTGCCATTAATCAAATTAATTGTCACTCAAGAGGAAGTCTAAAGATTCTTGGTGTTGGAATCACCAAAGGGTTTTTTAAAATGCATAGTCTAAAACTCTAACATTACCAAATCAGAATATGTGGGATCAGAACCTAAAATTACATCTAACAAGCACCTCAAAATGACCTGCTTCTAGAAACTTCTTCCCTAGATAATCTAGAATTTGTTTGTTTGTGTCATCAGTATTACCTAGTATATCCATAAATGTTCTTTTCCTCTGGAACAGGGCAACAGAAGCAGAGGCCTGCCTAGACAGCCCAGATTAAAGGAAAAGATGATAAGCACTGGGAGGCACTTTACAGAAAGAGCTCTGTATCTGAAAGAAATGGAAAGTCAGAAAGTATAGACTGAAGCAACAAGTTCACTGTGTAGGAGATCCAGACAAGCACAATCCCAGAGGTCTCATATTTCCCCAAGCTCCAGAAAACACTGCTACTTCGCCAAAGAATTTCATATTGGGCAAAAGCTAGTGGAATGAAAGTGGGTGGATATTTTATTTTATTTTACTTAAAAAACATGTTTCCATGAGACATGTCTACATCAAAAATGTAAGTGATAAGATTTGTTTTAAGCATTCTTCCACTTTCCCTTCAAAACCCTTCTTGGTTTGATAGCTGCATCCTCTAGTCCTGCACATTTTACCATTGCTCTGACAGCCTTGAAGAACCCAAATGATAGAATCTCTAATGGTGAAGTGTGAACCTAGTGATTGCCATTAAGGGATTAAATCCTACCTTTCAGGTGGAGGACCACCTGAAACCACCCAGTGCCTCCCATCTGCTGGGAAGATACATCCAGAGCCTTAGATTTGTGGCCAAACCAGTCCTGCCTGTATTCCAACTTAGTTCAACTTAATTCACTCTCTGATTCACTGCAGTTCATATGTAGGGCCAGGCTGGGAGAGGATTGGAAGAAATCTCATCTCTGGTCCTTGCTTTCTGTACATTGAGATGTGTCCCCCAGGAGCTGCCAAGTCAAACTTTTCAGCTAGGTTACATTCACCCACAGTGAAGCAGCAAGTTGCAGGGAACCTACAGAGCTAATCAATTCTGGCAGGGGAAAAAAAAATCAATCACAGCGTTTTTTGTTTTTGTCATTGTTTATAAAAGAAAAATAACTAGTAATTGACCTTTTTCACTTTTTCTATAGTTTTGTTGTCCTTAAAGAAATAACATTGCTGAAAAACAAAAAGTGATCAATCAAAATAAAATTCCCATGCAGGTTTCCATTCTCTCTTCCTACTAATATTTTACATAATATGTCATTGTTAGATAACAGAAAGCATTTATCACAATGCTAAGATGTTATGCAACACACACACACACGCACACAATTTCTAATGAAAAGCTGGCATTATTGCAATTGAAAAAGTAACCAAATGCCATATATTGCAATATTCCTAAAAGCAATCAAGCCTTTGCTTTTCCCATGAGGTATATCTAACAACAGTACTCTCCCTGTCTCCCCTTCCTCCAGTCACCCTCCCTTTTTGGTCTCCTGGCTTATCAATATATCAAAAAGCAAATGTGATGACTCCTCCATATATCTGCTTTTCAGATTTCATTCACCTCTGACCTATAATGTTCCAATTTAGCTCAAGTACTTTTATTTATGCTATTCCTTAGACCTATACATTTTGATCAAAGAAACGACACTCGCTGTTCAGTGCCTTCAGAGAGCACTTTGCAGGTACCATCCGTTCAGAAAAAGCAGTCACCCAATACATGAGATTGTGACAAGGTATAATGTAATGGTAGTTATGCGAACCTCCAATAAACCAGTGCTACTTCACAGATTACTTGGAGAGAAAGTCTCTTAGCGTGCTTGAAGAAGTATGAAATGAATTTCATTTCCTTCTCATTTGCCTTGCTTCTGAAAGGTTTCATGCAAGATATGTGACCAACTATTATAGTACTAATCCATCCATGACAGAGCTCAATTTTCTCTGAGAATTTACTTCTGAATGGGCTTCCGAAATACTTGAAAGCTCAAAATTAAAGTACACTGAACAGAGCAGCCACTGAGCTGTGGACAACTGTCAGTCAAGAAAATCAGTCGGAACAAAATGTAAATTAGATTTTATTTTATTTTATTTTATTTTTTTAAAGTGATCTATAATGATGAGGTGGTAAAGTTTTATAGCCCATTTCCAAACAAGAACAATAAGGAGGGAAGTGGCAAGAACTGTTGTTGTGAGCTTTTCTCATTACTGCAAATGAAAATGGGAGCTTGTGTTATGGAAACTCCAGAAGTGATGTGCAAACACTGTGGCTTGTTGCATGCACTCTTTGTTCTGGTGGCTGAGAAAATGGAATGAGGGGAACTGTCTGCCAGTCACTTGAGATAATGTCTATAAAACAACTGACACTAGGAGTGGCGTTCCAGTACTTTGTGAGGAGAGGTGGTCAGAGATGTCATCCCTGATGTTAGCTGTATCAAGGATAGTTTTGATCTATTGAAAGACAAGATTGTTAAAATCCAATATTGTTTTGACTCCAAAAGGTTAGAAAGTTAGGGACCCATTGGACAGAAGTGGAAAACTTGATTGGCAGAATTTCCAATCATTCTAATATGTGGAGGTGTCTCCCTAGATCCTGAGATCAAAAGCTTATGTTTGGTGCCTACCCTGCTCAGTCTATAGAAGAGATACCAGAACAAGTAAAGGTTCTTTATTGATCTGAAAACCTAATCTTTCTAGTAATAGCACAGAGGGGAGAGGAAGAGGATGAAGAGTAATGCTTCCAGAAAGTTCCCAATGTATAAAATAAGCAACAAATTTAGTGTCAAGCAGTGGCTAAAAATGAAATGTACTGTTTTGCTGAAATAACAGAGATTCAGTGAACAGGCCTATGGAAACAATACACTCATGCTATTCTAGTTGAATTAGATAATTCCAGAGTATTTTTATTTTTTTATTTCTTTCTGAGAAAGAAATACCACATTTTAAGGGAGCATTGACAACTAAGGGCAATCAGGCATGTGAGTGCCTGATAATGACTTTGAGGAGGTATCACTCCCAGCCTTACAAGAAGAAATGATTCTAGAGGGAGTTATGTCATAAAAATATAAATAGAATATCTCTGGGTGTGATGATGCCAAACATGAGAATGAAATGAGGGTGGAGTAAAGGTTCTCAGGGAAGGGCCTATCAGCAAACTTCATTCTACCATTTCCTGGTACAGTACTAGTTAGACTTCCTAGTGTGTGTTTGGTTTGGTTTGGTTGTTTAAATAAATAGAATTCAGGGTTTTGTTTTGTTTTTTAATTTTTTTAATTTTTTATTTATTTATGATAGTCACAGAGAGAGAGAGAGAGGCAGAGACACAGGCGGAGGGAGAAGCAGGCTCCATGCACCGGGAGCCTGATGTGGGATTCAATCCCGGGTCTCCAGGATCGCGCCCTGGGCCAAAGGCAGGCGCCAAACCGCTGCGCCACCCAGGGATCCCGAATTCAGGGTTTTTTTAAGGCTGAAAATCAACTTTGAAATTATAATCCAATCACATCAACCAGATAAAGGGTTCAAAATGATTTTTCAGGGTTTCACAAATCTCCATCAGTTTCATCTTCCAGGATTTGTGTACTAAAACATTTACAAGTTTATGTATTTCAAGACCCTTCTTTTCCCCTCCCCTCTGGCTAACAAAGGAGTAAGCCACCATGTCACAGAACCACATGTTCTAGTTCCTGTCCATGATGATATTTTAGGACACTCGACTTAAAATACCCATTTGAGGCCCAGAATAATGCAGAATTGGCAGATTGTCTTTTCTTTTTTCTTTAAGGCCAACTTTAACGGGTTTAAAACATCTTCCAATTTTAGTTATTGAAAATAAGCTTGGGTTTTATATTATATTTGAGTACAATAATTAAAAGAAAGTTATTTAAACCTGTTTTAATAACATAAGAGTTTAGAAAGGTCATTGCAGTAAAAGAATCATTTAGGCATTTATATAAGCATAGAGTGCAAAATACAGCCTGTCATAGGCCTTAATCCAAAGTTAAAGTTAAAATCTGATGTGTTTCTTCAGAAAAATGTTTAAAAGTAGAATGGGGGAGAGAGGGCTAGAAGGGGAAAGGATGCAGAGCAGTGCCTCCAGAAAGTTCTCAGACTATAAAAGAAACCACAAGATCTAAATGCAGCATCACATAGTTGCTGCAAAGGAAAGACAAGATTGTTAAAATCCAATATTTTGGATTTTCGGTCTGAAGCCGAAGAGAGAGAGATTTAGTGAACAGATCTATGGAGACAATAGTCCCAAGTCATTATAGTCTAGTCAGACAACTTCTAGAGAGTGTTTTTTCTTCTTCTTCTTCAGTTTTAAGTGGCATTGACAACTAAGAGGCAACAGGACAGCAAAGCATGATCCTGATCTTGTTTGAAACATGGTTGAAAGATTTGATCAGTTTGACCTAGAGCAGAGAAGACTGGGGGAGAAGTGCATGGTATAGGGATTCATCATAGCTATCACATAAAAGACTCTTTATTTACTTTTACTTAACATGGACTTTGAAATAATTTAAGAGAGCAATAAAGAGATAAAAGCCTTTTTCTGTCTATATCCTAGCATCATAACTAGGATAAATAGCTGATGTTGTTGTGAGGCGGTAAATGGTAGAGGGATTAAGAGTGTGGGCTCTAGCTCTGGGCTGCCTAGGTTTAATTCCTGGCTTGACCTGTAAGTTTTGTGTAACTCCGGACACATTCATACATCTCTCTGGGCTATAGTTTCTGCAAGAAAGGTATAAATCAGTAGTACCAGCCTGAAGTGTTGTCCTGAGCATTAAATGGGCTAATAATTGTAAAGTACTTAAAGCAGTTCTTGGCCAATAAAGGATGTGTAGAGACATTTGAGCCACCATCATGGTACCCAAGTGAAAAGATGGCCTGGCAATGAGAACTGTTGCAGAATGAAAGGGTGAACCTGAACACCCATCCATCATGGTGGCTAAGCAGGGTGATTAGTTTAAGGTTCCGACCAACTTCAGTAATTTAATTTAACATTCCCTTAGAATAAAGAATTCTTAGAGGTGCTTAAAAATAGTTGTTCCTAGAGGAATAGTCTACTCCAGCATGACCAGGTTCTAGAAAAAAGCTAACATAAAGCCTTTCAGAGTGTATCTCTTCTTCCTCCCAGTTTTATTATGGCTCTAGGAAGGTTTATCAAGGTTCTGAGCCTTAGGAACTAATATGGAGTTTGGGCTGAGATTATCCTTTAGTCATATGGAGAAGTTGCCAAATTGCCTTAGCTCTGTTTGCTCACAACCTATACTACAAACTTCCACAATCAATCTACCTGGATGTTTCCTTCCTACCTATTGATGGAATTGAGAGAGTGAGGAAGTCATAAAGGAAGGCAAACTGGAAGACAGAAGGATCTTGGGCCATGAATCACAGCAAAGAAAACCTCCCACCAAAGACCTGAACTCTTATAAGAGAAAGAAATTAACATGTATTGTGTTAAACCCCTGAGGCTTGGTATTTAACAAAACTTTTATATTGTCTACCCTGACTAACACCAGGAAAAGAAATGCCATTCCTATTTTGGTCATGGCTGAAGATATTGAGACTTAGAAGATCCCAGACTTCCTTTGTCCATCCCATTCTCTTCTAACTGTAATAGGTGTTTTCAAATGCTGCAACCAAATAGGAACAGCAGATAATAAATTAGGCTGATGCTATATAAAGCATTGTTCTTATTTCTGTGCATGTGTCACATTCTTCGTATCCTAAAATGCCCTTAGGAGCTGAGCATTGTAATTATACCCATTTAACTAGTGAGGAAATTGAAACATAAAGATGTAAATTAATTTTCCCATGGCCACCACTTAGATAGGTGGTGGTGCCAGGATTAGAATTCAGATAACATGATTCGTACTCAAACTATATCCCCAGCATATACTACAGCCTCCAGACAACAGGGGATTTCACTTCATTAAGGGATTTAATGCCGTATGGGAAGCTGATTGACATGGATGAAGGGCAGAAGAAAGAATTATATACGACCTGTGTTATGTGCCTCTTGCTTTTAATTTTGCTTGATATCCAGTGTTTCTGATAGGAATTGAAATTACTCAGAGACTGCTGGAGATCTGTTCATTTGCAGTGAGCAGAGGACCATTTTGCACATGAATGCAGGAGTCTCAATGGTTGAAATGAAATAATTGACTTACCTGGTAGTTTGGTGTCCTGGCAAGAAAAGCTGAATTACAATGTTGTTAGTCACATGTATGTTAGTCACATGTATGTATCATACAAGTATGATCCCTGAGCAACAATGACTAAGAACTACTTCATGTTTATTCCCTTTCTAGGTAATGCAAGAGAGTGGATCAAAGACAAGTTATCATCACATCTAGTCAGCAGGGCTAATGCCAACAGTACAAATCTTTAAAATCAAGGGAAGAAAAAGGAAAGAACTAATAGATACTGTTTGGTTCCTTTTTCCTGTGTTCTCCAGAACATCACTGTAGCTAATGGACTTTGACATTATTTTGTGTCTCCAAGATTGTTTCCCTCTCTTCCTCTTGCTCTTCCCCTTCCTCTTCTCCCTCCTTATCCTTCTCTTTCTCTTCTTCTTTATCCTCCTCCTCTTATTATTATCATACTTTGTTCTTCATTTAGAACTGCATTGTGTTAGGTACAAAAATAAGAAATCAGAAGTTGCATCTTCTAGAACAAGCTTTACTACCATCTGTATTAGTGAGAATTTCCTTTAAAATACCTTAGCCTCAGTTCTCTCAGTGGTAATTAGATCAAAGATACTTGAATCAGTACTATTTGCTTCCATGGATATCATGAATAATAATAATAATAATAGTTTCAAAAGACATTGAATTCATATACACTTTAGTTTTAGCAATATATATATATATATATATATATATATATATATATATATATATCAGTTTTTACTATTTTTGTCAAGCTAATCACTGTACCAGGACACACAATCATTTTTTCTTTATGCCTTTGGTATGCTCACTGGTCTATCTGGAATGGTCATTTCATACATATAATCTCCAATTCTTACAATTCAACTAATCTCTTTCTCTTTCTTTGTTTCTTTCTTTTCTTTTCTTTTTTTTTTTTTTTTTGTCATTAGACCTACACAGGTCAATTAAAAGGTATAGCCATCTTACTACTTGTCTCTGAACTCCCAACACACATTTGTACTGATCATTTGGCAGTACATGGCACGTATAATTTTCTAGTTTGAATTGCTATAAGAATTTGAAATGCATTCAAATTTTTGTGTATTAATTTTTATTAAAAACTTCTTGGTATAACTTCTACAAAACAAGGATATTTTTTATATTCACAATAGTATCTTGCACAGGGTTTTGAACATAATAACTGTCCAAAAAATGTCTAATTATTAATAGTGGCCAAATTACCCAATGTTGCTAATCTCATACCCCAGCAAAGGCTGTAGTCAGTTAATGTTTATGGTCTTTGTAGGGAATCTTCTGTGTTTTGTAAGGATTCTGCTCCTAACTAGAAACGTTCTGAAAGACAAAGAAGTGAGTTAAGTTATAATCCTACAGATGCTCATTATGCTTTTCATGTTTATATGGAACTTCCTGGGATTCCTTAGTGTTTCCAGTTATTTCGTACTCCTTGGTGGAGATGAGATGAGGGAGGACTAAAGAGATGAGGCATACCAAGAGCTTCTGGCACTGAGATTTACCATCAGTTGGCTGGCGCCCACCTAATTATGATTTGGCCATGTCTTACCTTCTCATTTATTCCCTGTGATTATGGCAGGGCAGAACAACAAAGAATTCTGTATTGTCAGCCACAGGAAGTAAAAGTGGAACATAAATATTTTTCATCTGCCAAGTAAGTATTTTTATTCCATGGGCATAGTGTTTTTTGTATTTAAAATGACAGATCCTGTCACAAAGGGTCTTAATATTATATTGAAAAGATATCTGTATTACAGCAGAGGTTAAAAAACTCATTTATTTATAAGACTCTCAGGTCCTGGAGAGGTCTTCTGCCTCTTTCTCCCTGCAGACAGTTAATATCATTGAAAATAAAAAGCTGTTATATTATATGACAAGGCACAGTGGTAATAAAAACAAACACAGGCTGGCTGGTGCCAGAAATGTGCTCCAATGCTGGTAAACTGTTGGCCGTAATTGGAAAAAAAAGTAGGTGCTGGGTTTTTTTGGTTTGGTTTTATCTCCATTTGTTGTTGTTGTTGTTGTTTTTTTCTTCTAGCTATTTTTGCATTTTTGCATGTAGAACACCATTCATTAAAAGTTACACAGATAAGTTACACGAAATAAAATAGGCTTTATTTCATGAGGGTTTTCAGGTTAAGAAAAAGTAAAACCACCCAAAGGAATAGATGAAGAGAACAGATCATGGAGCTGGCTAGGGGGATGGCACGTCTAACTTAAGTAACAGAGAAGCTTGCAGCTTGAAGGAGGCAAGGAGCAGCAAACCAAAATTGCTGGCCAAGAGGAAGAGGGAGGTTCATGGCCTCCTCTGAAACCAGTGTGGTCTTTCCTGACCTTCATCCCTGAAGCTGTGGAGCTTAGCTGGAAGAGTGGGGACACTGACATTTCACCTACTGATCACAGAGTCAGTAGGGTACATGTTTTCCCCTCACATCGGACACCCACTAGGTGTCCTCTACAGGATCCCACCAATCTCCTGTCTGAGTACCAGCTCACAGATGAGACTGGTGGCCGCTAGCACAGCTGAAGTAGGGACCAGGAAGTGAGCGGGCCATGGCCATCATGTTGGGCCACAACCAACAGCCATAGACTCGTGTGTTGTTGTAAGAGCTGCCTGGGAACATGTTAGCAAACCTGTCCAGAGGAAAGCAAATGCAAAGCTGAAGTACAATTCAGTGAGAAACTAGTCATGCTATACTGGAGCATACAAACTGAAAGGAGTAAAAAAATTCCATTTAACTTTCCTTCTCCAAGCCAAGGTTCATAACAGGTAAGGAAGAAACAGCTGGAGGGGTGGTGATAATTTCATTTTTTAATTTGTCTTCTCTGCTCTAAGCATTCTTCAACGCAAAGCAAGGCTTTCAGCTTCCTTCATTCTGCTTGTTTGTGTGTGAAGGAAAACCAAATGAGATCAAGGACTTTATCAGTCAGGGCCATGGTCCACCTTGGATCGGTTCATTCAGCAAGGATTTACCTGGTACTGCTGTGGAGATGGCATTACATAAAGAGTTACAGAGAATCTACAGTTCCCACCCTAAAGCTCCTACAATCAGGGAGGGAGGAAAGACGTGCAGAGAAAAAGGTCTTAAAAGCAGCATCTGTGACTGGGATGGAAAGCATGACAAAAATTTGTAGGAGGGAGACATATATTAATTCTACTTAAAATACAATTTTGGTTTTTATCTTGATTATTTGAAAAAATTGCAAGATGTATCTATCTCATCTAAAGGGCAGACGTGATTTATAAATATACGTGAGTGTAAGTGCAGGCATTTTTTTTTTCTATTTCCAAAGAGAAATTGTGAATTAAACAAATTTGCTCATTTATAGAAAATCCATGGCTGCGGTTGGGGGAGGGGGGGACGATGCATATTGTTATAGTCATTCTAAAATGTATTCTTCAAACTGTGATAGTACTGCCATAAAATGTGGTGTTAGCCCTCTGCCCTCTGCCATGTGAGGCTACAATGAGAATTCAGCAGTCTGCAACTGGGGAGAGGGTCTTCACCAGAACCCAACCATGCCAGCACTCTGATCTTGGACTTTCAGCCTCCAGAAGAATGAGAAATAAATCTCCATTATGTATAAGTCACCCCTCTCCCCAAATGCAGTGTTAAAAAAAAAAGTTGTCACCAGAAAGATATAAAGTGTTTATTTTCATAGATCTGGAATGATGGGTCATGCAAGGTTAGACCTTATACCATTTACAGTTCACTAGGTTCCCATCCTGGAAGGGAGAGATGGAGCTGATACAGGACTTGAGGTTTAGACTGTGATAAATCTGTTTCCAAAAGTGTTCCTTCCGTAGTCATCTTGGCCACAGGAGATTCTTTGAGCTCATATGTGTTCATTTACACATCAATTAGACTGAATTCCTGGCAAAAATTACTTATGAGCAACCATGTGGCATGAAGTAGCACATGAAATTGTGGAACAAACCTCCTCTGCTCTCTTTTCTTGAAATGAATATGAAACATATACTCTTAACAAAACTAGTTCTTGTCTTCCCTCATAGTTGGATACTATTGCAGATGGTTTTTTGTTTTTGTTTTTGTTTTTTACATATTTGGGTGTGGCTAGACATTGACATTGGACTCTGAACTATGTGGCTGAGATCAGAGGGTTTACTGGCAAGGATTCTAGTTTCCTGTTCAGCTCACATGAATTTCTCCTTCAAATAATGTTCTATAATATTTGTGATATGACATGAGCCACATATTTGGCTGCTTCTATATTTTTGCCTTTCCTGATTTGTAACTTTTACTCTATGTGAAAACTTCCCTGCTCTATCTAGAGCAGTGGTAGAAAGTTCTTTATTTATATCTCTGTTGTCTCTATTTTGGGAAGGGGCCCAAAACAGGTGCTTGAGATGTCCTTAGAAGAAGAAAATAATCAGTCTTGTGGTTATTATATGGTATGAGAATATCAGGATGTGACTTGACGCACAATGTGGTCAACCTCCCATGTACCACAACCAGCTTTTACGGAGTGCCTATGATGTAGAGGCATTGGATTAGGTACTACATGAGGGGTGGGGCACAAACATGAAGAAAACATGGTTCTTCTACCAGGTTTTTCCACTCAATTGAGAACGAGCAAACGACAGTTTGCTAAAACAAACTGTCACAAAACACCCTTCCATTCAAAGCAAGCTAGGATTAGTATCTAAACACAACAATTGTTAAGGCCATAAGCAAAGGTAGTTAACAATTCCAAAGGGCAATATTTCATCAGGGCAGTCAAAAAGAATCAGGCAAACCCACTTTCTACAGTATGGAAGCCAACAAAGCTGATTAAATGGAGGAGGAGGAATGCAGGTACCAACTGGAATGGTTACCCTTAACGGTGCCAGAAATCTGTATGTTTTGAAATACCCTAAAATCTCAATTTTTATTTCACTATTCGGTGAGTCATAAGCAACATCATTCATGACTGACCTGGCCATAGAAATATTCAGTGTGTTTAGATTAATCACTATGTCAAGATTGTTTCCTGAGGACACACACTTCTGTTTTTAATAATCTATATTTAAGCTATTCCGGGGACATGACATTATGTCAAAAACAACCTAATAGCATGATGTTCACTGCTTTCCAGGAGGCCCCATCCCAGGTTTAGATATTTTTGCTGACCAAATTTGCATGTATAGAAATGTCTTTAACATTTAAAATAGGCAAGGGTTAGCCAGAGTTCAAATCAAGCTAATGGTGAAAGATCAATCTGACTCAGAATTTGGATGTTTGGATAACAGAGCTTACAATTTCCTCTGTGTCTCTCTGTGTCTCTGTGTCTCTCTGTCTCTTAAGTTCCTTTAGAGACCAAATGAGATAAATTGCTATCTGACCCATTGCTTGGGGATAAACATTAAATGGTTTATCTGGGCAACCCAATCACCTCCAGGCAGAGTGGAGAATTGGCCTAAATAATGAAAGTGTGTGTCATTCATCTCTTTGTCTGACTCCTGGTAACCTTGACAGGAATGAGTGGAGACATGCTGATTTGTATACACTCAATAATTCAAGGTGTTTGCTTATCTTTCCTTGTCAGATGTTGCTCATCCCAAGTCTATGTTACCATCTAATTAGCCTTTTTTTTAACTTTGCTTTTCCATAAAGCTTTCTTTTTTATTTCATGAATGTAATTTGCAACCAGCCTTGCTTTTATCAAATGTCGCACTTATTTCATTTGTTAACATGGTTTTTTAGCTTTTTATTCATATCCTTGTTATGCCCCCCCATTTTTATTCACCCTCATTGTAATAATCCATTTGATTTTTCTTTCTAAAATATAAATGAAGTATCTGTACTAAAAATATTATTTCTTAACTGTGCTTATTAAAATCAGATGATATATATTTTTGCCTCTGAATTCTTTCTCTGGCATATTTTCATCAGCATTTTAAGGATTTAGTGCTCTTCATAGAAGACTGTTTTTCCTGTTTTTTTGAGGTCTGATACTAGTTCTTATAAATGTGAATACCATACCTGATTATTAGTATTTCTGGGTCTTCAAGAAATCAGCCCCTCCCAAACCCTTGGTCTTGGCATCTCTGTATGACTTGTTGTCACCAATAAAATGTATGAAGCTGTGGAAATATATTATTGGTTTTGCAAGAATCTCCTGCATAATTCTGTCCCCTGCCTCAGTAGGGACAGTTCAAAGCTGCGCTATTACATGGAGAACAGTTGCCCCAGGGAAAGCAGGATTTGCTAGAAACTTTGGGTAAGTAAAGAATCAGCCTTTGTAAGTTTAGGTCATTGAAATTTGGGGGGTTGTTGTTATTTCAGCATAGCCTAGCATAACCTGAATGATACTCTTTTTACAGTTATTCTGCAAAAGTATTTAACTAGTAATGCTCTGTCAGTCATAAATGGTATGTGCCCAACATTGTACAGTGCCACAAGGGACAAAATAAACTCTACCATAACTAAGGTTTATTTAATCTTAAGAGGGAGATAAAGCTAATGGACACAAAAGAATTACAGAGCAAACTAGGCAAGTGTGTCTAAATGCTTGGCTGTGGGGCCTGGATTCTAAGTGCTATAGAAGCTTCAAGAAGGAAAGGATTCCGAGTGGGACAAAACGGACCAGCAAAGAGTAGAAAAAAAGGAATCCCAGGATATGGAAAAGGCGAGGTCGAAAACTAGTAAAACAATAGGCAAGAAAAACATTGAGGCAGAAGGATTTTCAGTGAGACCAGGGGATGGAGAGTTTCCAAGTGAATAGGTAAGAGCTCTTAGCTCTGTCTTCACATTGTTCTCCATTTCTTTCAGGGGGATATCTTTCCCCACAGATAAGCTGTCAATAGTTTCAGTTCAAGGAATAAGTTTTCTTCACTCCACCACCAGCAGTAATAATACTTCTATTTTAAAAAGAAAAGTGATGGCAGCCCAGGTGGCTCAGCGGTTTAGCGCCGCCTTCAGCCCAGGGCATGATCCTGGAGACCCGGGATTGAGTCAGGCTCCCTGCATGGAGCCTGCTTCTCCCTCTGCCTAGGCATCTGCCTTTCTCTCTCTCTTTCTCTCTCTCTCCCTCTGTGTCCCTCATAAATAAATAAATAAAATCTTTAAAAGTAATAATAATAAAAATTAAAAAAGTGATTCTGATTATATGGAGCCAGACTTGGTATAATCTGAGCAAAGAAAAGTGGGGGGTTCCTGCAAGCATTCATTCAAAAGACCGACCTAAGCGCTCTACAAGAACGGAGTTATGCCTCTGCCTCCTAGACACTTAATCGTTGACAGGGTCTTTCTTTGACCAAACTCTAGCCATGCTTCTCTTAGTCATCTTCTTAAACTAGGCCTAAACCTTAGTCTATAAAAAGACTTGAACAAACACAGCGTTTCTAACCATTCAGGTCACATTCCTAGGATGACTCAGCCCTCCTTAAATGCCTGCCTGAGAAATCTTATGGCTGCCAAAAGAATTCAGTTTTTTTCGGCCAACACCTGAAGAGAGGGCCCCTGTCTCCCAGCCCCTGGGAAAGGTAGGAGTCTGACTTTGCAGAGTACCCGTTTGCAAACACAGATGAGAGTCACATGGACCAGTGTCCTCTTCCCACTTTTTATAGTGTTCTGTTTCCCTGACTCTGAGCCCTTACCTGCCACTCCCTGTTCCCTCACTGTCTTTAAACTGCCCAGCCACCTCTGCACAAATCGAAGCTCAGTTCAGTTCACACTGGACCCTTCTCCCTATCACAGCAGATAACTGATTAAAGTATGTCCTTACCACTTCACTAGCATCAAATTTGTTTATCTTTAACATGGTCTAAGCAGAAAAATATTATGCACGATGGCATGCTAAGAGTGAAAATTCTTGATATCAAGTGTAGATTATTTTTCTAATACTCAATAATGTAATTCCAAATCTATCATCTGGCTTTCTACTAAGGGCACTCTCAACCCTCCCCCACAGTTGCCATGCGCTGCTACCTTCCCAGTCCTCCCTGATGAAAGGTGAGAATGAGATAGACCTTCTTTGTTTGGATCCCAGCCTCCTGAAATTTCCATTTCCTCAACAAGCTAGGCATCATTTGACAACAGTTAAAGAAAAAAAAAAAAAAAAAAAAAAAACATTTAAAGTGCAGAAAACGGTGATCTAAAATCCACCATAGTTTTAACTTTGGGGGTCGTAGGTGACTTTGAGAATTTATTTTCCTTTAAATCTGTAGAAAATGGTTCTATAAACGTGCTTTCTTTCCCATGTTGTATAGTATAATGGAAATGTAGTTGTATACACGATGGTTTGGACCTGTTAATTCAGACTGAAGTAAAAAATTAAAAATTTGAAACATTTTGACTCAGGGACAAACTTCACAACTGGGCCCTGCAGGTAGTTTATATGTTATCTCTCTCATCCCTTTCAATCTGTATTTTTGAGAATGACATTGGTCACTTCTCATTTTTCCTGCTCAGAACTTAAACATTTCATATATATATATATTTTAGGAAGTTAATATTTTTGGAGGAAATTGATTCATTTTCAGAAACAGGCTCACTACAGTCTTCAAAAAATGCTAGAAATGGTGGTTGGGAACTAGGAGTGATACCTGAGTTCCCTTTCTCTCTCAAGTAAATCTCTCCTACAGGTCACCATGATTGAATCCCATGATCCAATTGAGTGGAAGCAAGTGACTCTTCACTGTCTGTCTGCTATTTCTCACTGTAATTACTCCCCGCCCCAGCATACATACTTCTTGTGCTTGTGCTCAAACTCACATGTGCTAGAACAAAAACAAGCCATGTTTCACCTCTGTTAAAACTTTGATCACAGTGATAGCTTGCCTTTCCAACACTGAAAACCTGTAAATTTACTCGAAGCCCTGACTGTATTTTGCAAGATGCTTTTGATCAGCTGGACACAGGCTCACCATTTGATTCGAACCAATGACCCAAGTCTCCAGTGCTCCATCTATTAGACCTGCATAATCATCCAGCTTAGCTGCACATTGTCCATTTTAATTAAGGGTGTGCTACACCCATTAGAGAAAGTTTATGAGCCAGAGGCTGAACTTATTTGTGCATGTACCAATCCCACAAATGGAGCTTTAGCACCTCCAAAAGAGTAAGAATAATAATAAAAATAACAATAATAATAACGAGAGCTGTGTCTCCTTGAAAACCAACCTCCTGCTAAGTGCCCTTTCTCTGTTTGAATTTCTTGCTAATTCAATGCCATTAAAATAGATTCTCTTAAAGACTCTGTTCTGTCAAACACAAAAAAGAGAGATATATAGAGTGTGGGATTTAATTATCACTGCTCTATATCTCCAAATGTGAGTTTTTCTGAGTAATAATTGCCCAAGTTTGTCTTCAAAAGGCATTTTAATAGTGCTAATACTAGTAAATATTGCTCATTTTGATACTGATGTGCCGTTTTAATGGTTCCCACGGTTTCTAAAAGTCATTTCTTATCGTTTTACTGTAGAAAGAATCTTACTTTAATTATGTCATAATTGTTTGGAAGCCATAGAATCTTAATTAATGCCAATGGCTTCAAGGCACAAACCAAATGTAGAGTTTATATTCATGTTTGTTTCTTCATCTCTTCTTGCCTGAGAAGAGGCCCCCCATGAGCTTTTTCAAACTACAGACATTCATAGATGTTTTTAAAAGACTGGTGATGTCACTGTTTTATTTTTTTCAGTCAGATTTTTCTCAGCTTCACCTCAGATTTTAAAGATTAATAAGGAATCCACATTCTATCTTCACAGGGAAATCTTTATCTCGAGAATACAGTTGTTCAGTCTCCATGGAAAGAGCAGAAACCTCTGATTGCTTATTAGCTGGAATGGGATGAATTCCAAATGTCTTTCCTTGGAATTCCTTGACAGACACAAGACAACCGCACTTTCTTCTCCTGAAAAATCACCTCCTATTAGTGTACCACCACCTTGTTCTATTGATAATTTCCCACAGATGCATTTGCTCACCCTCTTCTCTCTACCTACCTACCTTCTCTCTAGAATGCTGTTGTGTCCAATTTCCAATTCCAGAACCTCTCCTGCCAATCACACACCAAAGCACAGATGAGTGTACTCCACTCATTTGGCTTCAGGAGTCACATGTTGACTTCATTACATTCGTGACTATTTTATCTCTTAAAATCACTTTACGGGAAAAACAATATCTTAAAAGCCTTTAAATTTTCTATAACGTTTTGCATAAGGCCTTGCTTGAAACACTATTCCTTAAACACTGGTTTTGTGACTGTGTGTGGACTTTCCCCTTGGGACCTAGCAAGGCTTCAGAGATGCATCTAGAAAACATAGCTCTTCTTGGTACCAAAGAATCAGCATAGCAATTTATTCTCCTAGAAGCCAAATCTGGAAGTGACTGAGAGATTACATCTTCCTACATTTAATAGAAAGAGGAAACTCGTGCCCAGAAATTTAAATGATATTTCCCAAGATCCCACAACTAGTCAGTAGCAGAGCTGTACCTAGATCACAGGTTTCCTGACTCTAATGCTAAAGTTTTTTCTTTGTAATTTTCACAAGTATCATGTTAATCACTTCTGTTTAGCTCTTCCAGGTATCCCATCTGATCCCCTTAGTCAAATACCCATTACGCATGCTGGCTAGGAAGCAACAAAAAACTATAAGGAAACTATTGCTAATCTAACATCTCATTTTCTCTTTATTTTCAACCTCCTATACAAACATGTTCAAATACCAACAGTTCATTTATCTGAACTGATTTGCAAAAGGCTCGAAAGCCTAAGTTTTGACTAAACTAGGGAGGGAATTTGCACATGGAGCCCAGAGGAGTAAGGAGAGGGAATGCAGTAAGAAGCAGGGAAAAGAGAAAACAGAGAGGGCAGCATGACTTCTGAACGTGATTTAGCTCCATGATCTGAATGCCTGACTATAGCCAAGAGAGTTATTGATGTCACAGAGGAACCCCCAGTCCTATGGAGGTCAACATGAGGAATGCTATAGAAATCTGCAAAGTGGGATGATCTCCCCATTCTCTTAGAAAATAACCCAGATGAGGGACTGTACAATTTAGTCACTGTGGAAGTAGTGGGAGTTACCCCTTTCATCCCAGACATGGCATTGGCATGGTTGGCCATGCTAATCATGGCAGCAATAAGGCCCCCTTCTATCTTCCCCAGACATGCAACACAACCCTGATGAGATAAAATAAGAAAGGCCTAAAGAACATGGCAGACATCACAAATTCAGGAGTTACTGAGCAGACCAGTGAAGTGCCCTTAGGAGAGTATTTTCAGATAGCTGGAGTTAGGGAAATTTCTGATGCATCTATTCTGATGACCTCCTTCTATCCACAAGTTCTTTTATTTGTATTACACTCTATAATTAATATCCAAAAATGTACTGAGAGTTAGAATAGACACTGAGAACAGAGCTGCAGAGTGGTCAGGTTTTTCTTTTTAGTACTCCCAATTACCTTTGTTGCTGTTACGGCAAAATTAATCATTACCTTAATATGCCTCCTGAGGATAATGTCAGCCTGGCCATTCTCTGAGTGAACAGCAACGTGGAATAAAGGAGGCTCCTAGAGTTCTAAATAGGTTTTTGTTTTTTTGTTTTTTTTTACCATCGGTTCTCAGGCTTCAACTATATTTGTGATCCTGGAACAAACATCTCTTTAAGATGAATTAAAGAGTTTGCAGATAGAAAGCTTATAATCATAATTGCTATAGTCAATGGAAGTCCCTGACTAGGATCACTATTGAAAACTGTTGGTACACAGGATGGCATCTGAAACAAAGTGGTATCTGAATCAACTTTGTTGAACAGGTATATGAGATTTATTATGAGCACATTTCTGGACTGTTATTTTTTCTCATGTTTACCATCCATTATCTGCCTTTGTTCTGGTTCATGCTAGTCTTTTCATAATCCTTTTTTAAAAATACAAAATCAATACAACTTTAATTACAAAAAGCCCGTGGTGCCTCTTGAAAAACAGGACAAACAAAAAAGGACATTTTGAAAAGGGGCTAGTGATCTAAGAAGCGTGACCTCAGGCTATCCTATTTCTAAGGGGTGATGTTGTTGATCTGTTGGTCCCATTATAATGATTTACACATCCATATCTGGCACCTTTTGTTCTTCAGCAGGCTTTGTGTATGGTAAATGGAGAATTGCATACCAACCAGGGGTTTGACATTTACAATGCTTTGTAGCATAAGATAGAGTCACATCTGGGCAAACATTGTCCCTGGTGGTTAGCGGCTCATATCATCTGTGCGTATTCTGGCTGCCAAAATGATGAGCACTCATTAGAAATGTCCCATTTACTCTCAGAGCCAAATAAAAGCACAAACTAATCTAAAATGAACATTCGCAGGGTGTGCGTATGTGTGTGTTCAATTTGTGCTGGCTTCTTCCAGGGGCATAAGGCGGCTTGTTTTTCTTTTGAATATTGTTTATATCAATGGTCTGAATCAATGTGAGTATAACAATGTAGAAGACCTAAACCTTGATCATGTGCCTCAGCCGAGGGACATTATAAAAAACAGCCATATCAAACTCTTTTGCTGATATTTAATGTGTAGATGCTACACATTAAATTAAAACCTTTGTTTACTGCTTGACACAGCTTCAGGTTTATGAAGACCCCTGGAGATTTTTTTTTTCCTGAAAATGAGGAAAAAGTATGCTTTTCCAGAGCAACTAGATGTTTTATTTGGTTGGTTATTTGTCTGTGTTTCATCTACTGTCAATTAAGTACCTGATCGTGAATCTATCTTTGGGTTGGCTGTTAGAAAGATAAGACATCCAACAACCCATTTAAAGTACCATAGAGAACTTCACAGCAAACACTTGCGTGTATTAATCTCATCCTTGAACTCATCTTATTTTCTTTTAAGATTTTATTTATTTATTTATGAGAGACACACAGAGAGAGGCAGAGACACAGGCAGAGGGAGAAGCAGGCTACCTATGGGGAGCCTGATGTGGGACTCGACCGCAGGATCCCGGGATCACAACCTGAGCCATAGGCAGACACTCAACCACTGAGCCACCCAGGTGCACTAAACTCATCTTCTTTTCTACCATGATTTTATGTTTTATCTTTTCACTTCTTTATATTTATCTTACAGAATTTGGAGTAATTTTGTTAGTCACTTAAAATCTTTTTGGAAACAAGAAAGAAATAAATACCTAAAACAAATAAAGGAAAATAAAACCAAGAAAGTGGTCTCTTACTCAGAGAACCTATAAATTACTTGTAGAGACTATATACATTTAGAGAAAGATAAAGATATAAGGAAGTCTGTACTAAGTGCCAATGCATTGTAGACATTTAAAGCAATAGTACCTGAGAGGATGGGAGATTAATCTGGATTGTAGGACTCATGGGAAATTAAGAGTTGGGATGGAATCTAAATACTGGATCTCTAGTCAGTTATATGATACTGAGCGTGACATGAACACCCAGGCATATGTGACATAACAGTAAGGGAATATGCTCCTTGCTCGGCAGATTGGGAAAGTTAGAGGTCTTAAATGTTCAAAATCTCTTGTGTTATTCTCATGGTCTTCACTTAGACCCTCCTTGGTCTTATTTTAGATATGGTTTCAGCACACTTGTTTTTGTTTTCTCAGTTCACAGCAGATTAGAAGCAGGAGGAACACTGACAACATGAAGTGACAGCTTGATAAGAGTAGAGGAGAGGAAGCAAAGAGAGGAGGAAGGGCTCCTGAATTTAGCAGCCTAGGGCTATTCCCTTCGGCAAACACACCTCACAACCCAGCAGCCCTGAAAGCAACGTTCTTAATGTGCCAGTACCTGATTTTGTAAGAAATGGGTTTCTATGTTATTAAATCAATTTTGGATAAGAAGATAGTCTTATGTAATATATTGAAAAACACAGATAAAATAATTTAAAAATTGCTCTAGACAGATAACCAATACTCTCTAATCCAATTCCACTAGTACTTCTGTGACCATGTTCGACTACCACCAATATATAATGATGTCATTCTTGAGGCCATCACTATTATTATAAAAATGCTTCTACCCAAGTATCCATCAGTAATTGAATGGATAAAGATGTGGTGTGTGTGTATATGTATATATACATATGTATATATACGTATGTGTGTATACACAAATATATAATGGGATATTACTTGGCATAAAGAAGAAAGATTTTGCTGTGCAACAACATAGATGGACCTAGAGGGTGTAATGGTAAGTGAAATAAGTCAGAGAAAGAGAAATACCATAGAGCTTCCCTCATAGGTAGAATTTAAGAAATAAAACAAATGAACAAAGAAAAAAAGAGACAAACAAAAAACCCCAGCCTTAAATACAGAGAACAAACTGGTAGTTGCCAGAGGGGAGGTGAATGGGAGGATGGGTGAAATAGATAAGAGGGATTAGGAGTACACTTATAGTGATGAACACTGAGTAATGTATAGAATTGTTGAATTATTATATTATACACATGAAACCGTTATAACACCATATGTTAATTACACTTTAAATGAATTAATGAGTGATGAAAAAATAAACAAATAAATAAAATGTTTCTAATGCCTCTGTTCCACAACTGTATCCTCAGTACCTCACGGTAATTTCAGACAAATGGTTCTTTTAGTTTCTGATTCTTCTAATTTTATAACCCTGCAGCCCTGATCTCAGTTCTCAGTTCATGGGAGCTGGAGAGGGCCAAGATTTAGGTCATCAACTCACCTCATGCCTTCAGGACTGAAGTTTATTGTTGAATCAACCCTTCTTTCCCAGGAGAAGCTTCTGTTCCTTATACATCAGACTTTAGTTGGCCCCCCTGGGTCAACATTTCTATAGTTAAACAGAGGTACAAGAATTGACCTTTAGATTTAGCAGCTTGCTTGTTATTGGCAACTTTCTATAACGATTTTATTTATTTATTTGAGAGAGAGCGAGAGAGAGAAAGTACAAGCAGAGGGAGAGTCAGAGGAAGAGGTGGAAACAGACTCCCTGCTGAGCAGGGAGCCCAATGATGCGGGGCTCCATCCTAAGATCTTGGGATCATGACTCGAGCGGAAAGCAGGCACTTAACCGACTTAGCCACCTGGGTGCCCCAAAGTTATTGGCAGCTTTGACAAAAACAATTTTGGATGTGTTGGGGATGACTGCTCAGAGTAGTATAAAAAGTGCATGCATCAAGGATGAAGGTGGCACTATAATGCAATGCTTTGGAAAATCTTGCTCTGAAAGGAGAAGAGAAAAACAACAGTAGCTAGAGTAGGCTAGGAGCATCCAGGAAGCTTGTTTGGTTGTTGCTATTGTTGTTATTGTTGTTTGTTTTCTTTTCAGATTATGACATGTACTGAGACTTAAAGAAATGATTCAATAACAAAGAGAAAATAACGGTACCGGAGTGAAGTCTTTGAAGAAATAAGAGGAACCTAGTGACAAAGAGGAGAGCAAAATATGAAGCCGCAGAAACACATGGGCAAGGACTAGCTGAGACAGAAGTCTACCTCTCAGAGGGCTGTCCCATGCAAAGTCCTCCTCTTGTCTTCCCAGGGGTTCTCACCTGTATGAGACATGCCAGCATGGTCACATAATAGGGATAGGGTTGATAATTGAACTCTGCACATCTTAGAATTCCAGTTGACACAACTTGATCAGGTTAATTTTATTGGTACCAAAGTCTATTTTCAAAGTCTATTTCAGAGAAGGGGAAAAAAAAAAGTTTGAAGAAATAGAGCAAGCTGGAATGAGAAAGCAAGGAGATTAATGGGCTCATTTTCTCCCTTTTTGTAAATACAGTTTGAAATCCTACCAAAAACAACCCAGACTGAAAATAAACCAGAGCACTGGAAACTCACAGTGGCAATTCAGTTGTCAGTTGAAAACAGTCGCCTAGCATTACAGATGAGGGTCAGGGTACCACACATTGGAAGAATGAAGGAAGAGAGAGGAAAGAGAAGATGAGAAGGGAAGAGGGTGCTGAGAGGAGAGGAGCGTCCAGGAGGGAAGAAAGATACAGAAGAAGACAAACAGAAGAAATGGAGAGAAGACAGAAAGGGTGAAAAGGCAAGAGGGATAAGAAAGAGGTTTGCAGTTGTAAATGATTATTATTCCTTTCTCCACACAAATGACAGAGTAGCAATATGCTTTTAGATTAAAAGGCAGCGGCAGCCTAGCCTCAGAGAGTAGTGTGATGCTTTGGTCCTGTGTCTTGCTCCCCAGATATAACCACTATACAAAATAAAGACAAATGAATAATGTTGGTATTTTTTAAATGGAGAGCGCCTTTGAATTTGGCTCAGAGACAATGGCCTGTGGTTGCATCTGATTATAACTCTTCTCCATGGGGGCAGAGATAGCTGTTGTAAATGTCTGAGAAATTATGAGCTTCTTTAGCAAGATGAACTCTGTAATTATAATGACACTTGGCATTTGCACATTTTGTAGCCTTTCTCATCTGAAAATCATGAAGTTATTTTTATATTATAACTAGATTCATGTGTGTCCTTTGGGGTACATACCGGTGAGTGTTCCTTTTCTTCCTTTTTCCCTTCCTTCCTTCTTTCCTTTCATTTTATTTTTTGAAAATGGGCAGGGAAGGGGATAGGGTAGCAGCCATTTGTAATATTGTCATTCAGATAGTATCAGAATTTGAATTCATGTGTGAGACCAGAGCTCAAGAAGCAGGCCAAAGGATCAAAGTAGGTATGGCTATATGTTAGCTCTCTTGGAAAACAGAGACTATCATTTGAAAGTTAAGCTAAATGTAACCCCAGAGTCCAAAGATTTTCCTGTTCCCTGAAGGCAGAGCCACTTCCACTTCTAAGCAGTCTTCAATATAACCTGATTTGAGAAACAACGTAGGTCTCTCCAATCTGAAAACATCCTTTTACTGGCTACAAGAGATTCACACTTCACCCATTACTTCAAGATAAACCCCTGAAGGGCATTAATTGTGTGTGTTGGCAATTTAAACTATCACCATCCATTAAGACTTGGCATACCTTGGTCTCTAGAATTTGCTTCAGCCACTTTATGGGAAATTGAGAAGATAGGGACACTGAACAGATACAACTTAGTAGGGGTGGGAGGGTGGGGAGGAATGCCTGAAACTTGACTGGGGAAGTAGGAGCCCAAAAGAACTCCGAGGCCTCTGAACAAAAATAAGGCCTCTGAAAATATAGAGTAATAAGATACCATGTGATATAGAGCGGGGTTGGAAATTTCAGAGTCTTCATATCCTTGGTTCCTCCAGCCCTCCACCACTGACTGACAACTTTATCAGTCGATGTCACAACTCTTCTAGCTCTGTTTCCTTCCTTATCCCAGTGTGGACCTATGGCTACCAGATGAAATATGAGACACCAGGCTAAATTTGAATTTCAGATAAAGAATGAATATTCATATGTATTCATAAAGATGAACATATATATTAGTATAAGTATGTCTCATGCAATATTTGGGACAGACTTATACTGATTTTTGTCATTGTTGTTTATCCAAAATTCAAACTTAACTGATGGCCTATATTTTTATTTGCTAAATCTGTCAATCCTCCCAGAGCCACTCTATCTCAGTAGGATAAAACAGATCATAGAACTGGTCTGTCTATAGGTTAAAAATTCACCTTTGGGCTGCTCCTTGACTTGTGTGTACTGATAGTCTCTGATCTTCCATATGCCAGACTCTGATCATCAGAGCTGCCTCCGGCCTCCTGCCTGATACTCCCAGGGCTGCCTGCCTGCTGATACTTTTGGCCTTCCAGTCAGGGAATTATCCAACTCCTCATCCTGGGCTTACTGGACTGGCCCTATCCTGTTACCAACAACTGGAGCAAAGAATACAAACGAGAGGAGAAGACAAGACAGACAGAGTGGGAGGGGAGCTTCTGGAAGTCTTAATTTCCTTCATCAGATACTTAAAGTTAATTCACCTCTTTAACTCACAAGGTTGTTAGAGTGGCAAAGCTCTTTGCAAATTTTAAAGAGACATAAAATAAGATTCCATGACTGTCACCCTGATGTAAAATAAATATTGGCAAATTGTTTAGTGGAGAAGGAAGGTGAAAGAAAATGTTTCTGTGTGCTTACTCACTCACAGTCCTCTAGGCCCTAAAACTGTGAAAGCTGCCTTTTCTTTCCTAGTCGTCTTGCCTTCATCTCCCCTTGAGAATGACCCGGTTTACCTTGTCACAGGGTAAAGCTCAGTTTTGGCAATCAGCAAATGTCTTTACTATTCAAAATTGCTGTAGCAGCTGCATTTCACTCTCCTGCTCAGCAAGCAGGTTCCTGGTCAAGTTCAAAAAAGGAGCCATACCTTCATTTGTGGGATGCTGTGTTGAAGTCAGACTTCAGAGACATGGCTTTGTGCAGCCTCCTGGGATTTAGCAAGGCCTGAATCGCTGTGACCTCAGTGCCCTTACAACATCACAGAAAACACCGTCACGGTGCCCACTAATTGGTCACCTTGATGTCAGTCACAGCACGGAGATCAAGGACAGAGCCGGTCCTGGAAAGTGAACTACACACGCTCTCCGAGGTGGTCTCTACAGGTCAGGCTAGCATCCTGCTGAGAGCACAGTGCGAGGGAACCTTACCCCAGGACTACTTGAAACATGGTTGTGCTGTGCATGAACAAAGGACAGGTGGCCTCACGAGTGACCCTTTCCTCACCACCTACAAAGTCCAAATTGTCAGCCTTTCACACCTATTATGCTTCCATTATCTGTGGAAAATACTAAGTGCCATGCCCTGGATCTAACATGCACAGAGCAGACTCTTGAAATTAGTTCTGCTTATTGGTTTTAAAAATTATTAAGATTATTTTATTTTTAAGGTAGCAAATCAATCAAGGATTGCTGGGGTGTTACATGCAGGGTGTGTCTGAGAATATCACTGTAATAATAATCAATTTTTTAATAATCCAAATGCAGTGTGTTTTTGTGAGTAACTTACACAGCAGTTAAGAGGAAGGAGGAGAAATGTAGGGAATAAATCAAATACAGCTTTCTCTTGTTTGTCTTAGGTTGAATGCATTTGTGGGTTACCATTCTCATTCCCTTTAAGACATTTTAGATGGTCAGAATAACTGGAATTAAGAAGAAATTTTAAAATTCTAATCAAAAGAAGAAGAAGAAGAAGAAGAAGAAGAAGAAGAAGAAGAAGAAGAAGAAGAAGAAAGAGAAGAAGAAGAAGAAGAAAGGAAAAAAAAATAGAGCTAACCACAGTAGAGGGTAAGGTTTATTCTATGGCTCAGTTTATCAAATGATATATTACATGCAGTCCATTTAGGTAGTATGAGATCTTTCTCCAGCTGTACCCATCTTCCTCTGCTCCCAATGCCAGGCCCTGGAACCTCTAGAAAGCTTTACTTCTGTTCTTAACCTGGAGACCAGTTTGTCTTGCAGGAGTACAAGACAAACATTAGAACAGAGGAGACACTTTGTCAATTAATGATTTAGGCAGCCTCGATGATAATAAGAACCTACTAGAACTCTTGAAGATAGAATCCACTGAAAATAGTAAAGACCAAAGATTTAGATGCCCTGTCAAATAAATGAGGAAGAAGTGTGAATTTTCATACATGGATGTAAGAGGGGCCCACAGGGCCTCTATTTACTTTTCAAAGTGCAAGTACTTAAATAACTTTTGAGTCACTTAATAGAGGCAAAACCCTTTGGGAGTTGTCTGGGTATGGCATGATTTCCCCTCCAGGGGGTTCTGTATTCCAGGACTGGATGAGAACCATGGGGAGTACAACAGCCAGTCAGCTACAGATCCAGCTGAAGGGGGCAGAGGACTCAGCCTGTCACATGGCATTGAAGGGGCAGGCCAACTAGGAAGTCGAGGCACTGCATATATGTAGCACTTAACAGTGGCATGTTAAGAAGGTCCCCTTCAATGGAAAATAGTTCACTAAAGAAAAATAAGGAAAGATAATATAGGAACTAGGAGGCAGAATCAGGTTGGTTATAATTCTAAAACTTCAGACTAAATGGAAGAATTAAATTTCATGCTTCTCCATCTTCTCCTTACTGTGGTCAATTATGAAAGATAGGGAGTGGTCTAGGCGAAAACAACTAGACTAGGGGAGCAGAAATAGCAATCAGGAAAGAGTGTGTGCCTGCCTTTCTTGACTGTGGACTGGGGCAAATGGTCAGGGACAGTATACGTTATTCTGCATATGAGCTAATACAGCTGGGCTGAGTCCAAGGGAGAGGACAGGTGAAACACTGGAAGGCCCTCTCCCTGAATCTCAGACCTGGTACAGACCCCTATGATATATAGTTGGCTGACCCGCTTAACTAGTTTAACTAGCTTTTTCAGTTCCTTTCTGTCTCTACCATTCTGTGATAAGCAGATTGAAAAGAGATTGCAAAGAAGGGATAAAGAGACACTTGAAAAATTGTTTTGGAGTATGACTCCATTCAAAAAGGGACCTGGAGTTCCAATCTTAATAAAAGCTTAGGTAACTTTCTAGTATGTGGGAATGAAATAAAGGGGCCTGAGGGCTAAGTCCTTGTTACTCATGCAAGAGGACTATTGAGGGTTCATCTTCTCCAATGTGAACTCCGCTGGGTAATCAGTCATCCCCATGGTAACCCAGCAACTTTTAATTGTCTTTAATTAAGGGGCCACAGAGGCAATCAGCTACATTTCTAGCACATTAATGAGGGAAGCATGAAGTGCAAAATGGCTGCCAGAAGTAGACAGAGCTTGTACAGACTAGGACTCCGGGACTAATTTCTGAGGGCAAGTATGATACACAAGGGTGGCACATCCTTGAATCTGCAGGGTCAGGAAGGTCTGACTCGAGGAGAGGAAGAAGTAAAGAAAATTCAATGTCTGGCAAAAAAAAAAAAAAAAGGAAAAGTGAGAAATAAGTAAAAGAGCAAATAGGATCTTCATGGTTGAATTAATTTAAAATATAGATTTTATAATCTGTACCTGGAATTCTCAAAAGGTAAAGACCTAGAAAAAAGACAAGTTAGATGAAGCTAAAAAGTGACTACACCAAAATCCTGATATTGAATTACAAAGTAAAATTGGAATATTGTGGCTCTTCAGTTCCTTTTCAGGCTTGCCTGCATCAAGTAGCTGTCTCAGATTACTACGGTGCATATTACTCACTCTTAAACCAATTTACTATAGTATTTCCAACCTGCACTTTTGTTTGTCTAATGATAAGTGCCCACGTGTGCTTTCAATGGGGAATAGGGCACCCTACTCCTTCAGACAATTTATGAAGTAGTTTTATACATATTCTCACCCTTGGTTATCACTACATCTTTCTATGCGGCACATCCCTGTACTGCTTTTGTAGTTGAAGACACCGGGCAGTAATGCCCAGCCTGGGTCCTGTCGTCTAATGTAGCAAAGGTCGGGCTGGAGCCTGCATCCTCTGACTGGGATTCCGTGTTCTTGCCCACTACCACCTGTGGCCCCTGGCAGGGGTACAACCCATATGTCTGCTGCATGCTCTCAACCCCCTGAGCACACTATGGATAGTCAACATGTATTTTGACATAATTCAGAAAAGATTACTTCAAATGAAAGACCGTGGGGCTGAAATGAGGCGAGAGGAGGAACGTTTTCACTAACTTTGTAAAAATGTAAATATGGGCTATGGGATTATTTCTTTTCATTCATAATCTCATTAAACAATCTTAAACCATATTGTTTAAAATGATATGCAGCTCCTTGCTAGGTACCTTGAGGATAATTTGGAAAACAAAGGCCTTCGGGAATAGGTTCTGTGTGAATAGTTACCAAGGAATGGACTGCTCTGGTTCTTCACAACGAGACTCTTCCCAGCCTTGCTTGTATATTCCTTCCCATACATAATAAGACTTGCTTGCACTGGGGGCTGATGTCTAACATTTAGACGTTTTTATTAATACTTGTACGAACCAATCAGTTCACAACAATCCAAAGTCGCCACGATGGGCAAATCTAGGTTTTTGACGGAAAGAAAGGAACAAAACGGGCCCTGTTTCCAAGGTGTTTATAGGTTAGTTGGGAGATAAAGCCCACATGGGAAAGAACACTAACAAAGCAGATGAGCACTTGGAACAGGTTTTACAATTTGTATATTTAGACTTAGCAGGCATTGAACAAGCCTGCTGGCAATTTTTCTGTGCTGGCTTTTGGGCATTAACTCATTTCATTTTCATAACAGCCTAGGATGTAGATATAAATATCATTCACATTCACATCAGATGTAAATACAATCAAGTTCATCTTCTGCTCAAAACTCTACAATGGTTTCTCTTCTCATACCCAGTAAAGCAAAGTTTGTACGACTACAAAGCCCATTGGGTGGAATCCAGTCTTCCTCCTCCACGTCCTTCCTAAGCCCTTACTCTTTTTTTTTTTTTTAAGATTTTATTTATTTATTCATGAGAGACACAGAGAGAAAGAGAGGCAGAGACACAGGCAGAGGGAGAAGCAGACTTCATGCAGGGATGCGGGACTTGATCCCAGGACTCCAGGATCATACCCTGGGCCAAAGGCAGGCGCCAAACTACTGAGCCACCCAGGAATCCTCAATAAGCCCTTATTCTTGCCCTTCATCTCCTACCCTCTAACTTTCCCCTCCATACTCTGGATGCAATGGCCTCCTCTGTACACCCAGAGAAACATCTAGCTGGTTCCCATCACAGGCCGCTGTGATTCTAGAATCCACAAGGGATTCTGTAAGTCCTTCAGTTATCTTCTTAAACCAAACCTTTTCAGGAAGACTTTTGTTCACCTCCCTAAAGGGAACTGCATACCCCACCCTAGCCCCCTGTCCCTTCACCTAGCTTTTCTTTACTCCCAGACCTTGTCCTGTTGGCACATTTCCATGTTGATCCATTTGACGTCTGTCTCCCTAGTCTGGCAGGGACTATGCCTTGTTCTCTGATATATTCCTCAGGTCTAGAGTGGAACCTAGCATCAAAGGGATTCCACTACTTGCAGAATTATTTGGGTAAGAGGCTCTGAGAGCTCAGCTCCCCACCCAGTCACAGCTTCACAGCAGAAGGGGACAGGATCCCCATCTTGTCATACTACCTATCTGGACAGTCTGAGGAAGGAAGACCACTGTAGGCTGTGGGCACTGAAAATACAACTTCTCCTAACAGTGCTTAGAGACTGAGTTCGGTCTTTAAACTGAAATGCTGACAAATATGAAAAAAGGTATTAGATTGCTGAGAGTGGGACCACAGTGTTTTTTATCAGTCTCTAAATACATCAATTCATCCACCATATGTTCCCTATGTGCTTAGTGCCTAGCATTGCAGACAAACTTTCTTTTCTCTTCTCTCTTTCTTTAGGGGCATAGGTAGATACATGATGATAGATACAGATGGGTGGATAGATAGACAGATGGAATTTTTTTACTACTGTTGCTGGTTTCCTCATCTCTAGATCCAAATACCTGTGCCTCATGCTTCCGGTACCCTAAAAACAGCAACACGCCTTCCAGAGATTTTTCCAGTTACTCTGGGTACCCAGTAGCCAAATTGACATGAAGTTACCACACCTTCCTTCACATTTCTGGTAAGACTTCTGCATTTAGAGAGTTTCTGAAAAGAGAACAGTAATGGTAGAAATTGCAGTATGGTTTTAGGTCAAAGACGAGCCCTGTAACCCTCATATCACCTTGCTCAGTTGTTGCGAACTCTCTATCTCAGCATAAAGCTAGCATTCCTGGCAGGAAAACAAATGTGAGAAGAAAGGAGGAAAACAAGCTTCATGCCTAAAGGAAAATAATTTTCTATATTTGTTTCCTTCCTTTTCTTATACTTCACTTTCTATCAATAGAAGAATATTCTGTCCTCCAGAAGGAATAACCTCTCTTTCATGTGCTGAAAAATGTCATTTTTGAGCTTCTCTCTGGGATGGTTTGACAGATTTCAGACTGCATGGGAAGCACAGACCTCTATCTAGAAAGAGATGGCTTTAAACTGAACAAGAAAGAAAATAGAGTATGTTCCATTATCATCACAGAACTTATTGTTTGTGTTTGGGGCAAAATATATTGCAAATTTGTAATCATGGCAATAGTAATGGCCTTATGTAGCCAGGACTATTTGTTTTCTTAGTGTTTTTTGGAAATAATTATTTATTTATTTATTTATTAATCTATGAGAGAGAGTATGCGTACATGATGGAGGGGCAGAGGGAGACAGAGAGAGTGTCCTAAGCAGACTCTATGCAGAGTGTGGAAGTGTGGAGCCCAATGTAGGACTCAATCTCATGACCCTGAGATCCAGGCCTGAGCCACAACCAAGAGTCAGACACCTAACTGACTGCCACCCAGGCGCCCCTTATTATTGGTTTTTGATATTCAATTCTTGTTTATTTAGAAAAGAAATGATTTGGAAAAATCTAGAAATGTAAGTACAAAATATGAAAGTACAGTTTCCTGTTTCTTTAACTCTCTCTCAGTTAATTAAATTGAAATGGGTATTCTGCTGTTTGCAGCTTTAAAAAATAGCCAATTGAAATTTAATTGGTATCTTTTTGTTTAGTATTCATGCCCTGAAGCTAAATTAATGATCAGCTGTAAGCACTTCAGCTAAGACACTATTATGACTTTTGAATGAAATTAAACCTAGGACCATATAGTGGATAAAATAACTACTAAGATAAGAATGAGTGTACTATAAATAACAAAGGGTTAAAAGGTGTCTCTGTGCACTGCCTCACTCTCTTTCTTTTTAACAATTACAGAGAGACAGGAGGCTCAAGTGTATTCTAGGACCACTGGCTGTTGTAAATCAAATTAATTACTTTTGCCCAAAACTGTCCTCAGTGGAGGATTTTTGGCCACTGGTCTGTTAATGCCTCTTTACTTAATCACTGTCCTGTAATGTCATCCCCTGATAGAGGAGATGAGCTGAAGCAACGGCAATCTTTTCACCTTTCTCAAGTCCCCACAAGACCCTGATTTACAGGGTAAAAGTGTTATGTATCATTCTGCTACCCCTCAAAAACCCTCTTTTCTTTGGGAGCAGAATCATACCCAGAGAAGTTGACGTGGAAAGTGGCTTTTTAATCTATCTCTCTCACAGCTCTATCTCTGCTTTCAGTACCCTGTGAATTTCTTTCTTTGGCTGGATTTTAAGACATCTTTGATGGACATTATATCCAACAAGACTCTTGACATTCTCATCTCTTTGATCAAGAAGAATTCATCATCTCAGTGGTTTGCATGAACACCACACCAGATTAGTCCAGCACAAGGACATGCATGCTCAAGGACAAGGCTACATGGAATGTGTGCACTGAACCATGGGAATTTGCTTATTACAACCTGTCGATGCAGCCACTTCAGTCTTCATGAGGGCAAGGCCATCATTTCCAAAGGCAAATGGAGAATGCAAGAAAAGGTGCCCAGACAAAAAAGAAATCATAGACTTACTACTTACAACTGTTATTTGAGTTTATATTATATACTATTAGTTAATTTTAAGTGAATAGGCTAATTTTTCTCATTAAGGATTGCCGAAGCTAACATAATAAAAATATCTTCTCTGAATAAATGCCAACTGGTCATGGAGGTAATTAAGGCATAGTTTGAGTAGGAGGAGTACCCTGTTTTTACTACAAAATATTTCATACACCCACACCAAAGATTTGAGTACACTGAGACAGCATCTATTGTGCATGATTCCCAGAAGCCAGTACTGCTTTCTGACCTCAGAGCTTCCTTCAGTGGAGTTGTTCAAACAGGATGATTTCTTTTTTTTTTTTAATTAATTTTTATTGGTGTTCAATTTACCAACATACAGAAAAACACCCAGTGCTCATCCCGTCAAGTGCCCCCCTCAGTGCCCGTCACCCATTCACCCCCACCCCCCACCCTCCTCCCCTTCCACCACCCCTAGTTCGTTTCCCAGAGTTAGGAGTCTTTATGTTCTGTCTCCCTTCCTGATATTTCCCAACATTTCTTTTCCCTTCCTTTATACTCCCTTTCACTATTATTTATATTCCCCAAATGAATGAGAACATACACTGTTTGTCCTTCTCCGATTGACTTATTTCACTCAGCATAATACCCTCCAGTTCCATCCACGTTGAAGCAAATGGTGGGTATTTGTCGTTTCTAATTGCTGAGTAATATTCCATTGTATACATAAACCACATCTTCTTTATCCATTCATCTTTCGATGGACACCGAGGCTCCTTCCACAGTTTGGCTATTGTGGCCATTGCTGATAGAAACATAGGGGTGCAGGTGTCCCGACGTTTCATTGCATCCGCATCTTTGGGGTAAATTCCCAACAGTGCAATTGCTGGGTCGCAGGGCAGGTCTATTTTTACCTCTTTGAGGAACCTCCACACAGTTTTCCAGAGTGGCTGCACCAGTTCACATTCCCACCAACAGTGTAAGAGGGTTCCCTTTTCTCCGCATCCTCTCCAACATTTGTGGTTTCCTGCCTTGTTAATTTTCCCCATTCTCACTGGTGTGAGGTGGTATCTCATTGTGGTTTTGATTTGTATTTCCCTGATGGCAAGTGATGCAGAGCATTTTCTCATGTGCATGTTGGCCATGTCCATGTCTTCCTCTGTGAGATTTATCTTCATGTCTTTTGCCCATTTCATGATTGGATTGTTTGTTTCTTTGGTGTTGAGTTTAATAAGTTCTTTATAGATTTTGGAAACTAAAAAAAAAAAAAAAAGATTTTGGAAACTAGCCCTTTATCTGATATGTCATTTGCAAATATCTTCTCCCATTCTGTAGGTTGTCTTTTAGTTTTGTTGACTGTATCCTTTGCTGTGCAAAAGCTTCTTATCTTGATGAAGTCCCAATAGTTCATTTTTGCTTTTGTTTCTTTTGCCTTTGTGGATGTATCTTGCAAGAAATTACTGTGGCCGAGTTCAAAAAGGGTGTTGCCTGTGTTCTCCTCTAGGATTTTGATGGACTCTTGTCTCACATTTAGATCTCTCATCCATTTTGAGTTTATCTTTGTGTATGGTGAAAGAGAGTGGTCCAGTTTCATTCTTCTGCATCAGGATGATTTCAAGAGGAAATTCCTCCCTCATAGATCCTTTTCCCACAACAAGTTTTAGGAGAGAACTCACTGGGTGTTTTAAGGAGTGGAGTACTGAGGATCTCTGGGAAGGTCTGTTGAGAGGAATCACCTTGAATGATTTCACTGCTTTGTTAGAAAATGCTGTGCTTCTTAAGGCCTCGATTTGGATCCCGTAAATATTAGCATCATTCTCTGGATTCTAATTTCTCTTCTATTAAGGAGATTGTAATTAATAATCAGGAATTTCAATGCAAAGGGTATGTTAGGGAATGAATTCATACTTTGCCATTGAATGGAATGATTAAATGATCATGAAAATTGCTTAACAGTAATTCTTAAAATGGAGCTTGGTCTTAGGTTATGTGTTCATTGTCTGTCTTTCTCTCTGTTCTAAAGGGTTAATGTCTGGAACATGGGTGATAAAGCAAAGGAAAAATCTTTTGCTCAACAATATATAATTTAAAACCCCAGCGATTGTTTTTGGTCAGTTTCTTGCAATATGCAAGGTAATTTTTTTCAATTTATTTGGAATTAGTCAAGTGCACTGTTGAAAAGGCAGAGTGAATTGATGCTAAATAGTTTTTGGAAGATGTAATTGTCTGATGATTTGTAAATAGCCAAGCTTATCAAAAAAGTAATTTAAATGTTATGCTGACAATTTTGTTCAGTTTGGTATACTCTGTAAACTGGGGAATCCAATTTTTTGCCCTCATTAGCATGAGAATTCTCTTTGCTTTGTCTAAATGATTTGAGGGCCTAAGGATGCCCAGAGCTTTGGAATCTGAACTTTTAATAGTTTGTTACCCAGTATAAACACCACTGATAGGGCGATAATGCCAAAGTGTTTTTTAGTAACTAAGTTATATGTATCATTTAATTGGTCAGAATGTGTTCTTTACATGTTCTATCAGTGTCTATCTTGGGAGGAAGTGGGGCCCTGTTGATCTAACTCCATTTCCCTCATTCCCCACTCCTCCCTCCATTTGTACTCTTTTTTAAATGAAGATTTATTTGTTTGTTTATTTACTTATTTGAGAGAGAGAGAGAGAATGCAAGTGGGGGAGAGGAAAAACGAGAGAGGGAGAGAGAGAATTCTCAAGCTGACTACCCACTGAGTGTGGAGCCCAAAATGGGGTTCAATCCCAGGACTCTGAGATCATGACCCAATCTGAAACTAAGAACTGAATGCCCAACCGCCTGAGCCACACAGGCACTCCACCATTTATACTCTTTAATGTGAGTGTCCTAACCTCCAGAGTGACCACTGTTTATCCGATGAAAAAATTCTGACAAGTACATTCATGTAAACATCTTGGGAGCTGGATCATTTTATTTCATTAATTAAAGTAGTAAAGTCATTTTTAAAAATAGTTATTTATAAGGTGAGATATTGCTAAGACTTTAAGTGCTTTATATACATCATTTTATTTTCCAACTCTACAACTCTGAAGTAAGCATTTTATCCCTAAGTACCATAAAGTATTTAGAGATTTGGTAGATGAAACAACTAAGCCATCACATTAACTTGCTGTGGTCATATTTCTAAGTTGCCAACCTGAGATTCAAAACTTACTTGCTGATTGAACTTGGATGTTAACTACCAGGCAAATTGCCTTTAAAAAGAATCTGTTACAACCAATTCAGACAATTGTGCAATTTCAGGTTCAGGAACAGAACCATCTGAACATACGTGGTGTTGGTTCCAGTAATATTTTATTTAGATCAGACTTAGGGACAGCTATGTGTTCAGAGAGAGGATGGGAAGCTGCATTTACGTATCACTTTGCATAACAATTGAAAAATAGCAGATTTAAAAAAAAAGTAGAAGTAGAGAAACTGATGGAATTCATGCATTGACTAAAGACCCCCAACCTCCACACCCAATATATCACTTATCAACAACACTTATTTGGTGAGAGAATGAGCCACAATTCTGCTGCCAAACACCTTTGCATCAGGCTCTTGGCAGAGGTTCTTATTAAGGATAAGATGAGAATCTTGTAATATGCTGGAATATCTGGAATATCTTGTAATATGCTGGAATATCTGGAAATATTACCCCAGTATTTGCATGAACATCTAAGACTAGGTGTGGTATCATTTTAATCACCTAGCAGAGACATAGATCATGGGGCTAGTCCCAGAGCAAGGATAATAGAAGGAATGAGGGGACTCCAGGCCAGGGCTTCTTGCAAAGAACAGCCTAGCATGGAGCATTATGACAGAGGCTTCCATGAAGCCTGGGAGGAGGGCATAGGAAGGCAGAATATTCAGGATGGAACAGGGAGGAAGAAGTGTCGAAAAGTAGGGAGAAGTTAAAAATTTATGCCTACTTTGTCTACTATGTTTTTTCAATGGCTCTGCTTCTGAAGTTTCCATATATTTCAGTTAGATCTGGTTGCACAGCTGGGACTGAAATGCATCTGCTACAGAAAGAAGGAACAGTCCAGGCTGGAGATGTAGCAGGCTCGCTGCTCTGCTGTTTTGTTCTACTGCATTGAATAAAATGAATCTTTTCAAACAGGTGAATTTTCCAACAGAAATGGCCCAAACAGCCTCAGCTCATTGAATAGAAAGTGTAATGGTGATCTAAACCTATTACCTTCAATGGAGTCTGTGACATTTTCTTCCAGCATATTGAACGGGGAGAGAGAGGAGAGGGAGAGAGAACTTTTTCCTCCACTCACAGTGTTGCGTCAGTCATTGTAATGCTAGTCACAATGCATTAAAAAGCATTGAGAATCAACAGGGCTGGCTCTTTTGTAGCAGGAGTAATAAATGATTTTACTGAACAGAATTAAAATGCTATTTAAAATCTACTCTGTACACATTTTTCAAATTTCTCACCAAAAGCACCTCTCCCTTCTCCCCTACAAATCCAGATTTCAAAAATTCTTATTAGTTAACAGTTTTCAGCAAGAATACAGATTTCTCATCAAAGATTCTGGCATGTTTTTACAGTGAAATATCATTAATACTGTCTCCCAACATGTCCTCTCTCACACCAATGTTTATCTCAAATCATCTGTAACTATGGTTGAGAAATTTTGATCTTATTTAAGCTAATGTGGACCACAACAGCTTCCGGAGGGTAGAAGCCTTTCTATTTTTTATTTTTGTTTTGTTTTGTGTTTAAGCATTTGTTGTGTTGTTGTTGTTCTTATTGTATAACACAACCTCTAGAGAGAAATAAAACTGGAATCAAATCCAGCCTCATTATATTGAAGTGTTGCTTATGTGAAGGTGGCACTAGTGTTTCCATTAGAATACAAGTGAAATTTCACAATTTCACTGACTGTACTCACGAGTTTATTTGTAGAGTGTGAGGGTATATGGAACTTTTTAGCATCACCTAATTTTCAGGTAAGTATTCATCATTCTCTATGAATTGCTAATTTTCTGTATGCGACATATACATTTTTATGTAGAACACACTCTCATGAATTTCAAAAAAAAATATATAATAGCAAACATCTCAAAGATGGATGAGAGATGCTTGGAAGTTCCCTGGTAGGAAGATTCCTACTAAACTATCTTTATCATTAATGTTATTAACTTATATTGAAACTATTTGTTTTGGTTTTATCTTAATTTGGTCCATTCAACATCTTGTCTCTAATATTTATATGTACTTTTTCTTTGTCTCCATATAAACCTATTTCATGTTATCTGAATTTTATAATCTTGCCTATTACTTACAAGCAATCTGCTGCTATAGTTGTTCCTAGGTGTTTTTATAAACTAATTTAACATCTGTTAGTACTATACAACAATATCAACCTACAAATGGCCAATAGAACTTAGCATTGTTGAGAATTACCATGTAGATAAATGGAGTTACATTAGTAATTGTAGGATCCACTCCATATTTCATGGTAACTCAATGAATAATCAGTGTTATCTGGGTGATTTTCTCTTCAGTATTGTGTGCAATCCACATTTGAATGTAATTGCATTTAAGGGAAAAGATCATACAAACTACCTTTTTAGTAAATTAATTGATAATGGTGCTGAATTAGGGAATTCATATAAGTAATTCAGGAAAATGAGTTTTCTACTATAGAAATAAAGACTCAACTAGTAGGGAGAGCACAAGTTGAAAAGACTTGAGAAGTTGCCTTGTCAATTTGGGCTACATAGACAATTGCAAAGTAGTAGCTTTAAGGCAGATCCTACATCCAAAAGTAGAATAAGCAGGAATTGCACAGAACCAATCAGGGAAACCTTAATTCTCATTCTAGTTTTGCTGCTTATTTGTTCTATTAGTTTTGAACAAGTCAGTCTGCCTTATTTTCCTTCTCTGCAAAGTGGGAGTGATACCTAGTCTTGACTATATACAGAAGTGTTTTAGGGATCCAACAAATTCGTCAGCATATAACTCTCTTGAAAGATATATATGTATCCTTTGCTGTAGAAAACAAACAAACAAAAAAAACTAACTTCTATGAAAGAACATACAGATAAACACCCCTGGTCTCAAGTAGCTACAACACAAACAAAATAGTCATGTAACAGTCACCAAATCTTTCTCAGTCTATAATGCCTCCAGTCTTGAATGGACTAGCCACAACAGGATTCCAAGTGTCCCCTACATCAGATAGGCTTTAAAAAGATGCCTAAAGGAGAATGGCTTGAAGGGATTCCACACAGCCTCATAAGATCATTGTTCCCTGCTGTGGACAGCCAGCTATCTCTACCTGAAACCCAAGGATGGAATCTCAACAGTTCATGCTACAGAGAGGATTTGAGAAGAATGTGCCTTTCAATCCTAGCTGCATTAGTTTCAGTGTTTTTTTTTTTTTTTTTTTAGTTTCAGTTTTGATGTTCAGCATTATCCAATAGAAGTGTGTAGACTTCATTAGCTTGAATGTGCTTTTAAATTCTAAGATTCTCATTATATAATGACCTAAACATGTGCTCAGCACTGTCTTTACCGTGAATCATAAATACAGAAATAAAAGTCAGATCTCCAGTCATCAAATCAGTGTGGTTGCAACATTAGGATTTCTGGCCTAAGGGAGCTAAGAACATCCCAGTTTCTCAGCAACACAGTGGGAGAGCCTAAGTTAATAAACCACAGACAGTAATGCAACCAATCCATATGAATATTCTAAAACTAATGATAACTATAGCATGCTAAGAGTCCCCATTAATTGTCTGATTTACTCTGCAGCAAACTTGTGAAGCTTCTTCTGCAAGTAAGGCTCAATGTTGATGACAAGCTAGTAAGTGGGAATCAGAATAGGAACTTAAGTTTGATGGTTTCCATCTTAGTAAAAGTTTAATATTAGATTGTCTTTTATAATTTCAGAGTGAAAATCCCTCATGGTCAATCTGTCCGTGATAATCCAAACTAAACATAATAGCAGTTGTAGCAAGAATTTTAGGACACCTATTTCTATATTGAGTTCTCTCTTATTTTCTTTTCCTGAGCTATAAGGTTTGGTACTATATCTCCATTTTTACAGATGATGTAACTGGTATTTAGAAAAGAAACTGGGATTTGAACACTAAAATGTTTTTCAAATCCTTAAAATTAAGGATTTCTATACTAGGAAGTATTCTAAGATAGCTTCCAGATTCCCATTTCCTGGTATAGATGCCCTGGGTAATCTCCTGCAATTCACTATGGCATGGTCAATGAATAAAATGGATAGTCACTTCCTTGATGAGGTTATATTGTATCAAAAAGGCAATAGGATAGTCCTAACTTATTAATGTTGCCATCCAATTCAAATTGTTTGAAAGTAGAATGGGAAAGGACAAAGCACATCTGTGAAACAGATCTATTTCACAGACTGTCTATGATCTTTGTTTCAGATCCTAGTAGCCAACAATTTTATGCAAAATAATAAAATATCAGAGTTTCAGCCTCTTAATGATTATTCTAGTCCCATACTTTTATGGAAGTCACATGTTTCATGATATCTCAAACTTGTTTGTAATTGGCTAAAGACAGAAATTAACTTTTCCTGACTGCTAAACTACCCCATATTTACTCCAGACTAGATTGTCCCAGTTTATGTTCTTAAATTTTGGAATTTCACATTCAGAAGCTACATCATCCTTAGAAGCCTGATAGCGTTCTTCAGATTCATTTTATAGGAAATAGAATCATTCTTATCACTAACCAGATATACAGAAAATCCCATCAACCTAGAAGGACCTCTTGGCAAATTGTAGACAATTTGAGAGTCATTATTTACCTCCAAGTATGTTCGACTCTGAAGGGGGGACAAAGCAGTTTTTATTTCAAAAACAAATCAGATGAATTTGTTCAACAGTTCAAAAGTTTTCTTTATAGAGTCCAACTCATACCCATATCCCTTAAGTTAGTAATTGGTTATTCAAAGGTATCAAATCCAACTTTTGCTCTTACATTATTTTCTATCATTTGCAATTACTCAATCTTTGGATTTATACTAGTTATGAAACCATAATCCTAAACCTCTACATCTCCCCTCAAATTGCTAATTGAGTTCCTTGAGGGAAAAAATATAAAACTTCTAATAGGATCACAAGATTAGGAGATATTTTATAAATTATCTATGCCAAGTTCTGTCCTTACCCTCCCACTTTGGCTATATTAGATGTTTAACTATTATGATAAAATTATATGCTTGTGTTACTTGAGTAATCCAGAAACCAATAAGTCAAGCAAATCTAAAGAACGTGAAAAAAGCAAATTAAAAAAAAAAGCCAAGAAAAAAAAAAAAGCCAGAGGAATAAAATGTGTTTTGTTTCCTAGAAGTTAGTTTTAACAATGGTCTTCTACTATCAGATTGCTTGTTTTATCATGGATAACCTATGCTCTGGGGTAGTGGGTCTCTGAGGAAAATCCTCATTTAAATTTTTTTTAAACGATGTATAATTGACATATAGTATTAGTTTCAGGTGTACAATATAATGACTGGTATTTGTATATATTGCAAAATGATCAGAGTAAGTCAAGGTAATATCTGTCACCACATACATATAGTTACACTTTTTTTTTTCTTGTAATGAGAACTTTTAAGATCTCCTTCCTTAGTAACTTTCAAATATGCAATACAGTATTAGTAACTCTAGTCCCTGTGCTGTACATTACATTCCCAAATAATTTAAGTTCAACATTGTTGACAAGCATTCAGATTTTATAAAAACCTGAAGAGATTAAAAAATATTATTCTCCCTTAAATAAGCTGATTTCATTTTAGAATTTATCATTGAATATTTTTCTTTTTATTAAGCCAGAATCATATTCTTTTGTGACTGACTCATTGATCCTAGATACACATATAATAGCTACATTTCATCTACACTAGAGCTCATCAAATAATTTCAGATCACCATTATGTACTTGTTGATTGATGTACTTGCTTTGTTCTCCAGCATTAGCCCCCCACCTCCTTTAATGGGTTATGATAGGATATAATACTGAGACTCCCCCATGTTCTCAGGATTTATCAGTTCTTGCCCAGAATGTAGCAACATTGGGAGCTTCACCAGTGAAATCTGAAACTGGCCCCCATACATAGAGGTCAAGGAAAGACCAAGGAAAGAGGCCACTCTAGGTTGGTAGGAGGCAGTTTTCATAAGTAGGGAAACTTACCTACAAAGCATGTCTTGGGCAACTATAGGACAAGTAGATCTCTGCACTTCCCACCCACCAGAATCTTAAAAAGTTTATATGGAGGCTTTACCTGCAGTCACATATATATTATCCAGGTGGTCTCAACTACACATTGCTCTCTCAAGGCTGTGTACTTGAAAACAGTTCTAATTGTGGAAATGATGGGTAGAACATACATTCCGAGGACCAGGAAGGGGGCTAGGAGCCTCCACTTGCCCAGGTACAGCTTGTAGGTCAACTGGCATCATGTCTTCTCAATAATAGCCTCCAACAAGTCTTTAAAACATATAAATATAAATATATATATATGTTATATATGTCTTTTTTGTTATTTATGTCTTTAAAACATATACATATAGCAAAAATAGTTATGAATTAATTGATCATTCATATAAAATCAAAATCAAAACACTAGATTTTTTAAATTACCATATGTTGTTTTCTCCTCATAATTGCCTTTCTACTGTTAAAATATTAAACCCTTTTTAAAACCGCATACATTTCAGGATAGTGCTGAAGATGGGTAGGGCAGGGGATTAAACCATAAAAACTTAAATTCATTTTTTATTAAATATACCTAATCAAATTCTAACCACAAGATTTGGCTTGGATTTTATCAGATAGTCTTTTCTGTTTTCAGCTTTCAGCTGTCTGTGAACTGGCCTTTTTAAGTTCATTAATATAAACATAAAAAGCATAGAATCAAACATAGAGATGAGATCTATAACCTATTAGGAAAGATTCTCTACCAAGCTGAAATTGTCACTTTATTTTTTTTTTAATTTTTTTATTTATTTAAGTATTCTCTATTACCAACATGGGGCTCAAACTTAAAACAAGAGTTGCTCACTCTTCCAACTGAGCCAGCCAGGTGCCCCTAAAATTGCCACTTTAATCAGCATGCAGTCAGCCAGTTATAATTCAGTTTCAAAATAATCCGATTCATATCTTCATATTTGTCTAAAAAGGTGTCATGTGGGGCCTGGAGCTGATCAATACCTTGTTGAAGCACATATGTAAGTCATCTACCATTTCCCTAATCTACTCATCAAGTAGAAGTAGCATTTGGGGAAACAGTAAATCTGGAACTCGTTGCTTTTTATTAAATTCAGTGATTTATTCTAATAAGCGTACCTAACAATGACAAATATGATGATGGCAATAAATGTTAATTGAGATCAGCATCAAACTCACTAAATTGTAGTTTGTAAATTCAACATCTTCTCATTCCTAATTGTAATGTTGTGTAGGGGAAGATGAGTAAATAGGCATAGAACTTTCCATGTCCATTCTTAATCCAGCTATCTCTTATCCTGATATCCCAAAGACGCACACAGTAATAGTGGAATGTGAAACATTAGAACACATGAAATCTACATTGCCAACTTTGAAATGATAAACTTGTTAGGATTTAGAGAACCAAAATAAAGTTATGACATTCACCATCGTTTTGTGATGTTTTGCCCTACACACAAATCACCTTAGTAATGCTGAGTTTTGTTCTTTTATGAAAATTAGATTGATGTGTGATCACCTTAATTTCTCTACTTATCTTCTGTTCTCCAAAGTTTCATAGATGACCGGTATTGATTTTAATTATCTTATCTGCAAATTCTCTCAATAATATGATGTGCAATACAGAGATTTAAATTAATCTGTGGCAAATATAAATTCTCTTATTCTTTCTGAAAAATTTTTAACTTTAAGATTTTTTTGCAAATATGTTTTATCTTTTCTTGTTCTAAAATAATTATCCTTAATTGAAAAGAATGAGAAATATAGAATGTGACTAGTTTTCTATGCTGCTCTTTTCTCTTAATATTAAGTTAAACTTCCCATTTCAAGCACAGCTATAAAAGACCTTTATGTTTCCCTAATAAGTCTTTATTGTAAGCATCAATTTATTCTTTTTGACTATTCCATTATAGGAATAAGCCTTTATCATTTTATATTAATCCTGTATTTGGATCTTTCTTCAAGTCTAAGTAATTGTTTCAAGAAGTTATAACACTTGGGCAGCCTGGGTGGCTCAGCGGTTTAGAGCTGCCTTCAGCCCGGATCCTGGACACCCAGAATCGAGTCCTGAGTTGGGCTCCCTGCATGGAGCCTGCTTCTTCCTCTGTCTGTGTCTCTGCCTCTCTCTGTCTCTGTGTCTCTCATGAATAAATAAATAAAATTAAACAAAAAAAGAATTTATAACACTTTTTAAAATAAATAAATAAATCTATATATACACACACAATAGAGCTATTATGAAGGAGAAGGACTATGTATGTGTCTTATTAAGAATAATAATTTATCCAAAATACGTATTTATTATACAAAATTTAGGGGATAAAAGACAGGCCAAATGAAAAAGAAATCATCTCCATTCCGTTTCACATGGGTTCCAACTCTATTCAGACTGTGGCATCTTACCAGTCTTCTTTGCATAGTCCAAATTACTTGCTTTCTATCCTGCATCTTTTACTTAACTACAGATTATGAACAGCTTCCCATCATGGTAGTCAATAGCACTGATCACTAAATATGTTCAATTCTCTGTTTGTCTCTTGCAATCAAGTATGGCATGTAATTTGCATTGACCACTCCTCTGAGAGATTATACATGCTTTGGGGGGCAGAAGCCGGCCAGCTACCTGTGACAATGATCATAGTGTTCCAGATTGTGGAATCTCTGTAATTCAGCATGAGAGAGGGTAAAGTTGGACTTTGAGAGCTAAGGGGACTCAGCATGAGATACCAAGAACAGGGTTGGAGAGGAGGGGAAGCAACCATCCATATTATAGTGTCTAAGGATAAAAGGAAAGGTAAATTCAAGCAGAATACGTTGAATCATTCCCAAAAGGTCCTAGTTCTGGAAGGCTTAAAGGAGTATATAATGGTAACCTTTAAAGTCACTTTCTAGAAGTTGGGCATTCAGTCCTAACTAGAACTAGATCTCATAATGGTGGCTGAAACAGGCAGAGGTAAGTATTCTTGGGTAAAAGAAACTCCAAGACTTTTAAGACTTAAATAAACAGTCTGAGATTCAGGCAAAACTTAGGAGTGAGAAAAGGAAATAGAAACACATGACAGAAACTGAGGCAGAAACCTAATCTTTGCCTTGATCAAAGTGTACAGGGAAGGAAAGGCAGCATTGGATTGAGGCCGTGTTACATGAGGACAGATTACAAAATTTCAATAATTAGAAAGTTATAGAGTCTTGCTTTGTGGTCCAGTATATGGTATATCTTGGTAAACATTCTGTATTCCTTGGGAAAAAAATTGCATTTTGTGTTCTTGAGTGTAGAGGTCTACAAACGTGAATATAATCAATGTGGTTAAGAGTCTGTCTTAATTGATTTTTGTTTAGCTATTCTACCAAAAATTGTGAGCTGGATTTTAAAAGATCCAGCTGTGGTTGTGGATTTGTCTGTTTTCCCTTTTGAATTGCCAATTACTTCTCTTTGAAATGTAAAGCTCTCCTATTATCTGGCATCATTACACTGTCTGATATATTGACACTTTTTCATTATGGTATATTCTTTACCTTTAGTAAAAACCCTTATCTCTGTTTTTCTTGTGAAAACTCCTTTATCTTTTTCCACCCATTTATTTTCACCTCATTTTTGTCTTTGGACTTAAATTGTTCCTCTTACAGACAATATACAGTTAGATCTTGATTGTTTTATTTAATTTTGTCTCCATATTTTAATTGATATATTTAGTTCACTTACATTTAATGTAATTTTTGATATGATTGAGTAGAGGTTACCGTGCTATTGTTTTATTTCTACTTTTCCTCCTCTTTACTTTTCTGTCTTTTAATTCCTGATATTTAATATGCTTATGTTTATAATATAACTTATTTTGTCTATATACTTATAATATTAATATGTTCATTTTTATTTCCTGTTATTTCAATTGCTCTATTCTTCCATTTTGCCCTTCTTTTTATTTAACCTTTTTTTAAAAAAAAAATTCAGTTTAATCCTTGTGTGTAAGATTTAGCTATAATTCCTCAGCTCTTTTGCATTATTAAGTGGTTGTTCTCAAAATTAGTTTCTTACCTAATAGTAATCTATTCAGATTTTGTAGTATACTTTTCATATGTATCATAGAATATGTAAGAAACTTTAGTAGTATAGTTGTATTTGCCACTCCTATTCTTTATGGTAGTGTTGTTATATACGTATGTCTCTATTATTTTAAACTTTACAATACAGTGTTATACTCTTTGCTTTAATATTATTTCAAATAATTTAGAAAACAACAGAAAAACACATTTTACTATGTTTACCCCTTACTTGACATTTCCAGTGATCATCATTGCTTCCTAGTAGATTCAACCTTCCATCTGGTAATGTTTTTGTCCATCAAGTGTCTTTGTATATGTGCATAACAGCTGATAAGGAATTGTCTTAATTTTTATTTATTTGAAATGGCCCTTATTTCATCTTTATTTTTGAGGGCTAGTTTTGCTTCTACTTGAAAATTTATTTAACCCTCATTATAAAAGGATAGTTTCTCTCTTCGTAGAATTCTGGATTGACAGATTTCCTTCCCCCTCTTCTATTTTCAGTACTTTAAAAAAAACTATTCTGTAGCATTTGAGCCTCCATTGTTACCAATGAGAGGTCAGCTATCATTTGATCTTTGATTTCCTTTATGTAATCTAACATTTTCTATGGCTAGTTTCAATATTTTTCTCTTAATTTTTCGATTTCAGACATTTATTTTGATGTGCCTAAGTGTGAGTTTATTCGTAGCTCTCTTATTAAATGCTTATCAACTTTCTTGGATCGATCTGGAACTTCCTGAATTTCACCAAATTTGGTAAGTTTTCAGCCATTATTTCTTCATTTTTCTGCCCCATTGTTGTTCTCTCCTCCTCTAGTGCTTCAACTGAACATGTGGCAGACCATTTAATATTGTTTCACAAATTTCTGCAAATCTGATCTTATTCTTACATCTTTTTTCTCTTTGTTCTTCAAATGTTTAAGTCTTATTAATATATTTTCAAGTAAATTTATTCTTTTTTTGTTTCAAATCTGCTATTAATGCCATGTAATTAATTTTACATTTCAGTTATTATATTTTCAATGCAGGAATTTTTATTTGCATCTTTTTTAGAGTTTCTATTTATGTGGTAAGATGTTTCTTTTTATTATATATTTACTTTACTAAGTTTTTTAACATATTTATAACGGCAAAGTGAACATTTTTTTTTTCTGTTAACTTTAGCAACTGGGTGATATGAGACTCGACTTCTATTGATCACATGTCTTTCTTTTTTTAATATATATATTTTTTCATTTCTTTCTTGAACATGCTTCTCACTTTCCTGTTTCCTTTTGTGTGCTTTTTGTTGTTTTTTTTTTTTTTTTGGATCCTAAATGCAGAGACTCTAAATTCTGTAGTGTTTCTTGGAAGACTGATTTGTATGTTAGAAAAAAATTAACTTGTCTAGATTCAAACTCCCAAATTCTGTCTTCTGAAACTCTATTTGTTATTTCACCTTTCTCCTCTTGGTCTATCCTCAAGGCTCCTAGAAATGTCCTTCCTCCTCTTCATGTACAGTTTAATGCTCAACAAGGATATGGATGAATTTTTATATTTATATTTTGGGACCCATCCCTTCAGCAGGTAGCTAGCTACCTACATTGAAAGATTTCACTCCTAACTTTCTGGCTATTCTTTCAGCCTCAAGCTCCACTTTCTGATAACCAAGTCTATTGGACAACAATTTTATGCAACTTGAGGTGCCTATTGATTGAGGCGTACTCTTGGGTAAAATACTGCAAATTCACAGATCTTTACTTCCTGCAGTCAATCTTGCAAGGGTAGGTACTCCTCAAATTTCTGTATCCAAACTGTTGTTGAATATTATTTTCAGATTTTTTTTTAAAGATTTTATTTATCTATTCATGAAAAACAGAGAGAGAGGCAGAGACACAGGCAGAGGGGGAAGCAGGCTCCACGCAGGGAACCCAATGTGAGACTCTATCCTGGGACTCCAAGATCACACCCTGAGCCAAAGGCAGATGCTGAACCACTGAGCCACCCAGAGAGCCCTTATTTTCAGATTTCATAATTGTTGTCTGTGGGTAGCATTGTCTGACCATGCTATAACATCATTACCTGAAATTGGAACACTCTTTCAGCTTTTATTATTTTTTTTTATTTTTATTTTTTTTAAAACTGCCATTTCTTGTGTCTTAAATGTTGGAATTTCACTCTACTTTCTTGTTTTCATATTGTGTTATTTTTCTATCCATTAATACCTTCTTACTCTTCTTAATACACCTGATCTTTAAAAAATATTCTTCTAGCTGGTTTACTTTCTTAAACAAGTGAAGCAGATCACATTTACATGCACTTAACTGGGCCTGTCTTTTGCTGTTAGGATAAATAACTTGTGTAGTGGAAATACATCCTCAGTTTCCATAACTCCATGTCAAGTATATAAGAGAGAGTCTGTTGAGGGTTCCTACTATGACTTGGCTATTTACACTTATATTTTTAATTATTTAACAAAGTTATAGGATGGCTATAGTCTCCATTTTACAATGAAGAAACCGAAGCTCAAAAAAAAACAAATTAATTTAATGAAGATCCTCGAATGAAAAAGTCATGCCTCCTGAGTCTGAAAAACAGATTTTTTTCCCCACTGTTAATGTTCTTTTCCCTGGTCTTTTATAAGCATAATCTGTTCCTGTGGCTACCTTCCAAAAGAAACTATTTCCCGATCATGTTGACCTGAGTTTTAATATCAGTTTGAAACTTAAGTGTCCCTAATTACAGTTCATACCTTTTCAACAACACGTTCTATTCAGTCTCACTTCCCAATCTATTCATCCAGTTTGAACAAGATCTATCTTCTCCATTGCCATAGTCCTGACCTGCACGTCTTTAAGCAACCCCCAGGTTATAAACACCCCCCAAGAGGGAAGGGGTGGGGGAGAAAGAGCAGTTTACTATGTGTGAAGTGTACTATTCCTTCGGGTGTTGATCATCTAGCTGGTTTATTGAAGAGGGCTCTGGGTATGGGGATGCAGCAAACCTATGCAGAGAGAGAATAGTGGCAGTTCTCACAATTCAGTGTGGTCCGGGGAATAATAGACTACGTTGATACTATCTTTCCTACAGGCCCAAATGAGGGGCATTTTTTAAAAGCACATTCAGCAGGCCTCAGGCCATGTAGAGTCCCTGGATATGTTTGTGTAAAATAGTGTATGGAAGAAGAGGACTTTGGGGAAGACTAAATGATCTAATGGCAACAATTCGCTGCATTCTTTTCTCTGACGGTTACCCGAACTAGTGCAATTCAGGCTGTGAGCACCTGGAAGGAAATGCCCAGGCAGGCACTTGCCATTGAAATATGGTTAGAGAGCCATTCCTGCATGTAAGCATCACCCTGTTATTTTCTTTAGGGTTTTCAGCCTGAAACCAATCAACCTGAAGTCCAATTGAAAAAGGCATCTTTACAATCACAAGCTGTGGGGAACTTGGTTGGTTCAGTGGGATCTAATTTGTTTTGGGTAGGGGAAAAAAAAGATAAAGGAAAAAAAGGGAAAAAAAATTTAAAACAAAAACAGAATTTGGAGCAGTGGGGATTAACAGAAGCGGAGCTGACTGCATACAGCATGTTTGTGGTAATAAACAACAGTGTTATTAGTGAATATAAAGCCTGTGATAAACAATGCCATGATGTTCCATTCACCCTAATAGGCAGGAGCAGATAATTGGGACAAATAAAGTGCTAAAACAGTCTCTAACCACCTTTCTGGAGCGTCTCTCCGAATGAGTGAATCGCCCCGCATGCTGCAAGGCGCAGCGGTAGCCTGGGATACCAGCTTTTGTGTTTCACTAAAAGAATACGCTCCCGTTGCTAATGGAAAACAACAGAAGCTAAAGACGATTGCTGGGATTGTCAGATCTCCTTTTTTTTATATATATATTTTTAAAGTGGTAATGAGTAGACAAGGAGACAATTCCACACATTCATCAAAGCCAGCAGAGAGCTCTTCGGAATACATTTCCAATTGAAGTCCCAAACACTTCCAACTCTGGAGACTTTTAAATCTAAACGTAGAGCTCAGTTGTTTCTCATGGCAATTTCTCCTTTCCCACCTTCCCTCGATAAATTGTCTTGTCCCAGCAATGGGCTGCTTTTTTCAGCAAGTCTTTTCTTGTTCCTTATCAAAACATCATTTCGGCAGTTTCTGCTCTGTTTTTGGTTGGTTTAGTTTATCCAGGAGATGGGACTTTGGCACAACCTAGATGGGATGTTCTTTCTATGGCAGTAAAGATACGGAATCCAACCGTTTCTTCCTTCAGCCTCAATTTCTCCATTGAGATTGCATTATTTTACAACTCTAAGTACTGGCTGAAATTATAAAAAGTACTGAAGTAACAGTGATGTTGAAAAGTCCTGAAGTTATGTAGTCCCATGGAGCAGGCAAAACTAAGTGGAACTGGGCTCTTGGTGAATTTCATCCACCCATTCAACTATTCAACAAATATTTCTTCAGTGTCTACAACATTTCAGACACTGTTTATTCCTGTTTTTTTTTTCATTTACATTTAGTCTATATTTAGACTCTATACCCATTTACTACAGCACAAATCATAGTTAAATCATTCTATTTCAAAGGGAAATTATTTACATCTTGAGATAAGAAATAAATAGATCTTCCAAACCCACCAAAAATGCAGCCTTGATCCACATGTTTCAGAATGCGGAATATTAGAAAGGAAAGAGGTGGGATGAAAATTGATGCCAGTTTCACAGATGTTCAGTTTCTTGATTCTTGAAAAAAAAAACAAACAAAACAAAACAAAACAAAAAAACACAAACAAACAGGAGAAAAAGCTGTAAGATGGCAAACTTGGAATTAACTGATACAGAATAAGATACCTTTATTTTTTTAAGATTTCATAATTTTATGAGAGAGAGACATAGGCAGAGGGAGAAGCAGGATCCATGCAGGGAACCTGATGTGAGAATCTCAGGACCCAGGGATCACACCTGAGCCAAAGGCAGATGCTCAACCACTGAACCACCTAGGCATCCCAATAAGATACCTTCAAAAAGGGGAAGATAATATCAAAAATGGTTTAGGAACTATATAAGCCACAGGTGGATCAATTGATGAGTCCAGAAGAAATGATATTATGTGCCTGATTATCCCAATGAGGATGAATTTTTCACTTCCTAGAACCAACTCAGTAATATTGAGCATTATCTTTAAAAACAAAAGCTCAAGTATTCATTTAACATATCACTATTATTGTTGGTAGTATACTATGGTAAAGAAGAGGAGTGTGGTCTTAGATTATTATTTACTACAAGAATACATTCATTATACCTACATGACCATGACAATAAAAGTAAGTGAAGCTCAAGGGAAATAAAAACATGAGAATTTGTCAGATGTGTTTTACATGCCAAACATTATTTTTATTACCACATATCTAAGCTTTTCCCTAAGACCCAGATCCCCTCATCAAAAGCTATTTATAACATTGGGAATATTCCTTTTGTCTATTGCCACTGGTCTACACAGATTTTAGTACACTTTGCCTCCAATATTATTTTGTGTTGTAACTCAGTTTACTTAATGATATACTAAATGCTTTTTAAAATTATCTAAAATCAGACAGAAAGACAAATACCACATGATTTCACTTATATGTGGAATCTAAAAAACAAAACAAATGAGAAAATAACAAGGGAAAAAGACTCATAAATATGGAGAACAAAGTAGAGATTGGCAAAGGGGAGGATGGTAGGGAGGATAAGTGAAATATGTGAAAGGGATTAAGAGGTACACACTTTTGGTTATAAAATACCTAAGTCACAAGGCATGAAAAGTACAGCATAGAGAATATAGTCAATAATAGTATAATAACTTTTGTGGTGACAGATAGTAACTATACTTATTGTGGTGAGCATATCATAATGTATATAATTGTCAAATCACTATGTTATACACCTGAAACTAATATAATATTACAGGTCAAGTATCCCTCAAAAATTAAAAAAAAAACTTAAATAAAATACATGTGGTATATATACAAAAAAGTATGTAAAATCAGAATATTAAGATCTACATATTTATTCAAGTTTCAGACACATTATTAGGAAAATAAGACCAAAGGACAATAAAACACTTTCATTGTAAGGGGTGATTTATGATTCACCTTACTGACATAGAGCTTAGCTGAATATGGAAATACATGGAATGGGATTAGGTGGGAGCATGTTGGTAATGCAGGACTGCAGTATGGCACTCAGTCAGATTGGTCACATGACATTATCATCTCCTTTGTACCTGCTGGTCTTTTTTGCTGCACTCCTGCCACTCCATTAATCCAGGCAGCCTTTCCTCCTGTATCCCATATGTCTGATCCTTATCTGTTCTTCAAGGCACTGAGACCTTTCCTAACCACCTCAGGGGGTACATGCTAGGTTCACACTCTTCTGACCTCCTATAACTTTTACTTGTCAGCATCACCCATGTGATACTGAGAATATATGGCTTTGTGTTATCTTTTTATAAATAAAAAGTAATAAACTGTAAACTTTTTTCCCCTGGTTTTCTACTGAGCACTGCATTTGGCACAATGGCACAATCTTAGAACGTTCTCAATAAATACTTAATGCTGCTTATTGTATCACTACATGATAGACTCTGTAACAACCAACTATGCCAGTTCATTGTTTACCACCCTCTGGCCACATCTGGCCTAGACCTCTAGGCAATGGGGATGGACTTTCTCATTGCATTCCCAGCTCAGTTGTTTGAATCAGATACAAATTGATTGTGAGTAGAAGTTATTCCAATTTGACAGCTGTCCAGTGTCTTGTTTGTGGAGACAGAAAATGAGAACATGTAGACTGTGTTCCTTTTTCTGATGGGCCACAGGATAAAGAGAGAGAGGGTAACAGGAAAGGCCTTACATCATCGTGACAATCATGAGTATGCCCACTTTGAGCTTGGTGCTGTGTCAGCCTTGTCAAGGAAACAAGGTGCATGCCTCCACTCCCCTGAAAACCAATGTGATGACTAATTCTGACAAGATAGCAGAAAACCCAATGGTATTTCTGTGTCTTCTTTGTATTAATGGAAGATATTGGTCTCCACAGCTGTCACTGTACCAGCACTTTTCACTGACACTAAAATTCATCTTCCAATATGAAATCAGTATCAAAACAATCCAGAGATAGGATCTTACTAGCTGAATTCACAGGTTTTTCTCAAGATGCAAATTTATTATTTTACTTTATTTTCAGGAATGGAAAACATGACCTTTCTCTCTCTCGCCTCATCTTAGCATCATGGATTGGTAAATATATTCTATCTTTCCCTAGATATTTTATTATTATTACCATATTTCCACAGCAGAAAATATGAAGGGGAAGAAAGAGCAAAAAATAAATATAAAATAGAGAAAAGAAAGAAAAATGCAGAATATCAGTCAGGCTTGACGAGGTTCCCCTAAGAATAGATTACCTAGTCTAATGTTGTGGAAAAATGACTGCTATACATCAGCAGAAGAGGTCAGGAAATTAAATTTTATGTGTCCTGCCTAGAAAAAAAAGAGAGTTTAGCTGAAAAATAGAATCCTTCATGGCCTGCTGGGAATTTTGAACATTTCAATTCTGTTAAAAAAAAAAAAAAATCCAATGGTGGAAGTAACCACAAGTCAAGGAACAAGGTAGGTCTTCTAAACCATAATCAAAGAATGTCTATCAAAAGCAATTGGCTGGGGATCCCTGGGTGGCTCAGTGGTTTAGCGCCTGCCTTTGGCCTGGGGTATGATCCTGGAATCCTGGGATCGAGTCCCATGTGGAGCTCCTGGCATGGAGCCTGCTTCTCCCTCCTCCGGTGTCTCTGCCTCTCTCTCTCTCTCTGTCTATCATAAATAAATAAATAAATAAATAAATAAATAAATAAATAAATAAATAAATCTTTTAAAAAAAAAAAAGCAATTGGCTGCCAGGTATAGGGAGGATGGCAGCAGTGTTCTGGAGAGCTCTTAAATCCTATGAGGTTCAGATTCCAGGAGAAACTGTGGCATTCTCTATGGTTATTTTTAGTGTCCCTCTAAGAGGCAATACCTTGGGCTGGATGGCTTATAGAATGGAAGAAATACTGTCTAACTTATAAATTTAAGGAGAAATTCTTTCAAAATACTGTTTTTGTGAAGAGATTGCACTCTTTTCCTCTTCCAGTCACCTTGTCTGCTTTTCAAGTCATGTTCTGATTCTTTTAATTGCATTCTATATTTTTTACCTTTCTTACTCCTTTCCATATTATTCTTAGGAAACCAGGCTACTCCTCTCTTCCCCCAAAGATAACTGATTTACTTAGACCCCTGATATCTTACCACTACTTATCCACTCAATGAATCTGGTCCATCTAAAATTTCTATATCACTTCAATATCTTCATTCTTTCTCCTTATCAAGACTTTCTTTTTACCCACAAAAAGATATTAATCTCTTAATGGTAGTAATCACACACGCACACACATGCTTTTTTCACCCAATTCTCTTTTGGTCTGCCTCCTTCAGTCTTTCCTATTTTTGATGATCTAATGTAGTGAATGAAAAGTGAGTCTCTGGCAGCCACTTTTTCATCTCTTAGAGTGTAAACTATCAGATCTTTTCAGGCTGACTTCTTCTCCCACCTAGCAGAGGGTACAAATAGTTTATCTTTTCAAGAAGAAAAATAACTCCTTAACATCAACATTTGTAATATATTTCTCATCTTTCTTGACTCTCAGCATTACTTGATACTGCTGTTACTGCCTTCAACGTCTCTCTTCCTGGGTCTCTCATGACACAGCACTTTCCTCCTAACCTTCCAATAACTTCTTTCCCTACTCTTTTCTTCTAAATATATTCCCCATGGTCAAGTGCAAGATTAAGGTTAGTTCTTTTCTCTGGTCCTCTTATCTCCTTTTCTTGTGATGAGATCCTACTCCTAATACATTCTATTTCTTGAGAGGTGCTGAAACAAAGAGGTTGGAAGCATGGATATGGCAGATGGTCTGGTTCAAGTCCCAGTTTGACATGTTTTAGCTGTGGAGCTTTAAGCAAGTCACTTAACCTATATAACCTCACCTTCTAATTTTCGGGAAAAAAATAATGGCTATATCAAAAGGCTATTGAGAGGAATAAATAAGAAAATACATGGAAAGCACTTATCATTGAACTTGACACATAGTAAATTCAAAATAAATTGTTTCATCCTTTTCAATTCACAGCATCACCCATTCTGGTTCATGCCCTCATTACATTTCCCCTAACACATTACAATGACCTTTTTCATATAGAACCTCTTTATTCTCTTGCTCTTTATGCCCACATCCCCTATTTCTCTGTCATCCTAAACTCTACAGTTGGAATTTTCTTCCTGAAGCACTGCTCGAGTCATATACCACTCTGATTCCACTCCTTTTTACTTAAATATCTATGTTAATTCTCCATTGCTTATGGAATAAAGTTCAAATAACAAGCTTAATCTTGAAAACCTCCCCCAATGTGCCATCAAGTTCCATTTCTTGTTTTCTACTTTAACCTTGATATATCCAATGTTAGAGTAGAACTGGTTTACCAAATGTTCTCTGAACATATCATGACATTTTTGGTGCTCATGATTTTGTTCTTGCTCTGTTTTCTACAGGCAATGCCCCCTCCACATCATATTTACTCCTCTAGAAATAACAGGAATATTTAATGTTCATCCCCAAAACCATCTACAGAATCATTTCAGTATATGGATAACAAATCTTACTTTAATTCAGTGTCTTCTCTAATAAATTACATATCTTTCTAAAGGTGGAGATTGATGTTTACTTCTTTTGTATGTAACTTAATAATGAACACATCACTGGGGCTTCCTCAATGCTTTTTGAATCAACAAAAACTTTTTAAAAAGATTTATTTCTTTATTTGAGAGAGTGCATGCACAAATGAGCAGGAGGAAAGGTAGATGGAGAGGGAGAATCTTAAGAAGACTACCTGCTGAGCATAGAGCCTGTCATGAGGATTGATATCAAGATATCGAGATCATGACCTAAGCTCATGACCTGAGCTGAAATCGAGAATCAGATGGTTAACCAACTAAACCACCCAAGTACCGCAGAATTAACAAAAACTTTTATTTGACAGCTGTAAATTACCTCCTTTTTGGAGAACTGTTGTTGGTTAGCAGTTTCAAATGTTGTCCCCACATATAATACCATCCACTGAATGGCTTGTAATTGGTTTCTTACTTTCACCTTGCTATCTACAGAGTGTTTTTGACTCAGCATCCAGAGTTGTTTTGTAAAAAGGAAAGGAAAACAACGTTTTGTTTTGTTTTTTTTTCTTAAGATTCTTCATTGGCTCCCCATTTCTCTTAAAATAAAATCTAAAGTTTGTATGTGGTCCACTGAGCCTTACCCAATCTTTCCTTTCCTTATATTTCTGACCTCATCTTATGATTCTCCCTTTTGTCACTTACTCCAGTCATTATTGGCCTCTTTACTGTTCTCTTGGCAACCAAGCTCATTTCTGAATCAGATCCTATGCATTGGCTATTTCCTCTGCTGAAATCATTTCCTGTAGATATCTATATGATTCACTTCCTCTTTGCCTCCTAGTTTTTATTTTTCTGTCACCTTCTCATTGAGTACTGCCCTAGTACTTTACTTAAAATGCAGACTGCTTCCCTACCTCTAGCACTCCTGATCTCCTTTAATCTATTTTATTTATTTATATAATACTTATTACTTTCTATAACTATATAATTTACTTAAATTTACATCATCATTTATTTTTATCATTTATCCACTAGAATGGCTACTCCATGGTGACAAGTATTTCCTTATTGTACACTGATTAATTTTCACCATTAGAAATTTACCTACCTTAAATTTGTGCCTAGCAAATATTTGCAAAATGAATGTATTGAATAGTTGTGCTATTACATGTTTTTGTTCTTGTTTTCCTCCCCATTTTACTATATATTTCCTTCAGAGAGGAACTCCATATATTAAATATCAAGATGAACACTAGGACAGGCAATCAAATATACAGATACAGTGTTTATAAGGTATCTAGCATCTGGATATTTGTAAAGTTCTGGATAACTGACCACTTTAAGTTTCTTCACTGTGAAGAAACTAAAGCTCCATCATGTGCATGCTTTAATCTGATGTACTCACAATAATGGTTGCTTTAAAATGCTGATTCTTTTCATTGACAAGGAGGGAACTAGAGCTCCATAGACATTTCAGAGATGCCACTATGGGAGTTTTTTCTCCCCAGCTATAGTGGCCACAGTGATATCAAACAATTTTTATTTGCTATCACATTCAACTTAACTATGCTCAAGTAGACATGTCTACAAAGTAAAATCAAGGGTTGAACAAACCATCCATTTTTTTATAAATTTTAAATTCACTGTAAGCAAAAACATTTAGATTGTTGAAAATATGACAATAGAATTGTATGAATGATTACTTTAATTGCCAACTTTATTTCTGTTATTCATAAACACAATTAATGTGCTTCCAATATATGTTGTAAATTGACTAATGGCCAAATCAATTTTACTAACATTTTTGAAATTACTTTTTTGTTCTTATTTTACTTATATAAGAAATGATTGCTACCTCGATTTATAAGCATTAACAATTTACCAAATTATTAATCATTACCGTATTGAATGAATCTTGGACTTATCCATTTACCTACTCATTCATTTAACAAATATTTATGCCACAAAATGTTCGTGACACCCAGGATATATCAGTGAAAAATCTGACAAGAATCTCTGTATCATAAAGCCTGGGATCAACATTAATTCAAATAGAAATCATGATAAAGTGATATATCATGATAAAAAGACTTTTTACTTCTCCATGACTATATTATATTCAGATTTTCTAAATCCCATGTTTGACAAACAAATTAATGAGAAAATAAAAGTAAAGTTCTACTGCTGTATGTAAAACCAAGATAAAGATCCTTATTAAGATAGTGGAATCTAAATTTTAAAAATCCAAAGCAGAATCCAATGAAAAATATATTTTATGGCCAGAGACATATGCCATTCAATAACATTAAGCCATTAAAAATAAATAACTATCATAAAGCTATATGCACATAAAAATTAGCCTGTATTTATATATAATTAAAAATTGGTAGAAATTAAAGATTTTGGGGGATGAACAGTCACAGAGAATCGTATCTTTTTCACAAAAATTGATAAGAGTGAGTAAAACCAATATTAAGGCAGACTTCTGCTTCTGACCAAGACTAAGTAAAATAGACTGATTTATCTTTCCACCTGAAATAACTAAAAATTGGGGGGAAAACTGTGAAAATTTGGTTTTATAATACTGGACATCAGGCAAAATAGTATAATGATTATTGAGAAACAATATAATTGCACCGGCTTATTGTCTTGATTTTCTAGATCACTGTACAAGGAGATGCCACCTAGGTAGACTTCCAGGAGACTCCCTGAGTTGAAGACAAGCATCTAAGAGACCAAACCAGTTACAGTGTATAGGACAGAATACCAGAGAGGAGATTTCTGCATGCACAGAGCCTTAACTCCAGAGAGCTCTGCAGAGGGTCCCATTTGAATATTCAACTAAGTAATGATCAATGTATGTGTATTAGAAAACTTCCCAAGTTTGAGGATACATTCAACAGAAAGGATTAGAGCTTAGATTTCCCAGTGCTTACATATAGCTAAGAATAGTGCCTCCTCCCCACAACCAGGCTGGCAATTCTCATGATTCACAAGGCAACAGGTGAAGTTCACAGAAAGGGTCTAAGTACTGGGAAATAATTAGTCTTAGACTAAACACTGCTCTGGTTCCACCTAACAAATATTAAAAACAAGACCAGGGTGCCTGAATGGCTCTGTCAGGGTCCTGGGATCGAGCTCTGTATCAGGCTCCCTGTGCAGCAGAGAGTCTGCTCTTCCATCTGTCCCCCATTTCTGCTCCCTCTTCCCTCTCTCTCAAATAAATAAAATATATTTTTTAAAAAAGACCAAAAAGGATTTCAGATTTCAAATAACTTAAATGCCTCCTAGACGAAAGCTTAGGAAGAGCAGTAGGAATACAAAAATATCTATTACCTATAATAAATAGTAAAATTTATACTGACATCCATTCAAAACTTACCAAGTATGCAAAGTAGCAGGAAAATATATGAAGAAAAAATTAACTTATCAAAACGAATCCTGCACTGACATAGATATTAGAATTAATGAATGACACCAAAACAGTTATTATAATTGTATTCCATGTTCAGAAAGTTAAATACAGAAAAGTAAGGCATTGAAAAAGAAAAAGACCCAAACTAAACCTCTAGATATTTTAACTCCAATGATTGAGATGAAACATACACTGGGTGTGACTAACAGCAGAGTAGACATTGAAGAAGAAAACATTAGTGAATTTGAATTTGAAGACAGAATTAAATGGCATGAGGAGAGAATTAAAAAGTTGAGCAGGGTATCACTGATATGGGGAGCAACTTCAGGAGGCCTAAGATGTATGCACTTGGAGTCTATAAGAAGAGAGGGGAGCAGAAAAATAATTAAAGAAATAATGGCTCTAAATTTTACAAAACTAATGAAAACTATAAACCCACATACCCCACATACTTCAAGTACAAGAAAGCACCAAATAATTTCATAATCAAATTTGCTGAAAACTATGAAACAACAAATCAAGGAAATCATCACACCAAAAAAGCACCATGACATATTATAATTAAATTGCTCCAAACCTTTGATAAAGAAAAATTTTAAAGCAACAAAAGGTAAAAAACAAACATTTCAAACAGAGAAATAAAGATAAGGAAGATATTTACTTCTCTAGAAAACAATGCAAGTGAGAAAATAACAAAGTGACACCTTCAGAGTACTGAGCAGTAGGGGGAGAGGGAAAACTGTGAGCTTAGACTTCTATACCCCAAAAAACATCTTTCAAAAACAATAATAAAGATTATTTTTCAGCAAAACAAAAACAAAACAAACCAATTAAAAAAAACAAACAAGTAATACAATGAAATCATTAAAAAATACTAATTTAATTGAAAAGAAGTCAGGAAAGGATGAAAAGTAATAAAGAATGTAATGATCATACTTCTAAGTAACCCATAAGTCAAAGAAAATAAAAAGGGAAACTAAAAAGTCTATCTAAACTAAACAAAAATGTTCACTATATATCAGCATTTTTGGAATATTGCTAAATCACTACATAGGGGAAATTTATACACTATATACATAGAAAAGAAGAATGGCAAAAATAAAATAGATGACTCTAGCTTCACCCTAAGAAACTAGAGAAAAAGGAGCAAATGAAATCCAAAGTAAACAGAAGAAATACATAGATGACTTTCAGAATAATTCTATTTACCAAAGGAAGGCACAATAAAAAGAATACATGGAGTATGATTCTATTTATATAAAATTCTTAAAAAAAAAGTCAATGAATTGCTAGTGACAGAAAGCAGATTAGTGGTTGCCTGTAAGAAAAAGTCAGAAATGGATTACAAAGTAGTATAAGGAAATATTGAGGTGCAGTAAATATATTTATTATCTTGATTGGTTATAGTTTCATGATGTAACATGAAAACATCAAATTGAACATTTGATATGAATTTTATCTAAATCAATTATACCTCAATGCAGCTCTACAAAAAAGATAGTAAGAATACAGATAACTTGATCAAAACAGATGAAAAATCTGACTTGATTTTTATGTAGGATGAAGCATTCATCAAAGCAAAAAATCACATTTATTTAAAACATACATTAAAAATGCATACGAATTTAACACAAAAGACAGACAGGAAATCTCAAAGATTACCAAAGTTTAATATTGGATCAAACTCTCTGACCACAAAATAACATTGGAAATGCTTGACAACAACACAAAGAGAATTGAAATTACCTTTCATCTATCTGTTAAAAACTTACATATTGCACACCTACTACACACTTATAAATTTCCAAAACATTATTAACATAATAAATACTTTGGCATTCTATAACCATTCTTTGATTATTTTTTGCCTTTCATCATATTTTCCAGCCTTATTTTATTTTATTTTATTTTATTTATTTTATTTTATTTTATTTATTTTATTTTGTTTTATTTATTTTTTTAATTAATTTATTTTTTATTGGTGTTCAATTTGCCAACTTACAGAATAACACCCAGTGCTCATCCCGTCAAGTGCCCCCCTCAGTGCCCATCACCCATTCCCCCCCGCCCCCCGCCCTCCTCCCCTTCCACCACCCCTAGTTCGTTTCCCAGAGTTAGGAGTCTTTATGTTCTGTCTCCCTTTCTGATATTTCCCACACATTTCTTCTCCCTTCCCTTATATTCCCTTTCACTATTATTTATATTCCCCAAATGAATGAGAACATACACTGTCTATCCTTCTCCGAATGACTTACTTCTCTCAGCATAATACCTTCCGGTTCCATCCACGTTGAAGTAAATGGTGGGTATTTGTCATTTCTAATGGCTAAGTAATATTCCATTGTATACATAGACCACATCTTCTTTATCCATTCATCTTTCGATGGACACCGAGGCTCCTTCCACAGTCTATTGTGGACATTGCTGCTAGAAACATCAGGGTGCAGGTGTCCCGGCATTTCATTGCATCTGTATCTTTGGGGTAAATCCCCAACAGTGCAATTCCGGTGTTGTAGGGCAGCACATTTTAAATGCCCTTAATATCACTTACCAAGTCTTCTCCCTCTCGGATAGGAACAGAATTGAGATACCAGTGGAGTTTTGAAAGCCCATTTACTGAATCATGTTGAATTAAAATTATTTCTAAGATTATAAAGGTATAAATAAAAATGTAGATTTAAAAAATATTTGTTTTTCTATTACTTTTTCTTTTATTTCTTACCACAAAAACAATGCTCTCTTAGTTTCTTAGTAAATGTTTTGTTGTTATCATAAAGACTGTCAGAAGGTAATTTTAGAGCCAAGCCTATTCTAGAAAATTCAGATTATATAAGGAAAATTCACAGCGGTATTCTATATGACATAAATTTCCCTACATAAATATTACTATTCATGTTGAGTTCCCATGGACTTTATTAAATTCAGTTCCAGCATTTATGGAAAAAAACAACCTTGAAAATTGTTATGTTGAAATACTGAAAAAAAGCTCATAAATTGGCATTTATAGCATTGAAAAAGTTTACAAAGGTTTAAATTTTACTTTTTTAATATACAAGTCATCAAAGATTTCTTGAGCACCACCTGTGTAGTTCTCAAAACTATACTAGCATTACAGCAAATACTAAGAAGTATAGAGCATTGTCTTTGCCTTTAGCAACTTCCTAATTGTAGAAGTAAAGATAAAAGACATGAAATAGGAAAAAATAAATGTCTACATCTAATAAACCTTCTTAGAAGAGAAGCATCAATTCAAGCCTGAAGCCTACCTTTAAATGTTGAGATTTGAGCTGTATCCTAAATAAGATTAGATAAGTAAAGAAGAAAAGAAGACATTCCAGAAGGAGAAAAATTATCATGAGCCAAAGAACAGGAATATTTGGGGCCATGAATAAACCTGCAAACATAGAACTATTGTAATGTCCTAGGGGTAGGGATAAATAAGGTCTTCTCTCTAGATGCAACCATTTTATGAAGCAGTTTGAACCATAAGGCATAGAAGTAGGGCTTAAAGGGCGTTGGTAATAGAGAGTTAACAAGGGTGCTTGTGAAGAGAAAGAGGATTTTGTTTTTGTTTTTGGTTTTTTTTTGGTATGGTGAAGATAGTGACTGTACACCTAATATCTATTTTCTCCTTTCTATAAGATATCTTCAAATCTATTAGGGTTAGGAAGTATGCACAGCTAAAAATACTACATTTCCCAGTCACCTTACAGATAGAAGTGGCAATTCAACTTGTTTCCAGCTAAAGAAATGGAAGCAGGTAATGTTGAAGGAGCTTCTGTCATAAAGAAGACCAAAGCCTCAGACCTTGGAATATGTATTTACAGATAATAAGTGTCATTATGGGAGTATGAGAAGAACACAACTAGAGTACTTGATGTGACCAACATTTAATAGTTGGATAAACGCAGAGGTGTTTTGAAAGGAATAAATAAGAAATGTATGGGGAGAGAGAGAGAGAAAGAGAGAGAGAGAGAGAGACACTAACCATGGTGCCACAGAAGCCAGGGGTGGAGAGTGAGTCAGGAAAGTGAACATTGTAATATTCAGACAGGTCATGGGGGGCAGAAAGGCACTAGATGTCCTAAAATTCCATCCAGAACAGGAGAGATATCCATCTGGATATGTGGGATCAAGCCATAGATTTGGAGAGATAAATTTTCTTTTTAAATTAATTCTAGATTAATATGTAAAGACAAAAATGATCTTGATAAAAAAATAAATAAATGAATACCACACACAGAATTGGATATGCCTACCCTACAAAGAAATACTGGCTGAGAGTGAAGAGACTTAGTACCAAATTTCAGGTTTTGAAAATGGAATGGTTTTTACAGAAGGATGAGAGAGTATATTTGCTTTGCAAAATGAAGTTAGTGTTTCCATGCAATACACATTTTTTTGATACCTACTCAGTTTAGGAAACTATTCTAAGAACTCAAGCTATAGAAAAAGACCATTACTTTACATCAAAAAACTTACAATCAAAGGTTTACATATCATAAAAATTGATTGTAATGTGAGTAATTACTATATTACAGGCAAGTTCAAAGTACTATTGGCTTATATGCATACATAAATATGTATTTTTGGTATGAATATAAAACGTATTTCCAAAATGCACATCCTTAGATACATAAAAAGGTTTTTTTTTTTTTCAAAATGCTTGGTTCAACATGGATACATAAATAGCATATATTTTTATATGTCCATAGGAACATATAAATTGAAGAGGTAAAAATGTATAAATTGTATTTAAGTAACCAGACAATAATTGATCTTAGCAGGATTGGATTTAGAAAAGGTTTTATAATAGCTGGGATATTTGAATATGTATAGAATTTTGTCATAGGGCAGCCCCGGTGGCGCAGCAGTTTAGCGCCGCCTGCAGCCCAGGGTGTGATCCTGGAGACCCTGGATCGAGTCCCATGTCGGGCTTCCTGCATGGAGCCTGCTTCTCTCTCTGCCTGTCTCTCTGCCTCTCTCTCGCTCTCTCTGAATAAATACATAAATAAATATTTGAAAAATAAAAGAATTTTGTCATATATAGAAAGATTCGAGGTAACAAAAAACAAAAAAGTCCATGTGAAATATTGGCACTTTTGTTTCACCTCAAGGTTGAGAGCTCATAGGTCAAATAGATTTATTTTCCCCATTTAGCTTAATCCTGGTAATAAGTATGCATATATTACCAGAATTTTATATGTGCATGTGTGTATATAAATATATTAAATTATATATTTAATAAATTAAAATATATTAGTCTATATTAAATATATGTAACTTAAATATGTCTATTTAAGTATATATATATGAATACATTTATACCCAGAATTTTATATATATGGAAAACCAGGGAGATAGATAAATAGATGATAGGAATTGGAAGTTCACTCTAATCGATGCTTTCATTGATACAGCCTTAGTTGCTGAGTGCCACAGTGCAACAATGTTGAGATGGTAATAAATAAGAAATTGTTCTGTGTCAGTCTGAATATCATTCAGAAAAGGAAATGTTAACTCTATGCATGAAGATAAAGCAGCTTCCTACACATTGGCATAAACTTCTTGGTCCCACTGTTTCCCTAAACCAGGAAAAATCACTAGTATTTTCACTCACAGTTGATACAAAACTAATGTCAGAAGTGTAAATCTGCTGTGTTTTTTTCTGCTCTTCTAGAATAAAACTTCAAAGAACTTTATTTTTCATGATAAAGAGACAAGTTTCAACTTTACAATGAAATAGCAGTGCTAAAAACAAATTGAGGGGATAAGGAGAGAGGGAAGTAGAGAAGAAGGGGGAAGAGAGGAGAATGCAGAAAGAGTGTGAAGCCAGAAAATGGGAAGAGGTTAGGCTGGTTATCTTTAATAGGGAACTCACTCTTTGGATCTGGTTTGTAGATCAGAATCAACACAGAAGCAAAAGTGTGGAAAGGAGAGATGTACGGAAAGGACATGTGATACGCCTTGGTTATCACTTGTGGTTAGGAGATGAAAAGGGCAATTTAGGGTGAATAAGCCTCAAGTGTTTCGGACTGATTTTTGAGTTGGAATGAGTAGCAGACAAGAAAAATAACCAAATCCTGCTTACAGCTCCTGAGAGAATGTAAGGACCTGTGACGTGACAGGCAAAGAGAGGTTCCAGTCAACTTACTTTTCTCATCTGACAATAAGACATCTTTAGATCTTTAGAGACGTCCTATGGATGCTGGCTCTTGTTGCCTACATACTTATAAGAACTACATTCTGTGCCAGGAAAAAGGCTCTACCTGTCTCTTCTTCCGTATGAGTTAGCCCTCCTGCTCTGCTCATTTTTAGGCTAGGTTTATGTTTGTCAAAAATTTTAGAGAAAACTAAAAACAAAACTTTTTTTAAAGCCAGTCATCAAAAAAATTTGAGTCAAATGCTTGCTAAGCAGTTGCTTTGAAAAGACTTGTTTCAACAGTTAGAAATGTTAAGTGTTTATGACATCTGGGCAAGCATGAAAGGACTTCGGGGGGAAAGGGCTCATGGATAGAAGCTGGTGCCTTTTTAATAGAAATAAAAAGTGGTTTTAGAGGAAAAACTAGCTCTGAAGTTTTCACATTGCTAAAAGATCTTCGCTAGGGCAGCATTTATGTCTCCATAGTATGTGAATTTGTTTTATGTAATTTCACAGTCCATCAGAAATGAGAGTCAAGTTCAGGAGATGTTTATGTAATGCTGAAGTGGAGGATGCAACAATGTACACAATGCAAATATTTATCCATTCTGCACAGATGGCTAAAACAGAGATCTTCTAAGACCAAGGGTCTCAAAATTGAGTCCAAGATCCCCTGGAGGTACTCAAGAACCTTTCCAGCAGGAATGCAGAGTCAAAACTATTTTCATAACAACCTTAAGATGCTATTTACCATTTTCACGTGTTGACATATGTACCAATAGTGCAAAAGCAATAGTGAGTAATACTGACGATGCTTTAGTATAATTGAAGCAAAAATTACGATTTTGAAGAACTTGTATGTGCCATCTGAGCTGAACAGCTTGCCAGTACTTAATGATTTTCAAAAAAGATGAATGATAACATAAATGGGTGAATTTACCAACATTTGGAAGATCTGCAAAGCTCAGTAAGCCCATATTTCTCAAATGACCTAATGCACAATTTTATAAAATTAGGCACAAGCCAAAGAGCCATTCAAAAGATAAGATATATAAAAGAATCCAATGGAAGTATGCAAAGCTCATTGGTATGCTTTCATATTCCATACTGCAGCTAACCTTTAAGAAAGGACAACTCGTTGAGTTTTGGTATAGTATAAGAAAAATACACAAATGTTTGAAAAGGTAATAAAACACTCCCTCCTTTTCTAACTCATATTTACTTACCCTCATTCATATTTGAGTGTTCATATGCCTCATCATAGAGACTTCTCTTACAGCCTGATTGCAGAAACAGACATGAAAATCCTTGCAAAAATGTAAAACAGTGCTACTTTGTGTGTGTGTGTGTGTGCACATGTGTGCGTGTGAAGGAAGAGACAAGACTTTGAAAAGACAGAACTCAAGCACAACAATTCCTTCTACCCACATCAATATTTCTTTCTGAGATCATTGTGTCTCACATGGTAGAATAATAACATATGATAACAATAATGACAATGCTGACTTATCATTATACTACATTTTTAAAGTGGTTTAAGAACTACTACTCTAGGTCACTTAAGGCATTTTGATAGAAAGGCAAGAGTCCAAGATCCCCTGGAGGTATTCAAGAACCTTTCTTGAGTGATAGAAAGGCATAGGCTTCAGAAGCAGACAAACCTGGGAGAAATTCAGACTCTATCACTTATTTGAGTGTGTCCTTGGCAGCTTCATTTTCATGAGTTTCCTTAGCAGTAGAGTGGGCTTAAAAATATTTCCATTATATAGTTTTTGTAAGAATTAGACATGATATAAATGATATACCTAATACATAAACTGGCACATAGTGTATCTTTAATTGGCAATGACTATTTTTAATACATATTTTTATAGATCTTTGGCTGACCATGGATACAGATGTCGGCATCAAATAGTTTTCACAAGGACTATAAAATACTTTTTACTTTTATTTCCTTCAATCATATTCATATAAATATGACTGGGATTGCAGAAATAGCTTTGACAATGACATATTGACAGAACATAGGATAAGTATGTAAGAGAAGAAGTGCACTGGAGCCAAGTATATGAATTATATACAGGAATTTAGTAGTAAAAATTACAAATAACTTCCTATGATTGGTACTAATCTAGCAGCTATATATTTTAAGGTTACTCTGGTGCAGAAAAATATGTGTCTGAAGTATAAAATCAATTGCACCAACTTATGTTAACTGGTACTTTGAATCCATGGAGTCTGAAGAGAAGCTTCTATCCCACAACCATGTATTTAAAAATACACAAGACTAAGAAAACAAACATGACTGAAAAAAAAAAGTGGCAAAAACTGAGGCTATCATTTTCTTTTGCAAATCATCCCCTAACTATGTGTTCCTTCTTGTAGTTTCTGGGACAATATCCTTGGCTTTCCTGCCTCAGAGCCACCACACTCCACATTGTCACCTCACAGATGCTCTCATCCTCCATGGAATTTACTTCACCTGATACTTCCTCCTCTCCTTTGATCTCAAAGCACAATCCTGGTCAGGATGCCACTCTGCTCAACACTCTATGGACTCCCACCCAACAATGAAGTCCCATGCAGTCTTGACCCCTTATTTCAAGGGCCCATCCCCTATTGCACTCCTTTCAGCCCACCTTCTAGTTAAGTGGAAGTACTTGATGGTCCTTCAAATATTGTACCCTTTCTTTCTTCTGCAACTTTCCATATTCTATTGCTTCTATTTGCCTGTTCTTCCCACTCCTCAATCCCACAAGATGAAGCTCAAATAGCATATCTTCTTAAATTATCTTCTGTGATATCCATCTTTCTCTGTAAATTGAATATAACACTGGTGTTCTCTAGTCTCCCATTATACTACATATGAACAATTTTTATGGTACACATATCTTCCTATCACTTGATTATTATTTGAAAAATTTATTCATCCCCTCATCTAGGGTGTCCCAGGTTAAACTGCCACCATCACTTACCTTGACTAATGCCAACAACCTTCTAATTGGTCTCCATGCGTCCATTCTTGGCCTCATTTAATCCATTTCCTACTCAGCAGACAGAGTGATCCTCTTAAATTATAATCAAACCACTAAACTGCTCAAAACACTTAAATGGTTTCCCATTTCACTTAGAATAAAATCCAGATTTCTTATCATGGCCTGACCTCTGCCTATTTTTTCAGCCTCACCATGAGCTTTTCTTCCTTGTTTCCTCTCGGCCACACCATGTTGAACTTCTTTCAGTACTTTGTACACTCAAAGATCTTTCTCTGGAAAAGAGGGAAGAACTAAAGCTACCTTTTCTGCTGAAACACTTATTCCCTCACTCTTCATATAGATACTCTTATTCATTCTTAATGTCCAACTTAAATGTAAGATCTTCAGAAAGACTTTCCTTGACCTTACAGCCCCTTACTTGTTGCTTATATTGTACTGATTGAATTTATACTTTAAATGTTTATTTTGTTTTATTTGCATTTGTCTGCCTTATCCCACTGGAATATGGGTTCCATCAGGTTGGAAAATGTATATGTTGTTTTATCACCTAGCACAGTGCCTAACATGGGCCTCAATAAATATTTGTTGAGCAAATAAATAGATAGTTAAATGGTATCAGTTGGCAGAATTTTACCTTTAGTCAGTAACTTAAGGCCTCTTAAGGGGAGTAAATAAGACCTGACAAATAACATTTGTAAGTTTTTAACACCGTAAATTCATGAGATTGAAAATTGTCCCTTGAAAAGAAGTGTTAGAACTCTTTAGAATAAATTATGATGATTCTCCAACAATTTAAGTTACTCTTTAAAAATGTAATATAAAAGGGATCCCTGGGTGGCGCAGCGGTTTGGCGCCTGCCTTTGGCCCAGGGCGCGATCGCAGAGACCTGGGATCGAGTCCCACATCGGGCTCCCGGTGCATGGAGCCTGCTTCTCCCTCTGCCTGCGTCTCTGCCTCTCTCTCTCTCTGTGTGACTATCATAAATAAATAAAAAATAAAAATGTAATATAATGTAAACTTAAAAACTAAATATACTGAAGATGTTTTAAATACATATAGAGAAAGACACTTTCCAGAAACTAAGCTGATATTTCATTTTTAATAATATTCTGTAGGAGCATATGGAGAATTTATCTGGATTTCAATGTCTGTCCCTCAGTATATACATCTACTTCCATCTTTTTAGATGCACAATATATTCATTTTATTTCTTAAAATATGATCTACTTCTTCTTCTTTAAATGTTAAAATGTTAATAGTATTAGTTTCATCACAAGAATGAGGACCTGCTTAAGTTCAATTTTCCTTGACATTTGAAATTCTTCCTTCCTTTGTGTCTTTCCTCACTTTTTCCTTTCTTCTTTACTTCCATCTTTTCTTCCTGTTTCCATTCCGGAAATTCTTCGTCCCTCTCATATTTTCTAAGTGTCAGATCTGTTTAAATAGTAAATAGGCACTTTGGTAGGTGGTAGATTAAGGCAGTAATTAAGAAGTTACCAAGCACTGGGGTGCCTGGGTGGCTCAGTTGGTTAAATGTCTGCCTTTGGCTCAGGTCATGATCCCAGGGTTCTGGGATTGAGCCCTGCATCTGGCTTCCTGTTCCACGGGGAACTTGCTTCTCCTTCTCCTCCGCCTATTGTCTCCTCCCCCCACCCACTTGTGGTCTCTTTCTCTCTCTCTTTCTGCCAAATAAATAAGTAAAATCTTTTAAAAAGTGGTTACTGAGCATTATTATAATACTTATTTCACAGTCCTCCATTATATATCTCAATATGCCTCATACACTTTTTTTTTTTCTTATCTGCCCTGTGATTCACACTTTACTGGATCCTTTTTATCATGGTCTTCCCACATTTTTAGAGTTATTTTTGCCACCTAGGTACTCTCAGATTATGTATTTTGGATATTTCTTTGGGTTAATCTGACCCAGAGACCTTCAGTGTATCAATTTTCCAGGTGGCTCTTAGGCAGCCCCTCAGAGTCTTAGCTTCACTTGTCTCAAGAGTACTGGGCCTGTTGTTTCTCCCCATCATGGTTGCAGCAACAAGTATTTAAGCCTGGACTGACTTCACCAAAACCCTCAATCCATGGTCATGATTATGACCATGATGAGACTACCTCCAAAGGGCTTCACTGGGGACTGAGATGATGGAGTCCCATTTGGCCTCTACACAGGCTTAACTTGGAAAGCTATTATGCATGCTCTGCCTCTTGTGGATAAGATTTTGGCCAATAGAAAATACTACCTGAGAGTCAGTTCTCCCTCCAACCTAGAGAACTACCAACTTTCAAACTATGCTACAGTTTGTTGGGCAGTGGAAGACTATCTACAAAATGGAACACTCGGTTTTATTTGAGAAAAATCAGAGATAAGCTCCATCAGGCACTGCATGTTTGTTATTCCTCCTTCTTTTCATCATTTCCCTTTTTCCTCTTCTTGTTTCTTTGGTATTTTCCCCACTAACTAAGAAATAACCCATTAGCTCATTAGTTTTTGCCTCAACCTCTACTTCCTGGGGAACTCAGTTATGACAGATATTCCTTCTTTTTTTTTTTTGGTATATCTATAACCTCATATTTATCCAACAACTCTGCTTGTAATCTACTAAAATGTGGTAAGAGACACAAGGCTTATATGTCAAACTGTATTGATTGTAACAAGTCTAACAACTTTGTTAGATGGAGATCTCCATCAACAATGGAATCAGGGAAATGGCTGATCCTTGGAGTAGACCTTTGATCCTTGGAGTAGACCTTAATGAGGATGTTCAGTGGTAAGCTGGAAATTACTCACAGAATTCTTGATACAGAGGGTATATTCAATGGATATTTCAATGTCTGTTTGATAACTTACTTTTATAAAAGTCCTTTAGACTACCCCTACCTATACCAAATATTCCCTTTTATGAATAAGATAACTGGTCAGTCCCAAGTTCAATTGTAGGAAGATTTTATACATTATAAATAAATAAGTGAAAGAATAAAAACTTATGGATTATAAATAAATGATCAAAGAGCTTATACATTGGGATCCCTGGGTGGCACAGCGGTTTGGCGCCTGCCTTTGGCCCAGGGCGCAATCCTGGAAACCCGGGATCGAATCCCATGTCAGGCTCCCGGTGCATGGAGCCTGCTTCTCCCTCTGCCTGTGTCTCTGCCTCTCTCTCTCTCTCTCTCTGTGACTATCATAAATAATAAAATAAAAAATTAAAAAAAAAGAGCTTATACATTATAAGGAATGCTCTCTACTCCAGAAAACACAAAATACTTCAAGATTTCCACAGTTGCAAGAACTTACCTTATTACAGAATTATAATGTGTACTCTCTTGTTTTATTCTCCAGTTGTATTTCATGTAGACGTTATAAACAGGTCTTTTACTGGATTATTCCAAAAATAAAACAAATAAGCCAAGCAGATCACCATATCCAGAAACATAAGTACAACCCTCAGGGAGAAATCAAATTTTGTCTGATCCATCACACATCTGGGAAAGGAAAATGAGGTTGAATTTATAATTTGTACCACAAGACTAGTTTAACAATAAAAAGGGATAGTAATATGGTATAATACTACAGAGACTGGAACATAAGGTAAATGTAGCCTAGAATATTTGCACCTCTTCCCTGGTGAATGGGAGTCCCTATCACCACCAGACAACTTTATATACCTACTTATTACCTGAAAATTTTCTTCCAGACAACTTCCCATTCTTTTTCCATTAATTCAAAACTTCAAAAGCACTACATTACATTTCATTCACAAATTGGGTAAGATATTAAATTAGGGAGATGGCATCTGAGACACTCAAAGTGTTAGACTTGTTACAGTCAATGTAAGCCATGCCTCTCTCACATGTACTGTGATACTCTACTCACAAAATATGGAAAAGCTTCTGCCCACACATACCTCTTCATGAAAATTTGTACAGTGAGATTCAGCCATACTAAAGACACAGACAGCAATAGCACTTGTCAAAATTAAAATATTGGTGGCAAAGTGCACAGACACAAGCACAGCACTTATTTCCTGGGCATTTCTAACTCACATCCATCCCCTTGAGCCAAAGGCTCCCTTTGTCATAATAGATGTAATTATTTCTTATAAATTTATGTAAATGAGAAAGCTGATAAATTAAGCTTTAAAAAATTCACTGCACTTTTATAATTTTATTTAGTGAAATAAGTTTCCAAAATCTATTGATTCCTTTGAAAGTTATTAAAATACAAAATTTGTTATAGTTCTTTCCTGACAAAATAGCGATCCTGAAATATTTTAATGTAAAAGAATAAATAAATAAACTGACATTGGAAGCAAAATGGAGACCAGTATTATCACTCTAATTCTAAACCATTTAAATAATCAACAACATAAAGAATAAAATGTATTTTTCATTTGTGAGTTGTAGTGTTGTGTTTGTGAATGCACATGTATACATACAAATATAATCTTAGAACTGTGACCTCAAGAGCTAGGACAGGGAATCAAATTGACTCTATGAATTACATGTGCAAGATTAAAAGTGGGCATAAGAATGAATTTCTTTTTGGTTAGAGGCTATTAGGAAGCAACAATAAGTGCAATTTGAATTTAATGCATTAATGTAACTATTAGAGCCCAAAGAGCCAAAGCAATTCTGAAAAAGAAGAAAAAAATCTTGCTTCTTGATTTCAAACTATATTACAAATCAGTAGCCATCAGAACAGTATAGTATTGGAGTAAAAACAGACACATAAATCAATGGAAAAGGATAAAGTGTCCAGAAATACACCTGTGCATATATGTTCAATTAATTTTTGACAAAGGAGCCAAAAATATGCAAATGGAAAAGGATGGTCTCTAATAAATGTTGCTGGGAAAACCGAATATCCACATGTAAATGGACTGTACCCCTATCGTATGCACAAAGAAAAACTCAAAATGAATTAAAAACTTGAATTTTAAGACTTGAAACCATAAAATTCCCAGAAGAAACTCCTTGACATTGGTCTTGGCAATGTTTTTTTGTATTTGACACCAAAAGATGAGGCCAAGAAAACAAAAGAAACAAGTGGAGCTACATTAAATTCAAAAGCTTCACAGAAAACAAAACCTTCAAGAAAACACAGTTTATGGAATGGGAGAAAACATTTGCAGACCACATGTCTGATGAGTGGTTAATGTCCAAAATATACAAGAGATTCCTAAAATTTAGTAGCCAAAAAACATAACCCAATAAAAAAATGGCGAAGGACCTAAACAGACATTTTCCGAAGAAGACCAGTGAGCAACAGGTATAGTAAATGCTGCTGCACAACATCACTAACAATCAGGAAAATGCAAATTTAAATCAAAATGGGATATCACCTTACACTTACTAGGATGCCTATAAACAAAAGGACAAAAGATAACAAATAGTGGCAAAGATGTGGAAAAAAGGAAACTTCTGTACACTGTTGGTTGGAATATAAACTAGTATATAATGGTTTACAGTCAGTAAGGAAAACAGAATGGAGATTTCTCAGGAAATTAAAAATAGAACTATATATGATCCAGCAATCCCTTTTGGGTGTATATATATATGTCTGTGTGTATATATATATATATGTGTGTGTGTGTGTGTGTGTGTGTCTGTGTGTCTGTGTGTCTGTGTGTATATATATATATACACACATACCCAAATATATATTTATATATATACACACAAAGAAGTGAAATTACTGTCTCCACCCCCATGTCCATGGTGACATTATTCAAAATAGCCAAGGAATGGAAACAACCTATATGTTCATGGACAGATAAATAGATTAAAAATGTGGTCTATATAAACAATTGGATATTACCCAGACTTACAAATGGAATCTTGCCATTTGCAACAACACGGGCGAATCTAGGTATGCTGAGTGAAATAAGCCAGACAGAGAAAGACAAATCATACATGGTAACACTTAAATGTGGAATCCAGAAATTAAAAAAAAAAAAATCTAACTCATAGAAACAGAATAGAATGGTAGTTGCCCAGGGCTGAGGGGGCGAGAGAAATAGAGGCTGGTTGAAGGGTACAAACTTTCAGCTAAACATGAATAATTTCTGAGGTTCTGATATATACCAGGGTAACTTAGTTGATAATACTCTGCTGTATACTTTTAAATCTTAAGTAGTTTTGGGATCCCTGGGTGGCCCAGCGGTTTGGCGCCTGCCTTTGGCCCAGGGCTCAATCCTGGAGACCCGGGATCGAATCCCACATCGGGCTCCCAGTGCATGGAGCCTGCTTCTCCCTCTGCCTGTGTCTCTGCCTCTCTCCCTCTCTCTCTCTCTCTCTCTCTCTCTCTCAGTGACTATCATAAATACATAAATAAAATTTAAAAAATAAATAAATCTTAAGTAGTTTTTTAATTAAAGTATAATTAACATAGAGTACAATATTAGTTTCAAGTATACAATATAATGATTCAATAATTCTATACATTACTCATCTAGGTAAGTGTACTCTTAACTCCTATTATCCATTTCACCCATCCCCTGAGGCCCATCTTTCTCTGACAACCACTATTTTGTTCTTTGTATTTAAGTGTGATTTTTTGTCTCCTTTTTTACTTTGTTCATTTGCTTTGATTCCTGAATTCTACATGAGTGAAATCATATGGTATTTCTCTTTCTCTAAGTGAATTATTTCACTTGGCATTACAACCTCTAACTCAATCCATGTTGTTGCAAATGGCAAGATATTGTTCTTTTTTTGGCTGAGTAATATTCCCGTGTGTGTGTGCATGACACACACATCTTCCTTATCCATTCATCTATTGATGGACACTTGAGTTGCTTCCATATCTTGGCTATTGTAAACAATTCTATAATAAACATAGGAGCCCATATATCTTTTCAAATTAGTGTTTTTATTTTCTTTGGATAAATACCCAGTAGTGGAATAGCTGGATCTTATGTTGTTCTATTTTTAATTGTTTTGAGGAGACTCCATACTATTTTCTGCAATGACTGCACCAATATGTATTCTCAGCAATTGTGCAAGAGGCTTCCTTTTTCTCCACATCCTTGTCAACACCTGTTATTTCTTGTGTTTTTTATTTTAGCCATTCTAACAGGTTTTAAGGTGATATTTCACTGTGGTTTTGATTTGCATTTCCCTGATGATTAGTGATGTTGAGCATCTTTTCAAGTGTCTGTTGGCCATCTGGATTTCTTCTTTGGAAAAATGTCTCTACCCATTTTTTAATTGAATTATTTGTTTCTTTGGTGTTGAGTTGTATAAGTTCTTATACATTTTGGATATTAACCCTTTATTAAAGATGTCATTAGCAAAGACCTTCTCCCATTCTTTTTCTTTTTTCTTTTTTCTTTTGTTGATGGTTTGTCCCTGTGAAGAAGCTTTTATTTTCATGTAGTCCCAAAAGTTTAATTTTGTTTTATTTCCCTTGCCTAGGAAGACATACCTAGAAAGATCTTTACATGGCTGATGTTAAAGAAGTCACTGCCATGGTTTCTTCTAGGAGTTTTATGGTTTCAGGTCTCACATTTGATCTTTAATCCATTTTGAGTTTATTTTTGTGTATGGTAGAAAAAAAAGTGGCCTAGTTTCATTCTTTTACGTGTAGCTGTCCAGTTTTCCCAGAACCATTTGTTGAAGAGACTGTCTTTACTAAGAAAGAGAATAAAACCTTAGTGCTTTCACCAAAAAAAGTAAAAATTTGAAGTGAAGTGACACATGTGTTAATTAATTCAATGGTGGGGATCTTTTTACAAGATTTTTCAATCTTTATATGCATATCAATTGACCACATTGTATAATTCATATATATTGCAATTTTATTTGTCAATTATACCTCAATCAAGTAAAAAAATGAACATAAGGAATATATAGTATATTAGACGATAAACAATGCCATTGCCTAGGAAGTATTATATAGTCTGAGTTTACCTAATTATTCACTCCCTGTTAGCTACTCTTATTTGGTTTCTGAAGCACCAGACACTACCAGGGCTTCAAAATTCTTTCCTGGGCCGTCAAAAAGCCACTGTGACTGGATCTAGAGTATATTGGGAGGGCTATGGACAATCCTACAGAATCACTTCACTAATTTTGAGGTCTCATTTTTACCATGCCTCCTTTACCTGTCTCCTTCACTCCTTTATTCTAGACCTTTAGAATTCATCCAAACCCCAGGGATTCTCAGTTTCTGCAACTTACATTAGTGGGAGCTCAGTGGTTGTTAATTGAGGATGATGAGGAGGAGACAGAGCTGCTTATTATCTACCATCACTGCTGGGTCTTGGCGGAAAGGAAGGCCATGTGGCTGACAGAGGTTTAAGAAGACCAAGCACACATGACTCAAACTGGCAGGACCTCAGTGACCTGCCTTCCTATCCAATATCTACTCGTGGCTGGAATAATTAAAACCCAGGAGAGAGCCAGCAGGATGGATAATAGGACTTGGTAATGACTCTCTTTGTTTCAACAAATTCATATAGCAGTTCCTGAATTTTAAAAAGTACTGTGCAAATCGATTCGTTAGCTGATAAAAAGTGAATAGTAATTAGTTTATAATAAAATGGCCCATTTCCATGCTGGCTGATGTGGTGGGGGAGGGATATTAGGATTTCTGAAGCCAAACCCACACAGGTAAATCTTCTGTCGGACCACCTCCTCAGCAAAGTTATTAAGGCTAAACTTGCCAGATGGGTCAGAACTCCATATTTCACACTAATATTCATTCTAGGAACCAAGAGCTTTTTCTTTCCAACATTTTTTTATTTTTTGTCCCATAGAGCACTCCATTAGGTAACTAATACATCAGTGTGAATTTGTCCCATCCCTTGCCTTCATAATCAGAAGGTCTCAGAGAATTCTGTTTTGACATAGAAACAAGTTTCTAGAATGCTGCAGGGAAATTCAGCTAATAATAATAATAGTAATGATAATAAGAATTACTAGTTATGTAGCTTTTCCCATTAACCAAGCCCTGTAATAATTCCCAAATAGATTTTATCTTGTTAAATGCTTACAATGATCCTTTAAGGTACATGTCATGCCCGTGTTAAAGATTTTTTGAAAAGGCTGAAAGAAGTCAAGTGACTTGTTCAATGTTCTACAAATAATTAGTGCAACAGTCAGAATTTGAACCCAGAACAAATTGGCTCCCATATTTGTGCTGCTTCAACAGTATTATACTGTATCTTTATAATAAAGTAGTGCTTGAATTCCAAGTGAACTTATCTAGTCTTAAGTAAAGCTTAAGAAAACATTCTGAATAATAACAGAACCTAGTGGGGTTATATCACTTGAACCTTCATAAAGACGTTGAAAGCATTTGTAAAGGGTGATTAGCCATGCACTCTGGAGGAAGATCCATACATATTTCATTAAACAATTATCTTAAACATAAGTACATATTGTAAATTGTGACTGTATCACAGCAGGATTGTTCTAATAACCCACTGGGATCTACGACATTGGCAGTGGCTCCTTGGAAGAAAATGCTGTGCTTGGCAAAGACAGTTGTGTCCAGAGCTGTGGCAGTGACCAGTGGAATTTATGTCACTCAGCAATACCCTTAGAGCTCCAAGCTGCAAGTTGGCACCCAGTGGTCATGTTAGAGCATAGTAGAAATTGCGGTGGTCCCTCTGGCAACCACATTGGTACAGGGAAACACTGGCCGAAGTCATGATGTGGTCCTGAAGATACCAAATAACTGAGGGATAGTAAAGAGGTAGTTTGTGAGTACATGCGAGTACTATGGTAGGCTTCTAAAAGCACCTGGAGGAGTACCTTTCAGAATTCAAGGCTCTGACTTGGTACGTATGGTGTGGAACCATTGAAAAACAGATACCATTTATGTTAGTGTATTTGTAATCACAGCCTAGTGAGACCAGAGAAGGAGAGAAAGCACAGGACTTACATAGTCAATTACATCAGATTCTTTTATATCCATGTATAAAAGGCAGTGCCCATCTGGAGAATATAGTACTAGCTTTTCTTCTACACTGTTCAGTATTGTTTTTTTTTTTTTTTCATTCTCCTATTATTGTGTTTTCATTTCTGGCTACCCACTTGTGCTCTAAGCATTATTTCTTTAGATATCATTTTCAATCACCATATGATCAATTATTGCTGGCTTTGGTGATTTGAATATTTCTGCTCTGATTATATATATATATACTTGTAATGCACATCAAGGGACATTATTTTCAAGTTTGTAGAAAGGAAAACACTCCTGCCCTATATGCTTCCATTTCAGTTTCTCCTAGATGAAGGACAATTTATCTGACATTATCTGAAAATTAGAAAGTCTTTATGCTCTCTTCCCCAGACCTGTTCATGTGGATTTCTCCCTTACATGAAATTCTAAAACACGAAAATGCCTCATTCATTTACAGGGCAGTCACCACCAAAATGGGGAATTCCTGCCCTTCCTCATGAAATTCCAAAATTCCACATCAGGTCAGAGAGTTGCTCGTTTTTCCAAAACAGTACAAATACCCACACTGAAGAGTAGTTTGATTCTGAGATGATATTGATGAGAAAGTGGCTCATATTTCCTTTGACAGTTCATTTTCTGGATCTCCTATTTCAGATTGGTCAGGTACAGGGACTGAACCACAAATCAGCTTACTTATGTTAGAAAAGACTATCTTACAGGACTCATAAGTTGTAGGCATATGATAACTCTGAAGTAAAAACCTATTGGCAAGCTGACATGATTTCTTAGCATAAGGACAACGTAATATAAATGTAATATTTTGGAACTTTTAGAGCATTTTCAAATAAAACAGAAAACCTTGATCAGTCACAACCATATGCGATATAATAAGACATATTATTATGTCATTATATCATTAGTCCAGCTTCATAGAAAAAGAGACACAAGAAGCTGATTTTTAACCCAAGATGACAAAAATAATAACCCTAATTTTGCATGCACTGTTTTGGTTAACTTCACTTTAAAAAGTATACCACATTTTCTTTTTATAGACTTCCCTGGTTTGAAAGCAAGTCTGAATTCCTAAAAAATATGAAGTCTGGAAAAAAAAAAAAAAACAGGGAGATCACCAGTGAAGTCTCTAAAGAAACAGGTAGAAATATTTAATATAGATAATTATGCAAACAAGGTTTTCATATCCTAAGTTTTAATAAAATTAGGTTTAACAAAATCTCCAGGGACCCAGCCCTAAGGAGTTTATCAAGATGAGCATTCAACTGAGGAAAATTGAGCTTAAGGCTAAATTGATTTAAGGGTGAAAATGCAGGACCTATCAGGGATCTATTGGAAAGAGATGGACTTATTTTTGGGAAAAAAAATTGAACATCTGCATACATTTTCAGAGGGTCAAGGTTTTTTTTTTTTTCTTTTTTCTTAAGCCTGAAGATAAATTTCAACCATGCTAATAAAGTGGGCCAACTTGCAGCACAAGTGAAGAGAGAGAGAGAAAAATGTGTATCTATATTCTTCAAACTAGGAATATTTTACACTGAGGATCCAAGAGTAAGATAGGAATATTTTTACTGTATGCAGGTCTAACATGTGGTGATGAGATAGCTGTTTTTGTGGTTCTATGTGGATATAGTTGGGAAAATGAGGGTTATTTTATAATGGCATTTATTGCTAGGAAAGAATTAAAATCTACTTTCTGGCAGGTCCCTGAATCCTCAGCAGTTTCATGTAAAATGGGATAAATGTGAATTTTTGTATTTAGTTCTCTAATAGACAAACAAACAGTGGTTTAACCTTGAGTGAGGATGTTTGAACAGATGACCTCTATGAGGCTCTTCTAATCTCATATGCAAGATATTAGCAAACATTTATGGTGAATTACCTAAATATTATTATCACCATAAAAATAAATATAAACTAAATAGACAAGTTATTATCTTGTTGCAGTAAACTATTAAGTACAAGTCTTACATCACAGAAAATCCTTCAATATTTTGCCTATTACCCATTATCTCCAATATATATAAACAACTCCCATAGGATGGTATTGCCATGTCCTCCATGAGCATTGCAACAATAACAAAAAAAAAGTTACTACATCATGATCATTACAAAAAGAAGGGAAAAAAGTCACCAAATCAAAGGTCAGAGCTTCAGTCCTATTTAATCTAGTGTGATCTCTTTGGATTGGAGTAGGGAAATCTCATTTTATTTTAATTAAATGGAATTAGTAATTTTTTAAAATTCATTTATGATAGACATAGAGAGAGGCAGAGACACAGCAGGAGGGAGAAGCAGGCTCCATGCCAGGAGCCCAACGTGGGACTCCATCCCGGGACCCCAGGATCGCGCCCTGGTGCCAAACCGCTGAGCCACCCAGGGATCCCCAGTAATTGTAACCTTAGGAAACAAAAATCTTCTTAAAAGAAGAAATAGGGGGTGCCTGGGTGGCTCAGGGTTTGAGCATCTGCCTTTGGCTCAGGTCATTATCCTGAGGTCCTGGGATCGAGTCCACATCAGGCTCCACACAGAGACCCTGTTTCTCCCTCTGCCTATGTCTCTGCCTCTCTCTCTCTCTCTGTGTGTGTGTGTCTCTCATGAATGAATAAATAAAATCTTTAAAAGAAGAAGAAGAAGAAGAAATAAGACATAGGAAATAAGGCATAGGAAAAGGATTTCTGCTGAATATGTTTCAATACCAGTGTGTGTTAGACATGTCAGTGGAAGGGATGACTTTGTCAACTTTGACATCTCTTTTTTGTTGTTTGTAATAATTTCTACAAGAGTTTTCATATATATTGGCTGTGATAGCAAAAAGACTTATTGAATACTTTCTGTGTTTTAATAGTTGGCCTTTGTCAAAATAAACATAATAGTAATAGAGGCTTCCTCTGGCCAGGAGATGGAGCTCCAGACTCCTTCCCTCAAAGATTTGCTGAATCTAGGACCACAGATGGGAGAAGGGTGAGAACTTACCGCTGGAGCTGTAAAGTGATGGGGTTGCCTCCTGCATGAAAGTAGACTGATTAGATAGATGTTTTGTGCTGGCATTGGGGCAAACGATCATTCCAATTATTTTTTCTCCCTTAATGTGTTCTTTTTGGTTGTCTTTCTTTCTGTACCAATGTAGTGCTAAAGTCTAGAGGTCTATAGTCTTAAACCTACCTAAGAGAATCCTGGGGCACTAGTTAAATTACATATTCTCAAAACCAATCCTACATCTTCCAAATTGGTTTCTCAGAGTGTGTTGTCCAGGAAACTGTATTTTACAAGATACTCCCCACTCCTCTGCAGTCGGTATATCTAATTTATAAAAAAATATAAGAAGCACTGATCCTTAAGAGAAACTATGCTACTTTTAGGCAAGAGTTTTGTGGCTTAATGTGATCTAGACCAGTTCCCAAAAGACCACCTAGATGTTTGAGGCCAAAGAACCCAGCTAGTTAGGATTCCAATCTCTGCCTCTACTTCTAGGCATTTAACTCCTTCTGAAACTTAATGACTATTGCCACAAAGAATAGCTGATTGGCTATGCCCCCAAATCAGTCCAATACAGCTAATCATGAGACCAACCTCTCACCTTCTTTTCTATCTCAGGAGAGGTTTGGGGATCAGGAACAATATATTTGGGATTAGCTGATGTTATTCCAGGTGGCTCAAATAGGTCAGGTTCATTCAGCTAATTTGATGACCTTTGAAATGCAATCTGCCCTATTAAGAGTCAAAATGTTCCATAGCACAAGGATGCCAGGTTTAATATTCCTCAAGAAGTAGGATCTAAATCATGCTAATAGGAGATACATGCTTTATGCATAGGATTATTTTATGCTTCTAGTGAGAGAAAATAAACATTCACTCAGGTGAGGTTTTCTTGATCTAGGAAAACTAGCCTGCAAAGTGGCTGCAGCCATGACTGGTGAAGAGACCAAAGTCATATGTGAGTGTTCATCTCCTTCTGTTCATTCACAGATGAACTAATAGTCCAAAAGATGTTTCCAAAATCACTGCACAACTTGACAAGGGATCAAGAGCTTGTTTCAAGGGAGTAAAGCATGGAAATTTAAAAGGGCTGAGATCAAAATAAATAATGGAATAGAAAAAAAGACAGATGTCAAGAACAAGGGAACATCCACATGGGCATTTTTCTTCTAACATATGAAATTACCAGGCTCCCCTTTCTACCCTTCCTCATGTGGTTTAATAAAACATATAAGACGAAGGTATAATTCTTCAATCTTCAATCCCCTAACCTCTACCCGACCTGCCATTTAAAAAGCAGCAAGAGCCTCCACTGCCATTCTGACCATTTCCAATACATAAGTAGTGGTGGCCAAGATAGGGCTTAAGGTTCACAGATTCTTCTTTAGGGTTTCCAGGTAGTTATAAACCATAACTATTAGAAAACATAAGAATTATATTCACAGCTCTCCCTTCCAATAGAGCAACAGTTTGCAAAATTTAGAGGGTCTCAGGATATCCTGAAAGGAGTGTCCAAACACAGATCTTGGGACTTGTGTCCAGAGTTTCTAATTCACTCGGGGCCTGAGAATGTGCATTTCTAGCCAGTTCCCAGCTTCTGATGTTGCCTGTCTGGGAACCATACTTGGAAAATTTATGTAATAGAGTGTGACTAGGAAGACATCTTGCAGAGCAAAAAGTAGATATCTGCCACACCTGAGTACCATATGAATGAGGAAACAGAGTATCAAAGGCAATGTTTTAAATGTTCATGAGTTCACACAACTATCATTAATAATAATCCTAACATTTTAATTTATTATATTCTATGCTTGGCATTGCTTCAAGGAAGACCTTACTGGTATTGTGTCCTTTGACCATTTCCTTATCCTATCAGGTATGTGCCATTATTAGAGACATTTTACAGATGAGGAAACTGAGAGCCAGAAAGCCGATTTGCCTTCTCCAATGTCACATAGCTCCTCAAAGAGAAAACCAGAGTATAAACCCAAATCTACATAAGTATCAGTTACATATTTTTTCATTCACATGCCATCCTCACTTTCAGTAAAATCACAACCCTATACATTACAGAGCAACACATTTTAAAACTTGCCTAAAAAACTGTAAGTGGGATTCCCAAAACCAAGCCCTACGATCTTATGCCATGTTACCACCACGACATTGTATTTCTCTAGGAGTGTTTTTAAGAAGCACAGTAAAATATGTTAAAGTTAATTGTGCTAAATAATTAGAACTAAGCATTCTAGAATTGAGAACTGTTCACACTTCTGCTAAGGTAGTTCCACATATAATTCAGTGGACCAGTGGTTGGAGCAGGCACTGGGCTGGCATCATGGGATCCACGTTCTCATTCTGACTCAACCACTCACAGTTACAAGGACTTAGTGAAATGAAACATTTAGCTCTCACTTGTAGTATGGGCGCATGGAACATTTGCACAACTAGTACCATAAGATCATTTTGAAAGTAAACCTCTGTGTGATATAGAAATAAACAATTTATATGTGTTTGCATATCACATGCATTAACATACATGTGTGTATTCATGCATAATATGAATATGTGCATGTGTGTGAATATTTAAATTTGTATGTAAATTCTTTTAAAGTGCAAAACCCCGCAAAATGTCAGATATTGCCATAATGTAATACTATATGCAATTTCTGGGGCTCCAGTCATAAATTGGATATTTAGGTCAAATTCTGAAGATTAAGACACAGGACAAGAGTGATTTATCAAATGCAAAACCACTGCACACAAATTGGCACCTTCTTCTGTTTACTATAAATTCATTCTTATTGGTGTTAATGTAATTTTTTATTAAACTTGCACAAACTTTATATAATTTCCCTGATTCTAGTTTCCTTCATCCTTTAATCCTTTCTCCAAATCTTTGTCACTAGGTTAGTTTTCCTTGAGTACTCTTTTTAAATTGCAGTTCTCCCACTGGAATATAACAATTGTTTCCTATGCCCTCATACATAAAATAAAATTCCCTTACGTGCATGGCAGTCACAATCCTAAAGTTCCTTAATTTCCAATTATTTTTTTCTCCTAACAACACAGATGCACCATGTTTACCAGCCTCTTTTATGATTAGGTGTCTCCACGTGATAAGTTATGGCAGTGGAATGAGAATAGAAGTGCTGGACATTTCCTCCAGGCCTGGCCTTTAGGATACTCTTTGCATTCCTCCATGCTGTTTCTCTTAACTTATCTGCAACCAAATGCAGAAAGTCAAGCGTGGACTTGATCAAGAAGATAATAGAGTCTTAGCACATATCGAAGCCATGAGATATAAAGACATGGGATTTTGAATGTCTGATCAGAACAAAGACTCCTTCCCTCACTGCTGACTCTCATTGGACTGTGATTTGAGGAAAAACCCTTCATTTTGTTCATGCATAGAGATTAAAGAATTTACCTAAGCTAATTAATAGAGCATATCTCCCATAGCTCTCTCTAACTGTACATATTTCTTGTACAACTCTATAGCATCAATCATCTTCCAAAGATAAGGCTGGTTTCTCATGGACTCCTGTGGCAACTGCACAATCACATAGGTCCCTGCTGAGATTGTGCCTTCCCGATGGAATTCTCTCTTCCCTCTGTGCATTTCCTCATTCAGATACTAATTTAATAAACATCTATCCTGTGGAATCTTCTCAGGTTATTTAAACCTATGTGATTCTGTTATTCATTAGGTTTTTTCACCGAATGTAAGTTATTAGTAGTGAGCTAAGTTGTGAGCACACATAAACCACCAAGTAAAAAATTTATGATATGGATGTGCACTGTTTTTATGAAATCATACAAGAAGCGCTCCCAAACCAATCAAAGAATGTTGTTTAGAGTGACATTCCACTTGAGCTGAGAAGCTAATTCTAAGATATAAGTAGATATTAGGCAGGAAACATATAGGAGAAGTGAAGAGCATCCCAGGCTAAAAGAACAATAAATACAAAAGCCTAGAGATGACAGTACAGTCAGTAAGAGCAGAGTGTAGTGTAAGAAGGATAGGATGCCAGGACATGAGTTGGGATGGCCATTCAGTCATTCAATAACGACTATAATTTGCCAGGGACTCTGCCAAACTCTGGGGATATAAAAATAAATAAAACTCAATCTCTGTTCTTTATGGCCTTCTTCATATTCTAATTAGAAAGAGACAAATAATCATAGCAGAATGCAGAAATGTAATAACCATTTTATCTTATTTTATTTTATTACATAAAGTACTTTGGAGACTCAAAGGAAGCAAGTGGAAGAAAGGCAGGGTCAGGAAAGCTGTCAGGGAATAAATGACCTTTGAGCTGATTTTTCAAAGGGGAAAAAGAATTCATGAGAGAAAGGAATAAGTAAAACATTCTACACAAAGAGGGCATGATAATACAGGCATGAGGATTAAGAAACAAAAAAGGCTCACATGTAGATTAGCAAATGAGTTTCTAAGACTGGGGCTTGCTGGGCAAATGCGGACATGGAAAGAAATTAAGTGAACAGGTAGGTACCAAGCAAGCTCTGAAAGATTAGTATATATCACCCAAGTGTTTGGAATTTAACCCTCAAGTCCTACAAAATCATGGAAAGACTATAAGGAGAGGGGTGATACGATTAGATTTGCATTCCAGGACGATCTTTATGATGAAAGTACACAGAATGGAGAGCAGAAAGACAGTCTGAAAGGGGATATTTCATACCTAATTATATTCTCATTTGCATTACTTTTAGTATAATGTAAACAGACAGTGTCCTGTCTGTTCTACTTCAATGTTAAACTATCTAAGAATAGGAGACACTAACACTTTTTATTTCTGTAACCAAAAAGCACAAAGTAAGGCACATTGCTTTTCAGTAAAATGATGCTGATTAAATGTTTGATTAAACTTAACTTTGAGCTTAGACTCCTGCTGAGTGGAGAAAGATTTCACTGCTGCCCTGCAGGAGAGAAGCAGCTGTATTCTTCTCCCTTGAATAGATATCTTAACCTGTCCAGAAAGGGGAAATAACTACATCCGTACGAAGGAGGTGTTGGGAAGTTTAATTAGCCAGTGTTTATAATCTTCTTTGAAGCTGAAAAGTGCTAATTATGTTTTTCCCACTTTAAGACTCTGAGTCACATGGACCATATCTTAAGAGCTTCTGAGTTAAGAAAGTTTTTACCTACATAAATTGAGCTGAGTAGCTTTTGCAAACACATATTCCAGCAAGACAGCCTTAGGGTTGTCCAAATAACTCTGGAAAGGTAAGAGATTTATAGGTAAATTTATAAGAAAACATACTGACTCTTGATATCATCAAACAGATGCCACTGAAGGAATGTTGCTTCATGAGTTTTCCCTTCCCATATGTATCCCCTACTGATTGCCTTTGCCCCTATTTAGTGGACTCAGTGTCATAGCTTTCCATGCAATCCAGTCATAGACCCGCTTAATCTTCCACATCTAAGCCTGATGGAAAATTTAACTATTTATTGAGGAAATCTAGATCTAGAAGTAATAGGCAAATCAACTAAGGGAAATCTTATGGAAGGCCATTTTGTCTACTCATGCCCAGTATCATTTAAGAGAGTCAACTGGCCCTATCACCAAAGAATATCTTCAAGCACATTCTAACCCTTCAAATTAAAACCAAAGACCCTAAAACTGAGAGGTTAGGGTTTCTCCCTTGTCTATCCAAGTCCCATTTTCTGCATTTTTTTCTGCATTTTTGGGTACCACATTTTCAGGTAATTTACATTACATTAGGAAAATCCATTTTCTTAGAGGAAAGTTTATTCCCTACCAACAGATAGGTGGTCTTACCATGTGGCTTCAATATACCAAGTATTTAAAATTATAACCCCAAATGATCAATGTTCAGATAAAAGACACAATGGGTATCAGGTTGCAATGAATATAGTCAATGGATCAAACATGTTGAAAGTGCCTAGAGCAACCTTGAGATTATTTGTGTTCAAAGGTTATCATCCGAAACACATGCCTACAAATTGGGGACCAAAGGAGCCAGTATCTATGAGTGACATTGATGATATTTACTGATCAAGTGTTTGTTATCTTCTAAGCACTGAGTTGTGTGCTTTGCATGTAACACCTCATTTCATTCTCCTAACAATACTATAGAGTAGGTATTATGTGAAATTTAGAGATGATGAAACTGACTGGTAAGACACTTGCTCAAGACTGTTCATTACCTAAGTGGATCCTTCTCAAATAGGCTGTTCAAACCAAGAATCTGGCAATTTAACCGCTAGCCATGCTTCTCAAACTAGGGCACCCAACAGTGTGCTAGGGACACAAAATATCACAGACAAAAAGCTTATCTTCCTAGAATCAATTTAATCCAATGGTCAGTACTGAAAATGCATCAAAAATTTACCTAAATTTTTCACATAAAGGACAAACTCCAAAATGATCATAATTGTGGCAAAATGTTTTTAACTATAACAACCTCTAGTACACTCTTGTCTGCTGTAATTATACTTTGGTGAAAATTTGAAGAGTCACGCACTCTTCTATAAAATGTATAGTGAGATTTCTCTAGATGTCATGTAGCCAAACCATTTATTGACCGCCTTTTGCATTCCAAGTATATTGCTTGGAATTTATATACAATTTAGCATGGGAGGAGGATTTGGACTATGGTATCTTCACCCTATCCTGGAAATAAGGGCTTTACTTAATTAACATCTCTTCCAATATCAAAAATACAGGAATAGAGAAAGAATAATATACACATGTGTATGTGCACTCATATGCCACCTATTTAGTAAAAAAGGCAAAGAGAAAGAAACCCCAGAGACAGCAATACATCTAGATAACGTAGACTCTGTTGGACACACATAGAAAGGTAAATGACAAAGCCAGTTATGCTCAAAAACATCATTACATTGTCTTATTTAGTTATCATGGGAATTAATTCCTTGTTTAGCTCTCCAAAGCTTTTTCTGCTTAGATGACTGTTCTTGAAAGAGAGATTGGCAAGACTGCCCTGGTGGAGGATGGCATTTACTTAGCAGTCCCTGTCCTAATTTTACTAGAATCCTTAATATTTAGATCAAACTATCTTGCATGAGAGGTTGAGACTCCCTGTCCTACTGGTTTTAAGTTTATTTTGGTGGCTCTGTTTTCTAGGCTTACAATTTTCTGGTGATAAACCTTTCATCAAATTTATTTGGTTCCTTATCAGTGGTATATTTTGGAGACTCTGTCTGCTGAAAATGAATTCCAGAGTTCTTGATGACCAGAATAATTCCTGAACTCTGATTACTAGGCCATGTCAATGATCTGTTATTTAATGCAATACCACTTTGTTTCAATTGATTTGCCATTGTCACTAGGGCTCTGCCCATTCTCATTTTTCTATGCTTAGTTGCATTAGATTTAGGACTTGATTGAGGGAATAAAGAGCTGAGGTGGGGTTATCAAACAGTATATTATCTTCTCAGGAATATTCTCCCTTGTTACATTCCAAGTCTAGTCCTAGGATATACTTTGCACTGGCACATGGAGATGAGGGAAGAAGAGTGCAGTGAAACTACTCAGGAGAGAGCTGGTAGACTTGGTTTCTTAATATTTCTTCCTCTCCCAAATATTCTATTTCCATGCTGTTTGCCAAATGTAATCTGTCATTTCTGGAAAAGCATATAAATGTTATCTAGAAAAAAAGAAGAAATCAAACAATATAAATACTTAGACACATTTCTTCTGGCATTTGACAAATAAAGTCATGCAACCCAGATTTTCTTTCTTGCTTCTGGTGGACATTCCAGTTCAGAGCTCATTTCTCTCTTTTTGTACTTCACTGAAGGCATACAAGAGTAATCAACGGAGTCTGTGTCTCTGGTGTTTTGATTATAGTCCTCCAACATCCCACCAGCTGTCCCTGGGGCCCAAGTCTCAGTAGCTGATGGGTAGTATCTTAACTAACTATGTCACCATCAATGTCATGGTTTGGAAGACTTAGTTACTCAGTGATGAGTGAATCTGCACTGTTGACCACACCATCTCACTCAATCCACTCCGCATTTACTTTATTTATTCCAATATTTGTATTGGGCAGGAACCTATTAGAATCAAAATAAAGAAATAGACTCAAGCTAAGACAGGCCAAAAGAAGGCAAAGGTTATTATTCAGTGAATGCTTTTCTTAGGTCAGGAAAAAAAAAAAAAAAAACGTTACCAGGAAGGGACACAATTCTAAAATGAAAAGTTATTAGAATGCTTTCTCTTCTCTCATCTTTGATCCTTTGCCTAAGAACAATTACTGGCTCTCTATCTGCAGATCAGATGACATGATCTCTTAAAATTCAATTTAGTCCACTGAATTTGTATGCCCTTTACTTACAGAATCTGAATTGGACAATGATTTGATCCAGAACCACTGGTATTACGTAGATCATCCCAATTTTTTTTTAACTTATTGGTGTAGTTGAATGCATCACCCACAGCAAACTGTCCCTTAGTGGTGAATCCCATCAAACAACATTGAATCAGTGGTTTTCATGAAGCTGAAGAGAGCCATGAACTTCCATCTCTGCAGATTTCACAGCCCAATAATCTTAATATATCTACATGTATTAGGGGGCAGATATTAACTTACTTTCCAAAAGAGTGTTATATTAGGATCAATATTTCATTAGCACTCTCCAGAGCTAATGATTAAGCCATGTACCAGCTGGACCCAATTCCCTGCTGTGAGTCATTGACATTTGCACTGTGGCCTGTGAGGTAATCTGCCCTTTTAAAGGAATGAGAAAGGTTAACCCAGACCCTTGTAAACCTTTATCAATGACTTGACATCATTAAAATCTGCCCAGTCCATTTTGTGGCAGTCAATCAAACATAAAAGTCTCTAGAGTAGTAGGCTCTTAATTTTTTTTAACTGAGAAAATCAAGCCAACAATTTCTTGAAGAGTGTTTAAATATCTAATAGGTGCCTCCAGACAATATAAGGTGCTATGGCAGATACAGACAAAAAGAAGGCATATTGCATGCCCTCAAGAAACTTATTGACTAGTTGAGAAGTCAGATTAAAATCCAAGAATAACATAAGACTTTAAGTATTAACTAATAACCACAAAGAAGAAATAAATGAAAACAATAATAGTCGGATAGAAAATAATTTCCTACCTTTCAAAAATTAAATCTGATGTACTTTGCATCATGAAAGCAAAGCAAATACAAACATGACAAATGAGACTTAAGTTGCAATTCTAAGGATTTATAAAATTTTCACTGGTTAGAAAGAATGAGGATCACTTTTGTTTTATCTAAAGAGAGGAGGGAAGGGATGAGGCATAACATGAAGCTGAAGCTGCCTGAAATAACTATTCATCCAGATATTTCTACACAGCTGAGTCTGACCACTACAACTTGGAGAAAAATTTACTGTGTGTGCCAGAACTGAACAGTTGTTAGTAGAACTGGTAGATATGAGAACAAACTAATAGTTTGCATTAGGTGTGGGAGACATCCTGTTTATAGTATACTGTTTGGGAAGAAGCTAGAGTCGTCAATGTGAAATCTCCCAGCTGCATTCTGCCTCCCTCACACTTTTCCTCTCCGTGCACACATTGCAGGTGTGTACAGATCTACTCTCCAACAGGTAGACTTTTCTTTCTACCACAGCTTTCCCTCCCAAGCGTTGCTCCCACTACTGAGATAACTACCAGGTTGCTCTTGGCAGCTTCCAAAACACTTGCATCTTCTGAATGTTTCACCCACAGGCTTCCACACCTCCCACTGGGCATCAGCTAATTTTTCATTTGCCCAAGCCCTTAGAATGACAGGTCCCACAATTAGCCTTCCTAGAGGCTTCCTTCTTCCTTGGCAGTAGGTGTGGTGAATGTCAAAATCCCATCCTGCTAGCAAACTCAGTTTAGTATTAAAAGCTTGGTCTATGACAGCAAACAAATGTTTGGGGGCGTGGTGGGGCAGAAGTATCTTAAGAAGGAAAATGACTGGGCCATTTGTTTCATCCAATTGTGAAGTGTTAGAGAAAAAAGAAACTTATCTAGTCTAAAGCCATCATTTTACGGAGGAAGAACATGGAAACCTGAAAAGCAAAGTATCTAATCCAAGATTTGACAGATAGTTAGTGACAGGGTGGTTTGGGCACTTCACAGGGAAATTATAAGCCTTTCTAGGACAAAAACCATGATTTATATACATATTTGAAGTTTCAGTTCCTAGAATGGTGTTTTGCCCATAATAAATATTAAGTAAATATTTTAAAGGAAGAAGATAATCCAAGGATTGAGTCTAAATCAAAATTCTCAGAATGTTGTCATTTCCTAGTTTCCTTTTGGTTAATTCAATTTTTCCTTTATTATTTAACATCTAGGGTTCATGTTGCATGTACTTTTGACCTGTGATTTTCTATTTCTCTTCAAAATCAAGCTACTTTCCTCGATTAAGTTGAATATTTTCCAGTGTCTTTGGAAAAGAATAAATACATTATCTCTCTGCTTCTGTTCATCTCTTTTATCCCTTTTAGTGGTTTCTGACTCATTACCACCCCTTTCTGTATCCTTAACATTGAACTCTCTGCACCATGTCTTCAGGTCTGAGATGATCTGATTATCCAACTATTGTTGAATGAAATGTTTGATGCTAAGAAAGTAAATTAGTCAGTTATGAATTATATACTATATATTCCTCAGTATTACACATATGAGGGACAAAGCAAGTCTCATACTCTTTGAATTCAGAAAGTTTTTTATTTATTTCGGAGATGAGAACATTAATGAAGATTTAAATGACAACATAAAAAACACAATAAATGACCTAAAACACAAAATACAATTGATTTCTATACAAACAATAAATGCAACAGTAGTGAATTCTGTGGAATAAAATTAGAAGGTCTTCTGGAATGGAACAGATATGAGATGAGCCTGTGGATCAGACTTAACAGAAAGAGAGGATGAAGTTTTTCTGGGTGAGAAGAATTTTGGGACAAAGCCTTAAAGACAAATATCCACCTATAAGTTGCTATTAGAGAGCAGACAAGAGGGCATATATTGGGAAGAAAGATGCAGAGGTTGATGGTCTAGGAGTTTAGGGCCTTGAATTTTGACATATGTGTTTCAGCCAGGTAGCAGTCACTAAGTGAACTTGGTCTCAAAGGGTTCATGTTCTCACTGGGGAGACAGACATGCACATAGAGAATTATTAAGACTTATTTGATAACATATGGACTCCTGAAGGAAATTAGATGATACTGAATCCACCTTAAAATATAGATGTTTATAAGTTAATAGGACCAAGAAAGACTTTAAGTAAGCTGCAATTTGAATTGGCATCCAAAGGGCAATGAGAATCTGGATTAGCAGTGACAGAGAGTAGGAGACTTTTTACAGGGAGAAGAAAGAGAGTTTCTGGCACGTCTGGGTGGCTCAGACAGTTAAGCATCTGCCTTTTTTTTTTTTTTTAATTAATTTTTATTGGTGTTCAATTTACCAACATACAGAAAAACACCCAGTGCTCATCCCGTCAAGTGTCCACCTCAGTGCCCGTCACCCATTCCCCTCCAACACCTGCCCTCCTCCCCCCTTCCACCACCCCTAGTTCGTTTCCCCGAGTTAGGAGTCTTTATGTTCTGTCTCCCTTCCTGATATTTCCCAACATTTCTACTTTGTTTTTTGTTTTTAACATTTTATTTATTTATTCGTGAGAGACACAGAGATAAAGGCAGAGGGAGAAGCAGGCTCCCTGCAGAAAGCCCAATGTGGGACTCGATTCCAGGACTCCGGGATCACCACTGGATCTGAAGGCAGGTGCTCAACAGCTAAGCCACCTAGGCTTTCCAAGCATCTGCCTTTGGTTCAGGACGTGATCTCAGTGTCCTGGGATGGAACCCTACATTGGGCTGCCCGCTCAGCAGCAAATCTGCTTCTCCCTCTGCCCCTCTCCCTCATTATGCTAACCTCTCTCTCTCTCTCTTTCAAATTAAAAAAAAAAGAGAGAGTTTCTGGCTTTTAAAAATTTGTATGTGTTAGTTTGTTTCTCTCATCCCTGATAAAAAGTGGAAATAAAAAGATTTTGTTATTCAAAAATTATATCAAATCTATTTTCTACCCTGAAAGAGGAGAATGCACACATGGTAAGTTATAGAGCTATGCTGTTAGTGTTTATGAAGACCTCACTACAGAATATATGCTCTACTAAGTTTCATCTTTTTTTTTTGCAATTAATAATTATTGATTTTTAAAATATCACTTTAACCAAACACTAAATATTTAAGAAATATAGATGGTGACTGCTTAATTATGAGATCCCTATATGCTTCTGTTTTCTCTGTATTCAAGAACAAATTAAAGGAACAAGCAGTGTATACTCTTGAGTACACCTGAAACAATCACTATAAGAAAAAAGAAAAATAATATTGAAGGACATGATTACAAGCTTACTCTTGTCAAGAAGCTGATATAATGCTGTTCTTACAGTATTTCAGGGGTTGATGGGACTACTGTCCCATCCCAAATATTTTTGTAGATACCATGGGTTTTGGTTTTATTATCCTTGTGTCTCTAGTCTTTTTTGAGTAGGGGATTCAGAAAGATTTAAAACAATTCCATTTTTTCCACTATCATCCCAGAATCCTCCATTATAGGTATTCTTTTAAGTAAGTAGGCAGCTAGTTTTGAGTGATATGGATAGAAGAAAATCCCTTTTTTATTTGAGATATGTAGTAAATAATCCTAAAGGAATCTCATACAGTTTTGTAGTTTTAGATATATGCTCTTTAGATCAGAAAAAAAAGGAAATATGAGGTTTATTTATTTTTTTTTTAATTTTTTTTTTTTTAATTTTTATTTATGATAGTCACAGAGAGAGAGAGAGAGGCAGAGACACAGGCGGAGGGAGAAGCAGGCTCCATGCACCGGGAGCCTGATGTGGGATTCGATCCCGGGTCTCCAGGATCGCGCCCTGGGCCAAAGGCAGGCGCCAAACCACTGCGCCACCCAGGGATCCCGAAATATGAGGTTTAATTATATCAATGAGTCCTCAAAAAAGAAAGTCAACCAAAGAAATGAAACTGTACCGAAAGAAAAAAAAAATAGATGATTTAAGAATACTTTCCAGAGATACATTTTATTGCCTGAATTAGTTTAAGCATGGCAATGAACTACATAATGTATATTTTTTTTCAGGGGAAATAATTAGAAAATGTAAAAATTAGGGATCATTACCAGAAAATATAACTTGTGAAAATGATGAAGAAAAAATTCAGTTACAATAGGTAAGAGGCCTTAGTAATTTAAGATTTTGAAAGGGATTTGTTTTTATATTTAAATGAATTTATTTTTATTAATAATAAATTTATTTTATATAAGGATTAGAAAGATTTCTTGAGTTACAAAATTACAAATTTTCATGTAATTTCCTGGATAGAAGGATAACACAAGGAAAACTGTATATTTTCCTTTGACTAAAATGATAGGCCGAAGTGTCCATGCACTTTCAACGCTTTGGGGAGACATAACCAAGAGGTGGGAATATTTGCCTAAGAAAACAAATAAGTTCCTCTCTTCCCATAAACTGGTCATGTTGACTTCCAATTTTAATTCCTAAATGTAAACAGCTTGGAAATTATCATACCCATTCTTGAAACGAGAACAATCACCAAAAAAATTGAATAAGCTGAAAATCAGCTACTTCTCATCAAAGAACTGAGGTCTCTAGCAAGCCAAAAATCTAGAGAGAGAGATAAAATACAGAGAATAATGAGCAAGAAACCCTGAGCCATAAACTAGTGGGAACACTTAAGTGGTAATTTTTATAAGTTGTTACAGGCTGGGTATGGATTAGTATGAAAAAAAAAAACCAAAATTCCTGAGGACTGCATTATTGGATGGGGGCCTGGAGGAGCACATTTTTGTAGGTTTCAACTCTTATAAGTTTTTCTGTGCGATCCACCAATTACACTCCTTGGTATTTACCCAACTTATTTCTAAAATTATGTCTATATAAAAACATCCACACAAATATATAGAGCAGCTTTATTAACAATCATAAAAACTAGGAGCGACCAGTCATTTGCTAGGTGAATGGATAAACAAACTTGGTACACTGGTGCAGTGGATTATCTTATTTAGTGTTAAAAAGAAATGAGCTAGCAATCTGTAAAAAAAAAAAAAAAAAAAAAAAAAAAAAAAAAAAAAAGATGACTCTTAAATTTCCAAGTGAAAGAAGCCAGTCTGAAAAGACCATGGACTGTATAATTCCAATTATGACATTCTGCAAAAGGTAAATCTATAGAGACTATAAAAAATTGATTGTTGCAGAGATTCAGAGGGAGGAAGTTGAATAACATGTGACTTTTTTTAGGGTGGTGAAACTATTCTATGCAATGCTGTTATGCAGATACATGCCACTATGCATTTGTCAAAATCCATTGGACTTTAATGTTTGTATATTTAAGAAGTCATTTATGAGGTCAGAAGGATCACAGGACGGAGTGCAGAATGTGACAAAACAGTATTTCTATATTAAAAATGTTTCAAATGACCTCACTGAAACAGATATGGGGGACAACGTGCTGACCTAAGTCACTTTAGAAATGAAAGGAGTGTTAAAGCCAAAGGTGAAGGAAATGACATAAGAACTGTACTGACTGGCAAAGCTGTTTCTCACTGGATAAGAGTTAACAATTTTGATTACACTATACTGTTAAAAGTGAGTATTCAGAATAGACTCAAACAATTAAATAAGTGGATGGAGAGTGATGCAAGCTGGAAGTCTCAGTATTGAAGTGAAGGCTTCTACATTAAGTATGAGGAAAAGGTTAGAATGATAATATGGTAATGGATTAGAGTTGGAAATGTCATTGTGAACTCCTGTTCAGTTGAATATTGATATAGATAATTGCATATAGAGATATTTATGCATATGTGTATTTACATCAGCTAGGAAATGCATACGTTTCCTTATCTTAAGGGAGCCTAGAAACAACATCTCAATAGAAATGAGCTCACCTACTGCCCACATTATAGTTTCTAATATCATTCTCCAATAAAAGGGACCAAGGGTCATTAGAGAAATGACTGATTACATCAGGAAATATACAAGAGCATCTTACAGTGCTAGAAAGAAAGGAAATGCTGAAAAGAAAAGAAGAAAGGAAGAAAGAAAGAAAGAAAGAAAGAAAGAAAGAAAAAAGAAAGAAAGAAAGAAAGAAAGAAAGAAAGAAAAAGAAAGAAAGAAAGAAAGAAAGAAAAAGAAAGAAAGAAAGAAAGACAGAAAGAAAGAAAGAAAGAAAGAAAGAAAGAAAGAAAGAAAGAAAGAAAGAAAATAAATCAGTCCATGATGATGGAGGTATGTCCAAGGGATATAAGAGTCACTGAAAAAGTTCCCAATACCTAAATCTGGAACAATTTGAGCAACAAAATAAATATTGTTAGATTATAACTCAAATTATAAAACAAATGCCCATGAATTCATAGTGATATAAATAAATAATTGAATTTTTAAAAATGGAGGGGAAAGGAAATCTTCCATGCAGAAGAATTCCTAATAATTAATGTAGACACTCTCCCCTCAAAAAGGTAGAGCATAACTCCCTGTTCCTTAAATGTGGGCTGTGTACAGTGACTTTCTTCCTGTGTAAAAGAGGGCAAAATAGAGTAATTTCACACTAGAGAAAACTGACAAACACTACTCAACGAAACAATCAAAGTCAACTTCAACAATGATAAGTCATGTTGATAACCTATATTCTTGATATGATAGCATGAGAATGTCACTTTATCTCTGTGGTTCTCCTCCCCCAAACAAATCCAAATTAAGGACTTTCTACAAAATATCTGACCAGTACTCTTGAAATTCATCAAAACCAAGGAAAGTCTGGAAATTGTCACAACCAACAGGAATCTAAGGATGAATGATTACTAATGACGAAATGTATTGAGGTATCATGAATGGGATCATGGAACAGAAAAAGGACAATAGGTAAAAACTAAGGCAATATAAATAACCAATGGAGTTTAATTAACAATAATGTATCAATATTAATTTGCTAATTATAATATATGCATCCTAAGAATATAAGATGTTAATAATAGGGGATACCTAGTAAGTTTATGGAATATTGTATTATCATTTTATGTAAGTCTTAATTCTAAAAAATGAAATCTATTAAGAAAAACTTGTTTGACATGTTTTGTCTTGGGAAGGTCCATCAGTTTGCAGGAGTCTCCTGGAATAGTAACACATTAGGCACTCATAACAAAGGTTATAGTAGGGAGGCACATATATTCACAGAGACACATGCACAGATACATACACACTCACAGGAAATCAGGTGGGTAATGACAAAAGAAATCACAATAAAAGTAGGAACATTTATTTACTTCTCAATCCAAGGAACCCACAAATATAGTTCATCTTCTGTGATTCCTGTCATTTTCAAAAAAAAAAAAAAGTCCTAAGCCAAGTTTCCTGATTTTTATTTGAGTATATCTCAGTATATCCTAACATATACAAACCATTTAAGTTCAGGCTCACAGAATGGTTTATCTGTTCACTTCTCTAGAACATCTAATATTAGAAACTAATTTACTTTATGGGAATTCTTTAATACTTGGATAAGAAAAGTAAAACATGTCTTGCCCCAGGCCAGGAAATAAGTGACAATCAGCAAATTTAATATAAAAATGATTAATTTTCATAGATAGTAGTGTAGTCCAGTAAAACCTTGTAAATTTGCTCTATTATGTAAGTGAAAGAAATAAAAACTTAATGAAAGCTTTATTTATAGAACTTTGTTTTTTAGAATAAAGTGTGATTTTGTTCTAAAACTGAGTAGAATTTTTTTTTTAAGATTTATTTATTTATTCATTCAGAGAGAGCGAGAGAGAGGCAGAGACACAGGCAGAAGGAGAAGCAGGCTCCACGCAAGGAGCCCGATGTAGGACTCGATTCCGGGTCTCCAGGATCACACCCCGGGCTGCAGGCGGCGCTAAACCGCTGCACCTCTGGGGCTGCCCTAAAACTGAGTAGAATTTTGACACTGGTTTTTATATTTTAACAAAGCAAAGCCATACCTATTTATTCAGAGGAGCCATTTTTAATGAACCCATTCATTTTATTTATGCAGCTAAAGTGGTAATCCTATTGACTTTCACTATGAAAAGAGCTAAATACTTTCCATTTTAACCATTGTCAATTTAACTTTTTTTTTATTAATCAAATAAGAGCTAACTTTAGTCCAGCAAGAATGAATGATAGTAATTTCAAATAAGCAGAGGATGAAATCATGAAGTTTCATGCATTTATGAAGTACATAGAAGCTTTTCAGTTCATATAGTCCATTGACAGCTAACCTTCATACTGTATTTATTCATTTACTTATTGATTAATTTCTTCAAAAACCCCCTTTCATTTAAAAAACATGTGTTACACTCCTACATACATCACACTACCAAAGGGGAGAATGACATTATAAACTATAGGGAGGAAAAAATAACATTATGAGAGATGTATCATGTATAATACTTCTAGACAGAGAGAAGTGATAAAGATTTTATTGTTGATTTTATTTACTTGTTTATTTACTTCCTATATTCTTGTTTTATTCACTTTGAGGGCTGAAAAAGAATTATGAAAGCACAATGGCAGTCCTTTTAATTTACAGAGTGCACTTTGTCCATTAGAAAAATACTGTCTTGTTTATAGCTTGCATATAATCAGATTCACTTTCCTTACCACAGAAAAGCAGATTCCTCAATACTCAGCACATGTCTTTTCTTATTAAGCAAAGCAGGTGGGTGCGGTATAATAAGAAATCAGTATTGGGTCGTTGTCCCTGGTTCTTCACACAATCCCTGGAATTTCCTGAGTGATAGAAGTGATAAGGGATTTTTTTTTTCTTCTAATGAGGCAACTCTTGTTGGACTGCTAGATAGTTTCACGAGATAGAGGCTGATTGCCAGAAAGACTAAGTCTTACTTAGCATCCTGAAACTTTTAGCTGCAGTTCCGGGTCTCCTGGAGGGGAGAGGAGGTGAGTTGGTGGCACACCCAGAGAGGCCATGGAAGCTACAGTCAACTTTGCCTATACCTTGCCTGTGAATCTCTTCCTTTTGGCTATTCAATTGTATCCTTTATAATAAACTAGTAACAGTAGCTAAAGTGCTCTCCTGAGTTCAATGACCCTTTCCAGCAAATTTATAAACGTGAGGATGGGTTCCTAGGAACCCCTGATTTATAGGACATCAGTTAGACGTCTAGGTGAACTTGTAAGTGGCATCTGAAGTGAGGGCAGTGTTGTGGAACTGAGCCCTTTAACCTGTAAGATCTGACCCTGATTCCAGGTAGATAGTGTCAGAATTGAATTGAATTGTAGGACATCCAGTTGGTGTCAAAGAGTTGGAAAAGTGGTATTGGAACATAGCTGGTATCAGGAAAAGAAAAAAAAAAAACTCTCTGTGGGTCTCCTAAGAACTCAGAACAATTGATCAATTAATCAAAAAAGTTACTTGATAGCTACTATGTCAAAAGATTTGTAGATGTTATGGAGAATATAAATTAGTTTCAATAAAGGCCCTTAAGGGACATCTAGACAGTTTGTGTCCTTGAAAATACATTTAACAAGGAAGCTAATCTCTATGAATTTCCAAATTAATGGCAGAGATGATAAACATCATAGAAATTCCAAGCACAGGCAGGTCAAAATCATGAATAAATGAAAATTGGGAAAATGTTTCCTGGGTTCCAGGACCAGGGTATGTCTTTGACCCTCCTCAGTACAGTACAGAACATGGTCTATAGTGAAGCTCACTGTTCTTCTGACCAGTTACATCATCATGGGTGTCTCTATCCTGCCAGCCAAACTCAACCCATGAAAACCTCAATTTCCTGCCTCTACACAAATAGGGGGATTTTACTTGTCTCATCTATACTTCCTACACACACACACACACACACACACACACACACTTACACCTTGAAAGACATACGGACAACATTTTGCAAAAAGAGTTAATGATAAAATCCAAATTATATGGATTTGGAGGAGAAGAGAAAGAAATGTTGGATGCAGCTAGGTATTAACCTCTTAATCCAATACTTCATTGTCGTTGGGCTAAGATAGGAAGCATGTGTGGGTGGAGTTAATTCCCAGAACTGGAAAATTCTCCCATATGGTTATTTGATAAGGTCTTGAAAAGTCTGCCGTATGCCTCTTTTTTAGTCTTCCATTATAAATGGAACCTGAATCCTTGAATCCTATGTAGGAGGCTGCCATCCTAACAGCTACATCAATCACTATTGGCTTTGTGAGCAAGAAATAAATTCTTAACAGTGTTAGGCCACTGACACAATGGGAGTGATATTATAATTTATAATAAATATTTGAATAAAATATTTGGTCATTATCCCTATTCCTGGCACAGAACTCCTAAAACATTTGGAATTTCCTATGATAAGAGAGATGAAAGTGTATTTTTTTATGTTAATGGAGTGACTTTTGGAAAGCACCTATGGATGGGGATTGGTTGCCAATGGAACCAACCATTTGATTAGAGGCTTAGAGCTTTCAGTACTACCCAGACCTCCAGAGAGGAGGAGAGTGGAGCTGGAGATTGAGTTCAGTCACCAGTGGCAATGATAGAATCAATCATTCCTATGTAATGAAGCCCCCATAAAAACACAAATTGATGAAGTTCAGAGGGCATTTGGGTGGATGAACTTGTGGAAGTGCCAGGAGAGTGGCACACCCAGAGAAGGCAGGAGGGCCCTGAACTGCTTCCTTGTATCTTGCCCTATACGTCTCTTCTGGCTGTTCCTGAGTTATACCCTTTAATAATAAACTAACAATGTAGTAACTGAAATGTTTCTCTGAGTTCTATGAGTAATGCTAGCAAAGTAATTGAATCCAAGGAGGGAGTAATAGGAACCTCCTATTTATAGCCTTTTGCTCAGAATTACAGGTAACAACCTGAACTTATAATTAGCATCTGAAGTGACAGCAATCTTAGGGGATTGAGTCCTTAGCCTGTGGTATCTGATGCTTTCTCTAGGTAGATAGTATCATAATTAAGTGCACTGCTTCATAGTATGGAACACAGACACATACACACACACACACACACACACACACACACACACACACCAGAATTGGTGTCAGAATTAGAGAAGTTTTGTTTGTACTAGTAGTTAGTGTTACTGAACTAATTAATAAGTAAATTGATAATAGAGGCTATGTATTGTCATAAAAAAACTAAAATTTGTTTCGCATTAAGAAATTAGAAAACAAAAATTCTAGTAGCAGAATATTTGGTAAAACAGCCATGTGCAACAACTTGGAAGGAAGATCTTGCCCACTGAGCTTGTGGCTCTAGGGAAAGTGGTTGGAAGGATTCAGTAGGATAGTGAGTTGGCTCCTAATCATGGCCTTTAGCAAATATTACAAAAGAAAAAGAGTTCAGGAGAAAATTGGCTGGTTCCCAAATAGAAGTTGAGGAAGGAACAAATCCAAAGAAAAGGGCTTTAAAGGGTTGGAATAATAAAGTACGTCTGGACCATAACAGGAAAAATTGTAAATATAATTACTGGCACATGAAAAAGTCTAGGAAAAAAAAAGCACACCTAGAGATTGTTAATATTTCAGATAAGCTTATTGTCTAAGAATTCAATCCTGGACTAAAGTGTGATTTAGATGACCAAGTCATTAACAGTTGCATTATCAGCAAGAGGGCTGCAAAAAGTGTACAGTCCCTAAGGAAGGCAGATTCCAAACACTCTGTGTTACTGTGACCAAGAAGGATAATGAGCTAGGAGAACTGGAGAGATGTAAGCCAGGGGCCTTGACAAACACTGGACAAAAGAAGTTTCTAAGAAGGGAGGCCTTTTCAGGCCACTTCCCCAATTTCCCAAGAAAGGGCCCTGCACAGATTCTATCAGCAGGACTGAATATGTACTAGGGAAAGTGTATTTTCTTCTTATCTTTTCTTAGTAGGAGATAGAACCTAAGGAAAGATCCTATAAAACTGAAAGCAGCCCTAATCTCTGAATCAGTACGTGAAAATTCTCCTGCCAGATATCTGCCTTGGACTTTAGAGATGTAAGAAATATATATATTTTTTGATTTAGCCATTGAGATTTAGTCATTAGTTCGTTGTAATAACAAGTATTACCCTAAACAGTAAAAAGAGAGCAAAGTTAAGCAGAAAATAAAAGCACATAGACAACAATATGGGAGTTAGGCCATTGAGATAGTGAATTAACCAGTCTTATTTGGAAAAACTGGTAAGATATTCAAGTCTTCAGTTTAAATGTGAGTGTTATGAGAAAGTCAGAATATGCTGTTACAGAAATATTAGATTGAGTATTATTAATGAATTAATGTGTCAGCTAGCTTTTGCCACCTAGATGCTCTCTGAAGTAGATTTTACAAAAATGACTTCAATTATTCCCTTCTCTGTGTCCAAGTAGCCAGGCAATATGATTCTACAATTCTTGTCAAGAATTATAGTCTGTTTTCCCTGTTTTCAAATCTGGGCTGATCTTCAAGATCACTGTGATTCACAGAATCAGCAAAAGTAAAGTTGTGCCAGTTCTAAACTGGGGCCACAATAGTCCTGGCATGCTTCTGCACTTGATCTTGGAATCCCACAGCATTTATCCAGTGGGACTTCAGAAATGCTATGAGCTAGTGACTGACTACTTTTCTCTTTGAAATGGGACTGTCTATTTTGTTTTTTTTGTTCTTGTCTCACAATTATATGTCGGATGTGGTAGGTGGAGGAGGGCTAGAAAATGTGTCTTTTTTATTGTTCATAAGTCTGCAAAACAATATAAGTTATACAGTAAGAGCTGTCTGTGAACCTAATGGAGATCACAAGAGCATGACAAATGAATGAATGAATGATATTATTCACTCATGATGAAATGAGACTTGGTGGGGGGGGTGTCTTGGGATAGAGTATGGTATGGTTATTTTCAATATAGGAGGGATATAAATAATTATGACCAGAGGGTACGCCATTGTAGATTGATTACAAAAAAATGGCTGCAATTATTTCTTTTCCACTATATATTCCCTTTTGCAATGAAACTTTGCAGCTTTTTCCATCATGGGATGGAGCCTATTTTTGTGCTTTTCAAGTCAGGACTGGCCCTGACTTGTTTTGACTAACAGAATGCAGAAGTAAAACATTTTGAGGCCTAGGCCTTAAGAAGTTGTGCATACTTCTCTCATTCTGGAAACCCAGCTGCCTTGATGTAGACCAGCCCAGAGTAGCCTTTTGGATGATAAAAGAGGGGGTCCAATCACCCCCATTGCTCCACTTGACAGCCAGCAATTGCCAGATGTTTATAAAGCCATCTAGACCAGTCAATCGTCACCAACCTGCCAGCTAATCACACATACAAGAGTTTACCCAGGATCAGCCAAGCCTGGTCAGATCAGCAAGTCCATCAACTTCCCATCAACTTTGGAGAAATAATAGTTTGATTTTTTTAGCCAATAAATTTTAACATGGTTTATTACCCAGCAGTAGATAATGGATACAATTTCCTCCCCTCCCCCCCCCAAAAAAGAAATAAACAGAGGAAAACTTTGAATATGACTATACCAAGCCTTAGAAAGAAGAAAAAAATGGAGAATAAGACAATATGAAGAGCAAGCAGTGCGAATGCAATTAATTTGTGCCTTGAGAAGTTAAGTGACTGTACAGGAGCACCCATTGCATAGTGAAGGAAGGAGAGAAAAAGGAAGAAAGTATATTTGAACAGAGGAATATAGGAGAGTTCCAACAGCCCTCTGTGATACCTTCTTTTCCACCTTGCTAAAATCAGGTTTGATTCCTTGTGGATGATTATTGGAGAGCCCAAGTGAAGGATCAGAGCTTAAAACTATATGAATAAATTTATGATAAAATAACCAACAGAAATCCATTGAAAATTATATGTGTCCTCTGTACCGTATTAGGCAGGTGAAGCACACAAAGACGATTTAAGTCAGGGTCTCTATTCACAAAAGAATTTTCAACCTACTAAGAAAACAAGAGAGACATACATTAGATCTTACCAAGAGAGCATTAGGTTCTGATGCAATGCATTGCCAAGTCTGAGCTACACAAGAAAGAATTCAAAGGGACACTTGATTTGATTCATTCAGCCATCATTAATATTTGGATGCTCTCTACAATATCTATGCTGATGATAACCCAGCTGATTCATGACAATCTCAAATGAACGACATACAATACCTGTTGTATAGGACATGGTTCTAAAAAGGGTTATTCTAAACTGTGCTGTCAAAGAGAAGACTCTTAGAAATATTCTAATACAATAGTTACAAAGTTGACAACTTTTTATCTATGTAAGGATTGGATATTCCTGCAACAAAACATGGAATTGAAAAATTATAAAACAGCAGAGATGAAGCTAATTAAATTCAGGGTGTGTGTGTGGGGGGTTACCATATAAGAAATGGGACTGGAATAAAATCAGACTTTTCAAAAGCAGTACTGGAAACCAGAAGATAGTGGAGAAAAGCCTTCTGAAACCTGTGAGAAAATTATCTTTAAGCCTTTTTAAGAGCTTAGTAATCAGGGACATTTTAAAGCATGTAAGGACTCAACAAATGTGCATCCTTTAGCCCTCATAAGAACCTTGGGGATGAAGACCAACAAAAAGAGGGCAAAGCTATGAAAAAGGGTGTGAGAGGTAGGAAACCAGAATTACAGAATGAATAAACAGCAAACAGAAGTTCTAGTGCAACAACCTAAATGTAGCTTAAACAACAGAAATGCTTTTCCTCAAAACTCTGGAGGCCGAAAGTATGGCAAAGGATAGAATGATGATGATGATAGGTGGATAGATAGATAGATAGATAGATAGATAGATAGATAGATAGATAGATGATAGAGAGAGAGAGATGCATACTTCCATACAAAAAAAAGAGGAAGGAAGGGGAGAGTGAAGGAGGGAGGAAGAAATTGGTGTGTTATGTGATATATTTGTTCATCTGGAGAGAATTGTTGATAGGTGCATGATAGTTTTATGAAAAATATGAATATATAAAAATTAAAAAGCATTGAATATTATAACTCCACCAAATAGAAAGTAAGAAATAACGTTCTAAAAAACGTTATTAGAATAAAATTCTTGGCCATTCAACAAACAATACTTATACACTTAAAATAATTTAACTGTATTTATTGCTGTAATTATCTTTTTCAATTTAGTTTACTTATTTTATGTATTTGGTGAAGTAACTAAAAAATAATCTACATCGTGAGAATGGATAAGGGCTAGTAGGAGGAAGTATTTTAAGAGAGTTAAAGCTTCCTGTCCTATAAGAGCAAGTCAATATATGTACTGTCTAAAATGTAAAAACCAAGACATGGTAACACAAATTATTGCAGATGAAATAGAGAAAATCATTAAGAGAGACACATGTGGTGTTGGAGAGGAGGATATGTGAAGTTGGTGTTTGTTGTCTTTCTTTATATACTTCAATGCTCTTTTTTTAACCCTTGTTTACAACTTTAAACTATTCTTAAAACATAATATGTTGATCATTGAATTGTCTCTGACATATGGTTAAATGAAAAAATGAAGGAGGAAAGAATATGGATAATATTTTTCTACTTTAGCAAATACACACAGAGAGACACACACCCCACATTTGCATATACATAGGGCATTTCCGAGCAGAAACTGGTAATGGGCCATTTTGGGGAAAGATTCGTGTCATCAAAGGTGGGCAAGAGACTTATCTTTCACTATACATACTTTTTATCATGTTTGAATTATTTTTCATGAAATAGATTTTTTTCTTCAATTAAAATGTCATTGAATTAAAAACACAAGCTTTTCCTGCTATTTTTAACAAAACAATGATAGAGATGGGTAAATGTCTGTGGATGTAGAGTCAATATTTATAAAATGTGTTAGTACTATGTGTATTCATCTTCTAGGACTGCCGTAGAGGAATAGCACAAACTGGGTGGCTTCAACAACAGAAATATATTTTCTTAAAATTCTGAGACTAAAAGTCAAAGATCAAGGAATTGGTGGGTTTGGTTTCTCCTAAGACTTTTCTTTGGCTTGTGAATGGCCACCTCCTCACTGTGTCTTCACACAGCTGCTTCTCTGTGTGTTTATGTCCCTGGGGTTTCTTCCTCTTCTTATAAGAACACTAATTATATTGGATTAGGGCCCCAGCATATGAGCTTATTTAATGTTAATTACCTCTTTGAAGGCCCTATCTCCAAAAACAATCACATAGAGGTTTAGGAACTCAAAATCTATGTTAGTGTGAGGAACGTAAGTGAGTCCGTAACTCTTGTATTATATGGATAATGTGAACTATTTTTGAGGGTGGGCAGGTGGGGATTCTTAATGTAGAAGGTAGGAGCTTGAGCTCTGCATTCAAATAGACCTGCATGTACCAATCAGCTTTCCACCTACTAACTGTGTAATATAATATACTTAAAAAAAATCTCTTGCCTCAGTTTCCCTCTCCATTAAGCGGGGGATAATAACATTTTCAAAAGATGATGTGGAACTTCAATGTGATCATGTATATAAAGAACTGGGTGCCTCACGTTAAAAAAAAAACTTTATAAACTGTAGTAATTATAATTACCATTATGCAATAGAATATAATATGGCATTGTACCTAATGAATACAAAAAAACCATGGCACAAAATTGCTTCACATATTTTATGAATTTGTTATCCAGTCAAAAAATGGGTTGTGTTGTTAATACTCAGTGTTTGTAGAAACCCATAATCTCCCTGAAAGTATATGGTTATTAAAGGGGCAATAGAGAAGCATCCTTGCATCTTGGGATACATTGCTGGGCGTGGAGAAACAGAAATATGGTGGTGGGAGAGAGAGACTATTACAATTAAAAGGGGCACCCATTGGTAATAGAATCATCCTATAAGAAAGCCTAGGTGTTCACTCAGCGTTTCTCATTCTCTGAGTCTCATCTGCAAAATTATTTTATGTGACTCCTTTGATAAACAAATGGTGCCCAGATGCAAAAATGCTTTAAATTATATAAAATAGAATGCATTTAAGACACTGTTCTTATTGCTGTCTTACATGTTCCACGCTAGGCAAAATTCTTTGCTCTTGATGTATTACATTTTTATTAACTTCTTTTCTGGAATGTTTCAAAAAAAAAAAGCCTCTACTTACTTATTTGTCCTCCATTTATATTTATGCCAAATTTTATAAATAATGGTCATCCAATTTTACTTTTTCTTATTTTATATTGTGCAACTATACTTTAGTACATGTTATTGTACAACATCAATGTGTACAGAAAAGTGCATTAAATATCTATGTAAGTTTAATAATTACAGAGCCAGTACCTACAAACTGCAACACAAGTGAAGAAATAGAACACGTCCAAGATTCCTCACTCTGCATTTTTTAAATCAATACATCCTCCCCACTTCCCTGGAGAAAACCACTGTCCTGGCTTTTGTGGTAATTATAGCTTTATTTCTCTCCATAGATTCACTATGTCAACATCCTTAAACAATAGAGTTTGGGTTTTTCTTTTGGCTTCTGAAATTTATAAAAGTAGAAATGTACTGCTTCTCTGAGAAACAAACATACATATTTCTTTTTTTCCCCTTTCACTAAAGAATATATCCATATATATTGTTTACAGTGGAATGCTATACAATAGTGAAAATGGATAAACTAAAATTACACATAATAATAATTTTATTCATTAAAGTTTTATTTAAATTCCAGTTAGTTAATATACAGTGTGATATCAGTTTCAGGTATACAGTATAGTGATTCAGCACTTCCATACAAGTGTTGAATCACTCCAATAATCCCCATCACCTATTTCACCCACCCACCCCCTCTCTCCTCTGGTAACCAACACTTGTTCAATAGAGATAACAGTTTGTTTCTTGATTTGCCTCTCTCTCTTTCCCCGCTTTGCTTGCTTGTTTTGTTTTGTTATTTCCACATATTAATGAAATATGTAATTTGTCTTTCTCTGACTGACTTATTTCGCTTAGCATAATACCCTCTTGTTCCATCCATGTCATTGCAAGTGGCAAAATTTCATTCTTTTTTATGGCTGAGTAGCATTCCATTCCATTCCAATATCCATTTTCAGTCTATTCCATTCCATTATTAGTCTATGGACACTTGGGCTGTTTCCATCTTTTGGCTGTCATAAATAATGCTGCTATACACATTGAATTTGTTTTGTATTCTTTGGGTAAAACTCTAGTATTGCGATTGATGGATCATAGGGTAGTTCTATTTTTAAGTTTCTGAGGAATCTCCATTCTGTTTTCCATAATGGCTGTACCAGTTTGCACTTCCACCAGCAGTGCAAGAAGATTCCCCTTTCTCCACATCCTTGCCAACATCTTTTGTTTCTTGTGTTGTTGATTTTAGCCATTCTGACAAGTGTGAGATATGTCATTATAGTTTTGATTTGTATTTTGCTCATGATTAATGGTGTTGCGTATCTTTTCATGTGTCTGTAATCCATCTGTATATCTTCTTTGAAAATTTAACTATTCAATTGCCCTTTAGTTTTGATTGTTTCCTTTGCTGTGTAGAAGTTTTTTCGTTTGTTTGTTTTTTTTGATGTAGTCCCAATAGTTTATTTTTGCCTTTGTTTCACTTTCCTCAGGAGACATATCTAGAAAGAAGTTGCTATGGCCAATGTCAATGAGGTTAGTGCCTGTGTTCCTCTCTATGATTTTTATGGTTTCAGGTATCACAATTAGGTGTTTAATCTATTTTGAATTTATTTTTCTATGCAGTGTAAGTAATTGGTCCCATTTCATTCATTTGATTGTTTCTGTCTAGTTTCCCCAACATCACTTGTTGAAAATATATTCTTTTTCCCATTGGATATTCTTTCCTGCTTTGTCAAAGATTAATTGACCATATAGTTGTGGGTTTGTTTCTGGGTTTTCTATTCCATTCTGTTGATCTATGTGTCTATTTTTGTGCCAGTACCATACTATTTTGGTTGTGACAGCTTTGTAATATAACTTGAAGTCTGGAATTGTGTTGCCTCCAGCTTTGCTTTTTCAAGGGATAGCAACAATTTTAAATGATTGAAAAAAATACAGCGTTATATAGATTAAAACACAAAATATTCCTTTTGCCCATATCCCAATTGCACTCTTCTTCCTCATGATAACCACTATAAAGTGTGTCTTGTAACAGTCTTTTACCTACCTATTTACATATATGCACACATATGCATATATATTTCTTTTTAGAATAAGAGGGATCATATTCTATATTCCATATATTCCATATATTATTATATTCCATATAATAATATATATTCCATAGTATATAATTTAGAATAAGAGGGACCATATTCTATATTCCATATATTCCATATATTATTATAGTCCATATAATAATATATATATTCCATAATATATTCCATATATTATTCTGTGACTTATTTTCCTTAAATCTTGGAGATCTTGTCCATGAAGGATGTATAAATCTTACTTACATTTCTTTTCTTTTCTTTTCTTTTAAGATTTTACTTATTTATTCAGAGAGAGAGAGGCAGAGACACAGGCAGAGGGAGAAGCAGGCTCCATGCAGGGAGCCCGACGTGGGACTCGATCCCACGTCATCAAGATCACACCCGGCAGCTCTAAACCGCTGAGCCACCCGGGGCTGCCCTTACTTACATTTCTTAATAGTTTTTCCACAGTGACTGAGAGCAGAGCTGCACCATAATTATTAATCCTTTGTTGATAAACATGTACATTGCTTCTATTTTATGTCTGTAGCAAAAATACTGCAATAAGCATGTTTGCAGATGTATCTTTGGGTATGTATATAAGTATATTTGTACTCTAAATTACTAGAAATAGAAATTATTAGAAATAGAACTGTTAGGCCAAAAACACAAATACTTAAGATTTGCTCTTTTAATTCCAAAAGCTGGTATCAAATAGCCGTAAAAAGTCTCTACCAGTGTTCTTTCCCAAAATAGTGATCATAGTCACTCACATTTTGATAACATGAAGTAGCACGTATTTCAAGAATACACTACAAATGTTTGCATCTGACCAAAGAATCAGAAATATATGATACCATTCCTTTGCTATGATCACCTCTCTGCTTCCATTAGATACCAAAACAAGTCATTCATGTTGCTTTATTCACATTTTGTGTTTTATATTTATGTGCAAATTATGTTGCCAGGCTAGATTAGAAATCAGAATTTCATTTAAGAATCACCTTTGTATATATTTGTGTATGAAAAAGAACAAATGAATGAGTGATCCCCAAACAGTCCCAGGTACTATGAAATTACAAAAAGCTATGCAAAACCTCTTGTTCTCAGTATTGTCATTTATAAAATGAAGAGTTTGGAGAAGAATTGATGTCAGAAGTCTCTTCCAATGGATGCATTCTTTGCTGGGGAGTTTAGATGTGTGATGATTAGCTTTATGTGTGCACTTGCGTAGGCCACAACACCCAGTTATAATCAAACATGATCTGGATATTTCTGCGAAGGTATTTTTTATATAAGAATAATATTTAAATAATTAGTTTTTTAAATGAGTAGTCTTTTTTTTTTTTTTAATCAGTAGTCTTTGAGTGAAGCAGATTACTATCCATAATGTGCCTTGGCCGCTCCCAATCAGTTGAAGGCTTAAAGAGAAAATAGACTGAGATCCCCTGAGAAAGAAGAAATTTTGTCTCCAGACTGCCTTTGGATTTGAGTTGCAATATGAACTTTTTTCTGGACCTCTAATTTATCTGCCTACCCTGCAGATTTTGGACTTCTCAGCCTCCATAGTTGTGTGAACCAATTCCTTAAAAGAAATTTCTCACCCTCTCTCTCTCCATCTACACACAGAGACACATACACGCATACATCCTATTAGTTCTTTTCCTCCAGAGAACCCTAACACAATATGCAAAGTGATAAGAGCAAAATACTAGGCAGGACTGATGAATGGTCTGCACTAAGACAGGTCAGGAAGGTGAGAAATCAGGTTAGGGTTGAGTGGTCAGAGAAATAAGCCCTAGAAAGATGGAGTCTATGATCTATATTTGAGTTGTCAAGGCTATACCCCACAGGATCCATTTTGATTTTGACATTAACCTCATATGTACTGATCAGATTTTTTTATATCATGTGGTCACATAAGAGGATTTTCATCATATAAGCTAATAAATACTATCTTCATAAGACTTAAGTACCATCACAGTCTGTGTGACATAAAAATTGTTTTTCCTAGATTATTCCCAAAATACTTATGATCCCAATTAGATAAACTGATAAACTGCCTAAAGCTAAGAACCACATTTCCCCATTTATACTTCTTTTTTTCCCCCATGTTATCCACACAGGGCTGACTGCACACAGTTGGTGCTTAATAAGTACACATCTTAAATACTTCTTGAGGAAATATAGGAAGAATGTACAATGTTAGGGGACTAATCTCCAAGTCTTCTGATGCCATAGGTGTGTGCCCCAATCTAAGTGGTATCTCTGGCAAGTGCTCAGCCCTGGTGTGTTCGTAAGACCAGCAGTAAACAGTAGTGACCCTTTCTCAGCAACCTCACAGGGTTATGGACAAATCAGAAGTAATGTAATCAAAGACAAAAAGCATACTCTATCTTCACAAAAGGGGAAGTTAGTTGACTTTCTCCCAATAGGAACATGCTCTTTTGTGTGGTGAATTGAAATATAAAAGCTAATGAAAATTTCTCTGTTGGTTTGTCTTTATTTATAAGACATGAGAAATGACAATAGATGGATTCTTGATGCGGATGAATGTGGATAGATACACATACCCTCAATGAGGTAAAAATCACAACATGATCTAACACAAAACAAAGGAAACAGTAGAATTACCATGCGTAGTCATGTTGAAGATGAGTATTTTAATCTAATAATTAGTTTCACCATGAATCAAATACTTTTTAGTAGCTTGAAAAGAAATAGCATTTAGCTTAATTCTGATGAGGATAAAGCTTTGCTTCATTTGACCAAAGGTGTTTAAGATTTGAACAATAATGTGTAATATAGAAAGTCTTTAATGGCAACCTTTTCCATTCTAACTAGTGCATAATATTGGTTTTGCAATCATTTAGTAATTATATAAGGAGGACATATTTATTACGAATTATTGATTTTATAATTACTGCTGCTGGTATTCACATTATTACACAATGAAAATCTTTTAATATACAATGCTCTTCACCCTCAGCTGGCGAACAGATAGTGCAATGCAATTTAGAGAGTAGCCAAGAGTAGATTTTTATCGGTACTTTTTTTTTTTTTTTTTTGCCAACCAGCTAAATGGTTTGCTTTCTGAAAAATATTGCTAATGGCGCTTAAGCAGAGAGGAATGTCCAATTTCAAGGTCATTCTTGGCAGTTGATTACAGTCACCCAATGAGCACAAGGTTCCTATTTAACTGTTAAGTTATTTTTGCTGCACTCATTGCTGGGAATTAAAAGTTATGGCTGTAAATTTGCTGCCAGCTAAATAGACATCAAAGGCCACAATCATACACTGGATCATGACACATGAAGATATATCTCTTATGAAATTGATTTTTCTCCATGTGCAAGGCAGCTTTGCATTACTTTCCTCGTGGAGTTTAGCACAGGAAATGTCTAGGCAGGCCAAGTGTAATTGTCAGCATAGTTTATATTCTGGGCTGAGAACTCCTTTTATTATTTTTTTCCCTCCATGAAGATGTGCAAAAAAGGTTGTCTAAGCATATATTTTGATTTCACTTGCCAACAGATTGTGAATAGCTGATTTAAGGTCACTGTCACCCCCAAATGGGAAAAGATTAGGTTTCTGAGGACCAGAAATATTAAAAAGTCTGCCCAAACAATATTTGCTGCTCACCAGAATTCAAAATTGCTGATTTTCACCCTAGAAACATCCCATAGAGTTTTATAAAGGCTGTAGGTCTATTATGCTGTTTTAATCCATCAGATTTTCACTGTCCTGAGGATAAGAGCGTCAAATAGAATTACATGGGCTTGATTAGTGTTTTTCTCTCTTCCAGATATTATGTTGCTATTACAGAGGGATCCATATTTTTTTACAAAGAATGTAAGTTGTGTCTAAATAAGATACCTGAAGAATCAAATCATATTTTAAATGTATGCAGGTGAAGGTGCTATTTTTGGACTCCTACATGGGTTAGCTTTATAGTCCTGAGCACTGTGCATTTCAGTGATGTGACTGGAAACTCATCATTAGAGACAACCATTGGAGACAGGAGACTGGCTGACCCCAAATCCTTTCTTTTCATCTGCAAAGTGAGGCTCACTCCTGTATTTCATGTGGAAGCTCAATTCCAAATTCAATAGCCTGACTTATGAAGCCTTCCCAAATTTTATCCTAACTTTATTTTTCCAGTTGATCTCTCACTATACTCCTCCTCACACTGAGCAGGCTTAACTGCTCATTTCCCAGAATTAGAGCATACTCATCTGGAATATTCATTTGCTGTTGATCCTTCAGATACCAGTGTGGGACCCACGTCCTTCATGAATTTCTCTTCCTCCCTTTTTAGTCTGTATCACTCAAAACTTAATCAAGTTCTAATTCTCTTACTGCTTGCCTGCCTTGCCTGTTGATTTGCAATTTTTCTCCAACTAGAGGAGTTGGGTTTTTGTTTTGTTTTATTTTGTTTTTAAGGATCAGGAAACTATCTGTTCCTTTGTGAACAAACACACAGCTAGACAACAATGGTGTTCGCTAAGTACAATTAAATGTAACAGAATTCTGGAAAATGGGATTCCAGCTATAAATAACAGTAACAAAGAATAGTCTGTAAGAAGCCCTACCACACTGTGATTGTTCTTTAATTTGCTATAGTAAAGACAGCCTTTATTAGCTATACTTTGGTAACTGATCAAGGGCCTACAAGACAACCTCTTTCCCAACTTAGGGTAAAGGAGAAGCACTTAATATTTATTGAATATGCCAAGTACTGAGCTACATGGTAAATGTTATTCATTTTAGTTAAATATTAAGTAATTCTGTGAGGTAGGTATTATACCCATTTTATACACACATACACACACACACAAAATGAGATTCAGAGAAATCAAATAACATAGCCAAGGTCATAAAACCAGCAAAAAAAGCCAGCAAAGATTTGTATCCTGACCTTGAGGTCTGTATTTGATTCTCCATTGCCTTCCCTGATAGTCAATTAATACATACAAGGGGCTTTATAAATGTTAATTGAATAAATACAAAAAGTTTTTGAGAAGGAATGTAAGATCATTTAGTCATTATTAATGGTGTGTTCATCATCTCACTCCTTCAGTTGATGTCTTTACTCACTTTCACCCATAAAATGTGAAGAGTTTTTCAGAAACCAACTCCAATCTCACCTCCAAAATCAAGCCTTTTATGTTTACTTCAGGCAACATTAATCTCATTGTTTATTCATCACAAATTTTATTTTACATTTCTGCTTCTGAAAGATTTGTTTCTGAGTGGTCTTCTGTTCACATCACAATTAAAAATAGGTTTATTTTGGATTAGAGATGGACAAACTGATGCCAAAGGACCCAAATGATTTGCCCACAATCATTATAATAAGTAAGCCTTGGAACTTGATCATTTCTGGCTCTGGCCAAATTTAGTCTTCTTTCCCTTGTATAGATGCACAGTTGGAATCCAAATCCTCTGATTTGGATCCTCATGTACAATACACATACATATACATAACTTTTAAAGTAAATTCAGCCATCTAATATCTTAACCCAGAATCCATCCAGTTCAGAGTCATGATTATAAAAAGAGCAAGGAGGGCTGAACTAGGTTTGTGCTGTACTCAGTTTGACTGTTCAGCTATTTGATTTCCCTAAAGGCCTGTTTCCTCACAATATCATTTAGTTACTTGAGGTAGAATCAATGTCATGACATTTCCTTCTTTTTTTTTTTTTTTTGAACCGTACAGAACTCAACACATTACCAAGAATGTCAGAGGTATTCAGGAGATATTAATTGTTCAAATAAGGCACCTACCAGCATCCTCATCATGGCTCCCATCAATGGGTATATGTAAAGACTTGAACAAAGTCATCATCTCCTCGTACCACAGTGTTAGTGAAGATAGCTTGTGTAGCATGTCTCCTAAGATAGAAGGAATAGGAGTTGCCCTTGTTAAATTTACAAAATTTTTGGACATCAGAAGTAGCTGGGGATACTGTTACAATCTTGGATGTCTTAACCCCATTTCCTACTAATTTAAGCAGAAGCATGTGGACAGAAGTGTTAAATAAGGAATGGGCAGCCTGGGTAGCTTAGCTCCACCTTCAGCCCAGAGTGTGATCCTAGAGTCCCAGGATCGAGTCCCACATCCGGCTCCCTGCATGGAGCCTGCTTCTCCTGCTTGTCCCTCTCTCTCTCTCTCTCTCTCTGTCTCTCATTAATAAATAAATAAAATATTTTAAAAAAAAAGGGAATGGAGATCCACCTTCCAGAGTCCAGTAATGAGTTTTCCTCAGCTCCTGTAAAAGCTAAGAAGGCCCAGAGAGAAAGCATTTGATATCCATCATAATTTCCCAAAATCTTTCAATTCTCTTCCTTTGGTAGAGAAAAGAGTTTAACACTCACCATCTCTCCCCAACTAAAGAGAGAAACCCAGATTAACTAAAATGTTCTAGGGTATTTACTCTCCCTTATCCCTTCTTAGTCCCATATTTCAATGAATTAATCCATCTGTTCCATATTTACTTGTCATCTACACTAAGTCAGGCGCTCTTCCACATACTAGGGGTATGGCAATGAATAGGACAAATAATAACCAGAATTTTAGGGAGTTTAGATTCTTCTGGGGGAATATGGACACAAAAGTAAAAGAAAAAAAATGCATGTGAAGTGAATTTTTAAATTGTTTAAAGAAAAAAGTGAGTCTTGTGACGATAGAAACCCATGGTTGCAGAGGAAAGTGGCTGGAACGAATAGAGTTCTTTTAAATTAGGTGGTCAGAAATGATTCCTCTGAGTAAGAGGCATGAAAGAGGCTTGGAACTCCAGGATTCCAGGCAGAGAGTGGAAAGTATAAAAGGCCTAAGGTAGAAACAAGTTCTTTTGTTGCACCAAAAACAACAACAACAACAAAAAATTAAGTTCTAATAGACTAAAGGGAAAAAAGAAAATAGTTTGAAAAAGTGTAGGTAGGATCATATAGATTAAGGTCTTGTGATGGTTTGAGTAGGGATTCAAGTTGAAGTAAAATTGGAAGCCATTGGATAGTTTTAGAGAAAGAAATGATATGATCTCATCTACCAGTTGAATGCATACAAAGTTCTATGTTCTGGTTGGTAAGTGTGGAGACTACAGTGATGGAGCAGTCAGCAGATTTTATAATCCCCTTCTACTTTAGGATTCTAACACAAAAATGAAAGTGGAGAAGAAATTTCACTAACATATGCTCACCTCCTAGAAATATTTTGAGGAATATAGGTGTGTACATTTACATACATATGTGTAATTATATGCACAATATGTACTTATATATTTCAGGAAGATATTCACACACTTATAACTTTACCAGGTAAAATACATAGTCAGTTGGAATCTTGTAAATATTTCTAATGAAGACATTTTGCTTGGATTTATGACAAAGTGGAACATAGATGGCTTTCTTTCATTTATACAGTTTCTAGAGGAGCTTATTACCACTGTATTTTCCAAAATAGATTTTTATTTTCTCATCTTATAAAAAATGTGATTGTTATTTATGTACCTTTCATTTGTCTCCAGATGTTCAGCTTAGTGACACTCAATCAAACTAATGAATTATGAAATGAAACTAATAGTAAACCCAACTTTCCCAAATCACTGGGACTTAAAGCAAGACAGAATTCATTGCTGGAATCCCAGGATGGTGGAAGCTTGCCACACATAGCTTGCCCCAGAGTCAAAACCTTCAGGTTTGAGACCTAATTCATCCTCTGAGGCTTCACATAACCTAGACAAGTCAGGGTGTTGAACATTTTGCACTCTCGTCTGACATCTCTTCTTGGAAAGTGAGGGGCTTTGATAAGAGTTTCTATGGAGCTGAGGCACTGCTATTTACTGCAAATTGGCATATATAACCATTTTTGAAGTCTGCTGACATTTTGATCAACCCACTTCCAAAACAGGTATCACTGAAACTCCTTCTTAGGGCGCAGACACATGTTAGATATCACCTAATCAGTTTCCCTTCCCTTGATAATTCTGTATATTGAGCTAGCCCATTCATGTACGTCTATAATTTGCAAAGCTTTTGTGAAAAAAATGCACCCACACTTCTCTTCGAAAATGCATCCCATCATGTTAACTACATCTATCAGAATTCCTTCTTTCCATAATGATGTGGTGAAAGGAATGGTAAATTAGAAATTAGCCATTTTTAGCTTTTGCCATATTTTGCCAAGTTGACAGAAGTGTGTTATCTTGGGCAAGTAATTTGGCCTCCCAAGGGCAGTTTCTTCACCTGCAAAATAAGGGAGTTGGATTAATTGATTGCCGAGGTATGGTCTGCCTCTAAATATTGTTCTTTTTGCCTTGATTGCTTTATTTTATTTGTCTATCTCTTCCTATATACCATATACCATATATTGAAAGCCTGAGAATAGGGTCTTCTACTCTTATTTAGTACAGTCTTTCACATATCTGAATATTAGAGTAGATATACCACTTGATATTTTATTTTCCTTTGAGCCAAAATAACTGTGTTTACTTTCATTAGGCCTCACAATTTCAGCAAACATTTTATCACCAAAGTAGGAATGCCAGGCTAGGCAGACAATTATGCGGAATAGTCCTTCCTTCCTGCTATTATGATGAATACTTCCATCTCTTGCCAATCCACAGAGCTTCAGAAGGCATCATGAGAGCTAGTGATTCTAGTCAGTGCTTTGCTTTTTATTGCTTTTCACATTTTATTTGTTTATGTTTTTTTAAAGTATCCCCATGCTCTTTAGCTTTCACACTAACTCACAGTTTGCCAAGCCGTAGAGTCCACACGCAGTGTTAAAGGATATCAATACTGTTTTGGACAAATTCACACTATCATCCTCAAAATGCGGGGGTTAATGCATGATTAAATGTGGTAGCATAACTTTTGATTATCTGTGTGACACGATTTAGTAAAATAGCAGATCATTCAGAAATCATTCATATTTGGCCTTGAGATGTATTAGAGGATGCATCTTTGATCTCCCTTTCTAATTATGTTTTGCTTTGGTCTAATGTTAAAGAAATAATTTGCATTCCCAAGGCACATACCAAATAACAACAGAGGAAGGGGACTTAGAAAAAAACAAGGGAGGGAGAACCAGGATAAGCTTTTCAAATGCCATGGAGAATTCATAAAGTAAATTTGTATGTAAATAATCCAGATTTCATTAAATTTACCCTTTGTTCTGTAGGCCAGCTTCTCTTTCTTAAAATTCTTTCCATTCCTCTCCTTCTAAAAACCAAAGTCATTGAAGATCAACAAATAAACATGAATTTGTGAGTACTTTCTATAAATACAGAATGATAGGAAATGCATGTTGAGAAAACAAGTCTCTTGCCATTCAGAGGCTTCCAATCAGTGCTGACACATGAAACTAAAACACATGCAGGGTAAAAAGTAAGAGATGACAGCACATGAAAATATCATATAATTGTTCAATTGTTGCAGTGCAGAACATACTCACTATAAGATATTAAAGGAAAAGATCATTAAGAGCTTCGACGTTTAGAGATAGCTTCATAGGGGTATTTAAAATGGAGTTTAAAGTCTGAGCAGGATTTGAATAAGCAGAATGAAAGAAGAGAGAAGTATGTTCCAGATTCCACTGCCCTGAAAAAGATTTGGAAATACATTATGCATTATATATCCACTATATTTCATTATATCAGGGCAGAAACTGGGCATACTTAATTTATTTTACCCAGAAATTTCAAACAAAGAATCTTGAGTCAAGATGTTACCTAGAAAATTTGAAATGAAAGAGGGGTAAATTCCCCTAGACAGTAGTGTGTGTCAGTTGTTGAAATTCACTGTTTTGTTCCAGTTGAGCATAGTAGTTGGATTTAAAAGACTTCTAAATTCAAACAATATTTGAAGTTTTGCACTAAGATAGGGGTGATCAAATCCCATGTTTTAGGGCATCAGGGTTCTATCGCAGGGCTCTTCTTCAGGATTTTTATGCACTCACTGTCACATACCATCAAGAAACGGCTGTGCTCAAGATCAGGTTCCTGATGTCTTGTGTGAACGTAGCCTTAGACAAAAATAAACTTCTATGGATTTTGATATAGTCCAACTTTTCTGCACCTCAACACTTAGAGAGTCCCCCAAATCATCTGCTTGCTTAAATCCTTGTCATTGAGACCAACTGGAAAAGAGAGACCAGTAATGAGAACCTCATTGCTTTTCAAAAAACATGACTATCAACTATATTTTGTATATATTTCAATAACTATAGATGTAAATCCTATGGGATATTTGCTTTTGTAGATACCTAGAAGTAGGGAAAGAATGAGAACAGGGAAGAGATGGGAGAAGCTGGAGAAGTAAATAAAACTTTTTTGATGTTATATTTCTCTATTTTCAAAGAACTTATAAAGTATTTGCAGAGACAAAGTAACTGAACAAAACACAACAAAAATTAAAAGATATAATAAAATAGCAATAATAGACAATGAGGTAACTATGAAATGAGACAACATAGCATGAAAGAAACTATAGGTCAATGCCAAAATACATGGAAAAGACAAAGTGACAAGGAAAGAGGAAATTACTATTTTGAAAGACATTATTTAATGACAAGTTGGAGAGAAAAAAAAAAAAAAAGAAGGCCATTGTATGTCAGGGTGAGGACCAGGGAAGCATGTTTGAGCCTATAATTTTTCTTTGAGGTAAATATTTTTATTCTCACTTTACAAGTGAGGAAGTTGAGGTTTAGTGAAGTTAATCAATTTGTTCAAGACTACTGATTTACATAATTGGTAGAGCTGAAATGAAACTTTGGGTGGGTCTAACCCCAAAGTCTTTGCTTTTCCCTCCTCATGAGCACAGCATGGGCAGATCTTAAAAATGAGAACTATTGCAGGGATGATTTTTGAAATAATCAAGGCTTGAGATGGCTCCAGATAGATCCCCATGCCTTGAAGAGAGAAGAGATACAGAGAGTGAAAGAGGTAGACATAGAGAGAAATAAAATAGAAACAGGAAGACAATGAGACTATTGTCAACCAGGTAAATGGTTTCCATTCTTTGAAAATCTTAATATGTCTTAGAAGCTCATCTGCACAAAAAATCAGCTAATTATGTTAATTCAATTAAAATTTTTTGGTAAAAATCCTCAATCAGAAGAGGTCTTAAGCATTTTTAATTCTGAGTATGGTTGGCTGCTGTATCTCTCAGGTGGGTCTAATATCATTTGCTTTTATGAGTAGTTCCCAATCACATGGGAAGTTTTAAAATGTCCCAGTGCTGGATGACATAATAGTTTCTAAAGATTCCCAAGTGATTCTAATTTGCAACAACATTTAGGAAGTAGTAATTTACTTGAAAATACACTTAATTTGCTTTATCCTAACTTCATCTTCATTTTATGTTATCCTAAAAGAGGTGGATGTTAAAGACACTAGAGCTTAACTTTCAAAGTCTGTGTAGACCTGAATTTAAAAACCTGCTCTACCACTTTTTTTAGCAGACTTTTTTTTTTTAAGATTTTATTTATTTATTCAGGAGAGACATACAGAGAGGCAGAGACATAGGCAGAGAGAGAAGCAGGCTCTCTGCAGGGAGCCTGGTGCAAGACTCGATCCCAGGACCCCAGGATCACAACCTGAGCCAATGGCAGATGCTCAACCACTGAGCCACCCATGTGTCCTGAGCACACTTATTAATATTTCTAAATATTTGCTTGCTCACTCATAAATAAATAACAGCCACTTCCTAAGGTTGGAAGACCCTAAGGTCCAGGATTAAATGAGTGGGTAGATAGGATCTAGCATGATACTGCCTAATAGTGCTCAGGTGACAGTGCCCCTGCCCCCTTTTTTCTTGCCTCTATTTCATAGTTTCGTTATAAAATTGAATCTGAAAATTTGTCCCAGGTTCTAGAGCTAAAAGCACAGCAAAGCCTGGAGGCTTTCTAGCATTCCTCTTTCTCAAGCATTGTTTTCATTATAAAATGTTAAAGATAGTTGGGGGGGGGGGGAATAATATAAGAGTGAAAACTAACTGAGAGGAATAAATAAATTACTCTATGGTTTTCCAGTCTCCTACTGGAAAGTCTCCAGTGTTGCTCTGAATCAGACTTATGTCCTTAACAGGCCCCTGCCTCATCATATTATACATTCTTGTCTCCTTCACTTTAGCACCATCTTTCATACCCAGCCTGACTTCTGTTCTTGAAGCCTCTACCTAACAGACCATTTCTTCCTCACCTTTTTCTTCTCACCCAGTGTGTTCCTTCAGATCTAGTACCCTCCTATCAGAATACTACTAATCTTTTAAGGACCAAATGAAAATCTGTCTGGTCCACAAAATATTTATTTCATCTTCTTCTTATCCCTTATGTTATAATAAAAAGAACTGTAGTCTTAACGTTAAAAATTCTCTAGACGTTCACTGGATAAAACAGAAATTTTAACTGGGGCTGTTTTGAGGATTTCTAAAATCAAAGAGAAATGTTTTTCAGAGCTCCAGTAGGTCAATCATATTGGGGCAGACTGTTACGATTAAGGAGAACAAAACAGCACAAATTATATTTCGTTTACAAGTATTTCTGTGGTTCATTTCTATACGTGAAATGTAAAATAGCAACCGTTTAGATAATTTAAGCCTAGTAAGTACCCAGTGTTATATCAATTTTCTAGCTATTTTGGAGAAAATGGTTATTTCTTCTTTAATTATTCAGTTGATTATGTCAATTCGACAATTCATTTAGCCAGTGTAGACTCAGTCTCAAAGTTTTAATCCAGAGCCTGTCACTCACTTCCTCAATGACCTTGGGCAAGTCACTTAATTTCTCCACATCTCAATTTCTTTGTCTGTAAAATTGGGATAATAATCTTGACCTCGCAGAGAGGTTGCATGAATTAACTGATTAATGATTATAAAGCAATTTGAAAATACAGAACACTATATAAATGCTAAGTATTGTTATTAAGCAAATCAATTCAGAAAATCAAGATAATGACATTTCTTTTCAATCTATTTCTTAAAGTGCTTAACGCCTTTGCATCTAAGCTCCATGTTGTAAAAAACCAGTTTAAATATTTATAACTTGAATTTTTCTAGTTTAACCAGTTCCTACTGCATGCTAGGGGAGAAGAGAAAAAAATCTCTTGAGCTGGGAATTTGAATGTCTCACTCACTTTGACTTTTTGTTTATATCCACTTTAATTCGGGGGAAAAATTTATCAATCAAGTATGTACATTTGTATGTATGTTTGTATCTATTCATCTACTAGAATCCTGGAATTTCAGAGTTGAAGTGCACACTAAAGGCTATATTCTAGTTTCCTTGTTTTATTGGTATGAAGAAAATATTCAGGGAGACATGAAATGATTTGTTCAAGCTTACATAAAGCAACGTGGGCCTGAGCTGATTTCTGTCCTGAGTCCCTGGCTGCCCAGCCTTCAGGTGCAGAGCAGATAATAAAACAGGAAAAACATGAGCTCTACCTTCAGGGATCTTACTTGGCAAGACATGTGAAACTGATAGCCTGAAAAATTATGATTAATTGATATGAACTTTAAAAACAACATGAAAGAATGTGACCAACTTCTGATTTATCAATTTCGGAATTTGCTCATGCAGCTTGCAAGTTACAATTCTGTTTGGATTGATCTTTATGCAGCTTCCAATTTTTATCACCTTTGCATTCACTTAATTGAGTCACTTTTCCTTAAAATCAGGTGAACTCAATAATTAGGTTCCTGATTATATATAGAAATATACATTTGAAAGATATAACATTCGGGGGGCACCAGGGTGGCTCGGTTGGTTAAGCACCTCTCACGATCCCAGGCTTCTGAACAGATTCCTCCCTCTCCCTCTGCTGCTCCCCCTGCTTGTTCTCTCTCTCTCTTTCTGTCTCTGCGAAATAAAGAAACAAAATCTTTTTCAAAAGATGTAACATTTGGTACCTGTTTTCAATTAGAATATTCTAGTTTTATGCCCGGCTCAGCCTATAGGTAAATAACTTTAGCCAGACATCTTTTCTTTAGGGCATGGTTCCCTAATCTATTATATAAAGATTCAGGGTAAAAACCTGCTGAAGTTTCTCCCTGCTAAAATTCCGAATGCTGTGGTGTCTGAGACAAGCATTGAGAATTCCTCAGGTAGATACTGGATTCTGAATAGGTCATAGACAATAAATCTGATTGTTAAACCAGTCACACTTTAAACCAAATGCTCATTTGAGGTTTCCTATCTTCAACGAATACATTTGCAGGATGTTAATGCTGGAAAGAATATTAGAAATCATTTAGTCTGATTCCCTCATTTTATGTTGAGAAAACTGAAGTCTTGAAATATTAAGTAAATAGTCCAAGGTCACAAAGTCAATCGGTGAGGAAGCCAGGTATAAAACTCAGATTTTCGTGAATCTTAGTGGATTCATGTACTTTCTTCTAAATCATTAAGATGACATTGGGGCAAATGATACTCTTCCTTTGAAGTTAGGACTTTCATAAACCAAAAGAATAGTTAAATCTTTCAAAATCATTTCTCCTGGTTGTCCTCTTTTCACTCATCACAATGTTTTGTTCGGAAGACATGGCTTTTAAAACAGGGTAATTCCTTTCAAAATAACAAGACTCCTATGTCATAATACCTAAAATACCATCATTAATACCAACCTTTCCCTTTGATGGACCATCTATAATAAATGTCATGTATTTTTTGTGGATGGGCTTGGAGAAATCTGTTATTTGCTTCTCTTAAAATGATTGGATTAAGCAGTGGAGACCTCATAGCTACTCTTGGTCAATCTTGGCTTTTTGAAACAATATTACAGATCAAGACCTGTTTAGGAAGGGGCCTACTGCCATTTGACGTCCTCCATTGAACTGTTTAAAGTACATCTTACCATCGAAGGAAACCCTCATATGGGCATTTGAGGGCTTTTGAAGTATCCTCATCACAACTGAGGGGGTTTATGAATGTATAAGGATCTACAGAATCTAACAGGTAAAGCCTCACACCCATTGTCCCGAAATACAGAGAGGAGAACCTCAATTAAAACCTTCTCTTCATAAAAATCACACGATCTTATGAACAGGAATGTGGAAGTCACCTTGCAGATCTAAATTTATGTATCTCCATTGACACCAGGCTTTGCTTTGCTGGATGTAATGCCTGGTATTCACATGTGGAGTTTGTTAGTCTGGCCAATAACATAGTTTTACCACAAGATGATAAAAAAAAAATAATAATCTACCACAAATGGCTTGTCCTCAAAAAAATTGTATTTACTTTCCAAAAATTGGATCAAGGAGATCAGGTGCCTGACCATCAGTTCTCCAGATTAGAAACTCATAGCCTGGAATGCCATGTTCACCATCCTTGAGGTCCTTCTTAAAATAGATCATCCCACCTAAATTTCCATTTCAATCTCCATGGAAAGATCAAACTTGAAATATCTACACTCACCTTCTCTTTCAGACTGTTGCCAATTCATTAAATGGCCCCTCACAACCATTGTTACTTACATATAAATACCCATGCAAATGTGATGTGTAGGTCTAGGAAATAGGCAAACTATTTTGATGCTGGAAATTTCATCATATGAACATCATTTCTGTTAAAAATTAAATATCTCTGGAAGAGTAGCAAATCAAGTTGTCATTTACAAATTAGAATGAATTAATTTATTTAGATACAGTATCATAGGTTTAATGACAGAGAAAAGGGGGAAATAGTAGACAAATGACATCATAGAGAATGTGTGTGTGTGTGTGTGTGTGTTTATTTTTATGAAAATCAAGAGAAGATTCCACCAGTGAAAATTATCTATAATCCTTCTTCCCCCAAAGACCCTGTACTTCCTGTCTTGGAAGAGCAATCTACCAGAAAAAAAAAAATCCTTAATCTGCTTTGTGGCAAAAATACAGAAACTTGAGCCCCATCCTCAAAATTCTGATTCTGTGGAATTTGGTGCCCTGCCATTGACATTTTTAAAAGACTTTCCAGATAACTATTGTACATCAAGATCTGAGAACCTGTGCTCCAGACTTTGTACAACTCTGCTTCCATCATCAGCTTCTGGCTTTGTCCAACCCTCCTGTCTAACCACCTTTTCATGTACTGATGTGAAAGTGTTCCTCTAAAATCATTTGCCCTCTCATGGTGAAAGGAAGCATTGATCACCACTGTATATCTCCTCCAGGTTTCACAATATACAGCGTGCAACTACACGTGAATGTTTTCCACCAGCTTCTCAGGAACTCTGTCTGAAAAGATGCGCTTGAGCACTGAGCACCCAGGATTGCAGTTTTCCTCTTTACATTAACACCTGAGAACAGTAAAACTAATTGAGTGGCCTATAGCCATTTTGGTGTTAGAGTCCTTTTGAGAATCTACAGAGTGCCATCCCACATTTAAACAGTAGCACACATATTTATCTTTCAATGGACTCACAGTCCCATAAAGTTCATCTATATATCCCTAAGGGTCTAAGAACCTTGTGTTCAGAATGTCTAAAATGATCCCTTTTAAGGATTAATGGTTCTAATCAGCTAAAACCCTATAGAATAGTGATTAAAACCATGAGCTCTGAATTTGAGCATAGGCTTTAAAATCTAGTCTCTACTCACCACTGGTGTGGCATTGGGCAAATTATGTAATATTGGTGAGTCTCAATTTTTTCATCTTTTAATTAAGGGTAGTAATACCTATCTCTGAAGGTTTTAGTGTAGGTTATATGAGATCACATATATAAGCCATTTAACACAGCACCTGGCCATAGCAAATACTGGGCAAATAGAAGTTATAGTGATGGTAATTGATAATAAAAGTAATTTCTAAGAAGTGCTAATAAGTTCTGGGTAGATACCACTTTGACAGAATGCCTAATTGCTGATGATGTATTAGGGCAACCAAGATATTTTTTTTCCTTTGTATTTGTCTGTATCTATGTGAAAATTATGTAAATATTAGGAAGCTGGTCTGAAGAAAGTACTACATAAAAACCAACTTTGATAAATTAAACAGAGAAATGGAGCAGTCAGTTGAACAGTAAAACCTTGAAAAAAAAACTGTTGAAGACCAAGAACAAAGGTTGGATTCTGATACAGAGACCCACCTTCTTCTCCCTCTGCTCTTCCTGTTTGACCATGGCTTAGACCAGTACTGTTCAAGCCTGCCTTGTAGCTCTCTGGAGAAGATTGTCAACAATTGGCCACTGGGAAGTGCTCTGCAGGATTAGGTAAGATCTTTCCTTTCCTGCTAGCATCAGTGAAAGAAAGACCAGAAGGACTAGGTTTGGGGTTTTGGAATTTTTATTACCAACTAAGATTATCTTCTGATCCATGACTGACCTTTGCACAGGAGAGTAGAAAACATCCACCCCTGGTCACCATGCCATCTTGATAGAGAAGTGCAGCTTCCTGCACTTAAACACCAAAATAGGACTACAGAATCCTGGGTGCTCACAGATCTACAGCAGGAAGCATACAACAGCTTGCGTTTGTCACCTATACCCTGTTTTTCATAGACAAGTCATAACATTGGCTCCAGCATGGAACACATACAACTCTAAGCTTGGTTTTGGCAGGCAAATGAGAATGAAAAAAAGGCATCCACCCTTTCCTTATGGAATGTAAACACCTCACTGCTGGGCAGAAATTTACATCCAATTTTCATATTTGTAAGAAAATGTATATGTGTTACTCAGCAGGAATATATATTTTTATATATAAATATAAATATATGCATATATTTTCAGTTTTTGAATGGCAATTATGAACCAGCTTATCAAATGGTCTCTGATTTCTTGATATACACTTTAACCCCCAGTCTCATATAATAGAACCTGCGCATATAATGCAGAATGTTTTTTCTCAAATTCTTGGATTATTAATTTGAATATGTCATTCTGAGCTGACTGCAGACCGCCACAAGGAAGTGTGAGAGCAAGGCTGAGCAGTAACATTATACAAAGGTCTAATGGCAGGAAAGAGGAATGTGAAGAACAGAGTCCAGCTTTTAATCGAGACACTTGCCTAGTATGCACTACTTGACCTACTTTCTGCTTCATACAGTCCAGCTTATGCAGCTAGGTGAAAAGGAGGTTGTAGATCAAAACCAGATACTACTCCTCAGCTGAGATTTCCATGGCAAATTAATTATGAAATTAAAAGAGATAAATCCTTGCACATGGATTGTGCGACTCATTTATAAGGAACCTGATTCATAGACTGTTAGATTTTCATGCACGACTATTTACATTCAATTATTCAGTCAATCTCATGGAGACAGGGGTTATAAGATTGAAGGATGCACATTTTCTGTTACCTTCCTGAAAATTTCTTTTAACATAAGAAGAAACAGTAACCTAGATATCAGGATGCAATCACCTTGCAGTTAATATGAAAGTTTTTTTTTTAAAAAAAGGAAAACAAACATTGATTCATCATAGCTATCCAAGTAGAACGTCAGTAACTCTCTAAACAAGCGGCCAGCCTAAATTAAATCAAAAGGCAATCACAAGAGAAAGTATGTGGGAGCCATAGATCATTGCACAGGGAGGTCAGTGACCTCTCAAAGCCTGATGGGATGACTGGCCCTGAAATACCTAAATAGGTCTCCCCTGACCCTTACCTGCTCATAAGTATGAGAAGCCTAAAGAAGATTGGGGTCTTTTAATTTTCAAGAACCAGCTAGTGGCCCAGCTGGAAAGCAGTTATAACTTCAAGGAGCCAGGAAGGCTATGTGTCTCCAAACATCTTCCTACAGATGGCTGAACCTGGAAAATCCAAGATTAGACTCTGAACCCTAATAAGAGGCAAAACCCCTTCATAAACCATTATCTCTGCAGTAGAAACCTGGTAGACGCCAAAAATGACGTCACATGGGGGTCACAGAGGAAGTCCCCATCTTTACCTACCAATTGTCATCTATGTTTAGTTGAATCTATCATTGAGCAAGCACAGAATGGCAACACAAATAATAACCCTAAAATTTGCTCCAAGAATTGCTAAGACTGAAGGGTATGAGAAATCAATTCAAATTCCTCCCATTGCTGTCCCTTTTTCCTTTTGGAGTTCCAAGGTCTAAATAACTGCATAAAACAAATCAAGGGAAAATAAGGCCCAGCTGCCTGTGGCCTTTGTTGATGAATAGGGCTCTAAGTCAGTCACTCAGCTGTTTTATTACTTGTCTTTAAGGCTGATGAGTCCCAAGCAGACCTGCATCACTGAATTCTCAATAAAGGGTTAGTGCTTGTCCTGCAGAATAATAAGAACCGCTAATGACACCAATTAAGAGCTGTAAATGTCATTTATACTTGTTTGTTATTTTTCAAATCAATAAGGGTGGAAAGACACAGCAGCCTGAGATAATTTAGATTGGAACAGTTTGTGGGGACATTTTAATGGATATATTACAATTGGGATTCTTGTTCTCCTTTTGGAGAAAATGTGTCCCTCTTTGGGTCAGTTCTGATATTTATTTAAAAGAGAACTCACCCCCATCACCCAAATAATTAAACATAAGGGAAAATACTTAGGGCAATAAAAAGAGAGAAAGTCTATAGTTTTCTTAATTCTGCTTGTTAAATCCCTTTTTTGGAAATGTTCTCATTTTATCTGAGCTGGTATCTTTACTGGAATAATGAATAATTTAATAAAAAAAGAAAAATAAATTTATAAAGAAAATAAAATGATCAGAAAAGATTAGAGTCCTAGGCTTTGATGCTGTATGAATTGCAGAACACCTGTTCTTAAAAGGTTCCTACTCTTTTGCCAAATATCAGTGGTGGGCTTGTAACTGGTGCATTCAAAAGATTGCGCGTAGGGTGTTTGTTTTGCTGGAATTTGAGGCAGTTGGTCAGAACTCTAGAGCTACGTGCTTTTTTAATTACAAAAGTTGCTCAGGAGTCTCATTTCTCACTGGGGTCCTATGTGAGCAAGAGAAAACCATTAAACATTTCACTGATGAAGCAGCAACCAGGGACAGACAACCCACTCCCCGTAAAATAACTGAATTGTACAAATGATCATAACAGCTAAAGGGACAACTGACCACAAAGTTTGAGAATAGCTAACCAAACTGACTTCTGGGCGTTCCTGTGAATGCGTTCCTAAACTTTCCATTGTGATTTGGGGGTGTCGACAAAGATCATAAGAAGAGGCATGTGAAATTTAAAATTGCCTATCCCAGTTGTCTACATCTATACCCGTTCTTCTCTGAGTAGGTTTTCTGCTTTGTTTCAAAAGTCAGATTTAAGTGGTTAATGTTTTGAAGGCTTGTTCATAATTACTCCATATAGGACAGCACGATCACCAAATGAGAAAAAACTTAAAAGTAAAATTTGGGAAATTACTGTTTTTAACAATCAGTGATCATTTTATGTAAATGTTTCCCTGACAATAAAATGGTTAAAAACATAAAATGGTAGATACTTAACTTACTGTGACTATACAGCTCTCATTATCCAGTTTGATTATTTATGTTGAGGTTAAGCTTGTGTATCTGAAGCTGTAAGTTAAAACAATTCTAAAAATTAAGTTAACCAGTGTTTGAAATCAAACATACAGTGATGCCATAGGGAAAATTAAAGGATATAGCGAATACATTCTAGCCACATATCTTCTGGGGTTGATTTATTGGTATACATACTGTTGGCCTTTTGTGGGTTTCAATAGTCTGATATCACGGATAAAAGAAATAAAGAAAAAAAGGCCAAAAACAGTTTAGGTATGTGTCTTGGTATGCTTGTGCCCAAATTCTTTAATACATATTTGATACAAAGCTTCATTGCCAGCATTCTCAAGTTTGTCTTTGTTTGGAATAATGTAACTATTATAGCCACAGGTTGTCTCTAACTTACCTCCTCACTTGTAGTTTTACTATTCCATTAGACTTCCCAATATTCTTCATTAGCCAACTTTGTCTGTTCATTGTTCCTCAAATAGCTCTCTCACACTCTCTCTCTTCCATGTCATTGCTTCCATCTGGAATGTATTCTTATTTACCCTCCCTCCAGCTGTGAAAATTCTACTATCCTCCACAGACCAGTGAGTAGTTCAACCCCTCCATAAGGCATTACCTGATCAACCCAGTTGAGAATAGTGTATCTCATTCATTCATTCATTCATTCATTCATTCATTCATTCAACACAAGTTTACTGAAGTCCTGCTATGTGCCAAGCATTGTGGTAGGCCCCACTCTCCCTTAATAAATATGAGGTTTTTCTTTTATTTGGACCATTTGTGTAACACTTGCTATATATCAAATGATGTTACAGCAACTTTTACATGGGTTTTATTTCAGTCTGGTATTGGTGAGTGTCTTGAGGGCTGAGACCATGCTTCAGTCGTCTTTGAATTTGCTGCAGTGCTGATGGGAACCTTTCACAGGAAAAGTGAATGAGTACCAAGCTAGGTATATACCACTCCAAGACAAACTAAGTGCTCACTTTGGGAAAAAAGCTAATTAAAATAAGTAGCCCAATACCAATTTACATAAAACATTAAGTTGATTGGCTTGTTTTCTGTTTTTCCACTGTTTATCTGGATATTAAACAAAATCAATGTTAGGTGTATGTTCTTACTTTGTGAATTTGGTTTCTTTTGACAGAGGTAAATTAGAGTGTTTCAATAAATGGACTGATTCCAGAAGACCTAGTATTGAGATGTGGTTTAGTTGTTTTTTTTTTTTTTTTTTTTTTAACACAGATGTATATATACTGTACAAGTCACCTGTGTTTACACAGTCTCAGAACTGGATATAAAGGTGTATAAGATCCCTCTACCTCATTTGGTCTGTGAAAAAAAGGAATTGTGAAATCCTTCCCTAAGTCTTTTCATTACCTGGTGAGCTCTGCACCAACCCAAAAACAATCTCCAGTGTTTATGGCATATTGCAGTTTCTGATACTAATGAAAATGCTCAAGGCCATGCAGAACAAGGGGAATGGACAGGACCAAATTTGTTTCACTGTACTTAGTACCACACAGTTTCCTTTAAAAAAAAAAAAAGATTTATCTATCTGAGAAGAGAAACAGCACAATTGGAAGGGCAGAGGGAGTGGGGTTGAGAATCTCAAGTAGACTCCACACTGAGTGCAGAGCCTCATGCAGAGCTAGATCTCATGACCCTGAGGTAACTAGGAGTCAAATGCTTAACTGACTGAGCCTCTCAGGTGCACCCACAGTTTCCTTTTGATGTCTCCTTTTTCTCCTTATTAGTTCCTACTTTTTTTCCCTGTCTGGGGCTACCTGAATTCGTTATCTCTTCCAAAGAGAACCATCAGAGAACATCAGAGTTTACTCCCTTGCTTTTGGAAGAGGGTTTATTTTAAGCATGGGGAAATTCTTCTAAGGGATTCATCACTATCTGTGGAATGTCAAACACCAGGAAGTTGGATATGAGTGGACATTTTAGAGCCAAACAGCCCTAAATTTAAAATTAAACTAAATAGGTAGCTAACATTTTAATCACTCTGTGGAAAGGTCAGTATGGCCCAGGGACTTGGCTCAATAGATGTCTGTTTGACAACTGCATTTATTCATTAGTTTTCTGAAGTTTAGATATTGGTCTCTGTTACTAACAAAGAATCCAATAAGGCATGATGACCTCAATGGCAGAATGGACATTCACTGTTCATAATTTTTTTCTTTTTGGGAAGAAACGTCCAACCACTTCCTTATATATGGGAGTCAGAGAGTCACTAGTAAACAATACTGTCTGTTAAGAGAGAATTTATGAGTGTGACCTCTCAGCTATCAAATGTAGGTAGAGAGTCTCTCTTTTACTAAAGGGAAGGCCCCTCCAGGTCAGGCAGCTCATAAAACCATGTATCAACACTGGGGATGATAGAGAGGGGCAAGATGCAACAGGCTGGAGAACAGAGGGCCTACTTCTAGGGGGGTAGCTGCTCATTGCCATACAGGAATGTAGGCTCAGCATTGCCAGATCTACAACAAGAGCCAGAAATGGGCTTTTTATGTGAAGTTTCCCAATTTTCATTTTGGCTTAAAAATACTAGTGTGCTGTGAAAGATAAATATGTCTGTGGGCCATATCCAGACCACTGGTTTACCACTTCCAGTTTTTTAAAGCAAATTTGTGGTATGATAGAAACTGTTTTGAAAGGAATCCCCATTCCTGCCCCTTCTCCCAAAATCCCCACCCCTCCTGCTGGTCAGATTCTTTGCCTATCAACAAAGGGAAAAGATGTTTTTAAAGAAGTGACTTTTTAAATGGTGCATGAGAAAATCTGTAGTAAATGCCTTTGAACCTTTGACATCACTTTCTTGGATGAAAATGTAGTTTCTACAACAAAGGAAGTATAGGCCTTTACCTGGTTCCCTTGCTTATGCTTGTTTTATGGCAAACACATATGCATGTCAATTCTGTATTTAAGTGTTAAAAAATAATTTTTCAATTGCTATTTGTAACTGCAACAAAGAATTTCCTCTGCATAAGGCTTGCCTATCTTAACTAAATACTCAGTGATTTTTTCTTATTCTAATGCCCTTAATTAGATTTATAGACTCTTTACAGTGTTTTATGTTGATGAGGGACTTAGAATAAAATGCACACTAATAAAATATCCCCACTACCCAACTTGTGCTTTTGCATGTTTTATTTCCGTGAATAATGAGTCTTAAATAATGTTCTGAATATGTTGTCGAGGATGTTCTAAAGAAATATGGACTGATGATCCATCAGGAAACATTAATAAACATACAACCACATGGAACTGGTGACCGAGAGAAAGTGATTCATTGGGCTGTAAGCCATTAAAGAATTTGGGTCATGAATGCCTGCTACAAATAAAAATGTATTTAGAAAACAACAGTTATACATTCTCATTTTTTAATTTCCTTTCTGTGACTTTTAGCTTGCCTAAATGTTTTAAAATTGAAGGTAATCATTGTATAACATTCTCAATCCTGGGGTAAAGAAATTTACTCCACATACTTTCCTTTTCACATGACACAGCCATTTTCACGGTTATAGCTAATTAGCTTCCTTTCGACATTAGATACGGAGGATGTTTAAGCAACGTAAACTAGCTGTCATCCAGCAGCATCATAATCAAAATGGCATAAAATTTGCTATAAAACCTGCAGCTAATAACATTTATAAGGCACCTTATTACATAAGGATATTGAAGAAGCTCAGACACTGTATATCACAATGCTTCCCCGGGGACCTGGTTCATTTTCCTAATGACTGTGTATGGGTTTACCTTAGGAGCTTTTATGCACATGCCTGAGCACAGAGCTTATCCAGCCAGACTGATAAGAACTGAGGAAGAGTGACATCCAAATCCAGCAACAAAGTACTAGATCTGGCTGAAAATGAATCAGCAGTATGGCCATCCCTGTCATTCACCAGCTAAGCCTTCTCACCATCTCATGGCCATGATGGTTTTAATATTCTTCCATATTTTATTTGAAGGTGCTTGTACCAGCTGTCTACTTGAGAGACTTTAATACTTTCTTCCCCATGCCCTTATTCCTATAGCCTTTATGCCTCTACTCATCCTTCAAGGTTAGCCTCAAACCATGTTTCTTACTGGGGCTTTCCTTGATGCCTGTAACCCTCCCTGATCTTTACCTTTGAGTCTGTATTGCTTTCATTATCTACTCTGAACAAGCAGTGGCCATTCCTGCCCACCCTTTTCTTTTTTAACAAATTAACAAACCAACCAGCTCAGCCTTATCTCATCACCAAACCACAGACAGTGAGCGCTGGAGGCACATTAGGGCTTCGTGTTCCAACATTAAAAACTCGACCAGTTCTTTTGGGACTTCCTTTTCCCATGGTGGCTTGCTACCCAGGTTCCTGACTGGAGTTCAGTGTGTTCACACAATTCCTAACTTGCTAACCTAGCTCCTGCCATTCCCCAACATCAGACTTTGTTCCTGGTGTCCCCTACATTGCCTTGAATAGAACTTCTGAACTATGACTCAGTCATTGGTTACCAAGAGCAACTGCCACCTGGCAGCCTACCAGCCCTGCCCAATAATTTCTCATGTAGCAGCTTGAATATCACATATAATCTGCATGGTCAAGATTTTTCTATTCTCACTACTTGGTGATCCCTCTCTGGGAAGTAAGACCAACTATATTATCTGAACCATCTCCCCTACCTCCCAGGACAGTTCCTAGATACCATATATAACTTAGATTGTGTCATTGATGATAATCGGTTACCTTATTTCCTATCATGTGATTTAAATGTTATTTTATATCTTAGCTAGTTTGATGATTATGGCATGTATAAAACTTGCCTTTTTTTTTTAAATAACAAGATTATTATCTTCTTATGAAGAAAGACTATGTCATTACACTTCTTTATCAAAGACTTACTGTGTTCTCTAGTCCTAGGCATGTAGTAGTACTCATACATTCATCGATAATTATCTTCCCCAGAGAACTTGTACACAGCATGACTCTAATGCAATAAAGACATCATTCTATCACTTAATAGGTTCTGGTTACCTACCAATGAAATGAGCACCATAATCACTGTAAGACATGCTTCAAATCCATCCTAAACCTTCCTTTTCTTATTGTGGTCTCCCCTTTATTCTCTCAGTTTGATTCTACAGATTATTAGCCTTCAGTTTTTAATTTCTGGCTTCCTTGCCCCATCTTCTAGTTCTCTTCTGCTTCTTAATGCTTAACTTAAAGACCTTTCTGGTGGCAAATTTTCTACACTTGATTCTGAAGTAATTTCCTAAGCTGCCCAACATAAATCATGGTTAGGTGTGGCCTTTCATCTTGGAATCTCTCTCTCCCATCTCTAGATGGGTACCTTGCAGAAGCTATATACTTTCCCTCTCCTTTAGTACTGCTCATACTATTACCTTTGCCCATCCCATGGAGTTCTTTATGCCTGTCTAGACAGATACCTCATTTTCTTCATCTGATATATACAAATGGGTAGAGATAGAGACATATACTATTAAGTGGCTTAGCATCTTTTTTTTAAGACTTCATTTATTTATTCATGAGAGACAGAGAGAGAGAGAGAGGGGGGAAGAAACACAGGCAGAGGGAGAAGCAGGCTCCACGCAGGTAGCCCGATGTGGGACTCGATCCTGGGACTCCAGGATCACGCCCTGGGCCGAAGGTGGGTGCCAAACTGCTGAGCCACCCAGGGATCCCCAGTGGCTTAGCATCTTAAACTCAAACGGTGATGCAAAATATTATAGTGGGAAGTTGGGTAAGATTTGAAAAATTGGAATCCATGCAAATTAACCAGCAATGTTATAGATCACAGAATGCCAAAATATGCCAGCAGTAGAAAAACATCATCAAATTGGCCTTCCTATCTGTTAAGTGAGTTTGTGCATTATGGGTTATAGATTATTATGGTGAAATAGATGGAAAGAATTAGGAGGAGATGCATTACAATATGGCATGCAGATATTTATAACATCTTTAATAAAGGCTTAAAACTTCTTGGTGGTGTCCTTGGACATCAATTGGTCAATGATATTTCCTGAGACTGAGGTCACCACAGAACACTTGAGATAGTTTGAAAAGGAAACTGATCTCTTCATCATAGAAATCTAGGACAGTCATATAAACAGAAGTATAGGTACTATGAACTATTCTAGGAAAATTCTTTGCCCTCATCACACTTATTTTTTAAGTGTGATTGAAGAGGCCACAATATATAAATAAGTAGAATATATAGTATGTCAGACAGTAGTGAGGTTAGAAGAAAGCTAAAACAGGATTAGGGGGTGACTGATAAGGTTGTGCACACTAATTTAAGTAAAAAAGATTAAGATGGATTTCACTGATGCTGTGATATTGAGCTCTCAGAGAAAGAAATGTAGAAGAGAGCCATTAGGATATCTGGAAAGAGTAACCTCCAGCCACAGGAAACAATCAGTGAAGGGGAAATATTTTAGTCTTGCCAGGCAATACCAAAAATCCTTGTGCAATTGGTGACCATAAATTTAAGGTAGTATCAGTTAACATGGTTATGTGTTTTTGTTTGTTTGTTTTTTGCTTTGTTTTTGGCTCTAGGGCTCAGAGCAATTGGGAGCTGGATTTAACTAAGTTTAGCTTTTTTTTTTTTTTTCCCAAGTGAGTATAATAAAGAAAGAGGATCAAGAGAGTCAAAAGTACATAAGGAAATGATAATGAAGATGAAATCTAAGTTAAATAAAGAAGTAAACGAGAACATGAGGAAGGAGTGAAGAATACTGGAAAGGTGGCAGAATGAATTATAGGTCCTTATGAGGTCAAAGTCAAAGATTTATTAAATCTGATGATTAGAGTGTAGGCTGGAAAGGTGAGTGATGATCATCTGAGAATGAGATTCTTAAAATGGGGGCTGCATAGGGTCAGTTATGTTCATAAGGCCAAGGTGTAACTATGTCTGCTGACAGCAGAGGTACAATGAAATCCAAGATCCTTACAGAAGAGAGATTACAAAGAACCCAGAGGACAGGGTATTGAAGACATCATCCAGGTGGAAACAGAAACTACAGTGCAGGATGAAATGAAATTGATTGATAGAATGTGAAAGAACCAGGAGCTAAAATATCCCAGGAATGAAATAGAATGGCCCTGAGAGCTTGTAGATGGCAATGGTGAGAAGAAGCAGATTCTTCAATATGATGGCATGAAGTTAGGGAGAAGAGAAAGAGAAATACACCTACCTCCTTATCACCCACTCAGTGATAAGTGGATGTGAGGGAGAAACCAGCCATGCCTTGAAAGGACTGTTGGAGAAGCAGTATCCTTAGCAAAGTCAGATTTCCTCTTGAACAGTGAGTGAATCTCATGCCTATCAGACCTAATGACCTGTTTTTATACCCAAATACTTTATATTGCTCCTCTAAGTCTTGTTATAAAGGCAGAGATAATTGAACTTATGAAGATCATAACTTAGAAAAATAGAAGAAAATAAAAGTAAACTGATTTTGAAAAAGAAAAGTCATTGAATTATTTCAAATCATAAATGCTCACTCACATTGACCCTAGAAGTCACAATGCAGAGGTCACATGTATTGGTGACAGCTGCAAGTGAAGACACAGGTGTATTTTTTGTACAGCTCAAAGACATCAGCAGTAGCAGTATCAGTGAATGATTTACTGAAATGGTGACAACTCTTGGAAAAGTTCTATATGAAATAAAGTGATGTCTACTCTTGGTTTTCAGCCTAGTTATATTTCTGGGCATTATTGTGCCTATTATCATTAGAAAAATAATGTTTTGAGTTTATAGTCTAGAATTGAGTTGTGTTCTGGCTATTACTAAAATGCTTTTTCACTTACATGAATATCCAGTAGAACACTGGAAAATAACATGGGATGCAAACTCCTTTCTTGTGCGGCATCACAACGCTCACTGTGGGATAATTTGCCCACCCCTGATACTTTGTGCCACTCCTTCTTGATCCCAGCCATTGTGAAAACCAAAGGTACCCACCATATTTTTGAAATGCACCCATGCTGCCCCTCATCAGAACAAGATTAATATTCATTTTAGTTTATAGTAAAAGGAGCTTAAAGAAAAGTCTGAGACATAAATGAAACTTTGAAAATGTGATCAAGTCAGTTCTCAAAGTGATTAAAACATAGGACACTTTGGACAAAAGCTAAACTTAAATATACACATATACTTTGAAGAGTGAAAATTGTCCATAATATTTCATGATTCAAATATTAGATGTGTCTTTCTTCCATCCACTGCCAGACTTAAAATGCACAAGATTAAAGAAGAGGAAAGCAAAAAGTATCAAAGGATACTGCATATTGCCAGTTCCAAAAAATGCTAAGAATTCAGAAATTCTTTGGAGAATTCTATGAACCTGAACTTCAGCTGGGTTTATCATCTATGATATGCCTCCTGTATGTTTCTTTAATGTGTGTGGGCCATAAGGGTACATACATTTGTACATCTGCATGCTTACATCAACGTTCACATGGAAAAAGCTGCCCTTTTGTAGTAGGAAAGGTTAAAGTTGGTGTTGACGTCCAACTTGCTGATCAGCTGCAGCCCCCTGCTAATCAGAAGGATGGCAAGCGTCCTGGTAAATGGAGGGTGATGGTGGTGGTACTAGTGGCAAGAAAAAACAAACCTGACAGATCGACTTACTAGTTCCCAGTGCCATTCTCAATAAGAAAACATAGATGAAACAGAATGATGAAACAAATCACTCCTCATTCTATCAACATTTATCACAAAATTTGGACCATCAAAGCCTTTTCAGGCTGTAAAATAAATACAGCCTAGTTCTATCATTACGCATATGCTCAAGTGCTTCTATATAAGCACATGCACTTTGTGTGCATAGATAAGCATAGTTTGGTTTTTGTTCATCAAATATTTCAGAGCATTTTTCAGATAGTTCACTCTTCCCTTAACTTTTAATGTAAAGGGGGGTGGAATCCAGGTTTTTTTTTTATTCATTTACACTTCAATCATCCATGTTGTTTAATATCAGCGATTTGATATTCAAGAGCCCTTGGGCCTTTTCAAACATGCTTTGGAAAATCTTTTTTTTTTTCTCTCTCTCTCCCCTAATATAAGAAGGAGAAGTAGCATTTTGCCAAAGGCAACCCAGAGTGAATACCAGGGGAACAGGGTGCTATTTCACTCTGAACTTGTGAATTTTGAGTAATATCTAAATTGGAGGAAAAGAGAACTCTTGGTAACTTGTTGTATGTGCATAGTCAGGCACCTCTGTTTTATACAGTCATACATGTGATCTGTATTATCTTACAGCAGGAAAATTTTAATTTCATTCTAGAAAGATAGCCTATGCAGAAATACAATTAATATATTTCCCTCTCCCTCTTTGTCCTTCTCCTCCTCTTATTTTTCTTCCTTGCCTTTTTTCTCCCCTATTCTCCCCCTTCCCTGCCCCCTCCCCCTCTTTTTTCTTTTTCTTCTTCCCTTTTATCTTGTGAAAAGAGTCATTGCGTATAATTAATCTTTTCTCTTAAGATAATCTTTCTTATGTTGAGAAATGGAGATATAAAGCAGCTTAAAAGAATCATGGAGTTTCGATCATTCAACTGGTTCCTAAATTTTTTCTATTAAATTTCATGCTGATAATGATCCAACTTCTAGTTTATTCCAGATATGTGAGGCTCACTGACTCCTGAGGGAGGCAACACACATCCTTAAAAGTCATCAAAATTTGTCTACTTCTTCAGGATGTCAACCTAGATAATATTATAGAACTAGAGGCCTATAGTTTTGATGACCCTCTTTAAGGGTAATATTTAAAAATGTAAGTAAAAAATCAGGTATGAAACTTAATATTTATTTAAAATGGTAAGTGAAACCACAATATATAAATTTAAAGCTATTGAAATAAAAAAATAGTATATTTATTTATTCACTGCCTAGCACACTTGTCTACTATTTTCTTGAAATTTTTTGAGCGCTGGCCCTTTGATCACCTCTCCATGTGTCAACAATTTAGTAGCATCACTTTTTTATGGAGTGAATAGGAAGATAACGCACTCTTTCCTTTAGCAAGTTTTGATGGAAATGGAGATTTAATCATTGATAGTTGGTTAAGTTTTCTTTCAGCATCTTCACTAGTTGTCTGTAATGTTGCATTAATTGTTAAGACTGTTTCTTAAGAGGATGAACATCTCTGAAGTTTTTTCTCTATACAAGCAATAAGATGTCAGGGCATTTCAATTTATGTGTGTGTGTGTGTGTGTGTGTGCACCATGACAAACTTAAAATCCTCTGTGAGTTGATGACGCACATTGACCAATTTGTGATAAATGTCCTTTTCATAGTGGCCTAGTTGATCTTCATCAATATTTGTACATTGTGTCAGATCAAGCAATTAATAAAAGGGGATCCCTGGGTGGCTCAGCGGTTTAGCGCCTGCCTTTGGCCCAGGGCACGATCCTGGAGTCCCAGGATCGAGTCCCACGTTGGGCTCCTGGCATGGAGCCTGCTTCTCTCTCCTCCTGTGTCACTGCCTCTCTCTCTTTCTATCTCTATGTCTATCATAAAGTAAATAAATAAATCTTTGAAAAAAAAAAGAAATTAATAAGAACCTGTATATATGCAAAGGGAAAAGCAATGTTAAACAGGGAAAATTATGTGCAAAAGAATGGCCTGGCACAGACAAGAGTAGTTTGAATGGAGTAGAGTAGAGAACACCAAGAACAGTGGGACAACAAATCTGTGCTACCTTCAGTTAGGGAAGTAAAAGATAGAGCTGAGTGCTGAGTAATGGTTTCCAGCCTATAAAGACTTAACCATAGGGAAGTGATAGCCTACTAATGGTTGATTATGCATATGAAGTATATGCAGCCTTATGATCATTTTCATTTGAGTTCCACAAATCCAGTTTTTACATGTACTAGCCTGTGGAACCCAGTAGGAGTAATTTAACCATGCACAGAAGTGACTGTGTACTATATAAGTATAACTTACTAAGTTCACATTAAATGTATCTGCAAACTAACCTCCTTTTACCCACATTTTCAAAAAGCCTGCAGCTACCCTAAAGTCACCCACCATAAGGGCTAACTTGGCAGAAGGAAAGTTAAAGTGGAAAGAGAAAAGAGAGGGGCACCTGGGTGGTTCAGTGGTTGAGCATCTATTTTTGGCTCAGGTCATGATCCTGGGGTCCTGGGATTGAGTCCCACAATGGGCTTCCTGAAGGGAGCCTGCTTCTCCCTCTGCCTATGTCTCTGCCTCTCTCTGAGTGTCTCTCATGAGTAAATAAATAAAATCTTTTTTAAAAAAGAAAGAGAAAATGGAAAGATAGAGGTAAAAATGTCTTACTTTACAAATTTTACAAAAGGACATGATCATGTGAATTACTGCATAGATTGTTCTCATGTCTGCCTGGGCAAGTGAAGGGTCATAACGCACAAAGCTTCACTGGCTTCATATTAATGTACTTCTGTCCTTTCCCTTTCTGTACTTTGGCCCTGGTTCTGCATTCCGGGAGCTCCACTGCATGAGTCTTTCAAAACATCTGAAAAGAGCTGCATGCTTTTGTTCATGAGTTTCTTCTTGCAGATAAACATCTTCAGCTTGGGCTCACACTCCAGGGTATTTACACCATCTCCTCCCTGCTGTCCCCATCCAGGCCTCCAGTTTACTATTGTACCTCCAATGTCATCTTAGGAACCAAACACGATAGTATGCTTTTGGTGCTTATGGCGTGTACATTTGATATTTCAACTATTCTTAAGTGTTTAGATCAAAAGTTCTATCAGAATCATATATTGACAACTGTGTGGGGGTATAGCATACACTAATATAATCAGCTGGTGAAAATGTAAATAGGTACAATCACTGAAGAAAAGTACATTGAGCAATAGCTATTTAAATAAAAAATCTGCATACTCTATTACGAAGCACCAGCCCTTAACAGATTCTGCCCTAGAAAAACATGCACATGTGTAAAATGAATCATTAGGAGGATATTTGCCCAGCATTGTTTATACCAGAGAAAATCTGGCAATAATGCGACTGTTAATTTAGCAGGAAAATGACTTTAAAATGTGGTACATCCACAGTATGGCATAACCAATAGATAGATACATAGATTATTCGATTTATAGATTGATCAGATAGGTTTTTGACTGAAAATCAAACACTCAGAATAATACACAATGAATAATGCATTTATTGTAAAACAAAGAGGCACAGGATACACATAAATATATATGTAGAAAGATGTAGCAGTAATTAATACTTCTGCAAAGGACGAGAATTGGGATGATTGCTTAAAGAAAGATTTTCCCTTGGATATCGCTTTTTCTCATTATTTTAAATAAGAACATATCCACATATTACTTGAGTAGTTAAATTATCTAAACCAACATTAGTTACAGAACAGCTAATGTGGTACTGTTCTATTTCCCTGCTTATTCACACAGAAACAAACACACATACATGTACACATGCAGATGAACATGCACATACAGACACACACAAACCCAGGAGAGATTCTCTATGACTGATTAAGAATGTGAATTAAAAGTCTAGATTCAAGGACTCGGTCTTTCTCTTTCAAATAAATAAATAAATCTTAAAAATAAATAAATAAAAGTCTAGATTCAAAGTGCACACACATGCAACTCACACAAAAAATATCCTTGAGTGATCTAGAAGCATGTGGTCATGTCATCAGATACAACCAGTGTCTTTGGCAAGACCTGGCAAGAACCATGAAATTCTCTGGTGAGGTTTTAGATTTAAAAAACACTGTTTAGATTATTGACCAAGAATATATACTCCTGAATGAGCATTTGCAAAACTGAGAAAGGACAGGGTTGAGGAGATGAGAGACCGTAGATATAAATAATCATGGGATAGCCTGAAATAGATACTCCATTCTCTCTGCTCCATGTCTTCATCTAGATTGGGATTAATATCAACTACACTCACCTCACAGAAATATTTGTGAGGATCATTTGGACAGCAGAAATGAAGTCTTTTTTGAAAGTATAAAATGCTGGGATGCCTGGGTGTCTCAGCCATTGAGTAACTGCCCTTGGCTCAGGGCGTGATCCTGCGGTCTCAGGATCAAGTCCCACATCAGGATCCTTGCCTGGAGCCTGCTTCTCCCTCTGCCTATGTCTCTGCCTTTCTCTCTCTGTGTCTTTCATGAATAAAACAATAAAATCTTTTTTAAAAAGGAAGTATAAAATGCTTTGCAAATGCCAGGCATTGTTCCCTTCAACTTAGCAATTGATCAATGAACACAAGATTGACATACTTTTGTTAGCCATAAAAAATGAGAAAAAGACAGGAAGGAAAGTCCATGTCTGCTGGCTGAATGGTGACTGAGCTCCATAGTGTTCAAAGCCTAAGGCCATGTCCAAGGCATTGACAAGTCAAGGGAATGAAAAAATCATCCTTTAGGTAGACTGTGGGAGACTTTCGTTCTGTAAACAAAGTCAGTTGAATGAGCAGTGTTAGGTAACACGAACCTAAAAATACATGATGTTGTCTTTGATTATTACCATTAAATTGTTAATTGGAACACTCTGGTTCACATGATACTTGCTTCTCTCAATTGCGAAAGTCTGAAGCTGGTCAGACAGGGAGAAATATTCATCAAGGGACTCTTTATCTGGACATATATTGGACCAAGATGTTAAGAAGATTTACTCTTTTTCTCTCTCCAAAAAAATAATAGTTTCCCTGTTCTTTCCTTTTGCTCTCAAGCCCAAAGATGATTTGTGCCAAGCAGAGAAGATTTGAATCTATTGCTTTAATGTTGTTTTAACATAGTTTTCATTTTTAATCTGTAGATAATCCTAATATAATAGACTGTGAATCAATATTTATAAATGAATTTTAATCTTTTATAGCAGATCCATTAACAAACCCCAAATTTATTGAGCTGTAAAAGTTAGGCCAAAGCTACGGCGTGTAGTATAGTCTTATAGTTCCCAATTGAATCACTAGGCACTGTAGATATGTTGCTTCACACTGCACAAGTGCTCGCAAAAAAAAAAAAAAAAAAGTAGTATATTTGTCTCCTCTTTTACTTTTCCTTGGGATAAACATGGAAACAGTAAAAAGGGGCTGAGGCACCACAGGGGATGTGAAGCAGACAGCCTGTACAGTCTACGAGGGAAGCTTTGCCAGAGTTACAGTGGCTGTTGCAGGGCAACCAGCTGTGCATCTGAAATGAGCTGGTGTAAATGAAGCACTTTTAACAGGACCAACGTTTTCCTTGGATGTTTCTCTATTTGCCTTCCATTTTTATTAGGACATTTTCAAAATTTACCCTCCCACCAGCAGATGTGCAAACAATGAGTATAACAGAGGTTTTGCCCTCTTGACATTTTTTTAATGGTTGAGTTGAATAAAGGCAGGTATGTAGTCAGAACTGCCAGGCTAAGTGCTTGTTTTGGGGCCCTTAATCCAACCACACAAGGTCATGGGAATGTGTGTGGTCCATTCCCTACTCCCTTTAACAGGGTGTGCTGTTCAACACTGGAGATACCTAGGTGGGTTTCCTCCCTACATTCCCTCAGCAATCTCATCAGCAAAGCACAAACACTCACACAGACCCTCTGTGTATGTACACAGAGATGCAAGAGCAAGAAGGTACTTTCAGAAGCTGGGTTTGGTATGTTGGCCCTAAGAAGGACCTAAAATTTCATACAAAAAAAAGATGACACATCAAGTTGCTATAATCTTTTGTAAAACTGGCCAAGCCACTAGAGCACTTGGAATAATTCAGCAGGACCTTGACAAAATATTATGACTTTGTAGTATCTTTATAATTTATTGTATAGTTTGAGAGCTTTTGAGAGTCATCCTAGCATTACTTGTTTGGAGATTGATGAAATCATAGCACAGTAGAGACCAGAGGAACTGGAGAATTATTCAGTCAGTGCTTTGGTTTTCCTGGAGACTCTGAGCTAGAACTCAGTCATCCAAGGTTATATGGCCTGTGTAAGGCAGAGCCAGAACCAGCATTGGCAAACATATATTGTTTTGAAAAATAAAATAATTTGCATTTTATTCCTGTTTCTCCGTGGGCATGCATACTTTAGTTCAAAACTGGAGGGCAGTTTTGCAAAGCAGTGGCAAGGCACAGCACTACAGTCTAGATGTACCTGATATTTTTTCACTTAGAAAATCATAGCCAAAACCATTCAGTTCCCAAAGAACCAGGTGATTGCTCTTAGGGCTCCCCTTACTCATTGCTGCCTTACATACCAGTCTCCTGAAAGATACTTTCCACCCCCTGTTTACTCTATGAAACCCCTAGGCTTGCATGTGCCTCTGGTCTAGCTGACAGTGCTTTTATGTAAACATGTTGCACTTCCTTTTCTGATGTGATGCTGCTTCTCTCAAGGATACTTTACACGTGCTGGCCATACTTCTAATTTGGGAGGGGAGTTTTTAATCTCTAACCTAACTGGCAGAAGCCTGCTGCTTAATGGTGGTAATAAAATCTGGTTGTGAAAAAATTGTGAATACTAATTCTTTTTTTAAAAAAAAGGTTTATTTATTTATTTGAATTCGGGGGGAGGACAGAGGGAGAGAGAGAATCTCAAGCCAACTTTCCCACTGAGCACAGAGCCTGACATGGGGCTCAATCTCGTGACACATGAGATCATGACCTGAGCTGAAATCATGAATCAGACACTAAACTGACTGAGTTTCCCAGTTACTCAGTGAATATTAATTATTAAAACTGTAACCTCCCAAATGTTGCAGAGGATAGAAAAATAGAAAAGGTGGAAAAAGACTGAGGGAGCAAGGGCCACTTGTGACCAGGTTAGAGTTTTTTTTTCTAGAACTCCTTTCTAGAGCCCCTATAGGTCGAACACTTCACTAGCCCTAAGAGTCTAAAATGCCACTATATTATCCTACAGTTACCTGCTTTCTTGTGCATTGATCCAGTTCCAAGAGTGAGGAAATCCAGTGAAGGCCAATTCTCTGTGTAGAGTATTTGAGAATTCCATGTGTTCCCAAGGTAGATCAAAACTGATTCACTTCTATATCCCAACTTCTCAATGATCCACTCTTTAATTAGAAATTCACAGGTTAGGGATGCCTGGGTGACTCAGCGGTTGAGTGTCTGCCTTTGGCTCAGGGCATGATCCCAGATTCCCAAGATCAAGTCCCACATTGGGCTTCCTGCATGGAACCTGCTTCTCCTTCTGCCTAGGTCTCTGCCTAGATCTCTGCTTCTCTGTGTGTGTGTGTGTGTGTGTCTCATGTATAAATCAATAAAATATTTTATAAATAAATAAATAAATAAATAAATAATATCTAAAGCCTATAGGCATCATATTGGTAGTTATTCAAATAAAGGAAAAGGATCAGTATGGCCTACTCTATCAATAAATAGTTTCAAGGAGGAAGTCAGATTTGATCTTTTGTTGTTGCTGTTGTTGTTTTGTATTTATACATTGAATTATGGGTAATATTCTAATATTCAAAGACCTGAAATGTAATGTGGGATTGGAGCCATACTTCTTACAGTCAAGCAAAGAAAGACATCACAACCAAAGGTTTGGAGACATTCTGGCCTAGTGGGGAGAGAGCAGGATATAAATTTGGATAAACTAGGTGAAGCCAGATTAAGGAGGTCCTGAAAAACAGCAGAGGAGTTTGGACTTAATGTGATAAGAAATAAGGCTGTGAAGACTGTTGAGAGGCAGAGGACATGATAAAAGCAGTGCTTGGGGAAGATTAATCTGTCAACAGTTTGCAGGATGGATGCTATTTTAAAGATTGTATATTGTTATAGTACTTTATGTTTCCTTGGGGGTGTTTTGTATATATTTTTCTCTCCTCTGTTAGATTATAAACTCCAGTAAGGCAGATACCATGCTTTCAGCTGACTCTTTCAATTTCCCACAGCATTTAGCCCAGTGCTGGTCTGTTACTCTTGATGGCTAAGTATGTAGAAAAGCCACCAAATGATCAGGAATATTCAAATATCTCAGGCTATTTAGGATTTAGAGCAGAGCAACAATGTCTTTCCCAGACTAACTACAGAGGATACTTTTCTTTTTCTTTTCCTGGGTTGGAAATTCTAGAACCCTGTGTCCAGTGACAGGAGAAGTTATTGAAGAAAGAGAGGAAGGTTAAGAGGGAAAAGAAGAAGAGAAAGCGGAGACAATGCTGTTATGAACTGGGTCAATACAAATGTCAGCTTGTTAGGCACAGAAGCTTGGATAATGCTGAGAATTGCCCTTTAATTCCATGTGTGTAGTAGATTGAATAACTTTGCTAATCACGAAGACTGGCAGTCCTGAATTATACTATAGCCCAAGAGTTTTCTCCCCTACCCTGTGTGTGCTCACACGACAGGCAGCTGCTCCACTGGGCACTGCGTAAAGGACCATGATACCATGTCTAGGTTCAAACTTTTTAAAAGAGTGAACTAATAATATCTGCCTTGGTACAGGATAAGGCAACGATAGTACACACGTTCTGTCTTTGTCAATTCCAACTTCCCTCAACTAAGAAGAAACTGACATCCAAAGTGAAACAGTGAGTTTCTAATAGCTGGTTAGTCTGAAGGAAGAACGGAGCATGAGAGACCTATTCCTGGGTGTCACGGTCTAGCCTTTGTTCACTATTCCGATATCCCTCATGCTGTTTTGTTTAGGACATCAGGGTTCTTTATTTTTCTCAATTTCCCAAAAGCATAAAACTAAGTGACAACTTCTGACTCAAATATTTATAATGTCAGAAGCTTTTCTGGGTGTATTTATAGATGGAGGAACAAGCTTTCTTAGCTTCTTGAATCTGATGTTCAGTCCTCTGTGATGCTAGATTTGTCAAAGGGAAAATAACTGAATACCCCCTGGGACAAACCAGCATCACTAGAAGCCACTGCATTTCACACCTACTTAATGCCTGTGGCACAGAAGTAATTTATCCTTCAAATTTTATAATGCAACATATCAAATTTTTCCTTCATACCTACCTTTCAGGCCTGATGCCTTATGCAAACACATTCTCACTGGGTAAAGAGAACATCTTTGTTTCTGTGGTTTCTTTATGATCATGGCTAGTCCCTACATAGATAATCTCCTCCACCTCCACAGTGGTACTCTTGGTAATGGGAAGTACAGCTAGCAGTATAGTTTACATCACCATATACAGTCGGTTAATGGCCGCTTTATTAGGTATCTCCAGTGAGATGATGGGCCATGTGAGAGTATTAACACCTGGATTTACAGTCATCATGATGGAACACATTGAAGTTCTTTACTAGGCTGAATTACTCAATAACATCTTAGAAACATAAATAATCAAGAAGCCTCATTTTCAAGCCTAAAAGCCAGGAGTCTGTCTTGCTAATTGACCATGATGGAGTTATAATAGTGAAATACAACACAGAAAAACTCTCTAGAAGGCTGCCTTGGGCGTATAACATCAATAAAGCACTGGTGATCCCATTTCCAGACCCAGGTTCTTATGAAGGGCTCCTTCAAGGCAGGCCCATGTTTTGAGATACAGATCTTTGGGGAGGTGTTTTAAATGTCTAGTTATTTTACAGAATAGATAGAGAAGAACTATTTCTTTGTAATTAAATTTGAGCTTCAGGATGCTTCCAAAAGGCTTCTAGGTTTCTTAGTATTAATTTATAGATTTCAAGTACCCAGTGAGACTAAATCAAAAAGTAGAATAGAATGGAATATAACAGATTTGAACAGAATTGAATTGAATTGAAATGGAAGCAAACAATAAATTAATTAAACAATATGCACCTATACTTCCAAAATAAAGGGGGAAATGGCATAAATATAGGATTAATCTGCAAATAAGCAGTGGTCCACTTGACCAATAGAAATGATAATGATAATAATGACTCATTTCCCTGGTGTTAAAGCATCAAAAAACTGATATTTAAAATACTGGTAAGGCAAACACTATTTATATTTTACAGATAATAAAATTGAAGCTTGGAGGGAGTAAATTAAATTAGGATAGACCCATATGTTCTGATTCCTACACAGTGCTTTTACATGGACTAAGTTCTCAAGTGCCTTATTTTCCCTGAAGCGTGAATTTATCTGGTATTTGTACTTTTCTGTCCATGTGCAGTGATTGTCTGTGACACTTTTATATGGCTCTAAAGCCAATGGGAATAGTAAATATGGTTTATTCTTCATGCTAATCTGGCTAGATTACCCTGTGGATCAGTGGTCTCATGCTGACCAACCACCATTAATTGTTCTAAGAAACAGTATTTATAGCTCAGGTTGCATTACTAGGAAATAAAATGGCAATCACATCTTTAGGATAGTGGTCTTCCAAAAGTTTCAGAGCTTCCAAATGTTAAAAAATGATGTCACATTTACAAACCACATGGAGAAATCAGAGAAATGCAGATTTGCCTCTCAGTGTTTCAGAGTATTTACATACAGTTAAGGTAACATCCAGCTTGGGTCATTAGAAAGTCTCTATATACTTTTGACCTGAGTCACATAACAAGTATTTCTTCTGAAGAGCAAAAAAAAAAAAAAAAAAAAGAATAATTGCAAGAAACTGATTGTTCATTTGATAATCTGGTGCTGTAGCTGAGCCTTTTCAATTTTGCATATGGTGATACCCATTATCAAGAACAGAGAATATATAATGTACTATGACCACTCCAAGGCGTTTCTATGGCTGTTTCTTGCCTCTCAAGAGTAAAACATATGGAACATTGTTTGTCAGAAAGAGTTCCCCTTTGCTCATCTGTCTTCCTTTTGTCCTCATGCCCTCTTCCCTTTTATTACCTTAAGTTTCTACTCTTTCCTTACAACTGGAGACACCACATTGGATTATGTGGACCCAAGATTCTGGTCATAGTTACCCACATCCATGAGCCTTCAACGACCTGGGGGGCAGTATCCTATCAAAAAATGTCCAGCAGATTTTATGTTTTGCAGAACTAGAGGAATATATGCCAGGATGTGGACTCACTTTTGGCAATATTTGTTGGAAATCTTTCCTACCAATATGATTGCGGTGTCAAGATGAAGGCAGAACAGGAGGAGAAGCAGCTAGAATAAGTTATCATTAAATAAAGGAATGAAAGGACACAGTTTTAAGAAGCAATAAGGGACAGACACCAGAGGAATTTATGTTAGAGCCTTTGCAGAGAGAGTAATTAATACATTGCATATGGAATCAACCCATTGAGGGATGCAATGTAAGTAATTAGTATGAAGTTTTAATAAAGGAGTTAGACATGTATTTAGAGGAAAGAGAATGCTGTGATGTACAATTAATAACTCTGAGGCTGGGACGAAGCATATAGGACATGGGCTTTCTGGCTGCTTTTCCCTATTCCCCCATCAGCCAGTCAGCTAAGAATGTGCCTTCGTGAACACTTTCTACAGCAGCCTCCCAGGAGTGTCTTGTCTGTGGAAATCAGGGAAATCTAAAAACAGCTCTGTTCTGTTTCAGAAAGGTAAATGAACCTTTTATGGAAAGCAGAGGTGTGAAAGGCTTTAGACAAACTCATTACAAGCTCCAGCACACACTTAGTGAACGGAATTGTGACTTAGAACCTCATACTGCCCAGTGTCCCTGGGGGCCAAGAATAACAGAGAAAGTACAAAGACAATGCATTCAATTAAATACTGTAAATGAATGGCAGCATGGCTCTTCCTGTACTGTCCTCCTTATTCTATCCCTGTCCAAAGGAATACAGGAAGAAAAGAGCAAATATTGGAGCCTTCATCCAAAAACATTTGTATACATGGTCTCCTGCTTTTGGCCAAAGAATCTCTAACATTCCAGCAAGAATTTCCGATAAATGAGTAAAACATATACAATCTGTGACTGACAGTCCACTCTAGTTCATCCATGTACTCAAACATTGATTTCTTAAGTAATAATTTAGCCCATTAACTACATTTTATCTATGAATTACCCATTGAGTAAAACAAACTCTGCTTTGGCCCTAGTTGCTTGCATAAAGTTAGGTTGAAGTCAGATATAAAGGCATTGAGAAAAAACTAGGAAAGTCTTGAAAGGACTAAAGAAAAAAAGAACCACATAAAGAATCTCATCCTTTACTCTAACAACATTCCGTGGTGGTACCTGATATCAGAAGGTATGACATCAGTTATTTTACTAATTAAAGGCTCTTCTAGTGGTTGGATCCCACAACAAAATGTGTTTATAAATAAAAATAGGTAAACATTAATTGACATTTACCACATTTATGGTTCTATGCTATCACTGCTCATTCAGTATCTCATTTAATTGCCAATACAACCAAGAAGATAGGTATTGATAAAAGCATTTTATAAATGACAAAACTGTCTGAAACCACTCAAACAGAAAGTGGCACAACTAGTGTTCTAACTCAGCTCTTCCAGAGACGGAATTCTTGGCAATTTACCTCAGTGTTCTCTGAGAGCAAGATCCCATGGAATCAAATCATAAAATGAGGACTTGGAGCAAAGATACAAGATGGGGCAAGAGTAGCTGAATGGCAAAAAGGAACATAACATTCTTCTTTTCTTTACTTTTTTTATTTCATAATTGGAGTAAGTGGCCCTATCTGTGTCTGCTTTGTTAATGGTAATGGAAACCAATGTAAGTTGTGATTTGGCCAAATAACAATATACAGCATTTCTTTTCTTTATGAGTGAAAGGTTATAATACTGGTTGCATCTTTTATGAAACAAACAAAAAGTCCAGTGTTCTTATGTGGCACAAAAAATACTGGAAAGGCAATTCATTGTTCTTTTCCCTTTCTGTGTCCTTTCTCTATGAGTGTAATTTTAAGTCATGTATCACCTGAGAGAAAAAAGAAAAAAGGGAA